>NC_140493.1:68736214-70083714 GCF_964271855.1 Acomys minous | reverse complement strand
GTTCACTGGGTACATTCTAGGAGTCTAATAGTTGGGCCATATGGTAATTTTATTTTTAATTTTGATTCCCCTCTAAACTGATTTCCATAATGGCTGCATGAATTTGTTCTCCCGTCAGCACTGAACAGGGCTCCTGTCTACTCACAGCCTTTCCATCATGTGTTGTCAGGTTTCCTGATGACAGCCATGCTAGGTGGGATGAAGTGGGTCTCAAGCAGAGCACAGAGCCCACGGAACCGGGGAAAATCTTAACCAGCCAGCCATACTTCAGACAAGGAAATAAAACAATCAATCAACAAACTGGCTAATGAACTGAATGGACAGTTTTCTAAAGAAGAAACACAATTGGCCAATAACAATTTTTAAAAATAGTCATCATCCCGAAGTTATTGGGGAGATGCAAATTAAAACTACTTTGAGGTAGTCAGATCTCTTAATAAGACTAACTAAAGCCAGGCATGGTGGTGCACACCTTTAATCCCAGCACTCAAGAAGCAGAGGCAGGCGGATCTCTGTGAGTTCAAGGCCAGCCTGGTCTACATCAGGAGTTCTAAGACAGTCAAGGCTATACAGAGAAACTCTGTCTCGAACCCCACGCCCCCAAAAAAGACTAGGTCTTGGATATTTCCCAGAAACCCCTCTCCCAGTGACCTCATTAGTTCTGGATTTTAAACATTCCCCATATGCCGATGTGTACCCTTAGCACCAGCCTCTCCTTTAAGTTCCTGCCTCATGTAACCAATTGCCTTTTCGTTGGTTCCACTGGGAATTTCAATCATCTGAAACTTTAGTTATAAGTGCACTCCCTATTCCACTTCCTCCCTAAAACCAGTCCTTTACCTGAGGAAACTGCAAATATACACTTCAGATTCTACAGTGAAAATCAGTGAAGCGCCCAAATATATCATGAATCTATGAAATTATTACCTTCCCCTTGGGTCACTTCTTACCTGCAATAGCCTCCTTGTTGGCCTCTTTGGTTCCAGCCTTATCTCCTCCTCCTATCTGTTCTCCACACAACAAGAAAAGCCATCTTTTTAAATGAAATTTTATTATATTTATTCACTGCGTGCATGCTTGTATATGTGTGCATGCCGCGGGACATGTGTGGAGGTCAGAGGGCAACTGAGAGAGCCTGAAAGAGCTGATGCTCTCTCCACCCTGTGTGCTCTGGGGACCAAACTCAGGTCGTCAGGCTCGGTGGCAAGCACCCGCTGAGCCTTCTCCATCTTCTTCTTTTAATTTTTAGACAGTCTTGCTATATAGCCCATACTCAAGTTCAAGATCTCCCTGACTCAGTCTGCTGAGTGCTGGAATTACAGGTATGCACCACATGACCAGTTCCAAAGCCACTGCCACCATTGCTGCTGCTTTCTCTTCCTTCAGTGAGCTGATTGAACCCAGGACCTTGTGAGCCCAGGGCCCTGTCACACTAGGCAAGTGCCCTGCCACTGAGTTACAACAACTCCAAAGCCATATTTTGAAAGCAGAAATAGTAATTTACATGTTGGAAACCATTCAGTAGTGTTCTCACAGCTCCTGGAGGTAAAATTCCAACGTGCTCACAGGATCGAGCCCTTTCCTAATGATCTAGTGTCCTCACTCACCCCTGACACAATATCACCTTCCAGCCACACTGGCCTTATTTCAGTAATCCAGAGCATGCCAGGCTCTTCCCACATCAGGACCTCTGAAGCTTTTGTTTAGACTTCTCTCTTCTATTTTCCTATAGCTGATCCTACTCAGTCTTCGAGTAAATATGTCTTGTTTAATGCAGTGTTTTCAAACATCCAGTAAAATACTGGCCCCTACTTGTTTCAATCATAAAATTACTACAATCTGTAATTACAAACATGTTTAATTCTATTTTCACTATTATATACACAGAGTAAGCTTCATAAGGTTAAGGAATTATGTGTTCTTTGTTCATTGGGGCATGTTTGTTGCCTAGAAAGTATAATATGTAATGCATATAAATATTTGATATATATCTTTTAGAATGAACATATAAATGAATAAAGATTATTTTAATTGCAAAAACCTGCTATGGAAATGAACAGAAGATCAAGAAATTTTTGGGTTTCCTCATCTGGGTCCCAACATTTCTGAGCTAACAAAGAATTAGGACACATCAAACCAGATATGGTATTATACCTTTACAATTTCAGGACCAAGGCGGCCAGAGGATCAGGGGTTCAAAAGACAGGCACGGCCATCACATGCTGGCACAGTGAGAAGGAAAGAGAGTTAATTCCTAGTAACTGTGAAGCACTAAGACAGAAAAATAGTTTGCTGCCACCAGATGTATGCCAGTTCTTAAAAAGAAAATAACTTTCAGAAATAGGAAGGAACATTAGATGTGCACTTAGTTTAATTCACACAGATGAGGGGGATGAGGGGGATGAGGGGGGTGAGGGGGGTGAGGGGGATGAGGGGGATGAGGGGGATGAGGGGGATGAGGGGGATGAGGGGGATGAGGGAGGTGAGGGGGATGAGGGGGATGAGGGGGGTGAAGGGGGTGAGGGGGGTGAGGGGGGTGAGGGGGATGAGGGGGATGAGGGGGATGAGGGGGATGAGGGGGATGAGGGGGGTGAGGGGGATGAGGGGGATGAGGGGGATGAGGGGGGTGAGGGGGATGAGGGGGGTGAGGGGGATGAGGGGGATGAGAGGGATGAGGGGGATGAGGGGGATGAGGGGGATGAGGGGGATGAGGGGGATGAGGGGGATGAGGGGGATGAGGGGGATGAGGGGGATGAGGGGGTGAGGGGGATGAGGGGGATGAGGGGGATGAGGGGGATGAGGGGGGTGAGGGGGATGAGGGGGGTGAGGGGGATGAGGGGGATGAGGGGGGATGAGGGGGATGAGGGGGATGAGGGGGATGAGGGGGATGAGGGGGGTGAGGGGGATGAGGGGGATGAGGGGGATGAGGGGGATGAGGGGGATGAGGGGGGTGAGGGGGATGAGGGGGATGAGGGGGATGAGGGGGATGAGAGGGGTGAGGGGGGTGAGGGGGATGAGGGGGATGAGGGGGATGAGGGGGATGAGGGGGATGAGGGGGATGAGGGGGGTGAGGGGGATGAGGGGGGTGAGGGGGATGAGGGGGATGAGGGGGATGAGGGGGATGAGGGGGGTGAGGGGGATGAGGGGGATGAGGGGGATGAGGGGGATGAGGGGGGTGAGGGGGATGAGGGGGGTGAGGGGGATGAGGGGGGTGAGGGGGATGAGGGGGATGAGGGGGATGAGGGGGATGAGGGGGATGAGGGGGATGAGGGGGGTGAGGGGGATGAGGGGGGTGAGGGGGATGAGGGGGATGAGGGGGGATGAGGGGGATGAGGGGGGTGAGGGGGATGAGGGGGGTGAGGGGGATGAGGGGGTGAGGGGGATGAGGGGGATGAGGGGGATGAGGGGGATGAGGGGGATGAGGGGGGTGAGGGGGATGGGGGGATGAGGGGGATGAGGGGGATGAGGGGGGTGAGGGGGGATGAGGGGGTGAGGGGGATGAGGGGGATGAGGGGGGTGAGGGGGGTGAGGGGGATGAGGGGGATGAGGGGGATGAGGGGGATGAGGGGGATGAGGGGTGGGGGGGTGAGGGGTGAGGGATGAGGGGGATGAGGGGGATGAGGGGGGTGAGGGGGATGAGGGGAGAGGGGTAGGGTGGGGTAAGGGTTGTCACAGAAGCCTTCCATGTCTTTCCTTCTCAGCTGTGCACCCACAGTCATCCACATCACGGCAAAGTTGGCTCCTTCACAGTCAACAGGAGTATGGATCAGGGGTCTCCACTAGGTTCCGGGCAACAGCACAAAACACAAACAGGGCTCCAGACTGCAGCGGGACCCAGACATTACCACGGCCTCACGTGGCAGAGCAGGCCATTCCCATCAATATGGCGCCCCAGTGGCAGCACAGCCTACAGGCATTGACGTGGCTTCAGGGAGCAGCACAGACCCCAGACTTCTGCATGGCCCCCGGTGCAAGCCAGACCTTCAACATCAACACAGACCCCGGCAGCAGCAGGCCTGGGACCCAGATGTGACCCTCAGCGATATTGAGGACATGGACATCACCACGGTCTCAGGAGGCAGCCTAGGCCACTCATATCGTCATGTCCCCCAGTAGCAGCCTAGCCCACAGAAACCAAATTTGTAAAGCCTTCAAAGAGAAAAAAAGTTAAACATCTACTTCAAGAAACAGACTGCTCTTAAGGTATGCAGAAGTAGTTTCGTTTCAGAACTCAATGGCTTAGAGGCCACAGAGGGTTACAGACCTGGAATATAGCTACCAGCCTTGCCTACCACAGAGTGGCCACAGTATTATTTCCCCTAAAATGAGACTGTAATTGTAAATATTGGAAAAGTGATATTTGGAGTACTATAACTATTACTGATGCAGGTATAATGTACCTTTTCCTGAAAGATATTTGGTAAACAAAAACAAAAACAAAACAACTTTAAGGCCAGTTGTGGTGGTGCACGCCTTCAATCCCAGCACCCGGGAGGCAGAGGCAGGCAGATCACTGTGATTTCGAGACCAGCCTGGTCTACAAAGTGAGTCCAGGACAGCCAAGGCTACACAGAGAAACCCTGTCTCAAAAAAACCAAAAACAAACAAACAAACAAAAACCCCAACTTTAAAACATTCAGTCTTTTTTTTTTAGTAAATTGATATAATTTGTATATTTCTTTTTTCTAATGAAGTGAAATTTCTACTTTTTTTAAAAATTTGTTTATTCACTTTACATCCTGGTCATAGCCCCAGCCCTCCTCTCCTCTCAATCCTCCCTCCCTTTCCCCCTCCCTCCTCCCTACCATATTCCTCAGAAAAGCTGAGCCCCCCCCCCCTTTCCATCCACTCCGGCTCATCAAGCTGCATGAGGACTGAGCGTGTCCTCTCCCCTGTGGCCTGGCAATGCAGTCTGGCCTGGGGGACACCATGTCACAGATAGCCCTCACACCATTACTAGAGGACCACATGAAGGCTTGAGGTGGCCTTCGGCTACATCTTTGTAAGGGGCCTTGGTCCAGTCCACGCCTAGTCCTGGTTGGTGCTTCAGTCTTAACAACTGCTTCTGGGCCTTGGTTAGTTGGCTCTGCTGATCTTCTTGTGGAGCTCCTGTCTCCCCAGGTCCTTCCCCCCCACTTTTCCACAAGACTCTCTACATGTCACCCAGTGTTTGGCTGGGAGTGACAGCATTTGTTATGAACCACCGCTGGGTGGAGCCTCTCAGAGGACAACTCTGCTAGGCCCCCGTGTACAAGCATAGCAGAGTATCCTGAGCAGTGTCAGAGGCTGGCTCTCTCCCATGGGGTGGGTCTTGGGTTGGGCCAGGTATTGGTTGGGCATTCCCTCAATCTCTGCTCTATCTTTATCCCTGCACATGTTGCAGGCAGGGTAAATTTGGGGTCAAGGTTTCTGTGGGTGGGTTGGTGTTCCCTTCCGCTACTAGGAGTCTTGTCTAGTTAGCAGAGTGTCCTCTTACATTTCATTCAGAAGAAGAGAGGGGAGCAAAGTAGGAGAGGGAGCACGGAGAGATATAAGGGTGGAGCTCAGGCCTGGGGAGAGGAGCAGTGGGAGGACAGAAGGCCTGCAGAGAAAAGACAAACTGGGGGTGGGGGCCATCTCTGTGACAAGCTGGAGACCTAAGTCGGGGTAGGCTCCTGGGACGACATGAGGGGGACTCAGGCAAAGACTCCTATTAGCTGGGGCCACAGAGACTAATATGTCTACAGCTGGATGTGATAGCTCATCTTGGCTGTAAATTGACTACGTCTGGAATCAACAAAATATAAGCAGCTCAGAATTCTGTGAGAGCTTTTCTTGATCAGATCCTTTGAGGTGAAAAGCCCCAGCCCAAATCTGGGCCACACCTTCTGGTGGCAACCCAAATAAAAGGACACAGAAGAAGGAAGCTTTGCTTTTTGCCTGCTTGCCTTCACTCTCCCTGGCAAGTTCATCTACACTGCTGCTGAGGCATTCCTTAGACTCACTAGAGCTTACCTCTTCTAGATTCCAATGTACAATGAAGATCAGTGAGAAATCCAGCCTCATGGACTTAAAACACACACACACACACACACACACACACACACACATACACACACACACACACACACACATACACTGGGGGTGGGGGGAGAATCAGTTCTCTTCCTCTAGAGAACTCTGACTAATATACTGGCCTTAAGATTTTTTTTCCTCATTATATAATCAGGATAGTATTCTATTCACACACAGAACTTTATAATATATTATATGTATTATAAAATATATAATACATGCTTTTATTTAACTTTTTAAAGTTTTAAAGGTATAACTCAAGGCCTTGTGCAAGGCAAAGAAGTGCTCTGCCATTCGTTTATATTCCCAGACACATTATAATAAACGTATTATAATTTCCAACTTGGAAATCTACCAACTCATTGTCAAAGACTGGCCAAGTTACATTCTTATGCTTACTGACAAGTTGGACTTTTATATAACAAGTAACATCTATTAAGAATTAAATTTGATAATAATTTGTAGAGTTAGTAAATTCAAAGAATATAATCCTGAATGCAGAGGCCTTTTATATTTTTAGACTATATCTTTATAATTTAAATTTTCCCAAGTCCTATGTGAGCTGTCATCTTATTGAATGCCACTGTGCTCTAAACAACTTCTAAAAAAGATGGAAGGACACAAAGTGAATGGAAGGCATCTTCTTATTATGTTTCAAAAAGGACTATGCCAACCTTTACAGCAATCAGGCAAGAGTAATGACCTATTCATATATGACACATGACAATGTCCAGATAGGAACCTCATGCAGGCAGACTGCTAACAGTCTATATTGGATATATTTAGGTTCTCCTGGGAATAAAGGCAAATGCCATCCTGTGCAGCAGGAGTTAACTACTACAGGAAATGCATAATTAACCACAGAGGGTGAGTGCATTCTTTTCCCTTCCCCACGCTAACTCCTTCAATTCCTGGCTGACTCCTCCTTCAGCTTTCTAGACCACTCCCCCTCATGGGACCCTGGTTCTAGTAGTTATTCCCTCCTTCCTTTTATCTTCTGTCTCTCCACCCACCCTTGAATACCTTGGCTTATTTCCCTTAGCATATAAATATTTTCTAATCTACAGCACACTTTATTTTTTAATTTTTAATTTTTAATTTTTGGTTTTTCGAGACAGGGTTTCCCTGTGTAGCCCTGGCTGTCCTGAACTCACTTTGTAGACCAGGCTGGCTTCAAACTCACAGCGATCCGCCTGCCTCTGCCTCCCAAGTGCTGGGATTAAAGGCGTGCGCCACCATCGCCTGGCTCTATAGCACACTTTAAAAAGCAAGACAAATGATTTGACTTTGCATTCTTCCGTCTGCATACAATTCCTTTTTTGTTGTTGTTGTTGTTGTTGTTTGTTTTTGTTTTCCCCATTCACAGGAACACTTGTGGAAAGGAACATTCTATATTCAGTGTTCCGACTTGGTCAGTTTCTCTAATGTACTGTAACCAAGTCTCTCTACTCCCCACCAAAACTACCCAGGCAAAAGCCAGTGGGAGTTTCCACAACTCCAGTCCACAACACTTGATCTTACAGCACATCTTAACTACATCAAATAGACCAGTCACCAACTAAAACTATTCTCTGTCAGTCTTCTACAAATAGCTCTACTGTTGTTCTGTTTCAGTTACATATAATTTTGTACGTTTACCTCCTATACGCAGGTTCTCCATGTTCCATCACTAATGTCTATTTCCATGGGAATATATTCAGGATTTCAATTTTTCTTAGTTTCTGCATGAGCCTATACATGTATTACTTCTAAAATTTCATCCACAGCCTTCTGGATGTCCCACTGTCTCATAGACATTTTACACAATATATATATATATATATTTTCTCAACATGTCCTGCATCTTTGTTAATGACACTCAACATCTACTCAACCCAATCAAGCTCAGAGTCTTTTCTGTCTGCTCTCTTCTCACAATTTCTCAATGAAGTGTTTACTATTTTACTTTTCAAATATTTCTTGGGTCTATTTATTTTACTCAATCTCAAACCAAAATGCCTTACTATCAATCACTTTATTATCATTGGATTATCTGCATTGATTTCAGGGTCTTTGGCTTCTATGGTTTTGCTGGTTTTGTTTTGTTTTGTTTGTCTTTGTTCATTTCAACAAGCCCTAATATTTAAGGACTTTTACCAGGCCCACCAGGAAAGCACCTTTTTTCTAAGCATGCACTAATTTTCAACTCATATTCACTCAAAATTCTTGCAGTGGTATCACACAAAATATATTTGATCTTTTCCCCTAGTTCCTGGCAGAGAACTATTAAAACTGTTGGAATTTCCTGAGCCATAACAGCATCCTTTGTTCTGGTGAAGTAACTCTTGGCTGGCCCCATGATAGCTGTAGAAGCAGAGCTGCTAACCAGAAAGACAGACTCTTGCGATGGTCAGCTCATCCCCAGATGTGAGGAATGGAAAAGGGCTGGAGATTGCGTTAATCACCCACAGTCAGCAAATGATTTAATCAGCCAAGTTTATTTATGAAATGTTTGCTAAAAATTTACAAAGGAACTGGCAAGATGTCTCAGAGTTTAAGAGCGCTTGTTTGCTCTTACCAAGGCCAGGTCTCAGTTCCCAGCACCCACATGGAGACTTACAAGCCACCTGTGACTCCACTCCACGGGGTTGTGACACCCTCTTCTTGCCGCTCTACGCTCCGCAAACATGCGGTGCCCGTATACACAAGCAGGCAAGATACTCATACATATAAAATAAAAATAAAGCTAACACATAATAATGGGCTGGGAAAGTGACTCGGTAGACAAAGCAATTGCTGCACATACAAGGACTACAGTTCACAACCCAACACCCATGTGAACAGAAATATGGGTGCTGATCTGGGGGCAGAATGAACGCCAAAGACCCATGCATTAAAGAGTTGGCTCCAGCTGGGCATGGTGGCACCCACCCTTAATCCCAGCGCTCAGGAGGCAGAGGCAGGAGGAACCCTTGTGAGTTTGAGGCCAGCCCAGCCTGGTTCACATAATGAACTCCAAGCCAGCCAGAGTTGCTTAGTGAGGCTGTGTTTAAAAAAGAGTTGGTCCCAATGTAGCCCTATTAGGAGCCATGAAGCCTTTAAGAGATCTGGTCTGTGTCTGCTCTGGTTCATGAGGAATCTTTACCTCTTCTTCTAGGACTGCTACACACTAGGCGGGGAACAGCCTGCTACCAGGAAGGCCACATATTTCAGCAGAAAAGCTAAAGAGAAGATTAATGAGGTGTCTGTGTCCCTAGTGTCTTGGAGCCACACAGGAAGGCTTATTAAATGCTAACATTCTTTTAAAACAAGAAATGAGATACGAACTTCTGGGAGATCTTTTGGCTCAGGAAAATGCCCTACAAAGGATCTTCTTCTTTGCTCCCTGGATTCTGGTTCATACTGAACCAGCTTCCATCATGATAGTGATGTGTGATGTGTGACCTTACTACTACAAGCCCACAACAACAGAAGCAAAGAGTCTGGATTGATCTTTGGAAACTGTAAGCCAGAATTAACCTCGTCTCCTTTTAAGTGGATTACCTCATACTTTGTAGTCACAGAGAACTGACTAAAAGAGTGGGTAACTTATGAGTCCCTCACTTTCCCCTGTGAAGTGAAGGCAGTCTTCCAGACTCTAAAGGGTCTTGTAGACCCTTGAACGTGCAGAATCTGATGCTAACTCCCAGGAACTAGTGTCAGAATTGAGGTGAAGTGTAACACGTTCATTTGGTGTTCACAGAGGACTAGGAGGGGAAGTGTATTTGCCTTTAGAAGTGCATGCATGCTCTCAAGTAGATAAACAGGTGGGTAAGAAAAGAAACAAATTTACTTTTATTTTCTGTAACAATATTCAAACCAATCAAAGGCATTTTATACTCGAGTACAACCACAAACTGTAAGGAATAAAGAATGGTAATTCTTTTCCTGCTTTCTGGGGGGCTGGGCTGGGCTGGGAGGCAGTCTCGCTAACGAAGCCCTGAGTGGCCTAGCCTTAAACTCACAGAGATCTGCTTGTTACTGTCTCTGAATTCTGGGATTAGAGACACATGCCATTACACCTGGCCCATATTACTTAAATTGTTAACGGATTTATTTATTTTTGTTTTTGAGAAGGGGTCATGCAATATTGCCTAGGCTGGTCTCAAGGTCCTGAAGTCAAGCAGCCCTAATGCATGACTCGGCTTCTTAGATAGCTGGGGCTACAAGCATATGCACCGTGCCAACTGAAAATTTCATTTTAAACAAATGATATAGTTTATCATTATATAAAGTCTATTTAATACTACTCTATGCTCAGTAGAATAACTGCACTTATGAATCAGATTTTTAAATATTTTTAAATATATGCAACTACAGAAAAAATAGTTTACTTTATATAAATAGAATTATTAAATATATAAAATACACATGCTTACTGTAATTCGCTTTTGTTATCAGTATATTTGGGAAGATTTCCCTGTTAATACATATAGATTTGTTCCATTCTTCTTAAATATGTATAATATTTCTGGCTAATGGATATTTAAGTCATTTAAAATATTTTGTTCTGTGCTATTTTGATCTTTCAAAGAGTGACACAATGACAATCCTTGTAACATATACTTTTGCCACATATAAAAAATTTTTTAAAATATTTATTTATTTATTGTATATGAGTGCTTTATCTGCATCAGATCACATTATAGATGGTTTTGAGCCACCATGTGGTTGCTGGGAATTGAACTCAGGACCCCTGGAAGAGCAGGCGGCACTCTTAACCACTGAGCCATCTCTCCAGCCCCTAAAATTTTTTTCAAAGGTATATACCAAGCAAACAAGCTGCTGAGTGAGAAAATACGAGCACCTCCCTCCGGGATGCTGCAGCAATTATGTGCACACAGATGGCTATGGCAGGGCTTCTGTCCTCAGCCCCTTACATCAGAGACAATCGCATCACTTATTTTTCCTAATGCAATCAGTGAAAAGCTGTTGTTATTTTTGTTTGTTTGTTTGTTAGCTCCTCTAATCATTAATGAGAATAAATATGTTTTATTATGGGCCATTTCTATTCCCTCTTATGAGTTTCTTTACTTCTTATCAGGTATAGTTCTTATTATATGTAGACATTCTTATTTAATTCCTTTTAAGATTTTAAAAAATTTTTATGTTTATGGGTCTTTTGCCTGCTTGTATGTGAGGGCACTGCGTGTGTGCCTTGTGCCGATGGATGTCATAAGGGGGAGCTGGATTCTCTGAAACTGGAGTTACAGGCAAGTGCGAGCTGCACATAGGCAGGGGAATCGAGCCGTGGCCCTCAGTAAGAGCAACAAGTGTTCTTAGCCACTGAGCCATTGCTCCAGCCCCTTGTAGGAGTTTTTTATGTATTATAAATCCTACGGGGCTGCATTTAGAATCACCTAGGAGACTGGTGAGGCGCACTTATAAGAGCATCTCCAGAAGACTGACTGAGGCGGGGAAACACCACCCCAGTGCTTTAGATCTGGACGGAATAAACAGTAGAAAAATAGAAAGCCACCATTGAATTTTAAAAAAGGCTTAGGTATATAACTCACCTGGCATTATGCTTAGGTAAAGCGTGTGTGTGTGTGTGTGTGTGTGTGTGTGTGTGTGTGTGTATGGGGGGTTGGTTTTGTTTTTTAAATTCTATGTATTGTGTGTATGTGTGTGTTTTGACTGGATTTATTTCTGGACCACATGCATGTCTGTACCCTTGGAGGCCAGAAGAGGACGTCAGATCCCCAAGAACCGGAGTTACAGATGACTGTAATTTGCTGTGTGGAGGCTAGGAATAGAGCCTAGTTCCTCCGGAAGAACAGCCAGTGCTTTAACCATGAGCCATCTCTCCAACCCTTACATAGGGTTTTATGTTAGTCAGCTTTCTATTACTGTAACCAAGTACCTGAGATAACAGACTTATAAAGAAGAAAGTTTATTTTGATTCGCTATTTTGAACCTTCCATTCCGACTGATTGGGTGACTTAATTTGGACCCATGGTAAGGCAGGCTATTGTGACTGGAATATGGGCTAGAGGAAAGATGCGCACTTCATGGCCAGGAAGCCATAAAGAGTGAGGAGGAAGCTACATCCACTTCAAGGACACTTCCCTCCTCATCCACACGCATTCAAGTTAGAAGAGAAAGCTGGTAGAATTAGCTTTTTATTCTTTGTTTTCTGTAGTGCTGGAAATTGAATCAAGAGCATCGTACATACTAGGCAAGCATTGTAGTCCTGAGCTACACGCTCGACGCAGCCTGTGAGAAAATTCTGATTGGACTTGTCTTGAAGGGATAAATGAACTGCAGCAGCAGCAGCAGCAGCATCTTTATGACACTGTCTTTGTGCTCAGGACTGCGCATCAGTCAGGGCTGCCCGGGGCTTCTTTGCCTTCCTCAGGCAGCTTCCAGCATGTTCTCTCTCAGTGAAATACTTGAGCAGGGGAGCTCTGATCAGCTCTTCTATACGCACATTTACTTGCTACTGAGGCTTGATGTATGTTTTAAAGATTTTGGGGGAGGTCAAAACTCTGTCGTGCACAAAAATTTACTTTTATTATTAAAGATGTACTGTTTACAGAAAACTGAAAACAAAGCAGGAAGCAAATATGAGAAACTTCTGTTACCCAAATCAAAACTAAGCCTAGTTCCCAAACTATCCTATAATCTTTTCTTCCCCCTTTATACTTTTTAATTAAAGGTTTGCCTTCAGTAATTATTTTAAAACCAAGTTTCTAAAAAAAAAAATCTACCCTTAGTTATAAATGTATTAACTCATTAGAGAATTTATTTAAGCCTCAAACAGCCTCTGGGCAGATCCTTAACAGTAATATTAAAAAACTATGAATATCTAAAAATACATTTCCAAGACAGAATACATAAACCTCATTTCCTGGGAGGGGGGGGGAGGGAAAGCACTAAGATGTGTGGACCCAGAGGTCAGCTAACTGCATTATCTCAGCCTGCTCAGTATGCTTGCCAATAATTACCACAAGATCCACAGAGTGAAACCCAACTGCGGCTCTATCAGCTTCTACCTCATGGTTCTCAAGACACTTAACTAAGACTACATGACACTTTTCAATGCTGAGGCTTGACAGGAACTAAAGACAATCAACTCTTAAATCTTGGATGGGAGGAGTAACTACACAGATGAAAAGAATAGCCAGGCCAAGAGGTAACGATAGGACAGCCAGATGAACAGCTGTCCTGGCAGGCTAATCGGATCTTCATCAACATTATGCGGCTTATGTTACCTCTGGAGAACACGAACACACACACACACACACACACACACACACACACACACACACACACACACACTTTCATATTGTACCTGTGACTAGAAATTAACATAAAAGCAAGCTGACATTATTATAGGAGATATTTAATAATGCAAGGGAGAACCCTGAAGCATGAGTAGAGATGTTATCAGTTGGGTAGTGACACTGCCGTTGTTTAACAAGGATTGCACAGCACACGCTTGAGCCTCAGCAGGAAAGCATAACCCAAATGTTATTTCCAATGTCTCTCCCCTGGAACTCAGGGTTCGAGTCTAAGACTGGAAGGGTAAGGCAAGCTGTTCTCTGCTCATAAGGAAGAGGGCTTTGAAATCAGTTTGTCTGGCCTCGAATCCTATTATATCCATTTCCTGTAAAATGGGCTGCAGTAATGCCTGTCTTTTCTGGATGTTTCTGAGGACTGACTCAAGACATACAGCACCAAGAGCTCAGAATAGTGCCTGGTACAGAGTGGAGTGTGCCAATAGATGATGTTATTCTTACTTCGTTGTCTTTGAGGAAGATTTTGGTCATTATAAGAAGGAGAACAAAGCACACTTATTTTTTAGACTTAACTTTTATTAGTTTTTTTTCTGCAGGTTGATTTTCTAAAAATACTTTTATTGGGACTGGAGAAATGGCTCAGTGGCCAAGAGCACTGGCTGCTCTTTCAGAGGACCAATGTTCAATTCCCAGCACTATTAGGATGGCTTACAGCCATCTGTAACTCCAATTCAGGAGTATTCAACACCATCTTCTGGTTTCCATGGGCACTGCATGTATGTGGTGCACAGACGCACATGCCAGCAAAATGCCCACACACATACAATAATAATAATAATATAAAAATCTCAAATTTTTTTGAGAATTTCATGCAATAAAATTGAACATATTCATTCCCAGTCTTCCTCCTTCCTCCTCCCATTCCCCATCTCCCTACCCCCTCCAAATGTATGTGCTCTCTCCCTCCCTCCCTCTCCCTTCCTCCCTCTTTCTCTCTTCCTCCCCTCCCCCCCCCCCCATGTCACATAAGAGTCCAATTTGTGCCACCCCTATATTGCTGGTGTGAGGTCATCCATTGAAAAAGGCCCACTTGCCAGGGTCCACACCATTAAAGAAAACTGAATGTCCCTTCCCCAAAAGCGAAAGACTGTCCTATCTACTTTCAAATTATCAAGCGGATACTATTACTAAATATTATATTGACCTTAGTTTTCAACTCTGTAATTTACTGGTAGGGAAAATTTTCCTTTCCTTCCTTATCTTTGATTAAAAACAGAGATAATCTTACAAAACAGACTGTTTTTATAACCAGCACATGTAAAGATAATGAAATAAAGTGCATCTAGAGATCAGCTGACCTTGCCATGGAAACCCATGAATGGGAAGAGAAAAAAGACCAAAATAGATACAGTTCAAAGCCGTATGTTGTACCCATGCCACTAATCTCCTAGATTCTAAGGAAAACTTACCTTTAAAATCTGATGAGATTTTGTATGAACACCATAAATGAATGTTTTTAAATGATAAGTAGTTGAAAAAAAAAAAACTTCTCAGCGTTTCCACACTAACTTTTCCCTTACCTAGAAAAGGGGAATCTCCACACAGAAAATCCTGTAAACTCCTATTTGAGGCACTGTCTTGCCTTTCTGTTTTTTGCTTTCGCTGTGGAAAGCTGTTTGTTTCTGAAGTAATACAACCCAGGCTAACCTCAGAGTTCTTGCCCCCTGCGCTCAGTCTCCATCACTAGAGTGTGCCGCTGCCTCCGCAGCCTGGATGACAAGTGCTTTTCTAGACCTTCAGTTTATTCACCACTAAGTCATGAAAAGCTTGGTTTTCTGCTAGAAACAGATAAAAAGCAATAGATGTGGAAAGGCAAAGAGCTACTTGAGGAAGACAGGATGGACAGTGGCAGGAATAATTCAGGAAAACTACATGGGAGACCCAGACATAACTACGGGCACACAGTAGAGCTCCGTGTGGCATGCAGTGCCCTCCAAAGTTAACCTCTCTGGCCCCTGGAACTGTGTTGTGTCCCTTTATTCCCTATTACATCTGGATGCTTTTCTTTCCTAATGAACTCTTCCCCTCAGCAGAAAAATATTCTCAACATTCTTCTAAATAAGCCAGAAGAATCCTCTCACGGCAGATTCTCCTCTAAGTACTTTCTTCTCCCTTCTTTTGGGAACAAAACAAAAGCGGTCTGTCCTTGCTCCTTCTTCAGCACTGACTTCTCTTTGGTCCTGCGACTGTGACCACCAAGGCTACAGGTCAGCACACAAGCTAACTGCCTCTGTCTCTTGCCTTCCACTCTCACTTCCCTTGACCTCCCAGGATAGCTGAGCTAACAGTGACCACTTCCTTCTTTCCCTTTTTGTTTAGAGCCTGTGGGGCCACCCTCATCTGAAATGTCACCAGAGTGCACACAAAAGTGGGGGTGGTTCTTATGGTCTGAGCAGGCATCCCCAAAATTCATGTGCTAAAACTGAACCAGCGCTGAATGGTATTAAGATGTGAAGTGTCAGGAAGTGATTAAGTTATGGGGATAAAACCTCCACAAATAGAACTAATGGCCTTATAAGAGAGATGCTTAGACAGTCTTTGTCCCTTCTGTCCTTCCGCTATGAGAACACAGTCTTTGTCACTTATAAACTATGGGACAGGAGCTCAGACACCAAATCTATTGAGACCTTGTATGGACTTCTTAGAGCCCAAAACTGTAAGAAATACGTGTCTGTTATATATAAATGATCCAGTCTGTGGTCTTTTGTTACAGTAGCAGAAATGGAGTAGGAAAGCGTCCGTGCGTGTATGGAGCACACACTGTCCTCAGGAGAATAAGGCAGAAGCATCTTGAGTTTGAGGTCAGCCTGGGCTATGTAGCAAGTCAGAGTCCCTCACCCCGGCCCCCTCAGCATTCATGATCCAATAGGCTCTGTATTAAAGTTGAACAAGTTAACTACTATAAAATTTCTCAGATTTTAAAAGGCTTATTTGTCTGTTAATTGTGTGTATGTATGAATGTTTGCCAGAGTTTATGTGTACCACATAAATGCAGATTCCCCCAGGCAAAAAGGCCGCAGATTCCTTGGCATCAAAGTACAGGAAGTTATGAGCTGCTTAATGTGGGTGCTGGGAATCGAACCTAGGTTCTCTAAAATTTACTACAAGAGCCATATCTCTAGCCACCAATTTAAAAAAAAAAAGATTTATTTCATTTTTATGTGTATGAGTGTTCTGCTTGCATGTAAGTCTGTGCATGCACGCCTGGTGCTGCCCGGGGTTGGAAGAAGGCATCGGATCCTCTAGAGCTGGAGTTATGGGTGGTTGTGGGCGGCCATGTGGGACAATGCGCAGTGTGACTCTACATAACAGGATTCTACAGCGGTTTCCCAAATGTCTTACACAATAAAACTTCTCTATTTGAAAGAACTATTTAATATGATAAATGAGCCAGTGGACACTGCCCTTGATATCCTTTTTACTGTTTATTGTGGTGGTTTTAGATTTAGTTTATTTTTGTGAGTGCTTTGCAAGTATGTATGTCTATGAGCAACATGCATGCCTGTTACCTGTGAAGCGCTGAGCCTCCATGTAGGCGCTGGGACGCAAACCTGGGTCCTTAGAAAGAACAAGTGCTCTTAACCACTGAGCCAACTCTCCAGCTCCCTTTTTTAGTTTTATTTGGAGGATTTCTTCCTCCCTTTGCCTCCCAAATGCCGACTTCAGCAACAACCCATCTTTAGTCCATTCTTATCTCATGCCGCAGTCACCTCCAGCTCTCCACTTGCCTCACCCTACAGGACCTCTACAGGTGACTGCATTCCTATCAGGATGGCTTCAACATAGCTTTAGAGTCAGCAACTGGCTCTGTGCCTGAACTCTTAAATATGACTTCCTAATCTATAAAGTAGGAAGAGTAACAACTCATGAAGAATAAAAGGCGTGACACGCATAAAGAGCTTGCCTCAGTGTCCGGCACACGTAAGTGAAGGGCGGTGAATGATCACTGTAGACGTCTGTCTCTAGCCTACAAGTTTTTACCAATCAACACGTGTATCTATCTTCCCAAGGGAGATTGAGCATCAGAACACCTGCATTTCACTTCCTACCTTGGCCCCAGTCTTCTGTCTTACTGAACGTCACACGCACTCATGCCCAAACCTGGACCCATGAAGCCGTGGTCTATGTCCTTCCTTATGTTCCTGCATCCGCGCCCCTCTGTCTCCCAAGTCAGCATCTATGTGCAACGGGCTCCACTCCTGCACATTTGCAAACGCCAGTACTTCTGAATGGAAAATCTGATCACATCACTCATCTACTTCAATTTTTTAGTATTTTTCATGTTTTTCCCCCCTTGGTAATTCAATTTCTTAATAGGCCACATAAGGCTCTTCATGATCTGGCCTCTTTTAGTGGCATTCCTCTTGATGCCCCAACATTGAAATATATTCCCTACTCCAACCAAACCAAAGCATGTATATTTCTAAGAACAGCTAAGACATCCTGTCTTACACATTCTAGTCTTTACTCTTCTGCGCTCAGTGTATTTAAGCAGTTCACTCCCGCCCACTTTGTTGCTGGCTATTTCCAGCTGGTCTTTTTTGTGAGTTTGGCTGTATGTTATCTTATTTATAAACTTTAATCTCTATATCATCTATAAATTTAAATATTCATTCTCAAACTGTTTAAACTATGAAAAATACTTCATTAAGTAGGTTTAGGTAAAATTATCAACTCCAGAATTATTTTAGTAATGAGAAAGTCTACAGTAGTAATTATATTAACATTTCTTTACTAACCTCTACTACATATTTATCATATTTCTGCACTGAAGAGTTACAAAAAATGCACAAGAAAAACTTCCAACCTCAGCCTAGTGGAGAAAGCTGAATCTTTAACAAAACCTCTAATATAATGCTACAAAGCTGTGTGTACGGCCGGGCGTGGTGGCACACAACTTTAATTCCAGAACTCAAGAGGCAGGTGGCTCTCTGTGATCTCAGGGACAGTCTGGTCTACACAGAGTTCCGTGCCAGCCAGGGAGGCATAGCGAGGCACCATTGCAAAACTATGTCTATGTACACAATTTCTATGAGACACCTGTGAGAAACAGGCGAATATTTAAAACTATATAACTAAGACAAACTCTAACTTATTTGTGACATGTTGGGGGAACACATGTCTCTGCCTCACAAGTACTGGGATTAAAGCCATGTGCCACCATGCCCAGCTAATACATGAAAATTTTAAATTATAAAAATTAATGTTTACCATGATATAAGCATTCTTCTTTGCTCATTGACAAAATAAAATTAGAAACTCATACAGTTGCGTAAAGTGGCCTTTGTTATGAGGATGTCACAACCACTTTAAAAAGGCAGCCCGGAGCTAGAGAGATGGCTTGCCCTCATGAGCACTCCCTGCTCTTCCCAACAACCAGGACTCAACTCCTAGCACCTCCAAGCTGGCTCACAACCATTTGTAACTCCAGTCCCAGGGGCTCGGTCACCTCCTTCTGGCCTCGGAGGGCACTGTACCCAAGCACTACATTTAGACATATGTGCAGGTAAAACATCCATATTTATAAAATAATAAAATAAAATAAAGTAGTCTTTTGTGGCTGCCAAGATGGCTCAGAGGTGAAGACTATTTGCTGCTCTTCCAGAGGACTAAAATTGATTTCTACACCACACTGGGCAGCTCACAAGGCATGTAACTCCAACTCCAGGGGATCAGCTGTCCTGACCTTGGGCACCTTTATATACAAGGCATATACCCCACAGAGACACACACATACATAGAAAAAGTAATCTTTTTAATAAGCCCCACTAATCCTCTCTCAGATAAAACAGTGAACTGTCAACATGCACCAACTCTGACAAAACCTTCTCTTTCTAATCTTTTCTCTAAGCCTTGAATTAAAAGATTCTCCTAACCCTAGGTTTACATAACTTATTATTAAACTTATACTTTTCCCTTTGTAAGAACAGCTTATATAATTTTATTTAAAAATTTCTTTTTAATCTTCATGATTTTTTTTTTACGTTTCATGCCTTCATGAGTTTATGTGTACCATGTGTGTACAGGAGCCCACAGAGACCAGAAGAGGGTGCCAGATCCCCTCAAACTGGAGTTACATGTGAGTGCCAGCAACCCAACTCAGGTCACTTGCAAGAGCAGTAAGAGCTAGCTTATATAATTTTCAATACAACTGTTCTTATAGGAAATTACAAAATCTTGTAATTATAAAAATCTTGACATTATAAAGTTTCCATAACTAAAAAATAAGTTTCTATATGTCTCTCTAGCTAATTGTGCCTGTTCTGTGTCATGATAGTATCTGCTTAGCTAAAAATATACCAGGCTTAAGTTTCTATTGTACCTAGTTCCGTAATTTAGCAAGATTTTTAAAAGTATGTAAAAAATAAGGCTTAGTAATTAAACTGTAAATGGATAAATCATCCAGTCACAGATGAATAAATATCAAGGGACAACAGGAAAAGAATAATCATAGGTAAGAAAGACGGCTGGATATTGAAGGACTTAAAAGTGCAATCTAATTATGACTCATATATCATAAATGCCATGCCTTAAATCCCCATGGTCATGTAGAAGTGAAATTTAATCCATCTTACTATTAAGGCTCTCACAGAACCAAGTACCTACACCCTCAGATTTCCTAAGAAGTCCCACTTAGCATATGGAATACCCTAAATCTGAGCTCCAAGGTGGAGTCCAAATATAAGAGTTAAATTTTATGGGAAAACACCAATAGCTATAATTTCTGGGGCACACACTGAGCAGAGAGCTACCTCTCCATTGCCAACCTACTGCATCACTATGAGTCACCTTAAAACAAGGTTTTCCTCCCTTGTTTAAAGACAAGACAACCTTATTATACCAAGCAACAAATGATAAGGCACACGTTTAGACATCTTTCCCTCCAGTAGAAAACACTTGGCAGCACTTGAACAAAAGCACATTATTGCCCTAAAAAGTTTTAGTTTCATTACTATTATTTATTCTTTTAACTTTTGGATCCCCCAAAATAGTCAGAAGGTGCATCTCTGTACTTTGCAACATGCAAAATAAATGTTTACTTTAAGAAAAAGAGAGCCCCACCTATCTTCCTATAGGGTAACACTAGGGGTACTTACGCTATAGTCACGCCTTTCTGTATATAGGACCACTTGGCTGAGCACCACTATCTGGCCCAAGTAACTGAAGTTCCCAAAGTATTTCAAGGATCTAAAGTATGTGAAGATTTTTATCATCATATACATAATGCTTTCTGTCAGTGTTTAAGATCCTGTTAGGCTCTTGTGTCAACACTGCGACAGACCCCTTGTAACTATGGCGCAGTGTAGCTTTCACTGAAAATGGTTAATACCCTTGTTGAATGATTCCCAGATGAACTGTCTTTAAGGCTTCCTGACACTTTGCAATCCACTGAGTAACATTTTGTCCCTTAGAAATCTTCATTCTAAATTGAAAGGAAGTAAATACTTTTTATTTTAAAATCAAAATATTCTTTTGAATGGTATGCTTCACAGTTCAGACAATATAAAATTAGCAGAAAATCATGTTCATTTTAGCCTATACATCCAGAAACACTTAAGAGTTTTCTTTCAAAAATCAAAAATTATATTATTTCTTTGGCTATATTCATCTGTTACAAATTTTTTTAACAGAAAAAAAATCACTGAGTCTAGGCAACCTTCGTTTCTTCATTATCAAATATCATCAGTCTTGATGGTAAGCTAACCATCTCATCAATAACAATTCTGGAGCTAGGTGTTCATTTTATTTATGCTAATTTAGCTTTATATACTGGATACTTGTAATAATGTTATAATGCATATAAATTTATGTGGCGTTGCATTCAGCAAATGTTTGTGACAAAGTAAGTACAAGGCAGAAGCCGCTGAGTTACAGCAGATCATCTGAATTACAGGTAACATCCGCAGAAACAGATGCTGGTGTTTGCTGGGGATCTATGGCTTCCCCCCAACCCCCAGTGACAAGAGAAACCCTGTTTCCCTGTAGGGTAACTATATTTGATTCTTGCCTTATTACACTCTTTTTTTTTTTTTTTAAAGGTCTTCACTTTTTTATTCTTTATGTACAAAGGCTAGCATGATCCGCTTCACTGGGCAGACAGTTTTGAATAATCCACTCAAGGTCGCTCAGTCCAACTTAATGAAGCCTATGTCGTTCGCGTACTGACGGAAACACTGGCGGCACATGTTGAGCCCGTATTTCCGGATCAGACCGTGGCGGGTAGAGCAAACGTGGCAGGAGCGAGAACCCTGGCCGAACTTCCGTGGGTGACTCCAGTAGAGCTGCAGGTGACCCATCTTGCCTTCAGGCAGCCAAAGAGGAAAAAGGAGCGAACTCGCGCACGCATGCGCTCTTCTATACGCTCATTTTTAAGACTCTGATAAGGCGGGACTTCCCTGTTTTCCATCTGGTCTTCATGGAGCTCTACCAGTCAGGGCACAAGAACTCCATGTTACAGAGGAAGAGACGGACTGTGAAACATACTTAGCGGGAATAAGACTCCAGCTCAAGCTGTTCCGAATCCAGAGCCTCTGCGATTAGTTACTCTGCTACGTTATAATGCAATATATCCATTTTCCAGATGAAGAATGGTAAGACTTTAAAATACCGCACAAGCTTGCCCAATATCACACTGCTATCAAATTCCTAGCAGGGCTTGAACTCTAGCCTTCTGATTTCAAGTTCTTTGTCAGTTAAAAACTGACTGCTAAAAGCTAACAAAGAACAATAGAATGCTGAATGCAAATGAAATAAAAATAACTTTTAAAATTTGAAAATATACTCTTCTCTTCTATGTCCTGACAGCAGTTTCTCCTCCCTCCACCGCTTCCAGCTAACACCCCCCCCAAAACCCCCCACCCCCGTCCTCTCACCCCCCCACCCCCTATTCCCACCACCACCCCCACCTCCCCGCCTCAGGAAAGAACAGGCCTGCAAGAGACAACACCCAAACAGGACAAAACAAGAGACAGTGAGACAAGGCGGAAGCCCTCGCCTCGGCTGGACAAGAAGCCCAACAGAAGAGTCCCAAGAGCAGGCATAAAGTCACAGACACGCCGGCTCCGCTGTTAGGAGTCTCCTGGTTTCCTCCTGAGCCCTACAATCTTTCCTTCCTCTTCTGTAGGTTTTATAAAACGTTCACAAACTGGTGACCTGTTAAATGACTCTGACTTTTGGGCTCTTTAGTTCTCAAGATGCAGGATAAGTTCTTGGACTGGTAAGATACCTCACCGGGTAAAGGTGCCTAGTAACCTGAGCTGACCCGCCAGGATCCACATGGTAGACAGAGGACTGACTTATAAGTGTCCTTTGACCTCCACATGCGTGCTATGCTATGTGCATGCATGGGTATATGCAGACACAGATGCATGCACATGCACACACACACACACACACACATACACGATGCAAGTAAATTGTAATTAAAAGTTTGAAAATGAAGATAGAGTTCCTTAAAACTGTGTTAGTTGTTATTGCAGGCCGGGGCTAGACATCTATTCCAAACATCCTTCTCTCTTGCTGCCACTCAGTATTTAAGAAAAAAAGTCATGCACTTACTTTCATAGATGGTCTTACAACCAGGTGGTGATGTAATATGTTTCCTGTCTATGTGTCAAAAAGAGGTCTTCTAGGAGAGGGAACTGGCCTCTGTCCTGGCTAGCTAGAGTCACTGGGAACTGGAGTATTGCTAATCTCAACTGACAAAATGCCTCCCTGAGATTTGCCTGTAGACAAGTCTGTGGTGCATTTTCTCCATCACTGAGTGATGTGGGAGGGCCCAGCTCACTGCGAGTGCTGCCACTCCTGGCAGGTGGTCCTGGGGTCTAGCAGAAAACAGGCTGAGCAAATCTTGGGGAACAAGTTAATAAGCAACACTCCTCTGAATCACCTCCTGCACCCAGGTTCCCATCCTGTTTCCATCCTGCCCTGACTTTCCTCTTTGGGTCATGGAGTTTCATCACAGCAATAGAAACCTGACCCTAAGCGGCCTCTAGGAAAACCTCAGCTTCCCAAAGGTGGAGAGAGCCACTTTCTACCACTTCCTGCAACAAACATGGATATGCGATTTAGTGCTACATTTTTAAAAAATACATATCTTTTATGTGGAGAAAAACAGAAAAATGGATTCCAATATACTACTGATGGCAAAACAGAAAGATACAAAGACCTTGATCTTGCTGGAGCTGGAGCTCAGCGATACAGCATGCACTGCCCAGCATGTGTAAGGTCCTAGGTTCAAGACTTAATGCTAAAGGGAGGGAAAGTGCGTGTTTATGAGACAATTGAACTGCTAAGATAATAGTCCTGAGCCAGATATATATGGATTTGTTACAAGATAAACCAAGATATTCTTATGGCTTAAACTTGGTCTTCTGTTTCTGGTGGCCAAATTTTTCTAGGCAATTCAGTTGGTGATTTGAAAACATCAGGAGAGTCCATTCATCTTCGTTATCAGCATCTCTCTAACATGAGGTGTATATTCATCACAGCCAGCAGCCCTCCAACACAGGACCTACAGTCCCCAGCTTAGCACAGTCCAGCGCCCACTTGTTAAGCTGCACTAATTTAGGTCATCTCCTAAGCTCACAATCCTATTTAAATTCTCGACCTCCTGTGTTGTGCTGAAATCTAAGCCTGGTCTAGAATCCAGGTGCTCATTTGCATACCTAACAAATGTCCAATCCATTACCACCGAAGATATGGTCCACAATTTTCACTGTAACACAGTCTCCTGAAGCTACTCAAGAGATAACATATTCTGACCTTCATGCTTGGAAGTCAGAATCTAAAAACCACTTAACACTAAAATGAAGAGTTAGGTAATTTTCCACTGCTAAAATTCTATGAACCCATTTCCAGCAATATTTATAAAATGATCCCAATATCCCGATAATAATAAAAAGTTCAAGAAACTTTTAGATTTATTACATAGAAGTGACAGCGGAAGGGCAGGGATACAGCTCAGCAGTGGAGCACTTGCCTCCATGAGCAATGGAGCACCTGCCTCCATGAGCAATGGAGCACCTGCCTCCATGAGCAATGGAGCACTTGCCTCCATGAGCAATGGAGCACTTGCCTCCATGAGCAATGGAGCACTTGCCTCCATGAGCAATGGAGCACTTGCCTCCATGAGCAATGGAGCACTTGCCTCCATGAGCAATGGAGCACCTGCCTCCATGAGCAATGGAGCACCTGCCTCCATGAGCAATGGAGCACCTGCCTCCATGAGCAATGGAGCACCTGCCTCCATGAGCAATGGAGCACTTGCCTCCATGAGCAATGGAGCACTTGCCTCCATGAGCAATGGAGCGCTTGCCTCCATGAGCAATGGAGCGCTTGCCTCCATGAGCAATGGAGCACTTGCCTCCATGAGCAGGGTCCTGGGCTTGACCCCAGGCTCCATTAAACCATGGTAAAGTGCAAGGAAATATCTGTACAGACTACAGCAGCAGCCAGGCTTGGTGCTACTCAGGATGCTGAGGCGGGCAGCTCACAAACTCAAGGTCTACCTGGAATATGAGCAAGTTCAAGGCCTGCCTGGGAAAAACACTGCCTCACAATAAAATGTAAGAGTCGGGAGAGATGGCAGAGGGCAGTGGGCAGAGGGCTTGCTGTACAAACTTGAGGATCTGAGTTTGTCCCAATTCCCACACAAACAAACAAACAAACAAGGCTGCACAGACCTATAATCCTAGCACTGGGAAGCATGGCCAGGAAGGCCTGAGGAGCTTGTTAGCCAGACAGCTTGGCCAATTGGTCGGCTCCAGGTTCAGTAAGAGACACTGTCTCAAAAAACAAGGTAGAAAGGGATAAAAGAAGAATGCCCAGCATTGGCCTCTGGGCCCCAGCAGCCCACCAAAAGCTACCAAGTGGCAGATGTCGATATATCAACAAAACGAATGAAGAGTAGGGCAGAATCCTACTCATCAAATATTCTAAATTACACATTCAAAATAAGATAACTGACTTTAAAAAGAGTAGACTACACTAGCAGCTTAAATCATCTAAAGATTAGGTATTCATAGCAGAAACATAGTATCAATGTTTGCAAATGACTATAACTCAGTTACAGAGATGGAGGATGAGGATGAAAGTAAGAGTCAGTTATGGAAAAAAATATATTTAAAAGTGTAAGCCCTGCACTTACTAGTGCACAGTCTTCCTTTAAGTTCCTCCAACCAACTGGAACAAAGAAAGACTAATTTGGTAGCCAAATTTCTGATTCCATCAGATACGCATTCTGAATAAGCTCACCACTAGAGGTTCAAAATCACCCTTGTGTCCTTAAAGGTTTCCAAAAGACTTTTAGTGTTTGTTTACTAAAATTGCCTTAATTTTTCCAATCCTACAGATTAAAATGCCACAAAATAGTATCTAAGGAGGAATATCCTAAGGATAGCTCTTTTTTCCTCCATAAAGCTTTTGATTTAATTTTCAAGATTATATATTATTCAAGAATTTATTTAGTAAGAAAGTATTGGAGTTCCTAGACATTTTCAGTTGTACTATGTCTAACTAGACTTCCTTTATAGTCATTAGCACTTTATTTAAAGTTTAAAAACCAAAGAATGAGTGTAAAACACTTAGCGAGTGGAGAAAATTACAGACTATATAGATGAATCAGGACGCTGGAAACAGTGCTTCCTGCCTCCAATTCCAGCACTAGTGAGGCAGGGACCCAAGGCCAGCACTAGTGAGGCGGGGACCCAAGGCCAGCACTGGTGAGGCGGGGACCCAAGGCCAGCACTGGTGAGGCGGGGATCCAAGGCCAGCACTGGTGAGGCAGGGACCCAAGGCCAGCACTGGTGAGGCGGGGACCCAAGGCCAGCACTGGTGAGGCGGGGATCCAAGGCCAGCACCAGTGAGGCGGGGATCCAAGGCCAGCACCAGTGAGGTGGGGATCCAAGGCCAGCACCAGTGAGGCGGGGATCCAAGGCCAGCACTAGTGAGGCGGGGATCCAAGGCCAGCACCAGTGAGGCGGGGATCCAAGGCCAGCACCAGTGAGGTGGGGATCCAAGGCCAGCACCAGTGAGGCAGGGATCCAAGGCCAGCACCAGTGAGGCGGGGATCCAAGGCCAGCACCAGTGAGGCGGGGATCCAAGGCCAGCACTAGTGAGGCAGGGATCCAAGGCCAGCACTGGTGAGGCGGGGACAACCATGGGACCCAGGGCCAGCACTAGTGAGGCGGGGACAACCATGGGACCCAAGGCCAGCACTAGTGAGGCAGGGATCCAAGGCCAGCACTGGTGAGGCGGGGACAACCATGGGACCCAGGGCCAGCACTGGTGAGGCGGGGACAACCATGGGACCCAAGGCCAGCACTAGTGAGGCGGGGACAACCATGGGACCCAAGGCCAGCTTGGCCTACAGTGTAATTTCTAGGGCAATGTGGGCTACAGAGTGAGACCCTGTCACTAAACAAATGCCCCAGAAGAAGTAGAATAAAAAAGTGAAGGTTTCATATAATTTATTCGGTGCTCTTTTATGTGGAGAAATATATTTTTCTCATTTTCTTACAGGGTTCAATGTGTAAAATGTGTGGTTCTACCAAAGCCTGAAGCAACTACCTCTTGCTGTGTCACATATGAGTTCATCCCGTTGCTTTGGAGATGCATCTTCTAAGGCTTGCATTCAATTTCTACTGCCCACTGCTTATAATGGCTGAACTTAGACCATTCATCCTTCTAACCTGTTGTTTCCTTGGACAAAGATACATATTTAACCCCATGAATACATCCAGTGTCTTTGGATTGTCAAGATTAGAGAATATCTGGCTATTTCTGCTCTATTTTAACCACATGATTTGTTGTCTCCGTCATTAAAACACAAACATATCGAGTCTGTAATTCGATTATAGAAACTAAGGTGACCATTTGCAGTAATCTTATCAAACAGTGAAATATCAATAAATCAATATGCTTTTAAGCATAGCCTGTTAAGCTGGTAAACTCAGAAGCAGCTGCACGGGTCGGTCCATTTGGTGCTTACATAACTCATGTAGTAGGCTGTTACACAACTGTATTCAATGGAGTCGGCCATACCAATAAGCAACTACAGATTCTCTCTTTCAAAGAACAAAACTTTTATTTAGTAAAACATTTTAATGATACTTACAAACTACCTACTACACTAATCATGGTCCTTTCAAACACAAAAATTTTTTTTTCCAGACGGGGTTTCTCTGTATAGCCTTGGCTGTTCTGGACTCACTTTTGCAGACCAGGCTGGCTTCAAGCTCACAGCCTGCCTCTGCCTCCTCGAGTGCTGGGATTACAGGCATGCACCACTGCACCCTTCTCAAATACACTTTTATTTTGTTTTGTTTTGTTTTGTTTTTCGAGACAGGGTTTCTCTGTGAAGCCCTGGCTGTGCTGGACTCAGACCAGGCTGGCCTGGAACTCAGAGATCCCCCTGCCTCTGCCTCCCAGGTGCTGGGATTAAAGGTGTGTGCCACCACGCCCGGCTCAAATACAAAAATGTCAAGACAAAAAAAGTTAAAGAGAAATTAAACTCTTAAATAAGCTATTTGAATTATATTTTTATAAAGCAAGTATCTTCCCCAACAAATTTGAATTATAATAAAAAAGGCTTAATAATTAAATAGTAACACTAAATCACTATTATGACTAATACTTCATACGTAAGTACATGCTTATCGATATCAGATATATTACTAAAACATTCTTTTCTCACCATACTTCTGCAAAAGAAATATTACCACTACCCTAAAGTAGCCTGCCCAAGTCTAGTGGACTTTAAAGCCAGATTCAGATTCAGAACAGCAGTTTCCAGACCCCACATCTAGACACTGGACCACAATACCAAAGCAGTTTGAAGACCTAAGAAGAGAAAAATGGAAATGCTTTTAGGGCTGTTCCATTTTCTTTCTTTCTTTCTTTCTTTCTTTCTTTCTTTCTTTCTTTTTTGTTTTTTTTTTCTTTTTTCTTTTTTCCCATTTTTCAAGACAGGGTTTCTCTGTATAGCCTTGACTGTCCTGGACTCACTTTCTATTTTCAAATGGCCTGTATTAGAATTGGTGGTTAAAATTTTTATTCTAAATGGGGAATACCTTTTCAAGCCCCCAAAACATTAGCATTAAATGATTAATTTTAAAAGTTACTGTTTTAATGGGCAGATAAAGAAGATAAATATCAAGCCAGGCCTGATGGTTTCTATGGGTAATCCCAGCACATGGGACGCTGAGACAGGAGGATCACCATGGGTTCAAGGCCAGCTTGCACTACACAGTAAGTTCCAGGGCAACCTGGGCTACAGAGTGAGCTTTGTCTTCAAAACTCGAAACAAACAAGATTAATTGAAAGATTTTGTTACTGAGATGCTATCCTAATTGCTGCCTGAGAAAAGAATATATTTTTTCAGGATTTAAAAAAATTGTTTATTGTGCCTTGATGCATGTCAGTTAATCACATGGTTGCAGTGTTCCTGGAAGCCAGAATAGGACATAGGATGCCGTGGGCCCAGAGTTATGTACCACATTGTCGGTGCTGGGGATTGAACCCAGGTTTTCTGGAAGAGGAGCCAGTACTCTTAACCACCGAGCTACCTCTTCAGGCCGGAAAACAGTATCTTAGTTGAAGAAAAGGCAATCCAAAATTCTTGATTTTTCTTGGATTTTACTTTGATTTTTTATAGAGGTGCGGGGGTGGCTATAGAAGATGGATCCCCTGGTACCGACAGTTACGGATGATTGTGAGCAGCCAGCCTGTGTGCTGGGAGCCTAGCGCGGCTCCTCTGCCATGGCCCTATGTGCTTTTAACTGCTAAGCCATCTCTCCAGCCACTCTCAAGTTTCTTCAAGTGTCTGAGGCAACAACAGAACTACTGTTTCAACAAATTTCATGGAGATATCATCTTTTGTTTTAAAGGTTTATTTATTTATTATATATATAACGTTCTGCCCACATGTGTCCCTGCACGCCAGAAGAGGGCACCAGATCTCATTATAGATGGTTGTGAGCCACCATGTGGGTGCTGGGAATTGCACTCAGGACTCTGGACGAGCAAGCAGTGCTCTTAACTGCTGAACTATCTCTCCAGCCTGAGATATCATCTTTTCACATCAATAAACATAATATCATATATTCTCCTATATATCTGCAGCATTAAAAAACATAGTGCCATGGATTTTTCATGTTCTTAAAGTGAAAGAACAGAGACAAGAGGGAGAAGAAGAAGAAATACTCACACATGCTTTCCAAAGATAAAAGCTTTGGCATCTGTGGCTACTGTGTGCCTTAGATGCTGGTATCTTTTGACGCTCACCTGGTAGAAAATAACTGGCTTCTAATTGTGAAAGCAGCTGGAAGCAATTAAAACCTAAAAGTGTATGCACATATTTGTCTACACAATTTCTACACGCATGCACACACTGCTGCCAACTGCAAGCAGTTTGCTCCTGTGTCTTAGTCTGCTCTGCACTCCCCAGCCTTTCCCCTGTGTCCACACCTCGTTTGGGCCTCTCCTACTCAACATGTACTCAGCAGTACTAGGGTTGATCACACATGTCTCTACTGGACTTGCAAATTCCAATGATCTCTTCTATCATCCCACAATCTATGAAAAGCCTCTTAAGAAACCTCTCTGCTGGGCTGGGTGTGACAGCACATGCCTTTAATCCCAGTGCCTGGGGGCGGGGCGGGGGCGTAGCAAAGGCAGGTGGATCTCTATGAATTTCAGGCCAGCCTGTTCTACACAGTGAGTTCCAACAGCCAGAGCTACATATTGAGACCCTATATCAAAAATGAAGGAAGGAAGGAAAGAAAGAAAGAAAGACAGAGAGAAAGAAAGAAAGAAAGAAAGAAAGAAAGAAAGAAAAGAAACCTCTGCTTGAACCAAGTTTCTAGGCATCAGCAGCAAAATGACACAAACTGTAGCAATTCAAACTACAGCAGGGCAAAGGTAAAAAAATTATATGATTAAAATTGTTGAAAATGGGTCTGGAGAGATGGCTGAGAAGTTAAAAGCACTGACTGCTCCTCCTGAGGCCTCATTTCAATTCTCAGCACCCACATGGCAGCTGACAACCATCTGCGACCGCAGCCCCAGGGCACCACCCTCTTCCGGCCTCCACAAGCATCAGGCACACAAGATACACAAAGATGCAGGCAAAACATTCATACAGATTAAATAAAAATCCTAAAGGAAAAAAAGATAATAAATAAAAGTGGAAGAAACCGAACAGCACCTAAACTCAAAAACCAGTTCTCACATGGAGAAGGTGATCTGGTGCAGCAGTTGCCCTCTGTGGCGACCAAAGTCGACCTCCAGCTCTGCCGCGCCGGCTGGACTGCGTTACTGTTCGCCTTGCCACCTTCTGTGAATCAGTGTTCATCCTTAAAATGGGGACAGTAGTAATGTAATGCTTCACAGAGCGGTTGTTGCGAAGTCTGTTTAAACCCAGTGTCTCCTGCACAGCGAGCACCTACAATATGGCTGCTACTACTGAAGCTTTGTGTTTCCCTTTTGACTGAACTTTGTGTATTCTAGTCAAGTCCTTCCCACCTCGCTATCATCCTACCTCAATAGGTATATTTCAAGACTTCTTGCTCACAAGCATAAAACTGTAACCATCACTTTAAGCAGGGCACGGTGCCATGTACGAGTACTTCCAGCACTCGGGAGTCAGAGGAGGAGGAGAAATTCAAAGCTGGTCTCAGCTATATAGCAAGTTCAAGGCTAGAGTCAGTTCAAGAAATAGATAAGAAACAAAGGCCCCGTAAGGGGATGATGTCATGAGCACACATACACACCGTATTCAAGGTTAAGGGAGGCTACAAATGCGAAAATGAGCAAGAAAGTCTCTTTATTTCTCCACCCCCATTGTCTGCAGGTTGCACGGCACGAGGTCCCGCTTGCGGTTCTCAGCCACGTACCACCATCCTAGCCCCTCCGTGGGTCCATGCTTCCCTGCCCCGCCCACCCTCCCCCACCCCACCCACGCTACTCATCCTAAGCCCGTGTTTGCTGAGTAGTTCCCACTCCTTTTTAAAATACAAATTTTCTCTTAAGGCTCAACTGAGACGTGCCTGCTGCTGGCCTCTTTCTGTCTTCAAGGGTTATACATTTGTAATTACTACACTGTAATTTAATTATTTATTTAACATGAGTCTCTCTACCCATGCTCTATTCCCCGAGGTCAGGAACTAGCTAACTGCTCGATCACCAGGAGGCAAAAAACGAGCAAGCAGATGCCCTCTGGCTCAAGTTAATGCAGGGCATAAAAAGGAGCTAGGTTTTTGGGTTTGATTTTGCTGTTGTTTTGTTTGTTTGTTTGTTTGTTTGTTTGTTTTGAGCTCTGAATCAAGCACCTCTATAAATATAGGTTAAGACATAGCATTGCTGGCCCACTCAGTAAGTGAAATATTTCTCCCTCTCAAGGAGTCTAGGGAGCTTATTGATACTTTTGAGGCAAAAATAACTCAGCAGAATTTTCCTTAGCAAACAGAAAAGTGAGGGGCACTGTGATATGTTCCTGGTTTCAGGGGCAGCCCGTACAAGTGTTTGAAGACGGCTCAATACAAAGAACTGGAGAAGGAGACTGGATGCCATTACCAGAATAAAACAACAGTTGCTAAACATCACCTACGTAACAGGAGCTTTCAAGTCTCTCTTGTGTCTGCCCAGCCTCTAGCATATTTCAGGTTGAATAAAAGGGCTTATCAGTAATCATCTTTTCTTCTATTGAAACTGTTTGTCTATTATGTCCAGATTTTCTAATTAGATAAAAAATACATTAAAAAATATGGAGGCGGTGAGATGGTTCAGCTGGTAAAGGCCCTTACTGCCAAGCTTGCTACCTACATTTGTTCCTTGGAACCCACAGGGTGGAAGGAGAAAACCAACCTCCCCAAACTCTCCTGTAACTTCCAGACCCATGGCAATGCCCCCTGAATTAATTAATAAGCATACAAATCCTGAAAAGTCCACAAACCAGACGCTGTTACAGTTAGCATGTCAGCAGGCATTTAGTGAAAATGCAGCAAAGTCACGAGTCTCTGCCACCAGGAGTGGCGTCTAAGTTGTGCTCCCTAAGCAGTCAGTGCTCTTAACCTCTGAGCCGTCTCTCCAGCCCAGTGGTGCACAGTGTCATTTTGAGACTACACGCCAGGTAGAAGCTATGTCCTCTCACTTAAAACAGAGGAAAAAGGGTGAGAAAGCTGAGAATACTTCTGAGTACCGAAGGTAGGTTTTCTTTTCCTCTGGATTTCCCAGGCACTTGAGTCAGGTTTGTAACTGTTCACATATGTGTGCACATGTGTGGGAGTAGAGGCCAAAAGTCAATGCTGAGTGTCTTTCTCCGTCACTCTGCACTGAAGCACTAACCTGGGCTCAGCCTGTCTTAGCCCTCCCAGGGCCGCTGCTGTGGGAACACACCACTGTACCACACCTCCTTAGTCCCTAACACAAGTCTTTTTCTTTCTTCTCCTCCTTACAGGAGTCATGTGAAAATTAATTAGAAACACTGGTTAGATACTCACTACAGGAAGTTAGACAGTAGTTCAGTGGTAGAGTGCTTGCCTAGCAGGTGTAAAGACACTGGGTATAATAAGTGTTCAATAAACAACAGTTATTTTATAATAAACAAAATGGATGACAAGGAGGTTACTTAGGAATGGTAAAGGTTCAGTGAAGTATTTTTATACAGTGACTGTAAACCAAGAGTCAACCTTTCTGGGAGACAATAGGGTAACAAGTATCTAAAGGCCTTTTGCTTTTTATTTATTTATTTATTTTTTATTTTATGTGTATTGGTGTTCTGCCTGCATGTATGTCTGTGGGTGTCAGATCTTGGAGTTACAGACAGTTGTGAACTGCCATGTGAGTGCTGGGAATTGAATCCAGGTCCTCTGGAAAAGCAGTCAGTGCTCTTAACCTCTGAGCCATCTCTCCATCCCACTATCTAAATTAAAGCCTTGAAAGTAATCATATCTAATAGGCTTCTGGGACATCTTTCTATCTTTTTTTATTGTTTTTTCTATTGTTTTGTTTCTTTTCCTTCCTTTCTTTTTTTTCTTTTTTCTTTTCTTTTCTTTCTTTTTTGTTTTGTTTTGTTTTTTGAGACAGGGTTTCTCTGTGTAGCCTTGGCTGTCCTGGACTCACTTTGTAGACCAGACTGGTCTCGAACTCAGAGATCCACCTGCCTCTGCCTCTCTGAGTGCTGGAATTACAGGTGTGTGCCACTGTGTCCAGCTTCTATTCTTAAAACGTAATAGAATTCAAAATGGGGAAAAACTGTGAAGCGTAACTGTAGTCATGGACCCACTCACTGATCTCTGTGTCAAATGCTTTGAGCCCTGATGATATAAAAACAAGCAAATAGAGCCAGGCCCTGGCTTAAAAGTTAGGTAGACAAATAGGCAAACAATAAGGCACAGTAAGCTGGTAAGAGGCAGCGTAGCTAAGTACAGGGCGCTAGAGTGCGCACAGAAGGAGCACCTACCATTGTCTGGGGGTGGAGTCAGGGAAGCTTCCCAGAAGTGACATTTAAGCTGAGACCTGAAGGATGAGCAGGAATTAGTTAGGGAAAGAGTGAAGGAAAAGAGTTCCAGGGAAAGCATGTGCCAAGCCTAAAGCCCACAGGGAGCACAGCGTGTGAGCTTAACTGTGAGCAGTGTGCGATGCAGGGAGTGCGAGAGAGACGAGGCTTAAAAGGCCAGCAGGACTGACTCATCCGGGATCTCACAGCCAAACTTTCAACTTCGACTTTATTCTAAGAGTAATGAAAACTGAATTAAAAAGCAAATACTTCATAATAGATGCCATTCCTTCCCCCCCAAATTAGTAATTGTTAAAATTGAAATAAGATTATCCAGTATTAATAAGGTCAGGAGAAATGAGCATTCTTAAGTGATGCTGGTTGGAATAAATGTTAATTGGAATAACCTTTTCATAGGCATAAATATGTAACAGTGGTCTAAAGAGTATTTATACCCTGTGTTCCAATAATTGCATGTCTTAAAATGTTCCAAATGTATGCAAAATCTATGTGCAATAATGTCCCCTGCAATGCAGTTCACGGTAGATAAAAACGATGGGAAAAGCTAGACGCTCAGCAACAACAGTCAGAATTCATCAGAATAGGGTTTCTCAGTGTCGCCATTCTTGACTGTGATATATCTGTGATATAAACCAAACTTTAAAAATATTTAAGACAAGATTATATACACAGCAGCTTCTCAGTTTGTACAATATAATGACGGTAATCCCCGCACTGGGGAAACTAAATCAAGAAGGTCACAAATTTGAGGCTAGCTGAGGTAACACAGTTCTCACACAAAAAAGAGGAAGAAGGGGGGGGAATACAACAATGATACATGCTTTTTACTTTCTCTCCACACTTTTTTGCATTTCAATACTTTCTATAATGCCACGAGCTATTTCTTGAATGTGTGTAAGATTATATGGCTGTCTTCAAAACCCTCAATAGTATCATTTCAAGTGTTTATATGCCACAGAAATCATTTTTGCATTTGTCTTGGCTTTGTTTCCTCTGATGAGGAAGGAAGGTGTGGCCATATCTGAATGTGCATATGTAATCAGTCTATCTCTTTTATCTAGCATTGCTAAGACATAAGGTGTGGGGGCCGGTGATCTCAGACAGCTCAGCCAGTGAAGATGCTTGCCACCAAGCATGGTGTTCCGAGTTCAGGTCTCCTAATCCACATGCTGGAAGGAGAGAGCTGACATCCCTGAGCCGCCCTCTGTCCTCCATGTGTATTCTGTGGCACATGGGCGCACACATGCATATGTAAACACAACAAATAAGACAAGTAAATATTTTTAATTATTTATTTTATGTGCATTGGTATTTTGTCTGCATGTATGTCTGTGTGAGGATGTCAGATCTTGGAGTTACAGACCGTTGTGAGCAGCCGTGTGGGTACCAGGAATTGAACCCGGATCCTCTGGAAGAGCAGCCAGTGCTCTCAACTGCTGAGCCATCTCTTCAGCCCTAAAAGTAAATACTTTTAAAGAAATGAAATTGGAGTCCCCATTGGGGCAGAGTGAAAGGTGAGGGGGCTCAGGAGCACGGGCAACAGAATATGAGGCTACTGAAATCCATCCTCATCCTACCACCTCATCCGTGTTGGTAGAATGGGCGTTGCATGTGTCTTGAAGGGGAAAGTGGTACTTTAGCAGGTTTCTGTCTACCCCCCTCTGAAACACCACCCTCAATAACCAGCAAATCCCAGCATGTCTCTTGCTTTAACATCTGCAGCAGGGTTGTGATCACAGCCTTGCAGCTGGGACACTTCAGTCCTGTCCCAGGATCTAAAGATGCTGCAGGCTATTCCGAGGGGGATGCTATGGTGGGCTGCTTCCTTCAGAGGCAGCCTGGTGAGCAGCTTCAGGCAGAGAGAAGTGATGGGGGCAGCTATAGCACTAGCAAACATCCATGGCCTACAGGGAACAATATTCATGCAGAACATCGGGTTAGAAAAAAATCCCTGTTTCAGCTCTGAAACTCTTTTAGTCACTGACTGCTTTCAGTGATTGTCTCTAAACCCTTCAATTGTTTACTTAGCTTGATGTAAACAAGAGTTATTGTTTTAAAGAATGGTCATTGTCATGTTGTGACTGAGTCATTTACCATTTGGGTGTTATATAGTAAGCTCATTTTTTAAAACTTTAAAAAATGTTTGTGAATGAATTATGAATTCCTCAATCATAGGATTTCTTTCTCTTGATGATAGCCTGGCTATGTTTACCTGCTACCCTTAAACTCCTACTACTTTGCCCTTGGCCTGCTGCATAGCTGGGATTACAAACATACACCACCATGCGATACTGAAGAATGCACCATAAACATTAAAACGGCGGTGAAGCTTGGATGCGCAACTATTTAAACATAGGCCACACTCAATCTTTACTGCTTAAATCAAGACCAAATAAGATTAAGCCTTCTTAGGATGATTCAGGGTCATAATTATGAACCACAACAGTAGTAGGTTTGAAGATATATTAAATACAAAGAAGTACTGAATTCTTCCCCCACTACCTCCCTCTTTCTGAAATGTCTCCCTATGTAGCCCAGGCTGGTCAGGAACTGACTCTTCAAACTAGCCTCAAACTCGCAATCCTCCTGCACTGCCTCCTTAGGGCGGGGATTTCAGATGTACAACACCCAGCTTGCTGCACCCCCAACTCCTGCCCTATGCCAGGTACTTGTTTTGGCTTCTCTTGCCATGAAATCAACAGCTTTAATTTCCCAGCTTTATGGGAGCCCGTGTGTGTGTGTGTGTGTGTGTGTGTGTGTGTGTGTGTGTGTGTGTGTGTTGTGTGTGTGTGTGTGTGTGTGTGTGTTGTCTGTCTGTCTGTGTCTGTGTTTTCCAGTGCGGTTAAGGCCAACACTAGTTTCCAGTACCTGCAAGCTTCCATTTCTACTTTGCTGTTGGTGATCTTTGAAGAAGAAGAAGAAAATTAAAATGTACTTTATAAGAATTCTGTGTAAATTCTGTAATATTAAGAGCTAATACTAAAACTGATTTGGACTGACTGATTCATCCATCCAACATATATATAATCCAATCATATATGTTACAATACATGGTTATGTCATATGATATTTGGACTGACTGATTCTGTTCTAGACTGCAATGTTGAAGTACAAATTAACTCCAAAAAGAATGTACTCTTGATTATATCTCAAGTCTTGTTCCTTTACTTAATTAGTAATTAAGACCTCGATCACAAGCTACCTTGCCATTTCTCATAACACATCATGAAAGAGCTGTGGACCAGGAACCAAGGAGCTTAGGCGACCTTAGTGTCTGCTCTAGTTTTGTAACCACTGGTCTATCCTAGCAATAGTACCTGTCTTTTACGGGCTGCTCTAAAATTAAATTAGACCACAAAAACAGAAACACTGCTTTTCTGGAATTTGGTATTAATACAAATATTAACTCAGAAATATTCCCTAAGAGTTTAGAGGTTGGGGGGATTCGAAGATGGTCCCATGGTACCAAGTTTTGTTCACAAGGAATATTGTAAGGTTCTGTGACTATAGTTAATAATGTATTTAGACCTGAAAATTGCTAAGAGACTTTAAATATTTATCATAAAATATATGAGGTGACAGATTAATTAGCTTCAACATACACATCAAGATACCATGCTATATGCCACAAATATATATGCAGTACGTGTCAGTAAACATAAAACTTCCCTGGCAAGGATGCAAAACAAAAGGGAATTTTCATACACGGATGGTAAGAATATAAAATACATTACAGGAAGTAGTAGGGTGGGTTTAAAAAAAAAGTAGAACTGTCAGATGCCCCAGCAAAGGAAATGAAATCAGTATGAAGAAACAGCTGCACTGGCATGTCTATTGCAGGGCTATTCACAACTGCCAGGATACAGAATCAAGCCACGTTTCATCAGCAGAGGAGAAGGTAAAGAAAATCCCACACACATGCAGTGAAATAGTATTTACCTACAAGAAGAGCACAAGGCTGGACAGAACTAGAGAACATTATGCTGTGAGCTAAGTCAGACATGGAAGGAGCAGCACTGTGTGGTCTGCAGTCCGTGTGGAAGCTAAAAGGCTGACAGCAGAGACATGAGAACAGCGGTTACTAAACCTGTGCAAGTGCCAGGAAGGCAAAGGGGGACACTGCTCAGCAGTGCACAGTTGGAGAGGTGAAATCCCTTGTAATATGCTTTGGCACCTTAAACAGGATTGATAATAAGCAATTATAAACTTCAAAATAGCTGGTAAAGGCAATGTGGGATTAGTGTACCCAACAGTGAGAGGCGCTAAGCGTCCAAGGTGATAGATATAGGCATCATTATGCACACTGTGTGCACATATCAAATTACCACACTGTCCCAAGTAAAGAGTATCAATTGGAGATAAAATAGAAGTTTTCAAAAATTAAAATAAATTATAAAAAGAAAAGTCCTATCAGAAAGAATAGAAAGCAGGTTTTTGTTGCTGTTGGTGCTGCTGCTGCTGCTGCTGTCTGAATCCAGAGCTGAGTCACAGGTAGATTCTTTAGCCCAAGAATTCTCAAATTGTCCCCATTAATTAAGAAACATTACTTTCTTTATTTTTACATTTTTGAAGTGTTATTTTTATGTGAGTATTTTGCCTGCATGAGTGTCTATGCTTCTTCACGTGATGCCTGATGCCCCCAGAGGCCGGAAGAGGGAGTCAGATCCCCTGGGACTGGAGTTACAGACAGCTGGGAATCACTTTGTTGGTGCTGAGAACTGGACCCAGGGCTTCTATAAAAGCAGCCAGTGCTCTTAACGGCTGAGTCATCTCTCCAGCCCCAGCAAACACTTAGTTGTCAGGAAGAACAATCGATCCCAAACATTGGTATCTCTTATGTCTCTACAGCTCTGTCCTGCCAGGCTTTCTCATAATCCTCGGCATCTGTCTCTTCCTTTAACACTTCAGACCTTAACAACAGCCTTACCTGGCTCTCCTCACGGCCTCCCATGGCGTCCCTAAAATCCCTCTGGCCCAAAGCACCTACATCAATTTTCCTAAAACACTACTGTGATCATATCTGCTCAAAACTTGAGAACTTTCTATTACCTTTTCATTAATCCTAAATACTTGGCTCAGCAATTCCTCTCGCTTTTAACTCTCACTACCCAAATAAGGCCTCAAACTGGCCTCTTTAATCCCTCACTTAAGCCTTTGTTGTTTTCTGACTTTACGTGTTGCCGCACATAGCTTTGTTCTACCTAGGATCCTTTGCTCTTCCTATCCTCAATATTGGCCTATAGAAATTTAAGTTTCAAAAGCCCATTTGAGAGACGCCTACTGTGATGTACTTCTTCATCGCCGTCACTTCAACGTTACCTTCAAAGGTCAGACACGCCTTGATTTGAATTACAACTGTAATCACTTCCTGGCTGAGTGACACAGGACACAGTCCTTCAATATTCCTTGCCTCAGTTTCTTCATCTATAAGACAGGGGATAAATGCAACTTTCCTTTCGCACACTGTGAGGAATAACTGAATTAAGTCACGTATGTAAAATATTTAGCATGATGCCTGGAACAGATGAGATCCCAAGAAAAATACAAGGTTGGTATTCTAAGCACCTCACATCAATCTGAACTCAGTACTTGTGACATCACAGACTCACTCCTGTGTATACAGTATTACTGCCCTCATTGTCTCTAGTCTCTCATCCCGCATTTGTTACCAAGTTACGTCATCTCATAGACAGGTGAACGTCGTACATGACTTGGTATCTCTAATAGTCACTCGTACCTAGCAGGTGATTTTATCAGGTTGTTACCTAGATTCTCTGACCAGACACCGAACGGCAGGCAAACTAAGGGAGGGAACACTCACTGCCTTTGGTTCACGGTTTACAGTACAGCCCATCACGGAAGGGAAGGCACGCTAGCAGGAGTTTGCTGACATGAGGGCAGATGGGGAAACTGAGGAAGGGGGCTGCTGGGGCTCTGTGGGATTCTTCCTTCTTACTCAGTCCAGGACCCCCCTCCCCCCCCACGGGATGGTGCACCCACACTTAGGGCGGGCCTTCCCTCCTCAGTTACACCTCTCAGGAAATATTTCCCCAATAAACTTGACATTGAAGGTTAACAACTACAGTGATCAAGTTTGTCTTATGCTTAATGAAAAAAATACTGAAGAGCTGACAACACTAAAAGGTCCAACATATTCAGTGAAAAGGCATTACAGAATGTTTTAAATTAAAAGATTAAATCTCTAGCCTCACAAAATAAAACCCTTCTTTATTTATGGGAATAACTTCCTTTTGCACTCTTCCTCACCTTTAAAACCAACCAACGTATTCATACAGCAAGAGATAAAACAGCCAAATATATGCAGGTCAGAGAGCAGTCAAATACTGCAGAAAAGGCCCGGTGGACAAGTGAGCTGAGCACAGCTCTGGATGGAGTCGAACAGGAAGGGAACCTAAAGGGAAAGATAGCTAGTCTGTCAGTCATGCTGACAATGCTGGCTGTCACCCACTCACCCCAACTCCAGGATTTCTTTACACACAGGGCCAAGTATAAACAACTGAAATCATCAGACCAGGGGATACAGAGATATCTGTCGTTTAGCTTAGAAACTGAGTTTACTACTTAGCGCTTACTACAGCAAATACTACAGTATTTACATGACCAATTTTAATTGCCTACCTATGCCAAAAGTGACTATTAACATCCTTCGAGATTCCACAGTATCCCAGTTTTCACTAATGAAGCCATGTCAGATAGATACGGCTTTACCATACACTAACCATTTACTTTAAGACAATATGATAATGGCTTAATAAATGCTATTATAATATATAACATAACATGTTTTCAGCAATGCCCAGGGAAAAATTACAATACGGGTTCTACTTCATATGTATTTACCTACTAACCCTTGATTGCCTTCACAGCCAAACCTAGGCCTGATAGCCACAAAAATCAGAGGATTTACTAGCAGAGTGAGTTAAGGTGGTCTCAAGATATGCTATGAATTTTAAGAATTCTACCATAAAGCCCAAAAAAAAAATCTATTCATTAAAAAAACTACATTTCTACCCCTCTGATACTCTGATGCTTGTCTCTAGCAGACCCTAAAATGGTCTTATCAGCTCTGAAGTACAATTTTTCTCAAGTCACAGAACCCTCCCAGCGTCCCTCTGCAGGGATGCTCTGTAGCAGCTGTCTGGCACAAGGTCCCCAGTTTCGGCTGATACTTCTAGCAGCGTGTGCTATTTTGCCAAACAGTGTACTTTACTGCTACCAACTTCTTCCGTAAACCAGTGGAAATTTGCCGCTCTAAACTTCTATGCAAAGATTTCAGTTTTGTATCATGGTACACCACAAGGCAAATTAACCTCTGAATAGCGTAACCTCTTGAATTAGGGGAGTAACACAAAATACACAAGAAAACTCAAAAGGAAGAAACCGCCACTATATGCAACAGTATTTTGAAATTCAGGAACCTATATCGAAATCACAAAGCAACATGCTTTCAAGATACCAAACCTCACATCTAAGTTAACAAATATTAATAACGCAACTCTCTTACAGCGGAAGGCCATGGTGTTCACTGAATGCCTCTTTGCAACTTGACGCTACTAAATGCAAAAATTACAATTCTAGCGGAAACAGCTCCTCCAACTGCTCATATTTTCATCCAGATGCCTGTTTTTAAAGACCCATTTTACCACACTGGTGCAATGCATGTTAGGAGGTAGTCTCAAAGATGATACCTGAGAATAGAGCTGGTTAGGGGTTGGGGTAGGGATGAAGGCAAAGAGAAACGTGGCGGGGTGAGGGGTGGGGGTAGTGGGGGGGAATGGTTGGTAGGTATTTTTCTTCTGGAAACATGTTTTAGCGACACAAGCATTTGAAGTAATGAACCATCCAAGCACAGCCCTAGAGCAAGACCGATCACGAGCAATGAGCGTAAAGCACAACCGTCTGTAAGATGGAAATGAATTGGCACTGGTCACCGAGCAGCACCAGATGCATTGGGACCTCACTGAGAAAGGTAAAAGTCCAAGAAGCAGAGGAGACCACTGCCATCTTTTAAGGGAGGAAAGAAAGCAGGAATTAACTACCATGGAACACTCCAACGAAGCCAGAACTGTACCGAGCACAAGAGAGACAGACGCCTGAGTCTAGTGAAAGGCACACACACACACACACACACACACACACACACACACACACACACACACACACACACACACACACACACACACACACACACACACACACACACACACACACACACACACACACACACACACACACACACACACACACACACACACACACACACACACACACACACACACACACACACACACACACACACACACACACACACACACACACACACACACACACACACACACACACACACACAGAGCGAGACGGAAGAAGGATGCGCAGTGTGCCGACCCGGTCCCTGAAATGGCGTGGATACGCGGTTATGGGTGTGGGTCGGGGGTAACCTAGGAGCCCCGCCTTCCCCTCCCTGCAATAGAGCAACAGAGGGTAAAAGAAGTAGGGGGGGGGGGGGGAGAAGAGGGTGAAAAGCAAGAATGACTCATAGCCGAAAGGAAGTGTTCAAGCCATGGGAAGCATGCTACGGGAGATTTCAGAGCCAGCGCTGGGAGTGGGGGAGCAGGGGGGTGCTCCAGGTGATGGGTGCAGAAAAAAACAAACAAACAAACCCCAACGCCTGGCAGTGGCTGCCGCGCGCCGGTAGGACGAGGATGTTGGGGGGGGGGGGTGTTCGCGGCAGCCGGAGTGCCAAGGCCTGGGAAGAGGCGCGGCGCGTGCGCAGTGGCGCTCGGCGGGACCCGCTGAGGCAAAGCGGAGCCGCAGTGACAGAAGCGAGGAGCTGCCCGCCCCGCCGGGAGGGACTCACCGAGGCGCAGGGGCTGGAGGTGGTGCTGGGGGTGGGCGACCGCTGGACCGTGACCAAAGCCATCTAGGCGCTGCTGGGTTGTTCCGGGCAGGGCATTCTCGTCCTGAGTGTTGGGGGGCGGGAGGGTGACGGAGCCGGGATGGGGGGTGGCGGGAGCGGGGTGGGGTGGAGGGAGGCAAAGGGTGAAGGGTTAGGGACGACGGGGACCGGGAGGAAGATGGGGTCGCGGGAACGACCTCGGGCTCCGCACCCACCGCCGGACTCTCCGCCGACTGACGCGCCGAACGGGCGGCGGGCGGGCGGGCGGGCGGTTCGGCAGCTGCGGGGCACAATGAGCGCTCCCAGTGCGCAGGCGCCACCTGTCAGCAACCGCCTCTCCCCTCGGCGCGCGCCGCCGCCGCCGCCGCCGCCGCCGCGGCGTAACCCTTGAGTTGCCGGAAGCGGGCGGGCTGCGTGCGCCGCACCTCGGGCCGCCGCCCCCTCCCCCCGGTCAGCTCTCGAGCTCCCCCCCCCCCGCCGCCCTACACCCGCCCCCCGCTGCCGCTGGTCACCCACGGTTCGTTCCCGCTGGGCCGCTGCCGAGCGGCGGGAGGCGAGATGGAAAAGGGACCCGGGAAGGCAGCCGGTTGAGGGGGCTTGAGCTTGGGGCGGGAGGAGCCGCTAGTCCTCGCCCCTGAAAAGACAACCATTTTATGAGGTGGGGCGCGCAGCCTACAGCACCTTGGGGGGTGGGGGGGGACCGAGGTGAAAACAACGAGGCAAACACTTATTCTAGTGGAAAAGGACTCCGAGGGTGCTAGATGCTTTCTCCAGGCTAGACCCGGGAGACCAGCCCACCCGCTGTGACCTGGCCCTCAAGAGCTTCCACACCCGCCTCATCATCATAAAGGATCTCGGGGTTAATGACCAGATTTTTCTCTAGTAAACACTGGAAACTTCGTGGTGCCTCATGCTTTGTCTTCTACCTGCCTAAAGTCTGTCACTGTACCTGAGATGCTGAATGGTGGGGGGCGGGGGGGTGGGGGACGATGGCTCAGAGAGCTGGACCCGGAGTTGGAAAGCTCCAACCTGCTGTTTACCTCCCATTTGCTTCCCACTATGAAGATCTCCACTAAACAAGGATTTGATCGTTAAGCTTTCTTCTTTCCTCCTAAATATCTTTATTTCATAGATGTCAGTGAAAATGTAGATTTAAAATATTTTTAAAGGAATGCATTTCTAAATGATAAGCTGTTCAACATCAACCAAGAATGTAATGGAAAATCAAGATTTTTTTAAAAAATTAAAAAAAAATAACAGTGCAAACCGTTGACATTTACACAGAGTTGAGTAGGTGAGCTGGTAAATCCCACCATCCATAGCAAAGCTGTAGAAAGCACACACTTAGGACTCCGCAGTTTCTAAAACACCACCTCTTTCTGTTTGTCACTCAAATACTCTTGGATGTCATTGCTCCTTTTAAACTGACGGGGCTGTCATGACGGCTTTCTGGTGGCTCTGTGGTTAAGTGACACAAGAGCCCTCTATGCTGAGTCTTTGTTCTCCCCCTGGGGCCCTGTGGTTGAAATAATCAGCAGGGAGGTTCCATCAAGAGTCACTGAGGGTCCCTGCAGTGTACAGCCCTCTGTAGAGCGGACCGCAGAGAAGCCAGCTGATAGGCTTTTGCCCCCTGGTGGTGATCAAGGGTGCCTCCTGTGAGACAAAACCCAGAGATCCGTGGTTCACAGATGAAACAGGGTTTTCCTCCAGAGCTCCAGAGTAAACAGGAAAGAGAAGGCAAGGTTCAGAAGTAAGAGCTATGAGCCAATGCTTAAGAGACCAAACAGAAAAACAATGTAGAGAGCCAAGAACTCTCCAGAGGTGAAAGCTGAGTGACCTCAAATCAATGTGTTTAGAAACCGAAGGAGAAGGATTGCCCACATCTGTGATTCTCAGAACATTGATTCTCTTACTGACATGTGTTTGACAACGTGTTTTATCTTCTGTGTAGTAACGTACTCTAAAGAAATTCATCTGGAAGAGGAGACATTTCATTCCATTAACCTCACAGTAAGAGAGAGCACGGCTGTGAGTCAGACGTAGCTTCTAGTCCCAGCTCTTGTAAAACCTTATGCAAATGATTTGTACTTTTTGAGCTGTACTTCCGTATGCCCTATGATGAAGCGCTCTAACTCACAGGAATTTCACAATCAAATGAGATAATGTATGGCCTTATTGAGTATATCCTGTGTGCAGGAAATATCTTCAAGCAAAAGGAAAAAATTTAAAGGCATGAGTCACGCTTTTTCTAAACTGTAGGTTAGTGGTCAAAATACATGTCATCTGTAGTTAAGTGTACAGCACTTTCGTTCAGTGTGCCTAAGGTGAGGAAATTGGGTTATAAAGTACTCAAATTTGCAGTTTGTATCACGAAGTTGATTTATTAACATATAAAGGAAATGTATCTCGGTGATATATTAGAAAACTGAGATGTGAAAGTTATTGCTGCATGTTTAGTAGCTCATCAGCTGAGATAATGTTGTGCATATATTACATGGTATTCTTTTTTCTCATCTATGCATACATGATGGAAATTAGTGTGTAGGTATGGGTGCAAAGATTGTATGTGCCTGTGCATACATGTGTAGAGAGCAGAGGTCGATGGCAGCTCTCATTTTTTCCCCCCTGAGGCAGGGACTCTCACTGGCCCTGGGACAAGTTAGTCAATTCAGCTTCACTGGCTGGCTACCCCTAGGCTCGGTTGTCATTGCTCTCTAATGCACAGGGCTTACAGCTGAGTGTCAACGCTTTAAGAAAAAAAAAAGACTCTAATTTGTTTTTTACACTATCTGTGCAATGAAGGATATAAACAGGCCATGGTTCATGTGTGGCGGTCAGAGGACAGCCCATGGGACATAGTGCTCTCCTTCCACAGCGAGGGTCGGGCACATCAAACTCAGATCATCAGGCTTCGTGGCAGGTACTTCACCCACTGAACCATCCTCACTGCTCCCCTGTGGTTATATTAAGGACAAAATAAGCATCTCAAGGTCCCATAGCCAATGGTCAAAGAAGATGTATATACATCAACAAAATAAATTATAGTTTAATGGTACTATAGGTTGAGTACCTTTTTAGACTCTGAGGAAATATGTCTATAGACATATAGGAAAAGTCCAGACAAATATAGAGTTCTTTAAAAACAAAGAAGATAGTCAGGGTAAATATACTTTGTATGAAACTAACCTTTAGGCTTTGGCTATAGATTCCAAGATAGCTCTTTTTTAAATTGGGCTGGGTTATAGAGATGAAATCTGTTTTCCGTGTGTCATTTTTACTTGTTCTTTTCTGGGATCCAGGTTCCTGCTGGGTCTTCTAATGGTCAAGAGGTGGTATCTACTATGAAAATTAAAAAAAAAAACCCTGCTTATTCCGACTTAATTTGTCTCAGTTTTTACATTTGAAATACAGTCTCCTGTGCCCAGGCTGGGCTCAAACTTGATCTATAGCAGAGATTAACTTTGAACTCCTGCCTCTACCTCACAAGTGCTGGGATTATAGGTACGCATCACCATGTGTGGCAGTGGTCGCTTAATTTGAAAAAAAAAAATCCCAAAGTAGGGTTCTCAACAGAGGCAGAATGATGGAAGTACCAGTTGTGCTTACAGTTGGTTCACTCTTCTGTGGTTCTGAGGCCAGGTCAGGCCGATGGAGTCCCTGTCTCCTGAAGTGAGCTGCGTCTGAGCTTCCAAAGCTACTGCTTCTCTGTGTTTTACACAGCCACTGCATCTCATGAAGGACCTCTAGTTAAGAAACCTTTTTGCTCCATGTCCTGACAGCCATAGAAATATTTGCACGACACAGTAAGTTGAAAAGAGTTAAAGACATGGCATTTGGGGGGGAATTCATTTTCTTTAAATGTTACACTTTTAAAAACAACAATAATGACAAAACCATCAAAACAGGGTCTCTTGTAGCCCAGGTTGGTCTTGAACTCACTTTGTTGCTGACACTGGCAACACCTGATCTTCCTATCTTAGCCTTCCAAATGCTGCAATTACAGGCTTATGCCACCATGCTTGGCTTAATGATGTATGCCACTAATGAAAAAGAAAATGAATGTACAATATTAAGGATATTAATATCTCATTTGTATAAATTTCTAAATAAAATGTTTTTAAAATTTGATAAAGTAACAGAGATTCCTTTTGTAAACATAACATGTTTTAATATACAGTTTTATGACTGAAATGACAGTGTCCATTTCCTGTGAAAAGCTGTAATGATGACACCTTCAAATTATTGGTAAGAACTTAATTCATACACGTAGTTAATAAAAATTTAAAATAATTGTCATATTTCAAAATTTACAAGTATGAATCATATTTGTCTCTTGTAGCTTACTCTTACCTTTGTCTAACTAGAACATACACTGAGAAAAATCTCTTGTGATAATGTGGCTGCATTAGAACCCATTTCAACTTTATTATCAAATACATGTTGCAAAATAATTACAAATCTCTAATTTGCAGAATATGCTGTGTTATTGGAACAATAATTGTGCAGTTAACTTAGACATGATGAAAAGGGCATCTCAAATATAAACAAGAGGACATTTAATGTATTATTCATATAGAAGAGGAAGAACTGGGATCTGAATCCACTTAGGAGTATTTGTCAGGCCCGCAGCCATACCTGCAGCTGTAAAGTCCTGGTCCCTGGGTACCTGACACATGTTGTCTTCTGATAGCTCTAAAGCTCCCTGGTCATGTGGTTTCTGAAAATGATGCCCTGGTAGTAGAATACTCCTCAGCGTTGCTCAGCAAGTCCTTCGTCATGCTTGCTACCCAGGGGAGCCGTGGGCCATACAAGGACAGGTCATCTCTCCCTACAGGATGCTCTCTAAGAATCACTAGATGACACTGTTTCTGGCCAGAGGTGATTTACTTAGAAATCAGGTTTTTTTTCTAGACCAATCCTAAGGCTAAATAGATAATTATCTTATAGCATGACAATAATTCATGTATTACATACCAAAATGAAGTATTGACTATAGTTATATAGCCAAGCTTATTCAAAAAGAGAGGAAAAAAAAAAGAAGAGAAACAAGGAATTTAGCCATGGAACTCAAACCAAAGAGGCAGAAGCTCTGACTAGCTAGCATTGGTGTCTTCAGGTTGATTTTTTTTTAATGCAGGTCTACAGAAAAACTACAAACTATATTCAGTTATTGCTTCAAAAAGAGGTGCTACTGCCAAGGTAAAGAAGCCTTAATGGGTGAGTAAAGCCCACATAGGGAGACTGTCAGAAGCAGGAAGGAGGCGGACAAGAAACTAGCTGCCAGGACAAAGAAATACAGTTTTCACTCTCAGTCTAGGTATCAGAGGAGCTAGGTTTGGAGCTGAGACAATAATTTTTTTTGTTTTGTTTTTCAAGACAGGGTCCCTCTGTGTAGCCTTGGCTGTCCTTGTAGACCAGGCTGGCCTCGAACTCACAGAGATCCGCCTGCCTCTGCCTCCCAAGTGCTGGGATTAAAGGTGTGCTCCACCACGCCCTGCTCAGAGACAATAATTTAATAATTGGCACTAAACTACTAAGGAAATTGATAATGGGAATGGACTATATCTCCCACCCTCCTGTTTGGTTATATCCTACGAGTTAACAGTTAAAGACTTAACTCATCCCTGATCCTCAGATACAGTTAGATATAGTCACCAGTGTTTGGCTTGGGTCAGTGTGATGCTGAGTGAGATGAAGATGCTTGGCATCTTTGTGAAATGCTGTAGAGCGTGAGAACTGATGTATTCTTGTAGCAAGACTATGAAAATACAAGTTGAGCATCCCTAATCTGAAATAAAAATTATTTCCAAATCCAGTGTTTTTGGTGTGGACATGCTGTCAAAAGTGGGAAATTAATGAAACTGATTCATGTGCACAATTATTAAAACTATCAATTGTGGTCACTTTAGACTACGTGTATTAGATATATATGGAACACAAGTGATGTTTAAACTTGAACCTTAGCCCCAAAATTTTTCATTACAAGTACATATTTTAAAATCTGAAAAAAAAATAGAAATAAGAAATATTTTTGTTTCAATCATTGTGGATAAAGGATACTCAATGTGTATATTTTTAATCCTGCGAAGTAAAAACAAGCAGCTTCTGGTATCCTTTATGAGTTTAATAAGACTGAAGCATATTATGCTAAGTCAATAGGTGTCTACCATGTACCAGAAGATGGATTGACTTGATCCAATAAAGGCACTACATTATGGAAGCGTATGAGCAAATGTAGAAGAACACCTGATTGAGTTTAGGGTAATCCACAGTCATTCTTCAAGATCTGATCCCACACACACAGGTCAAAGAGGCAAGTTAGATTGACATGAGAGAGAATCCATCAAGCCATTTTCTCCAACTCTTTGCTGATGTCATCATTGTCTGCAATCCCTCATTCTCTTGCCCTAGGAAATGAACGTTTATTTTCTATCTTGGTGTGTGTTTCAACTCAACTTGGCCTTTCACACTATAATGATTCTTATTCCAAAATCAGAGAAAAACATGGTGGTGCTGCTATTTGCTAGTGTCTTTATTCTAATTACACATCTGAAAGCTGATAAAATCGTCATGGACCCTCTCAAACCACTGTGATTCAAATGGATTAAAGCTCCATCTCTTACTTGGTCACTGCGAGACTCCACTTAAATTGGTAAACTGCAGCAATATTTAGGGTCCCTCAAAGTAACCTTAATTTATGGTTTTCTGAAATCACTAAAAAAAAATCGGAAATTTCCTTCCCCCAGCATATAATTGTTTCAGGATCTAACCACCAGTCTGTATGGAAAAGACTTAATTTTCAGTTTTTCAGTGTATACTAGAGGCAATGTTGCAACAAGTAAGAGTTCCTACAGGGATCTGACTCTTCCTTCCCCTCCCGGAATGGGGGCTGGAGAGACAGCGCGGCAGGTATGAACACTTGCTCTTACTGAGTACCTGGCTTTGGTTCCCAGCACCCACATGGTGGCTTACAACCATCTGTAACTCCGTTTCTAGGATCCTTTTCTGATGTCCATGGGCACCAGATTTTCACGTGTACATATATGCACAAAATAAGTCTAAGGAAAAGAAAGTGGGTAAGAGGCTGGAATATTATTCTGGATAAAAAGTCATATTTCCGCACACACACACAAATAACTCCTACTTCCTGATACATTTACTGTTGTTTTATGTCATGTACCTATTTCCTCCAAATTGAAATATTCTCTCCTACAGAGAGGATAGAGTCATAAGAAGTAAGAAGAAAAGAAAACACAGGGCCCAGGAGCAAATGAACTTAAAAGTCTCAGGAGCCCCTTGAATGTTACACAATTCACAAGGCTCCTCCTCAGAATTATATATGCTAGGGAGAAGCAAGTCTCGGGTGGCTGAGCTGCCTACACATTGTGCAGGAAACTGCAGGGATGCAGCGTTTGCGAGTCCTCAGTACTGCAGTGGGCTCTTTGCTGAACAGATTCCTTTGAGTCACTCATTCTCTTGTATGTAATCTCTCACCCATACTTTTTTATATAACCCAGGCAAGCCTGACATGTGTAGAATAGTTTCTATGGTTCACTATTAGTGCCCCATCTGGGATGAATAGACATTTGTTCGCATCTCCCTCAAAAAAAAAAAAAAAAAAAGAAGAAGCAACCCAACACAATTGGCGCTTGAGGAAGGATATACAAGCACAAAGAAGAGTTGGAGAGGAGTTGATTACGCCCCCTGCAGTAGGTGATAAGCTGCGCATCGGAGGCTTATCTGTGCGGAGGTGGAGTATCTTCAGCATGGCTATTTTCCCCATGTGGTATGGGGCGCTTGGCCTCCTTGCTATAGTGGTTAAGGGCCCTCTGCAATGGGTGATAGAACTTGCCACCAGGCCAAGCCATCTGAGAGTAGTGTCTTTGTGGAGAACCCCAGGGAGGCAGGCCACCTTCCTTTCCTTGATCTGGGGGAGGTCCATTACAGGAGAATGCAGATGTCCTCAGAAACAACTGATGGGCTAGAGACTATACTGCCTGAAAGTAACACATACAGGATGGCATCATAAGCGGGCTATGGCATCAGTTGTGTGGCCACTGTTGTGCCAATAAGACTGGGCCTCAGCTATCTTCCAGGAAAGAACTTGCCTACCTAAGGAGGAATTATAGTGGGGAAAAAAGACATGAATGCTATTAGCTGTATTAGCCTCTGATTTCCAAGAAAAGTTGAAAAAAAGTGAGAATGAAATAGAAGTGATGGTTTGCTGATTCTCAAAGCTTGCGAGATGCAAAGGAGAGAGAGGGCAAATCAGATCTTTGCTAAGCAAACCTTCCTGGGACCCAAAACCTTCAAACCCATTGGCACAACCTTTCAGTGACAAGGAAGAAGATGAGAGAGAAGTGATAGAGGATATTCCTGAGATTCCGCCTTCAATACAGAGGAGTCAGCATGAGAAGGAGACCTTAACACTGACCAGAACAGGAAACTACATCACGAAGGGAATACTCAGTATCTACTTGGGTGGGGAAAGATCTTTAGATGAGCAGTGATAGAGCCTGTGTAAGTGGAGAGCCTGGGCAGAATAACTAGCAATCCCTCCTTAAGACAAAGGCTGGCTAACCTAAGGCAGTGTGAGGTAAACAGTCCCTGATAGCCTGGCTTATATTAGCTAGAAGATGCACTTGTTGCCAGGTAGGTCCCCATAAATATCAGGGTCTGGGTGACAAAAGGAAGCAGAGTTACCACTGAGGCAACTTAGCATGAGAGCCAGGTGTTGCCCAGTTCACTGGACGTGGTCGCAAGGACCTTGGAACTGGTGTGGCGCTTTAGTGGCTTTACTGAGTGCCAGAGTGAGATGCCGTCTGTATGAGGTAGGTAGGGGATGTTATAGGAGACAGAGTGATTTTTGGCCAGTATAAAAATTGAATTTGTGAAGTACAAAAGCAATCAAGATGGGATTTAGAGGAGCGTAAAAAGCAGACAGGAGGATCTGTTCAGGCCACCTGGAGGCAAGTTCCTGTCAAACTGAAGTTTCTAAGGCGGCGGGGGGTGGGGGGTGGGGTGGGGGGAATTAATAGAAACATGCTGTGCTGCTGAGCTTTGGGAAGACTTTAAGCTTGTTCTTGGGATGGAGAGTTGTTAGCCCAGCATATGTGGTGCAAAGTATAGTGGGGATGAAGATTGGTCTCCCAGTCTTGGATCCTTTTGGCATCCAGCTGTGGCTACTGGAAAAGCAAGGGCCATGGTATCAGCCTGAAGCCTATCAGAACCAAGGAGCCATCTCAAGGATGAGGCGTGGGAAGCTATAACACCGACCAGTTCCCTCTTGGCCCCTAGTCAGACCTGAACAACACAGACTGGTCCTAATGAGACTGTTGGGGATAAAGAGATACACAGCATTCCTGAATCATCATCAGCATGCCAGGATCCAGTGGCCAGAGGAATCTTGGGAAATGACTATGGATTATGAAGGACTAAGTGAAGGAGCAACTCCCATCCATCCTGGTTTTTTCTAGTTTGTCTCCGCTTGTGATAAACACCATGACCAATAGTAACTCAGGGAGGAAATGGTTTACGTGGCATGCGCATCACCATCACAAGTCAGCGCAGGGACTGAAGCAGAAGCCATAAAGGGATGCTGCTTATTGGCTTGTTCCTTGAGGCTCGCTCAGTCTGCTCTTTATAGCACCCTGGACCGCCAACCCAGAAGTGGTAACACCCACAGTGAGCTGGGCCTCCCCACATCAATCACCAACCAAGGAAATGTACCACAGGCTTGCCCACAGGCTAGCCCACAGGCCAATCTGGTGGGGACATTTTCTCAATTGAGGCTTCCTCTTCCAAAATGACCTTAGCATGCACTGAGTTGACACAAAACTATCCAGCATAACTTGAAATCTTTCCTTTGATCTGTCATCGGTATCCAATGTAGGGTGAAGAGATTTTTTTGTTCAAGTCTTCCTGGGAAAAGTCACACAATGCCTTAGTAAAAGGGTGATCCCTGAATCCTCTTGGTGATGTACAGAGTTAGGGAGGGGAGGTGTTCAGGTCATATTTAATAAATCTATTTCAACATGTCTTTTCTCCTAAGCCTTTGGACTTTCTCTACATTGTATCTGGGAGGTTCCAGTATCTCAACTTAATTAGACGTAGGCTACTGTCAAGTCCAAATTTCAGTGAACTAACCACAAAAACGCTTAGTGACACTTCCAGCTGCTTATGTTAACACATTAAATCTATTGTCTAGTATACATGATTACTGAACTCACATCAATAAATCTGTCAAACCCAGCATTATATTGTCTTTCTTGCTTTAACTTGCTTTAATATGGTACCACACAAATCCCTGTCTGTAAATAGATAAACAAATAGGAAATTGTTTTTTGTCAAGACTATTTTCTCTTGGTCCTATTCTGCACTTGCCCTGGTGGAACAGCTTAAAATCCACTTTTAGTTACAGATTTTCTAGCATGGACGAGGTGGCTGGGGTAGGTCAATAGGCTTCTGTCAAGGCAGACTGAGATTATTGCAATGTTTTCAGTTTAAGCAATGTCTAGTGTCAAACATAGGACAAAATGTTTTCAATTGGCAAAAGGCTTTCAGGCTTGCAATTCTTAGGCTATTTTAATGTCCCTGTTCTAAATTCAGAGTCCTTTACAGCCAGTGCCACACATCTTAGCTGTCAATTCAATTAACATTATAATTCTGCAACCCATATAATTACAATCTATGTCAAGTTTTACTAATATAATCATTGTTATTTTACCAATGTTGGTTCTGTGACTACTAGAAATAAAATATTTTGCAGCTCCCATGGAAGCTGTCTGATAATATTCTGACTTCTGAAATCAATGTTGTCTTAATATAGTAATTCCTCCTTTCCTTTTATTCAAATTTGCATCGTGGTATAAGTATCCATTTTACCTATTTTAATGTATTTGAAATATACATATATATGTTTTACCTTTATTTATTTGTGTGGGAAAGGTGGCAGTGAGTGGGCAGGCCACAGTATGCAATTGGAGGTCAGAGGACAACTGGCAGGGGCTTGTGCTCATCTCCCGTGTGGGTTCCAGGTATTGAACTCAGGTCTTTAAGAGTCTTTACCCACTAAGCAATATTGCCATCCCTGAAGTATATATTTTTATAGAAAGATTATTTTCATTTTCTCTCTATATCTCTATCTTGATCTCAATTTCTACCACTTTCTTTCTCCCAGAATCATACTATGCTGCCCAGTCTGGCCTCAGATACCTGTGTTAGAAGGATCCTCACCCAAATCATCCCCTACCCTACGGTAACCCACAAGCCCAGCAAATCAGCTCACCAGAAAGTCACCCCATAGTGCAAGATGCCCCATGACCCACAAAAAGACCAGATGCTCCTATCACTCAGAAAACTACAAGAGTTTTAGGAGGTCTGTAGAGGAAATACATATGTTTTATATATGTACATATATGTGTACATGTATATGCTATATGTGATTTTGTACATAGCAAATATTGTATGTCTTGTTCAATGTATTAATACAACAAATTATTAATAGTTTTTGGAGATCACGGTCCCACCTCTTAGAGCAGCTGCATTGTATATTACTGCTGTCACCTCAACTTTTATAAATAAGTCCCTACTTGTGAGGAACGGTCAACAATGTAATTTTCCACTCATTCTTCAACTTTTTCTTTCAGTAACTCTATGGATTACTGTAATTAAATATTCAATAGTTGGAACTAGTCTTGTAGTAACTAGTTTCAAGATACTGTCTATAATTCTGACTGACCAATTTGCATATGACTTTGGACAAATTAACCAAGTTCCCCGGTTTGCTGCATTTTATTTTTTATTTATTTATTTATTTATTTTTTTAATTAATTTATTCATATTACATCTTGATTGTTAGCCCTTCCCCTGTTTCCTCCCATTCCTCCCTCCCTCCCACTTCCCCCCTTCTCCCCTCCCCTATGTCTGTGATTGAGGGAGACTTCTTCCCCCTATGTATGCTCTAAGATTATTGAGTCTCTTCTTGGTAACTTGCTATCCTTCTTCTGAGTGCCACCAGGCCTCCCCATCCAGGGGACATGGTCAGAAAAGGGGCATCAGAGTTCACGTGAGAATCAGATCTCACTCTCCACTCAACAGTGGAGAATATCGTGTTCGTCGGCTAGGTCTTGGTAGGGGTTCGAAGTTTACTGCCTATTTCTCCTTGGCTGGTGCCTTAGTTTGAGGAGGACCCCAGGACCCAGATCTGCCTGTCATAAAGTTCTTCTTGTAGGTTTCCAGGACCCTGTGGGTCCTGTTATTTCCCCATTCTTCCATGCTACTCTCGCCTAAAGTCTCAATAGGATGTCCTCTCCTCTGACCCACTTTCTTGGTAAGTAAAATAGAGCTATTAATACAAGCCTGCCAGCAAGATTACATTAAATAACGTAAATTAAGCACTCAGGGCACCGCCTCTCACAGAGGTCATAAGTGACATGCCAATAAGTTAAATGATTGATTCCAGTCCTCCTGATCTTTGATTTCTTTTCAGCATATGACACTAGTGACGTTGAGCTGCCTTGATTCCCCTCAGTGTCCTGGACTCTCTCTCAATCACTCTCTACCCTTCTGCTTGAGACAGGGTCTCTCACTGAACCCACAGTTCACGCATTAGCTTGATAGGCTGGCCAGCTCTGGGATCCGCCTTTCCACCCAAAGCCCATCCTTGCTCTTCCTGAATTACAGATGCAAACCTCCTGCTGGCTCTTGGGTGAGTATTATGGGCTGAATTCAAATCCTTATGCTTGCATGACAGGCATCTTACTGACCGAGCCACCGCCCCAGCCACCTCTTAATTCCACTTGTGTTTGTCATCAAGCATTTATCTTGAGCCTTTCAGACCCTCTTGACTACTCTCTTTGGTGAGTTTCTGGCATCGTCCAGAACTGCATCCTTCTGTCAACACTCGCCTATCCAGAGTCGCGAGGAATCCCAAGTAAAAGGCAGCTTCACCGTCTACACAATGGATAATCACAATGACTTCTGCTTTCTTTCTTAGTCTGGAAAGCTTCTTAATTAAAGATGTTCTATCATATTTGACAGCACTACATGCCAAGATGACAGGTGCCCCAATTACCAAGTCACAAATTGATTGGGCATGAGTGAGCATGCAGGGTCTTCAACTATAGCCACAGAAATTTGGTCTCTGATCCCAAGAATTCAAGCAGATTTTAGGATCTTATGGACAGGGGTGCACATTAGGTACTTGTGCTGGCTGGTTTTGTATCATCAGAGAGGAAAGAGCCTCAGTTGAGGGAATGCCTCCATGAGACCCAAATGTAAGACATTTCCTCAGTTAGCGCTTAATGGGGAAAGGCTGGTGGTCCTGGGTTCCATAAAAAAAAAGCAGAGTGAGCAAGCCAGGGGAAGCAAGGCAGTAAGCAGCACCCCTCCACGGCCTCTGCATCAGCTTCTGCCTTCAGGTTCCTCCCCTATTGGAGTTCCTGTCCTGACCTACTTCAGTGATGAACAAATACACCCTCTCCTCCCAACCCAGCTTTTTGGTCATGGTGTTTTGTTGCAGCAATGGGAACCCTAAGACAGTACTGAAAATGCAAGGTGATGCTGTTCTGACCGGACAGAGTGGCCAGCATTTCCAGTGGGCCTGATTGTTCACGATTTTCTTCCAACACATGTCAGTGGCCTTCAAATGCCTACTAGAAACTTGTGTTAGGCAACCAAGCAAGTAGCGTAAATGTACACACCAGACACAGACCATCTATAATCTGTTCTCTCTTTTCCCTATTTCTTTTGATGGCATTATCAACCATTCAGCTTTTTGGACAAGGATGTTCCTAATTTCCCCTAATTGCTTTTTCTATTAACTCTTTAGATTCAATCATGCCACAAATCCTAATGATTATATCTATTTTAGTTGGGCTAGTCCAAAAAAAAAAAAAAAAAAAAAAAAAAAAAAGACCTGAATCTAAGGATTTGAGTACACACTCCATTTGGAAGATAGTTCCAGGAAACAATGGCAAGAGATTAGGAAGCAATACGGAAAAGTATAGGAAGTCAAACACATGCATTATTGGGCAGGTCTGGCACTGGGGGACTAAGGCCTAATACCTAGAAGTGTGGGAATCAGAAGGGAAATATATGTTAGAAATCTCCCACCCATGGGATTATCCATCTTTGTTTGAAGATTTCTCCCATTCATATATCCTGCAAGCACTTCTGGCCAGGGTATATTGAAGTGTGTGTGTGTGTGTGTGTGTGTGTGTGTGTGCATTTGTTTTATTTTTATTATTTATTTATTTTTTTTGTGTGTGTGTGTGTATTTGAACTTCAGAAAATCCTAAGACAAAAGTTCAGGTGTTTACAGTCAGAGCTCACCAATAAGATGACAGTGCAAGTCCTATCTGAAAAGGTGACCTGTGAGAATAAGGTTGTAGCACTAGCTGGGATGACAGAACTCAGTGATCGAGCTGTCTGGCTGTGGTCCCCTGCTGGCTAGTTTTATGTTAACTTGACACAAGCTATCTGAGAGGAGGGAACCTGATTGAGAAAATGCCTCCATAAGATCTGCCTGTAGGTGAGCCAGTAAGGCATTTTCTTAATTAGTGATTGACATGGGAGGGCCCAGCGTGTTATGGGTGGTGCCACCCCTAGGCTGGTGGTCCTGGGTTCTGTAAGAGAGCAGGCTGAATGAGCCAGGAGGAGCTAGCCAGTAAGCAGCATCCATCCCTCCATGGCCTCTGCATCAGCTGCTGCTTCCAGGAACCTGCCCTGTCTGAGTTCTTGCCCTGACTTCCTTCAGGGAAGAAACATAAGCCAAATAAACCTTTTCCTCCCCAAGTTACTTTGCTCATGGTGTTTCATCACAGCCATAGTAGCCCAAACCAGGACGGGTATTAGCAATATCTGGTAGAGCCTAAACTAGAGCAAGGGATGGTGCAATATTGAGGATGCCAAATATTCCTCCTTTTTCCCCAAATCTTTCATATTATAGTCTAAACTCAACACTGCTGGCAGAATTCACTTTTTAAAACAATAACTTGCTAATTTGTGTCTCTGTTTTTAAAGCCCATAATAAAGTCCAAATGCCTCAATTTATCATAATCCTTTCCATTTTGGTTCTAAGTACTATTTTTTTTAATAACTTATGTATGTGTATAAGTGTATGTGTGCATCACCTTCATGCTTTGGTGCCCAAAGAACTTAAAAGAAAGAGTCAGATCCCCTGGAACTGAACTTTCAGAGCATCGTGAGCCATCACATGGATCAGGAATTGAACTTAGGTGGCCTGCAAGAGCAGCCGGTGCTCTTAACTGCTCAGCCATCTCTTCGGCCCATGACTACAGGTCTTTTTAAAGCCTCCTCTTCTTTACTCTTGAATTTATGTTTCCTCTGCTACAGATGCTCTTCCCTCCCCTTTGTACAATTTATTTTACTAGTCCTTTAACATCAGTCCTAGAAATCTGTTTCTTTACCCCATGGAAAATAACTGCTTGGTCCTCTTTGCTCCCCAGTGTGTTGTGTACACCTGCACTCTTTTTTTTTTTTTTTGGTAAGATTATTTATTATTTATACAGTGTTCTCTCTGCACATGTGCCTGCACTCCAGAAGAGAGCACCAGGTCTCTATATAGACAGTTGTGGTCTCTATATAGACCATGTGGTTGCTGGGACTTGAACTCAGGGTCTTTGGAAGAGCAGGCAGTGCTCTTAACCGCTGAGCCATCTCTCCAGCCCCCTACACCTCCACTCTTACACTTTGCAGATTGAAGTGCACTGTTTCCCCCTCGCTAAACTGAAAACTCACTCATTTTAAGCCCCAGGAAATGCTTGAATGACAGAAGGTTCTCAATGAAGAGACCCTTGTTAAGGTGAATTTTTCTGAGCACATCCAAACAAAATAGACTTTAAAAAGAAACTTATCGGTTTCAGGAGATGGGCAACCGCACACAAGCAATGTACAGTTAGGACTTAACGCGGAGTTCTGTTTTCTATTATTTATGAGTTATTTTCAAAGGCTTTGAGACAGCTTTTTATTTTTATTTTTTTTATTTATTTTTTTTTTTGGTTTTTGGTTTTTGGTTTTTCGAAACAGGGTTTCTCTGTGTAGCCTTGACTGTCCTGGACTCACTTTGAAGACCAGGCTGGCCTCGAACTCACAGCGATCCGCCTGCCTCTGCCTCCCGAGTGCTGGGATTAAAGGCGTACGCCACCACGCCCGGCGAGACAGCTTTTTAGATGTTGTAATCTATTCTCTCTATTTACTTCGCTGGAATTTGTGTTACGTTGATAAAAGGAAAATGAATATCCCAGAGTATGTGTATACATATTACACATGTATGTATTACATACATATTACACAGAATCATAGTGCCTCTCCCTGGAGGCGGAGGCCAGATGCATATAATGTCTTCTTTTTGAGACAAGACCTCCCAGGGCGGCCTCTGCTGCCTTGCACTTGTGGTCCTCCTGTTTCAGCCTCGAGTACAGAGAGTGCAGGGGTTACCCCAGGCCACCACTGCACCTAACAATAATTCAGTCTTTGCACAGCGCCTCACCCATATGTAACCAGTGTATGACATGCTGGTTGGCACAGCAATGACTTTATACATTGTCTCCGGGATTGCAGTCATTTTCAGTGAAGTAGAAACCATTTTAGTTCTTCAGTATGGATAAATAAGCCGGACAAATCATATGCCTCATAAAACTCCTCACCCAACAACTTTTTTAAAGATATTTTATTTAATCTTATTTAGTATGAGAGTATCAGATCTTGGAGTTACAGACAGTTGTGAGCTGCCATGTGGGTGCTGGGAATTGAACCCTGGTCCTTTGGAAGAGCAGTCAGTGCTCTTAACCACTGAGCCATCTCTCCAGCCCCACCCAACAATTTTTTTTAAAAAAGCTTTTTGGGAGTTCATTATAAACTTATCTTTCTCGTGTTTGTTAGGTAGCCATCAAAGGTCTTACTATTTCAAAAATTAAAGGAGAAGTTGGGAATGGTACAGCATATCTCTAATCCCAGCACTTGGGAGGCTGAGGCAGGAGGATCAAAAGTTAAAAGGCTGCCTTGCTCCATAGTTAAACATTGTCTCAGAAAATAAAGTTAATGAAGGTGGCAATATTTAAAAAGTCAGCTGCATCATCATCATCATCATCATCATCATTTCAGGTTTAGAAAGGACAACAGGGGTGATGATGACAACGGTGGCCTTGTCTCCCTGGCTTCAGCCAGTAACAGTAATAACAGCTGTGCAACTTGGACAGTTCAGCAGTTAAGAATTTACAGCCATTCAGTAGAATGCTGGGGTGTGGCGGGGGCTGGGGATGGCGGAGATTTTGAACTTTCAGAGTATTTGTATTGCTTGTTAACATTTTCCTTCTCTCTTGCTTATTATCATTGTATTGGTTTATTTCTCAGTATCATCCGGTGGCTTTTCCTAGTGGACAAATGAGCGACTCAACGTTACACGATCAGGTTTTCTGGCTTCTGTTTCTAACCACTTACAAGAGGATTTGAGATTCAACATTCTTCAGAAAACTGAGATCCAGTGTCTCACTGTATCACTTTTCTGTTTTTAAACTTAAAAATATTCTACAGCAAGCTTTGGTAGAAATTCGGGGTTTGGAAAAGAGGGGTTCAAAATAACACCTGGATCACAGTGACCTGCTTCTGGTTGTCTGGCGCTCCTTAATTATAATGTATTTTGGAGTTTTTTGCTGTTTTGTTTTATTTGCGACAAAGTCTTGCTGTGTAGCCCAGGCTGTCTGAAAACTCAGAGTGATCCTACTAAGTCTCCCAAGTGCTAGGGTTAGAAGCATATGCCACCATACCTAGCCAACAAGTCTTTATAACTGATTGAATTTTTAAATACAGCTGCTTTCTGCCATTTCATTGGGGATTAAATTTACTCATTATGTGACATTAAAAAATATAAGGCATTTAATCTCTCGGAACACACAATATTAGCTGGGTCCGAAGGCTCTTCTTGATAACGTTTACTGACGCGTTTCCCATTTCAGGACAATGAAGGGGAAGACAAGGAACAGCAGCAGGACTCAGAGGACCAGACGGAGGTAGGGGCACCCTGAGTGACCAGGTGACACCCTGTCAGAATGAGCTGGCTGCATTAACTTCCTTAGGAAGAACAAAAAGGAAAGTGTGGATGTGCAAAGTGAAACAGCAAGTGCAAAAGGGCAAATTCCTGTTGATTATTAAGCTGATGTAGTTACAGGAAACTCCCATAGGCAGGTAGATTTTCCGTGTGGAGCGGATTGTTCTAAATTACAGTAAGTAAGGACTGCTCTCTAACAGCAGATCAGCTGCTCTCAGTACAGAAGCCACCAGCTCTTAGGGTCACCTCACTATTATGCTAAAAATATAACCTCCATATTAATCACTTAGCTTTGCTTTTAAAACTGCAAGATTACACGAAAAAGAACACTTTTTTTTTTTTTGGAGGCAACTGAAATTAGTTACATGGAATCACATTAAGTTGACTAACACCATTTTTTTAAATCCTATTATATACGCCAGCAAAAGTATTTAAAACCACAGTGCCACCATTATACCTGAAGTTAATCTTTAATTTGCTTCATCTCAGATGAAGTGTTCTCCTTTCTACCACAAACACGGAAGATGATTCTAGCACTCTTTGGAAGGTGGCATTTTTAAAGGTCAAATGTAACTATGAGATATTCTCAAATTATGTTCATAGAAAGTTTTGTATAATTCAAAGATGAGTGCACAGCTGGCATGGCGTCTCAGGCGTGTCACTGCACTAGCACTAGGAAGATCTGTTTGGTACTGTGAGTGCAGGAAGCAGACATGTGGCTCACCTCTAACACTCGCTGTTAAATCCTGGAAAAAGTAAATAGGACTGTTAGGTAACTACAAAGTAACTCTCCTTCAATTGAAAGAAAGCAGATACAGCTTTAAAAGGGGGAAAAACACAGTTCATTTTGAAACTGCTGTTTCTTTTCTCTTTTCAAAGATGCCACCAGCTCCACAAAGTGATCCTGCATCAGAGCCCAGCAGCCAGGTGGTGGAGGTGACAGAAGATGTGAAGGAGGAAGTGAAGCCCCAAGGTAGGAAAGTAGCCTTTCTCTCCACACGACACAATCTAAAGTCAAAGAAGTGCATTCGTCAAGATTTTGTATTTAAAAAACAGATGATTGTGAGAGGCTCCTCTCGGTGTAATTTGGCAGTAGGTAAGGACGGATTTCCTCACCCTCTACTGTGAATACCTTTGAAGCAATGTCATGACTATTCATTCCCTGCAAAGTAATTAAAGAGAAGATGGGCGTGGCACCGCACGCCTTTAAGCCCAGCACTTGAGAGGCAGAGGCAGGCGGATCGCTGTGAGTTCGAGGCCGGCCTGGTCTACAATGCAAGTCCAGGATAGGCAAGGTTCCACAGAGAAACACTGTCTCAAAAAACCAAAAAAGAAAAAGAAAAAGGGAAAAAAAAAGTAATTAAAGAGAAAACTCAACTAAGAGAGTTAAAGAGGTTTCTAGCAGGCAACCTATTTAGTATAAAAATAAAATGAAGAGCTCTATGAGCTGATTTTCTTATTGGGTTTGATTCTGCTTATGCTTGATCATACATTTATTCTGTAATGACCCAAAGCCACCCATAGCCCTATCCCTTACCAAAATTTCAAATGATTATGCAGACTGCAAGTTTACAGGATTAAAAAGGTAACAAAGTATACAAGACATCCATCTATTTCACTCTAGCCATTTCTCCCTTTTGGTTTTTTGTTTTTGTTTTTGGAGACAGGGTTCCTCTGTGTAGCCTTGGCTGTCTTAGAACACGCTCTGTAGACCAGGCTGGCCTCGAACTCAGAGACCCGCCCGCCTCTGCCTCCGGAGAGCTGGGATTAAAGGCGTGCGCCACCACGCCCGGCTCGCCATCACCATTCCTAGTTCCACATACTTAGTCACAATCTGTACCAACAGAGATATTTTACAGTATTTAAAATTTAGAAATTTCTTCAATTCAATTCCAAGTATTGGGTGTTTAAGTGTGTTTAGCTAGTCTAGGCCAAATTAAAATAATAACTATAAAAGCAATTTTAAACTGTAAAATTGTGTAGATGCCAATTGTAACTTCCAAGTGCTTTTAAAAATTATTTTTCCTTTAGATGAATTAAGAGAAATTATTTATTGTTCTTATTAATATATATTATAATGCATATACTTTAAGAATTAAAACTTCCTGAGCAGTGGTGGCACATGCCTTTAATCCAAGTATACTCAGGAGCCAGAGACAGGTAGGTCTCTGTGAGTTTGAGTCCAGCCTGGTCCATGGAACAAGTTCCAGGACAGCCAAGGCTACAAAGTGAAATCCTGTCTCCAAAACAAAACAAAAAGCCAAAAAAATAAATGAATAAATAAATACAAAGATAAAAAAAAATCTAAGTAGATGCATAGGGAGTGTTTAAAAACAAAGAATTAAAACTCTCTAATCTTTAGTTTGCCTTTATTTTTATTTTATGTTTATTTTTATTTATGTGTATGTCTCTATGTATAAGTTCACATTCAAGCCGGTACCAAGAAGGTGTTGGATCTCTGCAGCTGGAGATACAGGTGCTTGTGAGCCTTCCATATGGGTGGTGGGAACTGAACTCTGGTCCCTGTGAGAGCAGCAGGCTCTAGTAACCACTGAGCATTTCCTCCAGTCCCTGCCTCTTTTGTTTTTGCTTTTTTTTTTTCTTATAATGGGATTTTTATTTAATAACACATGTATCCTGGGAGCAATTATGTCCACCAATGCAGGACAATTCCATTCAAACCAAACTCTTTCTTAAAGTTGTTTTTTGAAATTAGCTTATTAACAGGCATGTTTTCAGAAGGCTTTTCCACACATCCTTAGTTTTGGTTAATTCACCTATTAATCCCACTTTTCCCCTATCGCACGGCCCCATCCTCATTAATCCTTTAATTCTCAGTATTCTTTCCTTTTCTTTTTTTTTCCTTAAAATTTTTAGTTAATGTAATTTTTATACAATATATTTTCATACTTTTTCTTCCACAGATCCTTCCCACCCACCCAACTTTATGTTCCTTCACTCTCAAAAACAAAAAACAAGAAAAAAAAAAAAAAGAAGGGGAAAAAAAAACAGAACAGGAAACACACACAACACAAAAACCACAAAAATGAAAATCAAAGGAAACAAAAGACCAATAAGACAAAAAGTACCAAATAAAAAGTCTACCAAAGTAGCAGCAAGTTCATGCTGTGCTGGCTGACTGCTCCTGGGCATGGGGCCTGCCCTGGAATGTGGCTGATGCTCCCAGGGACACTCTACTGGAGAAGACTAACTTTCCCCTTGGCAGTGGGTACCAGTTGCAGATACCCACTTCCTAGTTAGGGGTGGGACCCTTGTCTGCTTCCCCATCCCATTACCGCAACCTTATTTGACTTGAACCCGTGCAGGTCTTGTGGCTGCTGCCACTGTCTCTGTGCGTTCATGTATGCATCAGTCCTGTTGTGTCAGGAAGACACTGCCTCCTTGGAGCTCCCCATCACCTCTGACTCCTCCACCCCTGCTTTTCCCAGGGTTATTTTTTTTTTAATACTTTTCAACTTTCAATGTAATGTGTGTGGCTGGTATACATTGGAGGTCAGAGGACAACTTGCAGAAGTTGGTTTTTTCTTCTCACCAGGAGGGTTCCAGTGAGGAAACTGAGGCTGTCAGGCTTGACTGCAGGCGCCTTTGCCCACTGAGCCATCTCACCAGTCCCCCTATTTTACTAACTTTTCAAACTTCTCTTCCCGGCCAGTCTTAACCTGTCTTCCGTCCCCTGTCCATGTTCCATCACTGCCTGATTTTAGCTTCCTCCTCATTTCCTCCTCCCCGTGCCTCCTCCCCCCCTGCCCCCCTACCCCCCCCCCCCGCAATACCCCAGAAGCACACTTTGTATTTTCCTTAATCACTTGAGCCAGCTTTAAAAATTAACTTTTCATTTAAAACATGCCAGACGGGATGGTGAACAAGGAACTTGATTATAAATTCAATGAAGTGTTTAATTAGCTTGTGGACGATTTGCACCTGCATGACTTCATATATGCATTCTGCCAAGGAATTTAGTGTCCCCCCTTCCCTGAACTGCCCCCCCTTCTAAAGTATAAATCGAACCTTTGTGGACTTTCCTGTTCTGGAACTTTCAGTTTCTTTACTGTGTGTGTTCCATTCGTTGCTCTGTTACTCTCAGCAGTATGTGTGGAAAACATCATGGCTGCTTCGTATGCTAACAAATGAGCTATGGTGTTCCTGTTTATATTTGAAAATTAGTCATAATAAACCTTATATTCAGACTCTCTCTTAACGTATATATGCATATACAGCACAACGTGTGTGTGTGTGTGTGTGTGTGTGTGTGTGTGTGTGTGTAGTGTGAAAAGGAGCTGTTGCCGGGCGTGGTGGCGCACCCCTTTAATCCTAGCACTCGGGAGGCAGAGGCGGGTGGATCGCTGTGAGTTCGAGGCCAGCCTGGTCTACAAAGTGAGTCCAGGACAGCCAAGGCTAACACAGAGAGACCCTGTCTCGAAAAACCAAAAAAAAAAAAGAAAAGAAAAGAAAAGAAAAGGAGCTGTTATTGTGATTTCAACATGTCAGAGGAAGTATCACAATCCTTGTTATATACTTGTCAAAATTAAATTAGCTTGCCAAGCGGCTACCATAATGTATTCAAATCCTTGGGGTTTTGTTGTTGTTGTTGTTGTTTGTTTGTTTGTTTGTTTTGTTTTGTTAAATAGGAAACACTGGGGTTGAATGCACCGTATTAGTTCTTTATCTTATCCCAGCTGTTCTCTCTTTTGAGCTATAAGATTAATTTTCATTTTAGAGATCCTTAAACAAGCAAACAAAACCAGTAGTCTCCCTGGCTCTGTTCTTACCCCACAAGCTCGGAGGTTCGACAAAGCTCTGCAGGGAACCCCGAGTTCCTGTATCCAGAGGATCTCAGTTCCAGCGGTGTTTGGCGGTGCGTCGCCTCCATCTTGAGCAAACGGTTGCATCTTGTTGAGAAATGCTGATTCTGAAATCACGGGCAGCCGTGTTTCAGGCAGGGCCTGTGTTTGAAGAGCATCCTACAGCCTGTCGAATCACTGCCGCGCCAGTTTCAGCGGCTTAACCAGTAGCCAGCCCCGAGGATGTCAACTTATCAAAAGAGCCTGTTATAATAATGGAGATTATTTAATTCTCGTTTATATCATTATATCTAGAATTAACTAGATTCTATGTGACGTATGCCTTACAATGGGCCGTGCACTAAGTGCAGGAAATGACGAACGTCACCTTTAAAGTCTAGACCTTTCAAATTATGAACAAGGGATTTCTCTATATTCCTTTCCTATTGACTTGAATGTATTCATGCCTCCGTAATATACGAGCAGAACTTAACGCTAATAAACTCATCTAACAACTTGACCTTCATGCTGTCATTTTGGTAGCTTTTCTCTCTATTTCTTCTCTTTTCTTCTAGCTTTGCTCCCCCCCCTTCCCCTTCCTGTATCTCTCTTGACCATCCTCCATTCCCTCTTTGGTTTTGTTCTCCCCTTACTTCCATGGTATTTCCTTTTACTGATAATATCATAATACTAAATTAAGCGGTGTAATTCAATTTTTATTTGTTTGCTTGTTTTGAGACGAGATCTCACTATTTAGACCTGGCTGGCCTGGAAGTGACCATGTAGAACAGGTTGGCCTAGAACGCAGAGATCTGCCTGCCTCTGCCTCACAGGGCAATTCCCAGATTAAAGACATGTGCCACTACACCCGGGGATATATATATTTACTTTAACAATTAATATACACGAGTAATGTTTGAAAATTACAAAGAACGATATGAGTGCGGTATATTAACAATATGCAAAATAGCAATATACATCATTTTCAAAAATAATGAAAAATTTAAATTGCTTTTTAAAAAGTTGTCTAGTAACTAGAACTATGAAAGTTGGCACGTTGGGGCAAGAGCCTGAAAGGTTCCTAATTCCGGGAAGAGTTTGGAAAACTGATGCTGAAAAACAACTCTAGTGCTTCGAATAGCGATGGAGAAATCGATCATTATTTATCAAGCGGCATGTAAGTGAAGCAGTCAGTCTATCTGGAAAAGGTTAGGAATGCCCAAGTGCAGACTACTGGAGAACCCGTTGGAAATATATTCAAATAAGCTTCCAAACTAGCTTGCCCTCGGGGCGCTTCTGGGACTGGTGATCCTTGAATTCCGAAGCCACCCAGTGCAAAGGCAGCTGCAGACAGAATCCTGATTTATTGACCCTCCTACGGCGGTGCCTCCTTTTCTTTCCTTGATTTTTATGGCTCCTAAAGAGGTGCTTAACTAGAGCCGTAACCAAGCACACATCTCCACTTCGTGTTTCGGTGTGGGCAATGCAAACAGTGGGATTATTGCTTAGCAACCAAGAATGGCCTGCCCCGCCCGGGAGCGCGAGCAGGCTGCAGTGAATAAAAGAGAACGCCCTGGATTATTTGTAGGTTTATTAAGGAGCCATTGTAGATGGGTAGGTATTAAGTTGCTGTGTGTCTGTTGCACTACCCTTGACTCAAGCAAGCACACATGTGTCTTGATTTGTGCTGGACAAGTTAAGAGAAAAGCAAGTACATTAAAGCAGGCAGACTTAAACCAATTGCTTTCATGCTAATCTTAAAAAAAACCCTAAAAACAAAAAACAAAACAAACAAACAACAACAACAACAAAAAACCCAGAGTAAACATAAAAGGATTATATACTCATAAGTATTGGAGTGCTTTAGTTAGTTAGTTTGTTTTTTTCTGTCGCTGTGATAAGAACACCCTGACAAAGGAGAATTGAGGGAAAGTGTTTAGTGGCTAGCTGTCCCAAGTTCAAGTCTGCAGAAACGCCAAGGTGGCAGTCACATCATTCCCATCTACAGCGAAGAGCGGAGAGCAGAGAGTTCCAGTGCTCAGCCGGCCTTACCCACTCATTCAGTCTCGGGGGGTCGCAGTCACGGACCGACCCACCTGCAGTGGGGCGCCCCTCCTCAGGTCCTCTTCCCTCCTGAGCGGTGCAGTCCAGCTAACCCCCGACCGGCCGACAGGCCTGCCCAGCGGTTAGAGCGGTTCTAGATTTTGCCAAGTTGGCAGTCAACCCTGACCATCATGGTGACAAAACAGAGCAGAGCCGTCCCCGTACCATTTCCGGCTACCAAGTGACCTTATTTGTAAATCCAACCCGTAGATGAGAGAGCCGCATGCTACCCTTCCTCGATTTCCTCTGACTGGAATGAGTGATTTGGCCACAGGGGAAATAAAACCTGAATGCGGTTCATAAATACCATCCACCGTTGGACCCAGGGCACTTGACAGATGAGTTTTCAAGGATTTCCTCACAGGGAAAAAAAAAAGATAAACTTTATTCTCTTGAATATTGATTTTCTTTTTCTGCATCTCCTTTTAAATCAGCAAAGCCGTTTTCTAATAAAATCATTCCGTGCTCTCCAATTCTGTGAAATTAGTTGATGCACAGCAGCTCTGGCCACAGAGACGCCCTGTGGATTCTGAAGCTCCTTTTCAGGGTCCTGAGCAGTACAGCTCAAAAGCCACTGTCCCCACAGTGGGGACTCTTCTTTTAAAGTATTTTATTTGTATGATTTTTTTCCCCAGGTATCTGTATATTCATGTCTCTGTGTAGGTACATGCAAGTGCCTTAGGAGGGCATTGCATCTCCTAGGCCTGGAGGTATATATAGGTGGTCCTATATCCTATATCCTAACATGGATGCTGGGACCTAAACTCAGGTCCTCTCCAGTGCCTACAGCAGGAACCCCTGCTCTGGCTGATGGTGATTGGAGTAAGTGGTTAAGCCAAGGAAGAAATAAAAACCCAAAGGAAGGTTTGCAGAACCCGTTCACCACTGGATCCAAGATGCCCCAAAGACGAGTTTTCAAGGGTTTCTGTAAATTGATACCAACCATCCTGGAAGGAACTTAGCAGTAATCTGGTGAGTGAAATGCTTGTGCTTTGACCCTGTGTTTTGGTACTTCCTGTTACTATTTAAAAAACAAAACAAAACAAAACACAAGCTAGGGTGACTTATAAACAGCATAAGTTTATTATTTATAATTAGGGAGGCTGGAAAGTCTTAAGGTCAAGCAAGGTGCAAGCAGATCTGATGTCTGTTTGAGGGCCCACTCTGCCTCTAACACAGCCCCCCCCATGCCCCCCCCCCCCCAATGCAGTATCCTCTGCGGGAAAAGAGCACACTGCATCCTCAGATGACAAGGAGGCGAGAGGGGTAACGAAAGGGGCCTGGCCGGTTCTCTCTGTCCCTTTTAATATTTTTTAAGTGTGTGTGTGTGTGTGTGTGTGTGTGTGTGTGTGTGTGTGTGTGTGTGTTTGTGTGTGTGTGTGTGTGTGTGTGTGTGCCTGTGTGAGTCTGTATGTAGCATGCATGTCTATTTAGTAAGTCTCCTTGCAGGTCTGAATAATTCATAATAAAAAAAGTTTTTTCCTAACTAGCCACAATTGTGACGTTATGGAGGCTCTCTCTATCTTGTTTTTCTATTGCAGCAATGATATTTGCTGCTAGGTTATTACAAATTAGAATATGTCTCAGTAGCTACTTTTCCATCATATTAAAAATTAATATAGAAAAAAAATTCAGCTGTTTCTATCTTTACCTATATCCACAAAAAGACGGAAGCAAGTGAAGCAGCAAAGCAGTATGTAGGCATGATCCTGCTGTGGCACCTAGGTTCTTTTTTTTTTTTTTTTTTAAAGATTTATTTATTTATTATGTATACAGCGCTCTGCCTGTTTGTACCCCTGCAGGCCAGAAGAGGGCGCCAGATCTCATTACAGATGGTTGTGAGCCACCATGTGGTTGCTGGGAATTGAACTCAGGACCTCCAGAAGAGCAGCCAGTGTTCTTAACTGCTGAGCCATCTCTCCAGCCCCCTATATTCTTTTTCAGTGGATAATAAGACCCCAAAATTCAAGACCAGCCTGGTCTACAAAATGGGACCAGGACAGCCAAGGCTACACAAAGAAACCCTGTCTCAAAAAAAAAACAAAACCCAAACAAACAAAAACAAAAACAAACAAAAACCAAAAACAAACAAATAGACAAAAAAGACCCCAAAGTATTGCATCCCCATAGCTATGTCAGGAAAAAAAAAAGTATGAAAGAAAGAAATTTCAAGATTCCCATTAATTCTTCCATTCCAGTCAGCTCAGCCCTCACAGGAACAGAAGAAAACACCTGGTGACTTATTGTTCAGAGTGTGAGCCAGCCATGCTCTGGGACCCCAGGGCCAAGCCAGTTCCCCGAGAAGAAAAGTTCTAGCCAACCATGGAAAGGGATGTGAAACCGTTTTGAGGTTTTTGTTGTTGTTAACCATATTCTAAAGTCATCAATTAAATGCTATTTCTAATATTTCTTGTGTTTTTTAATTTAAAAAATTATGTGTATGTGTATGTGTATTTGTGTGTGGCTATGTGCACATAAGTGCAGGTAGCCAACAGGTGCCTAAACATCAGATGTCTCGTGGCTCAGCCCTCACAGGAACAGAAGAAAATAAGTTACAAGTCCCTGGGAGCTTCGTGGTATTGGTCCTGGGGACCTGCAGGAGTCCTCTGCATGAGCAGCAGGAACTCTTTCTTTGGTTGGTTGCTTGGTTTGGTTTCTCTGTGCAGTCCTGGCTGTCCTGGGCTTGCTTTGCAGACCTGGCTGGTCTCCACCTCACAGAGATCCACCTGCCTTTGCCTCCCTGAGTTCTGGGATTACAGGCGTGCGCCACTGTGCCCAGCAAGGTATGAATCCTTTAACCACTGAGCCATCATCTCTGCAGCCCAATGCGGCTAGTGTTTCTTACATTTAATTTGTTTTCTTCTTCTCCTCAGTTGCTTCAGTAAAGGACTCCCACACACCTCCCACGAATGTCGTGTTCAGAAGACCTGCAAAAGTGATTCTTGGCGTAGATGAAGTGGAACTGAAGTTAAGGGCACAGCAACCGTGGCGGAAACATCTTAGTGAGAGAATAGAGGCCAGAGCCCAGGCCATGCAGCAGCAAGCGCTGGAGACGGAGAGCCTGGCGAAGGAGCAGCAAAAGACCACGAAGAAGCTCCCCATGGATGACTTGGCTAGAGAGTGGTTTAATACTGAAAGCTCGACGCTGTCCACCCGGGCGTACTTGCTGGACAAGCTGCTACCCACCTTGGTCCCTGGAGTGGAACACATGTTAATGCAGGTGGAAAAGAAGAAGCTTTTGTGCCGAGCTGACATCCCAAGCAAGTTTGATCCAATTAACTATCTAGGGGAATATTTAATGAGAAACAACACTCACTATATCAAAGACCCAGGGATGTCTGGCTACCAGAGGGTGATGAAGGATGTCACGGAAGAACTGAAGGTTCATGTTCCTGATACGATCAGCAACAGGTACAGTCTGTCGTGTGCTCAAGCGATGATCTTTCTCACAATGAAACGGCTAGCACAACAATGACGTGAGCGCAAACCAGACTTGAAAGAAATGATTTTAGAGTTAGCCAGGAAGCGCTTGTTGGCAGGAGGTGGTGGTACTTGGGAACTAAGGCAGATTCCGTTTCTTTTTAATAATTCTAATGAGTGGAGGAATCATTTCATATAAGACACATTTTTCTTTTATGTAGTTAGCATGTGGAGGGTGCACGCACCCGTGGCACATGTTGGAGGCCAGAGGACAACTTCTGGCCCTCAGTTCTCTGCCTCTTCCTTTTTGAGGCACGGTGTCTCTCGTTCCTGCTGCTGAGCTGTGTGCTCCAAGCACAGCTAAGGTTACACAGTCAGGCTCTGTATTTATGGAGTTCCTACTATGTGCTTCACATTTTTCCAAAGCACAGCAAGGACTGACGAATTAAAGTAAGTTTATTTGCTCTGTTTTACTGAGACAGAGTTTTGCTTTGCAGCTAGAAGTGGGCTTAAATCTACTGTGTGTGTGTATGCGCGCGCGCGTGCGTGCGTGTGTGCGTGCGTTGAGGTTGGCCTCAAACTCATTGGAATCCCTCTTCTTCAGCCTCTCACGTGCTGGGATTATAGGCCTGCATCACCACACCTAACTAACTATCTGGATTTGGTTGTCACATTAGGACTTCAAGTATATATTTATCTCTGTATTGGGCTCCTTGCACTGGAAAGTAACCAAATTCAAAAGCCAAAAAATATATTTTAAAAAGTTGTACAGTAGCTGGGTGTGGTGGCGCATGCCTGTAATCCCAGCACTCAGAGAGGCAGAGGCAGGTGGATCCCTTTAACTTTGGGGCCAGCCTGGTCTACAAAGTGAGTCCAGGACAGCCAAGGCTATGAGACACCTTGTCTCAAAAAAAAAAAAACAATAAATAAATAAAAAATTTAAAAGTTGTACAATAAGCCAGTAATGGTAGTACACGCATTCAGTCCCAGCACTTAGGAGGCAGAGGCAGGTGCATCTCTGAGGGTCTGGTGGCAGCCAGTCCACATAGTGAGCTTCAGGAATGCTAGAGCTACTTAGTGAGACCCAGTCTCAAAAAACAAAACCAAAATAAAGCGAAAGCTATACAGCAGAAAGTTTTCTTTCTCTTGCCCTCTGTCTACCCAGCAGCTAGCTGTGCTGTGCATAACTGCTATTCTATGAATCCTTACTGAGATTATTCTTATGTGACCATTAGCAAGTACAAATATAAATTCTCGGTTTTATTTCTATTATAAAAACATATAATAAGAGTTGCAAAGATCCCCACATTTCCACTCATCTTTTGTTATGCAGCTGGATTTAACTTTTATAACATCCCAATTTGAGTCAGTTACTTGTTAAAATATTACAAGAACTTGCCCACATATCCTTCTGGCACTCTGATTTTTTTTTTTTTTTTAGACAAAGTCTCCTTATGCAGACCTGGTTGGCCTGGTACTTGCCACATAGCCCAGGCCGCCCTTGAACTCACAGAAATCCTCCTGCCTCTGCCTTCAAGTGCTAGAATTAAAAGTCATGCACCACCACATTGATTGTGATACCAATTTTATTTTAAATATTGATTCATTTGCAGTTTATGCTACTGTAATATATAAAATATAGATCTTGTATTTCTTACCTTAGTAGCAATGCTGCTCAGTTTACTGCTTCACCATCAGCGATTTACTTTATTTGTTCATTCTATTTGGACCTAAAAGCAAATATTTCCTTGTGTTGGGCCCAGGTTGAGGAACTATTGATAGTTGGTGGCTTCTCAGGGGAGGAGAGAGTTTTCTTAAGGATGTTGCCCTGACTCTCAGCCCCACACTGTGCATATATGGGCAGCACAAACTGGACTCAGTGTGTTACATAGGAGAGAGAGACAGAGAGAGAGAGAGAGAGACAGACAGACAGACAGACAGACAGACAGACAGAGAGAGACAGAGACAGAGGGAGAGACAGAGGGAGGGAGAGAGGGAGAGAGAGAGAGGAGACAAGGGTGGGCCGCGGGGAGTAGTTAGGGGAAGGCGTTAGTGATAAATATGATTAAGATATATTTTATACATGTGTGAAATTCTTGGAGAATTATTAAAACATAGAATTCTGAAAATGACGTAAGGTGTGGGGACTAGCTCAGGGGCAGGACGTTTACCTGATACGGCCACCCTGGCCTCAGCCTAATGGATACTGGCATTGTAAGTGTGCATCATGGTGCTGGCTTTTCTATTGGTTGGTTGGTTGGTTTTCAAGACAGGGTCTCTCTGTGTACCCTTGGCTGTCCTGGACCTGCTTTTTGGACCAGGCTGGCCTCGAACTCACAGTGATTTGCCTGCCTCTGCCTCCCTTGAGTGCTGGGATTACAGGTGTGCACCACCACACCCAGTTGTTGTTGTTGTTGTTGTTTTTAATTCTGAAATTTTGAGCTCTTAAAAGCACTGGCACAGTTATTGACTTGCTTTATCTTATAATTTGTACAGGATTGCCTCAAAATAATAATGAAACAAACCCATGATAATAAAAAACAGATCACTTTTTAGATTTATCCAAAGCTGTTTATATATTAAGTGAAGTCATAGAAAAAACAAAGAAAGCTGGGCACGGTGACTCATGTTTCTAATCACAGCATTTGAGAAAGTAAGACAGTAGGCTCACCACAAGTTCGAGGCCAGCCTGAGCCACATAGCTTGTTTCAGAAAGGACAGCCTGGGCTACAGAGTAACACTTAGTCTCAAACAAAACAGCAACAAAAACAACCTCTGAAGAAACTAGGGTATGTTTGTGTTGTGTGTAGGAGCGTTTTGCCTGTATGTGTACCTAGCCCCACATGTACCTGGTGCCCATGAAGGCCAGAGGGCACATCAGATCCCCTGGAACGGAAGTCACACGTGCTTGCGAGCCACTGTTTAGAGACTAGGACTCGAACCTGGGTCCTCTGAAAGAGCAGCCAGTGTTGTTAATCGTTGAGCCATTTTTCTAGCCCTAAAAGTCAGGATTTAAAATCTTTTATTTACAACAAGAATTTTTTTTTTTACTTTGCTTACACTTTATTTTTAATTAGTATAAATAATAGCGGGTCTCCTGCCGAGATTTTCACACACCCATGTCACACACTTTGTTTCACTCCCTGTCTTATTACTTGCCTTTCTTTTTCTCCTTCCCCATTATTTACACTCCTCCTCAGAAACAGATAAAAGTCTTTTTAACCCATGGTTCAAAATCATGAAAATGTTGCCACAGTTGGTTACGTAAACGCTTGGCAAACTGAGTCATGACTCCTCAGACTTGCTGTTCTTGTACAAAAGCTGCTATTGGCAACATGTAAATGAGTCGGCATGGCTGCGTGCCCTTGAAACCTTAGTTATGGGTCATGAAATTTAAATTTCACATAATTTTCACACACCACAAATTATTTCTTTTGATTAAAAAAAAACTCTTTAAAATTTATCTACCAGCTTTCTGCCACATGAAGCCAGCCTGTAAGTGGGCTGGGTTTAGTTTACAGAGCCCTAATGTTAATGATATTTATGAAGTCTCTCCAAGATCTAAACAACAGGGTGCCTCAAATCTCATAACCTTTCCCCAAATCTCCACATCTTCCTCTGAATGTCTATACCAAAATTGATTAAGAAACCTAAAACTCTTTGTGTCTTTAGTGTCTTCTCTATAGGGTAAACAGCTAATTATATTTGTGTATATGTAATTGTATTTATTTATTTATTGGTAGTGCTGAGGTTGGAACCCTGGACCTTGAGGATGGTAGGCAAGCACTCTACCACTGAGCTAAACCCCTAAGCACTAGTAATCCCTTTGAAATTATGCATATATATGTATATAAATAAGATATATATGTACGTATATGTGTGTAAGAGAACTCCTAGGTTTTGCATGTGTGTTCTAGTTTGCTTTCTGTGGCTGCAAAAAAACACTCTGACCAAAATGAACTTAGGAGAAAACAGGATTTCTTTGGCTTACACTTCCAGATCACAGTCTGTCACTGAAGAAAGTCAGGACAGGAACTCAAGCAGGAAGCAGAGCAGACTCTGTGGAGGAATGCTGCTTGTTGTCAGAAACAACACAGCAGCTTTGCTCACTACCTGGCTCACCCACTAGCCCGTGCTTAGCTCCCTTTTTCACACATCCCGGAGCAGACTGCCTGCCTGGGGAATGGCTCCGCCCTCCGTGGGCTGTGCCTCCTGTATCACTTAGTAAGCAAGATATTCCCACTGACCAAGCTGATGGAAACAACCTCTCAACTGAAGCTTCTCCTGTGAGGTGGTTCTTGGCTGTGTCAAGTTGACAACTAAAGATAATCAGTGCAACGTGGAAGTGAAACTTTTGTTTTCAACAGAAGCAAGGATTTAGTAAGTGTGAGTCCCTGCTTAAGACATCAAAACGGTCAGGGTTAACAGTACAAGTCCCTGGGCTCCCCTCCCAACACACACATGCCCTGAATGTTCAAACTCCTACATTATTCCTCAGATTTCTCTAGTCAGATCCTCTGGTAATGTGGTTAAAATAAATCCCACAGGAGGACATTAGGCAAAAAGAAACCAAGTGAAGGGAGCTTTAGTACGAGTGAAAACATTCCACCAGCACGCAGCAAGCAAAGCCACTGAGCCTAATAAACAGTTGAAAGCACACTTCTCTTTGCCGTCTGTTCTTACTAAGTGGTGTGGGAGGTTGCACCTAGACCTATTCCCATTTCAAAAAAAGAAAGAAAGAAAGAAAGAAAGAAAGAAAGAAAGAAAGAAAAAGAAAACCAACTTGGGAATTGATTTCAAGGCCATAAGTGAAAAAAACTTGACAAGCCCTTCCTCCTGTCAGAAAAATACGTAAACCTCAAGTAGTACATACAACCAGGCACCTGTCACTTATCAAAAGTTATAAGAATAAGAAACGGGGGCTGGAGAGATAGCTCAGAGGTTAGGAGCACCGCCTGTTCTTTCAGAGGACCTGAGTTCAATTCCCAGCAACCACATGGTGGCTCACAGCCATCTATAATGAGATCTGATGCCTTCTTCTAGTGTACAGGCATACATGCAGGCAGAACACTGTATAATAATAATAAATAAGTAAATCTTAAAAAAAAAAAAAAGAATAAGAAACGGGCATACCAGGTCTAGGAGCCTTTGCCAGACAATGACATGACACACGAAGACGTTTGTTTGACTAATGTTTGTAGAGCTGGGAGTTTGAATGTTTCGGACCATCTTGAGGAGTCTCAGTTTCTTTATTTGTGTGTGTATGTGTGCGCCTGTATGTTTGCATGTACACTATATGTGTCCAGGTGCCTTCGGAGGCCAGAAGAGAATGTTCGGTCCCGTGGCATTAGAGTTAAAGGCAGTGCTGAGCCGCCTGGTATGGGTGCTGGGAACCAAACCCCAGTCTTCTGCCAGAGCAGCGAGAACTCTTAGCCACTAAGCCACCTCTCCAGCCTTGCTTAGTTTCCACTGGAGCAGCTGTAGGACTCCATGAAAGAGTTAAAGTAATCAGAGGCTTTGTCTGGATCACTAGGATTAGAACTTCATCTCCCTCTGGCAAAAGCCCAAAATCTTTTGTATGCCGACAATGCCAATGGCAGGCATTTGTAGCCGACTCAGACAGCCCACAAACGCTTTCCAACGGCGTGTGCTACTCCCGATGCCTTCGGACTTAAAGCTCGGATCCTCAGCAGTCTTCATAAAATCAGTCCTGCTTTAAAATTCTTTGACCTCTGTCTTATGTTTCCTCAGTTCATTACAGACTCTTAACAAAGTTGCTCTGCTTTAGGAATGAACACTTTTGTGTTTTGCTTGTTTGTTTTTGTTTTTTTGTTTTTTGTTTTCTATTCATCCAAAGAAGACAAAATGTTTGTTGCTTCATCAAGAATTTAACTTCTGATGACAACGTTAAATTGACTTAAACTTTTCATCTGTCTTCTTCCCAGGAAAAAGGGGGATTTACACATCTCTGTTCCATGTCTCGCAACAATACACTGAGCAGGCCTTCTTTATTTCTGTAGAATAATGTTTATAATGGCAGCCATTTGCTTGAAAAACACAGCGTCTCTATTTCTGTTAGTTTTACATACGCAATACGACTTACTGCTCCTTATCAAGTCTCTGAGAGGTAGAAATAGAGTCCAAGTTTAATCTTTAAGCCTTGCATGCACATTTGCAGAGCCGGAAAGCAGGTTGGGCCCATGCTACTCGCTCTAATATTGTCCCCACTTAATATATTTACTTTTGTTGTATTTTTTCCTTCTGACTCTGATTCCTCTAGTACTTGGGGATTTATATAAGAAAGTCTCCTTCCGCCGTTCTGTGACTTGATAGCGAACATTTTTTTGCCCTTGTAAGATTACAAATCCTTAGTTGTCTGGGAGCTACACATATGTTAGAATTTGTAAAACCGGGCACCAAAATAGTAAATTACAGTGTATGACATTTTTAGCTAGAGAAATGTAAATAATAAAAGGGAAGCTTATTAATAGAATTGCAGATTACTTCAGATAGGCAGAGTCTATTTTGTAATCAGTCCTGACATAGCAGATCCTAGGACACCAGTCCAAATGATTGGGAAAAGTAGACTCGAGAGCCCTGAGAGCCGGCGTGCAGCTCACACTCGGGCCGCTGAAAACCAACAAGGAAAACCAACAAACAAGACCAACACCTGGGCCTTTTAATTGTCCTTGACCCCTTGATTGCTTCACAGTCTGCAGGGTCCCTGCTGTACTTGAGGTATCTTTGGGGAATGTTTTCAGTGACCTGTCTTTACCAGCCTTATGCACTAATGATGGAACATCTATTCCATGAAGAGAAATAAGCAGAAAAAGATATTCCAAGGAATTACTTTCTCTGTTACAGCTACTTAAGAGAGAAGCGCAAGTCAGTATAAAGGCTCAAACGTTAGAGCAATACAAACCAAACACAACTTTATTTTTTTTTTAAATAATTTATTTACTTTTATTGTATGTGCATTGGTGTTTTTGCCTGCGTATATGTCTGTGTGAGGGTGTCAGATCTTGGAGTAACAGTTGGTTGTGAGCTGCCATGTGGGTGCTGGGAATTGAACCCGGGTCCTTTGGAAGAGCAGTCAGTGCTCTTAACCGCGGAGCCATCTCTCCAGCCCCCCAAATACAACTTTAAAGGGATAAAGATGCCGGCCATAACTCCCGTGCAATATAGTTAAGTACTTTACACAGACCACGTGCCCAAATCTATTGTGTGTTTCCTACTGGAATGTGGTAGGTGCCTGGGATTCTAAGAGTCACCTCACAGTGCTTGTGTTTTGTGTTTCACACACCAAAGTGCCTCAGGGTGTCTCGTTCGCCTTCACAACCTCCAGCGCTAGGACTTGGCAGTGGTGAGGATGTACTTCCTCCTCGGTCTGGGCTCTCCTCGGCTGCCGGGAGATGGCTTCCTAGACAGCTGTCTGCTCTCACTCCGCACCAGCTGCCACCTCTTTACTGAGCCAAAGCGAAACTGCCTATGAGAGGAAACCCGGCAGGTGCTTCTCCACAGGTGACATGAGTAGTATCGGCTTGTCAATTTGTCCTGGAAAACAGATTGTATCAAGCTGGTAAAGCGTATTTTACCGAAAACAAGGACAATACTTTTAATGGTATTTGAGTTTCTGTTATAGTGGGGTACGTAGGGTTTTATCCAGACGATTTCTGATGGTCTTTCCCCAGTGTCTTTCCATTGGTGCCCTTCTGTTGGAGGACTAAAAGCAGAGACTTAACTAGGCCTGTCAGGCCTTCCTTGTGTACCCCGGTTCTTGTCTCACCCCTCGCCTGCTTCACGCAGGATTTGTCTCAGATTTCTAAACATTCTTTGCTTCACCCAACTCAGTCTTGACATGTCAGTTCCTCCACCTGCATCACTCATCCTACCTGTCCTTTCCCATTCAGCTCAAATGCCACTGCACTACGTCAGGAACAGCCTGGTCCCTGCTGTGCACTACGTCAGGAATAGCCTGGTCCCTGATGTGCACCACATCAGGAACAGCCTGGTCCCTGATGTGCACCACGTCAGGAATAGCCTGGTCCCTGATGTGCACCACGTCAGGAATAACCTGGTCTCTGATGTGCACTACGTCAGGAATAGCCTGGTCCCTGCTGTGCACCACGTCAGGAATAGCCTGGTCCCTGATGTGCACACACGTCAGGAATAGCCTGGTCCCTGATGTGCACACACGTCAGGAATAGCCTGGTCCCTGATGTGCACCACGTCAGGAATAACCTGGTCCCTGATGTGCACCACGTCAGGAACAGCCTCTTCCCTGATGTGCACCACGTCAGGAACAGCCTGGTCCCTGATGTGCACACCCAGTTCTAGTGCTCTCCCGCACCTCTAATGGCAATTTCCCAAGACACCTTGTTTGCCATACCCACCACTGCACTCTAGCGCTAACCCTGTAAGCGATGCTAAATTAAAAACGCTGACTAGGTTTACTTACATATAAACCTATTCTGGCTTGGCTTCTGCTTTTATGGTGCCCCTTTTATTTCTAAAAATTATTTTTGGACCCAGGCATGGTGGGTTACCATTATAATCCCAGCAACCGGGGAGGTTGATGCAGGAGGATCACCATGAGTTTAGGTTCATGTTTTTTTTTTAAAGATGCATGAGATTATTAGGATTATTCATGGTTGATAACTAAGAGGATCATGTTATCTTCACACTAACACTTAATCTGGAGTAACCTGAATATTTAATTTTGAAATCTCTCGAATTTGTTATCAATATTTAATGAGGATGTTATGATAGATGTTTTGTTATCCTGTAAAAATTCCCAAGTAGGGCTGATTATTAATCTGTCTAAATACAACTAGTGGCCTGGAGAAGCGGCTCAGCAGTTAAGATTATTTGCTGCTGTTGCAGAGGACTGTGGCTCAGTTCCCACTCTCTGTCTACCCAGCAGTTCACAACTGTCTGTAAGTCCAATTCCAGTGGATCTGATGCCCTCTGCAGGCACAGACCGACATGCAAACAAAAATACCGTAAAAATTCTAAGAATTAAAAAAAAAAATCTATCACTGACTAGCCAATTGTTTAAGGTTTTAAGTCATTATATGTTATGTCAGGAGCTTAATTTTTATAGCTAGATATATGTTGAATGAAACAAGAGAAATAAAAATCAAGCAATTACAGTAATTTAGGCACATGTCACATGTGCATTTTGTAGGGTACCCATCACAGGGAATGTAGAAACGTGTTTCAGGAATGGCAAAATGTCTGATTGATTTAGCTTTAGGAAATTGTGACCCCAAAACCTGAAAGCTGACAAGCCCTAAACAATTACTCGCAAGCAAAGGTATTGCATGTCTCGAAGTGCACATGGATGGCTTGGTGCAGGGAAGGTTCAGAGGGTATTAACTGCTAGGAAGGAGAAAACTCACCTTGTCCTGAGAAGAATGAAAACTGTCACACTGCATGGGGACACCTGGAGTTCATGGGTCTGTGCCATCCAACAAAGGCGGTAGGTATTTCAGTGGTCAAGGAGATCTTTGTTTGGGTCGCGCTGGCTGGTTTGTGTCATCTTGACCCAAACTAAGGGTCACCTAAAGAGAGAGATCCTCGATTGAGAAAATGTCTCCATAAGATCCAGCTGTAGAACTGAGTGGTGGTGGCGCACGCCTTTAATCCCAGCACTCGGGAGGCAGAGGCAGGAGGATCGCTGTGAGTTCAAGGCCAGTTTGGTCTACAAAGCGAGTCCAGGACAGCCTAGGCTACACAGAGGAACCCTGTCTGGAAAAAACAAAACAGATCCAGCTGTAGGGCATTTTCTTACTTGGTGACTGGTGTGCTGTGCTGTGCTGTGATGTGATGTAAGGGTCAAACAGGGCTTGGTGCATGCTGGGCAAGTGCTCCACCAATGTCGAGACATCTCTACTCTGTTTCTTCTTTTTGATCGGATTTGTACTGTTTGTTTTGCTTTGTTTTTCAGAAACATTTCAGAACACTTGTTCATATGGAGGAAATGTTTACTTATTTAGTTGTTTTGTTGGTTTGCGACAAGGTCTTGCTATGACACCCAGGCTGGCTACAAACTCACAGCAATCCTCCTGCCTCAGCCTCCCAAGTTCTGAGTTAGAGTGTGTGTGTGTGAGTGTGTGTCTGTAGAGGTCAATCTCAGGTGTCATTCCTTGGGCCTTGCCCACTGTTTTTCAGACAGTCGCTCATTGCCTAGAAACTCACCATCCAGGGGAGGCTGGCTGGCCAGCAAACACCAAGAATCTGCCTGTTTCTGCCACCTCCCCAGTGCCAGGACTACAAGTGCATGCTTACAATGCTCGCCTAACCTTTCCTTTTCTTCCCGCCCCCCCCCCCGTCCCCCTCCCTGCCCTCTTCTTCCTTTCCTCCTCCTCTTCTCCCTCCCCCCCCCCCCCACCGCCATCCTCCTTCTCCTCCTTTTAATGCGGGTTCTGGGGCTCTACCTCGGATCGTCTTGCTCGTAAGGCAAGCTCTTTGCCAACTGCGCTCCCTCCCCATCCAGGGAGCTACATTGAGTATCCACTTGTAGGTTACATCTACCCTACACTGTCCAAAGTTACCAAGTGGTGGATGGCGTAGACTTCTGTTGGTTGGTGTAAGCAATCTCATAAAATAGCGTGGGCAACAGAAATGTTATCCATTCCCTGAGAGAGTGACATGATCGATCTAAAATCCATTTGGATTATATTTGGAAGCTCGCACACAGTGTCTCTGAAGCACAAAACTAGATTTTCTTTCTAAATATGGGCATCGTGAAGTGAGAGAAAACGATGTCTCAACTGAGACCCAAAGCATGTGGAAGATCTAGTCAGGCAAAACGAGGGAGGGGGGTGTGTGACAGCATTTCGAGCAGATGAAAATGTGACAGAAAAACAACTTTGTGAGTCTATTTTTGTGTCTTAGGAGAATCTGGAGGCATTCAGTACTTGTGACACTGTCCCTGCCACTTGTCTGTTCCGCCGCCAGATGCTGAGCTCCCTAGTGCAGCCTCCATACTAAATGCCCAGTGAACGCTCCCGTAATGATGGGCAAGTGTGGCTGAGTAAGGGAGGGAGCGGATGCATAATGAGAGACTGTCAGACAGAAGGCACAGGTACAGAATGGGAAGCCGTGCTGAAAACAAGATGGAGACTTCAGGCGTGCTCTGTTGGGAGAAGAGAAAAGCAGTATGGGCGAGGAGGGTGAGGAAACACTGAAGGGCCCGGGAGGTTGGACTGCTTAGCAGAACGCTAGGGGAACTTAGCCCTTCCTTTACAATCCTCGTTAATCTCTCAGAACTCGCAATGGGCTCTTCTGCACTCCTACACTGCCTCCCTGCTTTCATTCCCCAACCTGCAAGCTTGTTTTTGAAGCCTTATCTTCCTAAAGAATTAAAAGGCCTACAATGGCACAAAGTGCATCTTCAGCTAGCACTTTCTTTTGGACTGTTAGAGGCATCTAAAGTCCACATTCTCAGGGGAAGGGTTTGTTGTTGTTTGTTTTCTTTTGTTTCATTTTTTTGTCTTTTGTTTGCATCTCAGATCTGTCAGATTGTCTCGGTCTTTCCTCTCTGAAAGATGACAAACCTATTCCAAATGTTGTTGGACCTAAAAAAGAAAGAAAAAAAAAAGTCCCTTGTGCAGCTGCTTTTATTATTCTGAGCCGCATGATTTGATTGCGATCTTAACAGTTTGGGGTTTGGTTGGCTGGTGCTTCACCTCCTAATGGGGATGATTAGCCCAGGAGCAATTGGAGCCGCCATTCTTCGCCCAGGCTCAGCCTGGCGATGCTTCTCTGGCCGAGTACAATAGGTGCTCTTGTCCTCGGGGCTGTGAAGGCATTTGACTCCAGCTAGACAGCAGCGGCTGGCTGGCCAAGATATCGCCCCAGTCAGACAGATCTCCGCAGTTTGGTCCCGAGCATCAGAATGGCCTGGCTTGCTTCCTGGAGGAGCACCTCCTGTGCATCTCTGCTACCCTTGGGGTCAGGTCCCTCCTGATGATGTTTACCTCCAGGGAAGACTTCAGGCTTTAGACGTCTCTGCCTTTGGACTGTGTAGGTGTTGGACCCTCACACCCAACTCGGGAAGGGGGTCGCTGTGAGAGACCACACGAGGCACAACGCACTGATGCAAAAGCAAAGGTTTATTCCTGACGCGCCAGGGTCCCTCAGCACTCGGGAGGTGAGCACTCGGGAGGTGAAGGACCCCCAGTGACTGTTACAGGCTAGTTTTTAAAGGCTAAAACCGCAAAGCAGGTGGGGTTGCTTATCAAGTTAGACCATATGGACATTAGGACATCTGGCGTTGGGAGACCTCTTGCGGGGAGTTGGGTGTGGGTCCCTAGGGCAGTTACTGGAAACCGTATGGGACCTCTGATATTTGGGAGCTCGCACGGAGCTATTCTGGGAACTAGGGTGGAACTCCTGAGGCTAGCAGTAACGAGAACTGGGAAAAGCCTCTGGGTAGGCAGGGCAAACAAGTGTCTTACTTTTTATAATTTTACAATTTCTCATAGGAAAGGCTCTAGGTGTATTCTTACTACTTTCCTTTGTAAAAACAAAAACAAAAAACCCCTGTAAATTAACTAATTACATTTGTATATATTTATAGGGTATGATTTATAAATATGTAGTATAATTAAATCAAGCTAATTAACATTATTCTTCACCTCAAATAGTCACTTTTTACAGAGAGAGCATTGGAAAGTTACACTCTTAGAACTTTTTAAAATATGCAATATTCTATTATTGTGCAATAGATGCTTTTAAACACTTTATTTTTCTTCTAATTAATGTATTTTGTTCTCTTTGGCCATTATCGCCTCTGTAACTGCCACTGATGTTTTATGTTTTACTATATGTAAGTGAGAACATGGCGTTCGTCTTTCTGTACCTGGTTTATTTCACTTAGCCTCATTCTCCAGTTCTATCCATGTTTCACAAAGAGCATAATTCTGTTTTTTTAAAAGGGTGAATAATAATTTGTGGTGCTTATGTGCCACATTTTCTTTATCCATTCAGAGCTGATTCTGTAGGTAGCTGCTGTGAATTGTGTGACAATTAAGATATGAATACAAACTTCTTTTTAACAAACTGAATTCAAGTCTTTTGGAAAAAATACTCAAAAGTAAGATTGCTGTATCTTTTGGTAATTATGCTTTTATGGTTTTTAGATGTCTCCACAGTTTTTTTCATAACCGTTGTGTTTTAATATTCCCACCAATACTTCTTAAATGTGTTATTGACTTAAGTAATATAGGCCAGTGTTTTTTTAAAGTTAAATGATAGTAGAAATTAGCCTAAGATGCGTGCTGAACGCCGTAGGTGCTGATGGAAGAAACACAAGCAAGCCCAGGGTTTGAAGGAGGCCCTGAGCGCTTGGATTCTGCCACTGAACTATCTGAACCAAACCAAGGATCCTTAACATGTACGCTCTGTTGTCATCCTCCAGGGTGTCCAAGATGAAGGAGAAAGTTAAACAAAAGAGAGAACAAAGAGAATATATAAGCACGGTCAAGGTCAAGGTGGCCACCATGAGGAAGCAGGCTCTGGGGGAGCAGTTCGGTGAATGGATTCTCAACCCCAAAGGGATGATTCCTATGGCTGTGGTAAGAGGATGCATGCGTGTGAAGGGTAGAAGGGTGAGGCGGGGCTGGGGTTGGGGGCTGGGGGAGGTGAGGTGAGCGGGGGGGGGGGGGGGTTGGGGTGAGCGGGGGGGGACTGGAGTGAGGGGGGGCTAGGGTGAGTGGGGGGGGCTGGGGTGAGGGGGCTGGGGTGAGGGGGGCTGGGATGAGCGGGGACTGGGGGGGGCTGGGGGGGGCTGGGGGGAGGGGGTCTGGGGTGAGGGGGCTGGGGTGAGGGGGGCTGGGATGAGCGGGGACTGGGGGGGCTGGGGGGGGCTGGGGGGAGGGGGTCTGGGGTCGGGGGCTGCCGCGTGTTAGGGGGACTATCAGAGGCTTGAAACCCTCCTTACACCCGAGCTAAGGCAATTATTGACCCTTCTACTGTCTGGGAGCTTATTGATTTCTTCAATTTTTCTCTTGGATATGAAAAATAAAATAAGTCTGGCAAGATTCAGGTTTTTTGTTTGTTTGTTTGTTTGGTTGGTTTTTCAAGACAGGATCTCTCTGTGTTATCTTGGCTGTCCTGGACTTGCTTTGTAGACCAGGCTGGTAAAATTCAACAATAAAAAAGTAAACAGTCCCTTTAAAAAAATGGGCAAAAGTCAGGTATATTTACAATCCCAGCACTCAGGAGGCGGAGGCAAGGGGACAACTTTAAGTTCAAGACTGGAATGATTTACATGGGGAGACCTTATCTGAACAACACACACACACACACACATACACACAAACACACAAACACATACACACACATACACACACATATACACACACACACAAACACATACACACACACATACACACACATACACATACATACACACACATACAAACACATACACACACACACAAACACATACACACACACAAACACATACACACACATACACACACATACACACACATACACACACACACAGAACAAAATACATGGCAGACACTTGACCAAAGAAATATAATATGCAAATGGCAAATAAACCTGTAAGATATCACATGCCATTAGAGAATTATAGGTCAATTTTTATTACTTTTATTCATTCATTTGGTATGGTGTGTGTGTGTGTGTGTGTGTGTGTGTGTGTGTGTGTGCACGCGCGCGTGCATGCCACAGTAGGGTCAGAGAACAATTTACAGGAATCAGTTCTTTGTCTGGGTCCTAGGAATCAAACTGGTGTCACCAGGCTTGGTGGCAAACATCTCACCAGGCTTAGGAATTGAGAATTAGAACAGAAATGAAGTGCCACTGTCCACTTATGACAACGGTTAAAACCCAGAACAGTACCAAGCAATGCTGCAAAGACGTGCAGCAGTAAGAACATCCGCTCACTGCTTGTGGGGCTGCACAACAGCACAGCCGCTGTGAAAGCCTGCTTCTTACTGCCCGAAGCACTTACCATTCGAGGAGTAAGCAGGATGGCACTTATGGGGTAGAGGGAGCAGCGTTCAGTGGGTATAGAATTTTAAACTTGTGAAAAGAAAAACTCCAAGTATGTATTTCACAATAATGTAAATGTACCACGCATATATATGTACTCTTTAAAAACGACTAAATTGACACATGCTTATTATCCCAGAACTTGGGAGGCTGAGGCAGGAGGATTGCTATACATTTGAGACCAGCCGGGGTTACAGTGTCACACTCTACCTCTTAGTGCTGGAGAGATGGCTCAGCACTTGAGAACACTCACTGCTCCTCCAGAGGACCCTGATTCACTTCCCTGTGCCCGTGGTGCCTCACAGATGTCTGTAACTCCAATTCCAAAGGACCTGATCCCTTCTTCTAGCCTCTGAGGGTGCACAGACATACATCAGGCAAAACACCCACACACATGAAAATAAAAAATAAAAACTTCTAAACAAACAAAAAAATAAGTTGATTATTTCTGTGTGCGTTTTAAACACATAAACTTTTATAATGTGTGATTCAGTAATAGCAGTCTTTTATATTTATCCAAATTACTTAAAGTTTCCTATCCACACCAACTCATATGTACCAATGTATATAGCAGCTTTACTTGTAGCTGCTCACACAAGGAAGTGACTTGGATAGGCTGCATTAAGTGGAGAAAAATCAGTTGGTGTGTCACGCAATAGAATGCTAGTGCTAAAAGGGAAGGAGATACCATCAGGAAACTCAAGTGCACGTTACAAAGTTGGAGAAGCAAAGCAGAAATGACTGAATGCTATTTGATTCCAATTACATGACGTTCTGGAAAAGGGAAGATTACGAAAATGTAAAAAGATGTGGCTGCCGTTAGGGAAGGAAAATTAAATAGGTGGAACACAGGATTTTTTTTTTAAAGTTAGAATTTAAGTAAAATGTTTTATGGTATTTTCAAATATATAAAATGTAATATATATAAAATATACATTATAATAAATGTTACATATGTTGTAAAATGTGTATAATATATATTACACTTTGTTCTTTTTCTTTTTCTTTTTCTTTTTTTTTTTTTTTTTTTTTTTTTTTTTTTGGTTTTTCGAGACAGGGTTTCTCTATATAGTCTTGGCTGTCCTGGACTCACTTTGTAGACCAGGCTGGCCTCAATCTCACAGCGATCCGCCTGCCCCTGCCTCCCGAGTGCTGGGATTAAAGGCGTGTGCCACCACGCCCGGCTACACTTTGTTCTTAATCCATCCTTCTTTCCAAAAACCTGCCCCCATGTCCCTGTCTCCCTCTTGCTGGTCCCCTTTTCCCTCTCATATCGCCTTCCTTTCTGCTTTCAAGTCACACGTTTCCATCACACACCTCTGCTGTCTCTCCTCCCTTTAGATCTCCTGCACGTCTCCTGTGGTCCCCTCTCCACTTTCACGACCTATACACATATACTCTAAACCAAGGTTCCTCACGTGAAGGAAAACACTCAGTATTTGTCTTTTTTTTTTTTTTTTAAAGTCTGGCTGATTTTGTTTAGCATAACTATCTTGAGCTCTATCCATTTCCCCCAAATGTGATTTAATGATGCTGTACTGCTGAGTAGAATTCGATGTATGTGCTCTACACTTCTTTTATCCGTTCATATGCTGTTGGGCATCAAAGCTGGTTTTACAAAATATTTTAAGATAAAGAAACAGCTCTATATGATACTACATTGATAAACCCCACCATTATACATTTGTCAAAAACCCCTAGAAGATAGGACACCAAAAGTTAACCTGGATATAAACCGTGGGCTTTAGAAGAAATGACACATCGCTGCAGTCCCATCATTCATAATGGATCTACAACCCCAGGACAGGATATTGGCAGTCAAAGGGTTGTGCGCATGTGTGGCAGAGGTACTCTGTACTGTCTGTTCAGCTTAGCTTGAATCTAATAATTCTTTATAGAAATTAGAACCTATTTTTTTTAAATGGTTCCAAAAAGAACTCTGAAAAATTTGTGTTTAGTAATTCGAGGATAAGGAAATAAAAAGAATTCTCAAGATTGCCAAGACAGTTGCAAAACGTACCTTACTGACATCACATTCACCGTCAAAGGTTGCCAGAAGTGTCGCCCGGAGGGATAGAATAGGATCCTTCTCAGTGTCTCACTCCTCACACAGGAAGAACAGAAATTAATGAGCACTACATGAGAAGGTAAAATACTAAAGTAAACAGAGATTAGATCACGCAGTATTTAGAAAGATGGTAAATGGCTTTTAGTCTAAAAACCTAAATGCGTGCTCATTGAGGAGTTAATATGTCTCCTCCCCGTCTCTCTGCAGATTCAGAATGTCCTTTATGATTTTTTTCAGAGGCCAGATTTGTTTCTTGGTAAGTATGACTATTGTTGTAGTATTTTTATTTGGGGGAGGAGGAGGCTGAAGTCATACAGTCAGTATTAAGATCTATGTTGGTGGAAGCACTTGAAGATAAATTAGCATCTTCTGTTCTTCCCAGAGACCGAATATCAAAAGGGGAGAAGTAATCAATCATCCTCAGTCTTTTCCAGCCACTGCTCCCACATATTACAAACATTGTGTATTACCCCACTTAATTATTCTGTGGCATTCCCACACAATAGTAATTACAGAATTTAGAAAAAATATAATGCCATAATTAAAATAGGGGAAATATTGCCAGATAGTAATAGTGCACATCTTTAATCCCAGCACTTGGGAGGCAAAGGCAGGCAAATCTCTTAGTTTGAGACCAGCCTGGTCTATAGAGCAAGTTCCAGGACAGCTAGAGGTACATAAAGAAACACTGTCTCAAAAGAAAAGAAAGAAAGAAAGTAAGGAAGGAAATAAGTATTTCAGCAAACTGCTGTAAATGATCAGAGACCAAAGCTAAAAATACAAATAAATGGCATTGAAATTGAAGGTTTGGTAGATACAGAAGCAGATATAACAATAATTTCACCAAAATCTTAGCATCCAGATTGGCCTCTTCAGGAGGTAAATACTTGGCTTAAGGGATTGAAACTTAATCTAAGGTAAAACAAAGTACAAGGTGGGTCAAGTATATAGGGCCAGAGGGACAAATAGGAAAACTAAAGCCATAAGTGGCTAATATAGCCATGAATTTATGGGGATGTAATTTGTTGCAGCAATGGAAAGCACAGATTAATGTTTCTCCAACCTCAGAAACAAACCATAAAATAAAGAATGCTTCTGAGAAAAATATTAAAGGGTGTTATTAATAATAGTCACAGACTGTCCAGGTTGTCCATAAACAGAACACAATAGCTGCAGCAGACACTGGATAGAAAAAACAAAAACAAAAAACCTCGCTGAATTGAATCAGCCTGTATATTTTAAAGATGTGTTGACCTCAGAATGGAAACCAGATATGTCTTACTTTGGGGAAGAAGTTTTGCCTTTGTTTCCACAGGAGAGGAAAAGCTGTGGATACTATCAAAACTGATAAAGATTAGAATCGAACAGAAGAAATCTCCTGAATAAAAAGAGGTGACAGTTCATCAGACAGCTTGGCCAGTCAGTCCAAACTAACTTATAAAGACTAACAAATATCTTTCATTTGATCAGGCATGAAAAAATGAAAATAAAAATATAATAATATTTTCACATGATAATTTACCAAAGGCACACTTGCCTTACTGGCATGAAATGAAAAACGGTTTTCTTAAACCACATTTTACTTCCATGTTAGAATGTTAGACTGTAGATTGGCATGTGGTCCATGCCATCTTGGACACCAGCTTTTGAGTTTTCTTCTTAAATAAAAAGGATATTTTTGTTGTTTAGTATTAAAAACACGGTTAAGAGACTTAACATGTTTTAAGTAAATTCAAAAGCTTACTACAGTTCAAACTTGTTTCCTAAATCTCTATAAGTTGGAGCAATTTGAAGCTAAGATAAAATATTGAGCAGAGTGATGGTAGCCCATGCCTTTAAACCCAACAGAGACAGACAGATCTCTAAAAGAGTTGTTTCCTAAATTCTAGAGTTACGGTGAGCAAGGTGGTGATAGCAAATGCCTTTAATCCCATCACTACTGACAAAACTCACCTACAGCTCCTAATTGGTATGTTCGCATCCTAAAGAAATCACATAACATATATACAGATTATTATAAAAAACCCTCTACTGGGTTACTAGCAGGGCAACTAGTTTCCAGTGGGGACAGGAACAAAGAGCAGCTTTTTGGTGACTACTGGTTAAATTCATCTCCATGCATGCAACCCTGACTAATATTGAACCAGATGAGCCCTAATTATGGATGTCACATTTATTGGTGAGTTGGCAACTGGGGACTATTCATAAAGCAAAAAGAAGCTCAACAACATTTGCCCACTGGCTTTTATTACAAACACTTTCCGTATTGGGAGCATAAATATTCTCTCTTTGAGAAACAAATCTGGACATTTTATAAAGCGTGAAGAACCTTATACTCAGTCGTTGTCAACCACCCTATGGTCATAAGGGATCCCCTTACAGTGATGGACTGGGCCCCTGTGAAGGCAGAGTTATACTCAGTCGTTTCAACCACCCCAAGGTCATAAGGGATCCCCTTACCATGATGGACTGGACCCCTGTGAAGGCAGAGTCCTTGGCAGACTTAGCCATGGAAGCAGGAGAGGTGTTACAGTGGAACTGTGCTTGTCTGAATTCCTTTGTGAATGCGGTAGCAAAGGGGTCAGTGCCTTCCCACACTGAGGAAATAGCTCAGTTGCCTATAATCCCTATCCCTAAACTCCTCATCCATTCCCCAAGAGAGGCACCTATGTAAGAACAGTGGGGACCAGTGGAACAGTCACAGCATTTGCCTAACGCATGGTTTACTGACGGTTCATCAACCACCGGTGGAACCAAAACCAATGGAAAGCGGCAGCCTATAGACGGGGGATGGAGCAGCCAACACTGAGGAAGGAACCACAGAGTCAGTGCAGCACTATTGGCTGTGAGACAAACAACCAGGGGCTGGAGAGATGGCTCAGAGGTTAAGAGCACTGACTGCTCTTCCAAAGGTCTTGAGTTCAATTCCCAGCAACCATATGGTGACTTACAACCATCTATAATGAAATCTGGTGCCCTTTTTTGCCTTGCAGGTGTACATGTGGGCAGAACACTGTATACATAGTAAATAAATAAATCTTTAAAAAAAAAAAAAAAAGACAAACAACCAGGAAAGCAAAAGCAAAAATCTCTTATCTTCTCCAATCCATGGTAGGGGTGCAATGAAAGAGTTATATCGTCATCAAAGTGGAACGCCATTAACTATCAAATAAATGGCAAATATATCTGTTTGTGGGAGGCGTGAACGGAAATGGCAAGACCTAGCAAACCTTAGCAAATACGTCAAATTTTACGTAGCTCAAGCTGGGTGTGGTGGCGCATGCCCTTAATCCCAGCACTTGGGAAGCAGAGACAGGCAGATCTCTGTGAGTTCGTACTAGGATGTTTATCAGTTGGCAAAGACCATGCCCCAGTTCCTCTTCTAGTGGACAAATGCCACGTGTCCTCTCACAAGTCTGTTTCCAGTGGACAAACACCGAACACCCTCACACAAGCCTGTTTCACAACCCACACTTGGGATCAAAACAAAAATATGTTTACACCCACTACATACATTTGAAAAACTTGAAAGTTTACCCCTAACACACACACACATACACACACACACACACACACACACACACACACACACACACACACACACACATACAGCCAGGCAGAGGTTCACATCTTTAACCCCAACACTTGGGAGGCAGAGGCAGGCACATACAGACTACAGTGATCTAAATTTAAAAGCCACTTGCAAAAGGCGGGCTGAAATTCAAAGTGAATTCAACCCTTACACAAAAATTTCTCAATAGTTCTATTTTCAGAAAAATTCAATAGCAAAACGAGGGGCCAGGCGCATGGCTCAGGAGCAGACTATGTGCTTAATAGGATCTGGGTTCAAAACTCAGCGGCAACAGAACAAAAGAAAACTGGACTCTGCATTTACATATAAAATAAAGTCTAAATTCAGAATTATTTACCTTTTTCAGTGTCTGACAAGACGATGAGCCTTTATTGCATCGAAGCTGTGGGAATTCTATCTCTGCATCAGCTTCCGGCCCCTGAGACAACAAAAGCTCTCCCACAAAGCTCCACCGCGCACGCCCCAGCCCTGTGTGGGACCATAGGATCGGATGCATTTATTTTAAGAAAAGTTTCCTTTTGTGAGACTTAGCTGAGAAATCTGACCTGTATCATAAGAGCTAGCTGTCCTGGAACTCACTCTGTAGACCAGGCTGGCCTCAAACTCACGGAGCTCCGCTTGCCTCCTGAGTGCTGGGATTAAAGGCGTGTGCCACCATGGTCAGCACACTTGCCTTGCTTTTTATAATATAGTATGTTTCGTAGTTTCCGGTTTGCGCTTTCCTGACCATGATTTGGGTCTTCCCGACAAACATGTCTTCTTCCTGCTCTCAGCCTATTTAAAAACGGTTAATTCTCCCTTCATCTCAGCCTCCGTTCTGTTTCAGAAATTATTTGCAGTGACTTCGCTTTTTCATTTATTTGCGGTGAGAGTGAGCAAGGAGTAAGTTAAGACAATTTTTTTTTTTAGGTAATCCCAGCCGCACTGAAAAGGAAGCGATGGGGCAGCTGGCCTAGCTTAATTGGTAAACAGGCCAGAGCAAGACTGTCGCAAATGAGGTAGCCGGCTTTCCTGAGGATGAGATCCAAGGGTGCCCTCTGGCCTCCCCGTGGACAAGTGTTTGAAGTCAGCCACACTAGAACAGAAAGCGGACTGGTGGTTCTAATGGGAGTTTTGGTTTCTTTGTCAGCTCAGTTGTGTTATGTAAATATGTTTTTGTTCTCATCCCAAGTGTGGGATTTTAATTTGAGTTTTAGCTTGTCCCCACCTGTTAATTGTCTCGTGAGGGGCGTGGTTTTTGCCAGCTGATAATAGCCTATCTCGTGCTGCACGAAGAGGGGCGTGGCCTAGGGCTCTGGGGCTTTACATAGGCGCACAGTGCGTGGTATGGTGTTCTGTGTTGGCACGTGGCAGTTTGGAGGAGACAGACAGAAAGGAGCGCTCCAGGGCGCAGAGCCTTGGAGGAGACTTCCGGCTGCGTCTGCTGTTGGTGGATGCTGGTACAGCCCAAAAGAACCCATTGACCCTAAACAGCCATGAGAAGTAAAGAGGCCCCCTCTCCCCACCACCCTCCTTTCCCCTATGTAGTGTTGGGAGGTTGGGAGATTGAGGCCTAAACACACCAAATAAAGTTTAAAAGAAAGAGTGCTACAGGTGGTTGCCTAGAACTTGAGGGTATCATATTTCCTCGGGCATGATGGAAACGTTCTAAAAATTATCAGTGATAGTTGCCAATGCCTGCAAATATACGAAGGCCATTACAAGTTATCTGAGGAGTAAGTTATATTGACACCAGCACAAACTCCACAACATACACAAAAGCAGCAACGTTACAAGCTTTGTAATAAAAGCTCAGGCTTGGCCCCAGCAAAGACGCGCCTGCCTATGAAACTCACAAGGATGAGCTGCGGATGAGAAAAGCCTCACGTAAGGATATAAAATACAGTTAAACACATAGCATTCTAGCTCATGAGATGCTGGCAGTGAAAAGGCCGATTGGACTGCAGGACGCGTTAACACGCAGGAATCCCAGTCAGTCTTATCCCCTCTGCGTCGCGTTCTCACACGAGAACAAGGCAAACAAGGCTGCGAGACTCGGAGCCACCTGCATTCACGGCACGTGGGCTCTTGGCCCTCGGTGAAGGAAATAAGGCACATTTTATACTCAATATAATTGTACCTCATACACACGTGAAGCTTCTAACCCATGGGAACAAAAAGGGAAAAAAGAAAAGAAAAGAAAATTCTTTAGGATCCTGATAAAAATTAGATTCTGCTCAAACTACTGCACCAACCAAGGACATTACATGTAGTAAACATTGAGTGTTTTTCTCTTTTCCTTTCCTACAGCTTTTATTTTCTGTATCATTCGTTCATTCAGCATTTGTTGAGCCCTCATTTGGTTCCATCCATATACTGCAAGGAGTAAAGAATAAAACAAAAATTGAGACGTGATTCTTTTGCTTAAGCTGTTCAGTGTCCAGCCATTGCTGGTAGAAACCAGTCCAGCCTGGATACTTTTCTGGAGGTGGAGGCTGTCTCTTGGCTGTAACTGGCACCTCGTACTGCCAGTTACAAAATTCAAGAGTGCCTGAAGAATCTCCTTCCTCCTTCCTCCTTTTCCTCCTCCTCCTCCTTCTTCTTTTTGGCTTTTTGAGACATGGTCTCTCTGAGTAGTCTTGGCTGTCCTGTACTCGATTTGTAGACCAGGCTGGCCTTGAACTCACAGCAGTCCACCTGCCTCTGCCTCCCTAGTGCTGGGATTAAAGGCGTGCGCCACCATGCCCGGCTGGAAGAATAATCTTCTTTATACCCTTGTCCTAGCCCATGATGGGTGGAGCCGCCGTGAGAAGCTGGAGAGAAAGCTAGTCTCTTAGTTCTTGCATCATTGATCGGTATCTGTCTCCTGGTGAGGTCAATATGAACTATGTAATTATTATATCAAATGGAATTTTTTTGGTTTTGTTTTTCTGGAGCAAAATATCAAACGCTGGGCCTTGCGCTTGCTGGACAGGTACTTTACCACTGAGCTAGGGTCCTAGCCCCTAACACGGAGCTTTAAACATTGCTACATACTAGCCACTTGGTCTTTGCTTTGTGGCTTTCTCACCACCTCGTACACCCTGGATTTTCTTACCCCGACCCATGACTCTAGGTGATTACTCCAATTCCCAAACGGTCCCCCTGAGCTCCTGATCCTACACGAAAGTCCTACAGTGAGTGGTGAGAAAGGTAAGGGGCCGATCAAAATGACGATAATTATTACAGAGAAGCAAATGATCTATGTGTCTGCGTATACACACACATTTGGAAATGCATGGGAAGGTTGCTGAAAAAAATGACAACAGTGAAGACTGGCTCTGGGGACAGGAGCACTGAAGATGCTGAGGAGAATACAGAAACAGAAGATGTTCACATCCACATACAATAAATTGTGGTGTTACCTCTCATAATGATTTCTCTGAGATGGTGAATAGCCTTCGCATTATTTACCTCTTTTCCAAGACCCTATTCATATGGTGTTTGTTAATTTAAGAAACATTAAAGACAAAGAGAGGTCAAGCTGGGCGTGGTGATGCAAGCCTTTAATCCTGGCATGGTGAGAGTGGAGGTAGGCAGGCAGATCTCTGTGACTTTAAGGCCAGCTAGGGACACGTAGAGAGACCCTGTCTTTAAAAAGTCTAGCTCTTTTAAAAAAGAAACCTTTTTTGTTTTGTTTTGTTTTGTTTTGTTTTTCAAGACAGATTTTCTCTGTGTATCCTTGGCTGTCCTGGAATTCATTCTGTAGACTAGGCTAGGCTGGCCTCAACCTCAGAGAGATTCACCTGCCTCTACCTCCCAGAGTGCTGGGATTAAAGGTGTATACCACCACCTGGCCAAAAAAAAAAAACCACAAACAAACAAACAAACAAAAACAAAAACAAAAAACAAAAAAACAAAAAACTTTTTAAAAAGTTTACAAAGAGGTTGTGGCTTAGATCTGCTGCTATAAATACTTTCATAAACCTACACTGGTTTCCCTAGTTGTTTCTGTGCTTTACTCCAAACTAGTAATTAAAAATTTAGATTCATTCTTTTTAATATCTGAGCTTCTTGGTTAAATAAAGCCAGGGAAAAAAGTCCCTTGGTAGCAACTGGGATGTTATTCAACTATAAATTATTTGCTGTAACTATGGATAGATACTAATTGAAAATAATTTAAGTACTATATCATACATATAAAATATGGATTTATTACATCCAGACTAACTAGCAAATAACTTTTATTCTAAATTTAGAATCGCATTGCAAAGATTTGGTTTTGATCAACTCAATGGAACCAGGACTGACCCAACAGCAATTTGTACAAGTAAGGAGCTGCATTATTTAATATTTGTATCGAATTATTCTGCCAGTTTTGATGATTTCTGGATCTCTCTCTCTCTCTCTCTCTCTCTCTCTCTCTCTCTCTCTCTCAAACACAGCATCTGACTATTAGTCAAAGGAAAGAATAAAAACTTATCACTCCTAAGATGCATACTTCAAAATATTTAACCCCTCTGAAATTGGGTTACAATTTTCAAATAGCTCCTTTATTTTCATTCAATTCATGATATAAAAATATGAAAAATGTCTACGGACACCTTCTGATAAGATCAAGGAAAACCAGCATTTTATGTTCAGCGAGATCTGATTGTGCACATATAGGGAGATCTGTGACACAAAGTCTACACGGTATTATTAGACCTGACAAAGTACGGTTCTGTGTATGTATGACTACATACAAATATGTAGTAGGATACGTGAACGAAGCCGTTTCGTTAGAACAGAGCCCTGTCTGCTTACAGCCTCCTTCCACGAGTTTGGTTTCCTCTTTTCCTCCGGGTTTTCTGTAATGAGTCCAAGAGTTAGCTCATCTTTCCCGTTTTCCTCGCAGACACTCTTACTCCACTGAAGGTGACAACCGTGCGCTAGGCAGGCGTTCTGTGGGAAGGATTTCTTACATCCTTTCTGGAACGGTTCCTGTCTAGATCAGATACAAACGAGATACACTAGTCGGAAACACAGAGAACAAATGGGTATTATAAGAGTTCGGAGGAGCCCTGCCAGATGGCTCAGCATGTCAGGCAGAGGCAAGCCTGCTGCCCTGGGGTTGATCCCAGGAGCCCAGAAGAAAGCAGGAAAGAACCTACTTCTGGGACTGAGTCTCCACCCTCCACATGCTTGTGCGTTTCAGGGGAAGAGAAAAGTTCAGGAAAGGGAAAGCTTTTTTTTTCTTTAATGTAGTTACAGCATAACTTGGATTTCTTTGCAAAAACTGACTCTCAATGCTACTTACGTATCTGTTTTAGTAGTTTCTCTACAAATAAGCAATGTAGAAGAGGCTCATGTTTTTTTAATTATAAAAGTATTATGAATTATAACTATATGTGAATTATATCTCAATAAGAAATATGGGCTCATTATAGAAAATTATAAATAAGTAAAAAATGTTAAGCCTGTAATTATATTTCCAACTTATATCCACTGTTAGCTTTGTGATATTTTCCCCTCAGATTGTAATAATGGCTCACATTTTTACTCCTTTGGCTAAGGCAAGCTTTTCTTGGTTTATTATTGCTTTTATCTGCCCTTGTTGCACTTCTGAATGGCATTTATGAGGCAAAAACAATCTCAAAGCTCTCCCCACTGTGTAGGCCCTTAGGTCCTGAGGTCCCCAGGCAGCCTGCTACTGTCTTCTCAGCTTTCATAGTCATAAAGCTTGATTTAAGTCAGATATATGGGGGTTTTAGCTGTACTTAAGTTAGAGATACAGGGAGACACGCTCCTATGCCATCGTGGTCCCTAAAGTATTTTAATGGCAGTGTAATGTTTTGTTATGCGATTGTATTATTACTTAATCGTATCTTTATTGCTGGACAGTTATTTTCTCATCACTCCTAATAAAAATAAGACCAGTGTCTGCATCTAAATCTCTCTGTTTACAGTTTAAAATTGTGTCCCATCTTCTGAATTGATGTGTTAATCCCTAACCCCTAAACGTTAGGGCCTAAAGTGATTGTATTAAAAAATAATCATAGCCAGGCATGGTGGTTCATGCCAGTAATCCCAGCACTCGGGAGGCAGAGGCAGGTGGATCACTGTGAGTTCAAGACTAGCCTGGTCTACAAAGCAGGTCCAGGACAGCCAGGGCTACAAAGAGAGACCTTACTTGGAAAAAAAGAAACCTCAGAACTAGGGGTGGTATAGGGCTAGTGACTTACAAAAAAATGTGTGTGTGTGTGTGTGTGTGTGTGTGTGTGTGTGTGTGTGTGTGTGTGTGTGTTGGGGGACACACACATGTTGGGTATTGACATGCACAACATGGAAGGCCAATGTGAGGACATAACAAGAAGGCAGCCATCTGCAGCCCAAGGAAAGAGACTTTATCAGACAAGGACTCTTCTTAACCTTCAGGTTTGGACAGTGCAGCCTCTAAAACTGTGAGGAAATAATTCCAGCTTTCAAAATGCCTGGTCTAGTCTAATTGTTCTGCTACCCTGACGGAGCTCCAGCAGTTTTTCAGAATGGATTCCCGGAAGTGGAAACGGCTAGGCCAAAGAGTAAACAGCTGGAAGCTTTGGGTGCCTGCTGTCAAGCTGTGCTGCCGAGAGCTTTGCCTTATTCTCCCATCAGCAGTGGACAAGAGCTCTGAGCACTTCATGTCCACCTCGCACATGCAGGCAATCGCTCCTCAAGCTCTGGCCCATGCTCCTCACATTTTTTTTTTAAAAATAGAGATTAAATATATTTATGTTAAAATACTTTATTGAGAGACATATTTGATCATATTTTTCTCTAGTGTGAGAAAGCTGTGTCAGCAACATGGGGACATTTGTGTCTTTCCACACCTCATGTGTGAGTTCATGAATTCACAAGACGCGTTGGTTCATTGACTTGAACTCACGAAGTACTACCGTTTTCCCTCGGTAGACAGAGCCATTAGCAACAGCAGGCTCTTTTATTCCCATCTTAATAGCTATTATTAATAGTAATTAATCAGTATTCATAGTATTAAAGTATTGTGTACTTCATATGAGACAGAGAGAGAGAGAGAGAGAGAGAGAGAGAGAGAGAGAGAGAGAGAGAATATGAGTGAGCGAGCTACAGGACTGCTTCCAATGGTTAAAGAGTCCGCAGGGTTTGGGGAAAGTGGCCCTGGAAGGGCCAGACAAGCTTCAGAACTGCGGTGCCGAGCTGCCTCTGGTGCGGGTGTCAAGGCTGCTGGGATGGGGGAAGGGAGGGCAGGTCAACGTCAGTTTGGAGTGGTCTGCTTGTCTCAGGAGCCCAGATTATGGGAACATTGCTGTGGCCGTCTCCCTGGACGTGAAAACTGACTTTTATAGTACCAAGTGAGGCAGTTGCAGCATTCTTCGGGGGTTTCTGCTATGGTGTTGGGGGTTCCCATGTGTCCAGGTGTTGCTGGTTTAATCTGAAGTTGGTAGCTGCGTGTGCTTTATTGTACAAAGAGGTTGCTTAGCAGTCGGTGCCTCATGGTTTGTGCTGCGGTTGCTCACTTGCACAAACAAGGTGTGAGTCATCCTAGCTCAGCACTTGCACCGAAGATGGAGGAAACTGCTCAGGACAAGCCCCAGCCTGAAACAAGCGTTCCATACAATGCAGAGTAACTTTCAGCAGAATGTACCCCAGCCTCCATGTGTGCCCTAACTTTAATGTTTAGTTTAAGTTAGAATTATAAATGCTCATTATGTGTCAATGTCATGATCGCATATGATCACCAGTTACGAGTGTTTCTCAAATTTCCTCAATTTGTATCTGTTGTTATTATTTGGGAGGAGTTGTTTTGTTTTTGAGATGGGGTTTCTCTGTAGCCCTAGCCATCCTGGAACTCACTCTGCAGGCTGGGCTATCCTGGAACTCACTCTGTAGGCTGGGCTATCCTGGAACTCAGAGATCTGTCTCCCAAGGACTGGAACTAAAGGCGTGATCCACCACACCCAGCTCAAATTTCCTCGATTAAAAAAATTAAAGATATTCTCTAATTTAGAAACATTTTTATTAATTTTTGTGCAAACAAATAAGTAGGACACTTAAATGTGCTTCCTATGCTTACACAGCTCTCTCAAGATCAGCTCAGTCATCACTCCTGATGCCCTAGAGGCCAGAAGAGGGGAGCAGATCCTCTGAAACTAGAATTTCAGAAGATTGTGAGCTGCCATATGGGTGCTAAGAACTGCAGCCTAGTCTTCTGCAAGAGAGCAAGTGACCTTTCCTCCAACCCCTCACATTCTTTTTTTTAAACACTATTATCATAATGATATAAAAATGACTCCTAGTTATTTGAGAGAGGGGGGGGGGGAGAATTTCTTAAAGATGTCCTCTTAATGTAGCTTCTCAGCAGGGCATGGTAATACAAGCCTGTAATCTTTGTATTTGAGAGGCCAAGGCAGAAGAATTGTGAATTAGAGGGTGGTATGCGCTACAGAGGCAGACCATGTCTTTTTTTTTTTTAATCTGTGAATTGTACTGTGGTTATTCTGTATTATGTGGCTAATATCCACTTATAAGTGAGTACATACCATGTGTATTTTTCTGGGCCTGGGTTACCTCACTCAGGATAGTCTTTTCTAGTTCCATCCACTTGCCTGCAAATTTCAAATTTTCTTTGTCTTTAATAGCTGAGTAGCACTCTAGTGTGTAAATGTTTCACAGTTTCTTTATCCATTCTTTAGTTGAGGAATATCTAGGTTGTTCCCAGATTCTGGCAATTATGAATAAAGCTGCTATGAACATGATTGAGCAAATGTCCTTGTTGTATAGTGGAACATCTTTTGGGTATATGCCCCGGAGTGATACTGTTGGATCTTAAGATAGAATTATTCCCAATTTTCTGAGAAAGCACCAGATTGATGTCCAAAGTGATCGTACGAGTTTGCACTCCCACCAGCAATGGAGGAGTGTTCCCCTTTCTCCACATCCTTGCCAGCATGTGCTGTCACTTGAGTTTTTGATCTTAGCCATTCTGATGGGTGTAAGATGGAATCTCAGAGTCATTTTCATTTGCATTTCCCTGATGACTAAGAACGCTGAGCATTTCTTTGGGTGCTTCTCAGCCATTCGATATTCCTGTGTCGAGAATTCTGTTTAGCTCTGCACCCCATTTTAAAATTGGATGACTTGGTTTGTTGGTGATTAATTTCTTGAGTTCTTTATATATTTTGGATATTTGCCCTCTGTTGGATGTGAGGTTGGTGAAGATCTTTTCCCAGTGTGTGCTACCATTTTGTTCTGTTGACAGTGTCTTCTGCCTTACAGAAACTTTTCAGTTTCATGAGGTCCCATTTATTAATTGTTGACCTTAGAGCCTGAGCTGTTGGTGTTCTGTTCAGGAAGTTGTCTTCTGTGCCAATGAGTTTGAGGTTCTTCCCCACTTTTTCTTCTAACAGATTTAGTGTGTCTGGTTTTATGTTGAGGTCTTCAATCCACTTGGACCTTAGTTTTGTGTAGGGTGATAAATGTGGATCTGTTTGTACTTTTCTACATGTAAGCATCTAGTTAGAGCCCCATCATTTGTTGAAGATGCTATCTTTTTTCCATATGGTTTTAGCTTCTCTGCAGAAGATCAAATGTCGGTAGGTTGCAACCCACAGACCTAAAGAAGCTAAATACCAAGGAGGACCCTAGGGAGGATGCTTAATGCTTGCCCTGGCCTGCGGGGTTCAACTAAAACTCGGGAGGAAGTTCACCTGTTGGAATGCAAGACACAAAGAAGGAGAGCAAGTCTGATTGATCAAACTCTCAAACTTCATTAGGCAGGCAGCAGCTTTTATAAGTCAGAAGGCAGGGAAGCATGTTGCTATAGCAACCCAGTTGCGGGCTTTTCTCAAAGCACAGGGAATTCCAGGCAGGGTCATAATGTCCTGCCACACAGAGTATCTGGCTCCATTTTTGTCTAGTCTAACTGCTAAACCATAACAGGGCTGCTCCATCTCTATCTCTCTTTAGTCTGATGCCAACCCACAACAGGGTCAGCTAGTTTCTGGTGGAAGGCAAGCTCTGGGAAACACAGAGACTTAAAGGTGCAGGCTCTGACAAGATGGCTGAACATTGGCCATATGGCCTATTGTCCCCAACAAATGCTCATTCAGAAGGGCAACTAGAACAGACACCAGAAGTTCTGAAGAGAAGGAACAGGACAAGAGGCTACCATAGAGTTCTCTGAAAGACTCCACTCAGCTGGGGATCAAAGCAGATGCTGAGACTCACAGCCAAACTTTGGGGCAGAGCACAGGGTGACTTAGGGAAGAGCTGGAGCACTGAAGGACCTGAAGGGGACAGGAGCTCCACAAGGAAAACAACAGAGCCAACAAATCTGGACCCAGGGGGATACAGAGACTGATGCACCAACCAAGGACCATGCACGGAGAGGACCTAGACCCCCTGCTCAGATGTGGTCAATAGGCAGCACAGTCTCTATGTGAGCCCCATACTATGGTGAGTAGGGACTGCCTTGGACATGGACCCTGTTGCTCACTCATTGGTCACTTCCTCCTGGCGGGGCAGCCATGCCAGCCCACAGAGGAAGAGGGTGCCAGCAGTCCTGATGAGACTTGATAGGCTGGGGTCAGATGGTAGGAGAGGAGGACTCCCCCTTTCTGAGGACTAGGGGAAGGGGGAGGAGGGAAGAGGGAGGATGGGGCTGGGTGGAGACGAGGGAGGGGCTACAGTTGGGATGTAAAGTGAATACATTTTAAAAGTTTTAATGTAAAAAAAATCAGGAACCCCAAAAAGAGCCCAAACAATTAGTTTTCCCAATTTTTGCACTTCTAAAATAAAATGCATCTGACACTTACTCTGCCCTTTTGATAACCCTCCTTTCCAATTCCCAGAATGTTTTTAAATCAGCCAATCAGTCATCCATCTCAGGGTTTGTAGCTTTTCATAATGGATGGCGGGGGGGGGGGGTGGCATATCTGTTTTATAAACAAATTGCCTAGTATAGAATGACAAAACATATTAAGAGAATTGACAAAGGAATAGCAGATAAATGAAATAAGTAAACAAAATTGAGCAGTTTTCAACATTAAAAGTAATTCAATCAGGTCTAAAATATTTTTCATACTTCTAAATGGTAAACTATTACACTTATAAAAATTTAAATTTATAAAGATGATAGGGCTCTCTTAAATATTAGGAATATATAATAAGAAATATATTAGAAATGTAAAGATAAATGAACAAAAATGCACAATAATTATGGAGCTATTAAATCTTCATTGGTAAGAGCTTTATTAGGCTTTAATTCACACATTATTTTTTATTGTTCCTACAACAAATTACTACAAAGTTAGTTTCTGAAAAACAACAAAAGTTTATTCTCTCATAGACCCGGAGACTGGAAGTTCGAGATCAGCATCGCTAGTCACAATCAGGTGGTGGCAAGGCTGCAAGTCCTTCTGTAGGGTTGCCTCCAGCTTCCGGTAGCTAGTGGGTCTTAGCGCCGACCTCCGCCTCTGTAGCCATGTTGCCTCTCCTCCCTTACTGAGGAAACACCCTCTCATACAGTCACATGTGACTGCATTCAGGGCTCACCTGGACAATTCAGCTCAGTTTCCCCACTCCCAAACCTTAGTTTTGTCACATATACAACCCATATATATACCTCCTTTTCTGTGTACGGTACCTTTTACAGATCCGGGGTCCTGAGGATTTTTCCAGGCCGTTATCCAGCCCAATATACAACCAATACCTTATGCCCATTTAAAGGTATACAACAGAATGTATTCTACTGTCTTCAAAGTAGAGTAACCATTTTCAAAACCCACTTTAGAATAGTTCCTTCACTAGAAAAAGAAGCCCCACACCTGGCAAGAGTCACTCATCGTCCCCCAGCCCCCACACAGGGCACTGGCGGCCACTGACGCACTCCTGCCTCAGCAGCTTTGCCTGTTTGGGACATTTTCTATAAATGGAATCACCCGATGTGATTTTTTTTAACTTCTTGCACAGATGATGCTCTCTAGGTTCATCCATTTTCAGCCTGTGGCTTCTTTTTTTATTGCCAAATAAAACATTGCCGGTGACATTCCTGTGTAAGGGAGTGCGGCTTTTATTTATCCGCTCAGAAGCGGATGGACTTTCGGGTTTTTCTCACTCTTTAACCACTGTGGATAAGTTCTGCCATTAACATTTGTGTATGCACTTTTACACCGACAGATGTTTTCTGTTTCTCTCGAGTGTTTGTCTAGGGAGGGATTTCTGGATGACATGGTCAGTGTTTCCAGAAACTTCCAGACTGTTTCCCATTGTCCATTCCCATCACCACCAAGAAGACTCCCCCTGCTCCACATCCTTGCTAGCGTTGTTGTCATTAGTCTTTTGTTTTTTGTTTTTTCAAGACAGGGTTTCTCTGTGTAGCCTTGGCTTCCCTGGGTTCACTTTGTAGACCAGGCTGGCCTTGAACTCACAGAGTTCTCCTGCCTCTGCCTCCGCCTCCCAAGTGCTGGGATTAAAGGAGTGCGCCACTACCACCCGGCTTGTTGTTGTTGTTGTCTTTAAAGCTTGTTACTACATTTATCTGGCTTTGTGCCACAGCACATGTGTGGAGGTCAGAGGTCAACCCTGAATGTCTTCCCTGGGCTCTGTGAGACAGGGTCTGTGACTGAGCCTGGAGCCCTCTAATGTGACCATCCAGCTCCACAGCCCGCCTCAGCGTCCCCAGCGCTAAGGTTACAGGTGCACGCTGCCACAGCAAGCACGTTAGGAACTGAACCGCACCCCCAGACCCTTATAACCAACTTTATGGTTTACCAGGAAATGAGTACTCAGATGAGAAATTATAGAACGGGATAGCCAAGTAATTTGATCATTTCTTGCCACATTTTAGGCATTATTCTATGTTCTTGCCACGTTTTAGGCATTATTCTATGTGCTGTTATTGTGTGGAATGCAGTTACAGAAAAGTCACAAAGGTATCAAAGCCTGAAAAATACTTTTTTCCTATATGGTATGAAATATTTATTTTATAGCTATATAAGGATAAGACCCAAAGATGAAGGGCGAGAGGGGAGTGGCAGGTTGGGCCCCATCAACAAAGATGTCCTGTAGAGTGCTAATGGGTCCACGAGGCATTCGTCAGCCTTACACCATCGTCTCCTTTAACTGTGTGTATTAAACGGTGTCTTCTTTGCTGGGCTGGCCTGTTAACATTAGTTTTCCTAACATGTCTGAACATCTCTTCCTAAATGCAAACAGTACACAATCAGACACGTTAATTATAGGAAACATTTACCTGGGTAAAACCCAAGAAAATGCTTCCTAAGCTAAGCCAACCCAGACCACATAGCGAGACCCTATCCCAACAAAACTCATACACGACAATATTTAATGTTCCAATCAGCAGATCACGGGCCACCCTGTGTGGTCCAGAAATAGTGTCTTGAGCAATTGCTGTTTCGTTTTTGGTTTGGGATTTTTGTTTGTTTGTTTGTTTGTTTTTGTTTTTGTTTGAGATGAGCCCACACTAGCCTTGAACTTGGTCCTCTCAACTTCGGCCTCCTACATTAGTGGCTCTCTAGGCACATGCCACTGTGCCTGGCTTACATCACTTGCTTTTTAAGAGGTTTGCCCTAAGGCCATTTTATTACCATCCACTTAGGAAACCGGAAGAAAATGTAGTGTTAACATTGGGCTTAATGTGTATCTTCTTCTGTAAGATACGCACAATGGGAACTGACCAACTGATTCCCTGTCGCCTGTATTACTCTGCTTGTGTTGCCATGCGAAGCGCCACAGATCGAGTGGATTAAATAAACAAAAAGTGTATTTCCTATGATTTTGTGGGCTAGAACTCTGAGCCGAATGTCAGCCAGGTTGGTTTATGCTAATGATTGGCCTCCGTGATTTATGGGTGACTGGTTATCTCCCATCTCCTGTGATGCTCAGTCTCCTTACTTTGAAAATGACCATTTTTCCCTTTGTTTCCTCACATATCCTTCCAGCTCTGTCTGTCCAGATTTCTTTTTCATACAAGTCCTGCTTGATTAGGGCCCACAGCTAAAGACCCTCTTCTAATTTGATCACGGTCTTAAAAGCCTATCTCTGAATACAGTCATATTCTGAGATACTAAGGATTCAGCCAATAGGGATCTGGGGAAAAAACAGCATAGTCCATGACATTGCCTGTCACAGCTCACTAATAAGGGCAAAGTGTATGTTTTAGTCCTACTTTTTATTAATACTGGGCATTAAATGAGGCCTTTGTTTAATTCATTTGCTAGATAGAGTTTTGAAAAGTCAGAAGAATTCAAGAGCACTACTGCACAGCTAAGTGTGCAATTGACAACAATTGCTTTTGTGTGCTTGGCCTTTGGGATCAAACCCATATCCTTGTACAAGCTGAATGAAAGTTCTACCACCAAGCTGTATCCCCACCCCTCAACACTGCTTCTTGCTTAAATTCTCGCTCTAAGACGGGAAAGCTAGTTTTCTGCCCAACGTCTATGCAAACATAGCACTTCCTCAGCACTGGGTCACCAATACATCTCTACTTGTGTACTCAGTGTTCCTTGTTTGCAGACTCCTTGTCAACTACCAAGACTTACAGATCCAATTTGGAAGTTAACACCTCAGCTAGGCTGGGTGATGTCGGCACATGCCTTCCATCCCAGCACTCTGGAAGCAGAGGCCACCCTGGTTCACAAATTGAGTCCAGGACCAGGGATACACAGAGAAACTCTGACTCAAAACACAAAAAATAAATGAAATAAATACAGTGAAGATCATTAAGTCTTAAAATAACCTAAAGACTTATTTTGATTCGTTCTTTGCAAGGGTATAATGACACAATGGCTCCCATGTATTTTCACTTTCCTTTTGTTCTTACAAGCCCTGGCCAATTTTCTGTAATTGCTGTATTTAGAATTGAATTTGTAATTAAGTGGGTGACTGGTTGGTAATCCTTATGTGATACAAGGACACGTATCAGTTAGAGTGTGCTCACTCAGAAAACCCACAGATTGTAAGTCCAGAGTGCTGAACGTTCAGAGGACAGTTTTAACTAATCCTTGATTCAATAGAAACCCCATACCCAAAAAGATTCAAATGGCTTTAGCATTAATTCCCCAAAGCTAAATAGAACATAGGATGACCTTTTTATCATGAGCCAATATTTTTAACACTAAAGGATTGACCCACAGTCTAAAAATGTTAATTATGTAATAATTTGACAATATAAGTAATTTAGAAAATGCCTACTTATCAAGCAAAAAGTCATTCACGCTAAAGAATGAGATCTGAGGATACTGAACTAATTAGCACCAGTCACCCTCCACCACCCAGCTCGGCGGCTCTCAAACTTCAGCAAACCTATAGGGCTTGTTAAAACACAGACTGATGTCAACCCCGGGGCTTCCGATGCAGTAAGCCAGGGGCAGAGCTCCAAAATACTGCCATCACGTTCTCAGGCAATGCTGCTGGTGTAGGGACCGCACTTTGGAAATCACCGACCTCATCCAGCTCTCCTAAGAGGACGGTCCGATTCGATAAGAAAAGTGACCATAAAGTTGTTACACGGAGTGCCCAGATTCTGTGCCCACTGCGTTTACGTCCCTGTGGCCTCACCATGTCCCCCTGACTTGGCCACTACTGCGATACCCATTTCGCCAGTGAAAGATCATGGAAACGAGGCTTTGGACCCATATACACAGTTAACCCTTGTACTATCTGTTTCTCTGGGTGTTAGATAAGAACTTAACTGTGCTCATTGATCCATCAAGGAAAATGACAACTGAGGGCTTAGGGATGTAGCTCAATTGATAGAACAGTTGCCTACCACGCCCCAGCCTGGCGTGAGCCCGGTCGGACATAACTCCAATCTCAGCAGTCAAGAACCGGAGGCAGGAGGTTCAGAAGTTTAAGGCAGCTCTTGTCTACATTGCGGTCCGAGGCCAGGCTGGAGGTGAGACCCTGCCTCCAAAACAAACAAGCAACCTCTTTTTTTTTTCCAAAGCGGAGTAATAATTTATAATATATTCACATAGCTACAAATATATCTTTTTTAAGAAGTGTATTGTATATCTACTGGTGTCTCTATCTGTGCAACTACATACACACGTGCGTGGGTTCCCTCAGACGTCAGATCCCTTGGAACTGGTGTTGAGGTATTTGTGATCTACCTGACTGGATGCTGGGATTTGAACTCTGCTCCTCATGTTTAAGCAAATAGCAGTTAAATGCTGAGCCATCTCTCCAGCCCCAAACGTGTCTGCTACCTGCTACACTCTAAATGTACCTACATGATATTAACGAGGGACGGTCACCTTTAAATGTGTGCTCATGTTGGGTTAGAGATATGGCTCAGTGGTTAAGGGCTCTTTCTGACCTTGCAGAAGACCCATGTTTGATCCCAAACCTCCACATGGTGGCTCACAACTGTCTGTAACCCCAGTTCCAGGAGATCTGATGCCCTCTTCTGACCTCCAAGGGCACTAGGCATCCATGTGGTCACAGACACACATGCAGGCAAAACATTCACATACACAAAATAAAAATAAAATTGAAGGAAAAAGTTTAAATGGTGGCTAATGAATATGTAAAAACACATTCCATTTTAAACAAGTGTCTAATTTTCAGTAGCAAATTACTAAATTGGAACTTTTCACATGCATGCTAATTACATATTAGTTACAAGAGCTAGAAGCCATGTTGATGGAGCTGAAGAGGAGATAGACGCACATCAAGGCTGTCTCTGCTCTCCCTTTCAGTTTAGTTTCCTGGTGTCTCTTCACAGCAATAGAAAAGAAACCAAGACCAGCCCACGGAGTGTCACTCACATGAAAATACTTGGCATGATAACCAAAAAATGTGGAAATATTTTACAGCTGATGTCTTTTTACATACATGGACTGAAAGCCATTGGGAAAATCCAAACACAGAGCACAGTTTTAAGCCATCTTTATCCTGCTTTTTTCTGCAGTACATTTCTTCACATATTGCAGACTTGAAAAGCGATGTTTTTGAGGAACTCCTTAAACACCTTTGCCACCGCGCAGAAGAATTCCGGGAGATAATAAAAGCCGATATGAGGAGACAGATATTTGTTGAACTCTTCCTACATTGTGACACTGGGAAGGTAGGTAAGACACTGAGAGTCGACTTCTCACACAATTCGTTGTGAGGGACCGGCCCACTACCCACCAATTGATGATGAAATTGATTACTAAGAGGAATAGAAATGCAGAGAGTACAATCCTCATTTTTAAACCATCAGATTCAGATCTGACTTATCAGTCACTCAAATCTTAGAGAACTTTTGTTTGTACTCCTCTTATTATCGAATGGGCCCACCCTTGCCACACCTTGAGTGGCATTGCTTTTTTAGCATTTTTAACTTGCTCTAAATCTCTCTCGTGCATACAACTGAGGCCAGAGAGGGTTTCGAGCCCTTGGGGCTGGAGTGATGGGCATTTGTGACTCTGTTTGGATGCTGGGATCTAAACTGTGATCTAAACTTGAGCAGCCAGTGCGCGTAGCCAGACCCTCATGCTAGATCTAATAGACAATTTATATATTCAGAAGTGTTTCTAAGAATGAGGTTCAGGAGGAGAGTTGTGAGTTGAGGTATCCAACGGACTTGCAATAGTTGATACAGATTTAACTTAAATATATTTAATAAGCCTCATGTTTGTTGACTTGTATCCCCTTGCTCCACAAGTGATTTTTAATGTAATATTGCAATAGTTGATATGTTTAATAAGCCTTGTGTTTGTTTACTTGTATCCCCATGCTCCATAGGCGATTTTTAATGTAATACTGTTTAACTTCACCGTAAACATGAAAGAAGCAGCAGAGCATTGCCAGTTATGTTTTAGGTCACAAGCTTCTACTTTTGTGGAACCAACAGTTGTTGGCTTTGCTGATGAGGAGGAGGTTTAGTTTGAAAATAAATAAGCCATTTGAAATGTACTGAATATAACTAAAATAAATCCTATTCTTGTATCCACTGACCCCCCTCCCCCCTTTTTCCTTATTTATGTATTTGTTTGTTTGTTTGTTTATTCACATTATATTTTGGTCATAGCCCCATCTCTCTTCACCTCCCAGTTCCACACTCTCTCCTGCTTCCCCCCTCCCCCTCCCCTATTTCTCAGAAAAGGGAGCCCCCTTTCCCATCAACCCCAGCTCATCAAGTCCTATCAGGACTGAGCACGCCCTCTTCCCCTGTGGCCTGGCAAGGCGCTCCTGCCCGGGGGAAGTAATCGAAAAGCTGGCAAGAGAGTCCAAGTCAGAGAGAGCCCCTGTTCCCCTTACTGAGGGGGCTACATAGAGCCTGAGCTGCCCATCAGCTACATCTTGAGGCTCCACACAACAGCACCTCAAAGCAGATGCTGAGACTCACAGCCCAACATTGGGTGACACATAGGGAGCCTTGTGGAAAAGTGTGGGTGAGAAGAAAAGGACCTGGAGGTGGCAGGGGCCTCGCAAGACCAATAGAGGCAACTGACCAGGCCCAGCGGGGCCTGTTGAGACTGAAACACCAACCGAGGACCTTGCACAGACTGGGCGGAGACCATCCCCCCCTTTTCAAACTAAGAGTTGCCACAGAATGCCATGTTACTGCATAAAAATCCCAAGACAACTCAAAGCCCACTGCAGCGTCAGTAGGTCCAGCCTCTCGGCACATCCCCTGAGCCACAGGAAAGAGCGTCAGGACCCTGATTAGATTTATTTTGTTCTCTTTACAAACCTTAGACATACAAAGTTGGTGTTGACCTCACTCACACCTTACAAATTGAAAATAAAATGCCAAAGCCTGTTTCAGGTGCTTTCTTATACAAAAAGCAAACTGTGGTGTAAGAACACAAAATGCCTTCCTATTTACTTTCTTTCTTATTTATTATTTTATTAATTTATTTGGGTTACATCTCAATTGTTATCCCCCTTACTTGTATCCTCCCATTTCTCCCTCCCTCCCTCTTTCACCCTATTCCCCTCCCCTAGGGCTGTGACAGGAGGGGACCTCCTCCCCCAGCATATGGTCACAGCCTATCAAGTCTCATCTTGGTAGCCTTCCTATTCTTTCTCTGAGTGCCACCAGGCCTCCCCACCATGGGGAAGTGGTCAAATATGGGGCACCAGAGTTCATGTCAGAGTCAGCTCTCCACAAAACTGTGGAGAATGTCCTATCCGTTGGCTAGGTCTGAGTAGGGGTTCAATGTTTACTGCATGTATTATCCTTGGTTGGTGCAGTAGTTTGAGCAGATCCCCCTGCGTCCAGATCCACCCGTCATGATGTTCTTCTTGTAGGTTTCTAGGGCCCTCTGGATCCTTTTGTTTCCCCATTCTCCCATGCTTCTCTCACCTAGAGTCCCAGTAGAAGGTCTTCACATCTATCCCAGTCTCCTGGTAAGTGAGGACCTTCATGGAACATCCCTTTTGGGCTAGTGTTTGATTATAAGTGAGTATACACCATGTGAATCTTTCTGGGTCTGGGTTAACTCACTCAGTATGATATTTTCTAGTTCCATCCATTGCCCACAAATTTCAGGATTTTCTTGTTTTTAATAGCTGAGTAGTATTCCATAGTGTAAATGTACCACTGTTTCTTTATCCATTTTTCGGCTGAAGGACAGTTAGGTTGTTTCCAGGTCCTGGTTTTTACAAATAAGGCTGCTATGAACATGGTTGATCATATGTCTTTGCTGTGTGGTGGAGCATCTTCTGGGTATATTCCAAGGAGTGGAATAGCTGGGTCTTGAGAAAGCACCAGGTTGATTTTCAAAGTGGTTGTTCAAGTTTGCACTCCCACCAGCAATGAAGGAGTGTTCCCCTTTCTCTACACCCTCACCAGCATGTGGTGTCACTTGAGTTTTTGATCTTCGCCATTCTGATGGGTGTAAGATGGAATCTCAGAGTTGTTTTGATTTGCATTTTTCTGATGACTAAGGATGTTGAGTATTTCTTTAAGTGTTTCTCAGCCTTTCGATATTCCTCTGTTGAAAATTTTCTGTTTAATTCTGAGCCCTATTTCTTAACTGATTTATTGGGTTTGGTGGTGTTTAATTTCTTGAGTTCTTTATATATTTTGGATATTAGACCTTTGTCAGATGTAGGGTTGGTGAAGATCTTTCCCCAGTCTGTGAGCTGTCGCTTTGTTTTGTTGACAGTGTCTTCTGCATTGCAGAAGCTTCTCAGCCTCATGAGGTCCCATTTAATAACTGTTGACCTTAAAGCCTGGGCTGTTGGTGTTCTGTTCGGGAAGTTGTCTCCTATGCCAATGATTTCCAGGCTCTTCCCTACTTTCTTTTCTAACAGATTTAGTGTCTGTGGTTTTATGCTGAGGTCTTTAATCCTCTTGGACTTGAGTTTTGTGCATGATGATAAATATGGGTCTACTTGCATTTTTCTACATGTAGACATCCAGTTAGACCAGCACCATTTGTTGAAGATGCTACCCTTTTCCCATTGAATAGATTTGGCTTCTTTGTTAAAAATCAAGTGTCCCTATGTATGCGGATTGACTTTATTTATTTTAAAGATGTATTTCATCCTACATGTATACTTCTTTTGCCTACATGTGTGTATGTGCACCACATGTGTGAGTGCCCAGGGAGGCCAGACAAGGGGGCTGGAATTTCTCCAATTGGAGTTAGAGGAAGTTGTGAGGCGCCATGGGGTGCTGGGAACTGAACCCAAGTCGTCTGCAAGAGCAGCAAGTGTTCTGTGTTGTTTTGAACAAGAAATTTGGATTTGAAGTTGGGCGTTTGAATGCTTGATTGCAGTCGGTGGCGCTGTTTGGCGGGGCTTAGGAGGTGCTGCCTTGCTGCAGGAAGTGTGTCTAGGGTGGGCTTTGAGGTGAGAAGCCTCACTTTCTCCCAGTTTAATCTCTCTGATTCATGGGCGGCTGAGGTGCAAACTCTCAGTTTCATGAACTCTCGGCAAAACTACCAACTGTCCTGCCTACCACCTGCTACCATGCTGTCCCCACCATTATGGATTCTAATCCCTGGAACATAAACCCAAGTCAGCCCCCCTATAAGTAGCTTTGTCAAGGTGTTTTATCACAGCAACAGGAAAATAACTAACTCATGCTCTTAACCTCTGAGCCATATCTCTAGCCTCCATCTTTTCATTTTGAAATGTTAATATGTACAACTTATGCAGCTTCAAGGTGTCTAGACACCAGTGGCCACTTCATGGAAACCACTAATGCCTCGATGGAATTTTATAACTTAAGTGACAGAATTCAAATAAGAGATGTGTCAAAGCTGGGCGTGGTGGCACATGCCTTGACCACGAGCACTCAGGAGGCAGAGGCAGACAGAGCTCTGTGGATTAAGGACCAGCCTGGTCTACATGGAGATTATCAGGCCAGCCATACTACATAGGTGAGACCCTGTCTCAAAAATCAAAAGAAAAAAGAAAGAAAGAAAGAAAGAAAGAAAGAAAGAAAAGAAAAGAAAAGAAAGAGTATGCCTCTACTCAAGGGCTTTCACAAGGAGAGATATTTTTATTCCTCCCCTTGCCTCCTTATTCTCTTCCTCTATTGCATTTTTCTGGAAATTTCTGTGGGATGTTTAGTGCCATCAGACTTTCTTTATGTCTTAGGGTCTCTATTGCTGTGAAGAAACACTATGACTAAGGCAACTCTTTTTTTTTTTTTTTTTTTTTTTTGGTTTTGGTTTTTCGAGACAGGGTCTCTCTGTGTAGCCTTGGCTGTCCTGGACTCACTTTGTAGACCAGGCTGGCCTCGAACTCACAACCACCCACCTTCCTCTGCCTCCCGAGTGCTGGGATTAAAGGCGTGCACCACCATTCCCTAAGGCAACTCTTATAAAAGGGGCTGACTTACAGTTTGAGGAACTCTCTAGTTCACTGTCATCATGGTGGGGCACATGGCAGCGTGCAGGCAGAAATGGCGCTGGAGAAGGAGCTGAGAGTCCTACATCTTGATCTGCAGGCAGCAGAAGGAGACTGTGTGCCACACTAGGCCTGGTTTGAGCATCTGAGACGGCAAAGTCCTCCTCCACAGTGACGCACTTCCTCCAAGAAGGTCACACCTACTCTAACAAGGTCACAGCTCCCAATCGTGCCACTCCCTATGCACCGAGCCTTCAAGCAGATGAGCACATGGAGGCCTTTCCCACACACACCATCGCACTTTCAGAACTATGGTCAGGAACTTGTTTCCCGTACTTATTCAGTCCCACGATCTGAGTGATGCGCGGCTGCTTCTTGCTGTCACCTGAGCGCTCTTTGTCCCACATCACCAATAGAGATGCCGCCGTTTTTTAATATTTATTTTTATTTATTATTATGTATAGAGTGTTCTTTCTGCATGTGCACCTGCAGGCCAGAAGAGGGCATCAAATCACATTACAGATGGTTGTGAGCCACCATGTGGTTGCTGGGCCTTGAACTCAGGACCTTTGGAAGAGCAGGTGGCGCCCTTAATCACTGAGCCATCTCTCCAGCCCGATGCCGCCGTTTTTAAAGATCTGATCTTAGTACAGGAATCAAAACACATCAAGAAACATCCAAACGGTTGTCTCTGGATTGGTGTTAGATCTTTTTCCTTCTTGTTTCCTCGAGCTAGTGCATAATCCTTCATTCCCTGGCCACCTATACTTCATTCACCTTTGTCAGACTTCGTCATCCACCTCTCAAAGTGCTTCTGGGGAAATGCTGCAGAATTGACAGGGACCTCTGGGTCTTTCTTCTTCTTCTCTCTGCATGTCCACACAAAGAAGACGCAGGCCGACGTCATACCCTTCATGTCCTGGGATCCCCTTTAGCCATCCTGACTGTATGCAGGGTAAGGCACGATGTGAGCACTGTAAGGACATTCACAAGAGCAGATAACACTCCGGGAGCGGAGGGGCCGGGCAGGAGAGGACGCTGAATGGAACCATAGTTTAGGCACAGTCGCCTAAATATTTGCAGCAGTTATCTGCAAGTTTGAACTTAAGCTTTCTGCTAGTGAGTGGGAAGGGGGTGGGGAGACGTACAGCTAACAAAGCATACCCACGGCCATTTTTTTTCCTAAGAGAAATATAAGTTTTTCCTAAGAAAACATTGAAGGCGCTGGAGAAATAGGAGGGTTAGGGAAAGCATTCGCTGTATAAGCGTAAGAATCTGAGTTTAACCCTCAGAATCCACGTAAAAAGCCAAGCATAAGCCAGGCGGTGGCGGTGGCCACGCACGCCTTTAATCCCAGCACTTGGGAGGCAGGGGCAGGTGAATCTGTGAGTTCGAGGCCAGCCTGGTCTACAGAGTGAGTTCCAGGATGGCTAGGGCTACACAGAGAAACCTTGTCTCAAAACAAAACAAAATATACAGACAAGGAAGGCTAAGTATGGTATCACGTGCTTAAAATCCCAGTGCTGGGCAAGCAGAGATAGCACAGTGGGATCATGGGGTGCTCTGGCCAGTCAGCCTAGTCTACTCAGAGAGTTCCAGACCACTGAGAGATCCTGTTGAAAAAGACTACATTGTCCTCTGGCCTCCACGTGCATGCATATGTAGCTGCAGACACAAAAGAGAGATAGAGACAGACAGAGGGAGAGACAGAGGTAGGTACAGAACAGATTGGGGGTACAAATAGAACCAAAGAGATCTCCTGAAGGTAGTCATTAAAGAGATGCTGTGTGATACAGTCAGTGTCTTTTGTGATGTACTCCTAACAAATGAGTCTATTATTTTTTTCTTAAGGCATGTTTTAGTTTCTGTGTCTGTGATGGATTATATAAGCATGCATGTACATGCCTTGGTGAACATGTAGAGGTCAGGGATCAGCTTACAGAAGTCATCTCCTCCTCCCACTGTGCGGGTCCCAGGCATGGCGCTCAGGTTGGCAGCCTTGGTAACATCTTGCTAGGCCCTATAGCCACATTTATTCAATCATTTATTTGTTTGTTTGTTTATGGATTTTTCCAAGACTGGTTTGTCTATGTAGCCACGGATGTCTTTAAACTCACTCTGTAGACCAGGTTGGTCTTAGACTCAGACATATGCCTCCCTCTGCCTCCTTGAGTGCTGGGATCGAAGGTGTGTACCACTGTGCTCAGCTTTATAGCCACTTTAAAGAACACGTATGACACCAGACATGACCATGCAATTTGTTATGCAGCCATAGCAGGCCTTGAACTTGCAATCCTCCGCCTCCACCTCCCGTGTGCTGGTTTTACAGGTATGAATCACCACAACCAGCTAAGAGAAGAAGTAATTCTCAAAAAAGGAACTAACACATTGACGTTTAGTTTCTCAGATCCATGCTCATTTAACTCAGGAATTTAGTCTATAAAATCTGCAATGCCTGTCTGTCTTTCCAGCACTGCCCCAAACAGTGCCTCTTTGACAGAATTTGCTGGGTTATTCTGGTGTCATGATTTTTATTTCCTGGTAAGATGCCTAGAAGGCAGCGAGTGTCTGTTGGCCAATTAATTTAGCTGCAGCTCCAATGCCATGGTCAACATGGTGGGATAGTATTTGGAGAAATGAGAAGAGATTTGTTTGTGTTCCTTGTTTTTCTTCCCATCATTAAACAGTTATGTGGGGATCTTGGAAAGAAGGTAGAATGTAGAATCCAGAAGACACTTGAATTTATGAATAATATCTTTTTTTAGCAGTAGCTAAAAATGCTGGGTTCTTGAAAAAGACTAGAGAACCAAAGAGCAAGGAAGAATAAGTAATAGTATCAAAAAACAGTATCAAAGCAGTCTGTGTCTCACCAGGAGACTGCGGCCAGCTGGCGGGAGGAGGAGGTTGGAGACTTTGTAACTAAAGCTTGGAGATTGTCTGGGCTTCTAAAGTAGGTTGATACCTGATTCTCCATTCTTTAGCCCTAGTCAGAGTTGGAGGCTGAAGATAGCATCACAAATATTTGGAAAGTCCAAGTAGGCGGCACCGTGGGGAGATTTCAAGACAGCAGAAGGCAGTCTCCGCAGATGGGCCTGTGAGCACTTTCCGTTATCCCTAACAGCCAATGACCTGCGTTCCTAGATACACTTTGTGAAGAGGGTTCTGAGAATAGCTCTAGAAAGAGACTCGGGCTTTTGTCAGGAGCCAAGGGTATAAAAAGTAAGAACCATAACAAAACTTTGAACTGGTAAGTAACATGTTGTTAATATACCACACAGTCAACAAGTACCATGACTGGCACCAAGCAGGATGCTCCTTTTCCTAATGGCGGGACACCATATAAGCCCCTAAAGAAAAATGGACAAAGAGCACAACACGAAATTCCTAGAGTCAAACTATATGGTCAACAATAGAGAGAAAACATCTTCCCAAACACTCCTAGTGAAAGTTAATAGCTATTGCGTCTTTGTGAAACAATCTAGATATATCTATTTAAATAAACATTTTACACACACACACACACACACACACACACACACACACACACACACACACACACCACTTCAAACAACTGAGCCATTCCAGACTTTTTATCCTATAAAGATAACAGCTTTAGTGAGTAGGACTATTCTTGTAGAACTCTTCGACAGGGAAAGCTGTCTAAGGAATGCTTATCTGCTCAAGACATGCTTTAAGAAAGATAAGATGTTGGCTGTGGAGGCTGAAGGAGAAGCAGTGATCCTGTGTTGGCCTCTAGAAAGACCCAGACTCTCAGTTGTGGTTACCGTCAAGAAAACTAAATTTGCTGTACAGTAAGGTCAAGGAATCTGGTCTTCAAGTTTTCCTGGATGCAAAATCCTGCCCAGCACTGCCTATGTGCATCCTTCCAGACATCCCAGAAGATTTGTAAGATTCTGTTTGGGAACTCACTAGGAGTACTTGGGAGAAAAGAAAGATGACCGTGGAATAAAGGGAAGTTGAGTAGCTCCGGAAAGCAGGGTCCTCAAACTCGCAGAGGAGCATCTGTTGATGAGCCACCATGACGTACGTACTATGCAGAGAAGCGAGAAGGGAACGGCTGGCCCGGAAAAGAAGTCAGCTGCTCCGTCATGTCTGCCCAAACTATCTGAACCAGCTCTCCCAGGAAGCTGAGCTGAGGGAAGGGCTGCTCTGTGGAGAACCTCTCTTCAGAATCTGTGAGAAGAAGGCAAGGAGTAACAGGCAGAAGATCTTTGGAATTAGAGATGGTAACAGTATCAGCGAAGAACCCTAGCACTCTCAGAATAAAAAAAAACTTGAGTAAACCACACTGTTGAAGGTAAGAAAGCTGCCAGAAAGAAAGCTAAGCCAGGCATGGTGGCACACGCCTTTAATTCTATGTGAGTTCAAGGTCAGCCTGGTGTATAGGATGAGTTCCAGTGCTGTGTAGAGAGACTGTGTCTCAAAAACAAAAACAAAAACCAGGGGTCAGAGGTTAGGAGCACGTATTGCTCTTGCAGAGGACCTGAGTTCAAGTCTCAGCACCTACATCAGTGGCTCATAATGACCCATCTCTCCAGCTCACCTGTAGTCCCAGAACTTGGGAAGGCAAAGCAGGAGGATATTGAGTTCCAGGCCAGCCTAGGCTACCTACCAAACCTCAGGCTGTACTGGGCTACATAGTAAGATCTTGCCTTAACCCCCTTCCAAAATCACATTTAAAAAAGGCGGTTTAAGTAATGAAAGCCGGGCGGTGGTGGTGCACTCCTTTAATCCCAGCACTCCAGAAGGCAGAGGCAAGTGGATCGGTGTGAGTTCGAGGCCAGCCTGGTCTACAAAGTGAATCCAGGACAGCCAAGGCTAACACAGAGAGCCCCTGTCTCGAAAAACCAAAAACAAACAAACAAACAAACATACACACATTCTGTCCGTCTAATATGCGTTTGTGCATGCTTTTTAGGCATGCACATGTAGAGGTCAAAGGATAACCTTGGGTGTTCTTTTTGTTTGTTTGTTTGTTTGAGACGGAGTCTCTCTTTGGCCAGGAACTTGCCAAGTCAGCTAGACTGGCTGGCCAGAGAGGCCCAGGGATCCACCTGTCTCCACCTTCCCAGTGCTGAGACTGCAAAGACTCACCACCACACAGCTTTTGTTTATTTGTTTTTGTTTATTTGTTTGATTGGAGTTCTGTTTGTCTTTTTGAGACAGGGTTTCTCTGTGCAGCCTTGAACTGGATCTGTAGACCAGGCTGGCCTTGAACTCACAGCGATCCGCCTGCCTGTGCCTCCTGAGTGCTGGGATTAAAGGTGTGTGCCATCACCACGCTGCTCCACACCCAGCTTTTTTATGTGGGTTCTGGGGACAAAGCCTAGGTCCTTATGGTTGTAAGGCAAACATTTCACCAACCGAACCATCTCCCAACCCCCTGTATGTACTTTAAACAGTTGTTACTTCTAGCTCCTAAGATCACAGATGGTATTGGCCTTACCTTTTCTTTTTTATGCTTTTCTGCAATTAAAAGTTCCTCAAAATAGTGTATGAAGGGACAAGTAAGGAGCAGTCAACTGTATGAGACATATACAAGTCATGTTAGATAAGAACTGAGTAGCACTCATTGAATTCAGCAAGCAATTCCAGTCACAGCAAATAGTGGTTAAATATCCACTGAGCCCAAGGAATTTCAGCATGCAGCAAAATGGAAGAATTGCATAGAGGCCTGCAGGCAAGACCCAGCTTCTTGGTTTTTGACCCAGCTTTTGTTTTCATAACGATGACGGAGGTGGTGATGGTCAGGATGGTAGACTAGTCAGGAAGTCATGACCTAGCAACATAAAAAGTTTAAGTCTGACCCTTACCCAGATCTAACCAATGGACAGAACATTCTCCACAGTTGAGTGGAGAGTGGGATATGACTTTCTCAAGTACTCTGGTGCCTCATATTTGACCATGTCCCCTGGAGGGGGAGACCTGGTGGCACTCAGAGGAAGGACAGCAGGTTACCAAGAAGAGACTTGATACACTATGAGCATATACAGGGGGAGGTAATCCCCCTCAGGAACAGTCATAGGGGAGGGGAATAAGGGGAAAATGGGAGGAAGGATGGGAGGATACAAGGGATGGGATAACCATTGAGATGTAACAAGAATAAAATAAAAAAAAAAAGTTTGAGTCTGCTGCCACCACTGATTGCAAACTTTCTGTGTAGGTGAAGGTCTTGGATCGGCAGAGGACACTATCCTTGCTGGAAGCATTCTACGACCAAACTTCACACACCACTAGGGGTTTACTCCGAAACCCAAGACAGTGTAAGTGTCACTCAGGGGTACGAGTGTCCTGATGCTGGGCGTCAGAGTACAACAGGGTCGTTCTGCCCCCAGGGACTCTTGGTACCCTCTCCCTGAGCATGGCGGCCATCGCCTCTCTCCTTGTCCATATTCCCACCAATTCACTCCTCCTCGCAACTAGAAGTGTTTTTTTTTTTTTAACCAGAGTGCAATATTCAAACTTGTGACATATCAGAACTCAACTAGAAACAAATTTTAAATGTGTTCCAATGGAGAAAGGTTTTGGTGATCATTTGAATGTTTCAGAAATTAAGTTAAGCAGGGTTATTCCGTTTATAATTCCAACTCAGAACTCTAAGGTTTCTATGGAAGACAATTCCTTTGCCCAAGCAGCTTTACTGACGTGCTTTTATGGTAAAACATACATGTATGTTTACATGTTAAAACATTATTCTAAATATTTATCAATAAATATGATTACAGGGTTGTTGATTTTTCTTTCTTACATTTACCTACTTATTATGAGAGAGAAAGAGAGGAGGGGGAGAGCGAGCCATAGCATTCCTGTGGAAGTCAGAACGCAGCGTTGAGTTCTCTCCTACCATGTGGGCACAGAACTCCAACTCAGATGCTCCGCTCTGGTTGGCAGCAAGCTCCTTTACCTCTGAGGCATCCTACAGCCCTATTTTTTTTTAAATAGAATGTCTTTTATTTTGTTTTGTTTTTTGTTTTTCCAAGACAGGGTTTCTCTGTGTAGCCTTGGCTATCCTGGTCTCACATTGTAGACCAGGCTGGCCTCAAACTCACAGCGATCTGCCTGCCTCTGCCTCTCGAGTGCTGGGCCACCACGCCCAGCAAGAGAATGTCTTTTAATGGCTGGTTTGTCTTATTTCTGTTTGTAGACTCATTACTTGGATACCTAAAAAAAAAAAAAAAATCTGTGAGTGATAAATGGAAAGCTATAGGAGCCACAGTGTTATAGCTTGATTATCACCATTTTGGGGAGGATGGGGACAGGCAAAAATTGCAGGATTTTATGGAGTCTTATGTGAAGGGGATGTCTTTTCAGACTGGGTCTCGCACTATGCCGCCCAGTCAGTCCCAGGAACCTCAGTCTCCCACCTCACCTGAATGCTGGCATCACGGGCCAGTGTGGTCGCACCCAGCAGATTCTGCTGCTTTTTAACAGGGTGATCCTGGTGAATACTATCCAGTCTTCCCCTAAAGCCCTTCCCTCTTTCCTCTCCGCCCCCCTCAGTTCTAGAAACTGAACTTTTTATTAAGCACACAACCTGCCCTGAGCCTGCACTCTGACTCCTTTGCGTAAAGACGCATGTGCCCACCTGAGTCATGGAAGAAGAGCCAAAGGAAAGGGAAGGAGTGAAAAGGGAAGCGAGAGAGAGATTGCCGCTGATAAGGCTAGCTATTGGCTCTATGACGTATAACATAGAATTTTCAATTCATTATTATTTAAGTGTGAGTGGGGGGGGGGAGGCGGTGGGTCCATGCCACACAGCGCTTTGTGGAACTGATTGTCTTCTACCTCTAAGCGGGATCTAGAGGTCAGACTCTGGTCATCCACGTGGCGCAGCAGGCACAACGTTTTTTTTTTAAAAATGTTTGAGGCGGAAGACAGCTCCATTCCCCACCTCTGCCCTCTGCTTACTGTGTGGAAACGGGACACAACAGTAATGGGCAAATTTTATTTGTTTTAGAAATCCAAGCAGCATTCCAAAAGAAGAGATATGTTTGTTTTGTAAAACACACCTTTCGGGAAGAGTTGATAACTAATCCACAGTAGTGAGGGATCTTCTGGTCCCTTCCGTATCTAGTTGCAGCAAAGGGTATCTGATATTTTGTTTGTTTTGTTGTTGTCTAAGACAAAATCTCCTTATATATGGATCTTGCTATGTTGACCAGGCTAGATTCAAACTCACAAAGATCCACCTGTTTCCGCCTCCAGAGCGCTGGGATTAAAGGCATGTGCCACCACACAAAGCTCTGATATTTATTTGTATGGTTGGCTGGTTTTTTGAAACATGGTTTTTCCCATGTAACAGAGCCTTGGCTCTCCTGGACTCACTCTTTAGAGCAGGCTGGCCTCGAACTCACAGAACTACACCTGCCACTGCCTCCCAAGTGGGATTAAAGGTGTGCGTGCGTCGCCACACTGGGCTTGATGTTTATTTTTAAAGTGATAAGCTTATGCTATAATCACTTCCCTCGAATCTATTTTTTACATTAGTTCAATAATTCTGATTCTGTGCTGTAAGATCAATTGTTTAGAGAAATATTTTGCTGTCTGCATCAGGGCCGTTTGTCGAATTTGGGGAGATAGAGCTGGCTGAGTTCTGGGGAGACATGGATGTAAAGAAGCACATTTACGAAGACTTCGATGAGGTGCTCTTAAAGATGAATCTGTTAGTTGCTAAGAAACTTGCTGGCGATCTCCAAGAAAAAGACGATCAAAATCTCCCACAACAACAGAGAGAGACTAGCACAGATCAAGAGCCATCACTAGACTCAGAGGCAGAGCCAGAGCCAGGCAGGGAACAGAGACCCCACAGAGGGTCACTTACAGCACAGGGACAGCGGAAAGGGTCCCACAGATCATCCACTTCAGGACAAGGGTCGCGCAAAGGGTCATTGGCAGAGTCAAGATTTCCCAGAGGGTCAGTTGCCGAGCAGGGGTCCCGAAGACGCTCCACCGCCACAGAGCAGACGCAAGAGAGAGAGTCAGTTGCCGAGCAAGGGTCCCGAAGAAGCTCCACCGCCACAGAGCAGACGCAGGACAGAGGGTCAGTTAGTGAGCAAGGGTCCCGAAGAAGCTCCACCGCCACAGAGCAGACGCAGGACAGAGGGTCAGTTAGTGAGCAAGGGTCCCGAAGAAGTTCCGCAGCAGAGCAAGAGGCCCCGACAGGGCAAGACTCACACAGAGATTCAGTGTCAGAACCAGAATCAGCCAGAGGGTCAGTCACAGATGAAGAATCACACAGGGGGTCACTTTCAGAACCTGGGCAACGCAGAGGTTCAACAACAGAGCAACGCAGACGGTCATCTGTAGATTCCGGGTCTCGCAGAGGATCAGGGACAGATCAAGGACAGCGCAGAGGATCCAGGGGTCAGCGAAAAGGATCAGGGCGCAGAAAGTCAAGTTCAGAGTACTTACCACGTAAAGGGTCCATCACAGAAGAGCCCCACGATGAGTCGGGACAAGGACAGCAGACAGATACCATCCCAGAAGAAGAGAACGCAAGCTCTGCTTCACAATTACAAGAAAGCGGTGCCTTAGAAGAAAGCCAAAGCTCGGAATTAGAAACAATGAAATCTCAAGGAAAGCCTTTGCCTGTCGTCAACGAAGAGCAAGCCGCCATGGAGCCTGAGCAGCGTGAGGAAGTTCCCACAACCAGCAAAAAGGATCGTCCATTAGGTAGCAGCAAAAAAGATCACTTTCCAGGTAGGTATTTAGGTCTATAAAATAATTTGTTTTATAGATGTTTGCTTTGTTGTTGTTTGTTTGTTTGTTTTTCGACACAGGGTTTCTCTGTATAGCCTTGGCTGTCCTAAACTCACTTTGTAGACCAGGATGACCTCGAACTCACAGCGATCCGCCTACCTCTGCCTCCTGAGTGCTAGAATTACAGTCTTACACCACTGCACCTGGCTGTTGTTTTATAGATTTTTTTTAAAAATAATTTTATCTAAAAATCCTTTTTCTGGACTGGCTGTTAAAAACTCTCTTCAGAAAGTCTTCATTTAAGTTACAATCTCTGCTGGTATACCATGTCACATAAACAGCAAACATAGTTTGGTGCTCAGCACTTGAGTCTAGACGTTGAACTCTGAATTAAATAAAAACCAGAATGCTTATTATTAATTAATTTTCCTAGAATCTCGTTTGTACCAAAAGTCCATTAATAAGAAATCTAGGAATGTTTTCGTTGCTTTTGTTATTGTTGTTTTGTTTTTGAGGCAGGGTTTTGAGGCAGCCTTGGCTGTCCTGTAACTGCTCTGTAGACCAGGCTGGCCTCGAACTCAGAGATCCACCTCTCCTGCATCTTGAGTGCATAAGCCCACCATCTCCTAGATTTCAATTGGGTTTTTCAAAAGGCAGAAACATTTTGTTTTAAATGCAAGTCACTTAAATTTTCTTTTATTTCAACAATAAAATGTGTCAGGCATAGTGACATATGCCTTTAATCTCTGCACTGAGGAGGCAGAGAAAAGTGGATTGCTACAAGTTGGAGGCCAGCCTGATCTGCATAGTGAGTTCCAGGCCAGGCAAGGCTACCTAGAGAGACCCTGTCTCAGGAAAACAAACAAATAAAAACAAGCATTTGCGTCTTTCATTTTTGTATTTTTTCCTAGATGGGTTTCCAAAAGCTGTATTTTGAATAGAAGACACTCTGAATTTTAAATATTTTTTAAATTTTATTTTACGTGTATGGGTGTTTTACTTGTATATGCCTGCACCACGTGTGCAGTCTCCGCAGAGGCTAGAATAGGGCAGTAGATCCTGTGGAAGGCTGTGAGACACCGTATGGGAGCTAAGAACAGAGGCACTAGTGCTTCTCAACAGCTAAGCCATCTCTCCGGCCCCTGAATTTCAATGTGTATTCCCCACTCACCTCACTGGTTAGAATGTGGACGTCTAGCAACACTTTGCTGTAAGACAGCCTGGGAAACATAACCTCAGGTTGTGTAGCCAGACAAGCAGCTTTTGCCACAGAGCCTCTCTCAGCAATTAAAAGTATTAAGTGATTTTGTTATGATTACGACAAACCTGTTCAAGAACTTGGGTTTTGGGCTGTTGTGTAGGTAAGGAATTTGTCTGTCATTAAGCTCAGAATGTCCAATGAATTGTATTCTCTTTTCTTTTCTTTTTCTTTTTGGTTTTTGAAGACAGGGTTTCTCTGTGTAGCCTTGGCTATCCTGGACTCACTTTATAGACCAGGCTGGCCTCAAACTCACAGCGATCCGCCTGCCTCTGCCTCCCGAGTGCTGGGATTAAAGGCGTGCGCCACCACGCCCGGCATTATTTCTAATCCATAAAAATTTTCTTTTCTTCTCTATGTGTGAGTCTGTCTATCTGTCTGTCCCCCCAACCCTTTGTGTGTGTGTGTGTGTGTGTGTGTGTGTGTGTGTAAAGGAAAACTTAAAGACGTCAGTTGTTTTCTCCTACCGTGTGAATCCTTGGGCTCAGACTCAGGTCCTTGGTTTTGACAGCAAGCACTTTTATCCACTAAGTCACCACACCAGCCCTGTCCTTTTCTTTTGTTCCCCTTAGGAAGTTCAAAAAAGGATTCTCAGAAAGACAAAGCATGTGAGCCAAAGCCCCAGCACGTAGAAGGAAAGCCATGGTCAGGTAAGACCTCACTTCAGTCAACCTTCCTTTTCTCTGTACCCCAGAGGGAAAACATAGTGAAAATGAAATGAACCGGGCTGTGTTGTGGAATGTTCTTCACAGGTGAATTTTTGCTTTCTGACTGGAAGATGAATCATGTCAGATCTGAAGATGAGGAACAGGCCAAACTAATCTGTGGTGACGCCAGATTCACAGGTACACGTTAACAGAGGAAGAGCAGAGGACAGTCCAGCACACGATTGTAGATTACCGCCGTGTCTCATGAAAACCACACTGAGAGCCTTACACTGTCTTGTCCCTGGAAACTGACAGACCTAAATCAAAGCAAGACATGCACTACCGGCAGTGACATCTCCTACTGGCAGTGACACGTATACTCTTGGTGGTGATCTGTGGCTGCTGGTGGCCGCCTGTACTGTTGGTAGGGGTGTGCTATTGGTGGCAGTGTACTCGTGGTGGTGATCTCTACTATTGATGATGCTTTACTTTTGGCAAATGCTCTTAGTTAGATGATGGCTTACTTTTGGTGAATGCTCTTAGAGCATTTAAAATGTAAATCTCTGATATTGGCACACTCTATGTTAACTATTGCATTGCTCTGACACTGCTTTAAAAGCATTATCCAAGCACACGAAAGGAATCAGATATTAGATATTAGAACTCAATAAAAAATAATTATTTATTTCTTTACCCAAGCATGCTAGACAGGTGAGAGTCTTTTTGGTTTATGAAATATTTAATGAAGAAAAGAACCATTGGACAGATGAAAGAGCAGCTCTTAGCTATCAGATAAGCCACATGTTTAGCTATGAGTGTTTCAAGTAAAGCTCATATTTTTAAAATGTTATTTTATTATATTTTCCCCATCGCTTTAAGTAGTAAAACTAATTATAGTTAGATCAAGATTATTTTCTGTGTGCAACCTTTTCTCATTTAATCCAGAATCAAATAGCAAACTTTGTTTTCCATTTAATTAATTAACTAATTGGTGCTTGCGCATGTGATTACGATATGGTTGCATTTATGTGTGGGTGCCTGTGCCCATGCATCATACGTGGAAGCCAGAGGTTGGTGTTGTGTCTTTTTCTGTTGCTGATCTTTATAGATGGGGTCTTTTTTTTTCTTTTAGCACATTTTTATTATAATTTATTCACAATACATCCCGATTGTTATCCCCTCACTCTTATCTTCCCGTTCCCACCCTCCTTCCCACTTCTGCCCTATTCCCCTCCCTTACACCTCTGACAAGGGGCCCCCCTTCCTACCTCACTGTCTGACTACAGCCCATTAGGTCTCATCTGGACAACCTGCATCCCCTTCCTCTGTGTGCCTAGAAGGCCATCCTGCCAAAGGGGCAGTGATCAAATCATAGGCACCAGAGTGCATGTCAGAGGTTCAGTGACAGTCCCCTCTCCCGCTCCCAAAGTGGAGAATGAGCCGCCCATCGGCTGCGTCTGAACAGGGGGTCCGGGTTTTCTGCATGTATCATCCTTGGTTTGTGAAAGCCACCCCGGGTCCAGATCTCATGGCCTTGATGGTCTCCTTGTGGGGATCCTGACCCCTCTGGGTCCTTCCATCTCCCCACTGTTCCATATAACTCCCAGCACTCCACCCAGGGTCCAGCTGTGAGTCCCAGTATCTGTCCCAATTCCCCACTGGGTGGAGTCTCTCAGAGGACATCTATGTTGGGCTAATATCCACTTATAAGTGGATGGGGTCTTCCACAGAACCTGGAGCTTGCCATGTCAGCTTGACTGGCTGTTCAGCATTGTCCCAGGATCTGCCTGTCTGCATTCCAATAGCGCTAGGATTATGGGCACATGCTGCTGCACCCAGTTTTTAATTGGGTGCTAGGGATCTAAATCCAGCTCCTCATGGTTGCTCAGCAAGCACTTTACCCACTTCCCAAAAGCCCAAAGAACACTTTCTGACCTCAAAATATTTTAATGAGCATGCGTGATGTTTGTCAAGTTCTTATGACTGACAAGTTGATGCTCTTCATCTATGCCGATTTTTAGTGATGATGCTTTTTAAGTCGCATGAGTAATTGTTTCTAAGTTACATCAGATCCCACATAGGGCGCAGTGATTGAATCACTGAACAAATGAAACGTGAGTCATTAGGCTGGCATTTTATGAAATACAGTGTTGTCACATTGAGCTCCAAGACAAACATATTAGCTGACACTAATCTATAGGAGTTGGTGTGTAGCGTTTACTAACACATTTACCTGAGAAGTCCAGGGTGTAGCTGGCTTTATGCACAACTAGCTCCAACAGAAGACACCGCCTCTCTCGGCCTCTCAGCCACAGTCTCTGTGTCACTTTCAGTTTTAGGCAGTTTTCTTCACGTTGTCTCAGAAATGACCACAAGGGTGTCTATCTACGTGTTACATGCTACTAATTCAGCACTCAGAATGCAAAACAAAAACTACCCTAGCGGTTCTCAGAATAGTCCTGAGGCTAATTTTCACAGGCCTACGGTAGGTTTTGCTGTTGTTACATGTGGATTCTTGGCCAGATCTTACACCATGCATCCACAGAGCAAGGTGGGAAGGCTCGCTGCCATATCATTCCTCCTCTAAACTGGCAGTGGGAAAGAATGCTTTCCCAAAGCAGGCTACAGATCCTGTCACCATAGGGGAGCATGGATTGCTGAGAGGCAGAAGCTGTGGACATGGGAGCCGGGGCTTTAGCTCAGGGGTAGCAGCCATGCCGAGGACGTGCAAAGCCTTGTGTTCTCCATCACCTGCACCAAAACAAAGTGGGGGCGGGGGGAGGTGGCTGTCATAGCAGGAACTTACTTTCCCCCTGAAATCTCAGAGAAGTGTTTACTGCCTGATATATTTTCCTGCTTCACAGAGCTACATGCGATTATTAGGAATATTCAGACTTACAAGGAGATAAAAGGGAGAAGTGCTTTCAATGGAGTCTCTCTCAATTTGCTGCAGTTTGTGCAACTCCTAGAGACATTTGTCGGTGAAGACACCCCCTTAAGTGTCAGCCAGAGCCTCACCACCTTTTTTCAGAAGAACTATTCTGAAACAAAACAAGAGAAAATGAGAGCCTTAGAACAGGTGGGTAACATTTACCAATGCAATAAGTAAGGTCACTATTACCTGTAAATCTCCCAACCTCACTTGTTCCTAGTGCCGTGTCTCTTTAAAACTGTACAACCAAGCTTAGCTGTGTGGCGCACACCTTTAATCCTAACACTTGTCAGGCAGAAGGAGGCAGATCTCTGTGAGTTCGAGTCCAGCCTGGTCTACAGAGGGAATTCCAGGACATCCAGAGCTACACAGAGAAACCCTGTCTCAAAAACCAACAACAGCAAAAACTTAATACCGAGTGTGCCACTTTGCTTCAACCAGCATAGCCATTAAACACCCTTTTGATTGCTAAGATCACACTGCAGAGAAGTCGGTTTTTTTTTTCTTGCTTCTGGCAAGAGATGGCTTGTGGTGCAGCTTAGTTTCTGTCCTTTGAAGCCCAAAGTGCCGATGTGTGTAGCTGTGAAGGTGTGTGTTTGCACCGTCTACTGTGTGAGCGCATGTGCAAATGCATATATTTAGGGATGTACCTAGGCCTTGAGTGTGTATTTTTCACTCATGGGCCCCAGTGGCACGTATTTCCGAAGACTTACTGCTTTCTTAAGTGACAAACAAGTGCACACACACTGCTGCCTGTGACCAACCTGCTCTGGCCCATGGGAAGTGTAGGAATTAGTCCCGCCAGGTTTAAGTCACCTCATCACCCTTGTGAGTCGTCCAGGCTTGACGGCCCTTTGGCCTCCTCAAATGCAGTCCCTGTCCCTTAAATCAAAAGCACTTACTTACTCGTATGTGGGGCGTGTGGGGATCAAACCTAAGGCCTGGCACACCCGAGGCAAGTGCTCTACCACTGAGTCGCACCTCTAGCCCTGCAGTGTGTGACACAGAGTCTTACTATGTAACCCGAACTGTCCTTGAATTCACAGTCCCTTTGCTTTAGCTTCCTGAGAGCTGGGACAGTAGAAATGTGTCACTGTGGCTGGCATATTCATCATCTTTAAAATTAAATCAACCTAGTTAGTGGTTCAATAATTGTTCATTATTACCTAATTAATGAATTATCTAGTGAAAATTCTAAACCCTGTCTTGAAAAAACAAAAACAAAAAAAGTGGCAGGGGAGATAAAATCAGTCTCTGTGTCTCTCTCTAACAGCCTTAGCCCAAAATGAAGTTGGTTTTTGTGGGTTTTTGGGGGTTTGTTTTGTTTGTTTTTTAAAGAGTGATATACTTCCTTTAAATACAAGACACCAGCCAGTGCAATGAAGACTGTGTCCCCTGTGCTTACCGCCCTGTCTGTGTCCTAGGCTAGCTCTATTCCTGTGCTTACCGCCCTGTCTGTGTCCTAGGCTAGCTCTATTCCTGTGCTTACCATCCTGTCTGTGTCCTAGGCTAGCTCTATCCCCTGTGCTTACCGCCCTGTCTATGTCCTAGGCTAGCTCTGTCCCCTGTGCTTACCGCCCTGTCTGTGTCCTAGGCTAGCTCTATTCCTGTGCTTACCATCCTGTCTGTGTCCTAGGCTAGCTCTGTCCCCTGTGCTTACCGCCCTGTCTGTGTCCTAGGCTAGCTCTATTCCTGTGCTTACCGCCCTGTCTGTGTCCTAGGCTAGCTCTATTCCTGTGCTTACCGCCCTGTCTGTGTCCTAGGCTAGCTCTATTCCTGTGCTTACCGCCCTGTCTGTGTCCTAGGCTAGCTCTATTCCTGTGCTTACCGCCCTGTCTGTGTCCTAGGCTAGCTCTATTCCTGTGCTTACCGCCCTGTCTGTGTCCTAGGCTAGCTCTATTCCTGTGCTTACCATCCTGTCTGTGTCCTAGGCTAGCTCTATCCCCTGTGCTTACCGCCCTGTCTATGTCCTAGGCTAGCTCTGTCCCCTGTGCTTACCGCCCTGTCTGTGTCCTAGGCTAGCTCTATTCCTGTGCTTACCATCCTGTCTGTGTCCTAGGCTAGCTCTGTCCCCTGTGCTTACCGCCCTGTCTGTGTCCTAGGCTAGCTCTATTCCTGTGCTTACCGCCCTGTCTGTGTCCTAGGCTAGCTCTATTCCTGTGCTTACCGCCCTGTCTGTGTCCTAGGCTAGCTCTATTCCTGTGCTTACCGCCCTGTCTGTGTCCTAGGCTAGACAAAACATCTTCCAAGCCCGGCGGGGGATTCTCCTAGAAGCCCTCTTCCAGAAGTGGGACAGTGACTGCTCAGGCTTTCTGAATCTGAATGAGGTTGACGAGCTCCTGTATACATACAAGGGTGGGATGGAAAGAGAATCCATGAAGAAAGGTAAAATGTTAGCATGTTCCTATGTAAGTTACGGTAGCAACCTGGCTTTCTGTCTCTCAGTGCACATATAGAGGTAGCCAGAAACAAGTATTAGCGGGGGTGGGGCACAGGGGTGAGGAGATGAGGCACAGGGGTGGGGAGGTGGGGCACAGGGGTGAGGAGGTGGAGCACAGGGGTGAGGAGGTGGGGCACAGGGGTGAGGAGGTGGAGCACAGGGGTGGGGAGGTGGAGCACAGGGGTGAGGAGGTGGAGCACAGGGGTGAGGAGGTGGAGCACAGGGGTGAGGAGGTGGGGCACAGGGGTGAGGAGGTGGAGCACAGGGGTGGGGAGGTGGAGCACAGGGGTGAGGAGGTGGGGCACAGGGGTGAGGAGGTGGGGCACAGGGGTGAGGAGGTGGGGCACAGGGGTGAGGAGGTGGGGCACAGGGGTGAGGAGGTGAGGCACAGGGGTGGGGAGGTGGGGCACAGGGGTGGGGAGGTGAGGCACAGGGGTGGGGAGGTGGGGCACAGGGGTGAGGAGGTGAGGCACAGGGGTGAGGAGGTGGGGCACAGGGGTGGGGAGGTGGGGCACAGGGGTGAGGAGGTGAGGCACAGGGGTGGGGAGGTGGGGCACAGGGGTGAGGAGGTGAGGCACAGGGGTGAGGAGGTGGGGCACAGGGGTGAGGAGGTGGGGCACAGGGGTGGGGAGGTGGAGCACAGGGGTGAGGAGGTGGAGCACAGGGGTGAGGAGGTGGGGCACAGGGGTGAGGAGGTGGAGCACAGGGGTGGGGAGGTGGAGCACAGGGGTGAGGAGGTGGAGCACAGGGGTGAGGAGGTGGAGCACAGGGGTGAGGAGGTGGGGCACAGGGGTGAGGAGGTGGAGCACAGGGGTGGGGAGGTGGAGCACAGGGGTGAGGAGGTGGGGCACAGGGGTGAGGAGGTGGGGCACAGGGGTGAGGAGGTGGGGCACAGGGGTGAGGAGGTGGGGCACAGGGGTGAGGAGGTGAGGCACAGGGGTGGGGAGGTGGGGCACAGGGGTGGGGAGGTGAGGCACAGGGGTGGGGAGGTGGGGCACAGGGGTGAGGAGGTGAGGCACAGGGGTGAGGAGGTGGGGCACAGGGGTGGGGAGGTGGGGCACAGGGGTGAGGAGGTGAGGCACAGGGGTGGGGAGGTGGGGCACAGGGGTGAGGAGGTGAGGCACAGGGGTGAGGAGGTGGGGCACAGGGGTGAGGAGGTGGGGCACAGGGGTGAGGAGGTGGGGCACAGGGGTGAGGAGGTGAGGCACAGGGGTGGGGAGGTGGGGCACAGGGGTGGGGAGGTGGGGCACAGGGGTGAGGAGGTAGGGCACAGGGGTGAGGAGGTGGGGCACAGGGGTGGGGAGGTGGGGCACAGGGGTGAGGAGGTAGGGCACAGGGGTGAGGAGGTGGGGCACAGGGGTGAGGAGGTGGGGCACAGGGGTGAGGAGGTGGGGCACAGGGGTGAGGAGGTGGGGCACAGGGGTGGGGAGGTGGGGCACAGGGGTGAGGAGGTGGGGCACAGGGGTGAGGAGGTAGGGCACAGGGGTGAGGAGGTGGAGCACAGGGGTGAGGAGGTGAGGCACAGGGGTGGGGAGGTGGAGCACAGGGGTGAGGAGGTGGAGCACAGGGGTGAGGAGGTGGGGCACAGGGGTGAGGAGGTGGGGCACAGGGGTGAGGAGGTGGAGCACAGGGGTGAGGAGGTGGGGCACAGGGGTGAGGAGGTGGGGCACAGGGGTGAGGAGGTGGGGCACAGGGGTGAGGAGGTGGGGCACAGGGGTGAGGAGGTGGGGCACAGGGGTGAGGAGGTGGAGCACAGGGGTGAGGAGGTAGGGCACAGGGGTGAGGAGGTGAGGCACAGGGGTGAGGAGGTGGGGCACAGGGGTGAGGAGGTGGAGCACAGGGGTGAGGAGGTGAGGCACAGGGGTGGGGAGGTGGAGCACAGGGGTGAGGAGGTGGGGCACAGGGGTGAGGAGGTGGGGCACAGGGGTGGGGAGGTGGGGCACAGGGGTGAGGAGGTGGGGCACAGGGGTGAGGAGGTGAGGCACAGGGGTGGGGAGGTGGAGCACAGGGGTGAGGAGGTGGGGCACAGGGGTGAGGAGGTAGGGCACAGGGGTGAGGAGGTGAGGCACAGGGGTGGGGAGGTGGAGCACAGGGGTGAGGAGGTGGGGCACAGGGGTGAGGAGGTGGGGCACAGGGGTGAGGAGGTGGGGCACAGGGGTGAGGAGGTGGGGCACAGGGGTGAGGAGGTGGAGCACAGGGGTGAGGAGGTGGGGCACAGGGGTGAGGAGGTGAGGCACAGGGGTGAGGAGGTGGGGCACAGGGGTGAGGAGGTAGGGCACAGGGGTGAGGAGGTAGGGCACAGGGGTGAGGAGGTGGGGCACAGGGGTGAGGAGGTAGGGCACAGGGGTGAGGAGGTAGGGCACAGGGGTGAGGAGGTGGGGCACAGGGGTGAGGAGGTGGAGCACAGGGGTGAGGAGGTGAGGCACAGGGGTGGGGAGGTGGAGCACAGGGGTGAGGAGGTGGAGCACAGGGGTGAGGAGGTGGGGCACAGGGGTGAGGAGGTGGGGCACAGGGGTGAGGAGGTGGGGCACAGGGGTGAGGAGGTGGAGCACAGGGGTGAGGAGGTGAGGCACAGGGGTGAGGAGGTGGGGCACAGGGGTGAGGAGGTGGGGCACAGGGGTGAGGAGGTGGGGCACAGGGGTGAGGAGGTGGGGCACAGGGGTGAGGAGGTGGAGCACAGGGGTGAGGAGGTGGGGCACAGGGGTGAGGAGGTGAGGCATAGGGGTGAGGAGGTAGGGCACAGGGGTGGGGAGGTGGGGCACAGGGGTGAGGAGGTGGGGCACAGGCGTGAGGAGGTGGGGCACAGGGGTGAGGAGGTGGGGCACAGGGGTGAGGAGGTGGGGCACAGGGGTGAGGAGGTGGGGCACAGGGGTGAGGAGGTGGGGCACAGGGGTGAGGAGGTGGGGCACAGGGGTGAGGAGGTGGGGCACAGGGGTGAGGAGGTGGGGCACAGGGGTGAGGAGGTGGGGCACAGGGGTGGGGGTGGGGCACAGGGGTGGGGGTGGGGCACAAGGGTGGGGCTGGGGCACAAGGGTGGGGTGAGTCACAGGGGTGGGGTGAGGCACAGGGGTTGGGGTGGGGCACAGGGGTGGGGGGCACAGGGGTGGGGTGGGGCACAGGGGTGGAGGAGCGGGGCACAGGGGTAGGGTAGGGCACAGGGGTGGGGGTGGGGAGGTAGAGGGGAACAGAGGTGGGGGTTGGGGGAGGACACAGGGGTGGATGGCATAGGGTCTGAATTTGGATTCCCAGCACCCTGTTGCATAGGTCAGGCACCTGAGCACTGGGGAAGCAGAAATATGGAATCCCTGGAACATATTGGTCAGCAGGTAAGGGGCCTAGTCTTAAAAATAAGATGGGGAGTAATTGAGGAAGACACCCAATACACATACCTGCACACACACACACACACACACACACACACACACACACACACACTAAATGCATCAGATACCTTTCCCAAGCTTCTGATATTTTTCCATCTTTCAATCCTGGGGTAGAATTTACAGCCTCGTACATGATGGTCCAGCATTCTGAGCGACAGTGCTCTACCCCTTTTTTTTACGTTTAAATTTTCATTTGTTTTTAAACAGGGTTTCATTAGGCTTTCCAGGCTGGCTTTAAACTGGCTTTGTAGTCTAGGCCAACGTGAACTTTCAAGCCTCCTGCCTCAGCGCACGGAGCAGCCCACAGCACCAGACCCAGAGTTGTTGCGTGGGAAGTAGTGAGAGCAGGCGGGTGAGCAGGGCTCGTGGGCCTTCCCGCGTGGGCCTTCCCGCGTGGGCCTTCCCGCGTGGAGCACGCTGCGGAGTGTTTCCCTTGGACCTTGAGCCCAGGCGGACTCTGTCTGCGAACTCAGCCTAGAAGTAAAGGTGGGGCACAGGGGTGAGGAGGTGGGGCACAGGGGTGAGGAGGTGAGGCACAGGGGTGGGGAGGTGGGGCACAGGGGTGAGGAGGTGAGGCACAGGGGTGAGGAGGTGAGGCACAGGGGTGGGGAGGTGAGGCACAGGGGTGAGGAGGTGGGGCACAGGGGTGAGGAGGTGGGGCACAGGGGTGAGGAGGTGGAGCACAGGGGTGAGGAGGTGAGGCACAGCGGTGAGGAGGTGGGGCACAGGGGTGAGGAGGTGGGGCACAGGGGTGAGGAGGTGGGGCACAGGGGTGAGGAGGTGGGGCACAGGGGTGAGGAGGTGGAGCACAGGGGTGGGGAGGTGAGGCACAGGGGTGAGGAGGTGAGGCACAGGGGTGGGGAGGTGAGGCACAGGGGTGGGGAGGTGAGGCACAGGGGTGAGGAGGTGGGGCACAGGGGTGAGGAGGTGGGGCACAGGGGTGAGGAGGTGGAGCACAGGGGTGAGGAGGTGAGGCACAGCGGTGAGGAGGTGGGGCACAGGGGTGAGGAGGTGGGGCACAGGGGTGAGGAGGTGGGGCACAGCGGTGAGGAGGTGGGGCACAGCGGTGAGGAGGTGGGGCACAGGGGTGAGGAGGTGGGGCACAGGGGTGAGGAGGTGGGGCACAGGGGTGAGGAGGTGGGGCACAGCGGTGAGGAGGTGGGGCACAGGGGTGAGGAGGTGGGGCACAGGGGTGAGGAGGTGGGGCACAGGGGTGAGGAGGTGGGGCACAGGGGTGGGGAGGTGGGGCACAGGGGTGAGGAGGTGGAGCACAGGGGTGAGGAGGTGGGGCACAGGGGTGAGGAGGTGGGGCACAGGGGTGAGGAGGTGGGGCACAGGGGTGAGGAGGTGGGGCACAGCGGTGAGGAGGTGGGGCACAGGGGTGAGGAGGTGGGGCACAGGGGTGAGGAGGTGGGGCACAGGGGTGAGGAGGTGGAGCACAGGGGTGAGGAGGTGGGGCACAGGGGTGGGGAGGTGGGGCACAGGGGTGGGGAGGTGGAGCACAGGGGTGAGGAGGTGGGGCACAGGGGTGGGGAGGTGGGGCACAGGGGTGAGGAGGTGGGGCACAGGGGTGAGGAGGTGGGGCACAGGGGTGAGGAGGTGGGGCACAGGGGTGAGGAGGTGGGGCACAGGGGTGGGGAGGTGGGGCACAGGGGTGGGGAGGTGGGGCACAGGGGTGAGGAGGTGGAGCACAGGGGTGGGGGTGGGGCACAGGGGTGGGGGTGGGGCACAAGGGTGGGGCTGGGGCACAAGGGTGGGGTGAGTCACAGGGGTGGGGTGAGGCACAGGGGTTGGGGTGGGGCACAGGGGTAGGGGGCACAGGGGTGGGGTGGGGCACAGGGGTGGAGGAGCGGGGCACAGGGGTAGGGTAGGGCACAGGGGTGGGGGTGGGGAGGTAGAGGGGAACAGAGGTGGGGGTTGGGGGAGGACACAGGGGTGGATGGCATAGGGTCTGAATTTGGATTCTCAGCACCCTGTTGCATAGGTCAGGCACCTGAGCACTGGGGAAGCAGAAATATGGAATCCCTGGAACATATTGGTCAGCAGGTAAGGGGCCTAGTCTTAAAAATAAGATGGGGAGTAATTGAGGAAGACACCCAATACACATACCTGCACACACACACACACACACACACACACACACACACACACACACACACACACACACTAAATGCATCAGATACCTTTCCCAAGCTTCTGATATTTTTCCATCTTTCAATCCTGGGGTAGAATTTACAGCCTCGTACATGATGGTCCAGCATTCTGAGCGACAGTGCTCTACCCCTTTTTTTTACGTTTAAATTTTCATTTGTTTTTAAACAGGGTTTCATTAGGCTTTCCAGGCTGGCTTTAAACTGGCTTTGTAGTCTAGGCCAACGTGAACTTTCAAGCCTCCTGCCTCAGCGCACGGAGCAGCCCACAGCACCAGACCCAGAGTTGTTGCGTGGGAAGTAGTGAGAGCAGGCGGGTGAGCAGGGCTCGTGGGCCTTCCCGCGTGGGCCTTCCCGCGTGGGCCTTCCCGCGTGGAGCACGCTGCGGAGTGTTTCCCCTGGACCTTGAGCCCAGGCGGACTCTGTCTGCAAACTCAGCCTAGAAGTAAAGGTGGCATAGGGGTGAGGAGGTGGGGCACAGGGGTGAGGAGGTGAGGCACAGGGGTGAGGAGGTGGGGCACAGGGGTGGGGAGGTGGGGCACAGGGGTGAGGAGGTGGGGCACAGGGGTGAGGAGGTGGGGCACAGGGGTGAGGAGGTGGGGCACAGGGGTGAGGAGGTGGGGCACAGGGGTGAGGAGGTGGGGCACAGGGGTGGGGAGGTGGGGCACAGGGGTGAGGAGGTGGAGCACAGGGGTGAGGAGGTGAGGCACAGGGGTGAGGAGGTGGGGCACAGGGGTGAGGAGGTGGAGCACAGGGGTGAGGAGGTGGGGCACAGGGGTGGAGAGGTAGGGCACAGGGGTGGGGAGGTGGGGCACAGGGGTGGGGAGGTGGGGGGGCACAGGGGTGAGGAGGTAGGGCACAGGGGTGGGGAGGTGGGGGGGCACAGGGGTGGGGAGGTGGGGGGGCACAGGGGTGGGGAGGTGGGGTGAGGCACAGGGGTGAGGAGGTGGGGCACAGGGGTGAGGAGGTGGGGCACAGGGGTGAGGAGGTGGGGCACAGGGGTGGGGAGGTGGAGCACAGGGGTGAGGAGGTGGGGCACAGGGGTGGGGAGGTGGGGCACAGGGGTGTCCCACAGGCGAACACCTTTACTTCTAGGCTGAGAACCCAAACCACAGCAGCCTTTCCTCTTAGGTCGGCTCTAAGCTGTTATGTCTGCCTGGGTCCATGCTTCCTCTTCAGTATACTAAATTTTTTTCTCTTTAATTATTTTTTTCTTTTCCTTTTTCTCTTTTTCCTTATATTTTTATTTCCTCTAGCCAATATAAAACAATATTTTTCTAGAAAATTGGGACATTATGAACCACTAAGAAATTTCTCAGTCTGTTTTTGATTGCTATGACCCTGATACAGTTGAAGACTGTAAGCTGGTTGTTTGTAGTATGTTCTTCACGAAGATTTGTGATTAAATCCAGATTAGTTATCTTCGGCAGGGCCGGAACATGTAATCAATCTTGTGTTCTTATTGAATTCTATTGGAAATCCTATGATAATGACATTGATCAGTAGATTAAAACGACATCTGATCTGGTCCAGTACGTAGGGTACCAGCATCACAGGCTCAGAGCCCGGAGTTTGATTCCCAGCACTTCATAACCAGGTGCGGTGTCACACATCTGTAGAATCGCGCTGTTCTTGGCTATGCGGCAAATTCGTTCAAGGGATACATGAGAACTCATCTCAAAAGTTTTTTTTTTCTTTCAGCCCTTCTACTTCAACGTTACTTTTTTGTAAATAGTATTTTGTGGATGCTTTGTAACTTATAAAAATTATTTCTCTTTTGCCAAACTTTTCATTTATAGTAATAGCACTTAAGAGTTTATTGTCTTAGTCATTGGGCTGTAATCCAATATTATCATTGCTTGTCTTAATATTGCCCCAGATTTAATCCTTTCTCTCTGGCTACCTCCCCTCATCTTCCTCACTCTCAACATTGTTTTATGAAAATGTTGAAACATACAGCAAGTCTGAAAGAATTTTATAATGCGGCGCCGGTCTGCACATCCACAGCTTATCCGTGGCGCTTCCCCACGGCTTCTTGTTACCGCTGTGTCTTACCTCCTTCTGCTGTTTTTGATATATCTTAAGGCAAAACATACACTTCTTCCTGAATACATGGACACACATCATTAGCTTGAGTTCAATATTTAGTAACTGTTTTTTCTCTCTTAGTGCAAAATTCTCACAAAACTAGGTGTCTAAAATTTAAGTGTGATTGCTGACTTTTGACAAATCCAGGATCAGCGTGGCTCAGCTTCTTTGGAGAAACAGAAGGCAAAGCTCTTCCCGTGTCTTTTCCCCGTACAGTCCCCACCGTGCAATTCCCAAGGCAACCACTGAGGTCTTTCCGCCATAATGTTTCTTGTCTAGGCCTTATGAAAATAGAACCATAAAATATGTATACTCTTTAAGTAAGGTGAGGCTTCTTTCACTCGGCATAATTTTTCTTGAAATTCTTAGATGCTGTGGATGTCTGAGCCACCGGACACATGGGTAGCTTCATTTATTTATTTTTTTTAAAGAAACGTCAGAGAGTTTTCGCGGCCATTTTAGCACCTCCATCATTCTTCGAAAATGTCTTTGCTTTCTGATATGAGATCTTCTGGGTTCATCTTGTGCTCCCCCTGTTTCTATCCTGGAATAGTCAGCTCCCCCAGGAACCTTGGTGCCCATTGCTGAAAGGTAGTATTTAGAAGTCATGCACGTGCCCATGTCTCCCAAGGCTCTGCTCTCGGCCCCCTCAGGAGACAGAGGTAGAGAGTGTGTGTGTGTGTGTGTGTGTGTGTGTGTGTGTGTGTGTGTGTTTGCATAGTCACACGCATGTTTACGAGAATATAAAACACTTACATCTCTACATGTCTTTGTCCACTGATATTAAGACTCACGAGTTCACACCAATCCCTCCGTGCCCAGCTCTAAACAACAGACGCCATTCTTACTCCTCCCGCCTTCACGGACCCCGTCCCCTCACCGCGTCAGCTCCAGAGATGTGCTCAGCACGTGTCTTCGTCTCTAAGCCTCCGTGCGTGCCAAGCCCTTCTTCACGTAGATGCCCTCCCCTGCCCATTCGGGCTGCAGCTCCCTATGCTGAGCTGCCTGCTGCCTGAAGTCTTACACAGCGGATTTCTCGTATTGGTTTTCCCTTTAGAACACCTGTCCTGCTCATCTTGTTTAGACCAGCATGTCCTTCCACGCGGGTGCCCTCTTCACTCCATTCAGTATTCGAAATCCAGATGAGGTTTTGACATCCGGTCTAGCCAGTCTCTCCGCAGAGCCACCCTCTTCACCCACGTGGGCTAAAGTCTCTCTTCCACTAACCTCACACCGCTCGGGCTCGGATAACCCATGCCAAGCTATTCCCAAAGGATGCCCTTCTTTGCACACATAAACTCTGGTCTATGAAGCTCTGAGTCACCTTGGCTTTCCGTGACCAAAAGCAGGTGCTCGCCTTGTCCTGCACAATGTAATGGCTTTAGGACGACGTTGCTCAAGGAGAGAGAGGAGTGGAGAGCAGACAAAGAACAGTAAGAAGATGAGCTCGTGAGGCACGTTGGTTTTTGGTTTGGTTTTGTGTTTTGAGACAGGGTCTCACTGTGTAGCCCTGGCTGCCCTGGAACTCACTATGTAGACCAGGCTGGCCTCGAACTCACCAAGATCCCTCCTGCCTTTCTCCTAAATTCTGGGATTAAAGGTGTTTGAGGAGTGGGACACTTAGGATGTGTTTGATTCAAAAAATAGAAGACACAAGCCAAAGCAGTTAGAAAAGAAAGGTCCCTACTAACACATGTACCCTCCAGAGTGGTTCAGAGCACTAGGGTTGAGGTTCCAGTCCTGGCACTAGGAGGTGTCCGTTCACCCTCTTGCCTTCAGCCTAGCCCTTTCTCTTCTGTTTGGCCCTATCCTCGTCCGAGCCTTCCCTGTATGGTAAGCAGGTTCAGGCTCACAACGTCTCAGGGTCATTCAAGTCAACAGGAATAAAATCACCTCCACCTAATCCCTCACGTCTGACCCTCACTCGGGAGGCAGAGGCAGGTGGATCTCTATGAGTTCAACTCCAGCTAGGTCCACATAGAAAGTTCCAACACAGCCGGGGCTAGATAGTGAGATTCTGTCTCAAAAAACAAACAAACAGAAACGGCCTGGTATTATATTGTACTACAGCAGCCACTCTGATTGGAGGCACAGAATGTCGTAATGGGTGTGGCCCTGGAGTACATGTTCTACCTCTAAAACGACAGTGGCTCATGAGCTGCAACGGGAATAGACTGGTTTCCCCAGGGCAAAATTGTAACTACAGACACTAGAGAGAAGCTCCACGGATGTTAAAGAACCAAAAGCAAATGAATGTTTAACTACGGCAGTAGGGGCTTGCACGTGACAAGATGGCTACCAGCTCTGGGTAGTGTTTGCTCACTGTGCAGCGAATGGTAATGAACGGACACTCTTGTCATTGAAGGGAAGGAAAAACCACAGGGGAAGACATTTTGAGAGGGGAACTGGAACCCGCTTTAAAAGGAAAGGGCATGTGCCCTGTATTTTCTCAGCTGTGACGGAATTACTTGATCGCAGCAGCCTGAGGAAGGAAGGGCTTACTTTGACACGCAGTTTGAGGTGGGGACCATCATGGGGAGGGCAGCAACTGGTCACACCGGCGGGGGCAACCACAGTCAGGAAGCAGACAGGAAGGAATGCTGGATGCTCAGCTCACTCTTGTTTATTTAATTCAAGGAACTTAGGCAAGGAAGGATGCCACCCGCACTCAGGGTGTTTCCTGTCATCTCAGTTAACCCAGGCTAAAACTCCCTCCTAGGTTTGTTACCAAGGTTAACTATTGAGCCTATTGGGTTAGCAATCAGGTTGGGTTTCTTTTTTTCTTTCTTTTTCTTTTTTCTTTTTTTTTCTTTTTTTGGGTGGGTATTTTTTTGTGGGTTTTTTTTGTTTGTTTGTTTGTTTTTTGTTTTTTTGTTTTGGTTTTTCGATACAGGGTTTCTCTGTGTAGCCTTGGCTGGCCTGGACCCGCTTTGTAGGCCAGGCTGGCCTCGAACTCACAGCGATCCACCTGCCTCTGCCTCCCGAGTGCTGGTATTAAAGGAGTGCGCCACCACGCCCGGCTTTGGGTGGGTATTTTTGAGACAGGTTTCTCTGTGTAGCCCTGGAACTCACTATAGACGAGGCTCAGAGATCTGTCTGCCTCTGCATCCCAAGTGCTGGGATTAAAGCCCCGAGCCACCACCACCTTCAAAACACATTATAGACGCACCAGGAGACATGTACCAAAATGCTTATAGTGCAGTTCCTAGGAGTGAAATAGTACAAATACCTGAAATGCATATTGCCGGGAGAACAAATAATCAATGACGTCATACTCATGTGGTGAGTACCATGGCTTGGATAAATGAGTCAAAGCTACAGAACAGCATGATGAACACGGTATTAAATGGTTCAGCAGTAAAGAGTCCTTGCTGCTCATGCCGAGCACCTGAGCTCGTTTGCCAGCTTCTACTTCAGGAGGCTCACAACTGCCTGCAACTCCAGGTCAAGCGATCCAGCATTCCCTTCTTGTCTCCATGGGTAGGCAAACATGCATACAACCATGAAAACAGGCACACTGGTAAATAAATACCAAATTGTAGGCACATTTTTATTTATTTTAAAATCTATTTTGTTGGGTTCCTTACGCCTCTTTCTCCCTTCTCCACCCCAATCCCTTCCAACACCCCAACACCAAGTAGGGGAGAAAGGTTAGGGGGGAAAGAAGGCGTAGTCCCCTCTTGCTACTTCCTGCTGGTTAGGGTCGTTGGGTTCCTCGGGGCGAGTCCAATCTTCGTTTCCGGAGATCTCCAACTTCTCCTCAAACTGCATCAGCAGCAACCAGGAGAGGCTAGGGGAGCACCAGCATCTTCTCTCTCAGCATCCCCCACCCCATCTGTGCTATGGCACTTATTCCCTCTCATGGACCTCAGAATTAAATTGTCTGCAGCTGGCAAAGAGCCCCTCCCAGAGCCCACACGAGGCAAACATCCGCTGCTGTGGACCATCGGAGTCAACTCCATACCCCACACCTGGGATTAAAACAAAAGCATGTTTACACAACATAACTGAGTTTCTAAAGACACCAAAACGTTCCATTTACACAAAATAATCCTTTTTCTTTTTTAAGCAAGGGGGTGGAGAGATAGCTCAGAAGATACGAGCACCAGCTGCTCTTCCAGAGAACCCAGGTTTCAGCTCACAACCATCTGTAACTCCCGTTCTGTGGGGTCTGATGCCCTCTTCAGGACTCCAAGGGCACCACACACACACACATGATCCACAGACATGCAGGCAGGCAAAACACCCATAGACGTAAAGAGTAGAAATTAAGTGGATTAGGCAGGGGTGGTGGCACTCAGGAAGCAGAGGAAGGCAGATCTCTGAGAGTTGGAGACCAGCCTGGTCTACAAATGAGTTCCAGGACAGCCAGGGCTCCACAAAGAGAAACCCTGTATCAAAATAAATAAATTAAATAAGTAAATAAATAAATAAAGTTAATTAAATTTTAAGATAAAATAAAAGAAGGACCAGACGTGGTGGCACACACCTGTAATCCCAACACTTGGGAGGCAGAGGCAGGCGGATGCTGTGAGTTCGAGGCCAGCCTGGTCTACAAAATGAGTCCAGAACAGCCAAGGCTACACAGAGAAACCCTGCCTTGGAAACCACCCCCCCCAAAAAAAGAGAAAGATAAAACAAAAGAAAAACATTTTAAAAGCAAATTACATATGGTTTGATAATCTTGGTGTAATATTTACAAACAGGTAAAACTATGTAATGCTTAGAAATATTTACATGCAACGCAGTCATTTTATATAACTGTGACAGTGGAGGGGGGAGGGAGCCAAATTTCAGTTAAGAGATGTGATGAGAGGAGCTAGCACAGGGCAGAAGAGGATGAGAAAGGTGATTGACAAATCATGTTCAAGTTTGATAGTAGATTCATCATGTACAAAAGAAAAATGAAAGAGGGCCTGGTCAGATGGCTCAGAGGTGAACTTCCAGAGGACTCAGGTCAGACTTCTAGCACCCAGATGGGAGCTCACATCCAACTGGAACTCCAGCTCTATGGGATCCGACGCCCTCTTCGGGCCTCTCAAGGCGGCAGGCACACATACGATACACAGACGTGCATGCAGGCAAATGCTCAGACACACGAAATCATATTTTTTTTAATTTATATTTTTAAAAAGAAAAACGAAGGAGATGATCTGGAGCATACTTTGGTGGCAGAGTGCTTATCTGGCATGTGCGCGACTCTGGTTTTAACCCTGGATACTGTAAGAACAGCGTTAGGAAGGACCGCAGGTGTGTGCGAGCCCCGCTCGGGAACCAGGAGTGGGAAGGGAAATTCTAGAGCAAATCATTCTTTGACGGGGCCCATGGCAGGCACCATTCAGAAAAGGACCTGAACCAGGGAACCGCGTAATGCAAGCTGTGCGGGTTACTTCGGTTTGGCCTTTTGAAGTAAATGACACTGCCCCCTGTAGCCCAGGCTACTTCCAAAAATTCATGGTCATTCTGCCTTAGTCTTGGACGATAGGCCTGACATAAGCTCTGTTTGCGTGCATGTGTGTGCATGTGCGTGCGTGTGTGCATGTGAGCGCATGCGCGCCTGTGCGCCTGTGTTTCAGTCCTGGAGACCGACCCCAGGGCTCTCTGAATGCCAAGTGCGTGCCTTACCACTGAGTCATATTCCCAGCCCAGAGAGTTGCGCTTTAGTTTTATGTATGAAGGAAGCATTTACTATTGGTGAGTCCACAATAAAGCGATAAAGGTCTGTTTGGGGTTATAAAAGTAGGATTGGAAACGAGTGGCCACAAGGGACAGTGCCAAAGAGCAACGGGGAAGACAGGCAGGCAGGGAGAAGTCACGTGGCTGAGAGGTAGAACTCAAACAAAAACACAGCCGACATGGAAGTCACACGGGATTTAGTACAGGGTGTCAGACACTGTGCTCAGAAATACCTTTGACGTACTCAGTTTCACAGAGAACACATGTGTTAAGGGCTTTAGCTTGCTGTAAGAGGAAAATGAAAACAGTCCCCATAGATTAATGAACTTTTAGTCTGTTCTCTGTTTCCTGCTTATGTCTTTTAGCTAAGCTGCACATCCAGTTTCCAAAGCCACATCCTGATCGTGAAGTAAAACTGTCCTCAAAGCAGTTTCAGAGGTACATAGAATTGGTTGTGTCTGAACTCAGGGGCAATGAAGACCAAGTTCTGGAAAATCTTGTGGAATTCCTGATGACTTCCTTAGAGAGGAGCCACACGGAGGGTCTAAGGAACTGCGCGAGACGAAAATGGCTACATCAGATCCAGCACGCTGCAGAGACAAGTGGGGTGTCCCTGGAGCCAGTGTACTCCGAGACCTTTAGGGCCCTCACCCAGGTATGCTCTCAAAAGTAAAATGAGAGAAAACGTCTTCTCACAGTGTGTGCTAGTCGGTGGCTGCGCAGGAGGAACACGCAGACTTTGCTTGAAAAATAACAGGATGCTGAGGGGAAAAAAAATCACTGAGTGATGCTACAAGTGATGTATTCATTATAAGACATTATAAATGACTGAAACCTGTGTGAGGGGCTAGGGATGACGTTCAGCCTGGCATGTCTGATGCCCTGGTTCAGGCCCAGCTCTCCGTTAGTCAGGTGCGGGTGGCACACACTGCAGTCTCAGCTCTCAGACGGTAGAGCCGAGAAGATCAGAATATAAAAATCGCCCTTGACTATATACTAAATTTGAGGCCAGGCTGGGCTACGTAAAGTTCTGTCTTTAACTAAATATATATATATATATATATATATCAAGCTGAGTGAGATAAAGCTGGAATAGTTGAAACAAGACAGAAAGATGTGGAAACGGTGTCCTAGGATTTTATTTGTTCTAAGAGTCTAAGACACTAGGACACTAGATAATAGAATGCCAGTAAAGAGATGTGCAACGGCGCGTGCTGTGTGTACTTTGCATGATGCTTGGGAGACAATTTACCCATCAAAAGAAGGATTTTTAATTGTTTAAATCTCATTTTTATCACTGAGGGACACGCCAGGGTCTATAGAGAGAGGTGTAAAGTACATGCATAAAGAATAATTTGCAGGGGCAGTTCTCTCCTTCCAGCAAGTGGATTCAAACTAGCTCAGCGAATCTTCCAGGCCAGCCAAGACTACATAGCGAGTAGTCTCAAAAATAAATAAATAGATAAATGAAAAAGAAAGACAAATGGCCAATGATATTTAAGTTTCAACATTCTTAGCCACTGGAGAAACACAAATTAAAACCAATGTAAGATTCCACCTCACCTTAGTCAAAATGTATATGATCAAGAAACAAATGGCCACAAAACCTGATGAGGATGTGGGGAAAGAGGAAGCCTCATGTAGTGCTGATGAGCATATAAACTAGTGCCGCCGCTAAAGAATTCAGAGTGCATATTCTTCAAAAAGCTAAAAATAGAGCTGCCACGTGGCTCAACTGTATCAGAGAGCCAAAGGGCTCTGTGTGCTATCACAGAGAGGCTTGTCCGTCCACACTCATGGCTACAGTTTCACAATAGCAAAGAAACAGAAGCAGCCTAGATCGCCACCAGTGGACGGTAGAGGGTGAAAACGCGGCACAGATATGCAATGGGATTTTGTAAAGAAGAGTGAAATTATGAAGTTTGCAGGAAAATAGGACACTCAAGAAATAGTAAGTGAGGTGACCCAGACTCAGAAAGACAAGAATTGCATGTTCTCTCTCACATGCAGACCATAACTTTTAATATGGGTATATGTAAAGAAGGGTAATGTATTAGTCAGGGTCTTCTAGGGAAACAAGTATATATAGTCAGTAGGATATATATATCAGTTATATATATCAGTTTTATACATACATATATATCAATTTTATAGATAGATAGATAAATAGATAGATAGATAGATAGATAGATAGATAGATTCAGTAGGATAGCACACATCTTTAATCCCCAAATGTAGGAGACGGAAGCAGGAGGATTTCTGTGAGTTTGGGGTCTTCTTGCTTTATACAGTGAGCTCCAAGACATTCAGAACTTTGGTACTTAGAAAGAACCTGTCTCAAAGAGGAGGTGGGGTGGTGGGGATTATTTTACTGTTTAACAGGTTGTGGTCCAGCTAGTCCAACAATGGCTGTCTTCCAATGGACAGTCCAAGAATCTGGTCATCAGTATATCCTAGAACCCAGAAGAAGTAGGCTCCAATACCAATGAAGGAATGGACTCGCCAGTGAGAGCGAGGGCAAGCAGGCGGAGAGCAAGGCTTTGTTCTTGCGTGGCCCTTACGTAGGCCACCGGTAGCTGTGGTCCAGACTTAGGCTAGATTTTCCCACCTCAAAAGATGCAGACATAGGACGGGTCTTTCCACCTCAAAGAATTCATTCAAGGAAAAATTCTCACAGCTGTACTGGGCGTCTGTTCTAACTAACCTCATATGTAGTCAGGCTGACAGCCATCACAGGGGATAAGTGTGAGCAGAGAGCATGAAACTAGGTAAGGGACCACAGGAAGGAAACAGGAGGTGTGGGGGGAGGGGAGTGCAAAGGGTCACATGGGACAGGAAAACAGAAGGGAGGCTACTGGGGGAGCAAGGGAGAGAAAAGAATGGGGTAAGAAGTGGGGGACAAAAAAAAACCACAACAAAAGCAAATTTTGTTTGATGAATACCACAGTGAAATCTAATCTTTCTACGCTAATTTTAAAACAGAGTCCACAGTCTTAGTGTCAAAGAAACTCTTTCCTGAAATGTCCCCGATCAAATCCAAACTGTTAAAAATTCTTTGAGGGACAGAGAAACAACAACAACAACCAAAAAAAAAAAAAAAAAAAAAAAAGAAAGAAAGAAAGAAAAAAGAAAAAAAAAGAAAAGGAAAGAAAGAAAGAAAAAGGAGAGAATGAAAGGAAGAAAGAAGAGAAAAGAATTCCTTGAGGCCAGGCATGGTGGCGCATCTCTGTAATCCCTGCTACACAGAGAAACCCTGTCTCAAAAACAAACAAACAAACAAACAAACAACTCCTTGGTGCTATAAAAAGGTCTTAGCTGTTAAGCACTTTTGTTGTACTTGCAGAGGACCCAGCTTCCATTCCCAGGACCCACATGATGGCTCACAATTACCTGTACACCAGGCCTGTACATGGAGCACATACATGCGTGTAGACAGAGGACCCATACACCTAACATGAAAATAAAGAAATATTTTTAAAACTTAAAACAGATCCTTTGCTTTTACATTCATGTCTAGATGAGGAAAGACAGGGAAAGTGAAGGAATCTTCTTGCCGCAACCCTTCAGATCAGTGCCTTTTACTGAAATCCCTCACCCTGAACTATGGCTGTGGTTCGAAAGGGTCTAAGTACCTTTAAATTTGATTAGAGTTAAGAGGTTTTGGTTTGGAGCTGGACGGTGGTGGCGCACGCCTTTGATCCCAGCACTTGGGAGGCAGAAGCAGGCAGATTGCTGTGAGTTCGAGGCCAGCCTGGTCTACAAAGTGAGTCCAGGACAGTCAAGGCTACACAGAGAAACCCTGACTCGAAAAACAAAACAAAACAACAACAACAACAACAAAAGAGGTTTTGGTTTGGTTTTGGGTTGTGCTTGTTTTTGGTAAAGCAATTTAAGTACATATAAGACATTCAGATCATGGGGCTGGAGAGATGGCTCAGAGGTTAAGAGCACTGCCTGCTCTTCCAGAGGTTCTGAGTTCAATTCCCAGCAACCACATGGTGGCTCACAACCATCTATAATGTGAACTGATGCCCTCTTCTGGCCTGCAGATATACATGCAGATAGAGCACTCACATACATAAAATAAATAAATAAATCTAAAAAAGACATCCAGGTCACGGACTAAGTGAAACTCAGGTTTGAAGGTCAGTGTGGAACCGGTTTTCCTCCACTGCTCATGACTGCTAAACTCTGCATCATTTATTCAGGTACTATTGGTACCTGATTCCCAAACAGGTTAGCAAAGGGATTGGGAGATTTCTGTAGCTGTTGACAAATACAAATACTTTGCGGTCCCAGCTGGTCTTGAACTCACAGAGACTCGCCTGACTCTGCCTCCCCAAGTACTTGAGACTACAGGTGTGCGCCGCCACACCCAGCTTGACAGATGCAAATACATGGCCAGAAATATTTTGCCGCAGGATGCTGAGGCTCATGGAAACAAGAAGATCAGCGCTCACATTTCCCTCTTAGAGGAAAACCTGGTCCTGCCTAGCAGAGGGGACATTGTCCTGAGGAACGTGGCCTGCACCCTGGACGATGCTCCATTTGTACTGAACAGAGTGCTCTACAGGGACATGAAGGGGATCAGGTAGGAACCTGCTGAAGAGCTGCCTTCTTTCTTTCTGGTTTTGTTTTGTTTTTCAAGACAGGGTATTTCTGTGTAGCCTTGACTGTTCTGGACTCGCTTTGTAGACCAGGCTGGCCTTGAACTCATAGCAATCCGCCTGCCTCTGCCTCCCAAGTGCTGGGATTAAAGGCGTGCACCAACCCCTCTCTGATGTTCTAAAGACAGGATTTCATATGTTTCTAGCTGGCCTTGAACTCCTGACCCTCCCGCCTTCACCTTCCAAGTGCTGGCTTCTAGGTGTGTGCCACCATGCCTGATTGGTTGTATCTTTCTAAAACAGCATTTCCTCTTCTGAAGTAAACTGGCATTTGAACCCTTGTGAGTTGCTCAAGAGAGAACTGTCTCTAAGTCCCCAGTGCTTCTAGAGTGGGACCTGATGGGTTTCCAGTCCTAAGCGGTTGTTGTTGTTGTTGTTGTTGTTGTTGTTGTTGTTGTTGTTCCAAGACAGGGTCTATCTGTGTAGCCCTGGCTGTCCTGGACTCACTTTGTAGACCAGGCTGGCCTCGAACTCACAGGGATCCACCTGCCTCTGCCTCGCAGAGTGTGTTACTGTATTTTTGTTAATTAATTTATTTTGTGCATATGGGTGTTTTGCTGGCATGTATATCTGCGTGCCACTTGCATGCCTGATGCTTGCAGAAGCCAGAGAGAGTTTCAGAGCTCCTAGAGCAGGAGTTATGGTCAACTAGTTATGAGCAACCATGTGGGTTCTGGGAATTGAACCCATCTCCTCTGCAGGAGAAGCAGTGCTCTTAACTGCTGAGCCATCTCTCCAGCCCCATAACATCAAATGGTTTTACGAGATCACTTCTAGAATTCACTCTGGAAATGATTCACCATTTAGGGGCCCAGCTTTACATAATATGTAGCCCTGGCATCTGGCGTGTGTGTGTGTGTGTGTGTGTGTTGATTTCCTGTTAAGATCTAAGGTTGGTTGCTTATTTCTTTTTCTCTATTGTGTCACTGGAGATTGAACTGGATTCCCCCACACATGCCACATAAGCACTCTACCTTTAAACTACACTTCTAGCCCTAAGATTATTTTTGAAGATCTTCCCAAGCTGGAACTTCCAAATTGGTAATATTACCTGATCCACGTCTCACACATATAGTGCTTAGAGTTGTAAGAGATTATGACTTTTGTTTTCTCTGTGGTTTAGTCTAAGGCCTGTGACTCACCACTGTCCTTGTAACCCTTTCCAACAGCTTTACTGTCGTGGACGAGGGCAGGCCAATCCATGTCCCCCAAGTTAAACACCATGGCAACATCTTCTTCTGGAACCACTCCCGAAGCAAGAGTGAGCACAACGGGTCATTCCTGGCTCTGCCTCTTCAGGATGCACATATGAGGATCTTTGGGGTCCTGGCAGTTGACACTCTTCGAGATCCTCGTGAAATAAACATCTTCCTACCTCATGAGATCAGATTCTATCAGGTAAGCTAGAAGTCTGCAAGAGCAGGGGCTGACAGCTTCTCGGTCTGTCTTCAGAGTCAAACCTGGAAGCCGAGATGGAGGGTAGGCACTGCGTGTAGACAGTGTCGTGCTATTGTGTTTCCTGCATGTATCAGACTTCTGACATGTTCCTTACCGTCTGTGGAGGCGCTGATACATATCCATGCCCAAGCCCACCTGGAACACTGCTCATATGTGTCTCGGCACTAAGTATAGGAATAGAAACTGATTCTTTGTAACAGAAGTAATGGCCTAGGCGCTGAGACCCTCACAATAGGGAGGGGCTGTGGAGAAGGGTGCGCTGGATAACTGTCAACTCTTAACTCGTCACAGCCTAGAATACCCAGAGAAGACAATTTTAGTGAGGGATTGCGTAGATCAGGTTGGCCTGTGGGTATTTGGGGGGTGGGGGGAAGGGCGTGTTATCTTGGTTGTGAATTGGTGTAGGACGCCTGTTAGGCATCACCATTCCAAAGAAGGGTCTGTGGGCAGCACCATCCAGAGGCAGGGGGTGCTGAACAGTGTAAGAGAGGAGGAAGCTAGCTGAGCATAACAGCAAGCAAGCCAGGATCCACACGTGTATTCAGCATGTGACGTTTTAAGTTCCTGCCTTGACTTCCCTGAAATTGTGTATTGTGGCCTGGAGTTAACCCTTTCTTCCCTAAGTTGTTTTGTGTCAGGATATTTTTTTCACAGCAACAAAAATGATGTCTTTTTTTTTTTTAAAGATTTATTCATTTATTATGTATACAATGTTCTGCCTCCAAGTATACACCAGAAGAGGGTGTCAGATCACATTATAGACGGTTGTGAGCCACCATGTGGTTGCTGGGAATTGGACTCAGGACCTCTGGAAGAGCAGTCAGTGCTCTTGGCCACTGAGCCATCTCTCCAGCCTATTATATCTTTTTTTTTTATTACAATGCTCCCTATCAGTTCCTTTGTTCTTTCCACAGGAAATACTAAATATGATATGGATTGTCACAGCTCTTGATTTCAGTGTTATAAATGTTGAGGAAAATGGAAGAAGCCCAAATATTTCTTGAGAACTCATATTTTCAAATTAGATTGTGAAAATGACAAGCATGTGTCAGACTTCGAAATAGCTAGAACGTTTTGGTTAATTTTATGGATATAAACTGCAATGAGGATAGCATTAAATCCTGTGGGGGGTGTGGCCTCCGGCCTGTGGCCTGTAACAAGTCCGGAGCTTCTAAGTCCCGGTTTCTGTGTGCCTTTGCCATTATGCTGCATTTTCTCTTTTACCTTGTGGCTCGATAACTGAGGAAAGCGGTAGATGCTTTCTCTGAACATCTTTTTTAATAAGACTTATTCTCATGTCTAATATGAGACAAAAGTATTAGGCAGCAAATGGTAAAGTATGGAGTTGTCAGTAAATTAACTGCTTTATAGTCTTATTGGTGAGCATGTCCAAATGATGATAAATTAGGTCTCTAGCCCTGGAAATGAAATCCCTGGGCTGCCCTTGGAGGACTTCAGTCTATCTATCGCTCTTTCTCGTGTGTGTGTGTGTGTGTGTGTGTGTGTGTGTGTGTGTGTGAGATTTTGAAGAATCTGTGGTTCCTAGAGTTTTTTGACAAGGCCACAGTTGGAGTTTATGGAAATTCCATCGGTCCTCTCTCTGTGGAACAGTCCTCTGCTTATAGGAAGACTGTGTGACTAGCATTTGTGGGTCTTGACACCAAGCGTACACTTTCCAGTTGACCTGACAGTAAAGACCACAGAGAGCCAGATTTATTCCCACGACTGAGGAAGCAGAGGTAGGTGGATCTCTCTGAATTCAAGGCCAGTCTGGTCTACATAGCGAGTTCCAGGCTGGGCAGGCAGTGCCCGAAATGAGAACCTGTCTCAATAATGATAATGATAATAATGATGATAATAATAATAATAATAATAATAATAATAATAATAATAATAATAATAATAAAAGTAATAATAATAGTAGTAGTAGTAGTATCAGTATCAAATCAGGGCAGCTCTCTGGACCAGAATCTTGGCTTTTGGAGTTTATTTCTTTCTATTTCTAAGTTTATCTTCTTGCGACTGCACATTATCACAAAGCATGAAAAATGATATAGGCTTCTCTTTACACACTCGCTGTCCTCGGTCCTTTTTGCATAGCAGAATCTCAGAGAGTTCCTCTTAGAGAGCTGACTTTAACTAATTTGTTATTCATAAACCTAGGGGACGACCATTACTGACCACTATGTAATTTTTATTTTTTTTAAGCGTGTCTACTTGCCTGTCTTCACAGGGTGTTGCCAACGCCTTCAGCACGGCCTATCACTACGTTCACAGCAGGGAGCACATCCTGCACACTGTGATCACCGGTGTCAGGTGGCTCTTCAACATCACATCTGGCATTGCCTCCATCACTACCTGCTTTATCGAGCCTAGCTCAGAACAGGTGGGCAAGGCCCTGCCGTGTTTACACCTTTTTGATATTATATAATTATCAGATATTGTCTTGTTAATACTCAAAGGTCATATTATCAGGGATGTGGCTCAGTGTTAACATTACTTGCTAGCGTGCTCAAGGCTCTGGGTTTGATCCCAGAACCACACACACCAATAGAAACGAGTAAATAACCCAAAACTCTTTGTTGCACAAAAAAAGTATCTATTACAAATTGCCTTAGGGACAAAGGAACATTGTTTGAACAAAATAAAGAAAAAAGTAAGAGTCAGCTAGGGAAAACGGCTCAGTGAATACAGGCACTCTTCTGCGGCTCTCATGAGTTTGATCCCCGTGTCCCACACGGCAGGAGGAGAGAATCAACTACTGAGGCTTGTCTTTTGACCTCCACACATGTGGCAAACACGCTTGCACACGCACAAGTAGGTGAGAAAGAAAGTGAGTGAGAAGCTAGCAGGCTTCCAGCATGACCAGATCCGGGACCTCCTGGAGCGAAGTTTTCTCCATCAGGCAAGTGACATACTTAGGGGCAAAGAATCCAGTTTAAAAGTTCCAGTGTTTGCCCAGCACTTGGGAGGCAGAGGCAGGCAGATCACTGTGAGTTCGAGGCCAGCCTGGTCTACAAAGCGAGTCCAGAACATCTGCGACTACACAGAGAAACCCTGTCTTGAAAAAGCAAACAAACAAAAAATGTTCACCATCCTTAGCCATTGGGAAAATACAAATCTAAATGACTAAGATTCCATTTTACACCTGTCAGAATGGCTAAGATCAAAACCACAAGTGACAGCTCGTGGCTGATGAGGATGTGGAGCAAGGGGAACATTCCTCCATTGCTAGTGAGTGCAAACTTGTGCAGCCACTTTGGAAATCAATATGGTGCTCGCCGGGCGTGGTGGTGTACATCTTTAATCCCAACACTTGGGAGGCAGAGGCAGATGGATCTCTGTGAGTTCAAGGCCAGTTTGGTCTACAAAGTGAGTCTAAGACAGCCAAGGCTACACAGAGAAACCATGTCTCAAAAAGCAAAGCAACAACAATGAAAACCAAGAAAGAAAGAAAGAAAGAAAGAAAAGAAAAACAAAGAAAATTGGGAATCAATCTACCTCAAGACCACTCCTGGGTACATAGCCAACACACTCTAGCCTAACACAAGAACACTTACTCAACTATGTTCATAGCACTTATTATTCCTAATAGCCAGGAACTTGAAACAACCTAGATGTCCCTCAACCAAAGAGTAGACAAAGAAAATGTAGTGCTTATATACAATGGAGTATTACTCAGCTGTTTTTTAAAAAATCATGAAATTTGCAGGCAAATGGATCGGACTAGAAAAAAAAAATCATCCTGAATAAGGTAACCCAGATCCAGAAAGACAAACATGGTATGTATCCACTTATAAGTGGATATTACCTCTAAAGTAAAGGATAATCATGCTACAATCCACAGACCCAGAGAGACTAAGTAACAAGGAGGGCTCAAGTGGACGGGGGGGGGGGGGGGGGGGGGGGGGGGGGGTTGGGGGGGGATGGGGGGGGAGGGAACAGGAACAGGAAGAATCAGCTTGGGGAAAGAAGGAGGGAGAGGGTATTGGGAGAGATGACTGGAATGGGGGGAGGGGACATCTCAGGGGTGGGGACAAGGTAGAAACCTAATGCAATGGAAACTCCCAGGAATCTACGGGGGTGAGCCTAGCTAAGACCCCTAGTAATGGAGGATACGGCGTCTGAACTGGCCATCTTCTGTAACCAGGCAAGACTTCCAGTGGAGGGACTGGGACACCAACCCAGGCGCAAAACCTTCCACTTACAATATGTTCTGCCTGGAAGATGTGCTGAGGTGGTACAGAATTTATGGGTGTGGCCAACCAATGACTGCTCCAGCTTAAGACTCACACCATGAGAGGGAGCCCAGGAGGGCCAGGAAGCAGAGGCTGGATAGCCCAGAGACCTAGGATAAAACCAAACACGACTGACAAAAAAAAGAAAAGAAAAAAGAAAAAAAGAAAAGAAAAAAGAAAAATAAAAAAGAAAAGAAAAGAAAAAAGTCAATTGGAGACTAGCATGATTGTTATCAGAGAGGTTTCATCCAGCACCTGACGGGAGCAGATGCAGAGACCCACAGCCAAACATTAGGCGGAACTCTGGGAAGTCTGCAGAAGAGGGGGAGAAAGGATTGTGGGAGCCAGAGGGTCAAGGACACCACAAGAAAACCCACAGACTCAACCAACCATGGCTCGTGGCAGCTCACAAGGACTGAAGTGGCAACCAGGGAGCCTGCGTGGGTCTGACCTAGGCGTTCTGCATATGTGTTATGGTTGTGTAGCCTGGCCTTCCTGTGGGACTCCTCACAGTGGGGGCAGGGGCTGTCTCTGACTTTTTTGCCTGCTTTCCCTCCCATTGGGTTACCTCTCCCAGCCTTAATACGAGGGGAGGCACCTAGTCTTGTTACAACTTGATAATGCCATGTTTGTTTGGTATCCTTGAGAGGCCTGCCCTTTTTTGAAGAGAAAAAAAAAAAAAAAGAAAAAGAAAGAAAAGTGGATCTGGGGGAGAGGGGAGGTGGGAAGGAGGAATGGGGGAGGGGAGGGGAAGGAGGAATGGGGGAGGGGAGGTGGGAAGGAGGAATGGGGGAGGGGAGGGGAAGGAGGAATGGGGGAGGGGAGGTGGGAAGGAGGAATGGGGGAGGGGAGGTGGGAAGGAGGAATGGGGGAGGGGAGGGGAAGGAGGAATGGGGGAGGGGAGGGGAAGGAGGGCCTGGGAAGAGAGGAGGAAGGAGGGAGGAAACTGAGGTCGGGATGTAATATATACTGTTTATTGGGGTGGATTCTTACCTAGGGTGACTTAGAATTCACTGTGTAGCCAAGACTAACCTTAAATTTATGATCCTCCCATCGCTACCTCCCACATGCTGGGATTACAGGCATGTACCGCCAGATCAGGCCCACAATGCACAGTTTAGTGCGAGAATCACTGTAAACACACAGCTTATACAGCTGTGGTGGCGCACACTGAAGGCAGAGCCAGGAGATCTTTATGAGTCGGAGGCCAACCTGGTTTACATAGGGAGTTCTAGACCAGCCAGGGCTACATAAACACACAGCTCTATCAGATATTTTTGTTTTTAATCCATGTGTTAAAATAAACATTTCACTTTTGGAATGTTGCTCCTTTAATGGCCCAGAATATGTGCAGGGCTGGCGTCCTCCTGCTTTCTAATGCAATCTCTTCCTCTTCCTCAGGAAGACTATGTTTTACGCCGTACAATGGTTACAGATTCTCTCGGTCTAGCAGAAATCCTTACAGGGACCCCAGCCATCTCCAGGAAGTCCTGCATCTTCAGGTAGGGGACACCTTGGGGTCACCTGACTGCGGTGATGACGGATCTGAAGTCACGGCTTATGCCTTGATCAGCACACCCTGACTCGTTCTAATGGCTCATTTATTATTTTTAAACTTACCAAACAGGACTAAAAATAAGTCTTGTGAACGCAATATTCACAGTTCCATGAACATCAGAATGCATGTGTTCTTCTCATTGCTAGCACAAGCCGGAGAGGAGGCACTTTTTTTTTTTTTTTTAATCTCTCACTGGAGCAAGTGTGCAGCCACCCTGCCCAGATCCCCGCCCACCTCTGGCCATATTTCCTGCAGGGAAAGTTTCTCTGAGGAAATGCCCTCAAGTGATTAGAGCCCCTTAGCAGTTTCCTCAGATTTCCATGAACTCTCTCACCCCACCCCACCCCGCCCCTCCACACACACACCTAGAGCAGCTGACAGCCTGAGATAAACCAGTGCTAGAATGCAAACCCGGCTCCTTTGCCTGCAAACAAGGTTCATCCTAGATCACCTTGGGATCTGTTAGCTCCTCCCTGTCTGCCTGATCCTGCTTCCTCCGTTCCTCACAGGTTTCTGCAGTGAGCACTTGCTCATAAGTGACTTGCGTAAGTGTCCTTGCATTCGGCTCTGCTCTTAGGGACCCTTCCAGAATTCATCAACACTTTAAGCAAAGGGTAACTACCCCGTGTTAGACCCAGAGGGAGAGCGGCGTGACGCCGAACAACCAGGGGCTGCTCCCTTACGTGAGCTTTTCAGGGAAGGCTGTCTGCTGAAGGCATGTTCAAGCGGAGTCGCATCCAACTGAGTTTAGCCAAAGGACAGAATCCCGTGAAACTGATGGTCGCAACACTACAATGTGGGCACACTGGGGCAAGCTGGGTGGTTTATGTGATGTGTTCGGGTGGAATGCTGTGAGCAGGCCAGCGTGTAAGACACCTGTGCTCGTCTGCTCTGGTTTCAGGGACTTCCTCTTTAAATGCACAGACACGTCAGAAGTTATTTTGGCTTCTGCTGATGGTGAAACCCACATTGCAATTCCACTTCGTCAGAGAACAAGAGAGGCTATTGGAGTCCTGGATGTTAACATCGGCCGCAGTAGGATGCTGTTGTACCAAGAGTACAAAGATCTGCAGAAAATGACGAAGATGATCCAAAATGCCTCTGATGAAATACTGGGCGAATTCTCTGGGGAAATGAAGAAGACCGAGGTCCTAGGTACTGTGAATATGGTAATGAGGTCCTAGGTACTGTGAATATGGTAATGAGGTCCTAGGCATTGTTAATATGGTAATGAGGCCCTAGGTGTTGTGAATATGGTAATGAGGTCCTAGGCATTGTGAATATGGTAATGAGGCCCTAGGTATTGTGAATATGGTAATGAGGTCCTAGGCATTGTGAATATGGTAATGAGGTCCTAGGTACTGTGAACATGGTAATGAGGTCCTAGGCATTGTGAATATGGTAATGTGGTCCTAGGTATTGTGAACATGGTAATGAGGTCCTAGGTATTGTGAACATGGTAATGAGGTCCTAGGCATTGTGAATATGGTAATGTGGTCCTAGGTATTGTGAACATGGTAATGAGGTCCTAGGTATTGTGAACATGGTAATGAGGTCCTAGGTATTGTGAACATGGTAATGAGGTCCTAGGCATTGTGAACATGGTAATGAGGTCCTAGGCATTGTGAATATGGTAATGAGGTCCTAGGCATTGTGAATATGGTAATGTGGTCCTAGGTATTGTGAACATGGTAATGAGGTCCTAGGTATTGTGAACATGGTAATGAGGTCCTAGGCATTGTGAATATGGTAATGTGGTCCTAGGTATTGTGAACATGGTAATGAGGTCCTAGGTATTGTGAACATGGTAATGAGGTCCTAGGCATTGTAAACATGGTAATGAGGTCCTAGGCATTGTGAACATGGTAATGAGGTCCTAGGCATTGTGAATATGGTAATGAAGTCCTAGGTATTGTGAACATAGTAATGAGGTCCTAGGCATTGTGAATATGGTAATGAGGTCCTAGGTATTGTGAATATGGTAATGAGGTCCTAGGCATTGTGAACATGATAATGAGGTCCTAGGTATTGTGAACATGGTAATGAGGTCCTAGGCATTGTGAATATGGTAATGTGGTCCTAGGTATTGTGAACATGGTAATGAGGTCCTAGGTATTGTGAACATGGTAATGAGGTCCTAGGCATTGTGAATATGGTAATGTGGTCCTAGGTATTGTGAACATGGTAATGAGGTCCTAGGTATTGTGAACATGGTAATGAGGTCCTAGGCATTGTGAATATGGTAATGTGGTCCTAGGTATTGTGAACATGGTAATGAGGTCCTAGGTATTGTGAACATGGTAATGAGGTCCTAGGCATTGTGAACATGGTAATGAGGTCCTAGGTATTGTGAATATGGTAATGAGGTCCTAGGCATTGTGAATATGGTAATGTGGTCCTAGGTATTGTGAACATGGTAATGAGGTCCTAGGTATTGTGAACATGGTAATGAGGTCCTAGGTATTGTGAACATGGTAATGAGGTCCTAGGCATTGTGAACATGGTAATGAGATCCTAGGCATTGTGAATATGGTAATGAAGTCCTAGGTATTGTGAACATGGTAATGAGGTCCTAGGCATTGTGAATATGGTAATGAAGTCCTAGGTATTGTGAACATGGTAACAGTCTGGATTCAAGGTTTCCATGGGGGAAACCACAGACACAGAGGTGAAGGATCTGTTTTCCTAAGTTAATCATTTCAGTATATAGATCTTTCCATGTGAAAGAATGCCCTTCTACAGTCTTAGCCTCAGGGGTGTGTATCAGCTACCACCTAGCAAAGCTCGAGGGCTCCCATCCTCATCTCAGCTAGGGCCCCGCCGTTAGAGGTGAGATGGCCCGTCCACTGGGACATGCTCTCACGGCCTTTGCCATACCCTTCCCAAGGCAATAGCAACGGCCCATTTCACAGAAGCAGAAAGTGAGATTTGGCACAAAAAAAAAAAAACAAAAAAAAACCCCACAGATGGTAAAAGCTGTACTTGAACTTGGTTTTTGATGTTTTACAGATGGAAGAGCTACAACTTACAAAGCTAAAGTGGATTTTAACAAGCCACTAGCTAGGCCAAGCCCAGCCCCTAGCTCTTGTGACTCCGTGTGCCCTAGGACACCCTTAGCATAGCATCCTCTAGGAAAGTGGCTGAGAAGAAGGCAGCAAGAAAACCTCCACTAGAATAAATCAAATCGAACTATACATCCCACGGTGTGGGATTAAGTGGAAAGAGCTTCACGGCTGTCATAGAGTCTGACAGGAAGGAAGGCAGCCCAGGTGTGGTGACAGCAGCCTGCACTCCCAGCTGCCTTAGAGGCTAATGCAGGAGGCTCGCTTAAGATGAGAGAGAAGACAAGGGAGGGAGCAAGCAAAGGGAAAAGAAAACGCGCGTCCTACGAGGGTTACTACACGCAGTCCTTGAGGTCAGACACCTCTTATTTGTGGCACTGGGGATTAAACCCTAAGATTTGCACAGTTCAGGCAGGTACTCTAATCACTAAGTTATATCCCTAGCCCTATTTTAATTTTAATTTTGAAACAGGGTCTCACTACATTGTCCAAGCTGGCCTTGAGCTTACTATAAAGTTCACAGATAGACCTTGAACTCAAAACTCCCCACCTCCACCTTCCACATAGCTCGGATTAGGGCCTGAGTTGCCAGGCCCAACAAAAGTGACTTCGTTTATTTAATTCCTATCTCTCTCCAAAAAAGAAAGGATTGGCCCTAGTCCCTCAAAAGAATATGCATATATTTATATATATACACACACATACATATACATACACACACATATATATACATACATATATACGTGTGTGTGTGTGTGTGTGTGTGTGTGTGTGTGTATAATTCAAAAGACAATATAATTAGAAATGGAGAAAGCCTTCAGCCTAAGCCCTAACTATAAAACTCAGATTTTTTCCCAATTTTTATCCCTAAATTATACATCAGATATAACTCTACTTTGCTTTTTTTTAAAAAAGATTTTATTTATTATGTGTACAGTATGATCAGATCACATTATAAATGGTGGTGAGCCACCATGTGGTTGCTGGGCCTTGAACTCAGGACCTCTGGAAGAGCTGTCAGTGCTCTTAACCACTGAGCCATCTCTCCAGCCCCTATTTTGCTTTTTTATTTCATGATTAGAGAAACTAAAATGGCTTAAGAAATCGTATTTTGCCTGAAAACTAGGTGATTACGCCATGCTCAGAATGCTCTGACAGGCTAACGCTGTGTGATTGCAGAGATGGAAAAGGCAGGAGAAGTGAAGCGGGCGGGGATGCTCTTCTTTCGCGCCATGCTGCAGGAGCTGCGGGAATGCCTCCAGCTCCTCACCTCCATGGACTTCGTGTCACTGCTGCTCTACGAGCACAGGGTTTACGCAGACTTTCCTCAAGGCACCGACCCCCAGGACATTGAAGCCAACGTGGCCCTCGTGCACGACATCCTGAGAGGAGTCATCCTGTTCTCTCAGCAGGAGACAGACTCGTTCAGTGACTTGGAAGAGTGGGAGAAGTGGAAGTTTGTGAGTATTTGGATGTTGCCCTGTGTACAGATGCGAGGACCGCCACACGGTGGCGACACCTTCAGAGCCCGCACCTGTGCTCACAAACAACTCAGAAGCCCGCCTTTCGCAATCCTGTCTCACAACCCCTCTCCCCAAACCACGCACCCCAGAGCCCGCCATGATCTTAGCATCTGACACCAGAGATTTGTTTCCCCTGTTGAGCATCTCCTCGTGTGGGGATGCGCAAGCTGGTGAGCTGGGCTGTGTTTCTCCCCCGCGTGACGACACAACTTCTCTTTTGTTCTCTGTTTGCAGTACATTAACAAGCACTTAGTTGAGGAGCTCTGTGTGTTTGACCCGACCGCTAGCAGTGTGGACATTGATGTGCACCTTGTTTTGGAATATATCGAAGGTAAGAGTCTGCCTGATCATTTAAATGTATGCTGGCAGAAAACGAAATGAAGTAAAACCTCTGAGAGACTTCCGTTACCGTGAAACAAATGGCTCTTAAAGTAAACATGAAAGTAAAAATGTTTGTGGGTTTCCTAAAAGGAAGGGATACAATCTACAGTGTGCTCTATCCCCCCGAAGTGTCCGTGCTCCTCCACATGAGAATCCACAAGCCTGCCTGCGTGTACATTACCCAAAGCATGTCTATAGTCCTCACTACTGAGGAAGCTGACTCAGGAGGGGAGCACTTCAGGCCAGAGATTCAGGGCCAGCCAGGGCGACACCGCAACAACCGTCTTCATCTCAAAGCGAACAACCGGCAGCTGCAGTGAGCCTTGGAACAGTAAGCAAAAAGTCTTCTATTTTTTTTGCTACAGTAAAAGAGCAAAGACTCGTTAGCATGTAGAAGATGGTATGTGGGCCTTTCAGAGGAGAACCGGCAAGGAGCACAGCAAGGAGCACAGCAAGGCGGCTCTCACCTGCTCGGGATCCCTCTGCCAAAAGCCTTAGTCTGTGCGTGCCAGGGAGCTAGGTGAAGAACGCATGCCCCTCTTTGAAACTTAGGAAAGACTAGTCCCTGCCTGCATGTGAAAGGCGGGTGCACAAGGGTCTGCAAGTTCAAGGCCAGCCTGGTCTGTGGCCAGCCAGCCAGTGCTGTGTGTGAGACTCAATCTCCAAAACAAAACCCACAGCACCCCCACCCCCGCCCCACTCTAACAGGAGAACTGGCTCTGTTAATTGTCTCCAAAGGGTATCAAGGTCTCTTCTTGGTGGCCTGCTATCCTTCCTCTGAGTGCCACCAGGCCTCCCCATAAAGGGGACGGGGTCAAACATGGGGCACCAGAGTTCGTGTGAAAGTCAGTCCCCACTCTCCACTCAACTGCAAATCCAGGGGGAGGAGGTCCCCCTCAGTCACAGTCATAGGGGAGTGGAGTGGGGGAGGGAGGGAGGAATGGGAGGATACAAGAGATGGGATAGCTATTGAGATGTAATATGAATGAATTAATAAAAAATAAAAATTAATAAATTAATAAAAAATAAAAGTAAAACAATGATCTCCAAAGGAAAGGGCCTAGGGTGGGGAGACTGAGCCTGCAGCCAGGCATCCTGGACTCCCTAAATCAGGTCCTCTCCTCCCCCTCTCCTGCTTAGTCTGGAGACTCCACCAGGTCACCGAACCGAGAGACCCCTGGAACAAAGGAAGGACAAGACACGGGCAGGGAGACTAGCCGCACGCCTCAGGCTATGGGCACAGCGGTGGCAGAGCACTGAGCTTAGGGTAATGGGGACACTGGAGATGTCACTAGGAAAGTGGGGGTAATCCCAGAAGCTTGCGAGTGCTTTGGGGACAGAAGAGGACACGAGACTCAAATTGAATCAACGTGGACCACGAGTTATGGGAGCCTGGTTTCGCATTTGGAATTCGACATGAGCACAGGACTCAGCGCTCATTCTTGGGAGCCTCTGAGTCCACAGGCACTACAGGCCTGACTTGTGCAAGGAGCAGGCTTAGCCCTTCCACGCCGTCAGGCACCTGCCCTTAATAAGCCCATTCCCCCACCCAGGGAGAGACAAAAGGCTCCTTCGCCGGCTGAGCACCAATGCCTCAAAGGAATCTCTTGAGTCGCTGCCTCACACTTACCTGTTAAAGCCACCTGCTGTTACCCGCTGCCCTCCTAGGAGGTGCAGATTTCCACCACTTGTCCGGGCTTTGAACTCTAACCCTCAAAAGCCTCGACCCGGGAAAAAAAAAAAAAAAAAAAAAACACTGCCCACTGCGTTTTGTTTTCCAACAGTGTCCTCAGGTGGCAGAAGTCAGAACTGCAGGTAACAGAATGGGATGCAGCCCACAGCCAGCTATTGGCAGCCTCACCCGCCCCTTTAGTGTTACCAGGGGAGCAGTCAACAAAGTTCATAGGTCACCCAGATAGCAGTCCTCTCATTTCAGTAAAGCTATATCAAGAAATTCTCCTTTAGTCCCAGCACTCGGGAGGCAGAGGCAGGAGGATCGCTGTGAGTTCGAGGCCAGCCTAGTCTACAAAGTGAGTCCAGGACAGTCAGGGCTACACAGAGAAACCCTGTCTCAAAAAACAAAAAAACAAAAACAGAAGAAGGAGGAGGAGGAGGAGGAAGAGGAGGAGAAGGAGAAGAAGAAGAAGAAGAAGAAGAAGAAGAAGAAGAAGAAGAAGAAGAAGAAGAAGAAGAAGAAAATGTGTTCTTTGGGTGCGTCTTTCTGTTTGTGTCAGGAGAGGACCGAACCTCATGGTGGGGCAATCTGTTATAGCTCAAAGTTTGTATGGCCTTCTTGCAAATTTAAGAAAAGCTCTTCTAGGGGCCGGGCATGGTGGTACACGCCTTTAATCCCAGCACTTGGGAGGCAGAGGCAAGCAGATCTCTGTGAGTTCGAGACCAGCCTGGTCTATAAAGCAAGTTCAGGACAGCCAGAGCTGTTACACAGAGAAACCCTGTCATGAAAAACCTAAATATATAAATAAATAAATAAGAAAAGCTCTTCCACTGGAAGTCTGCAGGTTCTTCCTGGGATTGGCACCGTGGGCAGAACATGGGGCCTAGAGTGTGGCACCCCATTGGAGAACTTTCTTTTTCTCAGCAAACAGCTTCTTGGTTAGGGGTGGGGCTTGCTGCCCACTCGCCCTTCTCAGTGCCGGGATTTTGTCTAGCTTGAACCTGCAGTTCTGTGTGTGCTGTTAGAGAATCTTCCATTCATATCCACCCTGATGTCTGTTTCCTTGGAGTCATCCATCACCTCAGGCTCTTACACCCTCCTCCTCCTCCTCCTCCTCCTCCTCCTCCTCCTCCTCCTCCTCCTCTTCCTAGGTCTTTAAGCCTTAAAGGAAGGAGTTTGCTGAAAGCGTCACATGTAAGGCTGAGCGTTTCAGAGTCGCCCACTCTCCGTACATTATCCCAATAGCAATTTTCTTTCTCCTGTCTTCTCTCGTTTTCCTTAAGCTCTGTGTCTAGAACCAAGGCGCTGGCACTTAGCTGCGCCGGCGCTCTACCGCCTGGCTCTCCTTCAGTAGTAGTTTTCCGAGAAAAAAACATGAACGCTGCATTTCCCAGGTACTTCGTGTCTGAAAATGTTATCATTTATCCCTCATATTGATTTGGACTTTTCTGGGAAGAGTCATTTTGAAGGCAGTTGGAAGTTGGGACTTAGGACGGTTTTTGTTTTCGGTTTGGTTTGTTTGTTGTTGTTTGTTGTTGTTTTGTTGTTTTAGTTCTCTCACTCTAAAGTAAAAGGTCACCAGTTTAGAGGAAACTCTTTAACTTGAGACACATTGATCCACTGTCTTGTCTGTCTGTCTGTCTTTCTTTTTTTCTTGTTTTGTTTTTCGAGACAGGGTTTCTCTGTGTAGCCTTGGCTGTCCTGGACTCACTTTGTAGACCAGGCTGGCCTCGAACTCACAGCGATCCTCCTGCCTCTGCCTCCCAAGTGATGGGATTAAAGGAGAATTTTTTGATATACCTTCACCGAAATGAGAGGAAGTAGAGGGAGAGAGATCTTAAGGTCATCTTAGTTACATAACAAGTACAAGTCAGCTTGGGGGGCGTGAAATCCTGTCTCAAAAAGGGGCGAGGGGGTGGGGGAGAAGAAGAAACAAAAGAAGGAGAGAGAGAGAGAGAGAGAGAGAGAGAGAGAGAGAGAGAGAGAGAGAGAGAGAAATCATGCGCGTATCATTCACTGCTGCATTCTGAAATCCACAGTTCGCTGGTTTGGTTGCGCAGTCCTAATTTTATAGCACTTTCAAAAATAATCCCTGGTCCCATTAGCACTCACTCCCTCTCTTTTCTCACTCTATTTCCTAGCAACCGCGATCTGTTTTCTGTCTGTTTGGATTTGCCCATCCAGATTTTTGATATAAATGGGATTATACAATAGGTGGCCTTTTGTGTCTGATTTCTTTTGCTCATCATAGTGTTTTCAGGGTTCATTTACATTTCAGTGTATATTAATTATTCATTCCTTTCTTACGGCCTAATTATCTACATATGGATATGCTATATTTCGTTTATCCACTTATTGGTTCATGAGCCTCTGGTATTTTGGGGCGTGGCTCTTGGGATTGTGTTGCCAGGGACATTTGTTTACAATATTTTTAATGAACATGCATATTCGGTTCCCTTGGGCACAGACCCTAGGAGTCTCTGTGGCCTTTTAACTTCCAAGCTTGCTGTTGAGATGTTGAAAGCCTTTCTTGTTTCTGATTTTGCAAATGTTACCTTTGCTTGGCATCTCCTCAGAAGCCATAGGCTCATCCCTTTATCCCCAGAGTTGTGACATTTCATAACGACAAGCCTTGACACGTCTGTTTTCCCCTACTGATCTGGATATTTGCTGGGCCTTTTCAGCTGTGAAATCCAGGTCCCTCGCCTAGACCTGGGCTGCTGCCACGGCTGTGAGAGTGGTGCACTGCACAGGTGCCCCCACCGAGGCGGGTCCCACGCACTGGACCACGCGCCTTAGCTTGAGGCTGTGCCTGCTGGAACGGGGAGTCGTTTACTTCACGTACCTTTTCTCTGCTCGGCCAGCACAGATGCCCTGCGGACTGATGAGACCCTCCACTCCCTTTCCCTGCAGTCCTCCTTTGTAACACATTCAGACCCTGCTTCTCCCAGACTCAATCTTAAAAATCCTGTGCTTTGTGGCTAGAACATAGCTCAATAGTAGATCTCTCACTTGGCTGGCATGAAGCCCTGGGCTTGAGCCCTAGTGTTCCTATGTAGGTAAACAAGTGTCTTGCTTTCTCTCCTGTTTTCTTTTTGCTTTTTTGCTTTACTTTCTGACAGATTCTCTCAGTCTTATCCGTGGATTCTCCCGGCTGGGGAGAGGTGTGCGCATTTGACGCCGAGGGGCTCCCGCATTGCCATTCTCCACGCGTCCGCTTTCCACGGCCCCTTGTTCACACTCCTCCCTAGGTCGATGAGGGCACTGATAATTGCATCTTGAAATTTTCCCCTCCCTGGAGTTTCTTCTCTCTTTCTCTTTGACTGTTTGAGTCTCTGTTTCTCAGACTGAATGATTTGTTTGTATTTAAGAGTGAAGTGACTGGCTGGGCATGGTGGCAGAGGCAGGCGGATCGCTGTGAGTTCGAGGCCAGCCTGGTCTACAAGTGAGTCCAGGACAGCCAAGGCTACACAGAGAAACCCTGTCTCGTAAAACCAAAAATTAATTACTTAATTAATTATAATAAAATAAGGAAATAAAAAAGGAACTGGACATGGTGACACTCACTTTTAATTCCAGCACTTGAGAGGCAGGTCTCTGAGTTCAAGGCTAGCCTGGTTTACATAATGAGTTCCAGGATACCCAGGACTACAGAGACCCTGTCTCAGAGAAGAAGAAGAAGAAGAAGAAGAAGAAGAAGAAGAAGAAGAAGAAGAAGAAGAAGAAGAAGAAGAAGAAGAAAGAAGAAGAGAGATGGGGGGATGATTCTGCTTCTTACAAAAAGGTTTTCTGGTTATTGGAGGGGCAGCTGGGGAGGTACGTGGTACTCAGAGACCAGTCAGAGGAGTGGTGCCAACAGAGATGGTGAAAAGTGGCCATAGTCTATATAGTACAGATTTTGGTTAGAACCAAAATATACCTCCATAGCTGGGGTGTACAATGCGAGCAGAACAAGAGCCCAGGTTGACGCTATGGTTTGGAAGGATGGAGGAGCCATCAGTGGAACTGGAGAAGTCTGTAGGGTGGGGCTCTGAGGGAGGAAGATGAAGAGTTCAAATTCGGGGGCTGGAAAGATGGCTCAGCTGCTCTTGCTTGCTGCAAGTATGTGCTGCTCTTGCAGAGGACTGGAATTCAGCTCCCAGTGCCAACACCTACCTGTAACTCTTCTGGCCTCTGTGGGCACTCCCATGCACATGCATGTACGCCCGCATGCACTCAACACACACACACACACACAAATAAGTATAAGATAATTTTGGTTTTAGTTTTTTGAGACAGGGTTTCTCTGTGTAGCCTTGGCTGCCCTGGACTCACTTTGTAGATCAGGCTGGCCTCGAACTTGCAGCGATCCGCCTGCCTCTGCCTCCCAAAGGTGTGCACCACCACGCCCGGCTCTCTATGAATTTCTATAAAGATCAATTACACTGACTGAAGTTCACACATTTGATTAATTTATGGCCGTGTGTGTTATTGCCCAGCAGCCATGCTCATGGTGGCCGTGGAGCTATGTGCCTGAACAACTCTGTATTCGTCCTGGAACAAACTTCCTCTTGGGTGTGATAATTCAAAAAAAAAAAAAAAGATTTCCTCCTCTCCTGATAGGCCCAGGAGGTATCTGACAGTCAGTGCCTTTGAAATGGCAATCAATCAACACACTAAGTGTCCAGATACCACCACGAAGTTCCCCCACCTGTATAAAAATATAGCTGAAATTCGTATGCACAACCCCTTTCAGGAAGATGTTACTGGGCTGACTTCCACCTTATTGTGTCCAGCAATAATACCCAATGACTACATTTTAAAACGACTCAGGAAATGTGAAGTGATAGAGATAAAGAATGAAAGCTAAAGAAACCAGCAGGAAAGGAGATCATTCTAGAAACGCTGCTGATCTTGGGTTTACTGGCAGTTGAAGGAAGCAGTTCAGCTTCTGAACTTGAAGTTAAATACTTCATTCTTTTTTGCTTTGCCTATTTTTATTAATTGTCTACGCATCCCGAAGGATTTAGCTTAATTAATCCAGTGTTAAAGCAGGGATCCACAAATTGAGGTTTAATTTTAAAATATGCTTTTTATAGTCCAATATTTCCAGCATAATGAATTCCCTGTGTAATTAAAAGTTTGATTAAAGTGGAACCTAAAAATACTATAATAAAAGCTTTCTGAATACAACCTTGAACATTATTCAATGGATTGCTCTAAGTCCTTATAGCTTAAATGTATCTTTTAAAAAATTGCTATAAGCATTGCTAAGGCAAATCAAAATGCTCATAATTTCATAGAGTTATAGAAGAATTAAAAGTCGATTCCTGAGAATTGCTGTGGGGGGGGGGGGGGTGGGGGCGGGCTGTCTGCCAGCCCGTGACCACCGGCCACCTGTCTACCGCAAGAGGGCAGTGGCGGACAGCGGTACCTTCCGAGAGCGGCCAGAGGTTCCTTAGTTGGCATTAGAGGCCGCGGTAAATGCGTCCATCTCTGGAAAGGAGAGGGGAACAGAGCTACTACCTCCCAGAAGGATTCGGAGTTTTTGTCCCTGGAAACAATAAAACAGGAAATAAGCAGCCGGGGGTCTTGTGAAAGAAACAACCTTTCTTTCTCTCTCTCCATCCTCCCGTCCTTGAATCACCAAGGAGGTGATGACTGGTCCAATCATGGGTGCAGATGGGTGTCTGCACATTGGGCTGTTCAGCCAAGATCACAGACAGCCATTGATGGAACTGAGCACTCTTTGAGGATTTGGGAAACACAGAACGATCTATGGGGAGCTGTTTTATCTCAAAAAATTAGTTGGGACGGGTACTAAGAATGTCCTGGGGTGAACTTTGCTTTTATTTAATTTAGATTCATAACACTGGAACATTAAGGTAATCAGAGTAATCTCTGGAAAGCTGTAATATTTATTTGTAAAGTTTCCAGGAAGCTAATTAGCACAAACAGGGATCAATGATGACAAATGCGCCCTCCGTGTTTTAAGTAGGTATTTTTATTGGTCTAGAATTACCCATAAAGTGAGATGAATCAGATATTTCTAATATGTTCTCATGCCTAGCATCTGTTCTTGTTTTTATTCATAATTGTCACTAATACTATTGAGCTGTAATCTGGAAAAACTTTTAGGACTTGAAATAAAGAAATTAAATTATTCCTTAATTTAATGTTGTTTCAACTCAACATTTATTGAACACTTAGAATTGAACGAGAAAAAACAGTGCTTCTGTGTGTGTGTGTGTGTGTGTGTGTGTGTGTGTGTCTGTGTGTGTGTCTGAAAAAATAGGATGTTAGAAAATTAATTGTAGGCATGTGTTTTAAAGTCAGCTTCAAATAAAAATAAAGATGTGACTATTTTCTTATTGAATGTGCAATAATATTTCCTTATTTCTGTTATATGCCGCACCTTGCTTGTAGAGGTGCCTTCAAAACCATGATAAAGCCAAGCCCCGTTCAAGGAAGCTTGCTTCTAGTATTGGCAGGAGACAATGTTTTGGGGTTTGTGTGATGGCTCAGTGAGCAAAGGCTCCTGTTGCCAAGCCTGACAACCTGAGTTTGGTCCGTAGGCCCACATGTAGGAAAGAAAGTATACTCCTGCAAGTTTGTGCCCTGATCTGCACACTCATGCCATGCCACAAATGTGTACACACACACGAGCATGCATGCACACGTATGCACACACAGATATCAGTAAATAAACTGTAATAAAAATGTTCTGTTTTAAAATTCTAGTAAATAACTGAAATTATGGTTAAAATACTCTTAGCGATATTTAAATCTCTCAGTTTTAATATACATGTTATATATAATATATATTATATATATATACATACATATAATGGTTTGCTCACCTCAGATCAGCAGATCTTTAGACCAGTCAGCACTGCATTAGACTAGGAACAGTGGTGAATAAAGCTCAGCTTGCCGTGTGAGGCACTGAGAAGAGGCAGATCTTTGTGTGTATTTGCTCATTTGGAAAGATAGACAGGCTCAGAGCACATAAATGATCTACTTAAGGTTACAAAATTAATTGGAATAGAGCCAAAATTAGAACTCAGGCCCGTTCAACTCTAAGGAACGCTTTCCATTGGACCATCCTATCTAAATATTAGTCACTGGCTCCTGGACATCTTTAGGAATGGCAGGCAGCTAACAGCTTTCCATGGTGGGCAGTAACTACATATCTTGAAACAATTTTAAATTAAAGAATTTTTAAATATAGTAGTATAACTAATAAGCACTGTGTGTTCATTATAAAATAATCTTTTATACCCAACCCGGACATGCCTTGTTTGGTTAGGTTCGTTTCTCTTTGTTTCACAGAGCTGGGAAGTGACCTCGGGCTTTTATGTGCTGGACAAGTGCTCTCCCAGTTAGCTGCATCCTCAGCCCTTTTTAATTTTAGTTTAAAATAGGGTCTCACTAAGTCACCCAGGCTGGCTCAAACATTAGCTTCTTACACTGACCTCAAACTAGCAATCTTCCTGCTGGAGTCGGCCAAGGAGCCGGGACGCCAGGGGTCGCCACGCCCACCGGAGCCTGGTGGGTTTGAAGGTATAAACTGTAACAGGAGTAGCCGAAACGTCCTCGCTCTCCCCATCCTGTTCTCTTCTCTCACAGTTCGACAGCGAAGTCAGTGCCTATCGGTTCATGCCTGATTTATTCCTTTTACTGTGTCTTGTTGTTTGTTTTGTTTTGTTTTGTTTTGTTTCCAGACAGAGTTTCTCTATGTAGCCCTGGCTGTCCTGGGACTTGCTATGTAGACCAGGCTGGCCTCGAACTCACAGGGATCAGCCTACCTCTGCCTCCCAAGTGCTGGGATTAAATGTGTGTACCACTGGGCTCCCTTTTACTATATGAAGTCATAAATCCTACAGATCTTTAAACCTTTAAGAGTTATACCCACATATGTATACGATTCTACACACACACACACACACACACACACACACACACACACACAATTCCTTCAATGTTAACTGCTATGTATTTCCATTACATGAAAATATCAAATTCTGTCTACCTTTTATAATTAAATATATAAACAAGATACTGCTAATGAGTTTTAATTTATTCTTAATAATTAAAGTCCAAAATTATCCATACTAGGTTTTTCTTTTCTTAATGCAGATCACTCTCGACTTGAAGTATGGAAATTTGGCAACATGGTCATTGAACTCCTGTATCACTGGATAAACATCTGCCTGACTCTCATGGAGCTAAACAATAAAAAAGACAGTTCTATTTTGCCTCCATTGCCCAAGAAGAGTGATACCTCCATTTTTGTGAAACTCTCAGAGAAATGCTTGGCATTGAAAAGCTAAGGATTGGTATTGCATTCAGGATATGTTGACTGTGTCCAATGCTGTTAACTATGAAATACTTTCTGGGAAGGGAGCCCCCACAGACACACTCTGCTCTCAGACACTCAGCTTAGCACTCTCTAAAACCAAAAGTGCCGAGGAGAACTTTTACCTAAAGGTGATGCACTTAATGGTGGCCAGAGCCAAAACGAACATGCAGAACATATTTGAAAATTCCCTTTTAGTTTGAGCTTTCTATATGACTTGAAACTACTATAGTTGCTTGGGAAGTTGATTTTCATTCTTTTAAATTGCAAAATAAAGAAATACTTGGGGTCTGGAGGGAGAAATGGCAGCTTTTACATCAAAAGAGTACAAAAGAATAAATATGTTAAAGAAGTGGACTTGTTTTTAGAATTTTTCAAAGACGATCCAAACACTCCCCCTCCATCCTTTGTCTCTCCTCTCCTGAACAACTTAAAAGTCACTTTTATATTACTGTTTGTTTATCTGAGACAGAGTTTCTGCATATTCTGGGTCTAGCCTGGATCTGGATACATAGCCCAGGCTAGCTTTGAATCCCTGATCCTCCTGCCTCAGCACCCTGAGTGCTGTGAGAGTAAATACATACCCGGCCACAGGTGTCATTTTGATAAACAGAAGTTTCCTGGGAAAATGTTTGTCCATGGCTCACAGAATAAAGAAACACCAGTTTTTTTTTTAATAACAAAGACTTCTCAAGTTCCGTAGGCAGAAAAGAATTTATGTTTGTTCAAAGGCCGCTATTACAACAAACTTCGCTGCCATGCTATGAGATTTCATCTTTGCAAGAGGATATCTGATGACAAAGTCAATTTTTAATAAAAATTGGGAAATTAAACTTTATTTTCTTCATTAGGCTGACAGACTGTGATAGGTCTTCAGCATCTTGTAAGTGCAGAGAGGCAGCCCTGTACCCTTTCCTGATAAGATGACAGGGTTATTGCCAGCTACCTTGTCTCAGACGAGCTCGTGACAAGCGTTACTACTCTTGGCCACTGCATGTTTTGAGGGAGGTATTTCCAGCATTTGCGGCAACATTTCTAGCGACAGTGTCCTTGACGATATTAAAGTGATGGGCGGATATCCGGATGGCGGGGAACGCGGCTTCTGTCTGTCTGGGGCACTGCAGAAAGACTGGGTGAGGTGTGGTCTCAGCGCTCATAACCAGCCACCACAAACATGAACAGAAGGCGGTTGAATGAAAGGAGAAACGTGAAAAAGAACGTTGCTGCACCTTGTGCTAAGGGCAGAAGGGGCTGGAGAGATGGCTCAAAGGTGGAGTTCAGTTCCTGGCACCCAAGTGGTGGCTCAGAACCATGTGTGACTCCAGCTCCAGGGCCTCCTCGGTCTGGCTTCTGCAGGCACTGCCTATGCATGTGATGCGCAGACATACGTAATCTTATAGAGTGAACTAGAAGAGCAACAAGAAATGGCCAGTGTGCATGTGTGCGCGTGCATGTGTGTGTGCGTGTGTGTGCGTGCATGTGTATGTGTGCATGCATGTGTATGTGTGTGTGTGTGTGTGTGTGTGTGTGTAAAGGCATTTGCACTCCAGCCATTGCTTTGCTGAGAATATGAAATTCAAGTACATCTAGACATTACTTTCAGTGTAAAAACTGTACAGACTTGGATATAGCTGATGAGACTTCATTTTCTTGTGTGTCTGTCTGTGTAGACACACACTATGTGTGGACAGGTAAGGGAGCCCAGCGAGGCCAGAAGAGGGCATCAGATGCCCTGGACCTGGAATTTAAGGCATTTGTGAGCCACCTGATGCAGGAGCTAGCAACAGAACTGTTTTCCTATGCAAGAGCAGCAAGTGCTTTTAAGCCCAGAGCCATCTTTCTGGCCCACTGACAACAATCTTGTAAAACAAACAAACAAAACTACTTTTTTAAAAACCCACAGGTTGTAGCTAGGCAACGTGGTGCTCCTTTAATCCCAACATTTGGGAGACAGAGGCAGGCAGATTTCTGAGTTTGAGGTTAACCTGGTTGACAGAGCGAGTTTCAGGACAGCCAGGGCTACACAGAGGAAACCCTGTCTGGGAAATAAAAGGAGCAGGTTGTAGCTTTTTCTATAATTAAGTATAGGTTTTTAACTTTTGATGTTGAGTGTTGCTAACTATTGTTTGTTTCTTGCTCATGAGGCCTCAATAAAAAGTTTGAAGAAGCCTAGGGATGTAGCTCAGAGTAGACAGCACTCCTAGCCCGCATGCGCCACGGCCTAGAAGCAATCTCTGATACGAAAATAAACAAGTAAATAATAAACCACCTTTGATACCTAAGTCTAGCACAGTAATTCAAAGTTTGATTAAACTAGACCCTACCCAAATGCCATGATAAAACTTTCTCAAAAATATTTATTTATTTAGTGTGTATGAACGGCTTGCCAGCATGTATGCCTGCTCACCATGTGGGTATCCAGTGCCCACAGAGGCCTGAAGAGGGCATCAGATGCCCGGTACTGGTGTTAATGACCCTTGTAAGTTGCCGTGTGGGCGCTGGGAATGGAACTCTGTTCCTCAGCAAGAGAAGGCCTCAATCTTAAGCACTGAGCCCTCTCTCAAGTACCCCCAAAATCTTTAATCCTTACTTGTATTTAAATACACTTATTTAATTATTCATTTCAGAAGCTTAGGCTTAATTGAATTTCTGTTTTAATTTTAGATTACTATTCCCTATCTATCTAGCCATTTGTTTTGTGGGTGTGTCACTGTGCACAGCTGGAGAGCAGGGGCCAAGCTTCAGGAGTCTGTTCTCTTCCTCCACCATGTGGGTCTGGGAATCGAACTCAGGTCTTTAGAACTGGCAAGTGCCTTTAGCTATGGTGCCATCTTTCTGGTGCTTAAGTGGACTTTTAAAAAGACTTATTTTATTATTTTTAATTATGTGTATGTGTGTGTGTGTGTGTGTGTGTGTGTGTGTGTGTGTGTGTGTGTGTGTAAGGGCGTGAGTGCTAATGCCTGAAGAGATTGGAGGTGCTGGCCTCTGGGCCTGTGGTGGCTGGTGGTTGTCAGCCATCCGACATGGGTGCTGAGAATCAAACCCAGGACCCGAGAAAGAGCAGCCAGGGCTCTTCATCCCCGAGCCATCTCTCCAGCCCCTGACTAATTGGGTTTCCTAGTTGGCTCCTTATAGCACAGATACTGTGTAATAGATAATCTAGACCATTTTCTTCTATGATTGATTACAGCATGTCCAGAAACAGTGTGATTGTCAAGATACTGATAAGGGACCTGGAGAAGGTTCCAGGCTCTGAGTTGAGCTCAGCAGCGTAAGTTTAAAAGCAGCTATTAAAGCCAGGCAGCGGTGGTGCAAGGCTGTAATCCCAGCCCTTGGGAGGCAGAGGCAGACAGAGCTCTGAGTTTGAGGCCAGCCTGGCCGACAGAGGGAGTTCCAGGGCTACACAGAGAACCCCTGCCTCAAAAGAGGGACGGAGTTGCTCTTCAACAACTTTACTGAAAAACGCTTCAGAAAGCATTCAACTAAAGTAGACAGTTCAACAGTTTTCAGCAGGTTCACAGCAGGTTGCACTGCCTTTGTGGCAATTTTAGGACATTTTTGCCACCCCAATAAGAACCCCCATATCTGCTATCAGTTCAGACTCACTTTCCCCCACTCTTTTATTTATCTATTTTTGTTTTATCAAGAGAGGGTCTCACTATGTAGCTCTGGTTGTCCTGGAACCCACCTTGTAGCCTTGACACACTCACATAGATCTGTCTGCCTCTACCTCCCACACACTGGGGTTAAAGGAATATGCACTACCATGCCACTTCCCCTGGCATTTCCCCAACTCTTGCCTTAGGTAGTCAACAGTCGACTTTATTGTTTTTTAATTTAAATTTTTTAAAGATATGATCTCATTGTGTAGCCCTGGCTGGCCTAAAACTCACTATGTAGACCAGGGTAACCTTGCACTAAAAAAGACCTTCCAGCTGGGTGGTGATGGCGCACGCCTTTAATCCCAGCACTTGGGAGGCAGGGGCAGGAGGATCTCTGTGAGTTCGAGGCCGGCCTGGTCTACAGAGGGAGTTCTGGGACAGCTAACGCTGTTACACAGAGAGACCCTGTCTTGGGCGGCTAAAGGCGTGTGCCACATGCACAGGTAGCTTCCACTCTACTTATGAATTTGCTTATCTGACAAATATAAGAGGAATCATTTGGAATACGTGATCTTTTGTGACTGGCCCCTCACTCCCTATGTTGTGACAGTTGAAGTATGATAAAGCAATCAGCTTTCCTGAATTTCTCTAAACATTTCTAACCCACTAAATCAAAAGATCTTTCCCCTAGTTTATGTGTAAATATATATATATTTTTTTATATATATATTTGGGTTTTTGAGACGGTGTTCTCTGCCCTAGTTTATGTGTAAATATATATATATATATTTGGGTTTTTGAGACGGTGTCCTCTGTGTGTAGCCTTGGCTTCTCTGTGTAGCCTTGGCTGTCCTGGACTCACTTTGTAGACCAGACTGGCCTTGAACTCACAGAGATGCCTGCGTCCTGAGTGCTGGGATTAAAGGTGTGTGCCTCCATGCCCAGCTTCTCCTAATAATCTTATTTGTACAGATGTGTGGTGGCATGCACCTCTAATCCCAGTGCCCAGAGGCAAGGACAGGAGCAATTGGGAGTTCAAGACCACTCTGAGCAAGATGAGATGCCACGTTTGCTCGCAAAAGCCCTCACAGCTGAGCTCGCTGACGTCCCCTCATAGGAGACACGGAGGAGTGGGACTCGCACTTGAGTATCTTGCCGTCCCTCCCAGTCAGTTGTTTGCAATTGTGGCCTCTGGGAGGGGATGTAGGCAGAGGGGGGAGGGGCTGCAGTGTGTAATGTAGGCAGAGGGGGGAGGGGCTGCAGTGTGTAATGTAGGCAGAGGGGGGAGGGGCTGCAGTGTGTAATGTAGGCAGAGGGGGGAGGGGCTGCAGTGTGTAATGTAGGCAGAGGGGGGAGGGGCTGCAGTGTGTAATGTAGGCAGAGGGGGGAGGGGGCGGTCTCAAGACAGGGTTTCTCTGTGTAACAGCTCTGGCTGTCCTGGAACTCACTCCGCAGACCAGGTTGGCCTCGAACTCACAGAGATCTGCCTGCCTCTGCCTTCCAAGTGGTGGGAGTAAAGGCGTGAGCCACCACTGCCCAGCTAGTGTGGCTGCTTTTAAGGTTACCTATGTTGCTACTTATAAGCCCTCACCAAAGGCTATGCAAGGAAGCTGAATAAACTCACTGGCTTCCTAAGGTGACCTCTGGTGGGAGGATGTGTAATTGAGAAAGATGTTCTTACTGGGAATTGAACTCAGGACCTCTGGAAGAGCAACCAGTGCTCTTAACCTCTGAGCCATCTCCCCAGCCCCCCCCCCCCACTGGGCACTCCTGTGTAACCAAGTCCCATTTGATTTTTGCAGCAAGGTAGTCAGCCCTCGGAGGGTGCTTTAATTTTTGCTCTTGACCCTTTTTAAAAAGTATTATTTAAGCCGGGCGTGGTGGCTCACGCCTTTAGTCCCAGCACTCGGGAGGCAGAGGCAGGTGGATCACTGTGAGTTCGAGGCCAGCCTGGTCTACAAAGTGAGTCCAGGACAGCCAAGGCTACACAGAGAGACCCTGTCTCGAAAAAACAAAACAAAACAAAAAGTATTATTTGATCGCCAGGTGTGGTGGCGCATGCCTTTAATCCCAGCACTTGGGAGGCAGAGGCAAGCAGATCTCTGTGAGTTCGAGGCCAGCCTGGCCTACAGTGCAAGTCCAGGACAGCCAAGGCTACACAGAGAAACCCTGTCTTGAAAAACAAAACAAAACAAAACAAAAAAATTATTATTTGAAGCAAAGTAACACGTACCGTTTGTCCTGGCCAGGTGTCTGTCATGGCAGACCACACTTTGGAAGCCCAGCATGGTGGCACACACCTAGGATCCCAGAATTAGGAGGTTCAGGAAGGAAAACTGAAAATTCTAGGACAACCCTGGGTACAGAAAGGAGACTCTGTTACTCAAAGTAAGAAGTCTGATTGGAACCTTGGCCATATTGTCTCTGGTCACCTTAACACCATGAGGTCAGAGCTGAGGGTCTTCCGGAGACCACACACAGCAAGTCCTTAGCTCTCCAACTGCAGGGCGGTTTGCCAGCCTCTGCATATCAGCCATGGTTCTGACATTTGCCTCTACACTGCTGAATAACATGGGTGTGTGGATGCCTTCTGTATGCTCCCAACTGTATCCATTACCTCCCAATATGTAATATAAAACTGTGTCTTCTTCCCAAGGCTTTTGTGCACATGCACACATAAGTACTTGCCATTTTTCCATCGATGTGATGTCTTCATTTAAGTTATAATGGATGGGTATTCATACACGTTACCATGACTATGCCTGTTCTATGGAGTGTGCAGTTGTTTTTCACTCTTGTACGCATTCTCGATTTTTCTCGAGTTAACATCAAAAGAAAACTAGAATAAGCTAGATCACAGATTTCCAAGAGGTATGGGAAAGGAGATTATTTCATAAGGAAAACGGGGTCAACATACAACATTCTTAAAATGTTTATATAGCTAATAATTCACTTTTAGAATATAAAAAAGCAAAGGCTGCTATTATTTCAAATCCACAAAGATAGAAAGTAGATTAGTGGCTGTGTGGGGTTGGAGGACTTGCGGGTACCAACAGGTTCATGATGTCTTTTTGGAGTTAAAGAAAGTATACTAAAATTTAAATGGCACTGGGAGTAAAATTCTGAATATAAACTTCTGAGTCATAATTTCAGTGGTAAACTTCATGTGAATCGCATGTGTGCTTATGTGTAGGGGAGGGTTGCATATATGTGCTTGTGGAAGCCACAGGGCCACAACCGGGTGTCACACATCATCAGGTCACCCCACCCACCGTCCTGTCTAGAATTCACCAAGCAAGATAGGATAAGACTGGTTGGTCAGGTGTCTCCATCTCCCCCAATACGAACGTTACAAGTACACTTAAAAGAATGGGTTCTGGCTGGGCGTGGTGGCGCATGCCTTTAATCCCAGCAGTCGGGAGGCAGAGGCAGGCGGATCTCGGTGAGTTCAAAGCCAGCCTGGTCTACAAAGCGAGTCCAGGACAGCCAGCCAGGACTACAAGAGAAAACCCTGTCTTGGGGAAAAAAAAAAAAGGTTGGGGAAGGGTTCTAGGGACTAGATTCAGCTGTTTGTGTTTGCAAGACAGGCACTTTATTTTCAGTACAGCTACTTTCAAAAAAAGAGAAAGAATTTAGCTGGGTGTGGTAGTACTCTGGGAGCAGACGCAGGGAGATCTCTGAGAGGTTCAGGTCAGCCAGAATTACATGGTGAGGTCCTGTCTTTTGTTTTATTATTTTAATGTAAGAAGTGTCATATTAGACATTAATCAATATCCACACAAAGATATAGAGACATCAGAACTGGTAAGTATGTAGGTAAGCACAATACTTTAATTCTTTTTTTAAAGATTTATTTTATGTGCACGGGTATTTTGCCTGCGTGTATGTGTACCACCTCTGTGCCTGTTGATGTCAAGAGGCCAGAAGAAAGTGCTAGATCCCCTGGAACTGGGGTTCCAGAGTTGTGGAGCACCGTGTGAGTGGTAGGAGTTGAGCCTGGTCCCCTGCCTTCTCCCCAGTTCCCAATAATTAGTAAAAAAAAAATTTTTTTTAAAATACATTTTATTTAAAGCTGGTCTAGGGTATTGCATACCTGCAATCCCACTGTCAGGAGGCAAATGCAGAAGGGTCCCCGAAAGTCCCAGGCCAGTCTGGCCAACAGAGTGAGCTCCCATGCAGAGATGGCCCAGCGGTTAAGAGAACTGGCTGCTCTCCCAGAGGTCCTGAGTTCAATTCCCAGCACCTATGTGGCACCTCACAACCACCTATAACTGTAGTCCCAGAGCATCTGATGTCCTCTTCTGGTGTGCATGCAGACAAAACACCCATATACATAAAATACATAGGTTAATCTTAAACAAATCATCAAAAAAAAAAAACACCAAAAGTGTTTAAAGCAAAAGTAGTAATTACTCAAATTTGACAAAAGAGGGAAGCTTGGCATATGTATCTAATTATATGTAGAGGGTCGCACTACAGATTGATCTTGGCCTTGAACTCATGGTCCTCACACAGCTAACTCCCCAAGTGCTGGGGTCATAGCCACGCTACCATATGCGGCTGTATGCTTTTGACATTATAAAGTAGTAAAGCAGGTTTGTCTATGTATCTTTTGGATGCTGGAAACCAAACTCAAGAGTTTCACACAAGCTAAGCAAGCACAGCACCCCACTACTGACCTACCTTCCCTGAAAGTGATATAGTCTCCTTCAAAGAGGGAGATAAATTACAGCGTATGATACAGGTGTATAATAGAGGACTGGTGGATGCAGCTCAGTGGATGGAGCGCCCTAGGTTCACTTGCTGCATGGTATAAACTGGGATTGATGGTGCCTGACGGCAATTCCAGCGCTGGAGGCGGAGGGCAGGAGGCTCGGTCCCTGTTGACCAAGGCTAGGCATAATCCAAACAACTCCAGGTTTGCCAGGAGCGTTTTCGGACCGAGGTCCCTGCCGCTGCAAGCTCTCATGTAACACCAAGTGTAGATTCTCCAGAGAGACATTTCTTCCAGCTTCAAACAGTCTCGAGACAACTTCTCAGCCTCCACTGACTTGAACCAAACATAGCAAAGGCTTTTCTCACTCAAAGGCAGACACAAGGGCTTTACCTTTCACTACAGTGGGATGACACACTTTTGATTGGAATCTTGACGAGCACCCTTAATCCATACTTTCTGCTGGATGGCGGAAGAAGGAAGGGGGTGGTTCATTCTTTGCTTGCCTGCACTCACTTTGCCAGCACATCCATTAGATTGGGGATTCCAGCTTACACAGAAGACCAGCTGAAACACCCAGCCTCGAGGGACCGAGCAACTCCTAGACTCTTGGACTATCCGTTCACAGCTGGCCATTGCTGGGTTAACTGGACTACACACAGCCTCTAAGTCCTTACAGACTGAGAGAGAGATTGATTCATTCCATAAGTTCTGTGACTCTTGAGAACCCTTACTAATACATAATCAATTTAAAGAAAAGGGTTTAAACATTCCGATTAAAATGAGATTATTAAATAGTAAGAAAAAAAAAATAAACCCGAGCTATATGCTATCAGCAAGAAATCCAATATGGCTGGGCGTGGTGGTACACGTCTTTAATCCCAGCACTTGGGAGGCAGAGGCAGGCATATCACTGAATTCGAGGCCAGCCTGGTCCAGGACAGCCAAGGCTACACAGAGAAACCGTGTCTTGAAAAACAAAACAAACAAACAAACAAACAAAACCCAAAAAATTAAAAAGAGAGAGAAAGAAATCCAATGTGAATATAAACATATCACAAATGTTAAAAACAGGTTGAAAGTAAAAAGATTTTTAAAAGGCATCTATGCTAACATTAATCAAACAGAACCAGTTATAGCAAAACAGAGGAATGAATAGAGGGTCACTTTCTTTTCTGCAGTGTGGTTGTTCAAACCCAGGGCTTTGAGTATGTTAGGTAAGAGGTCTACCTTTGAAACATAAACCCAGACCTCAGGGTCTCTTCCTAATGATGCCAGAGTTATTGTGACAGGACATCACCACCCCACATGTTCGTATGATTTCAAAATACGTGGGGAAAAAAGAACAGAGAAGCAATTGTACTAACTTAATAGCCTTTTTGTGGTTGCTCTTGGTAGGTGCACAGAGGGTTTTTTTGTTTTGTTTTGAATGCGCGGCACACCTGCGATGAACTGCCGTCATGCAGGAGGCTGAAGACGTCGGATATTCTGAATTACATAACAAGACAGTCTGAAACAAAGGTCCAAAAGGTATCAGATATGACACTGTTCCCCATGCCTAGAAGACACGGACAGTCAGGGCTATATATAGCAAGACTTTGTTTGATTGTTGAAAATAATCAGTTCTCATTGACGCACTATTTATTAATGCCTTTCGTTTTCTAATCACTCAGAGCCAGCAACTCTGGGGCAGCTCAGGGGAAAACAAATCAACCAATCTGAAGGCAGTCGTTTTGAAACCCACTAAATTCTGATTACTGGTCGTCCGTCCCCACCCAGTCCAGACTTAGCAGGTGCGCGCGGTCGGATTTGTGATTCTAATTCGGCCTCCAGAGAGACGCAGCTCGTCCTAGGATCGCGCTCCAACGGCCACCGGGCTAGCATTTTGTCGTCTCCTGCAGCGTCGATGTCGACACCACTAGCAGGATGCAAAACACAACGCGGCGGTGGATCACACCCACCCAACGTCGTGCAAACAACGCCCGCCGCTAAGCGAGTTCCAGCCACCGGAAGTGTGCGAGCCCGCGTCTGCCTTACGTCACGTCAACGTCACGTCCGCGTCGGCCACGTCCTGCGGAGACGGGAACAAGATGGCGGTTCCGGGCAGGCAGTGAGTGATGCGGGAGTTAGGGTTAGGTCAGACTGGAGAACAAGAAGCCAGGGAGACTGAGTCTTTAGGCTGAGGCGACCGAGGCCGCCGGAAGTGTAGGGCCACCGCCGCCAGGGTAGAGGCGGGAGAAGGCGAGGAGTCCCGAGCCACATAGATTTATTTCCCCATCCCCGCCCCGTACATTTTTCCAGGATGCAAGCCTGAAGTTTGAGAAACTTGTGAGGAAATAAAGGAAGTTAGGCTGAGGGGCAGAGAGCGAGACTTTTCTGTTTTCCAAAAGCTCGGTCTGAGGCCCCTCAGTCTTGCTTCCTACCCCGCGCTTTGAGTTTCTCCGGGTTGGATGCGCTCAGGGGCACCGAGAAGAGAAAACTCCTGGTTTTCTTAGAGGGTCTTGTTCTCTCCCTGGCGGAAGCTCCAGGTCGGCTTCCCGCCCTCTCTTCTGGTGTTAGGAAGCTGAGAAGCCACAGAAAAGTGTAGGCGACTTGAGTATGGACGCAGTGAAAGACACAAATACTGTGTACATGCCTGGATGTTTTATCTTGAGCTGTAAACTTACGGCGCCGCGTCCCGTGGCTTCTGCATTTTAAAAGCAAAAACAAAAACAAAACCGCGAGAAACGAAAAGAGTTGAGTCAGGTGAAGGTTCTCAGGCGCTAAAGCAAAGCTAGTGGGGTCAATCGACGGTGCTGGGAACTTTCCCGGTGGTGACTTGTTCGCAGACAAATGCCGTTGAGCCCAATAAGCAAATGGGAACTTGGCCGGACCTCTGCTTGGGTTTCTCAGATTTTTTTTTTTTTTTTTTACATAAAGTTTTCGTAGGTTCATTATCAAGAACTTAAATGAACTGTGCGAATACACAGGAGTGGGAGAAAAATATCAGAGGACAGTTTAGAACATTTCGATCTTTAGCAAGTTTGAAAAGACCGTGACACTAACGTGTGTCTGTTGAAGATTACTGTCATTTCACTATCTAAAACATTGCTGTCTTCTTCACTTAACTAATCTTCCTCACTAAAGATAACGCGTGCATTTGGCCCAGGTAGACAATAGTAATTGTCATAAAATCATGATAAATTAGAATTTTGAGATCGTTGCAAAGCAGCAAGCACGTTATGTGTTTATAGGTTGTATGATATGTTTTGGGGAATCCAACCGGAAGAGGTAGTGGATGTGTTAATGTTTTAACATTTAAAGATAATGGTGTGATTTCTATTTCAAAAAAAAAAATATATGCAGGTATGGGCTTATTTTGCCAAAGAAAACCCAGCCGTTGCACCGAGTTTTGCCAAAACCGTCAGTGTTTGGAAACGACTCCGACGATGATGATGAGGTAAGGGAGCCTATGCTTTAATTCCTGCATTAGTAGAGCATTTTTAAAAACTGCTTGTGGCCGGTTGTGGTGGCGCACGCCTTTAATCCCAGCACTTGGGAATGCAGAGGCAGGTGGATCGCTGTGAGTTCAAGGCCAGCCTGGTCTACAAATCGAGTCCAGGGCAGCCAAGGCTACACAGAGAGACCCTGTCTCAAAAACCAAAAAAAAAATAATTAATTAATTAATTAATTAATAAAAAATAAAAACTGCTTGTGAATTTGTGTCTTGGCCTTGGTTGTTTGTCAGGACAGTGGTTTGGGAGTATCCTTTACAGACCCTTCAAAAGGATTGCTTAAAAGAGCTCCTCCACTGCTGTCTTCCTGTGATTTTAGAATGACTCCCTATAAACTTAGTTCCTTTTAAATAGTTTTATGCACTCTTTCCAGTCACTACGATGCTACAGACTTGTTGGCAATGTTTCTAAGAATGAGATAGGATTGCTACCAGTTTCCTAGAAGTTTTTCTCAAAGTAGTTTCTAATGTGCTAACTTATCTAGGATCACATTTTTTGTGAAATGGTTTTTGGAGTTATTCCTTTGGTGTCTGCTAAATGTAATTGCTTTGTTATTATCCTATTGAATAAATTAGTTTTGATAAAACTGTGTACCTATTATAAAACATTTTCTGTTTTAGCAGCCAAAGTTAGTGTTTGCCAATGAAACCCAGGTATTTGGTTTGGTTTGGTTTGTTTGTTTGTTTTTTTTTTTTTCGAGACAGGGTTTTTCTGTGTAGCCTTGGCTATCCTGGAACTCACAGAGAACTACCTGTCTCTGCCTTGTGAGTGCTGGGATTAAAGGTGTGTGCCACCACACCTGGCTGAAACACAGATGTTTTTTATTTTTTCCCCAAAAAACAACCCTAAATTTGAGTTTATCTTAACATTAAAGTTGTTTGTTTAGATTTTTCTAATTATATATTAACACAGGTAGATCCTTTGTATTCTTTGCTTTTTTATTTTGAAAAAATTGGTTGTATTTGCCTCATGGTTTTTAAAAATCAAGGTTAAATTTCCAAATAAAATTGCAGGTTTTGCCAGGCATATTGGTACACGCCTTTAATCCTAGCACTTGGGAGGCAGAAGCAGGCATTGTGAGTTAAGAGGACAGCCTGGCCTACAGAGTGAGTTCCAGGGCAGCCTGGGCTACAGAGTGAGTTCTAGGACAGCCTGGCCTACAGAGTGAGTTCCAGGACAGCCAGGGCTACAGAGTAAGTTCCAGGCCAGCCTGGCCTACAGAGTGAGTTCCAGGCCAGCCTGGCCTACAGAGTGAGTTCCAGGCCAGCCTGGCCTACAGAGTGAGTTCCAGGACAGCCAGGGCTACAGAGTGAGTTCCAGGCCAGCCTGGGCTACAGAGTGAGTTCCAGGACAGCCTGGGCTACAGAGTGAGTTCCAGGACAGCCTGGGCTACAGAGTGAGTTCCAGGCCAGCCTGGCCTACAGAGTGAGTTCCAGGCCAGCCAGGGCTACAGAGTGAGTTCCAGGCCAGCCAGGGCTATTATACAGAGAACCCTGTCTCGAAAAAACCACACAAAAGTGCAGGTTTTATACAGCTCATACGGGCTTAAAACTCAGGTCCTATCGCCCTGACCTCCCTTTGAGTCCTAGGCATCAGGCTGTGCTGCCTGCCAGAAGCCAATGACTTCCACAGCTGTGGCCAATGCTCCTGATTCTGTGTGGTAATTTTATAAACGTGGTGCGGTGGCGCCATGAATAAATAGATGGTCGCTGACCAGCATTGACTCAGCTTATGAACGTTTATGTTATGGTCGTACAAAAGCAGTATACATTCAACAAAAGCAGAGTTGGACTTGTGGTCTTCCTAGACTGCGTACTTGGTAAAGTTAGTGGGCTGAAGCTATCAGCCGTGGGATCATGGGGGTGAGTAACCTAGCTACAAGACAGTGTGTTGCTGAGCTATTACGTTTGGGAGACTGAGGCGTATTATTTTGTTGGTAGTGTTTTGTGTCTGTTTGAGACAGAGTCTCATCGATAGCCCTGGCTGGTCGGACCTTACTGTGTAGATCAAGCTGGTTTTGGACTCACAAAGCTCTTTCTGCCTCTGCCTCCTGAGTGCTGGAATTAAAGGCATGCATTTCAACACCCCGCAATATTAAATGCTTTTTACTCAGGATACCCAGTCTGTTGTAAACTGAAGACCATCTTTATAGTGTTGCTTTCGTCCAGCTTAGAGTTCAGTGATAAGCATGCAAGCACTGAGGCAGACTGAAATTTGGAAAGAAAATTAAATTACTGAGGATTCCTATGTGCTCACTCTACTTTGATCTTCACAATTACCCTGTGATATATGTACTAATTTAACTTACAGATGAAATTGAAATTCGAATAGATTAAGAAATGTTTCCATTACGAGCCCATGCAGCTAATAAGTAAATGACAAGATTACGATTTGAATGCAGGAGACAGCTAGTTGGTTCAGTCCCTAAGGCATCTGCTGCCAAGTCTAGCAGCCTGAGCTCAATTCCAGGACCCACATGGCGGAAGGAGAACTGACTCTCAGCTTGCCTCCACCCTTCACTGTGTGTTCTGGCACCGTGTGGCAACACAAACACAAATAAGTAAATAAATATAATAAGATTTGAGCACTGGTCTATCAGATTCTTAAACCTATGTTTTTTCCATTCTTCCTTTTTTGCTTTATATTAATAGAAACTTAAAATGTTAGTGAAATATAGAGGACAAAAATCATTCATTTTGCTGAAAGAATACCAGGCAGGAATAGGCATTTGCACAGCTTTCAAAGCTGTTGTAGATTTGAGTAAACAAAGGTGGAGATCATTTCAGCTGAGAGAAGAGAACAGAGAGCATGGAGTATACTTGTTGTGGAGCAGTGTGTTTAGATGAGAGTGTCCAGAGAGAAAAGTGTTGCAGCGCGGTTCTCACAGGCTGGGGCCAGATTGTGGGGTATCGTGCACTGTTTGTAAGAAATATCAACGTAGCATTTGTAAGTAGTTTTTGAGTACTGTGTTTAGTTTACTTAGTGCTGCCATCCCATTTTTATCTTGAGACAATAACTCCAATTGTGAAGCACAAAAGGGGAGAAAGTCTGAGGTTGGAGAGCCAAGAATTTAAGGCCAACCAGGTATAACAAGATCTTTTCTCAAAGAAAGGAGGGTGGGATGGAGATAGGAGACTGTGGTCAAGAGTCTCGTTAGAAGTCTTACGTCGTTCAGGAGGAGATGAAGATTTAAGCTTTGGTTCCCAGGTTAGGGGGAAGCAAAGGCAACAGGCCAGGCAGCCCGGTGATGAATGGGAAAGGAGCAAGATGTGTTAAGGATTTATATTTGTTTATTTTGTATGTGTATACATGTGTGGGCACGCATATGCCATGACACACACATGGAAGTCAGAGGACAACGTGGGGGAGTCAGCTCTCCCCACCCCTGTCATGCAGGTTCCTAGAATTGAGTGCAGGTTGTTGGCGTGGCGCTAGGCACCTTTACCTGCTGAGCTGTTTCGCCATCCCTGCTCTGAGAGTGTTTCAGGTAGCTATGGTTAGCACGGGGTAGAGGGGAAGGGAGTTGACATAGTGTGTGGGTTTTTCAGCACGCTGAAAAAGTAGATGCATTTTTAGATTTATTCATAGACTTTGTAAAGTTTCTTTCATAATTATTTATTTTGTGTGTGAGTGGACACACTCTTGACATGCATGCCAGCCATAGGACAACTTGTAGGGCAGTTGATTCTCCTGCTGGGTCAACGCCAGGGGTCAAACTCAGGTAGTCGGGCATGGTGACTGTGAGCCATCTCCTCATGTCCCCCTTTCCTTTAAGAAAGCTGGTGCACACCAGAGGACAGCTTTTAAGAGTTGGTTTTCTCCTTCCAGTTTGTGGAGTGGCCTGGTCCATTCTCTTGTCTTAGTTTCTCACTACCCATGGCAGCACTGGGATTGCAGATGCACACCACCACATGACACTTTCCTTCTTACTAGTTCAGGGATCAAGCTGAGGGTGTGAGGGTGTGTGGCAAGCACTCGGACCTGACGAGCCACCTCATTGACCAGCTCCCCCTTTTAAGAAAATAATGCAATACAGTGTACATGCCATATGCTTCTGTTTTAATTTTTAAATGACGTTTGTTTGGTCTTGTGTATGTATGTGTGCACGTGTACATCTGCATGAGTGTGTGTGCATGGTGCTTGTGGTGGTGAGAGGGCAGCTTGTACGCGAGGGTGCTCATCTCCCACATTATGTGGCTCATCAGTCTTTAAGGAGCTGTGCCGCCATCACCGTCTAATTTTTAGTAGTTTTATCACCCAGCAGTCGCTCTCCAAACCTTGGTAACCTTTCACTTGTGTTTGTGCGGAGTCTTCTGTTCTGACATTTCACACGGATGTGGAATGGGAAATAGGGGGCGCAGTGTTTTGTCATGTTTCTTGTAAAGTAGCCTAAGCATTCTTAAAGTGATAATGTCAGTATTTCACACCCCTTTTCATTCATTCCTTTAATTAAAAATTTTTAAAATTTTTGACTATGCTGTGGATGGAACTTGGAACCTATATTTTAATATTTATTTTGTGTGTATGAATATATATGTATCATGTGCCCATGTGAGTCAGAAAGTATTGGCTCCCCTGGAACTGAAGCTATAGACGGCTGTGAGCCACCTATAGGTACTGAGAATGGAACTCAGGGTCTCTGAAGAGTAACTAGTGCTCTTAACTACTGAGCCATCTCTCCAGACCCTACTCTAATTTGACTCTGTGTGTGTGTGTGTGTGTGTGTGTGTGTGTGTGTGTGTGTGTGTGTAGTGCATGTAAGTGAATGGTGGGACTTAGGTACACGTGTAGAAGCGAAACAGGGTATCAGATGTGTCCATCGTTTTGCCTTGAGACAGGTCTCTCACTGACCTGGAATCGTTCCTTTTGGCTAGGCTAGGCAGTTAGTGGGCCCCCAGATGCACTTGGCTGCATTCCCCAGCGCTGGGCTCATAGGCACTCTCTGTTTTATATGGGTACTGGGGATTCAAACTCAGGCCCTCCTGGCCCTACTCTCGTTACTGAATAATAATTCATAGTACTACATTTTATTTAGTCATCAGTTGGTGTGCCTGTGAGTTTCTGGCTATTTTAAGTAGTACTGTTATCAACACCTGTTTGTATATAGGTTTTTGTGTGGGCATGTGCTATTATTTATGTTGGATATATCCCTCAAAATGAATTGCTAGCAGGTTCATACGATAATTTTTGTTTGTGGTGTGAAGTAGTGATTGAATTTAATTCTTTTGCATGTGGCTACACAGTTCTTGCAACACCATTTGTTGAAAAAAGACTATTTCCCATTAAATTGTCTGGTGTTCCTGTGGTTTATTTTAACGAATAAATCATTCTTTAAACTATTTACCATGGAGCCTACAGAAAGCTTGAGTCAGTTACCATTTCCCTTTACATTAAATAACCCTGGCATGCTTCGTAAACAAACCAACATGAAATGTCAGTGGTGCTGTTGCTGTTCTTTTCTGTTGTGAAGTGAGGGTGCTGGCAGCTGAGCAGTGGGGACCCTGGGTCAGAAGAGCTTCATGGACCACTTTGCTTCAGCTCTCTTCCTCCCTCCCTTCTGAAGGGAGCTTGGGCCGCGTGAGTGGTAAAGGACTCGAGAAGCCAAATAGGAAAGGGTGAGTTGATCAGAGGGCAGCAGTAAGAAGAAGCAAGCCTAGATTACCTGTGGGGGCTGGGATTATCTTGGTTCTAGAAGAATCTGAAGCCAGTGTGGAGATTGAATTTAGGTAAGGAGGAAGACAGGGATCAAAAGCCCTCAAATTGGGCTGGAGAGATGGCTCAGTGGTTAAGAGTGCTTCCTGTTCTTCCAAAGGACCTGGGTTCAATTCCCAGCACCCACATGGCAGCTCACAACTGTCTGTAACTCCAAGATCTGACACTCTCATACTAAGGCACATAAAAATTAAGATTAAATAAAATATTTTTTTTTAAAAGGCCCTCAAATCCTCTTAGCCTTGGTCTTCCATTGGTAGAACCTCCCCATCAACCAGTTGACAAGGGAGTTACAGTAATTCCTAATGAATAGAGTATTAAACTGTTTATAAAATAGTTTACCTGGCTATAAAATCATTAGTCTGGTTCATTTCTGCTTATCCTTGTGCTGTGAACTGAGTTTCTTAGTTAAGTAGATTATTTAAATATCTGTGGAGTTTAAATAAAGCAAAACCTCTTTTCATAACCAGCAGTTTAAACAGCTATAAAACTAGATGTGTTTTGAATTACATAGAAACAAACAGACTCTATGGATCCTCCTCGGAAGAGCATGAGACAGAGCAGAAGAAGAGCTGCTGCAAAGCAAAGCCCTTGCTCTTTAGTTTCGTTTGTTTTGTTTTCTTGACAGCTCATCAGAAACAATTAAACATCCTAAAATTTGGATCATACTTTATTTCCAGTGGACCAGCAGAGGGGGCCCTAGCACACGAGTTCTGTTGGGTTGAAGTGCTTATATTCAGGATTAGTTTTGTTTATCCTCAAGTGCGTGCACGCGCGTGTGTGTGCGTGTGCATGTGCGTACACACATTCCCATACTTGTAACTTTTGCCAAAGCAGCTATGTGGAGGTCAGAGGACAAGCAGAGGTGTGGGTTCTTGTTTGCCCCCTTATTTGGGGGCAAGTTATTTGTTGCTCACTCACATACACCAGGTTGGCTGGCTCTCCAGCCCCAGGGCCTTGTGTCTCTGCCTTCCATTTTACCACAGAAGCACTGGTGTTACAGCAAGGCGGCCACGTCCACCTTTGAAAGGATTCTGAGATCTGAACTCTGCTTAGTGCTTGCACTACAAGTGCTTTGTCTAAGTCATCCCCCTGCCCCATGGTTAATTTTACTAGAAAAGTGGTAGTCTAGTACTTGTACTTGGGTAGCTTTTTGTTTTTTAACTATCAGAACTAATCAGGAGTATTTACTGGTTTGTTAAGAGGAGTAAAGATAGCAGAGGCGGTGGGAGGTTCTTGCCCCGAGTAAGAAAACATGTTGTGAACCTGGGCCTTGGGCTTTCTCAACTGGGCCAGATGTCAGCAAGACCCAGCCACTGGTGTCCACGTCCCTCACAACTGTGGTGTTTGTGGAGCTGCGCAGGTTGTTATGTGAGTGTTGAGATGTGAACTCTGGCCCTGGTGATTGCAGAGCAAGCTTTCTTACACCCCACCCCGGGCATCTCTTCAGCGCACTGACACAGTCTTGTTTATATAATAGGCAGGTCTGGCCAACAGCCTCACTCAGACTCCTTCCTGGTCTGTGTGATTTCTCTTCTCCTCTCCTCTCCTCCCCTCCCTCTCCTCCCCTCCCCTCCCCTCCCCTCCCCTCCCCTCCCCTCCCCTCCCCTCCCCTCCCCTCCCCTCCCTCTCCTCCCCTCCCCTCCCCTCCCCTCCCCTCCCTCTCCTCCCCTCCCCTCCCCTCCCCTCCCCTCCCCTCCCCTCTTCTCTTCTCTTCTCTTTCTCTCTCTCTCTCTCTCTCTCTTTCTCTCATGGTGGCATGTTGGACACATTTTTTAAAATTCTTTTTTTCCATTCTGAAATACAGTGCACAATGTAGTGCTTGTATTTTTCAATTTCAGAATTTTCTCACGCTTTTTCCTTCTTTTCCTCTCTCCTTCCTTTATATAGTAATTTCTCTCTCATATTATCTCTGTTTGATGAGACACTTGCTCATGCTTTACTTTCATTCTTTAGAAACGGTTTCTTTCAGTTCTTTGGGCATGCCTTATTCATTACATATATTGTATGCTTTTGCCTGAAAACTGGAGATTAAAGTCATGTATAATATAGCAACATGAACTCTCAGAATTTGTTTGCTTTTTTAAAAAAATTTACTTTTATTTCATGTATATTGGTGTTTTGCCTGCATGTATGTCCCTGTGAGGTGTCAGATTCCCGGGAACTGGAGTCACAGAGAGTTGTGAGCTGCCACTGGGAATTGAACCTTGGTCCTGTGGAAGAGCAGCCAGTGTTCTTATCTGCCAAGATATCTCCCTAGTCCCATGCTTTTTTAAAATGCTTAATTACATATTTTTTAATATTGTTGGTAATTAGACCAGCATAAATAGCCTTGTTTCCTTGAACTGCATCTCTAGCCATTTTGTACAGAAACTTTTCTGACTGATTCTATAAAGGCTTGTGTTCTTTGTGTTGTCACTGAAGTCTCTTATCTTAGTTGACACCTAATGATTTGATTTACTTAAACATTTGGAACTAGTTAAGTCTACAGACTTTATGACAAAGTGGACAATGTTCATGTTATATCAGGCCTGCAGTTTACCACTCTGACTTAGCCTTTACTCTTGTATAGCTCGAAGGGCAGTTCCAAAATGCTTAGAATCCTCTGGGTCTTTACTGGTGTTATGCCTCAGTCCTGTAACACGTGGCCTTAAGATCCCCTGGAGTGTACTGGAACTTTATTCTTTCTTTCTTTTTTTAAGATTTATTTATTTATTTATTTATTATGTATACAGTGCTCTGCCCGCATGTACAGAAGAGGGCACCAGATCTCATTATAGATGGTTGTGAGCCACCATGTGGTTGCTGGGAATTGAACTCTGGAGGAGCAGACGATGCTCTTAGCCGCTGAGCCATCTCTCCTGAGGGTCTCACCGTGAATGCCGGCCAACCTTAACTTGTGACCCTCCTGCTTCAGCCTTCCAATACTGCAAGTACAGCTCAAGCTTCGTGTTTGCCTGACTTCAGAACTGTCCCTTTTTGTTTGCTTGCTTGCCTGTTTGTTTTGGGAGAAATTCTCAGGCTCTCTATACATTGGCCTGCTAGCCTCAAACTCCTGGACTTGAATGATCCTCCTGCCCCACCCTCTTGGGTAGCTAGGAGTAGGCATTTGTTAGCATGCTGTTTACTCCAGCTGTTGTGATAAGTTAACATGAGGCCTGTTAGTTCTGAATTTTACCTCTTCTTGCTTTCCTATAAATGCTTTTTTCCGCTACTCTTCACTAGTTCTTTTACTTTTACTTTCCATTTCTGAGACCTCTGGCTTTCTTTCCTAGTTTTCAACAAGTGTTCTTAGGCCTCTTGTTTCCTAAGCTTTGATTATGGAAGAGCTCTTGCCTGTTTCTCCCCCCCCCCCCCCAGACAGGGTTTCTCTGTGTAGCCTTGGCTGTCCTAGACTCGCTTTGTGGTCCAGGCTGGCCTCGAACTCACAGTGATCCACCTGCCTCTGCCTCCCAAGTGCTGGGATTAAAGGCGTGCGCCACCACGCCCGGCTTTGCCTGTTGGTTTTATCATGTAAAACCTACCTGGTTTTTGTAGTATTTCTAGATTTTTTTACTTATTTGTTTTTGTAGTGTTGAAGAGCAAACTGAGGGCCTTACACATGGTAGGCAAGCCTCTCCTACAGAGTTGTATTACACCACAACAGTTAAAATATATTAATTTATATTAACATGTATGGGTATTTTGCCTACATGTGTGTCTGTGCACCACTTGCATGCCTAGTGTCCCCAGAGACCAATATAAATCTTTGTTATAAGCCATGAAGTTTGATAGTGCTTGCCAGCACAAGATAAGTTAATAAAAATTTACCAATAATTGTGAGTTCTTAAAAGTTGTATTAGCTTCTCCCACCCCGCCATAAAAGGAAGGTGTGGTAGCATACACTTTTAGCTCAGGAGACAGAGGTAAGCGGATCTCTTGAGTTCAAGGTCAGCCTGATCTACAGATCCAGTTCCAGAACACTCCCACCCCACCCCCCCAAAAAATTGTATTAGGCCTTAGATTAAACTTTGTTAGCTAAAGAAGAAAAAAATTGTTAGCTCTTGTCTTTTTTCCACTATCTGTTACTATGGTGGATTACATTGATTGGCTTTCCTAAAGTGAGACTACTCTTGTCTTGTAAATGCTAACACAACCCCACATGGTCTTGGTGTGTGTGTGTGCGCATGTGTGTGCATCCATGCACTGCCTACATGCCTAGTTCCTGAGGAGGCCAGAAGAGGATAACTGATCCCTGGAGTCAGAGTTATAGATGGTCTTAAGCCACCATGTGGATGCTGGAAATTAGACCTGAGTCCAGGGATGAGTCTCTGCCTCCATTTCCTGGGGGCTTTGTCATCACACTTGGTTTCTTTCTTTTCTTTTCTTTCTTCCTTTCTTTTTTCTTTTTTCCTAATAATAACCTTTCTGCCAGGTGTTGGTGGTGCATACCTTTAATCTCAGCCCTCAGCCTGGTCTATAGAGTGAGTTCCAGGATAGTGAAGGCTACACAGAGAAACCCTGTCTCAAAAAAAAAAAAAAAAAACTAAAAATAAATGCCTTTCCGAGGGGTTGAACACCCTCCCCTATGTGACAGCATCTTAGGAGCAGGCAGTCCTCCTTCTGCTTGCAGGGATTATACTTATTGTTGGTTTTAATTTCTTTAAAGTATATTTTAAAAATTTTTAATTTTACCTCATGGCTGAGTATGCGTGTGTGTGTGTGTGTGTGTGTGTGTGTGTGTGTTTGTGTGTGTGTGTGTGTGTGTGTGTGTGTGTGTGTGTGTGTTCGTTCGTTCATGAGAAAGTCAGAGGACAACTTTCAGAGGTTTGGTTGTCTACCTGGATTTTGGGAATTGAACTCAGAGTTTCCAGACTTGGTAGTAAGCACCTTTACCCACTGAGTCATTTCGTCACCTTGGAAGTTTTAGTATCTAATAAGATAAACCTGTTCATATAGACAGAAGGTCCATATATCTGCAATCATGTAGGTGTAAAAAGGTCTTGGAGCTGTGTTTCTCAACCTTTCTAATGTTGTCGAAACCCCAACCATAATTTTTTTTGCTACTTCATAACTATAATTTTGCTACTGTTATGACTCATAAATATCTGTGTTTTCCAGTGATCTTAGGTGGCTCCCGTGAAAGAGTCATTCAACCCCCAAAGGGGTCCCAAAGGGGTCTCGACCCACAGGCTGAGAACTTCTACCGTAGGGTGTGTCTAGGCCCAGCTCTGACTTTTTGTTGTCGTTGTACTTTTGTTTTCAAAGACAGGGTTTATCTGTGGAACAGCCCTGGCTGTCTTGGAACTCACTCTGTAGACCAGGCTGGCTTCAAACTTAGAGACCAGGCCGTCTCTGTCCCATCTCATTAACCTCCTCCGTGCCCCCCTGCTGTGCCCCCCACCCTCCCCTCACACCTCCCCTATCAGTGTGTCACCACTGCCCAGCTGCTTGGTAAACTTTTTACTTTAACAGTTTGAATTTCTTGCACTTGAAGACTTTTGTTTTTCTGAGACAGGGTTTGTCTGTATAGTCCTGGCTGTCCTGGAACTCGCTCTGCAGACCAGGCTGGCCTCAAGCTCAGAGACCAGCCCACCTCTGTGTCCTGCTGGGATTAAAGGTGCGTGCCACCAAGGCCCAGCTGGTTTTGTTGTAGTTTCACTTGCAGTGTTTCTTACCTCCATCCTATTCAATCCTTTCCATATTCATACTAGAACATTTGAGGCAAGCATTCTGCCATTGAGTTAGCCGCTTGTCCTGGAGCAGTGGCGCACTGCAGGCGAGACAGCGTTCCAGTTCTCCCTGTGCTGTCAGTCTGAGCTCCTATTTCCAACTCAGGGAAGAAATGAAATCTCAGTTATTTGCCTTTCCCAGAGAAGGTGATATGTAAAAGTCCATGTCTACGTTGCTGCTTTTAATGCGAACCTAATTAATCTGTCTTCTGCTGTTCATGTTTCTTCTTCTTTCAAAATACTAACCGTTGGAGCCACTTGCACCCTTGCCTCTGGGTAGTTCGATTCCTTGCCTTCTGTCTTTGAGTTTCAGATGGCAAGGATAACTCTTAGCATTTGAGCATGATTGTGGATTGCCTGTGTCACCTCAGAGGATTAGGCTGCAGCGTGTATTGGTTTGCAGTTTGTAGTAGAATTTAAACTTTGCATTCCTAGCTATGGTATCTTAGGTGATTGTTTCATTTTTCTCAGTCTCAGTTTCCACAGTGCTGCACAGCTATAACCTCAGAACCACAGAGGCCAAGAGCCTGAGTTAGAGTCCAGCCTGGAGCACATTGCGAAACCTTATCTCCAAAACAAAACAGGAAAGCTGGACTCTATGATATTATCTATTTAAAGTTTGTTTTAAAGATAAAAATAGTTTATCTTAAATGCCTAGCTTAGTGTTTGACACTTGGTAGAAGTGCAGTAAGTTGTGTCTGTGTTACTACACAGTAAGACCGTCTCTGCTTACAGTCAGGAGCATCATTAATCACTAGTTCCTGGATGTTTCCTGGGCTGGCTCCATCCCACTTTGTGTTTGATGGTAATATTTAGTAGCCCGTTTTTCTCTGACCTTTTAATGCAAATTTAATTTCTAGTCTGGATTGTAGCTATTAGCTAGGAGGCATTATATTAGAAAAATTTCATAAATAAGGCACTAATATTTAGTTACTTTTTGGAATTATTACTGTTTTATTGGGCTTATATACAAGCTCATTGCATCTTGCTTATCCTATTTAATTGACAATTTTTAATTAGACGTCAATACATTTTTTACCTCTAAATATGCAGAGTTAAATAACAAAATTAGGGTTTTAAAAATTTCTTTGAAATTGTATACATCTTCATGTACTATATTGACAGGTTGTGATATTGGTTATTTCAGCTTTACCATAAAAGTCATTTTAAAAAAGCTTTTCCTTTATTTTTATGACACGTCCCAGTGTTTATAGTCAGACAAAAAGTAATAATCCCACATCTCACTCTTGGACTTATCAAAAGCTCAAAATAAAATAGATCAGATCACTTTCTGAAACAAAATTACTTTATTAGTTTAGTAATAATTTGAGGTTACTTCAAAGATAAGCAGCAGTATTTGGAAGGAGATTCATTTCCTGGCTCCCGGCCTTATCTGCAAGAAGTACATCTTCAGTGTCAAGAGACTGTGTGTTTATAACAGAACCCTAATAAAGTCTGTCCTGGGCACACTGCACACCTGACTTGGTCACTGTCACTATCTATGGGGTCCCAAACTATTGCTTGTCTTTAAAAAGAGAAACACCCGGCCGAGTATATTTCATTAAAATTGCCCTTGCAGAGGAAGGGCGGTGAGACCTTTGACTCTTCAGAGTGCTAGCTGCTGCAGCACGGTTTATAGTGTTGCTTTTGAAAATAAGTTTGTGCTTCTAACTGGGAAAATGTGTAGAATTTTAATTTTATTGGTAAGTAAAAGTTGGAAGAGATATGATTCTATATACAAATGTTTTTATTAAACATAAAATACTTATTTTTCTATCACTAATTTTGGTTGATGTAATGTGAGATACAGACAATATGTTCTGAGTTGTTTGGGTTTTTTGTTTTGTTTTGTTTTGTTTGTTTTTGTTTGTTTTCATTATGAGCACTCCCCTTTCAGCTGCTCACACTTTTTGCTATGGCTTTTTATCACAAAGAAATGATCACACAAAGCAGGTAAGATGGAGTTTCAGAACTGCACTTCCTGACATTAGCACATGCATTATGTAGAACCATCTGTCTGGATTCTGCAACTATACTATGCTCCAACAGAGACAAGAGCCATCACACACAGCAGAGACAAGAGTTATCACACAGTAGAGACAAGAGTTATCACACACAGCAGAGACAAGAGTCATCACACACAGCAGAGACAAGAGCCATCACACACAGCAGAGACAAGAGTCATCACACACAGCAGAGACAAGAGCCGTCACACACAGCAGAGACAAGAGCCGTCACACACAGCAGACCTAGCTTCTGAGTTGTCCCCTCAGCACTGTCCTTTCCAGGCACGCTGAAGTCAGTAGCCTGCACACAACTCTTGTCCTGAGTTACCTGTTAGCTCCCTACCGCATCCTGTATGCTCTCTTGCATTCCTCTTCAAACATACCACGCTGTGATTGATAAATAATATGTTATTTTTGTCTAGGTATTTTTTAAAGTTTTATTTTATTAGTTGTATTAGAGATTGAACCCAGGACCTCATGCATGTTAGGCAAATTTTCTACCTCTTAGCCACATCCCAAGCACACTTGTGTTTGAGAGTGTGTGAATGATAGGTCTCAACACTTTCACTTAAGACTGTACCCATGCAAGAGTTAGGACTTAAGTTACCTTTAGTTTCCTGCTTCTGTTGTGGTGCTGTAGGGGGAAATCATGTGCATGTCCCAGTATACCATGTCAGGAGTTTCTTTTGGCAGTATATACCCAGGTGTAGGAATTTCTGATGTTTTCTCATTAAGTTTGCCCTATATTTTTGTCTTATAGTATCTAAATGTTATCAAATTAAAGTTTTCTTCTATTTACAGTTTGCTGACTTTTTTTAACCTTTCAGATGTGTATGAATGTTGTGCCTGTACAGTTGCCTGTGCAGCGTGGGCATACAGTGCCTGCAGAGGCTAGAATAAGGCGACGCATCCCCTCGGGTTGGAGTTAGACACAGGGTAGTGGAAATAATCGACAGCTGGCAAATTTGAACAGTGTGGGCTTTGGGCTATCGGTGTTCACTGTCAGGTCACTGCCAGTTACTGCTTCCGGCTGGAGTAGGCGGTTTAGGGTTTGGTGGTTGACATGAAGGTTGTGCCCCGAGGCTATCCTTTACTTTAAGAACTAGCTAGTCCCAAGAGGAGCAATCTTCCTAAACATCAGAAACACAGAAAAGAAAGAAAATATTGATAATACTATTGGTCATGGGAGGCAATGATGGCAAATAGATAAATACAGGCTATAAGAAAATGCAGAGTAGTTAAGTTTGTTTTGTTTTTAAATAGTCTCACAAAAAGCTAGCTGTTTCCCTGTACCTTGGCTTTCTGTTATTTATAATAGCTTATTTTTTCAAAAAAATATTTCTGGGCTGGAAAGAGGCTCAACAGTTGAGAGCACTGGCTGTCCTTCACAGGACTGGGGTTCAGATCCCAGCACCCACATGGCGGCTAGAGCACCAGCATGTTTGCTATACAGACATCCCTTCAGACAAGCATCCTTACACATAAAATTAAAAATGAATCAAAGGAAAATAAAGATGGCTGTGGACATGGCTCAGTCAATAAAGTGCCTGCCTCAAGCGTGAGGACATAAACTCAGATCGCTGGCACCCATGCCGATGCTTATGTCTGTAGCCTGGGCCGGTGGGGGCGGGGCATGGATCCGAGCAGATTTCTGGAGCTTGCTGACTGAGGTGGAGAGTGATGGAAGACAGACAGCTGTCAGGAGAGCACTACAAATCAGTGCTTGGTATCCGTGCACACCCACATATATGTGTGTGCACACTTGTGCATGTGGATACACACAAAGTGGAGATGCTTGGTCCTTGAAATTTTTAATAGAGAGGAATCTATAAAACTGTTAGGGTTTAGAGCTATAGGAGAGAACACTTTTTTTAATTTTTTAAAGATTTATTTATTATGTATAGTGAGTGTTATGCCTGCATGTGTGCCTGCAGGCCAGAAGAGGACACCAGATCTTGTTATATAGAGGGTTGTGAGCCACCATGTGGTTGCTGGGAATTGATCTCAGGATCTTTGGAAGAGCAGCCAGTGCTCTTAGCCTCTGAGCCATCTCTCTAGCCCAAGAATGGTTCTTTGAATTATTAGTCTATTTGAATTTTTACATTTATTCTTCCTAGATTTTCAGATTTGGTAACAAAACTACTCATGGTAGTGTTTTCAACACTTTATCGTCATCATTTGAATCTCCTGATTAATCTCACCAGAAGCTTACTTCACCAATCTTCAGAGACCAGCTTGTACATGTTCATCTTTGCGATGTGCTGCTTTATTCCCTGTCTTACGAGAGCATCCTTTTGAGCACTGTTTGGTGAAGGAGTTCCAGTAATAACCTGCAGAGCAGTTTCTCTTGTACCTCAGAGCAGTCCACCTGAGCAAGGCAGCCTCACGGGAGGCTTCCCCTGCCGACTATCTGAGCCAACTGTGGAGGGTTCTTTTTTGTCCGTTTTTTCTTCTATTTGTTTTTCTTTCTGTGTGTGGCATATACATGTGTATGCATGTTTGTTTGCTCGGGTATGAGTGTGTGTGTGTGTGTGTGTGTGCGCGCATGCGTGTGTGTGTGTGTGCGCGCGTGTGCGTATGTGTGTGTGTGTGTGTGTGTGTACACTTGTGTGCTACTGTAGAGGCCAAAGGAGGTTGTCAGGAATTATCCTGCTTGCCTTTTATATCTTTTTCATTGAGCTAGTTCATTCTGGGGACCCCTACTTTTGCCTTCTCGGGCCGGGATTATAAATGGGCCGCCACGCCCACCAAGCATGCATTGGTTCCGAGCTCCAGCTTTGACATTTTAATCACTGAGCCATTTCCCTTGCCCCATTGATTTACTTATTTTTAATGTGTTAGACTATGCTAGGCATGGTAGGTAGCACATTCTTGATATTTCAGCCTTTAGGAGATTAAGGCAAGAATAAAGGAACAATACAAATTTGAAGCCAGCCTGGGCTCCACGGTGAGGCTCTATTAAAAAAAAAAGGTGGGGTAAAGCATTAAAATAGATTTTTAAAATTACATGATGATTTAAAATAAGGAGAGTTGTAGTTACCACAATTCAAGTGAAGGAAAGGGTTTAAAGCACTGATAAGAAACTTGGTGGCCTCAGTTCTTCAGAAGAAAAGAATTAAAGACACAATTCAGAACCGGAAGCCAGAGCCGGAGCCTGTCCAGTCAAGTAGATAGGTGCAGAGTAAGAGTGTGGACTGCAAGCAAAGGCAAGTGACAGTGCAGCGGATGGGCAAGTAAGGCAAACTGTGCTGGAGGGACGACACTGCGGTGGAAAGCTGATTCTAAGAACAGGAAGCAGGTATCCAAAAATAGGTGAATTCGGAGTGTGCAGCCAGAAATAGGTCAGAGTCAAGTGTGTATACCGCTGAGTGGACAAAAGGAGCAGAGCTGTGCACAAAGTGGAAGCTCACACAACATTCCTCAGAGAACTAGGTGGCCAGTTGTCTGTTCTTGGCTGCTTGGTGAGAAATGGCCTTAGTCCCATCAAAGTACACACACACACACACACACACACACACACACACACACACACACACACACACACACACGGTTCCCCCTATGTAGTTCTGCCTGCCCCGAGACTCACTATGTAGACCAGGCTGGCCGTGAACACACCCATCTGCCTGCCTGTTCCTTTCCAGTGCAGGGGCTGGGGATAAATAGTGCCCCACAACACCCAGATATAAAGTTTCTGAATTTAACTTCTTGGGAGTGACTCACATTATATATACACCTTCATTTTCATGATGTAAGCTTCTACTTGAGCAGAGAGGGTTTTATTTACTGGCAAAGATCTTTCATTTTCAGAGCTGAGGACTGAACTTTGCTAGGCAAGTGCTCTACCACTGAGCTAAATCTCCAACCCCTGTCAGATATCAATTTAAAGCATTCATAGGAAAATATACTTAAAAGTATCCATGTTTAGGCTTTTGAGTGCATGAGGTCAAGCATACAAATTTACTAAATACTGTGGTATTTCAGAAGTGAAGAGTTGCTCTTTCCGCCATCTTGGCACCTGTGCAGGCCTGCTGGGAACAGGACTTCTAAAACGCGACTATGTCTGGAAGGCTGTGGTGCAAAGCCATTTTTGCTGGCTACAAGTGAGGTCTCCGGAACCAAAGAGAGCATACAGCTCTTCTTAAAATTGAAGGTGTTTATGCCCAGGATGAAACTGAATTCTACTTAGGCAAGAGATGTGCTTATGTGTATAAAGCAAAAAACAACACAGTAACTCCTGGAGGCAAACCAAACCAAACCAGAGTGATCTGGGAAAAAGTAACTTGGGCCCATGGAAACAGCGGCATGGTTCATGCCAGTTCCGAAGCAACCTTCCTGCGAAGGCCATTGGACACAGAATCCGTGTGATGCTGTACCCTTCTCGGATTTAAACTAATGAAAAATAAATAATAAAAGTGGAAAAAAAAAAGAAGTGAAAAGTTAAGATTGCAAATTAATTTTTAAAATGGCTTTATTATTTTAACACATTTAAACCATCACTTGAAGAGCTTGCTGTGTAAAAGACACAGTTCTAGGCACTACATCAAGGCTCTGGGTTCAGTCCTCAGCTCTGAAAAAAAAAAAAGACAAAATAAATTGATATCTAACTAGATATAGTGATGCTTGCCATTAATCCATCATTGAGGCAGACAGATCCCTCTGTGGGTTCGAGGCCAGCCTGATCTACATGGCTAGATCCAGGTTAACCAGGGCTGCAGTAGTGAAACTGCCTTAAAAGACAGGATGGTGGTGATGATGGTGATGATAAATTTATAATAATAGCTGTTGTTGTTGTTGTTGTAAGTGCCACTTGACAGGGAAATTTGGTTTGGCTGACTAATACATTTGACAACCCTTTGGAGGGCTTTAATGTGCTGGTCCCTTCTCTGTGTAGGACTACCCAGTAGTAGGAAGACAGGTCCCATTGTGGTTGTATGTCTGATTGACTCTGAGCCCCGCCCTGTTTCTCCAAATGCCTACAGTAAGGGCTCTGTCCCTGCATCCTTGCAGCACTTGTCTTTTTCATAGGAGCTCTTTTTGCTGGATTTAGGCAGCACCTTGTATCTTGTCACTTCAGTTTGCACTGTGTTGCTGTTTGTGACACTGAGCATTTTTCATGAGCCTGTTAGCCATGTATCTGCATGTCTTCTTTTTAAAATGTCTGCTTACGTCTATATAGCTCAGTCTGTCCTACCCATCTCAGATGTGTACTGTACAGATACCACAGCCAGCTCCTTTTAATGCCTTAGAATCTGTTCTGATGCATTAAATAGAAATTAATTTGTCTCCTAAAATTTAAGTGGAAAGTCTCTGATGTTAATTTAATTAACAGTACCTTTCTGTTTTTCACTCTTAAGTAAGAAACCATTTGCCAGCCAGAATGCTGGGAAAGGAATTTAAGTAAATAAACCATGGCATTCTTCTGTCTTTCAGACCTCCGTGAGTGAGAGCCTGCAGAGGGAAGCTGCTAAGAAGCAGGCCATGAAGCAGGTAGGATGAAAGAAAGAAATGCGCTCAACCAAGGGGTTGCCACCTGATACTGAGAGTAAAACAGAATAAATGTGTATGATGAAATAATTTAATTTCTTTTTTTTATTTTTTTATTTTTTTTCTTTTTGGTTTTTTGAGACAGGGTTTCTCTGTGTAGCCTTGACTATCCTGGACTCACTTTGTAGACCAGGCTGGCCTCGAACTCACAGTAAGCCACCTGCCTCTGCCTCCTGAGTGCTGGGATTAAAAGTGTGTGCCACCACGCCCTGCTGTTTTTTTATTAATTTTTTATTGTTTTTTATTATTTTGATTAGCATTCACTTGTCAGAAGAAAAAAGTTTAGCCACTGCCAAAGTGATTTCACGGTTACCTAGAATTCCTCTGCCAAGAAGTGGGGCGTGGTCAGGTCATTTTAGTGGTGGTTCTATTAGAAGACCCCAGTGGTTTTAGCACGTCTTCCCATACATGCATCATCTTAGAAAATTCTGAAAACTCGCTGTGCTTCCAGCTAAGAAAGTATCCGTTGCCCCCCTTTTGCACTGATTCTGCTTTTATAATACTATGTCTCAGATGTCACTGGTGCAAAGTGGAGCGCAGTGAACACGGTGACGCAGCTGCGAGTGCCACCCTAGCACAGCCTTCTCACCTGCCGCTGCTTCCTTCTGCTCCACTCTTACCTCGTGCTTTAATTCCACACTAACGCTCATCATGAAGTTTGATTGCATTTACCAAGTTGTAAAGAAAATAGGAGCTAGGAAGTAGACGATACTTTACTTTTTTGGTTTTGGTTTTTTTGGTTTTTGTTTTTGGTTTTGTTTTTGAGACAGGGATTTTCTGTGTAGCCCTGGCCGTCCTGGACCCAATTGTAGACCAGGCTGGCCTTGAACTCACAGAGATCCACCTGCCTCTGTCTCCCAAGTGCTGGGATTATCACAGGCGTGTGCCACCACACCTAGCTGGGCGATACTTTAATAGTCTTTTCATTTTATTTTTTTCTTTTTTCTCATTTATTTGGACCTGAATTACATAGAACTGATGCTGACACTTTTGTCTTTTACCTATTTGACTGGAAAAATGCTGTTTGTAATGATTAAACACAGCATTTTAGTGTAATTATCTAAATTGAAAAAAGTCAGCTGGGCATGGTGGCGCACCCCTTTAATCCCAGCACTCAGGAGGCAGAGGCAGGCAGATCTCTGTGAGTTCCAGGCCAGCCTGGTCTACAAGTGTAGGTCAGCCAAGGCTACATAGAGAGACCCTGTCTCCGGCGGGTGGGGGGGGGGGGAGAGAAAATAACAGTAAGCCTGAAAACAGAGGCTAGCTTACAGAATATGTTCTCTCCTTTGTCATTTGAGTTCAGGATGTCAGGCCAGGTGTCATGTACCTTCTCACCTCCTTTTCTAAATTTCTATAGAAACATTGTAAGAGACAAATTAATTGGCTGGCTTTATGTTTAATATTTTTAATTATGTGTGAGTGTGGGCATCTGTGTGTGGGTGTATTCATAGCCTTAGTTGGGTTGGTGTAAAATCCTAAGGTGGCCAGGGACATTGGATCCCCTGGAGCTGGAGTTACAGGTGGTTGTGAGCTTCCAAATGAAGGATCTGGGGTCCTGTAAGAGCAGCGTGTACCCTTAACCACTGGGCCAGCCTTCCAGCCCCTCCTTCTCCTAAATTTTTTGGACGAGTGCATGAATCTGTTCTGTAGTTGATTTCCTTGTCTGATATAATTCTGTAAGGCTATATACTTACCTCAGAGCACTTCTATATTTTGTTTTTGCTTTGTTTTTCTATTTTTTTGTTTTTGTTTTGAGACAAGGTCTCATTATGTGGCTCACTGCATAGCCAACCCTGTTGTTGAATTCCTCATTCCTGTGCCTCTTCCTCCCAGTTAGTCATGGCTGTATAGTATTTCCTAGTTGCACTCCGCCCCCTTGGATTCTCCCAGCTAGTTTGTGGAGGGAGCCACAGTTCATTAGCAGTCATTTTCTGGATATTGAGAAACCCAGGGTGGGAGTCTTGATATTTTCAGCAGTACTGCAGGTAAAATATCTTAATTTATATATGCAATCTTCTAACTGTGAGGGATTAGTGTAGGGACCGAGGACAGACTCGGGCAGTAGCTCAGGGGCAGTGCACTTATTTACCATGTACATGGCCCTGGGTTCAATCACTAGTTCTGAAAAAAAAAAAACCTGAAGATACCAGGTAGATTCTTTTGAATAATTACATCACCCTTCTAAAAAGGACCACTCTCAGCATTTATATTAAACAAGGCAGTATAGCAATTCAAGAAAAGGTAAATATGTACAACTCTGCATTTCAGAAATTGATTAGCTGAAACCAAAGATTATTATTTGTGTCGCAGGATAAAAGTAATAACATCAAACATCCTATTAAGAGTTGGGGGGGGGGGGCTGGAGAGTTGGCTAGGAGGTTAAAAGCACTGACTGCTTAGCCAGAGCTCCTGAGTTCAGTTCCCAGTAACCATATGGTGGCTTACAACCATCTATAATATGATCTGATGCCCTCTTCTGGCCTTCAAAAAAAAAAAAAAAAAAGAGTTTAGGGGCAACTGGGCATGCCACACACTCTTAATCTCAGATAGCCAAAGCTATACAGAGAAACTCTATCTCCAAAAAAAAAGTTCCGGGGCTGGAGAGATGGGTTGGCAGTTCAGAGCACTGACTGCTCTTACAGAAAAGACCACGGTTTGTTTCTAGCACCCACATGGAGACTCACAACTACATGTAACTCCTGTGTCAGGGGATTGGACTCCTTCTTCTGGCTTCCTTGGATACTATGTAGCGTACAGACGTTCTTACAGGCAAATCCACTACAGCAAATCCAAAAAAATGAGAAGTTGAATACTACAGTGTACAGTGTCTTATCAGACTCAAGAAACACTGTTGGTAGTTAAGTTTCTCAGAGATGGCCTCATTTAAGATGCTGGGGTTGAGCTAGCTCTGAAACTGTAGGAAAGTTGTTTGTTTGTTTGTTTGTTTTTTAAAGTTTTATATGTGTTTTGCCTACATGTGTGTATGTATGTATACATGTTTGTGGACCACTTGCATGCCTGATGTCTTCAGAAGCCAGAAGAGAGCATCAGATCCCCTAGAAGTAAAGTTGTGTACGGCTGGGAGCCACCATGTGGCATATGCTGGGAATCGAACCCACGTGCCCTGCAAGAGCAGCCAGCGCTCTTAACCCCCGAGCCATGTCTCCAGCCTCTCGATGAGGCTTTGAAATGCTCTAAGAGGACGGACAAGATAGAAACATATAAAAGTGGAGGAGATAAATGAATGATAATGTAAAAATTAACAATATAGCTCCCAGTTAATACTGTGTATTTCTTTTAATGTTTGGAACTTTTAGTGTGTTTCCGATGGTCACATGTTTGAAAACTAAACAATGTATTGGGAAACCTCATTTACTAAGTGACTTTTAAAACTTTCTATGTGGATAATTGTAAGTGGAAATGTCATGCTAGTTAATGTTCATTGAATACTGACTCCCAGTCAGGCTCTTACTTAGATTCTTTAAGCTTCAGTTAGCGCAGCTTAGTAGAGCGGTGCGGTCACCACTGTTCTAGTGGGGACACTAAAGCACACAGAGTCTGAAGCAGGCTTGCTCAGAGTAAGTGGAGCTGGCAGCCAAACCCAGGTGCTCTATGGTAGAGTTTACATTAATATTTCCTGTGTTGAAAGATGATCGGTACAGTCTTAAAGATATGTTTGTAGTTCATCAACCTTTCTCAGAAGGACTTTTAATTGTATTTGTTAAACATCTACTTTTTTTAAAAGACCAAACTGGAGATTCAGAAAGCTCTTGCAGAAGACTCCACTGTGTATGAGTATGACAGCATTTATGATGAGATGCAGAGAAAGAAGGAAGAGAGCAACCCCAAATTGCTTTTGGGAAAAGATCGGAAGGTTAGTACCTGAAATGCAGCTTTCTTTGTTCTTGACCTAAATTTTTTTCTTTGTATCATTTTGAAAGTGACTTCAATAAAAATTTTAGGTATTATAATGAGATCTTGATTCTAAATTATTGGTTTGATTTTTAGAATCTAGGCTCTAGCAGATGTCAAGTGAATTATCCAGTATTTTGGGTTTTTTTTTTTTTAACCTTGAATTCTTTGCAAATAATTTTTTGAAATTTTTTCTTTAGCAATTCAGTATACTAGATTTCTACTGCTCCTGATTTGTTTTCTGATTCATTTGTTGAATTAAGACTATCAAGTGGCCAGGCATAGTGGCACATACTTTAAATTCTAGTACTGAGCGGTAGCGGCAGGTGGGTTTGAGGACAGTCAGCCAAGCCTACATAGTGAGACCCTGTTTCTAAAAAAAAATTTTTTTAGAGGCAGGCATGGTGGCATATGCCATTTGGGAGACTGAGGCAGGAAGGTCAGAAGTTGAGAGCCATCCTTGGATATAAAAAAAGCAAACTCAAGGCTAACTTGGACTGAGCCATGCATTATCTCAACAAAACACACTAAAAAAGAAAAGTAGGAAATAGGAGCTAGACCTAAAGGCTCACAGTGGGTGGGTATGGGTGACGCCCGGCAGGTTGGTGTTAGGCTGAGCTGCCCTTGAACTTGGTGTGAGTCTCCTGCTGCTGACCCCCACGGGCTAGGATTGTGAGTGCACACCATCATTACCTCTGCTACATTTAAATTTTAGTAGAAACTATTTCAACAGGAATCTTACTGGTAAATTATTCTGTTTCGAAAAGACAGACCTAATTGGATTAAACATTTCTATATTAATGGATGTCATTTTTCCCTCTTTTCTAAATAATTTCATTTTTCCCTAGCCCAAATATATTCACAACTTACTAAAAGCAGTCGAGATCAGAAAAAAAGAACAGGAAAAAAGAATGGAAAAGAAAATACAGAGAGAACGAGAGATGGAAAAAGGAGAATTTGATGATAAAGAGGCATTTGTGACATCTGCTTATAAAAAAAGACTTGAAGAGAGAGCTGAAGAGGAGGAGAGAGAGAAGAAGGCAGCTGCCCTGGAAGGTAAAGGAGAAGAGAGACGCGGCAGCCTCAGCCGCCTGACTCGGGTTATACTGTTGTGACTATAGTGTGTGCATATGCATTCAAGACATGATGTATAAGCCAGGTGTGGTGGCGCAGGGCTTTAGTCTCTGCCTTTGTAGGCAGAGGCAGATGGATCTCTGAGTTCAAGGCCAGCCTGGTCTACAGCGTGAGGCCAGGACTACAAAAGAAACCCTGTCTTGAAATTGAAAAACAAAAACAAAAAAAGTCTTGATGTATGTGTCAATAAGTGACACATAAAGACACAGATGAACCCTTGAGTAAATGTTATTTCCGTTGGGCTTTTCATTTAGTTTTGATTTTATTACTTTATGGTCATTATAAGCCATTATCCTGGAAATTCTGAATGTAAAAAACATTTACAAGGCATAACAACATTCTGTTTGCCAGAAACATAAATAAACTTTAAACTCTAATTACATATTCTGGGATGAGAAAATGTTTAACACCACTCACTGGGCAGTTAGAAGAAGAATATTGTTAATCAGGAGCTAGGGCTGGAGAGATGGCTCAGAAGTTAAGAGCACTGGCTGTTCCTCCAAAGGTCCTGAGTTCAATTACCAGCAACCACATGGTGGCTCACAGCCATCTATAATGAGATCTGGTGCCCTCTTCTGACCTGCCGGCTCACATGCAGGCAAAATACAAAATATAAATAAATAAATAAATAAATAATCAGGAGCTAAGGAATATCTTAGCTGTTGAATTTAGTGCTTTCGTTGTCAGTTTCTCAAGATCAAACTATAATGTGTATTTACAGTAATTTAATTGGCAAATGCTCTTCAACTTCAAGTAAAAGAAAACTAAATCTGTAAGGTTATGTCTGGGCCAGCAGGTAAAGGAGCTTGCCACCAAGCCTGACAACCTGGGACCTACATGATGGCAAGAGAGAACCAGCTCCCGCAGGTTCTCAGTGACCTCCACATGCATGTGCATAGACAAATCAATTAAAACATTGAAAGGGCCAGGTGTGGCGCACGCCTTTTCCCAGCACGGGAGGTAGAGGCAAGTGGATCACTGTGAGTTCGAAGTCAGCCTGGTCTACAGAGTGAGTCCAGAACAGCCAAGGCTACACAGAGAGACCCTGTCTCGAAACAACAACGACAACAGCATTGAGAGGTTATCCCTAACCCCTGGTCTAGAGAATGCTTATACATCTTTGTGTGTTGTGAGCGCTCCATGGTACTTTGCTGACTTGTTTGCCTTTGCTTCCCCCAGCACTTCTGGATGTGACCAAGCAGAACGATCTCAGTGGATTTTATAGGCATCTGTTAAACCAGACAGTTGGTGAAGAGGCAGTTCCTAAGTCCAGCTTTCATGAAGCCAGGTAAGAGGAGGCAAGTGGAGTGCTTAGAAGAGAGGCGCCTGACGGCCTGGGCTAAGCGGCTGGGGAGTCATTTAAGGGTACAGCATTGTGTATTGTAGTATCAGCCAACGTGACCCAATTGAGTGCATGCGTGGAATTTGAAGTTTCTTAGCTTAAAAACCTGGAGATTTTGTTCAACATGGTTTTTATTCTACAGCTTACAAAATATTACTAGTTCACATCAAAACATTTTAGTGTACAAAATTTCTGGTTATTTAAGTGCTTTACAGGTCTTATGTATCACCTTAAAGAAGAAACAAAATCAAAGTGTAGGCTTTTCAAACTAAAAACATTTTAAGGCACTGGTGCCTGAAAAAAATTATCGTAAGAAGTAAAGAGAATTTTGTAAAAAGTTGGGTCATGGTCATACAGTGTATAATTGTATGGTCCACATGACCATTAGAGAGCATATAATATGAAAGTGGCTTGTTTTCCTGAGCTGAACCCAGCCTCCATGAAGCTTAAATCCAGGGACTGGAGACTAAAACTCCCCTGTCTAATGTCAGCAGTAGTCACGTGTGGGTATTCAGGCCACTTAAAAGTAGATAAATCTAAAGTTTTAATCTTAGTTCTACATGTCAAGCACTGTGCTGCCAGTTTTGGCTAATGACTGCCATAGTGCACAGCTCAAAGCAGACATTAGCAGATGCTACTGTTTCTGTAGACATTCCCAGTGCACACCTCACACCTGGAAAGGCAGAGGATTGGAAGACTTTTAGATAACATGTTAAGATATTCTAGGAATAGTAGGTTAATTATCCCAGGTGTGTACAGTGTAGCAAAATGTAAAAGGGGGAGTTTGCAGAGGGCACACGGGGACTGTAGAGCACTTGATGAGTGTGCTAGCTACACTCAGTCCTCCAGCACTGGGGGAAACAGTCACGTGTGAGTGTTTTCAGTGAGTTTATCACACAGCCGGAAAAGTAGCTGACGACAACAGCCAGGAGGATTCACAGGTCCCCTTCTTGTTGTGATGGACACCACGGCACTATGTCAGGATGATGGTGCCTTTCCAAGTGTGGAAGTTTAAGTAGTAGTATTTAAAATTAGATTTAGTACTGTTTTCTGTGGGGAAATAATCCACATGCATCTTTAGTGTTTTGGTTTGTTTGGTCGCCCCCCCCCAAGACAGGGTTTCTCTGTGTAGTCTTGGCTGTCATGGACTTGCTTTATAGACCAGGCTGGCCTCAAACTCACAGAGATCTGCCTGCCTCTGCCCCCGAATACTGGGATTACAGGTGTGTGCCACCCTGCCTGGCTCACATGTTCTTTGTTTTGTTCTTGGTTCTTGGTTTTTGACTTTTTGAGACAGGGTTTCTCTGTGTAGCCTTGGCTATCCTGGAGTAGCTTTGTAGACCAGGCTGGGCTTGAACTCACAGCGATCCACCTGTCTCTGCCTCCCAAGTGCTGGGATTAAAGGTATGCACCACCATGCCTGGCTGCTCACATGTATTTTTAGGACTATTTATTTATTTATTTATTTATTTATTTATTTATTTATTTATTCTGTGTACAGTGCTTTGCCTGCATGTGCACTGCTGGCCAGAAGAGGGCATCAGATTACATTATAGATGGTTGTGAGCCACCATGTAATTGCTGGGAATTGAACTCAGGACCTTTGGAGGAGCAGTCAATGCCTTTAACCTCTGAGCCATCTCTCCAGCACAATATTTTTAGAACTTTTAAAAGAACAAAATGAAAAACCTAACAATCACAACTTGATCTTCGTGCTGTGAAAATAGAACTTAGAGCCAGGGCATAGATCTTGTACAGGCCTATCGTGACCCGAGAGGGAAGGGCTATCCTAACGGTTCTGGTGACTGAAGAGGGAAGGGCTATGCTGTTCTTTATTTTACTTCCGTCAGTACTAAAATTGTTCTCAGCTGTTGAGAGTACTGATTTAAAAGGTGAGTAGATACCGCTTTTTTTGCGTTGGGTGATTAGGCAGTGCATAGGATTAAGTTGTATTAAGTATTGAGAAAATTTACATGAGCATTTCTTTGCTTCTACAGCTAATAAAGTAGCATTTATTTATATGATTTTTTTTTCCCCCTTAGGACTGAAATAAAAGAAGAGAAGCCCAGGGGTTACTCTGATGAAACAAATGCAGAGCACAGGCCACCACAGCAGAACTGTGTTCTCCAAAGAGGTGTAGAGAAAGAGGAGGAAAACCCAGATGCTGATAGCGATTTTGATACTAAGAGCAGTGACGATGATGAAAGGGGAGAAAATAAAGTAAACCACAGAAGGGAAGACACAGACGCCTCCACGACGCGCCCCAGGCATCACAAGAGCCAGAGCTGCTCACGATCTTCTAGTGAGGAGAGAGGGCGCAGTGGTAAGCACCACTCCAGAGGCTCCAAGTCAAGAGGCCATGAGCAAACACGAGGGCAGCACCAGGGCAGGTCCAGGGGCCAAGAGAGCTGTCACCTGGAGCGCAGCCACCGGGAAGAAAAGAATTCTCACAGGCACAGAGAGACTGATCACAACGATCACTACCGGAAGAGGCATGAACAAGAAGATAAACCGAAGGGACGGGAACAGAGAGAAAGACAGGACACAGAGTGGAAAAGGGAGAGGTACTCCTCCAGAGAACAAGAAAGAGACCGATACAGTGAGAGAGAAAAGCAAAGCAAAGAGAAAGGAGAGCACGTGAAAGGAAGGAAGGAAAGGTATGAAAAGGATGGCAAATGCAGAGAGAGGGGAAAGCAAGAGGGAAGTGGCCAGACTTCAGAAAGAACTCGTGAGAGAAGGGAAGGCAGCCCAAGGTCTAGACCAAAGGACGAGTGTCCTGACCAGGATAGATCCCGCACACTGAGAGACACAGAAAAGGACAAAGGGGACCACGGGAAGCCCTCTCGCTCTAAAACATCACTAGCAACAAAACACAGACTGGCAGAGGAAAGGCCAGAGAAGGCCAGTGAGCAGGAGAGGCCCACTGAGGCCGCAAGCAAGTTCGCAAAGCGGAGCAATGAGGAGACCGTGATGTCAGCTAGAGACAGGTACCTGGCCAGGCAAATGGCGCGGATAAACGCAAAGACTTACATTGAGAAAGAGGATGACTAATGCCTGTGGGATCCGGAGTTCCTGGGAAGCACAGAATATTGTGACCCCTGGGACTTGCTGTAGGAAAGCATATGACTGTGTGAACACTGACTGGAGGGTATTTTCAAGATTGGTGAAGTCAAAAGTGAGTTCTTTCAGCTTCGGTGCTTGGCTGGTCTTGTAAGATATTCCCTAAGCTATAGCGTTTCCTTGATTGTATTCAAGAGCTGTAAGCTTCCTGTAGATTCTTGGTGAGGAAACTTGGCTTGGTTATAATCATTAAAAATAACATATAATGTTGCTTTTGAGTTTTTCTGTTTTTGTTTAACTATTTATTTTTACCTGTGATAGCATATTGCCTGCGTGTAAGTCAGGCACCAAGTGGATGCCTAGTACCTACAGAGAAGGCCGGAAGAATTGGATCCCCTGGAACTGAAGTCAGAGATGGTTGTCAGCCATGATGAGCGCTGGAAATCAAACCTGCGTTCTCTGGAAGAGCAGACAGTGCTCTTTACCACTGAGCCATCTTTCCAGCTCTGAGTTTTTTGGGGGTTTGGGGTGTTTTGTTTTAATGTTCTGCTTTTCTTGGGGAGTGGATGGGGCTTTTTTGGGGGTGGTGTTACTGAGACAATGTCTTACTCTTGTACCCACGCTGCTCTGGAATTCCTGTGCTCAAGTGATCCTCCTGCCTCAGCCTCTCGAGTGCTGGAACTATAGGCACATGATCAACCACGCGCACAGTTTGTCATGTTTCTCTTGTTGCAGAAACTATTCTGTAAATATTAAATACTACCTTGCCAGTTAAAATATGTAAATTTTAGAAGTAGAAAGACGTGTATGTTCTGAAATTTGTGTTCAAGTATAGCACGTAGACCATGCATGTTTGAATAACTTTTTGACCCACAGCATACTTGCTTAAGTAAAAATGCAGTGGTGTGCTTCGGCACTTAATTCACCACCTCCTTAGCTGTGAAAGTGGTTTCTGGGGCAGGGGCAAAGCTCAGTGCTGGAGCTCTTGCCTGACGTGCACAAGGCCCCGGAGTTGACGTCCAACACTAAAAAGAGCAGTAATTTTATTCATGTTTAATCTTTGTTAGTTAGAAGATGTCACTATTTTGTAAGTTTGTACTTTGCAAGTTACTAAATAGGTATATAAGTAAATCTTGTCAGCTGAGAATAAAAAGATGTTTTGTATACTCCCACAAGGAGACTGAAGCTTGTTAAATCTCCATCTCTATGTTCAAATAAAGCTACAATTTATGAACTAAGTCATTGAAACCTGACGTACTGTAAATGTATTCATGGGTAAAGAAAAGATGACTAGGGGGAAAGTGGCTCTTCTGTCACATTTTGTCATCACAAAAAAGGTCATTTATCTCATGATACTGTATCATGAAGAATTTACGATAAGGCAGAGCTTATTTAAAAAAAAAGCAAGCTTGGTTTAGTGGCATGTTGATATGGCTAAAAACCTCCATACTGAAAGTCTCGCGTGATAGTTATTATTGTATCTTAGATCCAAAAAGGAAACATAAGATCGCTGGCTGACGTGGTGAGTGCTGTGTCCTTGCAGACACTGGACAACCCTGGAGACGCACTGGTTTCCACAGGAGATAAGCCGCGTACGGTTGGGAAGATGAGATCGTGGGAAAGCGGGAGTGAACACAAACTGTACCTAGAGACAGAACATCATTCCTTAGGTCTGTGTACTGGGAAGGGTTAACAATTATGGTGTGAAGATGGTCTGAGGAGGAAGAGATTGCATCAGAGGTCAAATAAGCTCGTCTTCCTCCCCAGAAGTCCGCGTGCTTCCACAAAGCAGATAGGAAAAGATACTGATGGGTTATGATCTTCTGCACATAAGTTTTTGTCTCCTGCCTGAAAGAGAGATAAACCTGTTTTTTTTAGGATTTCAACTGTGGGATCAGAGCGGTCTTGTAAGAGAACAGGTGATGTTAATCCAGTAGAGGACCAACCACCTTGTGTGGGAGCTTGATTGTTGCCAGCTGAAAAGATCCCATGACAGACTCTGGGAGGAGATATATAAATGAGCTGAAAACTGGAGGCGGGGCCTTTGGAGACTTGGGATAGTTTTGGCTGTTCATTGCTGCACTTCGAGACGCTCCTAGAGAGAACCACTCAAGGGAAGGCTTCGGGGCTCCGGCTCCTGCTGAGGTTCTGGGTTCTGATTACTCAGGTTCCAGCAGAAAAAATCCTGCTGATTGTACCAGGAGAATCGTTCCTCGGAACTGACATCCTTACGTGTGTGTGTGTGTGTGTGTGTGTGTGTGTGTGTGTGTGTGTGTGTTCCTTACTACTATTTTCCTATTGTTTTGGTTAGTCGGGTTATAAGTGACGTACGCTCGGTTAATAAGTTGTTAATAAAATATATTGGATAAGAAAACTGAGCCTACGCCTGCCCTTCATTCCCCCTCTGGGAACAGTGTCCTGCTTTTCCCATGGAAAGCGCCCAACAGTCTCATTGTTATTTTCTCTGTGTGTATTTATGTTCATACATCATGTGTGCCATATGTGTGAGAGTACCCGTGGAGGCCAGAAGAGGGTGTTGGAACCCTTGAAGATGGAGTTACAGGAGCTGTGAGCTACAGGCTTGTGGGGACTGGGGACTGCAAGAGCTGCAAGTACCCTCAACCAGTCTCGGGCTCTGGGAGTTAAACATTTGTTTCTTTTAAATTAAGTTTGAATTTGGCTTCCGATACAACCAGAAAAGACCTGTTTGACACATTGTTTCCTTTACAATAATCCCACGCCAAGAGTTACCTGAAACACTTATTTTGAAGCCAACTTTCACTAAAACCTGGCTGCTGTGAAACTTACACGCAGACCAGGGTGGCCCTAAACTCAAAGAGATTTTGAGTTTCCTCAGTTACCTAGATACATTTCAAGTGCTCGGTAGCCACATGTGGTTTGTGGTTATCCTGTAAGATTGGGTTTACTGGACAGTTCTGTTGCAGTTTAATACTAGGACATGGCTCTTTCAGAAGCATCCTTGCCCTCCCATCTTGAGATCTACAGTAAGAATTATTTGCATGTGCTGTGTAAGGATTGGTGAGATTTATTTAGTAATGTAGGGAATAGAAACCTAGGCCCTTCCGTATCTACTACCACTAGGCTACACCCTCAGTCCACGGATTTATCTCTCCACGTATGGATAGCAGAAGTCAGCAGTGTATGGACCGGGTTGAAGGTAGTTCACCATCCAGGAAAAGTGGGGAGCAGGGGCTCAAGGCAGGAACCTGAAGGAGAGGCCACTGTGGAGTGCTGTGCTCCTCATGCCTTGACCAGGCTGCTTTCCTGTGCACTCCCAGGGCCACCTACTCAGAGATGGCACCACCCACATTATCAATCAGGAAAATGCACCCCAGACTTGCCAAGAGGCCAATCCGGTGGGGGCTTTTTTTTTTCAACTGAGGTTCCCCCTCCTTAAAGGACTCGAGTTTTTGTCAGGTTGACATAAAAGTAACCAGCACAGGTAGGTGGGAAACTGAAAACACAAGAAAACGATAATTATAAATGTCGAGATACTTTTTATATATGGGAGGAGTACGCACTGGTCCTCTAGATGCAAGCAGTATTCTTCCTTAACCTGGAGAGTGTATGGAAGCATCACCTGTCAATCAAAAGCTGATGGCCTATTAGCTGAGGCAGGAAATAGGAGGTGGGAATTCCAGCAGAGAGAGATGGACAGAGTCAGAGGAAAGATTCACCCCAGACTCTTAAGACAGACACATGAAACTGAGGAGAGGTAATCAGCCATGTGGCACACATAGAATAGAATAAACAGGTAAAATAATTTATAAGCTAGCTAGGGAATGAGCCAAAGCTTACGGCCTAGACATTTATTCATAAATAATTAGGGCCTCAGTCGTAATTTCAGGAACTGGGGTGCTAAGTTACTGAGTAGAGATTTCAACTTGCTGCAGTATATTTGATCACACTGTAAACCCCAAGATTGTGTTGTTCACTGAAACAAAACAAAACAAAACAGTTTCTAATTGTGTGGCTCAGCCCTAGGACACGCCTTTAATCCAAGAGCTTTCTGCTTGTGTACAGGATTAAATAGGCCAAGAGGCAGAGAAAGTAGACAATTGACAGGGAGTGAACATAAGGGGAAAAAATTATAAAGAGTAAATCAGGAGAATAGATAAAGAAACGCACAGGGAGTAGAAAGGAGGGACATTCAGTTTGAGGGTTTTTTTTTAGATGGCATAGAAAAGGAGCTTTTCCTTTCAGGACATCTGCTGAGGAGGAAGGCCAGCTGGGTGCTTTCTCTGCCTCTCTGAGCTAGCTGGTTTTCACCCCAGCATCTGGCTCCAGAGTCTTTAATGGTAAAATTGACCTAGATTTTTTCAAAACCTTTTTTTTTTTAAAGTGTTCTTAAACATTTTTACCTCCCTTCTAACCCACTGGCCAGAGGTAGGGGAGAAAGAATGTTAATAGGAAAAGGGGTTGTGGACCTGTTTAGATGTAGTTCCCTGGGCCAATTCCACTCTGCATTGTCCGGATACCAGCAGACCAGTCCAATAGCCAACACCAAACAGCAGCAGGAATCAGTAATGGTGGCACAGTCCAGCAGAAACAGCAAGGCTCCGTACAAGTCAGGAGAAGCAGCCAGAATCACCCAGAACACCACAGGAAGCTCTCTGGTGCATCTCTCTCTGTGGAGTGAAGACCAGTGAGAAGTGTTGCACAGCATAGCAATGCAAAGGTGTTGTTTCACTGTCTGTGGGGTCCTACTTAGATTCTTCCTAAACATTACCTGCCCTCCTCATGTGTCTGTTTTCAGCAAAGCATCACATGCCCTCTCACAAAACAACTTCCAGAAACGATGCATGATACAACGGAGTTTTTAAAGAAACCAGAAACTTCCACTTCAAATAACATTAACTTTTTCAACTGTAATATGTTTATATATTATACTATATACACATGTACTGCAAACATTTTTAGAGTTTAATTCTCATAGTTTTAAACATTTTTTATTATTATTTTGTGTGTGTGTGTGTGTGTGTGTGTGTGTGTGTGTGTACACATAAAAGTCCATAGGTATAGGTCAGAAAACTCCCCAGAAGTGGTTCTTTCCTTCCACCATGGGATCCAAGAATCAAACTCAGTAGATTAAGTTTTCAGAGTGACAGTTTGGCCCACCAAGCCATCTCACCATTTGTGCAAACATTCTTTTAACCTTAAGTTTTCTAATATTTGAGTTGAAAGAGCTTTTGGCCATCCTGAGAATCAAAGTGTTGGATTACATTTCATACAATAAGATAGGAATCAAAAAAAATTTTTTTTTCAATGAACTATAGGGACTGGAGAGACGGCCCAGCAGTTTGAGTACCATGTTCCTTACGACCTAGGTTCAGTTCCTGTCACCCATGCGGTCACTCACAAGCATCTGTTACTCCAGTCCCCGAGGTGCTACTGCCCTCTTCTGGCTTCCAATGGCACTGCATGCATGTGGTGTCTCTATGCAGTTAGAACACCCATAGGCCCAAAAATAAAAATTTAAAAATGAACCTCAACTTTAATGAAGAATAGAGTATTTGCGATCTCCAAAATCCCCCTTATAAATATTAATAAGACAAAAAGAAAAGAACTATTAGAAACCCTAGCAAACTAGAAAGCCTTAAGATTGAAGTCAACATCGATGTTGAGGGAACCAGTGAAAAAACATGCTCCATCTGATAAGGTGCAACAGGAACAACACAGCACAAGTGCTGAGCCTTTCCTAACAGACACACAGAGTTAGAATTGAATGTAAAGTCAGTTAAGTCAGCTCAGGGAGGGAGTTATCAAGCTGGTTATCCAAAACAACTACGCAATCGTTCAGCGCACCAAGGTCATGAAAGGCAGAAACTTCTAGACCGGAGTAGAAGCAATCTGAATGGAAGTGAAAAGTACTGTTCTGCATGGATGTTTTTGTACAAAGGTCATCAATGAAGGCAGGAGAAAGTTACAGCTGTCGCTTTCCTGATTTGATAGTTGTATTATGGTCAATAAATTTTCCTTGTTTATGGGAAGCATGCCCCTCAATCATCCTTATTTTTTGTAGTTAGGATCTATGTTTTAAGATTTTTTTTTTGTTTAATTCAAATCCATTCAGATCTCAGCATTATCCTTTCCATTTCACAGGTTGGAAATGTTAGTTTATAAAAGCCATATAACCAGAAACAATGAACACAAATAGTTATTTTAAGAACCTGAGAGATATTAATTGTTTAGTGATGTGTCCCAAAACTAGAGCTAAGATTCCTGAAGAAAATCCTGTTGCAGGATATTGTGAACTGTGAAAATCTGTTTCTTGTTTGGCGTGGTTCAGCCCTAACACACACCTTTAATGCAAGAACTGTTTATTTTTTAAAATATTTTATTAACTTATTCATATTACATCTCAATTGTTAGCCCATCCCTTGTATCCTCCCATTCCCCCCCCACCCTCCCCACCCCCACTTTCCCCCTACTCCCCTCCCCTATGACTGTGACTGAGGGGCACCTCCTCCCCCTGTATGTGCTTACAGGGTATCAAGTCTTTTCTTGGTAGCCAACTATCCTTCCTCTGAGTGCCACCAGGCCTCCCCATCCAGGGGACGTGGTCAAATATGGGTCACCAGAGTTCGTGTGAAAGTCAGTCCCCACTCTTCACTCAACTGTGGAGAATGTCCTGTCCGTCGGCTAGATCTGGGTAGAGGTTCGAAGTTTACTGCACGTATTGTCCTTGGCTGGTGTCATAGTTTGAACAGGACCCCTGGGCCCAGATCTGCCCATCATAATGTTCTTCTTGTGGGTTTCTAGGACCCTCTGGATCCTTCTATTTCCCCATTCTCCCATGCTTCTCTCACCTAGAGTCCCAACAGGATGTCCACCCCTCTGACCCACTTTCCTGGTAAGTGAAGACTTTCATGGGACATGCCCCTTGGGCTAATGTCTAGATATAAGTGAGTATATAGCATTTGACTCTTTCTGCTTCTGGGTTAACTCACTCATTCATGATTATTTCTAGTTCAATCCATTTGTCCACAAATTTTGGTAATTCCTTGTTTTTAATAGCTGATTAGTATTCCATAGTGTTGTAAACAGGTGATTATGGTGCTGTTAATCCAGCCCTTGCACACACATTTAATCCAAGAGCTTTCTGTACACAGAATTTAATACAGTTACCCTAGGTCAAGAGGTAGAGCAAGAAACCAGCTGACAGGGATTAAAGAGGAGGACTTTGAGTTGAGGGGTATTAAGACAGCGTGGATAAGAAGAGGCTTTTGAGCTTTGAGCTAGCAAGTTCCTTGACTTGTAGTGTTTTGGCTTTCTCCTCCTGGGCTGTCACTGAGCTAAGATTTTGGCTTTGGGCTTTGGGCTTTGAGCTCCTTCCTGGACTCAGGATTAGGCGCAAACCAAACCCAAACACCTATTTTTACAGAGAGATCCTTTAGTAAGTGGGAAAGAAAAGTAAAATGGCCGATTTCTGATTGAGGCAGAAAACAGCAGCAAATGACCTTGTATGATTTTTTTTTAAGAGAAAAAAAGGGAAGTCTGTGTTAGATTGGGGTAGGCTGTGGTGGCATGTTTTGATTGAGCATGTTAATTAGGGTAGCCAAAGGGGGCTTTTGATTGCTGGATTTTAATACTTTAATAGCTGAACCTTGGTGATCAGCCACAGGAGTGAGTCTGGTGTATATATACGGGAATAGACCTTGTTGGCTAGCTTCAGTGATATAATTTATGGTTTAACAAGGGATGGGGAGGCGTGGTGGATCACTGAGTTCGAGGCCAGCCTGGTCTACAAAGTGAGTCCAAGACAGCCAAGGCTACACAGAGAAACCCTGTCTCAAAAAAACAAAACAAAACAACAACAACAACAAATCAAACCAAACAAGGGATGGGGGAAGGGCTAGGCCTACCAGTACTATGTTTGTCATGTTTGGGCCTGCTGGAGTCCTTCAAATAGAAACACTAACAAAGACAAGTTGATACTGGGATCATGGCCTATCGCTATGACAGCCCTGCAAATGACCTGTTAGCCGTCTATCCCTCTTATGAGATAGGAAGTTCATTTTCCAATCTTATTTGTTGATTTGGGGTTGTTGTATTTTGGTGGAAAGAAATAAACTTCTGGAATTCTTCAATGTCAAAATTTACATTTGTTTTATTCACAAAATTAAATGCCAACTTGGCTAGATACAGGACTTAGGCTGCAAGCTTTTCTTTGCTGAGAGCTGTGTTTCCCGTCTGGTGTTCAGTCAGGATGGCATACGAGAGCACTTGACCCTGTACACCATTGCTTTTGAGCATCACCGCTATGCATGCCTAGTGATTTTGAGAGAGAAGTCAAGTGCCAGGCTAGACCGGGCACTCCAATAGCTATTTTTTCTTCCTTCTGGGTTTTGGGTTCCTTCTGTCACTTTGCCAACTTTTTCTTCTCAGAGTCCCGAACCAAATAACCAGAAGCAATTTCTTTAAATTCATGTACGGTTACCTTTTTCTTAGTCTGAGATACAGCGGTTACGTGCCTCCTCCTCCTCTCCAGCCTCTCTCTCTCTTTCACTTCCTTCTCCCCTCTTCCTCCTCCTTCCACTGAGTCAGAATTCACCGCCAAATCAGTTAAACTAAGCCATGCCTGGTTATCTCCTCAGATCCATGCTCAGAGGTGTAAGAGGCCCCAGACTTTACTAAGGCCCCAAGACCTTAACACAACTGACTCCACGGTGGAAGTAAAACTCAGCGTGTAAACAGCACCGCCTGCCAAACCTAAAACGAAGGCTTACCCCATCACCAGCCACCGCTCTGGGAAAGTCTCTAAACGTATTAACCTTGCTTTTGAGGGCCTCTAGTTCTACTTTTGGCTAGCTGTTCTTGTTAGCTACAGCGTGTCAACATGGGATGCGCTTTTGCTTTGATTTAGTTTGTTTGTTTGTTTTTCTTAAATGTGCACCTTGAAGAAGGCTCCAGCTGCCCTGGGATCCAGAACACCCAGTGTCGGCACTAGCTGGGTAGTAAAGATTTTCCATTGGTTTCAGCCCACGTCCTTGCGTCCTTGCTGGAGAGTACCCCACACCAGAGGCCCAGAGGTTGAGTGCTGTTTCACACCACGCTAAGCTCTCCCCCCCCTTCTCCTCCTCCTCTTCCTCCCCCCCCCCCGCCCCCCGCCCATGCATCTCTCCCTCCTCCTGCCTATTTTATACCCCATCTTGAACTATCTGAGATGTTTTCCTCCTCCTCTTCCTCGGCCCTGGCTTTCTTTTCCCTCATCCTCTAGCTCCGAGGTCTCTTAACTCTCTAACTCCCTCTTTCTCTCCCCTCCATCGCAGAGATTGCTTGATCCTTAGTCTCCAAGTCCCCCACCTCCAGCCTGGCACGTTCGCCTCTCTTGATGAACAGGAAGCGCAAATCGTTTGGCATTCCTCCAGCTTTATGGTTGTGTCTGAGTTTTAGTTACTTTTTCTTGAATCCCATTTTTTTTTCTTGCTTGATTTGCTTTTTCATTATATGGGGAGCATCTTTTAGTACTTTATTATTTTTTTTTATGTATTAGTGTGTGAGTGTGTTGGGAGAGGGCACATGTGCAAGGTGTGTATGGAGGTCAGAGGACAACTTAGTGGGTGCGGTTGGTCCTCTACCCACCTTTCTATGGGTCCCAGGGATCCAGCTAAGGTCACAAAGCTTGTGCACCAAGTGCCTTTGCTGTTGAGCTGACCCACTGGCTTCTTCATAATTGTTTAGGAAAAGAATTTGGGACGGTAAATGTTCTGACACTTTGAAGGTTTGAATTTGTCTTGACTTCATCATCACACTTAGATGCTGAGTTAACACAGGGCAAAAAGATTAGATCCCGGGTCATTGTCTCTCAGAATACTGAAAGTGTTGCCTGACCCCTTGCTTACTGATGTCCGCTGCTGCAACTGAAAAGCTGGCTGTGTGTGGCTCCCTAATCTGTAGTGTCTTTGTTTCTCTGCAGGCTTAGAAAATTCTCTTAACTCCCTGGGCTCTGCTGGTTCCTTTCCCCGTTAGTCTCACTAGCTGGCATAGCCTTCTTTTCCTTTTGTTCTCTTCCCAGAATTTCTACATGGCTAGTGCAGTGGCTGTGGCTGCCATCTGTAGCACAGGCTCTCCCACACCTCCAGTATAGCACAGGCTCTCCCACACCTCCAGTGTAGCACAGGCTCTCCCACACCTCCAGTGTAGCACAGGCTCTCCCACACCTCCAGTGTAGCACAGGCTCTCCCACACCTCCCAGTGTAGCACAGGCTCTCCCACACCTCCAGTGTAGCACAGGCTCTCCCACACCTCCAGTGTAGCACAGGCTCTCCCACACCTCCAGTGTAGCACAGGCTCTCCCACACCTCCCAGTGTAGCACAGGCTCTCTCACACCTCCAGTGTAACACAGGCTCTCCCACACCTCCCAGTGTAGCACAGGCTCTCCCACACCTCCAGTGTAGCACAGGCTCTCCCACACCTCCCAGTGTAGCACAGGCTCTCCCACACCTCCAGTGTAGCACAGGCTCTCCCACACCTCCAGTGTAGCACAGGCTCTCCCACACCTCCCAGTGTAGCACAGGCTCTCCCACACCTCCAGTGTAGCACAGGCTCTCCCACACCTCCCAGTGTAGCACAGGCTCTCCCACACCTCCAGTGTAGCACAGGCTCTCCCACACCTCCCAGTGTAGCACAGGCTCTCCCACACCTCCAGTGTAGCACAGGCTCTCCCACACCTCCCAGTGTAGCACAGGCTCTCCCACACCTCCAGTGTAGCACAGGCTCTCCCACACCTCCCAGTGTAGCACAGGCTCTCCCACACCTCCAGTGTAGCACAGGCTCTCCCACACCTCCCAGTGTAGCACAGGCTCTCCCACACCTCCAGTGTAGCACAGGCTCTCCCACACCTCCCAGTGTAGCACAGGTTCTCCCACACCTCCCAGTGTAGCACAGGCTCTCCCACACCTCCCAGTGTAGCACAGGCTCTCCCACACCTCCAGTGTAGCACAGGCTCTCCCACACCTTCCAGGACTTTGTTAATTTGTGATGCATTCAATGGTAACTTCTCAACTTAATTATTCTTATGCTCTTTAATTCTGCCAAATAATTCCCTACTCAGCTTGTTTCCTATATAAGATTAACTTTTTTTTCTTCTCAGGAAGGACGGTTGTTGAGACAGGGTCTTCTATATAGCTCCACCTGACTCTGCCTCCCAACTGCTGGGATTAAAGACATGAGCCACTATGCCCAGCTATAATTAAAATTTCAATATTGTTATCTGTTTTAGATTTTTTTTGATAAGCCTTGTGCTCGTGCTCGGCCCCCAAACTCTGCCTCGTTTTCTTTTCTTTATTTAAGTATTTATTTTTATTTTTATGTATGAGTATTCTATCTGCATGTACACCTATATGCCAGAAGAGGGCACCATAGCACATTATAGATGGTTGTGAGGCACCATGTGGTTGCTGGGAATTGAACTCAGGACCTTTGGAAGAACAGGCAGTGTTCTTAACCTCTGAGCCATCTCTCCAACTCCCCCCGTTTTAGAATTTTTATCCTCTATTTTCTCTACCAACTTTGGCTTTTGTGAGGCTAAAACTGTGTGTCCATGTATGCGCATGTGTGTTGGCAGGTCCACATGTGTCCACATATGTGTTGGTCGCTACACCTGTGTCCACATGTGTGTGGAGCCCAGAGGATAGATAGCCTTGATGTCATTCCTCAGGAGCCATCACTTTATTTTGCTTCCTTTTTAAAAAATCAGATTTATTTATTTTATGTGTGTTTTACCTGCATGCACGTATGTGCACCATGTTTGGGCCTAGTGGTTGAGAAGGCCAGAAGAGGGCATCGGATTCCCTGGAACTGCAGTTGTAGGTAGTTGTGAGGCACCATGTATGTTCTGGGAACCAAACCTGAGTCTTCTGTAAAAGCCGCACGTGCTCTTCACCCTGAGCCGTCTCTCCAGCCCTGTTTTATAATCGGTGTTTAGGGGCATGTGTGTGAGTGTGGTGTAACATGTATGTACATGGATGCATCGCGGAAGACAGCCTAGGACTTCCGTGTCCTGCTCCATCACTCTCCGCCTTACTCCTTGGTGACAAGAACTGTCACTGAACTTGAATCTGTCACTGAACTAAGCTGCCAGCCAGCAAGTCTCAGCGACAGTCTGTCTCCATCCTGTACTGCTCTGGATTAGAGGCGTGTAGCTACACCAGACTCATCTTGCTTTTGAGACGATGTAGGCTAGGCTAACTGGCCAGCGAGCCTCCAGGATCTGCCTCTTCCACATCGCCAGTGCTGGGACTAAACAGGTGTCATGGCGACCGGATTTTTTACATGGGGTCTAGGGATCAAAGCAATGCCCTTGTGCCTCTCTTTACAGAGCAGGGTTTGGTCTGTTGTCCACTGTGTGGCAGCGCCCTGGCACCTGGGCAAGGCGAGCTCCAGTCTGGAAGACTGAGAAGCAGGCGGGAGGAGGAAATGTTCCGGGACAGGGAGAGCTGAACACAGTGACGGACACCACTTCCGAAAGAGGACGTAAGGCTAACTGTTTCTCTATTTCTAACTCTGCTACAGGGTTTTCAGTTTAGGTGGTAGGTAAGTGGAAAATAACATCGTCAATGATTGCTGCATGTGACAAACACCTGTCATCCCAGCACTCGGGAGGCAGAGGCAGGCAGATCTCTGCAAGCTCGAGGCCAGCCTGGTCTACAAAATGAGTTCCAGGACCGCCAGGGCTACACAGAGAAACCCTATCTCAAAAACCCAAAACAAACAAAAAGTAAAAAGAATGAGTAGAAGGCAGCAAAGCCAGACTGAGAGGTTATGATGATGAAAGTAGCTGGGCGTGGTGGCGCACGCCTTTAATCCCAGCACTCGGGAGGCAGAGGCAGGTGGATCGCTGTGAGTTCGAAGCCAGCCTGGTCTACAAAGCAAGTCCGGGACAGCCAAGGCTACACAGAGAGACCCTGTCTCAGTGGCCAGGGGTGAGGTGAGAGATGGTGAAAGCCGGGGTCAGGGAAGAGGGTTTCAATCCTTTTCCCCCTAACATTTTGGGAAGCTTGTTAGGGGGGGAAAAACCCACAAATGAACAAATCAAAGAATTATGAAGAGTAAGAGGCACAGAGACTAGCAGAAGTCGTTCAAGGAGGAGATTGTTGAGAAAATAAAGCCAAGGGAGAACTATCTATAATAGGATAAACATGAGCCTTTCGCTGCGGCTCCTCCCTCTCCCTCCGAGGCAACGTCTCACTGTGTAGCCTGAGCTGCCATGAGAGCCACAACCCTCCCAAGCTTGGACTTACATTTTATGACATTTCTTTAAATTTCATGTGGAAAACTCAAAATTATATAGTGTCAAGTAATTGATTTTTATCACTTGTTTCCTTAAAGATTTTAATAAAGATTTAATGAAGAAATCTCCACCCATTCATCCAAACCGTAAGCCATCAAAGTCCAAATTTACTTCATCAGTCCTAAGTTTACATGAATGAAATGTCATTCACTTGACAACCAGCCTTATATTCGGACTTGGAAATTATCCTCGAATTCATGATTATGACCACCAGGAAGGGTCAGAGTGGGGTCAAGGTGAAAATGGGGTCATTTCATGCTAACTCCAATTGTACAGCTGACACTAGGCGGAGAAGCCCTGCCTTTAGCTCCCAGGACTAGACCTGGGCATTCCAGAGCTAAGTAGAAGCTGAGTTTGCCCTGTCTCCACAGGACAAATAACCTGACCGGTCAAACCCCTCCGCCACTTGGAGCAGAGCTTTCACCAGCTATCCACAGCCATCTGGAAAGCAGCCACCACAGCGACTAGTAGAGCAGCCCAGGTTTGCCCACAGAACTTTATCCTGAATGCTGAACAGGGAAGGGGGAGACAGTGGAGAAGAAAGGGGGTGCGGGTGAGTGTCAAACATCAGCTTGTCCCTGGAAAAGGAGATGGGAGCAAAATATACTTGTAACAACATGTACGCGGTGCAGTAGGTAGAATTTGTTTAATGTAAGAAAAATTAGAGGCCGTTTAGTTTATATACGTTTGTAAGGGACCCGGAGTCTCGGGAGTAAGAGCACAGACACAGCACACAGACACAAAAGCTCACACACACACACGCGTCATTTTTCAGCTTAGCGCCTTTACATCTTTCCTTTCCTAACTTTACAGCAGTACGTAGCCTAGAGGGGTTCTAGTAGATTCCAGCTATAGAATTCTATGCTACTGAGAAAATATATGGCTAGCAAGACATCTTTGTTTTCCCTTAGGTGGTTTATGCACTCATGAACAATGAAGGCTTTAGAAGCAATGTGAGATTTAAAAAAAAAAAAAAAACAGACTTTCACAGACTTCATTCTAAACCTAAAGCTAACTAATGACTGGGCGGTTTTCCTCCTCCTCCTCCTCTTCCTCCTCTTCCTCCTCCTCCACACATCCAAAAGAGGCCAGTGCAGCTGTGTCGCCATCGAACGTGGCAGTATGTCCAAGAAATTTCATGGGAAGAAGTGGCTGGAATCCAGGAAAGTCTGGGGCACCATAGTCTTTAGGACGGGGTCTCCACGAAGAAAGACCTTGTATCATCACCATCAGGCTTGACTTAGAGGGGAGACGTTGACGTGGGGCTTTTCAGAGCTGAAGGAGGCGGCTGGGAAGCCGGCTCCTCTCACTGGTGTGCTACACGGCATTCAAGCGGATGTCCCCACAGGGAATTTCCGTTGGTGTTTCAGGAGTGATACTTTTAATAATGCGCTGTTGGGAAGAAAACGCACTGTTATGAAGTCTTGTTTGAAAAGATACCTCAACGTTAATATTAAAACACTGAGTAGTATTTTAATGACATGTCATAATAAGTTGGAATTGGCCCCATTGGCCTTTAAAAAAAAAAGAGCCCCCAACTTATCTTCTAATAAGGATAAAAATGGCAGAGTGGAGAACTGGAGGCACCTGATACAGGAAGAGCATCATTATGACACCAACGCCAGGAAAGAATCCTTCAGCGGAACCTTAAACACACCAGGCCTCCCAGAGCCACAGTGAGCTGGGGAGCGGACAGACCAGACTTCAATCCTCCCCACTCTCGGCCCTGGTGCCACGAGCCACTGAGAGCCATCTCTCACCACGCTGTAAACTAGCATTAATTAGGTTAAAAACGTGTCTTGTGATGGGAATTAGCCTGTGGAGTTATGATGCCCAGAAAAGAGCTCACCCAAGTGTGTAGGAGAGGCAAGCTCTGTAAATAACATTATAAAGAAATGTGTTAGTGACAGGCGTGGTGGCGCACGCCTTTAATCCCAGTACTTGGGAGGCAGAGGCAGGTGGATCGCTGTGAGTTTGAGGCCAGCCTGGTCTACAAAGTGAGTCCAGGACAGCCAAGGCTACACAGAGAGACCTTGTCTAGGATGGGGGTGGGTGGGTGGGGGCTGGGGGAGTGGGGTGGGGCCAAAGGGTTTGGCCTTTACACCTCACCCCCTTTTTATATGTACTGCTGCCCTTTTGGCTACCGATTCCCGAGTTATTTTATTTTATGTGCATTGGTGTGTGTCCTGCATGTGTGAGGGAGGTGGGTCCTCCGGAACAGGAGTTATAGACAGTTGTGAGCTGCCACGTGGGTCCTGGGAATCGAACCTGGGTCTTCTGGAAGAGCAGCCAGTGCTGAGCTATCTCTCTAGTCCCAGGTTTAGATCTTAATTATTTAATTTTGTATGTATGTATGTGTAGGTGCATGTGTGCCAGTGCTTATGTGGAGATTGGAAGATGACTTTCAGGAGTCCGTTTTCTACTGCGTAAGCTCCAACAATTTAACTCAACTTGTCTAGCTTGGCGGTAAGAGCCTTTGCCTGCTGAGCCATTTTGACAAGCCCACTAGACTACTATTGATCTCAGACTTTGCTAACCCATGGCCTTCTGCAAGAGGGTACTCAGCGGGTCTAAGAATGAAACATTACTGACAATTTCAGAAGGATGTGCTCATTGGAGACCATCTCCCATTATCTTTGTGTGGATCGTTAAGGCCTTCTGCAGTGAGGGCTTTAGTCAGCAAATGACCCCAACCTTGAGACTTCTAGGCAGCTAGTGCATGATGCCTTCCCAAATTAAACCAGTAAATAGAGCTTCTTCTATGCTCTCCAGATTTATGCAAGTGGTCCCCAGCTTGCAGTGGGTTACTATGACCTGCTTTTCCTTTATGATGATGCAAGCGATATCCGTTCAGTGGAGACTCTGTTCTGGATAATCACCTTTCCCTATACTAGAGCTATTGCCTTCTACTGGGGCTCAGTAGCGGCAGCAAGCCACAGCTCCCGGCCAGCCAAGTGGCCATGGGAATAACGGCCCTGCACTGTGTTACCAGGCTATAACGTTCAGGAGGTTAGGCATATTTGTGGGAATGGTATCTTTTTACTTAATATTTTCAATTCATGATGGGTTTATCAGGATCTAATTTCATTATTAATCCAGGAAAATCTAGATATGGCCAGTACCCACCAGAGTTCAGACGTTTACTTTTCTCTTAAATTTACCTTTCTTTTCGTCTTTTATTATTATTTTTTAAACCAAACAAAGCTCTGATATGGAAGCTCCCTTCCTCTTAGAATGCTTCTGAGTGTCAAATCTGGTAATTAACAAGAAGTTACCGTAAAGCTCCTAGTGAGGTAGGTACGGTGTCACCATACCTTGTAATGCCAGCAGTAGGAAGGCGAGAGAATTGCAGCAAGTTTAAGGCTGGTCTGGGCAACATAGGGAGATTTTTGGTTTTAGGATCAAAATTTGCTCTCCCCACCCCCCCCAAAAAATTTCTATTCTCCCAGGGGTACTTGCAAAAAATGGCATGTATTGCCACTTGCATTGATTAAGTACACACAGAAACAGTAAAGACTTCTCTCAGAAGGCTTAGGAAAAGACGAGTGTTCGGCCGGGTATGGTGGCGCACACCTTTAGTCCCAGCACTCAGGAGGCAAAGGCAAAGGCAGGCAGATCTCTGTGAGTTCAAGGCCAGCCTGGTCTACAGAGTGAGTGAGGAGGAAGAGGGGAAGGGTGCTGGATTTTCCTTAACCCAGCGTTCTCGAGTTTTCTACCCAGCAGTATCACTGTCGCTGCCCCTGTGGAGTGACCACTGCTTGAACCTGCTGTCATCCAATGAGCACATTTCACCAACGGGGAGACCAATGCAGAGGTGAGTGTTTTCCTTAGCAGAGCAGGGCCTTCTCGCTGCTTCCTGGAGACCCACCGCCTCCCATGGGTGGTCTACGGGGAAGACGCCTGCTGTCTCTCCTCTACTGCCAATGGGTCTGAGCTCGGTTCCTTACATTCTTCTGGGTGTCATTTCCCTGTGACTGACTGAAATTTGCAAGAGCGACAACTAGGATTTGAGGCGCAGCCTGTAACATAAGGCTGACCTTTGTTAACCTAGCGTTCCCATCTCTGTCCCTGCGCCCCCGCCCCCCCAACCCCGGGGTTTGAAGCGACAGAGGTCATGGATCTTCTCAACCACCATTAAAGCCTAGCCTGGAGGGATGAAATCAGTGACACTGGGTCTGAGAATGTATCACAGTAAAGCAACTGCCCGGTCCTCCTTGGAGGAAGGTTGTGATAAGGTTGGCTTGATCACGGAAATGTGCCAGAGCTGAGTTTTCTTCACCTTGAGTTTAGTTTTCCTGCTCAGAGAAAGAGATGTGAGTGTGCCTCGTGTTCTCCTCTGAAGTGTGAGCGTGCTAGTGTAATGGTGAATCCAATATATAAACTGTGCTTATTAAGCCCATAGTCTAGTCCACCTCGGTTCCCAGAAGCCTCCTGGCTTTCCCCCTGGTGCTACCCTTCACCTCTGAGTGCTGCCCCTGCCTGCAAACACAGCGACGATGGACTCGAGGCTCTCCTGGTGGGATATGCATTACCTGGTGTAATAAATACTCACTACTGTGGCAGAAACACAACTGAACAAATAACATTTCAACCACTTCCATGTGGCCAGATGTGGTTGCTCATGCCTGTGATCCCAATGCTCGGGAGGCTAGCCTGGTCTACAAAGCCAGGACAGCCAAGGCTACACAGAGAAACCCTGTCTCAAACAAACAAACAAACAAACAGCAAAAACAAAACATTTCAATTCTGTGGATGTGAAATGACACTGTCATGAATCCTCGTAGTGGGACCATCAGCCAGCCAACCACTAACTCTGGCAGCATGGCACGAAAAGGGATGCTGTTCTGTCCCTGACCTTTTTTTTTTTTTTAAGACTTATTTATTTATTATTCTGCCTGCATGCCAGAAGAGGGCACCAGGTCTCAGATCTCATTGTAGATGGCTGTAAGGTACCATGTGGTAGCTGGGAATTGAACTCAGGACCTTTGGAAGGGCAGCCAGTGCTCTTAACCTCTGAGCCATCTCTCCAGCCCCTGTCCCTGACCTTTAACACCAATTTCTATACTAGCTGATGGTCACCTCAGAAGGGAGACACTGCATCAACTTTGTTGTCAGTTTACTAGCTGATGGTCACCTTAAAATGGAGAAACCGCACCAACTTTGTTGTGAGTTCTGTCTAAAAAAAAAAAAAAAAGAAGAAGATAAAAAAATAAAAAGAAAGAAAAACGACCATGGCTCTTTCAAACCATAGCCTTCCGTTATCTGTGCCCAAGATGTTACAGGTATTTGGTCTGTGCCCAGGCGAGCAGCAGGTGAAGTGGTTCCCAGCCCAAGCGGAACACTGCAGGGCACCCAGCGACTTTGGGACAGGGTCTCATACAACCCAGGCTGGTCCCCAAACCATACCATAGCAGAAAACCTTTACCTCCTCAGTACTGTGCTACATGTGGCTCAGGCCACTATTGTCACTGTTTGTGAGTTGCCTTGTGGTGAATAAAGGCGGCCACTAACTGCCTCTACCTTCAACAAGCTAGACGAAACTCTATTATGAATATATAAAACAAAGAGCCTTATGGTGAATTTTATGAATGCTTATATCTTTAGATTAAAACATAACAAGAGAATTATTTTCTCCCCAATTGTCCTACTAAACACACACACACACTCACACACACACACACACACACACACACACACATACACACACACACACAGGCACACGTCAGCTGGCACATACCTCCTTAAGTGTCCCTGGAGTGCTGATGAGCCGGTAGATGATACACACAGGGATACAGATGACGGATGATGTTCCTATGCAGTATCCCAAGATGGTACTCCAGTGCGGATAATTGTATTGGAAAAGCCGTAGTTGGGGTGGAGTCATCAAAAAGCTGCAAATGATGAACTAAGAAATTCCAAGAGACATTGAAAATTTTCAGATTATCCATGCAGATTGAGACCACAAAGACCAATCTAAGAACCTAGTAGACCCTAGAACTCTTTTTTACGGATTTACTTTGTAGGTCATGCTGGACTTGAACTCACAGAGATCCACCTGCCTCTGCCTCCTGAGTGCTGGGACTAAAGGCGTGCGCCACCACGCCTGGCTCTAGGTAGAACTCTTGAGTCCCACTATTACCAACTGTGTACCAACTAAAAACAAAACACCACGAACAAAAATCAACAACAACAACAAAATGGGTGCTCTTCTTTGGGTTTCTTCACTATCCCTCACATTGGGAGGAATTACAGCAACCCTACAAATACCCTAAAAGTCAGGGAGAGATGGCATTTCCCTCTGGCAAAAAGAGACTGGGACTGGACAGCAGACAGATGACTTGGGCAGCCTCTGTTTAATCTCTGCTTGGTTACTGTGTCCCTGCACCCCTGCACCCCTGCACCCCTGCATTTACTGGCTGGCTGAGGTGAGAGGGGCCTCTCTGAAAGGAATAGTGGAGAAAAGCAGCTTAACACATTTTCACTTGAAATTTTTGATAAAAAATTCAAATCTCTTAACACCCAATGCACCATTTTCCTATTTTCAGGCGCTTCCAGAGTGAGCGCCAAAGTCGGGTTTTTGCCTAGGAACCGCTGTGCTGAAGCCATTACTGCTCTTAATGTAATTTTATTTTAGAGTTTTCTGGTCATGAAGACACTAATGTAAATTATTTGTGTGGTTAAACATCTGTTTCTACCTCATTTTCCTTTGTCTTCAGGTAATAAAGCGAGAAACTGCTCAGCACACACCCCCTCGCCCCAGCAGTGTCAGCCTGTGTCCAGGACGAGGGCTTCAACACCGGGGCCCCATTGGCTGCAAACCATTCTCCCAGCACAGGGTGCCTCAGCCCCAGACCTGCCTGCTGAGGAAGGGAACCAGGAACCAAGCTTTTTGTTTTGTTTTTCAAGACAGAGTCTCTCTGTATAACAGCGCTGGCTGTCCTGGAACTCACTCTGTAGACCAGGCTGGCCTTGAACTCACAGAGGTCCGCCTGCCTCTACCTCCCGAGTGCTGGGATTAAAGGTGTGCGCCACCACCGCCCACCCGGCTGGCCAAAGCTCTTCTATTCAGTGGCTTCCTAACTGAATCCTGCCTCCCTCTCTCTTCGCGCACACTATTTTTTCCCAATGATTTATTTATTTTTATGTGCATGGGTGTTTTGCTTGCATGTATGTCTGTGTGAGGGTGTCAGACCCCCTGGAACTGGAGTTACAGAGAGTTATGAGCTGCCATGTGGGTGCTGGGAACTGAACCCGGGTCTTTTGAAAGAGTTGGCCTCTCTCCAGCCCCCAGCCTTTCTTTTCTTTCTTTTTCCTCTTTTTTTTTTTTTTTTTTTTTTTTTTGTAATTTATCTTCAGTGAAAAAGAATGTTTTTAGTGAGTTTCTTGCTTACCTAAAGCATCCCTACAGAGCTCAGAGCAGGGACCTGTTAATTAAGTATAGGCCTGGAAGGCAGCTCTGCCTCCTCTCAATTGGACACGAAAGCACTTGCCCCTGAAGGGCTGAAGTACAGTGAACATTCACGCGGTCATGAGGAATGCCCCTGCACCAGCCTCTCCGTGGGCATTGCTAGGTAAGAAAAGGCACTAACCATGAGTTTCCAGAAATAAAAAAGCCCAAGGCCTCAGCGACCATACAAGGCACACACCTCGGCACGGTATGTAAGAGGAAGCAGGAATATTTTAGTATAATCTGTTAGAGACAGGACCCGAAGGGGCCAGATTAGGGTAAGGCGGATGGAGGAATTCACACAGGTTCAGGGATCAGTTCCAGTGTTTGATAATACAGACTATCCATATAAATAACATTTTAATTGTTAAGTATTGTATCACAAGGTATCTATCCTGAGTTGGATTTAAGGGGTCAAAAAATGGCCCCTCCCGGTAAAGTTACGTATAAATGGAAAAGCAACTGAGAGATGGTCCCTGTTAGTGCACACAGCTTTGGTCTATCCCAGGCTGCCTCAGCAAGCACTTGAGAGGCTGCCCATCTTTGGGCCATAGGCAGATGCTTGGGGACAGGGAGGGCAGGGTTCAGAAGTACCACTCCGTGGACACTTCTTGAGCAACCCTTAGCACTCAATTTCCTTTTCTTTTTAGTTTTTCCTAGATAGGGTTTCTCGGTGTAGCCCTGGCTTCCTAGAACTTGCTCTGTAGTTAAGAGCACTGTCTGCTCTTCCAGAGGTCCTGAGTTCAATTCCCAGCAACCACATGGTGGCTCACAACCATCTATAATGAGATCTGGTTCCCTATTCTGGTGTAAATGCAGGCAAAACACTGTATACTTAATAAATAAATAAATAAATCTTAAAAAAAAAAAAAGAACTTGCTGTGTAGACCAGGCTGGCCCTGAACTCAAGAGACCCGCCTGCCTCTGCCTCCTGAGTGCTGGGATTAAGGGTGTGTGCCACCCACCACCTTCCCAGTTAGCACTCAACTTTCTTGTCCAGGTCCTTTGACAATAATTGAATTCTGCTTTTGACTTGGCTGTAAATTTAGGAACCTTCAAGGTGCATGTAAAATTGTTCAGCATGAAATCCCTAGGACCCTTCTCAGGGCCTTCCTGAGCAATAAACTCCTTGGTCTTAAATAGTTTTTTTTGTCACATAATTTTAGTGACACTAAGCCCCAGTTTCCTTGCATGTTCCTCAGAAACATCGGGCCAGGTGCGGCGGCTTGTGCCTGTGATCCCAGCACTTGAGAGGCAGAGGCAGGTGGATTGCTGTGAGTTCGAGGCCAGCCTGGTCTACAAAGCGAGTCCAGGACAGCCAAGGCTACACAGAGAAACCCTGTCTCAAACAAAACAAAACAAAACAAAAAAAGGCTATTTTTGTCTCCTGGTGTGATTTTTGTCTACGCACTAGTGCTGGCGTTATGAAACTCTGAGATGCACACCCTCGGCCAGCACGCCTTCATCACTAGCATCTGGGACAACAACGCAGAGCAACAACTCACCAGGAGAAACAGGGGGCTGATGGCCACCCAGCAGACCCTCCAGAACCATCCCGGGCTGAAGCCGAGCATTTCTTTCACGTCACTGCAGAACTGAGTGATCCCTGGAATATACCAAAGGAGAATTGGACTGAGAGAACATGGACTTCTGTCCTGGGTCTCCCGGAGGCAGGGGCACGGGGTCAGCACTGATGATGGTAAGAGCGGGAGTTGGGCTCCTCCCTGGCCGGTGGAGTCGCTCTGGTACTTCTCCACGTGAAGGGCTCCGGGGATGGGGCAGCTCGAAACTCTCTACGCAGAGCAGGAAGGTAGATAAACATCTCTAGGGACCTCAAGCCCTCCATTGGTGCCCACACTGCTCTTCTCAGCCTGGATTTAATTGCAGTGCTACTATAGGGAGAAAGTGTGAGCCTGCCGGGCAGAAGCCAACCAGGACTACCCACTGGCAATTTTCAAGTTTTTTTTGTTGTTGTTAAAGATTTATTTTATTTTATTTTTTTAAAGATTTATTTATTATGTGTACAATGTGTTGCCTGCACATACACCTGCCTGCCAGAAGAGGGCATGAGATCACATTATAGATGGTTGGGAGCCACCATGTGGTTGCTGGGAATTGAACTCAGGACCTGTGGAAGAGCAGACAGTGCTCTTAACCTTTGAGCCATCTCTCCAGCCCCTAAAGATTTATTTTATGTGTTTGAGTGTTTTACATACAGAAGGAGGTGTCGAGTCCCAGCTATCTGTTGGGAACCAAACCCAGGTCCTCTGCAAGATCAGCCAGGGCTTTTAACCACCGAGCCGTCTCTCCCAGCCCTTTCATGGCAAATCTTTAACCACAGTATTGCTCATCCGTACGCTAGGCCAAGATCCAGGCTCCTCTGCAAGTGATCGCTGGCACTAGCGTGAGACCGCCCGCTGGCAGGTGAAGACGGGAGAAGTGAAATCGTTTCCAGCTGGTTCCCCCAGAGGTCTGTGGTTCCTCAGCAGGCCCACAGGGACTGTGAGCTCTGCCTTATGAATTGCTGGGAAAGTAATGATTATGTCTTTTAAAAAAAAATTGTGTGTGTGGGGGTCCTGAATTCAGTTTCCAGAACCCACAACAAGCAACTCACAACCTCCTCCACGTCCGGCTTTGGACATCCACTAGTCTCCTCTGGCCTCTGCAGGCTACACTCACACCCGCATACAATTAAAATCCTCAGTTCACATGCGCCCCCCTCTTTCTTTGAGGTGTGCATAGTGATGACCATGGTGAAGCAGTTGATCATAGAGATTGGAAAGCAAATGCATTTCTTTTCTTTTCTTTTCTTTCTTTCTTTTTTTTTTTTTTTTTTTGAGACAGGGTTTCTCTGTGTAGCCTTGGCTGTCCTGGACTCACTTTGTAGACCAGGCTGGCCTCGAACTCACAGAGATCCGCCTGCCTCTACCTCCCGAGTGCTGGGATTAAAGGCATGCGCCACCACAGCCCTGCCCTGCAAATGCAGTTCTAAAATGGGCTGTTTGCTTCTTGACCATACAGACACGTCTCAGAACTTGTATTCACGTGAGTTGCCTGTGCCCTCCACCACCCCCTTCAGGGCCTGTGGAACCTCTGCCAGTCTCAGCTCACTTCCTGTACCTCCTCACACCCCTGTCAAAGTCCATCCCAGGACAAGAGGGAGGGGCCTGGGGATTCCCCAACGCAGAGAAAAGCAGGAACATTCTTGCCTCGTAGTATACAGGGCCCTAAACTCTATCTTGGTGCTCTGAAAAGGAGGGGTCTCACGTGAGAAACGTAAATCTTGGCTGCTCTCACAGTAGTGCACTGTACATCAGGCCTCAAGCCACCACTGTGGGTGAACCGGCTGACTTTAGCCTGTCTCCTCTAGGTAAAGATTAAAAAATAAAAATCAGGGTATGGCTGGGCGGTGGTGGCGCACGCCTTTAATCCCAGCACTTGGGAGGCAGAGGCAGGAGGATCTCCGTAAGTTTGAGGCCAGCCTGGTCTACAGAGTGAGTTCCAGGTCAGGCAGAGCTGCTACACAGAGAAACCCTGTCTTGAAAAAACCAAAATAAATAAATATCAGGGTGTGAACAGCGCTCTCCCACAAGGGCAAGGCGTCAGTGGTACAGTGCAGGGGAAGTGGTGGTGTACGGCTGTAGAAGGCCCTCAGCTGAGATCATCTTACAGACCCTGTCAGGAGGTCTCACTGAGTCAACTGCCTCTTCCTCTTCTCCTCTGATGAAATTAGTGCCTACGTCTGCGCAGATGGAGGGGAAGGTTGAAAGACGGAACTCCTTACCATAGAACCAAGACACAGCAATGGCTTCTATGAGAGCCACGGTGAGCACGGCGGGCCCTGTGGCGTACTCCTCCAGCAGCGTCACCACATACGCCCCTCCCTGGGAACAAGGCCAACAGATGGGGTTAGCGGTCTTCTGAGGCACAAGCGCTCCTCCTGACAAAGGCCTGCGGGCGCTTCTGAACATAGGGTGATACGGGGCAATTCTCGCTCTGGACCCAGTCTAAGCACCCCAGGGCCTGTCTGGTGGCATGTGGCCTTTGAATGTGTCTGACGCCCATCTCACACCTTACCCCGTGGAGCACAGGTGTTGGTTTTTAATGGTGCTGAGACCTTGAGCCCACAGCCACTAAAATGGGGGGGAAGGGCAACTGAATCTGGAGTGACCCGTGTGGCATCCGACACCCAAGTGACACAGCTCTGTGCCTCTCTTTCTCTCTGCTGACCCCTCAGGCCTATGCAGTCCCTCCCCGGCCCTGGAGTCATCGAGGCCATGGCTTGAAGAGGCCTATCAGTAAAATATGGCTTGAGCCAGGTGACCACAAGCCCAGGAGGTCACACTTTCTGATGTCCACTTTAACTGCGTTTGACTTGGATACTAAATGAAGAGACAGGGAGGGAGGAGGGAGGGAGCTCACTGGAGAGGGTCTGGCTCCATTACATTGCAAGTTCTAAAAGAGACTAAGACCCGTTACATATAAGACACCAGCCGCAAATCCAGACTGGAGGGCAAAGTAGCCATAAGGTTGAAATGGCTGCAAATGCGAATCCTAACTGCAGCCTCAAGTATAACCAGGCCTGCTGTAAAATGCTAAAGCCTCCCTGCTGCAATGCACAGCTCTCCCAGCACATGCTGCTAGAAACAACTTCTCTCCTTGGTGCAAACTTTTCCATGCTGAAAAATTGAACCCAGGCCCTCAAGCTTGCTAGGCGAGCAGCCTAACTCTAAGCTGCTTCTTCAGCCGCCCACCTGTGAGAAGCTTTAGCACTGTGGAGGCGGAAGGGACAGACCTAGCGGAGGCCACGTGGCGCCAGAGGCCCTGCTACTCACAGAGGTCAGTGTGACCAGGGATCCCAAGAAGCAGGCAATGACCACAAAGAGCACAAACCACTCCCGGCGCTTGGCCCAGATGTGTGGGAACTCATCCAGCACAGCTGTAATCACACCTTCCAGGCCTGCAAACTGAAAGAATAAACAGGAGACAGTCACAGTGGAATGTTGGGACAAGCCCCTGCCTCAAGGACACGGAAGAGGAAGAGAGTTAAGATGACTGGGTGAACCGGCTCTCTGATCACAACTAGTTTGCCCACTCCCTGGCCCAGGAACATGGCTAGAAGCACATTGCCATCTGAGGTCGTTATCAGAACCCATCCCTTAGGATATGCGGGCAAGAAAATACAGCACACAGAAGCATTTGTGTCTCGGGGAGACTGGTTGCCCCAAAGACAGCTCAAGGCCAATACCCTCTCCATACTAATAGTACAAGTCTCTGAGCTGAGCCTTTAGGTGCCATTAGGCCTTAAGAAAGAAAACAAATGACAAAGAATTTATATATTCTGAGCCCTTCGTTCCAGGCATTTTTCCTACACTATGCCACTAATAGCTCCCTAATGTACTCAGTGCAAAAGGCGCCATCAATGAAGGATGGGGGGGGGGGGCGGAATGGGGACCTAGGAAGAGGAAGAGGAGGGGAGGAGGGGGAGGAAGGAGGGAAGAGGAAGGGAGGAGGGGGAGGAAGGAGGGAAGAGGGAGAATCACTCAGAGGTAGCAACCAGTACCATCTGAAGGTTTGGGTGGGAGGAAGTGAGTCTAGCCACTTCCTGTTCCCTTTTCCTCCCAGACCCTTTCCCGTCTGCACTCACCGTGCTGTCCAAGCCCAGCGTGATTAACATGAGGAAGAAGATGATGGCAAAGAATGTGGATGCTGGCATGTTGGCTATAGCCTCTGCGTACGTGATGAAAAGGAGGCTGGGGCCTGAAACAGAGGGAGAGAGGAGTGGATGCCGGGACCCATCCTTCCAAGCTAGTGCCCACCACATCTGGGCTGGTTTACAGTTCTCGTCAGAGCCCTCCACAGTGAGCCAGGCCTCGTCAGTGCCAAATGTGGCTTCACCCACCACCACACCAGACATCTTGCAAAGCCAGGATGATTATCCACCCTGAAAACCACACACCCTCACCTCGGAGGGACAGAACAGCCTTAAGACTGCAACTCCCCAAGCCCAGGGGCTCCACTACATGACAATCTGTTTTATCATCAGGGCCAGCTCTGCTATCTCTAAGGTACCTTGTGACATCAGCTCAGAACAGCAGGAAATGTAGTAAGGGCCTCCTTCTAGTTTTTGGGTCGCCCTCTCTTTTCCTATTTGGGGTGCTATGGACAGCACTCCAGCATCTGCATACCAAGTCCTCTCTTGCTGACCTACATCTCCAGGCCTTACGCCCTTTTGACAGTGTGGGAAGCAAGTCCTCACGCCCTCATGGGTTAACTAGGGATGCTGTCATTGGTCAAGGCACTGCATCAGGCCAAAATTCAAATATTTCTCAAGGCCTTGGGGCTCCATCTACTCAGTCTCATTGTTTAGTATGTTTAATATGTAACATTATTTCCCATGACAACATTCAGCGGGATGGCCACATGGATCTATCTTGTCTCTCTGCGAGGGATGCTCTAAGGACTAGTAAGTAGCCCTTGCCCCACCACGAGTGCCCGAGCCCACTCATCTATTTAAGCCCATCATGTATTGGAGGCCCCAACACTGGGCACCAAGAAAACTAAATGCATGGGTGGGCCGAGATCACCAAGGAAATTAAGTTTCTTTCAAATCTTTGAAGATTTAAAAGCACCATTGAAAAGTCCAGGTAATTATAAAGACTCAAAGCAGCTTGATGCTATAGGCAGAGCCTGGGTCCCACCTGCATCCTTGGCCACCTCAATGCTGTAGGCAAAGCCTGGTTCCCACCTGCATCCTTGGCCACCTCAATGCTGTAGGCAGAGCCCAGGTCCCACTTGCATCCTTGGCTACCTCGATGCTGTAGGCAGAGCCTGGGTCCCACCTGCATCCTTGGCCACCTCCATGCTGTAGGCAGAGCCTCTTCCCACCTGCATCCTTGGCCACCTCAATGCTGTAGGCAGAGCCCAGGTCCCACTTGCATCCTTGGCTACCTCGATGCTGTAGGCAGAGCCTGGGTCCCACCTGCATCCTCGGCCACCTCCATGCTGTAGGCAGAGCCTGGTTCCCACCTGCATCCTTGGCCACCTCAATGCTGTAGGCAGAGCCTAGGTCCCACCTGCATTCTCGGCCACCTCCATGCTGTAGGCAGAGCCTGGCTCCCACCTGCATCCTTGGCCACCTCAATGCTGTAGGCAGAGCCTGGTTCCCACCTGCATCCTTGGCCACCTCCGACACGTCTTCATTCCTCATCTCAGCCATGTAGCCAAGCACCGTGAAGATGACAAAGCCAGAAAGGAAGCTCGTCAGGCAGTTCACCACACTGGTCACCAGGGCATCTCTGCAGTGGAGGAAAACCCAGGCTGCCTGAGATGCTTCTGGGGTGCAGAGTCTACGAAACGCCTGCCTGCGTCTCTCCGGCTGAGACAGGCCTCCAAACCCAGTCTACCTGAACATCTCCCAAGAGCCCTGACCCCAAGCACCGTGGCTACCACATGCAGAATGGGGAGGGCAGGCCAGGGATGTTACTAAGACATGGTCGCAAACCAGTTACAGTAGCATAATTCTATCCCTCAGAAGACTGAATGAGGCAGGAGGATTGTGAGCTGGAGGCCAGTATGAGCTACAGAGCACGGTGGGGGAGGGAAAAGCCTGTTTCACAGCAGAGACTTCTCCACTACAACCAGGAGACGCCTGCCCTGCAGAGGGGCCTAAACTGGAGGGCTCCAAGAAGTGGCTTTGACTTCACAGTTGTGAAATTAAAATTTTAATACTGTCCTTAAATAAAGTCACAAGACTGCCAAGGACCCTTAACAGTTTTAAAACTTCATTACATGGCTTTATTTAGCTGGTATCCCAACCCAAGGCCACATTCGGGGGGTGGGGGTGGGGAGGGGCTTTGAAGTCCTCCCCATCTTTAGAGTCAATAAATTTCATAGTTATTTTTCTGATAGTGCAAACGAGCTGCCAGGCATTGGCACCTGTACAGGAAGATTTACTGCCTAAAGATGACACTCAGGCCACCATTGCACAATGCTACTGTTTTGTTAAACCATTGAAGCATGTCTCTTCCGCAATCCTGGCCATTTTTGTAAGCTAAAATAGTTCGGTCATTATACTTTTTGTGCATATATAAAGACCTGATTTACCGTTTTCATTGAGAAGTACATTGCCTAGTGTATGCTATAGTTTTTTGTAGCCTTGCTATAACACGTCCTTGTTTTGTTTGCTTGTTTGTTTTTGTTACTTGTTTTAGGCAGGATCTCATGGAGCCCAAGTCAACATTGAACTCAGTATGTAGTTGAGGCTGGCCTTGAACTCCTCATCCTTCTGTCTCCACCTCTCACGTGCTGGGACTATAGGACTGCACCCCATGCAACTAAGAATTTCATATATATATATGCACACACACACATATATACATATATACATATACATATATATACACACATATATATATTACAAAACACAAGTGTCTTGAAGCTCTAAATAGCCTGGGTAAAGTTATTTCCTGAATGGACACTGTGATATGGATGAATGGCCAAGGGCTTGTGACAACCCTGAAGGGCAGTGCCCTCATGCTGTGGGACCGGACGGGTTTACAATCATCTCCTTCCTTGGGCTGTCTGTCTGTCACTGCATTCCCAGGCTTTGCTCGGCAGCCCCACGTACTCACTGGTAGCAGTTGTTGTGGAACTTGTTGTAGCTAGCAAAAGCCAGGAGAACCCCAAAGCCCGGGCCGAGAGAGAAGAAGATCTGAGCGGCTGCGTCCACCCACACCTGGAACACAGCGGAGAAGGGTGCAGGGGCAGGACAGGATCAGAACAAAGCAGGGGGGAAGGGGAGGGGGAGGACACAGGGGGGAAGGGGAGACTGGAACACAGCAGGGGAGGGTGGTGCGGGGTGAGGGGAGACCCCAGCCAACACCAAGCACAGCAGCATCGTCCTGTTCAGTGACCTCAAGAGACTGGGCTCTCGGTGCTTGTATTTCACATTGAAAGGATCATTAGCACTGGCACATTAGGTCTGAGTCGACCCTACTGTCCTATTTGAAAGCAAATTGGCTTTATCTAGCAAAAGGCAGGCGAGTGCAGGCTAGTCCCCTCAATGTCTCACCCCTGTCTCCAAGAGCTTCTGCCAGTTGGGCTTCAAGTAGAAGATGACCCCTCTCCAGGCTCCAGGAAGGGTGGCCCCCCTCACCAGCAGGACAGAAAGGACAATGTAAGGGAAGGTCGCTGTCACCCACACCACCTGGAACGAGGGAGAACAGAAACACAAGTTACCGCCATACTGTCCCAGAGACAGCGAGGAAGGGAGACAGGTGCTGGTAGTGTCTTTTATTACAGAAAACTACTAGGCTAAAAGAATTTTGAAATATGTGTGTGTGTGTGTGTGTGTGTGTGTGTGTGTGTGTGTGTAATATATTATATATATATATTCTGTATATGTGCATGCATATATGTGTGGGGACCGGAGGTTGACATTGAGATCTTCCTTAGTTGGTGGTCTCCTGACTTTTTGAGCTCTCTCTGAACCTGGAGCTCACCCATTCAGTTAGACAGACTGGCCAGCAAGCCCAGGAGTGGCCCTATCTCTGCCTCGTGTCGCCCAGCGCTGGGATTGCAACCATACACTCATGCACCGCTGCGCTCAGCTTTTTACATGAGCACTGGCGACCCACACTTGGTCTCCACGCTTCAGCGGCGAGTGCCTCACCTCTGAGCCACCTCTCCAGCCCCTATACATTTTAAAACTTAATTATAAAGGGGCTGCATTGTACCTTCCTTTTCTTAGATGCACTTACATCTAAATGACATTGGTTAAATTCTAGAAGTCTAACAGGTGGGATGTGGAAAGTATCATAGAGTGAATGTGCTTGGTGTTGAGGCAAACTGGTTTTCTCCTGCTCAGCAGCCGATCCAGGTCATGGTCCTGAGTTTTGTGAGGCCCTAGGTAGGTGCAGGACACGCAGCAGAGTCTGCCTCACCTTGCCAGATGTTTTGACTCCTTTCCAGATGCTGAAGTAGACAATGGTGAAGATGAGCATGATGCAGAGAGCCAGCTGCCAGCTGATGGCCCCCAGGTCCTGGAGGCCCTCAGACTGGTGGATCTGCAGAACATGGCGCCTGGAGTGACGGGGAGAAAGGAAGGCCTGTGAAAGAGTCGCCTGAGCTCACGTGACACCTCCAGGGGGTAGCGGACCAGCGATGGGCCTCGCTCATCCTGAAGGCGCAGGCAGCACACTCACTGGGGAAGCCGGGGAGGAGCGTTCTGCCCAAAGCCAGACCTGTCTCTCCTCTTCCACTGTCTATAACCAGAACCTTTCCACCGACAGGGCCAGCTTCCCAGCACATGGGAATTTTGGGGTAGGCAATGAACCCTTCTTCATTCTAAGTTAGCGTTGTATCATAGGCTACTATTGCCTACAATTCCTGTATTAAAAATACTACTGGGCTGGGGAAATAGCATACTAAAAAAACAATTGCATAGCATGTAAGACCCCAAGTTGAATCCTTAACACAAGGGGAAAAAAAGTCCTACATTCTCCAAGCATCTTCTGAAGGGCAGGTCCCCTTACAAAGTTAGCACACCAGCCAGGCGGTGGTAGCACATGCCTCTAATGGCAGCACTGGGGAGGCAGAGGCAGCAGACCTCTGAGTTTGAAGCCACCAGGACATCTAGGACTTTATAGAGAAACACCGTCTCAAAAACAAAATAAAAAATAATACATACATACATATACACAGACAGACAGACACACACACACACATACATACATCATATATACACACATACATGCATACATACAGACATACACACACATACATACATCATATATACACACATACATGCATACACACATACATACATACACACATACATACACACACACATACATACATACACACATACATACACACATACATGCATACACACATACATACATACACACATACATACACACACACATACATACATACACACATACATACATACACACATACATACATACACACATACACACACACATACATACACACACACATACATACACACATACATACATAAAGCACACCAAATCAGAAACAACGTTGAACAACTGAAGCAATAAAGTGTTTGGCTTCCATGGAAACTGACTGGAGAAGGAGAAGCCAGCAAGGGTAGCTTTGACGTAGGGAAATAGCTTTAGGGAGGGAAGGTAGTGGTCAGCGTGGAAATGGTGGAGCAGTTTAGCCTGACACATGGGGGTACGGAGACAAAGGAAGGTCAGGTTATGGAGCAGTCAAGATAGTGCCCCAACTCCAAATCCTGCACAGAACCGATGCTGCCGTCTCCACACTCACATTTGTTCCCCACTCCTGGACAGCTTCGCCTCTCAAAACTCTGCCAGGAGACGGGGAAAGGCTCCTGAGGCCCCACCCATCCCTGAAGAGCCCCAGGCAGTCAGTGTTTGCTGCGATGGGGCTCTTTCTTCAGAGGTGTAGCACTAGGATGCTGTCCATGCTCCTGAAAGCAACCCTCATTAAACACACGTGTCATCAAAAAGAATAGAAGGAGAGCTACTTAGGAAGAGTAAGGGGATGGCGGGAGACAGTAGCGAGAGGGGCGGATATAAGCAAAACGCATCATATCCGTGAGTGAAAGTCTCACTATGTACAATTAACACACGCCAATGAAACACTTTAAAAGAAGTCTGCCAACAGAGGGCTGAAGAGCTTTTGGCCCCTAAGATGCCAAGGCCCAGGCGTGTGTGGCCTTGTCCTTAACAGACCGCCCCCTCCCTCACACGGACTTACAAGTAAAACTCCTCGGCAGGCGATGTGGAATGGAGCGTCCAGGTGATGTTGTCCTGGGAGAAATAGTTGGTGCAGTTGCCGGTGTTCCAAGAGTTCTTGCAGCTGGTCCAGGGCAGACGGTCCGTGAAGGAGGAGATTAGGTAGTAAAGCGCCCAGGCTATGATGGTGTTGTAGTAGGAGGCGATATAGAAGGCGATGATGCAGATGGCATAGCCAATCCCTGGACCGCGGGTGAGAAAGGCCGCGTTCACAGAGTCGCTCAGACCCACAAAGCCTAGGATACTAAAGAACTAGGTCCCAGGTCCCAGCCATTTCTGGAAGTACCTTGTCCAGCACCGCTGCCCCCGCCCCCACCCCCACCCCACGCCCGCCCCCACCCCCCAGCCCTTCAGTTACCTTTGAAGATCGGGCAGATCTTCCTCCATATAGAAATGCACCCATTTCGGTGGTACTGGCCCAGCGCAAGCTCCATGTAAAAGAGGGGGATCCCCCCAAAGATGGCCATGATGGTATAGGGGAGGAGGAAGGCCCCTGCGGCAGGAGGGAGACAATTTTACTTCCTGCCCACATCTGTCCCCAGAACAGCCCACGGATGTGGGGATGAGCTCACAGGAGGCCGCCCCGGCCTTCGTGGCTTTTTGAGAGAAGGCAGTTGGACAAAGGTCCATGGTGCTATCAAGCGTAAGCCACTGCCTGGCTTGGGTAGCGTGATTGTGGAGGACATGGAATCGCCTGGGAAGGGCGTCTCAATGAGGAAGTCTTCATCGGCCTGTGGGAGACTTTGGGGGGTTAACAGAGATGGGAAGCCCCGCCCTGAATGTGGTGGGCGGCATTGCTTCTTTGGTTGGGCCCTAGGCTGAACAAAAAGGAGACTTTGAGCAGCGATGGATGGGTAACCGGGCACCGTGGGCCACAAAGACTTTCTCCTTAAGCTGTTTTTTCAGGGTACTTCACTGAAGCAACAGGAAACGAGACTAAGATAGTGTCTTGGGACAAAGCAAAGCAAAACCAAGCAAGCAAACAACACAGCGAGCGGAGTCTGGGGACCGATGGAGCAGGCGCGGGGACCACCTCCACTTTTGTCTGACTTCCTCTCCTAGCAGATGATGTCAGCACAGTCACACACCACTGTCACTGGTGACCCTAAAAACTGACCTCCAGATTCTAGGGCTCACCTCAGGCCTCATGAAGAAGGCCATGCTGAAGTGTCTGGTCTGTGACTCACCAGCTCCTCCCTCATAGGTCAGGGTTACCTGTGACTCCAGACCCTGGAGCAATATATTTTGACCAGCATGTCCACAGTTCCAGCAACACCGAATAATCCATCACAATATATCGTTGTTTGAGACACGCCTGGACATGGCAGTTTCTCACAGGACAGAAAGGTTGCTCGCCTGCAGCTTGAGTCTTAGCCCAAAGTGTGAGTCAACTTCCCTTGATAAAATTTAGGCAGACATTTCTTGACTAAGAAAATGCTTCATCCTTAAAACCCTGAAGCCAGTACGACTCAGAAGCTTCCGGGTAATTACACTCACTTTGAGCAAACCTGGCTCAAGCGTCGAACCCAGGCTGTGTTCTCACAGTGAGCCTCAACTCATGCAAAAAGTTTACCTGACTGGCCCCACAGCAGGAAATGTCACCAAGACCCAGCCCCTCATACAAGCTTAAGCTAAAGGTCCTGGCAAGCAGGAGATAAGGAGGCTATGACTTCCAATGCTAAGCAAGGGCTGTGCAACCTCCCATGGCCTGAGGAACTGCCTTCGTAGCCACAGAGCAGCCATTAAAGACCAAGAAATGGGCCAGGTGGTGGCACGTGCCTAATCCAGCACTCGGGAGGCAGGCAGAGGCAGACAGCTCTCTAGGAGTTTAAAGCCAGCCCAGTCTACAAAGTGAGTTCCAGGACAACCAGGGCTACACAGAGGGACCCTGTGTCAGAGAAGGAGAAGAGGAGGAGGAGGAAGAGGAGGAAGAAGAAGAGGAGGATGAAGAGGAAGAGGAGGAGGAAGAAAAAGAAGAAGAAGAAGAAGAGGAGGAGGAGGAGGAGGAGGAGGAAGAAAAAGAAGAAGAAGAAGAAGAAGAAGAAGAAGAAGAAGAAGAAGAAGAAGAAGAAGAAGAAGAAGAAGAAACAACTGTGTGTTTGGTCACAGAAGTCTGGCTGACATAAATGGTTTACTTCACAGACCTAACTGTAGTTGCTTCTCAAACAGCTTGTCAAAATAAATGTCCACTGATGTGACACCCACTTCTTCTTGCCCAGTATCCATACCCCCGGAGCTCTGCGTTGCTCTCTCCCGGGCTCCCCACCTTACACATACCGCCAAGGCCTCTGCAGCACAAGAGATGCAAACGGACCTGTGCACACTTTGGGGGTAGCCATAATGTCACACTGAAGCTGGGTTCAGCTTTGATCATGTCAAATCTGAAAACTTAAGACTTTGGACCCAATTTAGTGCCGTTCTCTGACCTCACGCAGGGGCAAAGGCCTAGCAAGGTCTGGAGCCTTACAGCCACCTCCCAGTGTTTCCTCCCACAGGCCTTTCGCCGCCAGACTTTTTGAAGCAGAAACTGCCAGAAGGAGAGAAAGATTTCCACCCAGGGTGCCAAGTATTCTCTTGCTTCTGACTCACAAGCCAAAGGCTGAGAGGGGAAGCCCTTGAATAAGTGAAGTGCAGACAACGCTAACACCACCAAAGCCACATGTGGGGGGGCTGGGGTCTGGCTTCATACACAATCTTTATAACCTGAAAGGAAACCTCATACAGGCCACCTTAGGCTTTTTTCTTTTTCTTTTTTTTTTTTTTTTGTTCCCTTTTTTTTTTTTTTTTTTTTTTTTGAGACAAGGTTTCTCTGTGTAACATCCCTGGCTGTCCTGGACTCACTTTGTAGACCAGGCTGACCTTGAACTCACAGCAATCCGCCTGCCTCTGCCTCCCAAGTGCTGGGATTAAAGGCATGCGCCACCACCGCCTGGCTCACCTTAGGCTTTTTGCTCCCTGGAGACTTGGCTAGCATGAAAGCCTAGGTTTCACATTCTCAGGCTCACATCAGTTACACTGGACAGTCAAGTTCTGACTTGTCTTGTGGCCTCTCATGAGGATCTACAGTCCAGTCCACCCCTGGTGGCTCACGGTACTAACCTCCGCCATTCTGGTAGCAAATATAGGGGAAACGCCAGACGTTGCCCAGGTCCACGGCATAGCCGATGACCGACAAGAGAAAATCCATCTTCTTGCCCCAGGTCTCCCGCTCCCCTTGGTGAATCTCAGCCACCAGGGTGGTGGTGGCACCTGGGACCGAGTGTGAAGCATCATCTCCCGCACTTGTGCTGGGAACTGCAGAGTACCCATTGGATATCTGGCCAGGCTCTGCCCTGTCCCCTGGGGTGGGGACACCTTTCTGTAGAACACCATTTTCTTGGCAGTCTTCTTTGTCCTTGGACGATGACAGCACTTTCTGAGAATTCAAGGGCGTGGTCTCCATCCTGCTGGTCAGTCAGAGACACCGATGCCCATCGGCCAAGGATCCAACCCGGTGCTTGGTGCTTGGCTTTGAATCTTCACTCCGTGTTATGGTGACAAGTCTGAGAGCTCTGTTTAAAATAAAAAAAAAAAAAAAGCATACAGAGAAAGGGGAGAGAAATTAAAGATTTGCTTGTTTGGGGTATTAATCATCCGTGTTTTTATTTTTTGTTTGTTTGCAGACAAGGGCTCACTCTTTAGCCTAGGCTGGCTTGAACTTTTAGCAGCCTTCCTGTCTCAGCTTCCTGGGTGCTGGGATTACAGGCACCAAACCATCACATCAGCTCCGTCTTAATCACTTAAACTATTTTAGGTGACAGGATTACAGATGCTCCTATCTGTAAGCCAGCCCATTTGCTCAGAGTCAATAAAATCAACTAAACTTTTCAAGGAACGGCGGGTGTCAAGTCACCATCGAGCCATTTGAAAAGGAAACAAAACAAAAATAGCAAGTCACCAAGATTGCACACGGGCTTTACGGATGAGCCCGCACCTGCATCATTTAGAGGGACACAAACGCCCCCTGTAGTTTATCAGTAACCCAGAGGAATGTCAGAAGAGCCTCCCTGCAGAGCCCGAAAGCCCTGTTCTGGATGTCAGGCCTGCCAGCAACATGTCAGACCCTAAACTTGTCTGTCAGAAGGGACAGTCCTCACCATCACTGAAGCTGAGCACCCGATGTTAGATTTTTATCCTACCAAGGTGATCTAAGGAAGAAAGGGCAGAGGTACAACTCCCACCCCCACCCCAAGCTCTATATCTGGGTCCTTTCCAGGAAGATTTCCAGCTGCAGCCTGTAGCTGTGTCCAGTCCCACCTGGGCTCTACCTTTCAGTCTTCCTATTGAGCCTCTGCGGGTCCCAGGGGACCTTGCCTGTCACTGCTTCTCGCCATTCATATGGCTTGCCACTTGCCAGCAACTTCTGGGGCTAAGCCACTTGTCACTGCAGCCGTGGGCATGCCGGCGTGCTCACCCAGGAGGTCAGGGAGAAGTGTGTGTGGGCCGCTGACCCCGGGCGGGCCTGGGAATCCTGTTCCCACAAGGTGCCTCTGCAGAAGACCCTTGGCAGCTGCACCTTCATTTCGCTGCCATGATGGGGTACAAGGAAGGAGCCGGGCTCTCTTCTGCACTGAGGATGAGGTTTCTACACGTGGAGTAGAAATCTGAGCCCTTTTGGACTTTAAACCTCCTGCCTGCTATAAATGTAGAAGCAGCCGAGACCTTCCAGGTTACTTTCCATTTCTTTCAAGCTCTAGACTATGCCTCTGCTTTGTTAAGATCGTGCCAGCCCATAATATAAGTGGACTCTTAGCACTGCTCACAACACCAGCCATCCATGCCAACCTCAAAGCCCAACCGCTGGAAGAGAGTCAACGCTCAGCTCTTACCTACGAGGGCTTTTGGGTTTCCCTCTCCTTTTTCTTTTTCTTTTCCTTCTTTGACAGGGAATCAAAAAGCCCAGGCTGGCCTCAAACTTACTTAAGGATGACCCTGAATTTGTCTGACCTCTCTGCTTCCAGAATCACAAGTGTGCACCACCATGCCTGGCTTATGCCACACTGGGGTTGGGCACAGGACGCCGTGGTGCACAGTGGGCGAGCACTCTACCAACTCTTTCTATAGACAGATGTGAAGACAAAAAGAGCGTGGCTGGCTAGGTGTGTATAAACAGTACAGCATTTGCTTAGGATGCAGAGCACCCCCCCCCACACGCACAGAATGAAAAATCTGAGCACACTGTAGATTTAAATATTGTCAAAGATTAGACACAAACACCAGGAGGTGAGAGTAATTACAGTTTTGTGCTCAATGGTTTTTTGTTTTGTTTTGTTTTGTTTTTTTTTTACTGCAAAGGAAGAAATTTAGGCTTTAATAGGATTGGTTGTTGCCAACAATATTTAGAGCAACAAGGGATAATGTGGTTACACGCAGTTATGTAGGAACATATCTTTGGGTCTACTCTGCCCAGCTATTTGGCCCCCATCCTACCTCAAACTCAAGGATGCTGATGCCACTGAAAAGAATAGGGGTTTCTGATACATCAGTGTGGACAGAACCCCAATCTTCTGCTCACCTGTCATGCCAGTGTCAAGCCTCCGCCTCCTCTCTGCTTTGTGACCTCAACTAGATTTGATAAAGACCTTTTTCTTTGTGGTGTTAGAGATCAAACCATGGCTTCACATGTGCTGTATGCATGCGTTACCACTGTGCTAAAGCCCCAGCCTTGACACACTTGAAATAGAACCACGTATTCCCTCATCTGCCATAAGTAACTATTCATCGGGCCTTTAATACATGTGGGGGGGGGGGGGAAGGAGAGAGAGAGACAGAGAGAAAGAGAGACAGAGAGAGAGACACACACACAGAGAGAGACAGAGAGAGAGAGAGACAGAGAGAGAGAGAATGCTGAGATATCAATATAGTTAAAGACAAAACTATGCTGAACTGAAACTTAGTTTTCCACACTAAACACAGAAGAACCTGAAGACCAGACGATGGGTGTGGAAAGTGTCCCCAGGGGTGAGGATGACACAGAGATGACAGCAATAACTCAAGCTCGGTCCCTTACTCACTTCTCTGTCCTTCCTGGAGCAACTGCTCCATCACTGGACAGACTAACTCCAGGACAGGCCCTCGGGAAGGGAGGAGACAGCCACAGCTTCAAGAGCCAAACGGTGTGCGCTAGAGTCTGGTTTTGTTTTTATTTTTTCCCTTGGGCATCCTGAAGAAAGGGTGGAGACCCGTGGAGTGGTGCTTTTCAGGGGCAATGTGAGTTTCCCAGGGTGCCATGGGCTCAGCCCCATGGCATGGCCTTCAATTCTTGGCAGCTATGATGAGCAGCTCCTGGAAGGACAATATCCAAGCCTCTATTTTTATCTCAGCCATCATAAAGCTCTAGTTTCCTGAAATATCTGCCCAGTGCTTTCTAATCTGATAAAAATAAAATAGAATAAACCTGTTCTGACCATCCCTCAGTCAACAGGAGACAGGGAGGTTGCTTCTCCCCAGGGATCCGTCTCTATTGCCTTTACTTTCTAGGGTTCTATTGCACCCCCACTTTGATCACAGCACCTAGGATACAAAGTTACAGCCCCTTGAAGCCACAAAGCAAGCTCCCTTCAATTCATTCCCCCACCCTTCCCAGTTAGAGGAAAACTCTGTCCAGCTGACAGTCGGGGTCCCAAAGGCACCTGGCCTGGGTTCCTTCCTGGCTCAGGCCCCTGCTGCTGGCATCTGGCTACTGGCTACTGTTAGGCTCTCTTCCTGCCTAACTGATGCTCTGGCTGCTCTGGCTTTGCCACCACCTGCCTCGCATAACAAGGGTTGAGAGCCAACTAACCTCGGGTGGAGAAGTGCAGGTTGTTAAGAAGGTTGGTTTCTAAGAATTCTCTCCTGAAAGCTTTTCTAAAAGATATTTTTATCCTGCCGGGTAGGAAGACGGCAAAGGAGGTCAGTATTACAGCACAGACCTCCTCCTGGGCAGGCTTTGAATTTATCCATGGACAGAAAATGCCCCAGAAGCTGCTCTCAACACAGGCACTGTTATCCCTGGCTGAGCAGGTAGCAGGTTGTCTGTGGCACCCCAGCACCCAACTGTGCTGTGAGGCTACAGTCTGCCCCCCTGCCCCACCCCCACATACACCCTCCTCCCAGGGTCAGCAGGACACAGCCTCACTAGCTGATGGTCCATATTCTGTTCTCACTCCTGTTTCCAGCTAATCCTCTCAATTTGTTGGTTAAAAAGTGTTTCTGGGGGGCTGGAGAGATGGCTTAGTGGTTAAGAGCACTGCCTGCTCTTCCAAAGGATGTGAGTTCAATTCCCAGCACCCACATGGCAGCTTACAACTGTCTGTAACTCCAAGATCTAACACCTCTACACCAACACACATAAATTAAAATTAAATAAAAAATATTTTTAAAGTGTTTCTGGGCTGGAGGTGATAAGTGCTAGCATCCTATGAGCCTGAAGGCCCTGGTTCGGTCCCCAGAACCAAAAGAAGCTGGAGGAAACAGGGAAGGAAAGAGAGAGAACCTGCTTAATTCAACTTCTGGTCAATTCTGCAATTTTCTTTCTCACAAACCCTCTCTGTAGCCAGGGGGACCAGTGTGAGCAAGCAAGTAATTATAGCAATTAGTCATAAAATGCCCCCCCAACCCCCACCCTGGAAATGGCCGAAACTCTTACGCTTACCGCCCATCGGGCATGTTCTAAGTGAAAAGCATTCTGGGAGTTTTGTACTTTGAGTTTACCTGTCAGGATCACAGCCACTTCCCCTCTCAGGATTCTCCATTTCCATTTTCAAAACCAAAACAAATCTGCAGCATGAATCATGGGCCGGACACCGAGATAAGATTAATTACAGGTCGGGCAAGCCAAGCGGTACTTTGCATTCTCCATGCAGGAGGAGGGATTTCCCAAGGCCCCTACCAAGGCTGGCAGAACTGTGGGGCTTTGCCAGCCGGCAGTAAACACAGAACCTGCTCCAGAGGAGGGGCAGGGACTCCACCCAGCTGTACAGTCCTACCATCCTCCTACATGGGCAAATGTAAACCATGCTGGGAAGCTGGCACTTCCGGGAGAGGCCAAGGAGTACGGGATTCCTGCCCACTACACCTACACACACACACACACACACACACACACACACACACACACACGGCATGTGGCTGTCCCTCAAGCTAACTCCAAAGTCACTTCAGAGTCTGTGCCACAGGACCTTGGAGCTCCTTTTAGTCCTCCTCTGGGGCTCCACAGTGTAAAGTGCTGGCTTGCATTTGTATCTGTTGAGGGGTGGTGGAGGATGCTGGTAGGCAGTGGCCTCGTAGGCGGCGGCCATAAGGACCCCAGCTTCCCCCTCAAGTGAACTCAGGAGATGCGGGGTATAAACACACTCTAGTTGCGATGTGATCGCTGTGGTCACAGCCGCCCCCTATGTAAAAAGAGTGCTTGTCTGAGAGACAGGTCTGTTATCTGGAATGGATCGGATAGGGAACATGCCTCAGGGTGCTCTGGGACAGTTTACCACAACAAGCAACAGAAAGGGGGCGTCCCAGCTTCTCCACACAGTGTCCAGTCCACAGGAGGAGACATCAGGACAGATCCAGATATGGCCAAGGACATCCAAAAATATAATGGCTTATTACACGTTATTCAAAAAGGAGGGGGTGGGCTTGGCACACACAGGCAAGAGCAGTTTCCCTCAGCTGGCAGAAGCAGCCACGCCCACAAAAGCACCATCTCCAATCCTGCAAGAGCTTGGTGGTCCAGGGATGCCCACAACCCAGGTCCGTCACTGAGTGGCTGTGTGACTCTGAGCAGGTTGCCCAACATCTCTACGCATCTTATTTTCTCCAGCTTAGAAGCAGATTAAAATGAAAATTAAATGGTGGGCTTAGCACCAACAGCACACCGGCAACAGTGACGACGGTGGGCTTTTCTGTGCCACCAACACACGTGACATCCATTTGCTTCTAGGTAGGAAAACTAAGGCCTGCAGGACTTCCGGCCAGGGGTCTGGAGTCTCCTAGCTGGAGCCCCGCTGGTGTGGTGCCTCTCGGTCCAGACACGTGGTCATCTGGGAAGCTTGTGAGCAGATACTTGGGGCTCCAGAGGTCCGTGTTGGAAGGCACATTAACAACCCACCCCACCCCCAGCCCCCACCTCCTACCCCCTCACTCCCCTCCCCCACCAGGTTATTCCAGGCCCTGGAACGTGACCATACATCCTTGGAGGCCTGGCCAAGAGACACTCTGCCTCCTCCGTGAGGCTTCCTCTTTGCGTTCCAGCCCAAGATAAGCCCTGAAGTAATCACTCACTTGTCACGCACATCCTTGACGATGTGTGTTTGCTTCAGGTCCCTCCGGAGGCAGGGGCTGCGGCCTCGGGTCTCAAGCACTTGTTCGCTGGAGCAGGCCTTACCCAGCTCTCCGCTGGCATTACCTAGGGTTCTAAGATGCGACTCCGGTTCCTTGCTGTCCAACAGCCCACGGTAGCCCCGAGGAAGCAAGCATTTCTTCCCTCAAGGTAACTCACACAGGCCCAGGGTCCCACCCCAAAAGGCCCTGTTCCTCCCTCCTCCCATACGCCAGACCCACTGCGCATCCCTAGGTGGAGGAGGGGACATTATGGCAACAGTCCCAAGATTCTAACAGATCAGGGCTGAAAAGTCAGGATCAAAGACGAGCCTGGAGGCTTTGACTTTGAGACAAGCACAGGCAGGCGCGCATCCTCCACTGCCTGCACCCAGAATGTTCATTTGCCAGTTGGCTGTTTGGAACTGGGAGTGTATTTCCTACTCACACGTAAAACACGGCAGGCAGCTGCTAGAACCCACCAGAAAGCTTCTGCTTCTTAACCCTCTCTTTGGTTCTCAGAGGAAACCAAAGCAAACCAGACAAGGCAGCTGACTCCCGGGCAGCCAGGGAAGGTGTCTTCTAGGCCCCTGAAGGGCGGTTCAAGTTGCCAGGTGGAATTCTTTATCCCATTAACTTAATTTCAAACCAGCCCTGGTGGTTCACACCTGTAATCCCAGCACCTCTGGGCTAGGCTGAGACCTAGTTTAAAAGAACAAGATGGGCACAGGATTCACTTCACAACGTAAAACTTTTTAGCAGAAGACAAACCTGTTTGTACTCTGTTGCTGTCACATCATGTGGACAAGGACAAAGAAAGGCAAGTGGGGTGTGAGCGGCAGGAATGACACTTTTTAAACAATTTGAATCGGGTTTGTTTTACAGTGGGGGTGCAGCAGGGCGAAGGCGTGGGTGGACCAGGCCTTGCGCATGCCAGCCAAGTGCTCTATCACTGAGCTGCCCCCTGCCCAGAAATCAAGATAAAACAGGCCGGGCAGGGTGGCACACACTTATAGTCCCAGCACTCCAGGAGGCAGAGGCAGGCGGATCTCTGTGAGTTCGAGGCCAGCCTGGTCTACAGAGTGAGTCCAGGCCAGCCAAAGCTACACAGAGAAATCCTGTCTCAAAAAACCAAAAACAAAACCAAAAAACCCCATAAAAAACAAAAATAAAAATAAAAATAAAACACGGATGGCCCCACTGCAGCTTTGCTTTTCTCCCATACAAGCATATTAAAGGCACTCTCATGTGACACAGATGTGATTAAGTGCACAAGTGAGGGGAGGGAGACAGAAGAAAACCAATTAAGCAAGGGGCTCGGGAGATGGCTCAGTGGGTGTCCTGCTTGCTGCACAAGCACAGCTCTGGTTGTGGCAGTGGGGACTGGGCATGCATACCGGAAACCCTCCGCGACCCCGTGCCAGTCAATCTAGTCCACAAACAGCAAGTTTCAGATTCAGCGAGAGACCGTCTGAAACATAAAGTGATGGAGGAAGATACTAGTCCTCAAATTCTGACCACATGTGCCCACACAAGCAAGTGCACTCACACACACACACACACACACACACACACACACACACACACATGCATGTGCACACATGTATGCGCAGGGCAGAGAAAAAGAAAAACAAGACAAAAGGAGATACATCTAACACTGCACCTCCAAGTAGTTACAATCAAAAGTAACCCCACCCACTAAAGAGGACCTCCCTGAGACAGTAAGGCAAGCCCATACCAGCCAGATGCTGGGTTGGCATCGTGTGGAGACTGTGCCTACAGCGTAACGGCGGAAGTGTGCCTCCATGAGCACACCGAAATACCTAGGGGCGAGGCATTTGGGCATTCTACTGACTGTCAAAAGTTCAGCCAAAAGCGTTCTATCCTAATACACGACTTGTACAATCATGCTGATGATTTGATTACAACCAATGTCGCACTCCGTGTGTTAGACGCGAGGCTAGAGGGAGCAGCCCCTTCATGGGTGATGAAAGAGCATACTTGGCCAAGGTGGATGATTTTCAGCCTTGTTGGTTTTGTCTTGAGACAGGGTCTCACTATGGAACCCAGGCTAACCTCACACTCCTAATCCTCCTGCCTCTGCTTCCCCAGTCCTGAGATGGCAGGTGTGAGTCACCAAACCCACTGGGACCACTCAGGACAGATTCTCTCCCCTCCTTTCCTCAGAAGCAAGGCAACAAAGAATATGATCAATGAGACACCTAGTCAGGGGACAAGTTCAAGTCCTGGCTGTGTCCTGAGAGGCAGAGAGCATAGGTGGCTTCTCTCCTATGGGCCTCCTGGCTGCTCCACTCCCTCGTTTTAGGGACTTTCCCTACAGGGGGATTCGCTTAGCTGAAGAACTCAGTTTTCTTTTTTCTTTTTTTTTTTAAGCAGGTCAGAAACACAGGAAACAAACTGTCTTGGCTTTTCCCCTTGAACATGTCCCAGAAGGCCACACAACCATCGTGAGATGGTAATAATCCCTCACTCCACCCTCCTGCCTCCTCTCACCTGGCCTGGGCTCCAGGTTCCCTCAGAGCACTCAGAAGTTTCCTGAACTAGCCAAGAAGCACCTTCAGGCCATTACCTGACCCATGCACCACCCCCCTTCACCTTTGCCCTCACTACAGCAAATGCTGTCATGAAGAACCAGGCCTTGGGACCCTAGGACACTTTCTTCTTGCTCTCTTGCTCTCATCCATGCCTGACACACTGGGGCATCTCTTCCACAAATCCACGTGACCAGGGTGCTTCTCTGGCTTTGCAGAGTCACAGAATTCATCCAGTTGTGGAAGTTAGCAACTCATGACCTCATACCTAGGAAGTCCCCAAGTCCAACAGGGTTGCGTGGGAGTTTGGGAGCTGCTGTTAGCTTCTAGGGGAAGCTAAGCAAAGAGGGAAATGCCAAGGAAGCATTCAGATGTCTCACACCAGCCTCACCAATATTGATTTTGCCATCCTGTTAGCCACAGGCTGGGGGAAAGAAAAGAAAAAAAAAACACTTGCTGGTTTGTGCTGTTAACATTCAGTAAGCAGCTATCCAACTTCCCAGTAGAGAGGAAAGCACACTCAGACACACACACACACACACACACACACACACACCAGGCTTGAGGAGCTGTCCCCCCACCCCACCCCTGCAGAGCTGGTACTCACAAACTGGCACTTTCTGAATGTGGACCAAAGTCACTGCTAAGAGATCAGCCTTGGCCATGAGGTGGCTATGTTGGCCATGACGGGTCTCATGCTCGCCCTAGCAATGTGGCATGGGACAACCAGGCATGCCAGGTTTCTATTTAAAGATTAATTTCATCTATTTTCCACCTGGGTCTCTCCTAGGAAGGTTTTGGGTTGGGTTGGTTTTTTGCATGCTTTCTTGTCTGAAATGGAAGCTCTTTCCTTGGGATTGAGCCCTGGAGGATCAGCCTCAGCTGTGCCACTTCCTCAAGTCGGACCAAGCAGGCGATTTGTCAGATGTGCGTTTCCTACCCAGGCCTGCTTGGCTGGACACAGAAAACCTCAGAGGGAGGAGCCCGACCTAGACACTGGCCTGTTTGTGGACCTGGAGCCAGCTAGCACAGATCCCTAAGGAACCCCCCAGAACTCTGTCCTCCAGCTGGGTGTGGTGTAAGCTCAGAACTTAACTTGTAGGTGTCTGAACATGCAGAGCCTCCACCCTTGACAGAAGCACACAGAGATCCCGGGAGGACCCCATCTCACCGCAGTGTCCGGGTAGGGTCTCAGCCTGTAGGTGTTTTACACAATGACTACAGTCTGTGGTCTCTTTTAAAAGGGAGGTGAGGATCTCTGCCACAGAGCGTGACCTCATGGTTCCAAGTCCCTCTGGGCTTCATGAGCCCCAAAGGACCTCTGATGTCACTGAAAACAGCTGAAGTTCCCAACATGAAATGACTGTGTAATTTCCCATCCAGCCGTTGGCATCTAAAGGGTTAAGTCCTACCACGTCCTGGTGATGCAGTGATCTGAAGGGAAGCTCAGCTTCTTCAGGCGGGTCCCACTCAACAAGTGCGACCCAGATGATGAACTGACTTTATTCCCAGAATTACCCGTGTTTCTCTCCAGCAGGGGCACCCAGGCTATTGGCAAGCCTGCCATAGACAGTGCCCAACCCAGCGCTCCCCAACCCTTGCTGCTCACTCAGCACCCTCATTAGACGGTCACCACCCATCGGGGAAATTCTTCCACATGCTCCACCCCCAACTTTGACGAAGATGCTTTTAATGATTCTAAAAATCAGTTCCCCCCCGCCCCCAGGCCACGAAGAGGAGCAGTGACACAGGTCCAGGAAGGGCTGCAGTCAGAGCCGTTTCTCCGTCCTCCCCACCAGCAGCCAGCCGCTGGTGCTGCCCCCACGTTCTGCTACATTTAAACAAACCCCAGCGTTACTTTCTTAGACGTGTTTCCTATGACACTGAAAACACATTAAATATTTGATCTCTCCCCTCACTACGATGAGAGCAAGCAGGCCCATAAATAATCCATTGACCTGGCTCATTTTTTTTTTCTGGATAAAAATTGATCGTAAAAAAAAACATATACACAGAGACGTTTATGTTGTCTGACTCTTATAAATTCTACCCTTCAAACTCTTGGGTGCTTTCAACAGAGAAAAAATAATAATAATTCAGTATGCATCCCCCCCACACCCCACCCCATGCAAAAAGGAAATCTTCGCAGCAACCAGCGTTGTAGAAACAATTTCAACGTACACCCCGCCCCCAGCAACCGCTGGTTACACACTTCGGTGGTGGTGTGGCACAACCCACTGGCGTTTCCATAAATTCTGAATGGCCTGTGAGCTGTCTTAGTGGGCATGCGCTCCCCCAGTGAGGCCATCCGAGAGCACAGAGGCTTTGACCCCTTAAGTGTCACTCAAAGGTTTCTCTGTTTATTTTAGGCATTTGTGTCTCCCAATGTCTTTGCTTAAAGCCACCAGCCCATGTCCCAAAAGTAAAGCCCAGGCACGAGCCAGCCGTGGCGGGAAACTACGGCAACTTTTGCCAAAGAGCGAAGCTGAGCTAAGCCAGTGCCTTGTCCTTGGGTTTCCATCGGGTCCCTCGCAAGGACCCTGCGCGGTACAGACAAAGGCGCCCTAAGCCTGGGCAGTCAATCGCTGGACCGAGGGCTTCTGAAAAGACGCGTGAGTTAGAAACAAAAAGAGAAAAAAGACAAGAAAAAAGGGAAATCGACCCACCTGCGGGCGGCGCGGCGGCGGGTCCCCGGCTGCGGAGGCGGCGCGACCCTCGCGCCCTCGAGGCACCGGCGCGGCCGCTGGAGTGGCGCCGCCCGCCGCGCTATTTGTACTCGCGGCCCCTCACATGGTCTGATCTCTAGATAGCCGCCGCCAAAGAGCTCCGCAAGAATTTTTGCGTCACTTTGAGACCGAAGAACTTTATGTTTCTCGGCGGCCGCAGCTCGGCTCTGGCTGGCGGGGGAGGGGAGGGGTCCATGCGCCCTGGCCGGTGGGAGTGGGACAGAACTTCCCCACTCCTCCACACTCACACACTCGTGCACACACACACCAGCCAGGGCGCAGGGCAGGGCGCAGGGCAGGGCGCAGGGCAGAGCAGGGCGAAGGATCTGACTCTTGGACTTGTGTGGCGGGAGGGTGCTGGACAAACCGAGGTTCGTTTTTCACCCCCTCTCCAAATCTGCCCCAAATTGTGTTTAGGTCCTGCTCCGTGTCACTTCCTAAGAGCGCTCTCTCTTCACCACAGCCAGGCACCTCCCGATGGATCCGGACCATCTTTCCAAGGACTTAAGGACTCCTGACATTGTTCTGGGTTCTCTAGGTGGGACCTAAGCTCAGCCCGGGAACCTCCCCAGCCCGGGAGCCTCCCGTAGCTGCCTACAATAAGCAGCCCCAGGAGATGCCGAGAGTGCTGCGGTCTTGCTACCTATGGAGAACACCGGTGCTGGATCCCGGACTCGCCTGTGCCCGTGGGTTGGGCACCGGGCAAACTACCAGCCTTTGAAACCGCTGAGCGTTTCAACGGAAACATACTGTTTTCAAGTCTGTATGGGATTGTTTTGTACACACACACACACACACACGCACAGGTACAGGCACAATTAAAATGTATTTAATGTCATTACATTTTTTTTCACTAAAATTACGGGAACTTAAAAAAAAGAACAGACGCGTTACTTGTTTTGGATTGTGTCTGAGGTAGAGAAGCCAGGGCTTGGGCTGACCTGCCTGTCTCTCCTCATCCAGCTAGGGAAAGGGGGGCGGGGGAGGGGGGAGCAACATCAAAGCTAAGAAGAAGATAGTAATGGCGGGTCTGTGGCTTCGAGAAACCCCCAGAGGGGCTTGAACCCAGATAGCAGAAGCCGCAGCTGGGTTTAGCTGGCACTGGGAAGGGCTGGACACTGGGAAAGGCTGGACTGCTCACTGTCCGCAGGTGTGGGCGGCGCCCGACCGCAGGGATCGTCAGCACGAGGCTTTGGTGCCACCTAGGCGCCAGGGTAGGGGACTGCATAAGAGAGGCCGGAGCCTTTCCCAAGCGCTATGAGGAGCAGACAGGCCTGGCCATTCCATGACCTGGACAAACCCGGGGTCACATGGCCCTCACCGGGCTCCCCCCTTTGAAGGAACACATTGTCTATCAGCTGTCCGCCTTCAGTGGCTGTAACCCCTGAGGAGGCACAAGGCTGACCAAGAATAAGGTGGTTTTGGGGAGGGGTTCGGGCAGATGGAGGAGCAGGGTTGACTTCAGCAACAGCTAAGGCTCTTTTGTCCCAGTGTGGATTCAGTTCCACTAGCTCACTCCTGATCTTACCAGCCTTGAGCCCCTCCTGTCTGGTTGCCTCCCTGCCTCTTGGTACTTAGGCATTGTGTGTGCTGGGTGGTGGTGACATTCCTCTGAACAGGATGAGATAGGTCCCAGGCTCAAACCGCAGAGTCCCCAGAGCTCGCCTTGCAGATGATAGCAATGGTGGTGCAGTCAGCCTGTGGGGCAATGGAGAGGCTCTCTACCCAGGGGATTCGCAGGCCATCTTCCGGTCCACCTGGGACTAAACCCAGGCGGTCCCACCTCTTACTTACTCCCTGGCTGAGCGCAGTCAGAAAAGCCACAGCTCCCCAGACCACGCCCACGGCTCACTCCCCACAGCCCTCTGGCCAGCGTGCACACTCTTATCTTCTCTCCAAGTGTTTTCTTTCCCTCTTTCCCCGGAGGCAGCTCAGCAGGAGCAGCTGTCTGCCCTTCAGCCCCCTCAGCAGGCCCGGCCCTCTCCCTGCAGAGCTGTTTGGCTATGCTGCCCGGCCTAAGTCCCCCACCCAGAGCCCTGCTCCTCACACTTGGTCCGGACACAGGGAGGAAATGAAAACCTTAAAAACCCACAAAGGCGTTGCACTGGGTTGGTACATGGGAAAAATATAAAAATGGCAGAAGGGCTGAGAAGATTTGATGAACCAGAGGCTCACCAGCTCCATCCCAGAGGCATGGGGGCTCCCCTGCTACGTGCAGCCATCCTCCACAACACACACACGTTAAACACACATGCACACACACTACCACCACCACGCCACGCCATGCCACGCCACCACCACCAAGACTAGGTGGAGTCCCAAAGCCCAACAATGATCCAGTGAGGATGTGGCCAGGACAAAGCCCTGTGAGTGCCAGCCGCTCCACCCGGGAGCTCTCTCGGTGCCATCTGTCTGTCTGCCTGTGCTGTTTACACAGTGACAGAAGACGGAAGCCCTCCCTTCCTCCTGGGCTTCTTCTCAGGCCCAGGAAATGGCTTCCTCCATCCCAGAGACATGGGGGCGCTAACAGCACCTTCCTCTCAGGGCATCTCCATCCTCCGTGGTAGGTGTGGGATCTCTACAGCAGCCACCTGAGGTTGACCTAGCTGATCAAGATGGAGCCACATGAAAGGGTGCCAGGGAAGGTTCAGTTGCTATTAGTGGGCTGATTGTGCTAGGGTGTGGGAGAGAGATGAGGGAGGACCACGCACGGCCCCCCCCCGAAAACGGCAGGAAACACTTAGATGGACTTGGTCTTAGTCACTTTTTTCTGGTCTCTTTTCAGTCATCCTCAGGAGCCTGGAGCCTTCGAGAGTCGCATCCTCCTCCCAATACCACACCGCCCTGACGCCTACCTCTTGCCTGTGCCTCACCGACTGGCCTCTCACTTGAGTGCCCATTATTTGAATTCCCCTCAGAGCTTCCTTACGGATGTGGTCCTTCCTCCGCAGCCCATGAGGCTGCATCCCGGCCTCACAGAAGCACTCATGGGGCTGATGGGAATAAACCTAGACCTCCGGGGGGCATCTGCCAGCCACCTGATCAATGCCCTCCCACAGCTAACTCACCCAGGCGACTTTGAAAGCATGAAATAATGAACTTGTCACTTTAGTGTTGATGTGAGTGACACCTGCTGTTCATGCTTAATGGTTACTCAGGTTCTTCTTCTTCTTCTTTTTTTTTTTTAGGGTAGGGGTAGGAGCAGCTACTGTGGAAGCTAGCAGGGGCATTTATATACAAGGATGGGGGTGTGACATTCAGGGCTTTGAAACATCTCCCTATATAGTCCAGGCTGACCTTGACTTTGAAAACGTCCTGTCAGGCTCTCTGCTTTGAACCAGGTTTCTTGTATATGGGGAGCGGGGGGGGGAGGGGAACAGATGTTCAAGGCTGATGCTGGTGTCTTTCTCAATTGGCCTACAGGAGTTTTTGAGATGAGATCTCTCTTGGTTTGGCTAAATGGTGTTCCATGGAGCCTGTCTTGCCAGCACTGGGGTTGGAAGCATGTATGTCTTCACCTGGCTTTATTTATTTACTTATTTATTTGCGTTATGTATTTATCTATAAACAAATAAACTCTGGGGCTTGAACTCTGCATCCTTGTGCTTTGTGCAGCAAGTGGCTCGCTGACGGAGCCACCTCCTCATCTCTTGAGCCAAGGTTTGTTTTTGTTTTTATACCCACCCTACTAGATTCCGCCCCCCCCCCCCCCCCGCTGTTGCACCCTTAGTTAGGGTCACGTTCTGGTGTCTCTGGTGTCCGCTGGCTTCCTACTCCACCTTGGTGGAGAAGCCAGAAGCACAGAGTTCTAGGAAGCCCTAACACTGTGTGTACAGCACTCCTGTCTCTGGATGCCCCTGTCCCTCACAAGGCACGGAGGGCTCCCCCACCTACCCCCACACCCCTACCCTACCCCCTCCTATCTCACCCTCACTCCGCCCCACCCACCACCCCTACCCCCACTCCACCCATACCCACACCCTACCCACCTCCCACCTCACCCCCGCATCTCAGAACCTGCACGTCCGCAGTCTGAAGATGCCTAGTGTACAGGATTGTCAAGAGTGATGGGCAGCTGCTTGGGAGTCTGACTTGGCAATCAAAGTCAGCCTCTAGGTCTGGAAGGGAAACCATGGGTATCAACAGGCAGCCTGGGGTGGGGGTGGGGGGTGAGGGGTGGGGATGGCGCATGCCTTTAAACCCAGCCTAGGAGTCTGAGGTAAGGAGCTGCACAGAGGGACTCTGTGTCCTACAAGGAATGAGAAGAAGGAGAAGGAGAAAAGGAGGGCGAGAGTCTCACACAGTGGTTAAAACTTAAAGTGGTTTGACACAGAAGCACCCCAAGATTTACCGATAAGTGGGGGGATGAATGCGGAACAGGGGTCATGCACACTCACTCGTAGGTAAACTTCTGTGGAGACAGGAGAGTCAGGACAGAGTGGAGGCCTTGGTAAGAGCAAACACCGGCGATGGGGAGAACTCACTGTTCATATCCTTTTAAAATATGTGTGTATATAAATTATCATCCATGTGAACAAATGTATACGTGTGCGGGCGGGTATCACACGTGGCAAGTGCCCGCCACAGAGACCAGACCGATTCCCTGGAGCTGGAGTTTCAGGAGGACGAGCTCTACACCACAGAGCCACTGTCTCTCTAGCCCACCTTTTATACACCTTTAATCCCAGCACTCGGGAGGCAGAGGCAAGTGGATCTCTATGAGTTCAAGACGGGCCTGGTCTACAGCATGAGTTCCAGGACAGCCAGAGCTACACAGAGAAACACTGTCTTGAAAAACAAAACAAAACAAACAAAACTGCAGCAGGGGCTGGAGAGATGGCTCAGTGGCTAAAAGTACTTGCTGTTTCAGGTCCTCAGCATCCACATGGCAGCTCACAGCCATCTGTAACTCCTGTTCTCATGGACCCAAAAGTCCTTGTGGCCTTGCAGGCACCAGGCACATGGGTAGTGCATACATATACGTGCAGGCAAACACTCACACATAAAATTAACATATTTTAAAAAAAGAATTCGCAGTAATGCTTTTATAATAACTGCCCCCGCCACCGCCCCCCAGAAAAGCAGGTCTTGCACCTGCTAAGTGAGACTTCTACCAGCGGGTGTACCATGGTCCTGCGCCGTGAGGCAGCCCAGGCTTCTTGCAAAGTGGACAAGCCCTGGAAAACTACTGGCTCCCCTTGATGCCATAGACGCTGGCCAGCGGCTCCTCACCAGCAGCGTCTGTGTGTGATAGGGAGGATGCTGTGAGCCTAGAAAGCCAGCCAGCGCTCTGCCGAGCAGCTCAGGGCAGAAGTGGACAGGGGCTGTTTCCCTGTGTCTCTGTCTCCTTTCCCTTTCCGGGTCCCCGTCTGAGCTCTCTTGGGCCCTTCTCACCCCACCCCCACCTCAGTTCCCCCACCGCCCCTGCTTGGGAAGCTGGTTCCCCTCCTCCCTGAGGTCTGCAGTCTCTGTGGTCAGAAGTGGGTATACTTTGCCCTCTGCAGCTTCGGGCTGCCACAGGCCCCACGGTGCTGCGTGGTGGAAGCCTCACATATAGTCATCTTCTTTCCTCCCCCTGACCCCCCCACCCCGGTCTCTCTGTGTAGCCTTGGCTGTCCTAGAGTCACTTTGTAGACCAGGATGGCCTCGAACTCACAGCGATCTGCCTGCCTCTGCATCCTGAGTGCTGGGATTACAGGCATGTGCCACCACGCCCGGCTTTTTCTTTTCTTTCCTTTTTTTTTTTTTTTTTTTTTTTTTTTTTGTTCACCTTCCTTTTTAACAGCTTATTCAGGGAAGTGTCTTAGGGCCTCAGGGAGCCTTGGTGCCACAGCAGGCATGCTGGAGAAGCTTGGCAGAAAGGGTTTACAGCTGCCATTTGGACACATGCATAATGTCCTGTCTCTTCCTATCGTATAGGTTAAATGCTGGGTTATTAAAATAAATTAGTGTTGCTCATGTTCAAGCCGTGCTGTCATACTTCATGAATTTTAAGATTTTTTTTGGTTTGTTTTGTTGCTTTTTCCGAGACATCTCATCTTCCATCTGCTCTTTCCTTTGGGCCTGGGCTAACTAGAACTAGGAAAGGTTCTGGGCAGAAGGAAACTGAACCGGCCTTTGCTCATTTCTCTGCCTCTTCTCCCGGAGCGCCCAGCCCTTGTGCAGTCCCAGGCGCTGGAGAATTGATGTGGAGTCAAGAACTTTGCTCCTCTTCAACTCTGTCCCCACCAGCTGTTTGCAGGGAAGCAGGCTTCAGATCTCTGCCTAAACCTTTAACTGGTGTCAGCCCACAGAATGTGAGGCTCATTCAGTCAGTCAGCCTCTGATACTTACTTGGAGCCAGGTGTCGAGAATACACCGGGGGGGGGGGGGGGGGTTGTATTAATTCAGAAGGCCTTAAGTGTCGTGGTGAAAATAGGCTCTAGTGACAGACTGCAGGTGTCAGGGGATAAGGGACAGGAAGGAAGCTGGCTCCTTAGATGAGGTCATCAGATGACCTTTGACATTATCTGCGATCTGAATACTGAGAAGCCAGTCATAGGAAGCCCCAAAGGAAGAGCATTAGGAAGAAGGAACAGTGGGGAGGCAGAACTGAAGATCAAGTGTTCGAGAGAGAAACTGGAGCCAGGTGAGCTGGCTGTGACTTTGTGTCCCCGTCATCAAAGGATGTCCAAGCACAAATTAAGGCCTTCCATGGATTCTGGCAATGTTTAGGGAAGTTGTTACAGTCTTTCTGCTTCTGCCGTCCTCACTTTGGACAGATGATCTCATAAAGTGACTGTCACGGGGCAGCTGTGCTTCTGCATAAAGGGGTCCCTCCAGAGGTGAGCAAGAGGGTGAGCAAACATCCACACCCTGCCCCAGGCTGGTGTGTCTCCTTCCGCCCCTCTTTCCTTCCCTCTCTGGGAGTGTGGGAAAGACTGAGTCTGAGAAAGAACTCTGGCCAGTTTACCCCTGGTTTCAATAAGCGTGTCCTAGAGTCAGCGGCGTCTCTATGAAAAGCATGGGAGCCATGAACAGCGTTGTCCTAAGCATGAGAGCTCATCTGGAATCACTTCAAGAACAAAACCATCAAATGACTAACTGCACCTGGCGCTGAGTAAGAAGGCACTGCTCTCCCACCGGAGGCGACCACAGATGTCACAGCCACACGGGAAGGCCTGCCCCATTATCAGGCCTCGGTTTCTGACACAGCATGACTCTCAAGAGGACTCAGCGCCGGAGTCAGCAACCCTGTATCTTGTTTCTGTTTTTTTGAGACATGGTTTCTCTGTGTAACAGAGCCCTGGCTGTGCTGGACTTGCTTTGTAGATGGGGCAGGCTGGCCTTGAACTTACACAGATCTGCCTGCCACCACATCTGGCTTCTGCTGCACTGTTTTTCAAATGGCCTCACTGAGCTGTTTCTGCTGGACTGGCTGGCAAGTGGGCCTCAGACCCACCTGTCTCCCATAGCAGACTGGCAACAAACTTGCTATATAGGCACAGAGGACCTCAACCTGCAATTCTTGATCCTGCTTCCTCTACCTCCTCCCAAGATTTGAGGTTACACTCACTAGCCACTAGAGTGTCCTTTTAATTTTTTTTTTTTTTTAACTTGCTGAGTCTTACAAAATATTTGCTAATTTACTTTCACCTTTAAAAAGAACTCTTCGGGAGGCTGGAGAGTTGATCCAGTGGTTAAGAGCACTGTCAGCTCTTCCAGAGGTCTTGAGTTCAATTCCCGGCAACCACATGGTGACTCACAACCATTTATACCCTCTAGTGCCCTCTACTGGCGTGCAGGTGTACATGCAGATAGAGCACTCATATACATAAAATAAATAAAAATCTTTTTAAAAAGGAAAAACAAAACAAAAAACTCGGCTTTGTGGATCCATTTAAGCCTCTGTGGGTATTTCTTCTGTTAGGTTTAATCCCTTCTGACCCTTTTTGATAACGTATTTGCACAGTTAGTCTAATTATAATTCAGGTTATATTCCTGTGCAATCCTCCTCGGGCCCTTGAGTTAATTTTTAAACACAGGCCGCAATTAGACTGATCGTCTAACTTTGGTTTCTCTGTGGCTACAGTGTGGGCCACGTAATGACCCTGTGACATCTGAGACTGACTATACTAAATGTGATTGAATTTTAAGAAAGTTTCATATGCGGTCTGTGGTCACAGCTCAGTAGACAGCATTTGCTAGGTCAAGGCCCCAGGCTCAATCCTTGGTGACAGGAATAAAACAAAACAAAACAAAAAACCAGTCCCCCATGTGCTTAAAAGCTACGTGCAGCTGAGGGACAATAGACCTTCAGGTAACCCTGATAGGACAGCAAACACACCAAACACAGTATCTTTTACATACTCACCAACTTTCTGTTGTTTGATCTGGTGATAACCACAAAATTTGTTAAACTTCCATTATGATATGGATTACTCGTTTTTTCATATAGCTTTCGGTTTTTTGTGAATTTTGAGACATTAATTAGGAGCACCGTCATCATATTTTTCTGGAAATCTGAGTAAAGTCTTGCACTGAGCCCATCTCTATGGGCATTTTTGCTTCAGCCTTTCTAGGGCTGCCACATTACGCAGCTCCATGGAGGCAGTCACAGTGCAACTTGTATAAGTAAACACCCTGGGGTTGGACTGATGGCTTAGTCTAAATGGCCCCTATTTTATGGCTTGCAGTTTCACTACACTTATTTTTGTCAGTACACTGCACTGCCAGATAAGAGCTTTTGGGAAAGGGCCTCCTATAGCTCAGGCTAGATTGTTCCTGGCTATGTAGCTGAGGACGGCCTTGAATTCTGGGTCCGCCTGCCTCCACCTTCCAAGTGCTTTGCTTACAGGTGTGCACTACTATACCTGGCTATGCAATTTTATATAGAAGGTTACCCCACGTCTCTTATACTCAGTGTACAGCTCAATTTCCTTCAAAAAATGCAATTAAATATTCCTTAAAGGAACATTTACTCCATTTACACTAATTATAACTTACTGACAATGTCAGATGCTCTTCCCTTTTTGTTGTTCTTGAAACAGGGTCTCACTGGGTAGCCCTTGCTAGTCTGGAAATAGATTTACACACTGGAAATCAATTTACACACCAGTCCTTGAACTCACAGAGATCCTCCTGCCTCTACCTCCCAGGTGCTGAGCCACCACCACACCTGGTCATACACTTTATCTTGTTTTGATATTCTATGCGTGCTCTTTCCTCCCCCTGCCCCCACCCTTATCCACTCTTTAATATTTAACCAATCTTCACATTTTTTAATTATTGTGTGGTATGCATAGGATGTTGTGTGATGTGTACAGGTAAACAGACACGCACATGCCATTCTGAGGCCAGAGGACAACTTTCATGTGGTCCTCCTTTCCCCAAGTCCTGGAGACTGAGCGCAGGTGTCACACCTGCCCAGCAAGCACCTTTCTCAGCTGAGCTGTCACGTTGGCCCTCTCTGGTCTTCTGCGGTCTGGTTTGTGTTTTCTTATTATTTACCCTTGTCTGGGAGCTATCTTATGTTTACTTCCTAGGAAGTTAACATGTTTAACGCACCAATATCTAATGTTAATGCATTCATCTTCCCTATGTGGTCAGACTTTCCATACATCAATTCCAGTTTCCTCCCTATGCTGCTCCTGTGTGTGTGTGTGGGGGGGTGTTTGCTTGCTGTTTTGAGACAGGGTTTTACTATGTAGCTGGCCTAGAACTAGCTATATAAAAAAAGGCTGGTCCCAAACCCATAGGGATCTGAACTTGACTCGGCCAGCCATATTTTGTTTAGATGACCAGTTATTTACCCATTGCTCTGTTTACTGATTCATTTTAAACCTCCCGTGTTGGATCACTTCCTTCTTTTGGGGAAAATTCATTTTTTCTTTTTCTTTTCTGTAAAAAAGGCCCTTTATTTAATCTCATTCTTGGGAGGCAGTTTTATCGAGTACAGAATTCTAACATATTTTTTTCCCCTCACCATATCCTTTTTCTTTCCTGGAACTTGCTCTATAGACCAGGCTGGCCTCGAACTCACAGCAATCTGCCTGCCTCTGCCTCCCGAGTGCTGGGACTACAGGCATGCGCCACCGAGGCCTGGCCTCACCATATCTTTTTCAACTTGTTTGACACAGGCTTTTGCTCTTAGTCCAGGCTGGTCTGGAACTCATTATGTATCATAGGCTGACCTTGAACTCTTGGCAATCCTCCTGACTCAGCCCTTCACTACCAGAGCCACCATCCTCCACCTCATAGATGCACTCCATGCTCCTGGTATGTATGGCAGTGGCGATACGTTAGCTATTGGTTTCCTTGGCTTCAGTTTGGAGGTGACTGGTACTTTCAGGGCTGTGGCTCCACGTGTGTAGAGGTGGACTCTCTCTGGAATAGGATTACTTGACTACTGTGGACGTGCTGCTGGCTAAGGCTTGAGTCTTTATCTACTTTGACCCTGGGAAGTACCATCACAAACAACATCCCCTGCTAGGGCTGGGAAGAATTCTGGGGAGCCAGAAAATTCTGAGGTGCAGATGCTGATGTAAATGCTAAATGGGGGCTCTGCTCAGCGGTCAACAAAACTGAGATGCAGTCTGTCCACCCATTCTCCTTAGCCCCTTCTCAGGCAAGACCATCAGAGCCCCCACCTTGTAGGGACACTGGACCTGGGTGGGGTGATGGAGCAGTCATGCACAGGTAACCTGGAGGAGAGGGGAGAGACTCCTAAGTTCAGAGGGTAGGTAGAGAGCAAAGAGCCTCCTGCTCCTGCAAAGAGCAGCCATGTGGATTGTGAGGGTGGGAGCCACAGGCTGGGGTCGAGGCTTGCGGCTCTGTTCCTGTTTCTTCACTTTGAAGAACCGCAACCATTTGGCTGCTCCCATTTGTAGCTAAATAAACACTTCTTAAGTTTACAGATCAAATACGCTGGTTTATTCTCATTTAGCAAAGTATTTTATTCAAAAGCTTCTCAGCACCATCGAGATATCAGAAAGAAAGCGTCACTTTTCTCCCCACCCAACCCTCAACGCAGAGGCAGAAGTTAAATCGCTCAATGGGGCGCCCCCAGTGATTACAGCGGAGCCCCCGTTTTCTGTCAGCTCTGTTTAATCTGGCCCAAGTGCAGCCGTGCCCCAGTTAGAACAGGAAGGAATCATGTCAGACCTTGATCAACCTTCCCTTCTCCAGCTGTTAGCGTCACATGAAGCTGAGTTCAGTGACTGCCACGTAGGAAGGACAGTGACCTATGAGGCAGCATGCAGCGTTGAGAGTTCGAATCCTAGCTAACCCTCCCCCAGCCTACTCTAGGAACAAGGAGCACAGGCCCGTGTGTTCTCCGTACACCTCAACAGCTCAGCTTACAAACACGGAGACCGTGACAGTCGGACACTTACATCCAGTTAAAACGCTACGAGACCCTGAGCTGTCGGAGGTGAGGAGAGCAGACAGTGTGACCCGATCGTTCCCCCCCTTTTTTTTCCTTTATGAATATTTTGTTTCAGCATAAAGCATCTTTCCCAAAGAGGTTCCTGGAGGAGATTGGAGACCCAAGAGTCTGACTGTGTCCTGCGGGAACAGCCACCCATGTGACTTTGGTTCCGTCCCTGGATCTGTCCTTGGCAGCTGCGTCCGATCCCATGGGAGGAGGAAAGAGCTGGAGGCAGCAGCTCCACTCACTCAGCCAGCGCCCCCATGGGGTCCCACGCCGGCAGCACAATGGGCTCCTGCTCTAACACAGCCAGCACCTCTTCTGGGACATGCTTCCTGTCCACCACCACCTCGTAGACATACTCCGAGAACCACTCATCAGTCATGCACAGGTAACCTGGAGGAGAGGGAGAGACTCCTAAGTTCAGAGGGTAGGCAGAGAGCAAAGAGCCTCCCGCTCCTGCAAACTGGCCTTTTACAAAAATAACAAGTTTTCCAGCTTTAACCTCTAGTCTCATTTGAGTTCCAGTTTCACAAGCCATTTGTGAAGCAGACAGGATAGGCATGGCTGGGTTTTTACGTTGGTAAAACATAAAGGCCCTATGGCTGTGCTGCCTCACCCTGTGCTGCCCCACTGATGGCGAGTGCTGGCCTGTACACCAGCAGGTCAGTGAGGTGTGTGGTTCGTATTCAGCCCTGGGAGGGCTAATCTCTAGGGCAGTGCGGCCAGCGCAGGCTCTAAGTGATCACACAGCCCTTGCTTTTCTGAAAGGGGACGTGGGATAAGTGGCCAGTGGCTCACATTCCCAGCATGGCCCCTCTGTGGGAACTGACTAGGGGTAGCCACCCAGCAGCCTGCTTCTTCTCATCTGGCTTTACGAGGGCCACACAAGTTCTCCAGGACCATAACTCCTGAATTCAAGCTCATGTGGGCAAATGCTCTGCTTAAGGCACTTTCGGTATACAGAAAAAAGTGAAAACAAGAGACTACTAGTGTGTGTGTTAGAAACAGCATGGTCACAGTGCTGGGGAGGAACGCAGAGCACACCAAAGGACCTGTGAGGAACAGCGCCCTCTACCCACAGGTGCGGCTGGCACTTCTGTGTTCGACACTTAGCCGCCTTCCTCTGTTTATGAATGTAAACCTAGTGGTTTCCACGCCAACCCAGGACCAAGAGTAGGGAGAAGACACAGATGTTTCTCCCAAGAGCACCCCCTAAGGCCAGCTGTGGTGGCACACTCTTCTAGCAGCAGCATTCTGGAGGTGAAAGCAAGAGGAACAGGCTTTTAAAGCCATCTTCTGCGACACAGGGAATTCAAGGGAAGGCCAGCCTGGGCCACATGAGAACCTGACACAAACATAACAAAGCAAACACTACACAGACAGAGACCCAGGGACAAATGAAGGAACGCACACATAAGTACCCCTCCTAAAAAACAAACCAAACAAACCAAAAGAGTTTCCTAGTTAAGCAGTTTCCAAATTTCTTTGGCCTCAAGTACTATTTTATATAATCTTAAAATAATTTAAGAAAGCGGGAGAACCGGCTCAGTGGTTTAGAGCACTTGTTGCTTTTGCAGAGGACTTGGGTCACCAGCATCCACACGGTGACACAACCATCCGTAACTCTGGTTCCAAGGGATCCAGTGCCTTCTTCTGACCCCCAAGGACAGAAGATGTGCAGTCAGTACCATGCCTGCAAGAAAAACCCTCCTACACACAAAATTAAATAAACAGATCTAAGAAAATAACTGAAGGCCCTAAGTTTGCTTATGTGAATTATTATTAAGTTTTAAACAGTTCTTTGGGCTAGGGAGATGGCTATGCCTCAGGATGAGTTAAGATCACCAGCACCCGATGGCAAGCTCCTAACACCATGACCCGGGGGTACAGAGAGGTGGACCCCAGGGCCTTGCTGGCCAGCCACAGTGAGTTCCTGGTTCAGTGAGAAACAATGCCTCAAAAAGTAAGGATGGAGATGACAGAGGAGGCGGCAGCTCGATCACATGTGCATGCCAGCAAGATCGCCCATGATGAGAAAATGCTCTACCCAGCTCAGTGCTGAGCACTTGCCTACGGAGCAATGGACTCTGGGTTCCGGTCCTTAGCATCACACAGGCATGCACACACACACATACACACACGTACACAAGTGCCCCCAGGAGTGTGGTGAGTACCCTTTAACTCAGGGCTGCTTCTTCCAATGGCAGGTAAAGAGGCAGCATGGAGCAGTGCCTGGCCTGTGCTGCTTCTGACCTGTCCTGATCCCACACCTGGGCCTCTGACTCTGCTCTGTCTGTTATTCAAGGCCTTACCGTATCCATGCTGCTCAATTCCACCCCCGCTACACCTTACTACGCACTCATAAGAAACTCAGCATTTGTCTTGTCAAAGAGAGGCATACTTGCTAACGCCTGGATCTCTAGCACTTAAGAGGCTGAGGCAGGAGTATTACTGCAAGTTTAAGGCCAGCCTAGGCTACAAAGTAAGACTATCCCAAAAGCCCCCCCACACCATCTGAGACATTAGATCCTCCCCTCACCATAGTGCAGGCTGAGCACGGGCAGCAAGGCAGGTAAAGGATGGAGGCAACTCTGTAATAAAGTCCTGTGTCCTTCTAACAATGCTATCGCCGCACAATCAAATGAATCTCCAAAGACAGCCCAGAGAAAATGGACAGCAAGTACATCTGCACTATCTTGTTCCAAAAGCAGATCATATTAAGTCCTCACAAATTAAATCTCCTATCAATTGCCACCCACCCTTTCCATGTCCTTGCCAAGAGGACCTGGCTTGATTAGCCTCTCTCTGCAGGATATGAATTCTTCGGGGGCCCACAACACCCTCACAGTGTGAAAGCTGCCAAGTAATTGCACCCTGGGCAGATAACAGACGTGGCAGCTCCAACTGTTGACACCGCATGTCTCAGAGTTTTACAGAGAAGATTAGGATCAATAAGACTGAAGCCAGGAGTGCTGAGAAGAGGCTGAAGGCCCAGGGCGCCGTGGGGCACACACAGCAGACGGTGGGTGCAGGGCTCTGAACTGAAGGCTCAGCTCCCAGCCCAAGGAAGAACAGCAAACTGGGATCGCAGAGTTAACATTTACAGAGACAACGTATAAAGAAGCTGACAGGAAATACAATTTCACTTAAGCATTCGTGTCTTATTTACACTCTTTGAGCAGATAAAATAAAACAGGCAAACAATCCCCGCCGTGGGGGCAGGCGTGGTCTGGGATAAGGCTGCACACACGTGTGTAGACACAGACTCAGATGAAGAAGAGCCCAGACAGCTGGGTTAGGGACAGAAGCACTCACCCAAGTTTTCTGACACTCTGTGAGGGGTCTGTGCTTTAAACCTTGCAGATGATATTAAGAAAACAGAATATTACCATTTGCTTTTTTAACATACACATTTTAATTGCTTATTTTATTTTTACTTATACGCATGTGTGGGTATGTACACCCGAGTGTAGACCCACGGAGCCAGGAGGAAGTTGGATCTCCTCCTCCTGGGGTTACGGAGGTTGTGAGCTGTCTGAAGTGGGTGCTGAGACCTGAACTTGCATCCTCTGGAAAAGAAGTTCATGCTCTTAACTGCTGAGCTGTCTCTCCAGCCCCAACTCTACCATTTGTGAATTAGATATATTTTCTAGTTCTTTGTCATCTTTGTTCTAAGATATACTTCACCTCACTCACAATTTGTAGTAAATTATTATTTTGCTATTAAAAAAAAAAAACCAATATGGTAAGAAGCCAGTCATTAATCTAGGTGTGGTAGCTCACACCTGTAATCCCAGCACAGAGAGGAGCAGCGCACAGTTGAGGCTGGCCTGACCTCCATGAAGAGCCTCTGCGTATATACACAATATCAGTGAGACAAGTCACCAGCTCTGCTCTGGGGACTGTGTCCAGCTCCGCTGGCCTAAGGGACCCAACGTGTTACCCGAGGCCCTAACTCAGGGGTACAGCAAGGCGCCCAGAAGGGAAACTAAAGCCTGCCTATCTCGTGTTCCAAACTGCCTAAGACAGAGTGAGAGATACCTTACAGAACATGTCAGCTACTGAGAGGACACTGCAAAGAACACACAGCAACTTAGTAAGATATTTAAGAGTAAAGCAGACATAAGCGACATGTTCTCTGTAATTTGTATATAACAAATGGCTCCACATACAGTACATGTACTGTACATACACACGCCAACACACAACGGTAACTAAATGGTATGTCACACCATGAGCCCCAGGTTCTCTCCCAGATACCTGAAATGCTCTACTACTTTTTGGCCACTTAAAAAGTGGTAAGAAGAGGAAGAGATAATTTAAGAACTACCTATATCCACCAGAGGAGCAGCCCATTACACTGTACACCGCTGCTTCGGAGACGGCTTCCTGCGTCCTAAGGGGTAACCACAACGGCCAAGACTCCAAGCGGCACACACTGCTTTTCCAGTCCTCTCCTCCGTGAAGTTCTGTCTCACTCTCACTTCTAAGTGTCGCGTCTGTCTGAGTCATCCACCCCCTACCACTGTGGCTGATTTTCATGCTCAGGAACAATACTCCTGATACTAAAAATACTTCTGAAACTCAATCTCTATCTGCATTCTCAATCCCCACGTGTCTTTACTAGAGTGTGTATATGTAACTGCCAACTGTCTTTTGGATCCAGCTGAGCCCTTTTTAAGTTTTCTCTCATCTGATGGTTGTCAAGATAGTTTAGTGGGGAAAAGCACTTGCTGCCAAGCTCAGCCACCTGAGTGTGATGCCTGGAATTCACATGGCAGAAGAGAACAGGCTCCATATGCATTCTGTGGCACGCACGCGCGCGCGCGCACACACACACACAAATACATGTATGAAGAAATTAGAAAGAAAAGCAATAGAGGCTGGAGAGGTGGCTCAGCAGTTAAAAGCCCCTGCTGCTCTTTCCGAGGACTTGCGACCAGTTCTCAAATCCATGTTGGGCGGCTCCCGGGGACTCAGTACCCTTTTCTGGCCCCCAAAGGCATCTGTACTATGTGCACAGACACACAGAGACACATATGCAAAGTCTTTAAAACTCTTAACAAAAAGAAAGGCAATAAATTATCTGAGCTCTGACCTCCCTTATCCCTCTGTGTGCACCTCTGTGCAGTATGTGTGCAGGGTCTTATGTGCACATGGAGGCCAGAGGTTGCCATCAAATGTCATCCTTTAAAAAAAAAAAATATATATATATATATATATTTATTTATTTATTATTATGTATACAGTGCTCTGCCTGCACGTACACCTACAGGTCAGAAGAGGGCATCAGACCACATTATAGATGGTGTGAGCCATCACGTGGTTGCTGGGAATTGAACTCAGGACCTCTGGAAGAACAGCCAGTGCTCTTAACCTCTGAGCCACCTCTCCAGCCCATGTCTTCCTCATTGCTCCTCAACCTTTATGCTGAGGCTGGGTCTGCCACTTGAATCCAGCACTCGCTAATTTGGTTAGTCTACAGCCAGCTTGCTCTAGAGAACCCCTTTCTGTGCCTGTCAGGTGCTAGCTATGATCCAAACTTCAGCTGACATGCTGGTGCGGCAAGCTCTTTACTCACTAGGCCATCTTCCCGGCATCCTCTGCTCAGCTTCAATTGAAGTGTTTGCTTTTTTCACAGTAATCAGTTACAACTGTTATTTATACATTTATTCTGGATGCAAACTTTCTTCCTCTCATGCGTTTGTTTTTTTTTTTTTTTTTACTTTTTTATTTTTTGAGACAGGGTTTCTCTGTGCAGTCCTGGATGTCCTGGAACTGGTTCTGTGATCAGGCTGGCCTCAAACTCTCTGAGATCCACCTGTCTCTCCCTCCCTGAGTGCTGGGATTAAAGGCGTGCACCACCACACCCTGCTCAGCCATATCATGCATTTTGCCTTCTAATTTACTTTACATTTTATAGCCTATTAAAATTCCTTTATTTTTACGAGGTTGTGTTTACCAATCTTTGTTTTTAACTCTAGCTCTATGCTTAAAAAGTTTTTTATATAATAATGAAACATAAATACAAGGGGGGAAATTAGGGTAAGGGGTTAAGAAAATACAAGAAACAGTCTTAATTAAAACAAACAAACAAGAGCCGGGCGTGGTGGCTCAGCACTGGGGAGACACAGACAAGTGGTTCAATGTGAGCTCCAGGCCAGCCTGGTCTAAGAAAGCCAAGGCTACACAGTGGAACTTTGTCTCAAACAAACAAACAAACAAACAAACAAACCCCTTGCCAGTCATGAACACTTTGACACAGTCTAATTCCTAACCAAATAGAGATAGCTTAAATATATGCAATCAAGAGCAGACCATCTGTTGACCACTTCTGCTAGATACTCAAGGCCAAATGCTACAAAGGTGAGCACTACGGAACAGAATGTGGCAATATGCAGAGAAGCTGCGCATGCATTTGTCCTCTTCACGAGCCCACAGCCATCTCTAGGACTTCACCGGGCAGGTAGATACACAGTAGGTATTTATGTGAAGTTTGGGTTAAAACCTTGCAATGGGGTCAGACACTGTTTCACACACTGTATATGGAATAGCCCATTGCAATGTTGTCTGAAATAGGGAATACTGTTAATCCAACAAAGCTCCATTAGCTAGGGAACTGGTTAAACAAACCGGAGACATCCAGATGATCAGAGATGGTGACATGGAAATGAATCCAGGACAGGCTGCTTAAGAGAAGGCGACAGGGATGCAGTGTATGCTGTGCTGCTGTGGCCGAAGTAAAGGCGGCAGCAGATTTACATACATAACTGCACTTTCTAAGCTAAAGGACACGGCACAAACTAAATAGTAACTCAGAAGTAGAGGGAAAAGGAGGTGACAGAGACAGGAGCCAGGTTCATGTATGTGCCTTTGCTATCTTGAGTTTAGAACAATGTAATTCTATTATCTATCAAAAGAATTATATTTTACAACACACATACAGCCAGGCATAGTGGGGAACATCTTTAATCTCAGCTCTCAGGAGGCAGAGGCAGGAGGATCTCTATGAGTTCAAGGGAAGCCTGATCTATATAGTGAGCTACAAGGAGCCCGGGCTTCATAGCAAGACCCCAGCTCAACTACAACTACAACAGAGTCGCCATGTGTTCTAAGCATCTTTAGGGGATTGGATAATGGGTTAATGTTTTAAAAAGAAAAGGCAGAGAGAGGTAACCAAATAACCACTTGTACCTATGGCTGTCACCCGGACAGTGACCTAAGAAGCTGCTTCTCCCTCCAGACCAGACACAGACATCTGGCTGGGCCGAGGACACATTCGCGGTCCATGAACCTTTTGCTGATAACAGATGAGATACATAGAGCCGGATATTACTTGTGGCTTCTCTCAGACACAAAGGCTAGAGATGGTAAGGTGCCCCTGCTAAAGGCACAGGAAAAATAGGGCATGGTGAAACAGCAAACACAGTAGGGAGGAAGAGCTGTTTGGGTATCTTTAAAAGCATTTAAATTATATATATTTGAGTGTGCAAACATGCCATTGTACAGGAGTCAGAGGATAATCTGTGGGAGATGGTTCTCCCCTTCCATCATGTGGGTACCAGGAGTCAGTCTCAGTATAGGGGTGGCAGCAAGGGCCTTTACCTAATGAGCCATTTCACTGGCTCCACTTATACTTTTTTTGGAGGGGAGAGGGGGCTCGAGACAGGGTTTTTCTGTATTAGCCTTGGCTATCCTGGACTCTCTTTGTAGTCCAGGCTGGCCTCGAACTCAGAGCTGGACTCAAACTCAGAGCAATCCTCCTGCCTCTGCCTCCCAAGTACTGGGATTAAAGGCGTGCACCACTATGCCCGGCGGCTCCACTTATACTTTTAAAAATATAACACAATTCAATAAGCAAAAGTATGCCTTTCCCAAGGAAGCATCCTACCCTAAGTGGCCCAGATGACAGCTACTCACCTCAGGGGTTGAGCCTCCCTCCCTGGACCACGGATGAAAGCCACGCCAGCCTGAGACTACATGTGCCCGGGCCAGGCCAGGATCCTTTCTACCCAAGGGTCTGATTTCACAGGTAGCTTTTCTCTGTCCCCCAAACTACTTGTCCTAGGGCAAGCCCCTGGATGACAGGCCACATTACTGCTTGGCTGCACACCTCTGGCCTGTCCATGGCATGCTCTAAATGCCAAGAGCTGCCTTCCGAGGCACGCTCTCCCGAGCTAGCCTCTCCACGGCCCTGGCAAGAAGCCTTAACTTCCTTCATCAAGCTATCTCCTCCTGGAGACCTCCTGAGGGCCACAGTTTGGGTCGCTCTCCGTATTCACCATCCTATTACCCTGTACATGTTGTGTACACACACACACACACACACACACACACACACCCTCAACCATCTCACTTTCAACAGCTCCTCCACCACTATACTAGACCAGAAGACACTGAATGCTGGTCTGGCACACAGGACACAGTGCTGGCACCGCCGTCCCCCACTGAGGTGCTACCCCAGCCCTTCCTGTCTCCAGTCACCCGCCTTCTTGGGGAAATCATCTTCTTTGCTTTTCTCGGTCTACTTATCCCGTATCTTACAGTCTGAGGAGCACACCATGAATGCCACTTCTGTCACAGCACAGCGCTCTTCAGATCCTGTCCTGGGTCCCAGGAGATTAAGTATGAATCCCTCTGAGGGTCGGGGCATTCATTCCATCACCGCCTGTGCACGGGTCTCTGCGTCTCACTGATGAATGTGAGTTGACGTCACTGCTAATGGCTTTTCCTCAGCACCAGGTTTACCCATCTTTACTGCCTTTTCTCACGAAACTCAGCTTCCGCTGTGGGACATCTATCCAGTAACTGGGTATGAAGCGGCAATCACACTGAGATCTGTACTCTCAAAGCCCTGAAGCTGGATCCACGGGCAAGTTAGTCTTTTCTGAACAAGAAAGTGAGTGGGCCTACGCTCCTGCCCCATCAGTCTGCAGCATTAATGGCAGCACCCGAGGCTGTGGCACTTCCTCTGCGCTTCATAACAGTCACAGGCCAGTCCGTCCCCTCTGATACGGCTTTTTACTTATTTTTTACATATGCATTTATGTTATTAAAGATATATACAAAAAACTACCTACAGCACGGAGAACCATGACACAATCAGGAATCATATAAATATTACCTTCATAGTGTTTTGGCTATTTGTATTTGGCAACCTTGAAGAAAACATCTTTCCTATCTTGGTGCATCTAAAATTCTGATATTTACATTCAGAAATTTAGACAGGCCAGTTTTATAGATGAGAAAGTTACATTCAGATAGGCTGAATACCATGCACAACCAATGGATGGTGGGACCCCTGGAGGTGCCCAGAGAGCCTGGCTCCAGATTCTGTGCTTAAAACCTCCACCCTTAAAACAGCACAGACACTACATGAGGCAAAGCACATTTCTTTTACAGGAAAAAGCACAAATACACATGTTACATTTTGTTAACTACGAGAGGAATTCTCTCAGAAGCTGATGCCTGGCTACAGGCTTGACGCCTTGAGTGTGCGGCAGGTGCTGGGCCTACAACGGTAGCCCTCTCAAGTCCGTGTGTCAGTAAGGAAGCACCACCGAACCGGACCGCCTGGGCATCCTCAGCTCCACTCACATGTCCTAGTTCGTTACCCAAGTCATGGAGACATTTAGTTATTAAGGACAAGCAATGAAAAGTCCTTCTCATAGCACGGAACCCGTCAGATGTGACCAGTGGTAACTAAGTCAGCCAACCCCGGAGAAGCGTAAAGCACTCGTGAGCTAAGGAACAAACTTGCACCAATCCAGGAAGCCAGGGCACTCTGCCTTTGCTCATAACATTGCTCTCACTACAGCCAGCTCAACTGCACGGCACACATAATTTATACTATTTGAGTTTATAGAGCTCTAAAGAGAACTTTGGTATCGGGCGTGGTGGCGCACACCTTTAACCTCAGTACTCAGGAGGCAGAGGCAGGCAGATCACTGTGAGCTCGAGGACAGCCTGGTCTACAAAGGGAATCCAGAACACCTTGTCTCAGAAAAAGAAAGTTTGGGGCTGGAGAGATGGCTCAGAGGTTAAGAACACTGGCTGCCCTTTCAAAGGTCATGAGCTCAATTCCCAGCACCCACACCGTGGCTCACAGCCATATAAAATGAGATGTGGTGCCCTCTTATGGTGTGCAGGCAACATGCAGGCAGAACACTGAACATAATAATAAATAATAAATAAATCTAAAAAGAGAACCCTAAACATACCAGCAAATACTGGCTGTCCTTTGTAAGTCATGTACAACTGAGGAATCTATGAGACTGCGCCAATCCTAGGCAACCTGCACACAGCACAGGCGCAGCCACACTCGCGGCCTAACAGCACCATGTGGTGAAATGAACACACACGCAGCAGCACACCCAATCTTCAAGGCAGGTGCCTACCTTGGGTACTTCTGACAGAAATATGGTGTACTCAGTAACTCTGGATACACAGTCTGAGCCCAGCTCTACTCATGGCGTCCTTTACAGCTGCAGAGACACTAGCACACCTTCAGGGGCAGCAGCCAGCGGTGCTGCTGGGAGGGCGGAGAGGAAGCACCAGCCTGCAGGGCCCTTCGAGCATCTGTGACTGGGAACCAATAATCATGGTTCTCAACACAGAATGCACGGCTCAACAATATAAGACGGTAGGGATGCGGTGAGTTTTGCGGTAGCACCCTGAATGTACTGTTTTCAAAGTCCTGTGCTGTCCAGCCAGTAAGACACTTGCTGGTCATGACCTTGGACATAATACAAAATGGCAAGTTTCTTTCTGATTAATACCGGGCATGATGAAGTTTCTCTAACCCAAATCACAAGGTTCCTTTTTAGGAGGAAATCTGGACATTTTACTGAAATGAAATCAGGAACAAGTAAGTTTATTTGGAAGATTTAAAAAAACGTGGTTTAAAATAATTTCAAAAGCTCATATATCTGAAATATGCAAAAAAAATTTGAATGTGCAAAACTCATCTGGGCACAAAATGAAAAATAAGAGACTTTTTTTTTTTGGTTTCAAGACAGGGTTTCTCTGTGTAGCCTTGGCTGCTCTGGACTCACTTTGTAGACCAGGCTGGCCTCGAACTCACAGTGATCTGCCTGCCTCTGCCTCCCTAAGCAACTGATCACAGGTATGCGCCACCGTGCAGAGCTCAATAAGAGACAATTTTAAAAGAGAAAGACTGTCGGGCTGGAGAGGTGGCTCAGAGGTTAAGAGCACCAGCTGTTCTTTCAAAGGCCCTGAGTTCAATTCCCAGCACCCACATGGTGGCTCACAGCCATCGATAATGTGATCTGGTGCCGTCGTCTGGCCAGCGGGAATATGTACAGGCAGACCACTGTATACAGAATAAATAAATCTTTAACAACAACAATAAAAAAGATAAAGATTGTCATCCAATGAAGAGGATTTGCAGAATTGGAAATACTATCTCTGCTTAAGAGTTGCATTTCTCTTTTACTTTTCCATGTAATCTTAGTACTTAGGCTAAGACACCAGGTCTCATGTAGCCAAGGATAACTTTGAACTCCTAACTCTCCTGCCTCCACCTCCCAAGCACTAGAATTACTACCACTACCACTATTTCCTCAAACGTAAACTTCTAAATAGCTTACAGAATGTTTCACCAGATCACCTTTTTAAACTAAGGGCAAGGCGGCCAATCCCACAGTGTCTTCCCTTGCGTCACTATGAGATCCATTTCTGGTGTGATCCATAAAGACGGATCCGATGAGGCCAGCACTTCAGGCAGCGGAGGAGGAGGACAGCTGTGTGGGATGCTGCTGCCCAACACGCATCTAACTCCAGCGCAGCAGACCACACTCACTCTCACTAGCATGAAGTGGCCTAACTGGTGCAGCAAGGCCGGAAGCAAGTCCTCCTCTTGTCTCTCTCGGTCAGAAGCAGCCTCTGCCCACTCTGTGGAGCAGGTTATCAAACCTACACAGTAGTCTCTGGGCAGGAAACGCCAGGGACGCGACCAGTGAAGAAGACTGAAGCCAGTCCCAGACACAGCCAGGGCAGCTTGCCTAGGCATCCTTGCGCTGTTTACCTCCAGCTTGCATCATCAAAGCTGCTTTTCAGAAACACAGATCTTAACAGACAGAAATCCCAAAGAGAAGAGTAACAAACTGATAACAATGTTATCTACAGGGCCCCAGGGTCCTGCCTCCCCCAGCCAGATGACAGAGGGGACGACCTTGCAGAATAACACACTAGGTACTCTCCAAAGGCCAAGTGTGCCAAGAAAATTAGATCACGCTTTCCTTCCTTCCTTTTAGTCTGAAAGGATATTACCAAGAAACAAACAAGAATAATTTATTTTGGCTTTGAATGAACTATTCCTTGTTCATCCCCCCACTCAATCTCTGGGTTGTTTTGTTTTGTTTGGTTTGGTTTTTCGAGACAGGGTTTCTCTGTATAGCCTTGGCTGTCCTGAACTCACTTTGTAGACCAGGCTGGGATTAAAGGCGTGCACCACCACGCCCAGCTTCAATCTCTGTATTTTTGACTCTACAATCTCAGGCGTTTTAGTTATTTGAGAGCAACAACCAAAAAAGTATTCAGCCTTTGCTGGCAGCAGATTTCAGGAGTCATGGTTGCCGAGAGCATGACATGAAGAACCCAGTTCCATCAAAGGCTGCAAGCCTGAGAAGTAAAGCCTACCACACCGAACAGGGCAAAAGGGTGCCAACGAAGGGGACTTAGCAAAGTGCCCAGGATCCTCTCTGGAGCAGTCCTTAGCTTCAGAATAGTAAATGTGCCACACAAGACACACAACACCCTCCAGCTTTACGAGTGTCCATCCTTCCTTATACACATAAAACCCAGTGACGTCACAGAATGAAAATGCCAAAAAAACCCAACTAGAACTTTAGTTCTTTTCCTGGATGTAACTAACTCCATTTGCAAAGAAGAGACAGGAGCCAGAAAGGTTCATCTGAAGCAAGAAAAAATATGACTTGAAGCCAGTATTCTAGGGTTGCTCCAAGTAGCCCTTTACACAGCATCCCCTTTAAAGGAGCATGAACACAGTTCCCACAGCTACTGAACATGCAGCTGGGTTTTCTGCACGGGGAAACTGCAGGGTCAGCACACCGAGCGCACTGGACAAGCCTCTCTCTGGGAAAACACCTTGGTGATTCTCCCCTGCCAGGCAGCTGTAAATGATAAACTTTTTATTTTTGGTTTTTCGAGACAGAGTTACTCTGTGTAGCCTTGGCTGTCTGGACTCTTTGTAGACCAGGCTGGCCTTGAACTCACAGATATTTGCACAGCCTCCCTTAGTGCTGGAATTACAGGAATGTGCCACCACGCCCAGCATTTATACAGTCTGTTCTTCCAGAGGTCCTGAGTTCAATTCCCAGCAACCACATGGTGGCTTATAACCATCTACAATGTGATCTAACGCCCTCTTCTGGTATGCAGGTGTACATGCAGGCAGAGCACTGTATACTGTGCTATATCCCTATCCCACTGTGGGAGATTTGGTTTTGAAAAAGGGATTCGCTAAATTGTGCAGGCTGACTTTGAATTCGCAGTCCCTCTGCTGAGGTAGCAGGGCAGTGCCTCGAGGCCTTTCCCCCTTTTCTTCCCCCTTCACCTTCCCCGCTGCTGCCCACACTGAGGAGCGACTGCTAAGCAAGCACTCTACAGCTGAGCGGTATCTCCAGCCCCCATTTTCAGCTTGAAGCTGTAGACTTTAAAGCATAAGAACCTGCTTTCAAAGGCTTTTGTGTATCATCAAAACAGTCTCAAGGTTTCTAAGAACATGGACTATTAATCAGCAATTGATTAGAATCTTAATTGTTTTTTATTTATCTGTATTTAAATTTTTTCTGCAGCCTGTATATACCTATGTAATTTTGTTTAGATTTGCCACTGTAACCTATTCTGATTTCTACCAGGGTTTGGATTTGCAGTATAAAAAATTTTTAAATGGTAACTTTAGACTTCATAACTTATAACAGAATCCTAAGAGATCCCTACAGAAGTTTCTTTTTGTCAGTTCCATTCTCTCTCTTGGAAGGCTTCTTTCTAATGTGCGAGTGCTGTGATAAAAATGTATGAAATGCCACATACCAAGTACACTGCAGTGGACTCACCACCATTCAGCAAAGAGGGTCTGTTACAGTCCTGTAGGGGCAGGACGTTTGGAACAAACAACAACACACATTGGTCTTTCAACCTGGGAGTCTAGGCACATGTGGGCCACAGGAACCCTGGGGCAAACCACAGCCTGCTGCTCTTTTCCTGTAGAACAGCTAAGCAGGAGGGACTGAGTGCACCAGCACAGCTTTCTGCCCAGAGTGGCAGAGCAGAGCAGACCCTGGGGCGCTGTTAGGAGTTGAGCCTCACCTTTGTGGCCATGGTCTTCACCCCATGAATTCTCTACTCGCCATTTCACATATGTGCCATCCTGATCATCCTGCCAGAAAGCAAACAACACACAGTCTGAACCGAGGGTCTCCAGCCATGTCACAGCATTTTAACTCATCTCAAGCTACTCAGAATACACTAAGTGAGCAGGGTCATATATTTCCTATCACCAACGAGACACGTCAATATTTTAATCTCTTGAGGGTAAAAACATACTAAAACAATAAACACTACCTCCTTTTTTTTTTTTTGTTTCAAAGATCTGTATTTTTTTCTGTGTATGTGTCTGTGTACATATGTGTGGGTGTCCTCGGAGGCCAAAGGATGTGAGACCCTGTGGAGCTAGAGTTACAAGCAGCTAGTTAGTTCCTGAGCCCCTTGATGCTGAGTGTCGGGACACGAAGTCTGGTGCTGTAAAAAGCAGTAAGCTCTCTTACCCACTGAGCCACGCCCCCCTGCCCCCACCCCTCCCCACCTACCCTCCACCCCTGCTATCTCCTCCTTTATTTTCTAACCTATACAGACAGGGCTGGTTGGAGGCTTAGCGGGTAAAGTGCTTGACACCCAAGCCTGACAACCTCAGCTGGAGCCTTGCAACCAAGTAAAAGTGGCTGGAGAGAGCCACCTCCTCAAAGCACAAAGATGCCCCCAGGGACTCCTGCTTTCACTCAAATGCTTTGAAAAGGCATCCCAATGCATTAATTTTAGGAATGATTTTAAGACCTGGCCAAAGCTTTTAAAAAGCAAAACAAAACCGTTGTCATAATGATACTCAGTTTTCTATTTAGGGAACCTAAGTAATGATACCGTCCAAACGTGTTCTTTCACTGATTCAGTTACATAAACACTGGATTTAATATAAGAGATTGAATGGCAAAGCAGAAATAAAAAGCAATTTCATAAACAAAGCTCAGTCAGGTCGGCTGTTCTCCCTCTTCTGTCTTCATTAATAAAATAAGCTCGGTTTTCATATTCTTAAAGAGACAGTGACACTCTCCATGATAACCCTCATCACAGTCTTTACTAGAGACCAGAGAGGGACAAAGAGCAGGCGCTTTTTGGGGACAATATTTTTCTCTTATGTTTACCCAGGACATTGCTGATGTGAGAACAGTTGACATCTCTGTAGCATGAGAAAGGCCCTGGCCCCTGTGTTGTCTTCCAATGATTTTATCTGTCAGCTCCCACTTGCACATCACTGCCAGATGAGCAGTGGCCACGTGGGATTCGGTTTCCTCTGGCTTTGCTCACCCCAACACTTATTAGGTCTCAGATTCACCCAACAAACAAACCCCAGGCACCAAACACCCGCACTAGCAGCACCAACCCATCCATGCTGGGCCCGGTTTATTAAATGCATGCCTTCGCTCTCTGCCCAACGCAATCTCACTTGGCCTCTTCTGAAACACAGACTAAAATCTGTTCACTTGTTAGCAGATGCCTGAACATGTTTGCTATTCTCGTTACTTTACAGTGGACTCTTGCACAACCTAAACCAAGCTGCCCTCTAGATCATGCACCGACACAGAACCATACACAGTCTTGCATCATAGAGATTCAGTCACCTCACCAGCACAGAAGGACAATAGGAATACAGTATGCATTTATCTCAGTAGTATTATTACATTATAGTTCAAACTAGTTTTAGTGGTCAAAGACTCCTAGTGGTAGTTTGTTTTTTTTCTTATATTTTTGTTTTGCTTTGGTTTTGAAATAAGATCTCACATTCTAGCCAGGCTGGCCTTGAACTCATGGCAATCCTCCCGACTGTCTCTCGGCTGTTAGAATTACAGGCATGAGCTACAATGCTTGGCAAATGCTTTCTTTCTCTTTTAAAGAAATTTCTTATGTGCAGGAGTGTACTGCTGCATACATGTATCTTTTGAATGGCTTTCTCAATCCACAGAAGCAACGGCAAGTGCATGACACATTTGTCTATATCTTGATGTGGGGAATCTCTCTAGCTATGGAATGGAGAGGAAACAGCTTCCTAGCTGTGAGAGCTCACCTCTGCATCTATTTAGGACAAGCACAGGAGGGTCAGGAATGAGCACAGGCTGCTGGTTAGTGCGGAGTGCTTCCTACACGACACTGCACTTGAACTCATAAAACCGAGACCGTCTTGGGTCTTACTACCTACAGACCAAACTCTATAACTTCTATAAGTGTAACTAAAACGCCAAGGTTAGGTTTGGGTTTTGGACTCTTCCATTTTGAGGCAGGATCTTTAGTGGCTGTACCACTCAGGCTTCCTGACTCGGCTCCCCAGGGCTGGAGGAATGAATGCACCGCCACAACCAGCTAAGATCTGGATTTGAATGAGAGCACAAGGTTCTGGGACACAGTGAGGGATGGAAGGAAGGAAGGCATACAATAAAAGCTCCATCCCACCCTCAGTTCTGCCTAGAGAGTACACAAAATAATTCAGACAAATACTTCAGGAATACCAGGACTTCTGGGAGAATAGCTAAAGTCCGCACAACAATATATGCCAGATGTTTCTAAATGCTATAAGGATCATAAATTTAGTGCGCAGTGTAACAAAAACAACTACAAAATATTTCCTAAAGTAACTTTGGTAATTAGCCGTGGGTGCCTTTCTGGTGACGGTGTTGGAGAAGCAGGTGTGCTTGGGAGGCTAAGGAACTGACGTAGCTCAGGCCTCTCTCCTCTGCTCCTGAGCACTCTACAGCCTGGAACAGGACCTTAGCAGTGAAGGTATCCAAGAAACAGCAGTGCTATCATTCACAGAGCTCAGAACATTTGCATCCCAATGTGTGCAGATCCACTGATGGGCATGGAGCCACAGAGTATGGTATACGGCAGTAACTTGTGAATCTGAATGACCAAGGCAAAGAAGGCCATCGACACAGACACTCTATATGACTATTTTAATTTCTTAGAAGACATACTTTCCTAGGATCTTTCATTGACCTTACAAATTACAGAAAAGAAGTCATCTTTTTGTTCCTTGATGACCTGAATTCTCCTCCTCACAGTGTATTATTGTTTTTATTCCCACTACAGGAACATCTTATGTGGAAGCTAATGTTCAACCGAGATCAAATGGAGTGACTGTGGCTCTGCCTGCCTGACAGGCTGCAGGAGAGTGTGGAGCCACCTGTGCATCAATGGACCCATTAGTGACATGCTGGGGAGCCTACCTTTTCCGAGACAGCAGTGAAGGTCATGGCGTGGGTCATCAGTGACTCACCGAAAGCCAACCTCTCAGCTTTATTCATGTTCTTCAAGGAGACCCCGAACACTAACTCATGGTCATAGCTGTAAAGAGAAGAGCAGAATAAACTGAGAGGGCAGGCAGCCTGAGCATGTGAGGGTGGAGGTCACGGGAGCCTGACAGCGCCACAGGAGCAGCCCTGCACATCACCAGCACACACAGGATCAGGCTCAGCGAGCTCCCACCGCTTAACGTCACTATAGTATGCAGGACAATATGAGAGCACCAAATATAAACTCGCAAAAGTGAGTGTTGACAAGCTCAATCTGTGCTTATTCTGGCAAGGAAACTTTTCCCTTTTTTTTGTTTTGTGTTGGTTTGTTTGAGACAGGGTTTCTCTACAGAGCTCTGACTGTCCTGGAAAGTACTATGTAGACTACACTGACCTCCCATTTAGTGATCGGCCTGCCTCTGCCTCCTGAACGCTGGGATTAAAGGTGTGCACCACCACTATGGGCAAACAAACTTTCTTTTTAAAAAATGAAAAAGCTTTTGAAATAACTTCTTATTAAAATAGTCTCTTTCAAGTTGGTAGACCCCCCCACTTTCTGAATCAAATCACTGACTATGGAATTTATTTATTTGGCGGCATATAGCCCAGGCTGGCCCTGAACTCACTGTATAGCCACTGACCTGAACACATGATCTCCTGCTTCTATTGTCCAAGTGCTGAGATTACAGGAGTTATCCTGTGCCACGACATTTTGTTCTGACTGAGAAATTCAAATATATAAGTACTAAAACATTGGAGACTAATTTCAAATATAAAACCAAAAAGTTTCACCATCAGAAGTTTCTTTTTGTTAAATATCAAGACATTACTCAACTTTCTACTAGTGACAATTATTTATGAGTAAACAAAAAATGATATATTTTATTATTTTGGCAATGACTGAATGTACGTGACTGTGTAAGTATGCGCCATATGTCTACAGGTACCCATGGAGGCCAGAAAAGAACACAGATCTCCCGGAGCTGGCGATCCAGGCAGCTGTGAGCTGCCTGACATTAGCTGGGAACTGAACTCGGGTCCTCTGCAAGAGAAGCAAGTGCTCTTAACCATGTACAGCCATCTCTCCAGCTCCTAAAATGATATTTTTTAAAAATTGAGGAATCTTGTCTGATTTAGCTTGGAAATGACCCTCAGTGTCACCAAAGACAAGGGAGAATGATTTAAAGAAAATATATAAATTAGCCCAACTTGTCCTAAAGAGAAAATATGCAAGGCATCAAGGCAAGAGAAAACACTTAAAAATCAATAAAAAGAGCTCTGGAAAGTCTCTCACTACACCCCAGGTGTGCCGAGCAGCTTTTCAGGTGGTCCACTGCGTGCTCACAGTGTTTTTCCCACAGAGGACAGCATCTTAGCAACAACAGTGACTTCTGCTCAAGTGTGATCTTGGTTTCCTGGGTTACAGCAGTTACACGTGTGCAGTCTCTGCCAGGAGCTACAAACTTCACAGATGCAGACAAAGACCCACTCTTCGGTCAACCTCAACGTCTGGATGAACCTCAGCAGAGGCATTTCCAACACGAGTGCACTCCACAGCAACAACCCACAAAGAACCTTCTATTTTGAGTTCTGTGCACTCACACATTCATGTCACTGAGGCCCAGCTTGCCACTGAAGTGTTTTCCAACATCACAGCCAAACCACACAGCCTAGAAATAGAAGAAAGTCAACATAAACCACAGCAGTGAAAAGGAAAGCAGTAGCCATTTCAACCCCCAAGTGGAAAGCACAGGAATGGAAGGCAGTACTAACCTCTCCATCTTTGATGGAGGCTGCAACCATCTTTTTCAAGAAGTCAATGGGCTGGTTGTTATACAGCGTTTTTCGCCCTCCAACCATATTGCTCAAGTAGTCTACTGTGTACAGTTTATTGTACTTGTGGTGGGGCCGTGGGTCATTCACAAAACAAATCTTTGAGATCAAGAACATGTGTATTAGAGCACAAGACCAAGGATGTGAGGTAAGACACAACCCTCCCTGTTAGGTTGCTATGGTTACAACAAGCTCATCACCTCTGACTACTAAGAATAAACACTACAGCCACAAGGTAAAAGTAGCAAATAAGCAAAAACTGGCAAAATACATGTGAAGAAGGGCGCAGCATGTTCTAATTAGCACAAAAAGCACAGTTGAGAGCTTTCTCAAACTGGTAAAAACTGCCCACAAATTATTTCTGTCACAGTACATATATAAGGCACCACTCATGGGACACTGCTACAGGCCCTTCCTCAAAGTGCAAAAGAGGTGCCTATGTGGCCATGCAATTTTCTTGAAGAGGATTAAAAGCCCACAGGGAAGGAGGCCCTGGTCATCCTGCTAGACAGACACAGAAGAATGAAGGAACACCAAACAGTTCCCAGAAAGGCCAGGAGATGAGGGTGCTCTGAGCCTATACTCAACTTCCAATATACCACCATTTTTCTTTGTATCTGAGATTGACCTGGACCCTGAATGACAGGGAAGAAGGTTGGGGATTTGGAAATTAGCTCACTCTTGGCCTAGAGAAACACTGGGGAAAGGTGATTCCAGCATGCCTATTTTTGTTAGGTGCAAACTTCAGAGGATGTGCACATTAACCTGGGAATCTTATAGCTATGGGTAAACAGCAGACACTTGGAAGTCTCTAACCTTGTCTTCCATGTTGAAGAGGGGCTTCACGTGCTCCTTGTAAAACTGCAAGGGCGTTGTGGGGCCAATCTTGTGGTAGTTCTTATCTTTGTCTCGGTACTCCCAGGTGAAGGTGTCTGGTGGGTTGCCCAAACAGATGCACACCACTCGGAATATCTGAAAGACAGTGGGTGAGGAAGGGGTCAAACACAGAAATTGCAAAAGAAATCTACTACTGCACCAAGATTTGGAAGTTGTCACAAGTCAGCATCTAAGCTCTCACTCAGGCATTCTGAACAGCTCTACTCTGAAATGTGAATATTAATGCTTAGCAATATGCAGCAAATTAAATTTCCTCAGCTAAAAAGTTGCCCACACCAGGCATGGTGGCACACACCTTTAATCCCAGCACTTGGGAGGCAGCCAGAGGTGAACCTCTGTGAGTTCAAAGCTAGCCTGATCTACACAGTGAGTTCCAGGCTAGCCAGAGCAGATAGAGAGACTGTCTCAAGGAAAGAAACTTGTCCACCACTGATACCTAACAAAATCTAAGTTGCTACTCTGCTAATGATCTTGCTTCTTATTTTAAGATTGTTATGTTTTTACGTGTTTGAATGTTTTGCAAACTTGTGTGTATCTATGCCACATATTTGCCTGGTACCCACAGAGCCCAGAACTGTCAGATCCCATGAAATTGTAGTTCAGACAGTTGTGAGCTGCTTTGTGGGTACTGAGGACTGTACCTGGTCCTCAGCAAGAGTATCTGAGCCATCTCCCCAGCCCTACTAAGGACTGTCTAAATAACAAACACTGCATTGCTTCATGATCCTCTTCCACTCTCATTTCTTTCCTTCTCCTCTGCTCTCTTTGGGGGGTGGGGGGCAGCACTGGGGATTGAACCCAGGCTCTATTCATGTAGGTTAAGTGCTCTATCTCTTTACAATACCACCAGTCCCCAAATAACGTATTTTTAAAATATTTATTTTCACTTTTAATTATGTGCACGTGTGTGTGTGTGTGTGTGTGTGTGTGTGTGTGTGTGTGTGTGCAGGGAGGAACAGGCACATGAGCACAGGTGCTGGAAGAGGCCAGCGGCATTGGATCCCTCTAGGACTGGTGCTTTAGAAACTTGTAAACTGCCCAATATGGACATTGGCAATCAAACTAAGATCCCCTGCAAGATGCTCTTAACCAAGCCCATGTAACACATTTTATTAAAGATATAACAAAGCCTTTGAGTTAGCATTAATGTAATTCAAAGATATGCTTGTATTACTTTTATTTTATACAAAGAAAAAAGGAATAAATACTTTGTACAAAACCAGAATATATTAAACATTTCCTTTTCTATCTCAAATTTCTTTGTGTGTGTTTTTTGTTGTTGTTGTTGTTTTGTTTCCCCCCCTTTTAAGAACACTATTGTAATGGTTTGAATAAGAATAGCCCCTACACATAGTCAGGTATGGTGGCGCACACCTTTAATCCCAGCACTCAGGAGGCAGAGGCAGGTGGATCTCTGTGAGTTCTGTGAGTTTGAGGCCAGCCTGGTCTACAAAGAGAGTTCCACGACAGCCAGGACTATTATACAGAAAAACCCTGTCTCAAAAAAACAAAACAAAAAAAGAGTGGATCCTATAGGCTCGTATATTTGAACAGTTAGTCACCAGAGAGGCACTATTTGAAGGATTATAAGAATTAAGAGGTGTGCCTTGCTGGAGAAGTGTGTCACCAGGAGTGGGTTTTGAGGTTTCAAAGACCCGTTCTAAGCCCAAATCTCTCTCTCTCTGCCTATGGATCAGGATACCGCTCTCAGCTACTGCTCCAGAGCCCAGCTGCACACTGCCACGCTTGCCACCATGATAATGGACATTAAACCTCTGAACTGTGAGCCGGCTCCCAACTAAACGCTTTCTCTTACAATAGTCGCCTTGGTCATAGTGTCTCTTCACAGTAACACAACAGTGGCCAAGGCAACTATGCTGGCTCTAGTGGTCCATGTCTCTAATCCCAGCATCTGGAAAGCAAGTGGATCTTTGTGAGTTCAAGGCCAGCCTTGTCTACATAGCAAGTTCTGGGCCAGCCAAAACTACATAGTGAGTCTCTATCTGCCTGCCTTCCCCTCTCTCCTTCCCCCCTCCCCCACACGCACACACACATACTCAAAACCATAATAATATGCCTCTTCTTTCTCTACCTGCCATCACCACCCTGTTCCAGCCTCATGGCTTACACAGCTTCCTTCCTTGAACCACAGACTTGTATGCTCTACCACATTCAGGAGAAACGAGTGTTTAACACATATGTCTAATTTGTGCTAGACACTAGATATACTTACTAATTCACTTAATTACCATAACACTCAAGGTAATTTACTCCTTCTGCCCCCCCCCCTTTTTTTCTTTGTGACTCAAAGAAACAAGATCTACTTAAAATCAAAGAGCTGGTGCCTGTAAGATTAGGATCTGAATTTTAAAGTACTGCCTCTTAGTTACAAGCTTGCAAAAGGGAGCATTTACTGGAGACCTACTGTGTTGTACTGTACTCAACAAAGATGGCAGCTGTTACCGTCACTTTAGAGATAAAGACCAAAGCTCAGGCAGTAAGTGGCATGCTTGAAGTCCCAGGGCTAGTAAATGACACATCAGAACTAAGTTCAGACTCAAATTTCTAAAATACTATAAATTTACCTGGTGGTTTTCTGGGTTTCCTATAACTTTCTACTATAACACAATACAAGCTTTTTAAGAATAAAGACCAGAAAATTGTCCTCTGATCTCCGTACCTGTGTCACAGAATGCTTGTGCCCCCACGGGTGCAGGCAAAAGTACACACATACACACACTGTTTAAAACAAAAAAACAAGGAAGTGGAGGACACTGTGTCATGGCTGTTTTATGTTCTCTAAGCACCTCAGCCACGCTGCGCCTATGAGCTGGATGCAGCAGCACGCCTCCCGCATTCTCCACAGTACCTCAGGGTAAGGACTTTTACAAGCATCACTTTCTTTGAGCCACTTCCCTGTTGAAACGTCGATAAAGCTTGCCTATTAGCTCCCACGGCAAATCCAATTGTACTGACCTCATTTCTTTTTCTTACTTTTTGTTGCTATGTTCAGACAGTGTGGCATGCACTACTCTTAACTGTATAGCTTAATTCACTATTTTTAACTGACATCCAGACAGAATGCATAGAGTTTCCTAGTTCTTTTTTTAGCAAATAATTCACGATTTCCAAAGGCAACCATCATTTATGCCCATAGCCACGGTTCAGTCTTGCCTACTCTTAAACTCTGTACAAGTGGAATCAGAAAGCACACTGTCGTTTGTGCCTGGCTTCCTTCTGTCAACATGCCTGTGAGCTCCACTCATGTCCTCATGCACAGACACAATTTGTTCTTTATTGCTGTGATCCTACTATCTCTATAGAAGGTTAACTTTTAAAGAGAGTAGCTTGCCTTTCATCTTGCTTGGTTTTCCAAGAGAGAAGCGTCTTTCATTAGCACTCACTGTGTGTTTTATGTGCTTGCACGGCTGGCCAATCACTGTCTTCTAACACTACCCTAGCCAGCTAGTTTCTGCACGGCAGAGAGGCAAGCAGCCTACAACAAGCAACTGGAATGCGCTACTCTAACTTGGGATTCACATGGACCACACGTAATCTCAATGCAAAGGCTACAGAGGGCAACTTTAGGGTTCTGTCACCATGGGGACACTGTCACCGAGAACGATGGCAGAAACCATGATGTGTATGTTTCAACTATTAACTGCTGGCGTACATGTATGTATAGCTATCGGCGAAATTGTTCTGGTCAACTCTCAAGTTATCCAAAGGTGGTAAATCCACCAAGCTCTGGCCAAACAAAACAATGATAGATTAAGACAACTAAGTGAACTTCTCTTACTTCTAAACATATTTTAAAGGTAAGAACATTTTCCTCTATTATTGTATAGTCTGCCCCCCCTCCACCTGAATACTTGAAGTAAAAAGTTTTAAGTTACTACCTCCTCCCCAAATCACACACACACACGGCACCCAAAAGATGCTCAGCAGGTAAGGGCACTGGCTGTATAGGCCTGAGGACCTCAGTTCTGTTTCTAGAACCCACATAAAGGTGGAAGGAATCAACTCCACAAAGATGTATTCTAGCCTCCGTATGTGCACCATGCCATATGTATACCCAAAACACACACACACACACACACACACACACACACACACACACATGATAATGATAATAATAAAGCTTTAAAAACCTACATTTCTGTTATCTATGTTATTCCCCAGTGAACCCCTTTGTAAGACAATACTAATTGCTCACCCCTTACAAATCTGAAGCTTTAAAAAAAAATTATTTATTTATTTAATGTATATGAATACTTTGTCTACATTACGTCTACACACCAGAAAACAGCATCAGACAGTTGTGAGCTGCCATGTGGGTGCTGGGAACTAAACTCAGGACCTTTGGAAGAGTAGTGAGTGCTCTTACCCGCTGAGCCATCTCTCCAGCCCCCAAATCTGAAGCTTTTAATCAAATATACATGACAAGGCTGAGTGTTCTTCCTCTTAGATTTTAGAAATTTCTTCAATTTAAGACCTGTAGTTTCGCTGGGCTCGGTGGCACTTGGGGAGGCAGAGGCAGGTGGATCTCTCTCACCAGCCTGCTTTATAAAGTGAGTCCAGGACAGTGAAGGCTACACAGAGGAACCCTGTCTTGGGGGGAAAAAAAAGACATACAGTTTTGCAGAACAGGAGCAGCACATGTCTTTAATCCTAGCACTGGAAAGGCAGAAGCAGGTTGATCTCAGAGTTCGAGGCCAGCCTGGGCTACATAGTGAGACCCTGTTTTGAAAAACAAAACAGACAAACAAAAAGAAAAATACATGTAGTTTTGTTATTTGGTAGCTTGTGGCTATAAATTATCCAGTCATTTATCTTTAAGCATATCTGTAGCCATATGGAAGGAACGTCTGGCTCCAGTCAAACCACACAATTAAATGAACTTTAATTTTAAGAAGTCTTACAAAGTACAGTCTCTAAGGTTCATGAGACAGTTTTTCTTGATATGTAAACATCTCTGCTTTAAAATAACACTAGCTCCAAAGGTACAAACTTGACAATTAATGTTGAACATCCAAGTCTGCCCTCTGGTGGACAAAGCAGGAGTGTTGCCTGATTCTCACCAAATCTAATTGGCATTCACGACAAAGCACAGGCATATTCCGCAGAATGTAGCCGCATATTAGAATCTACCATTAAGTTGCTGGTAAAACGCACTGTGATGCTGGAGCTCTCACTCTCCTCCCAGCACTGCTGCTGCTCCCCTTCTTTCTCCTTGGATGATTACACTTTTTATATATTTTATTTGCCACTGCTTACTAGAAAGTTCACAAAGCTAGGAATCACTATCTAATTTGTCCAGTACTAAATTTCCAATGCCTAGAACAGTACTAGGTACATTATTAAAGAACTATTTACTATCTGTGCCTTGTGACTGTGATTTCAGAGCCAACTTAGGATCTAAGCCAACTTGATTTAAAAAATAAAATAAAAAAGTGCTAACACAGTCAAGGAGACTGTGGGCAAGGTGGCTTTTCTAAAATGTGGAAAGCTAAAGGCAGCAAGATGAGCAGCAGAGACTCCTGGACCTGATTCAACTTCCCTAAACTCCCAACCTAATAACTATGTGGTCTTTTTTATTTTTATTTTTAAAAAGCAGTCAATGCTTTTAGTAACTCCTGTCAGTAATGAGTTAGTGGAAAGGTCCCTGCTGCCTCTGATGCACTGAGGTGCTTTTCCCTCACACCTTTAGAGGAAAGCAGCCTAGAGAAGCCACGCAGCACATGCCGCTTGAGCCCATCTGGCTTTAACTCTTGATTAATTTAATTGCTAATTAAGTTGGAACTTTAAATTACTCTTACTCTCAGAAAGTTAATTTTTTCTACCAACCTGTAGCCCCTCAGAAAAGCTGAACTCTGTGTAAGAGGGCTTCGGTTTCTACAACTAGTTAAATTCTCCTGCGGGGGCTGGGGCGGTGGCTCACCAGTCAGAGCACTGGCTACTCTCTGAGGACCTGGATTCTATCCCAGCACCCAAACAGCAGCTCACAACCACCTGGAACTGCGGTTGCAGGGGATCCGACACCCTCCCACAGACAGACATACAGGCACAACACCAATGCACATAAGTCAAAACAAACAGAATCTTAAAAAATACATCTTCTAAAGAGGCAAAGTGTAAGTTTTGAGTCTAACTTTGTAAAGAACTACTATTTTAATTGGCATCTAAAACTATTTTCCCCTAGCAAATATTTATTTCCATTGACTTGTTGAAGTCTAACATGGCAAATGCAAGGAAAGGAATTGGGGGGGGGGGGGAGAAAGGGGCACAAAAAGCACGAAGTCAGAATACTGGCCCTCAAGGTAAAGACACACACGGGGAGGGACAGAGTCAATTCTCCTGCACATGGCCGCATCTGGGAAATAGAGAGGCTGAGGGAGAAAGGATGTACTGGGGGGTGGGGGGCAGTCATAAATACTCCTGAGGTGAGAACTAGGGAACCAGGCAGGGTAGACAGGGACTGGGTGGAAGGCTGGAAGGAGACAGTAGCTCAGAGCAAACTGGTAAACCTGGAGATTCCAGATATGGACCTGCATAGAGGTGCCACGACCCCCCCCATCCACTCCCCCAACCCTCACCCCACGAGACAGGGTTTCCCTGTGTAGCCTTGGCTGTTCTGGACTCACTTTGTAGACCATAATGGCCTCAAACTCACAGCAACTTGCCTGCCTCTGCCTCCCGAGTGCTAGGATTATAGGTGTGTGCCACACCATCTTAGAAGAAGTGGTTGTTGAAGAAAACAAAATAAAATCTAAAGCATGGTAAAAACGTAGTTACTTCCATTATTCTAAAATACAAAGCTACGATGCTGTTAAATTGCAACCCTCCTGCCTCAGCTCCCCAAGTGTAGAGATTACAGGTATATCCACAGTGGCCAAGCTTGCTACAATGTTCTTAAGAAATCAACTGCTTGAACTTCCTAGTTTGCTGATAGAGAAACTAGGTTTAAAGGTAAAATGAACCATTGAACTTTGAAGGCAGTTCAGGAGTTCAACAGCCTAGCTGATGGACCTCTGTAACTAAGTAACGCAGTGAAAAGGGTCAGGCGACAACACTCTCTACTGCCTCCTGGTGGAGATGAAAGATGGCAAGCTCTGCTTTAAAACAAAAACCAATTACCTAAGGGGAGAAGATACTCCCTGAAGGCACTAAATCTATCACCAGACAGAGCTACAGTCAGACAGGATGTATGCTTCTGTGGGGTGTTGAGAGTTAACAAGCTCATGAGGTAGGTAACAAAAGAGTGTTTCTGAGATGGCTCCTAGAAAGGAATATGAATTAAAGAACTAGAAACACATCCCCTGCAGACTCACTCAAGCAATCTGTAGCTCCTGTACAGCTTTACACAGGCTTTAGGTTTGTAAGTACCTTAGTAGACCACATATATCTTTCCCAACTCTCAAATCATCGCAATTATTATCTCTCTCCTTTATATTATTCTTTCCCATACAGCTTCCCTACTCCTGCCTCAACCGATAGAAAGCCTTCCTCATATCTACAATCTTCCCTGCAGACATCATGCCATCACCAAGCTCTCTCTCCCTGCCCACAGAGCTCCCTGGCACGCTCTAGCGACATCCCTTCCAGATTCCCAGACAGGCCACTGCCCTCCATTCTCACTCTCCTCACCTTGCCCAAACCACTATACACTGTGGCCTGCGTGGCTACAGTTAACTTTCCATCTAGATCCTCTACGTCTACACTCTGCTCTCAGAACACCCAGAGGAAAGGTCCCACCTTCCTTGAAACAGGGTCTTTTTTTTTTTTTTTAATATTTATTTATTATTATGTATACAGTGCTCTGCCTGCATGTGCCCCTGCAGGCCAGAAGAGGGCACCAGATCACATTATAGATGGTTGTGAGTCATCATGTGGTGAAGAGCAGACAGTGCTCTTAACCTCTGAGCCATCTCTCCAGCCCCGAAACAGGGTCTTATATAGCTATCTTGGCCTCAGTTTTGTGATTCTTCTGCCTCAGGCTCCCTAGTGCTACAATTACATGTGTGTGCCACTATGCCCAGCTTGAGGGTAAAGATTTTTTAAACCAAATATTGGCTTAAATCCCCTAAAAGCTACCTTACTTAGAATATGACGGAAGCTGCTCACCACAGCTCTGGGTCCTATATTAAGCCAGTCCCCATGGCCTCTGGGATCTGCTCCACCCAATCCCATCCTCACTTCCCAGGCTCCAGCCACAGTGCCTTCCCGTTCCTCAGGAACACCAGCTTTTCCCAGCATGGGCACTTGTCCTTGCTGTCCCCTGACTGGCTTACTCTTTCTACTTTTAGCTCAGCTCAGACTTGACCTTAGGAAGAACAATCCAAACAGGTAAAATATTAATCCTGGGGCTGCAAAGATGGGTCAGTGGTTAAAAGTGTTTTCTGCACTTAGAGAAGACCTGACTTAGGTTCCCACCACCCACATCAAGTGGTTTACACCCACCCTATGTATCTCACATAATACCCTCTTCTGGTGTCCTCCACCTCCTGAGTGCTGAGATTAAAAGGCGTGCACCACCACCACCACCGCCTGGTAGGTTTATTTATTTATATTTTATCTGCATGAGTGTTTGCCTACATGTGTACCCTGGAACTAGAGTTATAGATGGTTATGAGCCATCATGTGGATACTGGGAACTGAACATGGGTCCTCTGGAAAAGCAGCCACTGCGCTTAACCACTGAGCCAACTCTCTAGGCACTAGCATTGTTTTTAAGAACTATTACTAGCTAGGCATGGTAGTTCACACCTTTAATCCCAGCTCTCAGCGGCAGAGGCAGGTAGGTCTCTGTGAGTTCAAGGCCAGCCTGGTCTACAAAGCAAGTCTAGGACAGCCAGGACTACTTAAAAATCAAAAACAAACAAACAAAAAAGGAGCCACTACTTGCCAGGCACCAATCCCAGCTCTCAAGGAGGTAGAGGCATATGGATCACTGTGAGTTCAAGACCAGCCTGGTCTACAAATTGAGTCCAGGACAGCCAAGGCTACACAGAGAAACCCTGCCCTACCCCCCACCCACCCACCCCCACAAAAAAAAAAAAAAAAAGAACCAATACTATATAGAGATTCCTAAGCCATCAAAATTACTTTTTACGGCCCTGACAAGTATTAGATTTTTGTCTTTGCTTTAGGATTTATTTTTAACGGACCAGTTTTGGGAAAGAATACATTCGCAATCCTAAATAGATCTGGAGGCTTAAAGAGAGAGAGCACACGGAAAGCACCTGTAATTGAAGTGGTTACATGATCCCAAAACAGATGTGCTAAGCCTACCACGGCCACAAACCACCTACGCTCCTCTCTGAAAGAACGCCTTTGGCATAAACAGGCTCCACTCAAGCTATGCTGGCTTCGTGGTCACTCACTGAAGTCAGCACTGCGACTTGCCCAGAAGGCTGGGTAAAACACAGGTGCTAATTTGCGGCTTTAAGTGAAGCTAGGCTCTTCATTACCAAAGAGTCAGGTCCAATAATGAGGAGTTATTTGGAAGATTGTAAAAATTTCAAAACCTACCACACAGATTCTGGAGTGAAGGGATAAGATAAATTGCTAAGTAAACAATCCTACAAAACACCCACACTCAGGACAGGGGAAAGTAGTGTCTTTGGATTTCAAAGTAGGGGTAGGAGAAGAAAACAAAACAAAACAAAATGTAAAAATGCATGGCTCTAATTCTGTATCATTTATTGTCCTCTACTAATCCTATGGTTAGGACATAAATCTCAACACATATTACTAATCCAAGCATCATTAAAGCAAACACCATGGGCCAACGATACTTATGATCTGTAACAAGGATATTTGAGGGCTGGAGAGACAGCGAGGCCAGTTTAAGAGCATTTGTTCTTGCAGAGGACCCAGCCACCACATGGCAGCGCACACTGCCTGTAACTCCAGCTTCAGGGGATCTGATGCCCTCTCCCGGCCTCTGGGGGCACTGCACCACACTTCCTGCACTCACCTACGTGCAGGCAAACACTCATAAGGTAAAAATAAATCTTTAAGAAAAAGAAGTACTATCTGAACCTTTCCATAACCATTAGCACAATCTTTTAAAAACTATTATATTCACTTATTTGTTCGTACATGCATGTGTGGAGATCACAGGCTAACTAGAAGGAATCCATCTTTCCCTTCCACCAGTACCTGCTGACTCACTGGATGACCCTGGATACAGTCTTCACCCATGCTACATTCCCATTACCTTGTTATTAATTATTAACTTATTATTGTTAAATTATTGATTATTATTAATCACAAGCTAATGCAAACTGTCAGAGAGATGACTCAACAAAAGACATCATTTCAAAAAGGATGAGAAGGCAAGGCGCATTTATTGAAACGCCTGCTGTGCACAGAGCACTAGCACCTTGCATTCTGACACTCAATTCCTTTCTTGACCTCTCTACCACTTCCTGCCCTCCAACAATTCCAAGGAGAGAAGTATTTTAAACCCTAAACCGAGTCTCAGGCTAGAGCTCCCCAAGTTAACAGGATGAAGGTAACCAAGTCAGAACGTAGGTCCATGGTCCAGCTAACTCTCAAGTCTCCCTCTCCTGGACTGATACTGTTCTTCAGTGGAACACTTAAGGATGCTGAATATAATAATTTAAGTGCACATCAACCACTGCATATGTAGTAACCCATGAACACACCAAGACTTGAGTGATTAAGGAGCTTGTCCCAGGCCATGCATCTGAGCAGGAAAGACCACCAGTCTGACTCTGTGGACACGCCCCCTACGCCACACTGCCTCCCTTAAACGGTCATGTTCGCCACTGAAGTAACAAACAGCCAAGCCACTCTGTCTCCCGCCTTAAACTGTGGTCTCACCGATGTGCCCACAGCTGGAGAAGGTAACATCTGTTCTTCTCCCAGAGAATTCCAGCTTCACATCTGTTCCTACTGAATATGGATATTAGTAATAAAGGTTCTTATTTGCCTTGATAGTAAATACTGTTAATTCCAAATACCTATTGGCAACTTTTGCATTTTCCAAGTGTTTTGCACATGTTATTTTACTCTTGCAGAATAGACCCAAACATTCTGCTGTTTATCCAAGACCCCTTACCTCCCACCCTTCGTCAGGGTTGGTAGGCCTTGCTAGTCGCACGGTAAATTCCTACTGCTGGTTCAAATATCTTCCCTACATAACCGGAGTCATTTCCCCTCCATGACCACAGAGCTCTCATTTACACAGCCAGAACACAACCTATCGTCATTATCCATGGTTTTCCTTTTTCTTTCTTTTCTTTTTCACAGCTTAGTGGTGGAACACACATGAGTTCCTAAGTTTCGTCTCCAGTGCTAGGGGAGGGAAGGGTCTCTCTGTGTAGCCTTGGCTGACTCATTTTGTAGACCAGGCTGGCCTTGAACTCACAGCGATCCTCCTGCCTCTGCCTCCCAAGTGCTGGGATTAAAAGCGTGCGCCACCACGCCCAGCTAATACATGGCTTTTATATAGACCCTAAACTAAGAATTAGGAAACATCGGTACAAGTCCTTAAGATGCGAGCAAGTGTAAAATTTTTTCAGCTTTAAAATGAGTAGTGTTGTTGTTCTGATTTGTTGAGACAAGGTCTTCTGTAGCCAGGGTTACATGGCCAAGGCTGACCGTAAACTCTTGATCCTTTTCTCTTTACCTCCTAAGTAAAAAATTAGCTTTCATTCAATTACATACTCACCGCAGTGAATGCATCCCATAATCAATTTACCAGGATATTCTGAGAGCTTCTTAGACAAGCCACAGAGAGTCCAAATAGCTCTTCTTACCTCCTCCATCATAGCATCTTGTGTGGATGAGATCTCCCCTTTGGTCGCTCCACTGTGTACCAGGTTCCGCAGTCGAATGCAGAATTCTCTCATCTACGAGAGAAACTTACTCAGCATTTCATAGTTACACAAGCTGTTATAAGCCTAACAGATCACCACTAGCTAACACCCTGGGTAAAGTGTATAAAAACAAACAACTTTCCCCAAATAGTCCCCTTAAACAGACAGTGAAAAGTATTTTCAATAAGGAGACAAAATGTGGATTATTCCCAAAGACTACTGGACAGAAGTGGTCTTGCTCTGAGACTGACGGGCCCCTCCATGTATGTGTGTGTGTGGGGGACATCTGGTTCCATTGCCCCCACCCTTAGAAGAGCAGGAGGCCGACCATCACCTCACTAAGCACTCTTCCACATTTTCATTTACAATTCCACTTGTCAACTATGACCGTGACTGCCATCAACCTCCAACATGGCTTTGATTTCTTTCACTTCTGAAAGAGGCCCAACATGAGGGAGAGTCTGAAGCTGAACTACAGGGCTAACGCGACTTGTTCTCGCTCAAAATGAAATCCAAAGCTACGGCTTCTGATCCATTAGCCTCTGGATAAAAGTCGAGAGTTTCCTGCGTAGAAAACAGTTTACAGCTAGTATTGGAGAAGCGTATCTATGCTTATTTTTAAATGTACTCTTTTCCCTGGGGATAACAGATCTAATTTCAGCCTTGTAGAGAAGGGTGGCAGATTTTGGCAACTCCCAGTTCTCAAAAAAGATATCTGGCAAGCAAAGCACCACCACACAAGGCTTATAACCATCCCTGGGAAAATGTGGAGGAGAAATGATTCATTAAGGTTACTTAAGCCATAAAAAAAACAGTTCAGTGACTACATCAAATCCTCAGTGGGTGGCTAAACCACACTGATGTGGTCTGGGTAAGCCTAAGAACAAAGTACACCTTTAAAGGAAGTCTTACAAATTGTTCTGCTTGGGTTTGCTAGTGCATGAAGTAGGCTCGGCCCACCTCTACGAGAAGCAAGCGAGCCGCACAGAAGCCTGTGTGTGCGAGACCCATGTTAGCTGAACCCGGGGCCTTTTTCCTTGAATATGTATGAGAAAACACTAAAATCAACAGAAACAAAAAACAGTAATGTTAATGATTCCTTGAAGTTAATATACAGCCACACTGCTTTTAACAGATTCTGATTTCAATAGTATTCTATCTCTTTAAAAACAAAAAACAAGCCGGGCGGTGGTGGCGCACACCTTTAATCCCAGCACTTGGGAGGCAGAGGCAGGTGGATCATGTGAGTTTGAGGTCAGCCTGGTCTAAAAAGTGATCCAGGACAGCCAAAGCTACACAGAGAAACCCTGTCTCAAAAAAACTAAAACAAATAAACAAACAAACAAAAAAATAGTTATCCTACCTCTTTAAAAACAAAACAAAACAGTTGCAGACCAGGCAATAGTTGTACATGCCTTTACTCCCAGCAGTGGCAGAGGAGGCAGAGGCTGGCTGATCTCTGTGAGTTCAAGGCCAGCCTGGTCTATGGAGCTAGTTCCAAGACAGCCAGGGCTACACAAAGAAACCCTGCCTCAAAAACCAAAAAATAAAAACTCAGCTGTAGTTTCAAGGCCGAGGGAACCAGCCGGCCTCCTACTCGCACTCTGTACCTTGTGATTCAGAATATCATTCATTCTTCGGCTCGCCTCTGTCGTATGGGATTCGGGGAAGCATTTCTTAGGGACAACACCGTATTTCTCTAAAAGACAACAAATTTTAGTGTTCAATAATGTGAAAATAAACTGTAGTGTTAGAAATCCTAGTGAAATTACTGACTGCTTTAAAACAGGCTTGAGGGTGAGGTTTGTTTCCTTGTTTGAGAAAGGGTTTCATATAGCCCATGCTGGCCGCAAACTCCTGTGTGGCTAAGAATAACCTTGAACTTGTGGTCTTGGGATTATGGGCACATACCACCAGACCTGGATTATCCAGTACTGGGTTTGAACCTAGAGCTCTGTGCATGGCAGGCAACACTCGACCCACTGAACTTCCTCCCCAGGCACCACCAGGCTTGTTGGTTTGTTCAATTCTGGGGACTGAACCCAGGACCTTGAGTACACTGAGAAAAGTGACTTTCTACTGAGCTATACCTCTGGTCCCTTAAACAGACTTCTAATATGCATGGTTACCTACCTTGAAATTAACTCTAATATTTCCCCTACCATATTTATAAAGCACTCAGCATGAGTTCTCCCAAAAGAAAATGTTTGGATAAGGACATTTCCAAACAATTCAGAGCTTTGCTTGTTTGCTCACTCTGTAGGTTGGTTGCTATTGTTTACACAATAGGGATCCAACCCAGAGCAGGTGCATGCCAGCAAGCACTCTACCACTGACCTATACCTCCAACAAATCAATTTCCTTTTCTTTTTCAGATTTATTTTTATCCTATGGGTGTTTTGCCTGTATTTATTATGTTTTTATTTTATTTTATTTATTTATTTCCTTTTTCTTTTCTTGAATGTTCTGGACTTGCTCTGTAGACCAGGCTGGCCTGGAACTCAGTGATCTGCCTGCCTCTGCCTCCCAACTGCCAGGATTACAGGTGTGCGCCACCATGCCCAGTTTGTGTTTGTTTGTTTGTTTAAATTAATCACTCCTAAGTAATTCTTCTCTAATCAAGCCTTCATGGTATTTATTCCTTTATCACTTGTTTAAAGAAATAGACTTCAGCCTTTAATTCCAGCACTTGGGAGGCAGAGGCAAGCAGATCTCTGTGAGTTCGAGGCCAGCCTGGTCTACAGAGTGACCAGGACAGCCAGGGCTACACAGAGAAACCCTATCTCAAAAAACAAAGAAAGAAAGAAAGAAAGAAAGAAAGAAAGAAAGAAAGAAAGAAAGAGAGAAGAGAAGAGATGGGCTTCACAAGCCAGGGTCACTGTGTTCATGGCCACCAAACAAACGGCCTAACCATGCGTTGCAGACCTTGCAGTTCCATCAGACCAGCTCTTACCAACAATATTGACAAGCATATCCCATTGTCCACCATCATTCGTAGGGTTCATAAGCAAATACTGCACCAGCCTCCCATCTTCAGGCTCTTTTTTCTGGGCTGTGTCCACAAAAGCATTCAAGAAGAAATAACAGCGCTCAACCTAAAGTAAGAGAAGATAAATAAAATTAAAGGCAAAGGGAGCCAATCATGTCACAGGCAGGTAGATCAGCGGAACGGGACTCCCAGGATAACCAAAGAGTCAATAGATTGAGTTTTTAAAAAACTGAAATTGATAATTATCACTGTTTGGCTTTAAAAGAGTATCTGAGGTCTTTTCTTATACTTGCATATATATTTCAACATACTATATCTGTGTGCTGCATACACATTCCAATGCTGAAATAAATCCTACCACTTTGGAGTCTTTAATCAGTAGACATCTAATGGGCAGTTATAGCTTAAAGATTCTCAAATGAAATAAAAATACTTATTGTTTTCTTTTTCCCCTCAGAGAAGTGCTAACAAAGGAAGAAACCAGTACTGAAAAGACCTGATGACCTAAGTTAAAGATGCTAGAGAAGGGGCTGGAGGGATGGCTCAGTGGTTAAGAGCGCCGCCTGCTCTTTCAAAGGTCCTGAGTTCAACTCCCAGCAACCACATGGTGGCTCATAGCCATCTGTAATGCGATATGGCGCCCTCTTCTGGCTTACAGGAGTACATGCAAACAGAGCAGTGTATACATAATAATAAACAAATAAATCTTAAAAAATAAAGATGCTAGAGAAAGGGAAATTGCTATAAACAAAGTTTTGCATTTTGCATAAAGAAATTGCAAACAGTGAGTCAATACCTGTGTTATCTCCTCAGACAACACAGCCACCTACCGAACAGAAGGCAGCTGTGGGGCTAGAGCTCAGGGTTAGAGCTGCAGCAGCACGCCAGAAGCCCTGGCTTGGACCCTAGCACCACAAAAAGAGGGAAATGTCCTTCCGCCTACAGGAAGATAGACTTCTGATGCTGGGGAAATCAGAATGGCATCCCATCCATAACAAAAAGGTATGCTATCACGGGAAAAGCAGAACAATATAAAGGCTGCCCCTAACTAGGTTGCTATCAAAACAAGAAGAAACCATGAGAGGTCCCCTACCTTGTCCCAAAAAAACAGGTAAGATTGACTGAACTCAAACTCTTCAATATTAAATTTTTTCATGAACGGAAGTCTCATAACATTCAAACAAGAAAAGATCCAGCATCGTCCTAAAATGAGAAAGCAAACCGAGACGTTATGACTGTTTATGGATCGCACGCCTCCCATTCTATTTCCTGACACCAAATCCATGACAAGATCTGGACATTAAGGATAAATAAGAAATAACAGAAATATTAAATGTACGTTTGCTCTTGAGACAGAGCATCATGTAGCCCACATTGTCCTGCAGCCTAATATACATAGCCAGGGTGGTCTTGAACTCCTGATCCTCCTGCGTCATGGCCCAAGTACTGGGATTATACGCATACATCATCACGCTTGGTTTTATGTGATACTAGGAATCAAGACCAGGAATTTGTGCATGCTAGGCATTTTACCAACTTAGCTACATTCTCAGCCCAGAACAGAAGTATTAAATCCAAAGCAAAACAAAAGACATGTAGACATGGAGAAAAGTATTTTTTAACAAACACACGCATGCACAAACAAACATACAAAAGCCTCTTAGGTTGGGCCTGGTGGCTCATACCTGTAACCCCAGGACTTAGGAGGCCGAGGCAAGAAGACTGCTGAGCGCAAGGTCAGCCTGGATAATGTAGTCAGATCCAGGATAACCTAGAAACACTAAAAGAAAATGAGCAGAGATCACAAATAGATTACATGATGTCCAAAAAGGACACGGAGGGTTAAGTTATTCATAAGCCATTAGTGAAGTGAGAAACACCCTTTTTCCTCTTCTTGTGCCCAAACTGGCAAGGACTGGGAAAAATAAGCATGCTGCTTCTGGACAGAGAGCTGAGCAGATACAAGTCACCTGAGAATGATTTGATCAAAATCTTAATTTGGAATGAACAACAACAACAACGACAAAAACAAAAACAAAAAACAAAACAAAACAACAACAACAAAAAAAAACCCTTAAGCTGGAATGGACAGTGCATCCTGCAGTGAGTGCTAAGCTTAGCATAAGCTATTTTCCCTATAATGAGTTGTTTTTAAAGGACGTATTTGACTAACAGGGTTAATATAAACGTTTAAACACAAATGATATGTTTGGGCAGAAGGAAACAGGAGGATCACTTCAGCCCAGCAGTTAGAATATATATATATAACTTTAAACGTTGAGATGTAAATGAAACAACAAAATTTCCCTCATCAAATCATGTTAACAACAACAACAAAGTCATGTTCGCACAGTAAATTTAGAAGCATCACTTCCAGGATGAAGATGTTGCTCAGTTGGTAAAATGCTTAATTAGCATGCAACAAACCCTGATTCACCCTCAGCACTGCATAAACTTGACGTGGTAGAACATGTCTGTAATCCCAACACCTGGGAAGTGGAGGCACCAGGAGAGGTTCAGGGTTATCACTGGCTACACAGAAGGACTCGTTTTCCATTTTTCCACTCTATTTTCACAGCTTCACACTCTTTATCTGAACCTGGCCATCAGTATCTCTGCCACCATTGTGTCCACGTTTTCAACCACAATAAACCATCATTTTTCCATTTAGTATGTTACTAATACAGCAAAATTCTAAGCCCAGGCATGATGCTGTCTGTCCCTGGAGACTTTATGATAAGCATTAAGAACATAATTATGTCTTCATTTACCCTTGTAAACGCATAATCAGAGTTTCTGCAATTTGCCGCTTCTTCTATCAGTTTAAGTAAAAATTTAAAAGTCTCCTTCCAACAATACCCAACATTTCTATGAGAGGTCATGACTTTAGAATGTTCAAAAACTGATGGAATCTAATCCCTGCAAGCATTCCAAACTAGCGTGGACCAGGGTAACTTCAGAGTGCTGCCTTTACCCAAAGCAAGACGCGACCGCAAGACAAGCCCCCAGCACTGAAGGCCTTTGTGAGGCCTTGAATTAGTACAATACTCTTCTGGAAGAAAATTCAAAAGGAAATTTTTGAGATACTTGGATATAATGTTTTCACAGATATAGCCATGTCAATAACATATGAACAAATGAAAAGTTTATAAAAGGCACATATAGAAATTCTTGAAAGTATGATCTCATATTACAAACACTCATACAGAAAGCTGGGCATGGTGGCGCACACCTTTAATCCCAGCACTCAGGAGGCAGCAGCAGGTGGATCACTGTGAGTTCGAGGCCAGCCTGGTCTACAAAGTGAGTCCAAGACAGTTAAGGCTACACAGAGAAACCATGTCTCGAAAAACCAAAAAGTAAAAATAAATTTAAAAGCACTCATACAGAGAATAAAGACTTGATGGATAAACAGAAAAATTCTTCTCCTCCTGGTACTTGGCAGGTTTTCTATACTGAACAAAAATGATTTTGTAACAAAGGGAAAAATTAAACTGTGTTTCTGAGTGGCCATCTTTGTTTTGGGCTTATCTCTGTTCTACATCTTCCTGCACACTATTCCTATTTCTGCTACTTCTGGGTGAACTCTTAAGATGAATGCTTCACAGGAGCAAACTGCATCGCTCTTATACTATTAGCATTTGGAGTAAATTAAAGTGATACACCACGTAAGACCTGACTTGTTCCAGATGCGCATTTCCAAGCTTACCCTAGGAGACTGCGTCAGACCGTGCAGGATTCCTATGACATTACTAACTAGAGAGTCTGTAGCCTGCACGCCACACCATCCCAAGTACTTCTGAACTAAGGGCCTGGGCCTGCGAGATAAGCACTTTCGACTACAGAAAAAGATTTTTGCAAGGTCATGATTTTTTTTTTCTTTTTAAAACTTAGAAGCTATTTTTACTAAGGTATAATTTACATACAGCAAAACATTCCCCATGTTAAACGAATCCTTTTGAGTTTTGAGTGGCTTTAGGTAGCAACGTTGTATTTTCTGTCAAGACACATGGACTTGGGAGTAGTTTCCAAATAAAGAAAAATAATGTAAAGTCCCTTTAGTTCAATTTTATTGTGAGAGTATTTCTTCTATTTGGATTCCTGGATAATCAGCCTCTCAGTGTGGATGTCCTTCTCACAACTGGACAGCGGACAGCAAAATAAGAATTCTCAAGCAGCAAGGAGGGAGAACTGAAGAACACTACGAGCAGCCCGCTGACGGGAACTGACCTATGAGCAGAGTAGCCCCAGCTGCACCGGAGCACACTTAACAGCAGCCGGTAGCATTCTGTTGTAACTACATTAAGTTTTTTTCTATTTTATACATTTGGATTTTAGGGCAATCCTGGGATGTGTTCTAGGGTATAAATGTTTTTGGATGGACGATTTGTGACCAAGGGCTCAAGCCAAAATCTGTCTTAGTATATATAGTTCATCTTTGCTTTAGGTTTATCTGTACGCAACCTCTCCCCTATAAGCTAACCTCTGCCTTCTGCTACCTCAAGATGAAGTGTTCAGACAGAACAAACCGCACGTATCCAACATCACTTAAAATAACAAGACAACGTGGTGATGCGCATCCAATGACCATCATCTGTTTGTCACGTCAGTGTTCAAACAAAACGCTAATAGGCCGTAGAACACCAAAGCCACCAAAGGCAAGGTTCCTGGGCGTGTGGTTTTTCTGGTACCTATTCTCTGGTTCTTTCGATGTGCTACAAAGCTCTGTTATCCCAAGGCCATTTTTTTTTTTTTTTAGGACAGCCAAATAGGCTGCTGTCAGTGAAGTAGGCAAGAAGTCAAAGACCTCACCAGAGCTCTTCTGGTTGGTGACGGGCTTGCCTTCCTGAGGCACGACGTGCTGGAACACATGTTGAGCACCCTGAACTGTGGCCCTCTTCAGACAGATGTCCAGCAGATCGTGGGTGGTCCCGACGTTCTGGGCAAGCACGAACTGGGGGTCTGAATTTAGTTTCTGGATCAAAGCTGCTACCTTCTCCGAATTTAGTCCTGGAGGGAGAGCAAACGCCATTATAACACCCCCCCCTCCTCCCAACACACACACACGCACACGCACACGCACACACACACGCACACGCTGTGATAGGAACAGCTTTAGGACACACACACACACACACACACACACACACACACACACACAAGCAAACGCCATTATAACCCCCCCCTCCTCCTCCCAAAACACACACACACACACACACACACACACACACACACACACACGCTGTGATAGGGACAGCTTTAGGATGAGGTCACTGTAGATCCCAGATTTAACTTCGCGAGAGCATCCTGGAGTATGCTGAAGCCAGCAGAAAGAAAGCCCTCTCCCGGTGTCCACCCCGCAAGATGCCAGCTCCCTCCCGGCGCTCTCCGGTCCTCCGGGGAGGACGACATTCCCGCCCTCTCCCCAGGTCTCACCCCTACACCCCACACGGCCTTTCACGCCGCCGCCGCCGGGCCTCACGGGTCCGCGGAGCCGGAGAGAGGACCCCAGAAAGGACTCGCCAGAAGAGCAGCACCTCACCCGCGTTATTCATGGTGCCCACGCTGCCTCGTGGTGGTGGTGGGGGAACGTTAGTTTTCGGGGGTCCTCAGGTGAGCTCTAGGGTTATACTACAGCCCGCTGCCTAGCTGCCCGGACCTGGTTCTCGCACCCTGAGCGCCGGAAAAAGGAAACCCGCTCAATGGTGGCCGAGAGAAACGGGGTCCGCGGAGGGACAAAACTCCCCCCGTCGCGTTGCTGACTCAGGGCTTGTCTGGCCTGGCCCCGCCCCGGGGAGGGCCGATGGGGGCCGCCTCTCTGTCGCTGGGACCAGCACCTCAGGCCGGGTGCGGCCAGGCAAAGCCACCCACGTTTGCAGCCCCCGTTTCCGGCATTGCTTTCTTCGCCTCAGCCCCGCCCTCCGCCATCTGTGATCCCTCTTCTTGGCTACAAGGGCTCCCTCCCCGGGATCCCAGGCTACTAAAGGAAAGAGGCTAAGGGTTCCGCGCTGAGCTTAGTTCCCTCTCATTCTAGCCCTGGGGAAACTGACGCCCAGAAGTCTTTTGAGAAACCAGGGGGAGGCTCCAGGCCCTGAAAAAAGGAACTGAGGGACCCAAAATTTGGCACGGGGACCTTAGGGTGGGTTGGTAGGTCTCAAGAAATCCACCCAAAGGCATTTTCTGTAGTCACTTAGCTGGCCAATCTGTTCATTATTTTGTTTTTCAATTGCAACTTGTTGCTTGGATTCTAGTGAGAGCAAAGTTCTTGTATTCGAAAAGGATTTTGGAACCAATCTTTTTCCCGCCCACTGTAAGCTACTACCACGGTTCTACAAATACACATCTGCTCATTTCATCTACACATTCTGGGCTTCTCAACACTCATGAGTGACTCCTACTGAGCCCAGCTTGGGTAAGGAGAATGACTAGGTCAGTTTTACGCACACCCTTTTTCTCCCTTGTCAATATGTATAAAATCTGTAATTGACACGCATACCCTTCAAGGTAATAATTCCGTTTTTTCAAGATGGGGGGGGCGGGTCGTGTACATTTAGAATAAGTACAACCGCACACTGGAGACTTATTATTCAGATTTTCCATGGTGCCTACAATCTAAGTCTTAAATTGATAATCATGTTTGGTTCGGAGGAATTCTGGGAAAAAGCCACATGCAGACACAGTCTGCCATTTGAGAAGTCAGTCTCTGTGTCCCTGAAGAGACTTAGCAAAAGACTGGCAATGTGACATAGCAACCTTCTCCAAGACAGCCCCACCCCCCACCCACCCCCCACCCCCTCCCCCGCGTCAACTACCCTATTCTGAGATTTTTTTTTTCCCCTCCGTTTTCTAAGACAGAGAAACAAACTAAAATTCATGCTGAAAGAAATCATAGGTCCTCTGGCAAAAAGTTTAAACGCCCTGCCCAATTCAAATCATAAATTTTTATTCAACAATCTATATGGTAGGCTGATCGCTGTGAGTTCGAGGCCAGCCTGGTCTACAAAGTGAGTACAGGACAGTCAAGGCTACAAAGAGAAACCTTGTCTCAAAAAAACAAAACCAAACCAAAAACAATCTATGTAGCACAACAGGTCCTCATCTCAGCAAGTTTCTGATGATATGATGACAATTTAATCTTGTCCTCAAGAAACTCCTGGTGTGGGCCTGAGAGATGGCTCTGCAGATGCAAGCACCAGCTGCTCTTCTAGGGGACCCAAGTTTGGTTCCCAACACCCAAGTCAGAAAACTGTAAGTTGCGTTCCAGGGGATCCAACATTTCCTTCTGGTTATGATGGGCACTCGTGAACATATACACACACAGACACACTAAAAAATTAATTGCTTTTTAAAAATGAGGTGGGAAAGACATGCAACGTAACCCATATGACCACACCGTGGTCCTGTATAAGTAGCAGCTCTGCTTGGGGGAGAAAAAGAGAGGCGAGGACTGAATAGAACACTTGCTTAGCATGTACAAGGACCCTGGATTTAGTACTCAGAATCACAGAAAGAAAAGGGAGACATAGCCGGGCGTGGTGGCGCACACCTTTAATCCCAGCACTGGGGAGGCAGAGGCAGGCAGATTGCTGTAAATTCGAGGCCAGCCTGGTCTACAAAGTGAGTCTAGGACAGCCAAGGCTACACAGAGAAACCCCATCTTGAGGAAAAAAAAATCCACAAAACAAACCAAAAAAAAAAGGGAGGGGGGAGACAAATGAGGAAGTGAGGAGAATTTTGAAGAATGGATGGAATTTTACAAGACAATAAGAGGGCATTCAAGGTAACAGCAGAGACACAAAGCTTGAGAGCAGGTGCCAACATCAAATGCAAACAAACCTCTGTCCGTCCCCCCCCCCCCCCCCCCCCCCCCCCCCCCCCCCCCCCCCGCGCCGCAATCTGATGTGGTTAAGAGCAAGGACTGTGTTGAGATCAGAGGCGAGTTACAAGGTCAGGAAAGGAGGTTGGGGTTGGGAATATAAAGGGTTTTATATGACACACCTGAGGCATCTGGACTTTAGTCTGCGCTTAATTAGAAGTGAAAAATAGGTTTGAACAAAGGAGTGATATTCTCAGACTGTGTAAAGAAAACTCTGGCGGCTGCAGGGAGGGGAGAGATTCTGGAGACAGGGGAATTAGTCAGCGCACTACTGCTTGGAGCACTTGGGAAATGGCAGCTGCGGTGGTGGCCTTAGATGCCTAGTGAAGGAAGCAGCTCGGGTAACCCGGAAACCTTCGGTTGAACTAGAGGATAAAAGATGATGTCATTAACCAAGACCCGGCTTTTAAAAGTGTAGGTTTGAACCCCATATGGAATCATGTAACCGGTGATAGCATGGGGGGGTCATGAAGGATTTTGCAGCAGGGGCTGGAGAGATGGCTCAGATTAAGAGTACTGGCTGCTCTCTCAGAGAAACTGGGTTCAATTCCCAGAACCCAAAACTCCAGTTCCAGGGGATCTGATGCCTTCTCTATGCAATGGGCACTCTGATGCGGTATGAAAGTATACATACAAGTAAAAGCCCCCCCCCCAATTTTTAAATTGTATTTATTTATTTATTTATTTTTGAGATAGTGCTTCTCTGTATAGATCTGACTGTCCTGGACTTGATTTGTAGACCAGGCTGGCCTGGAACTCAGAGATCCACCTGCCTCTGCCTCCCCAATGCTGTGATTATAGGCGTGCACCACCTCGCCTCACTCTAAATTCTTGTTTGTTTGTTTGTTTGTTTTTCGAGACAGAGTTTCTCTGCGTAGCCTTGGCTGGCCTGGACTCACTCTATAGACCAGGCTGGCCTCTGCCTCCCAAATGCTGTGATTACAGGTGTGCGCTGCCCTGCCTGGCTCTAAATCTTTTTCTTTAATTGGCAACGGTAAAAAGTTTCTGAGCCTGTGATGGCCAAAGTTCACTCAAAAACCAGCATTCAGAGAATTTGAGCTGTGTCTGCAACACTTTTCCTGTGTTGCCTCATACACCATCGCTGCAGCCTGTTATCTGAGTACAGAAGATGAACACTGCCCTGTGTGTGCTGTCACACGATGCCACCCTGCTGAGCATTGTCTCAGACACCTCAGCAATAGATTGTGCAATGCTGTGTACTACGAACTGCAGTGACTTATTGCTCTGTTCTTATTGAGATATAATTATTTTCTTTTATTTAGTTCAATTACAAAAACATGTTAAATATCTCCTATCATCATTTTCAAACTAGTATACGGCTAGATTTTTACTGTGTTAGAATATTTGATTTTAAAGACTGCTGTTTAAGTTGCTGACTTGTGTTTCATATTTTTGAAAAATCACTAAATGACCTTTGACTTGGGATTAAGAGGGAATTCCCAACTTTTTCTGTTTGTATTAAAATAAGTGAGTGATTTATTAATAACATTTTGGCCTGGCGTGGTGGTGCATGTGTTTTTCCTAGCACTCAGAAAGCAGAGGCAGGCTGATCTCTGTGAATTTGAAGCCAGCCTGGTCTACAAAGAGAGTTCCAGGACATCCAAAGCAATTACATAGACAAACCCTGTCTTAAAAAACCAAAATAAGCCAAGTGTGGTAGCACACGCCTTTAATCCCAGCACTCAGGAGGTAGAGACAGGTGGATCGCTGTGAGTTCAAGGTCAGCCTGGTCTACAAAGCCAGTCCAGGACAGCCAAGGCTAACACAGAAAGACCCTGTCTCAAAAAAAACAAAAACAAAAACAAAAAAACAGAAAACAAAACAACAACAACAAACAAAACAAAAACAAAATAAGGGCTGGAGAGATGGCTCAGAGGTTAAGAGCACTGGCTGCTCTTCCAGAGGTCCTGAGTTCAGTTCCCAGCAACCACATGGTGCCTCACAACCATCTATAATGAGATCTGGTGCCCTCTTCTGGTGTTCAAGCATATACGCAGGCAGAACACTGTGTACATAATAAGTAAATAAATCTTTAAAAAAATAAATAAATAAAATAAAAATTTGATATATACACACATACCCCTAGGATCACATAAAAAGTACTTAGGTGACAAGGAGTTGTGAGTGGAAAAAGTTTAAGAAACACTGAACCAACAGTGGGACCACAGAAAACCCAGCATATTGGGGGGTATGGGTAGCTAAACTCTACTTGAACCATGACAACTTTGGGGATCCTACAGGAGAGCAAAGAACTCCAGGAGACACACGAAGAATCTAGAAATTAGGTGAGACACCCTGAGTTGTGGCCATGGAAGGCGGCAGAACCAGAAGGCAGAACCAGAAAGATGGGGAGCCAGCCAGCCAGCACCCTGGGCCTCAGCATATAACTAACTGCACAAGGTGCTCAGCTCCCACAGCGTCAGGCTACGTGTGCTCGGAGGGTTGCGAACCACTCTAAGCTCTGTTTGCTGAGCCACACACCTGGCCCAGGGTGATGCCAGTCAGGCTATGATAGGTCCTTTACTATTCTTTACAAGGGTGCTGTGGGCAACGGCAACATCGGAGAAAGACGAGGAGCTGGGAGAAATGGAGCAGCGAGGGAAGTTGAAGATGACCTGAGTAGTTACATAGTCAAAATCCAGAGAAGTCAGACGCGATGGCCACTCTTGGTTCTCAGCTTGATGGATTTACCAGGACAATGAGACCAGTGGCACTGAAAACACTAGAATAAAATAAAGCACTGGTTCTCAACCTGTGGGTCACGGCCCCTTCAAGGGTTGCATGCTAGGTAGCTCGTATATCAGATAGCGACATTATGATTTACAACAGCAGCAAAGTTACCGTTTTGAAGTAGCAACAACATAATTTTACATTTATTGGGGGGGGGAGTCATCACAACATGAGGGTCTCAGCATTAGAAAGGTTGAGGACCACTGCCCTAGTGAGACGGGACATGGTGGCCTTATTGAGGGCAGATGCAGTAAAAGTAGAGGGTGAGCGGAGGCCTCACTGTGGTAAACTGAGATGGAAGTGTGTCTGCTGGGGGCTTGTGAGGAAGGAAGGAGCCAGGGGAGGTGACCCATGGGTCTGTGTGTCAGAAGGCACGCAGTTGCTAACATAAGCACTCAGGACGGGGCAGATGAAATCACCCCGGAGGTGGAGGGGACCTGTTTTACAGCTACTGCCCTCCCTTTCCCCACCCTACGCCTAAAGATTCCTATCTCCAGCTCCTCCTAGATCTCGGGCTCTGCCCTATTGTCAGGGCGACATCCCTTTCTTACCAGCTTTCCACCCAGCAGCTCACACCCATGCAATCAACCCTTGTGAGGTCACGGAGAGAAGAAAGCACACAGTAAACTGGTTTTGCATTAGGCCCTCCCCAAGGGACCCACCCCGGAAGAAAAGTCCCCTCAAATACAAGTCTTACAAGATTTCCCCTCTAACTTTGGCCGGAAGGGTGTGGTGGGACCCAGGGACACCGCATGGTGGGACAAAATTAAACCCTCACAATATGTCACCAGGGTTAGGCTTTCTGCCTCGTACTCCTAAGGAGCATCACCCAGGTAGAGTAACCGGCTAGACTCCAGCAAATTTTCCATCCAGGCCCCTCCTTGGTTGTCCACTGGTCTTTGACACCTGCTGGTCAACCGCTTCTATTTTGATGGAAAAGGTCAGACTTTTACGGTGGATAGAAGTCTGGATCAGAATCTCACACAAACATTTTATAAGCTCATGAAAATTGTTTACAATTAAGTAGTTCCCTGATAACAGTGAGATTTGCTTTTGTGAAAGTCTCCTGATACTTAGTAAGCTTCAGGGTTTACATACTTGTAGCCTACTAAAATAACCCAGCATCTAGATGTTCTCTTTGACCCACATGGTGACCTAAAATTTATTTTTAAGACAGTGTCTGGTGGTACAATCCAGGCCTGCCTCCATCTTCAGATTTCTCTCCCCTGCCTTTAACACGGTAGGATTACAGGCCCGCGCCACCGCATCTAGTTTGAGTTCACTTTTTTTGAATCAATATTTAAAACTGAGATTTTCTCTATAGAACTCTGGGTGGCTGGCTTGTCTTTAAAAAAACACTGTCATTTCAGCTAGGTGGTAGTGGCACATGCCTTTAATCCCAGCACTTGAGAGGCAGAGGTAGGCAGGCAGATCTCTGAGATCGAGGCCAGCCAGGTCTACAAAGTGAGTTCCAGGACAGCCAGAGAAACCTTGTCTCAAAAACAAACAAAACGAAACAAATAATGTATATATACTTTTTATACATATATATATATATATATATATATATATATATATATATATATATACATATATATTCATTTCAAGGCTGGGAAAAGGCCCAGCAGTTGTTAAAGTGTTCGCTGCATAAGAATACGGACTTGAGTTTCACGTCCTGACATCTATGTAAAAACCCCGGCATACATAGCACCATGCAGAGCTCACTGACCAGCCATCCTAGCCTAATTGGTGACTTCAAGATTCAGTAAGAGGGCTGGAGAGATGGCTCAGAGGTTAAAAGCACTGCCTGCTCTTCCAGAGGTCCTGAGTTCAATTCCCAGTAACCACGTGATGGTTCACAACCATCTAGGATTAAATCTGGTACTCTCTTATTATGCAGGCAGAATACTGTATATTAAATAAGTAAATCTTTTTTTAATTTTTTTAAATTTAATTTTAATTTATGTGCGCTGGTTGAGAGGGTGTCAGATCTTGGAGCTACAGACAGCTGCGAGCTGCCATGTGGGTGCTGGGAATTGAACCCGGGTCCCTTGGAAGAGCAGGCAGTGCTCTTAACCGCTGAGCCATCTCGCCAGCCCTAAATAAATAAATCTTTTTTTAAAAAAACTTCAGTAAGAGACTCAGGAAACAAGGTGGAGGACTGTGGAGATGGCTGTGTGGGTTCTCACTGCAAGCCTGACCACCCAAGTGCAATCCTCAGGACCTACAAGATAGGAGCTAACTGACTCACGATTATCTTCTGATCTCTAGGTGTGTGCTGCGGCACATTCGTGTACACACACATACATACACACACACACACACACACACACACACACACACACACACGAGAAATAAAAAGGCAATACAAGTAAAATTTAAAAAATAAGTTGGAGCGTGATAAAGGAAGTCACACAACTCCGGTTACAACCTCAGCATGTGGGCAACAGGCACATGTGTACACATACAAAGGCATCCCCCATATACAAAGGGTCCCACATTTTATATTTACAGACACAGATATGTACATATACACACATACATGTATATATATGTAACTTGCTTCACTGAGTATCTCTATGGCCTATGCATACAGGAGGTTTTCCAATGTGCAATGCGGGGCCTGCCTAAATGGAGTGTGAGGATGTTATTTCCCCTTCGTGTACTTCCCTGTGTTCTCATCCTCGGAATGAGAAAAGTGGCCAGGAACTGATCCGCTAAGGCTTGGAGATGCTGGCTGACACAAGGAGCCTGTGCCCCTTCACCGTGCTTTCTGTTTCTGTTTTTGTGTTTTGAGACAGGGTATCACTAAGTGGCTCCTGGTGGCCTGGAGCTCTCTATCTAGACCGGACTGTCCTTGAACTCAGAGACACACTCCCCCTCCCCACCCCCACCTCCCCTATCCCCCCCCATGCTGCTGTGCCCTGCCCTTCAGTACATTTTTAACAGACCAGCACAGGCGGACTGCTTTCATACGAGGTCTGTGTTCTCTGCTGCTCCTTGCAAGTTTATCGCAACACTTGACAGCTCTCCCTTGGCCCAAAGACTTAGCCTTTTGACATACTCAACATTACTTATAAATTATGTCTGGGTTTTTTTGTTTTTTTGTTTTTGTTTTTTTTTTTTTCTGGATTTGCTTCTTGAAATATCACCCAAGGATCTTGAATGAGGCTGTCCCTGCAGAGTTTTTCCTGCCTCTGGGTAAGACACTATTTCCAGCCACAGTTTTCCCAGGTGCTAGCCACCCACAGAATAGTTTAGACAGAGAAATGGGCACGTGCAGAGACAAGGCCTAGATGGGTCTGGGTGTAAAGCAGGAACAATGAAACAGGCTGGTCAAATCAAAACACGGGGAGGTCTCGGCTCTCCAGATTCTCATTTCCTTTGCATGAAATCACATGGCGTTTACCTATCACCGATGCAACCCTCCCAGGTAGTTTAAAATCATCTTTAGATTGCTGATAACACCTGATGTAATCCAAATACTACGTAAAAAGTTGTTACATCATAAAGTTGGTACATGTTCAGTGGAGATGCATTTTTTAAAAATTTTTGTTCGTTTATTTTATGTATGTGAGTGCTCTATTTACATGTACACCTGCAGGCCAGAAGAGGGGATTAGATCACATTACAGATGGTTGTGAGTTACCTACCACGTGGTTACTGGGAATCAAACTCAGGACCTCTGGAAGAGCAGATAGTGCTCTTAACCACTGAGCCAACTCTCTAGCCCCTGGAAATGCATTTTAAAAGATTTGTGTGTGTGTGTGTGTGTACACATGTGTGCTTGAGTGCAGGGCCTAAGGATGCCAGAGGCATCAGATCCCCTGGAGCTGGAGTTACAGGCAGTTATGAGCTGCTGGACATGGGTACTGAGAACCAAACTCAAGTGCATTTAAAAATAATTTTTTTTTGTTTTGTTTTGGTTTTTGAGACAGGGTTTCTCTGTGTAGCCTTGGCTGTCCTGAACTCAATTTGTAGACCAGGCTGGCTTTGAACTCAGACATCCACTTGCCTCTGCCTCCCAAGTGAGTACTGGAATTAAAAGCATGCACCACCACTGCCCAACCCATTGAGATATTTCTATTTGTACAAAATCTCCCAGTGAGAAAAATGTTCAAATAATGTTGCTGAACCAAGTCAGTCTTGTATGTTGTGCAGTGTACCAGCCATTGAAATAACTTTTGCAAAAAGAGAGATTAGGGGCTGGAAAGATGGCTTAACAGTTAAGAGGGCTTGCTGCTTTTTCCAGAAGACACGTCAAGCAGTTTACAACAGTTTTAGCTCCAGGGGATCTGACACCCTCTTCTGGTCACTACAGGCACCTACATGTACATGACATACATGTAAGAAAAAAATAAAAATAAATGTTAAAGTCTATGTGTGTCTATCTTTCTCTCTGTGTGTGTCTCTGTTTCTCTCTCTCTCTCTGTATATGTTTCTGTCCGTCGCTGTCTTTGCCTTTCTCACTCTGTTTCTCTGTTTCTCTCTATGTGTGTGTGTGTTTGTCTCTGTCTGTCTCTATCTCTGTCTCTGTGTCTCTGTGTCTCTCTGTCTGTCTCTGTCTGTCTCTGTCCATCGTCATAGTGTCTCCCCCCCCCATCTCCCCCCCTGTGTATCTGCCAAATGGCCACATGTGGAGACCAAGTAACAAATTTCAAGTCTGCATCCTGCAGGTCAGGGATTGGGGGCACTGACAAGCTGAGGAAGGTAAAGTGTCTGGAGGTTAGGAAATCACACACACACACACACACACACACACACACACACACACACACTGCACCAGCTTACCATCATGGCACACAAAGCAGACGTGTTAGCTCACCTCTCAGGTGGGTGATTTTTAAAGGTCAACTACAAAGATGAAAAGAATAGAAACAACTCTCTCAAGCTCTCCTCCGACCTCCACACGCATGCTCATGACCGAGTGCACGCACATCCCACAACACACAAAATAATGAAATGGAATAAGGAAATGTAAAGATAAGCCAAAAAGAAAAAAAAAAGCATAAAAGACCTAAATAGGCAACATACAAAAAAGGAATATAAATGCTGGAGCTGCAAACTAAAATTGAAATAAGGTAGCATTTTATACCTCTACAATGAAACAATTGAAAGAAAGCTTAAAAAAAAAAAAACCAAAACAAAACAAAACACTGTTGGCTTTTTTTGTTGTTTGTTTTGTTTTTTCAAGACAGGGTTTCTCTGTATAGCTCTGGCTGGAACTTGCTCTGTAGACCAGGCTAGTCTCGAACTCACAGCCATCCACCTGCTTCTGCCTCCCAAATGCTAGGACTAAAGGCGTGAGCCACCACGCCCGTCATGTTGGCAGTTTTTCTACGCTGCTCGTGGGAGGATAACTTAACATCGCCAGCTTAGAACCATTCATCAATGAGGTCCCTGCTGCTGTCTAATGGGAGCCACATCCTAAGTAGTAGGTTGTTTACTTCACTGTTGTGCAAACACACAGTGGGCTTACACAAGCCTGGGTGGTGTAAGCCAGTCTTTAGATATGGCCTCTTGATAGGACCAAGGTGAGGTGCAGTAAACAGAGGACGGATGGGGTTAAAGCTAATGTAACGTGGCACATTGTTGGGCAGTAAAACATTTTACATCAGCGGAAGGGGCAGCCTCCAAATGGGCAGTGAGAAGGTCCTATCATGAACACATAGACAGCCACTTATTATCTACGCAAACATCGTGCTCTGGTTGTGCTATGGTATCGCGTGGCTGGCACCACAGCGTGGTTTGCTCACAGGAACATTCCACAGACTTGTAATCTGTTGTGCTGTGGCACAAGATCACTAAGCCAAAGGAACTTTTCGGCTCCACTATAATCCCTTAGGAGCACTTGCGTGCCATCTGCCGTTGAGAGAAACATCCTATGCGGTGCATGGTTGCATTTCATTATGGCCAAGGGACAGAGACTCCTTAACGCGGCAAGACCACTCTACAGCTGCACTGGCTATCAGGAACTTGTGGATTATCTAAAGTAAACATTTAAGTGTAGATTGGGAAGGTATCTCGGGTGGTATTGTTGAGTGTCTAGTAAGTGTGGGGCCCTGGGTTCAACCCCTAGCATGAAAACTAAAAACAAAATTCAGTTTTTCAACAGAGTACTCACATTCTTTGTGTTCAGTGTCCGTATTTTCTTGGAGGCTAGGCCACTGTGTCAGGCTGCCGTACAGTAGAATATCTTTCTTCCCCCCCCCCCCCCCCCCCCGCTTTATTCCTCTGGTTTCACCCTTATCATTAGATAGGAGAGAAAGGAGGATTGAATGAAGGGAAACAGAGACCCTTGAATCTAATTTCTTTCATCTTATTTCTTCTTTGAGCATGACTACTAACAAAGCACAGCCAACCATCCTGAATGACCAATACCCATCTACCACGTCTCTTGGGGGGGGGGGTGGTCCTCACATTTATATACCCAGAATTCCAAACGTCACACAATCAGCAGGAACTATCTGCAGCTGGTAAAACCACGCCCCTGCTGGAGCACAAGGTAAATCATAGTCAGCTGCTGCAAAGCGGCCCTATATCCCCACACCTGGGATTAAAACAAGACCATATACTTATTTCTGTGTTGTTTTAACAGAAACCAAAATTCTAGAATCCTCACCACAGTAAGGTCTGTTGGACAGTGCTTCCCAGAAGAAATTGCTGCACTGGGCGTCATAGTCAAGACTGTTTATTTTACCATTGCTGGTGATTGTATAGAATTAAAAAAAAAAATACACTAGTTCATTCATAGACATTTGCATAAAATGCTAGACAGATGAGTTTCAGAAACAGTATTCACTGCACATAGCAAATTACAAAGTGAACACCATGTAGCCATTTTGTTTGTTTGTTTTTGTTTTTGTTTTTCAAGACAGGGTTTCTCTGTATACCTTGGCTGTCCTGGACTCACTTTGTAGACCAGGCTGGCCTCGAACTCACAGTGATCCACCTGCCTCTGCCTCCCAAGTGCTGGGATTAAATGTGTGTGCCGCCATGCCTGGCCCCCATGAAGTTTGTTTGTTTGTTTGTTTCAAGACAGGGTTTTTGGCTGTCCTGGACTCACTTTGTAGACCAGGCTGACCTTGAACTCACAGCAATCCACCTGCCTCTGCCTCCCAAGTGCTGGGATTAAATGTGTGTGCCGCCATGCCTGGCCCCCATGAAGTTTGTTTGTTTGTTTGTTTGTTTCAAGACAGGGTTTTTGGCTGTCCTGGACTCACTTTGTAGACCAGGCTGACCTTGAACTCACAGCAATCCACCTGCCTCTGCCTCCCAAGTGCTGGGATTAAAGGCATGCACCACCACTGCCCAGCCCCATGAAGCCATTTTTAAAGGTTCAAAAATAAGGCAAACTAAAGAATGTATTTTGGCAAGACATACAAAATGACAGAATAATGAGCGTACATGTAGTTTAGTGGTAGAGTACCTGCCTTTCATTTATCAATACACACACAGAGAGGGAGAGAGAAACAGAGACAGAGACATCCCCAAGCACATCAAAAGAAAAAAAAAAAAAAGACAAGAAAGATGACAGATAGACAAAGCAATGTTAAAGCATCAAGTCTGTAGCCGGGCACAGTGCCACACGCCTGTAACCTCAGGACTTGGCAGAGGCAGGTGGATCGTTGTGAGTTCAAGGCCAGCCTGGTCTACAGAGTGAGCCAAAGACAGCCAGGGCTACACAAGGAAACCTTGTCTCAAAAAAACAAAAAATGAAAAACCAGAAACAAAACAGAACAAAACAAAACAAAAAAAAAACCAAAACAACAACAACAACAAAAACCCATCAAGTCCAAAATAGTCAACCAAGAGAAGACAATCTGAAGTCCAAAGGTATTTGTAATTCTCTATTTCTTCCTTTCGTATCTTTATTTTATCTATTTTATTCTTTTTTTATTTTATTTTATTTTATTTTATTTTTTTTAGTTTTTCAAGACAGAGTTTCTCTGTGTAGTCCTGGCTGTCCTAGAACTCACTTTGTAGACCAGTCCGGCCTTGAATTCAGAGATCCACCTTCCTCTGCCTTCCAAGTGCTGGGATTAAAGGTGACACCACCACCCAGGTTAATTCTCTGTTGCCTTAAATTGGCTCACAGGTGCTCATCCTCCTTATAACTAGTTTTGGGTATTCTCTGTATTTTGTGCAAGTGAAGTCTCTCCTCTTGGAAAGGTCACTGTGACTGCACTGTAAACAACAAGATTAAAGGGGCTATAAAGTGCATGTGTAGTGTGCACGTGTGGAGTTCACTGCTTAGGTGCTGGGGACAAAAACCTTCTGTGGCAAAGCAGGCTGGGAAACATAGGGAGTGAGACCAGGAGAGGAGGAGGTGGAGAAGCTGGTGGGGGGGGGGGCAGGGAGGGTAGAAGAGGAGTGGGGAGAAGGGAGAGACTGGGGATGAGAGGAGAAAGGGGAGGGGTTGGGAGACTCCTCAGGAAACAAGAATTTTCTCCCGACAAGAGATTGATCGTGACCCAGATCAAGACGACGGTAATGTCCAGGCATGGTGGTGCAGGCGTTTACTCCCAGCACTCAGGAGGCAGAGGCTGGAGGATCTCTGAGTTCAAGGCCAGCCTGGTCTACGTATCGCGTTCTAGGCCAGTCAGGGATACGTAGTGAGACCCTCTGTGTGCGGGAGGGGACCGGGCGGCACAGCAATAGAGGTGGAACGGGGTGGATATGGGGTACACACTGGCGGCGGCGGCGGCTGTTTTCCTGATGTGATGTGGTGCATGAAGGAAGAACTTTGAAGTCAGGCCGGGCGTGGTGGCGCACGCCTTTAGTCCCAGCACTCGGGAGGCAGAGGCAGGCGGATCGCTGTGAGTTCGAAGCCAGCCTGGTCTACAAAGCGAGTCCAGCATAGCCAAGATAACACAGAGAAACACTGTCTCAAAAAATTAAAAATAAAGAACTTTGAAGTCACTCTGGGAACTTTGGGGAAAGCTTTTCCGAAGAGATGAATGACACCAAGTTTTGTCCAATTGGGAATCTGTCAAGTGACAATGCCGGGGTGGGGGGGAGGGAAGGGAAGGGAGGAATTCTAGTTGGAGTGTTTTAGTCTCCTCTCTACTGCTGTGATAAAAATAAAAACAGGTACCAACAGCCGGGCGTGGTGGCGCACGCCTTTAATCCCAGCACTCTGGAGGCAGAGGCTGATGGATCTCTGTGAGTTCAAGGCCAGCCTGGTCTACAAAGTGAGTCCGAGATGGTCAAGGCTACACGGAGAAACCCCATCTCGAAAAACCAACCTCCCCCCCCCCCAAAAAAAAGTACCAAAAGCAATTCCAGAAGGAAAAGGTTGATGCTAACATGTCCCAATTACAGCCCATCATTGATGAACGTCAGCACAGGAACCGGAACAGGCACACAGGCAGGAACTACGGAGGAAATCTCTTATTCTTTCGCTCTCCACGGCTTACTCGGTTGGCTTTCTTTCTTTCTTTCTTTCTTTCTTTCTTTCTTTCTCTCTCTCTCTCTCTCTCTCTCTCTCTCTCTCTCTCTCTCTCTCTCTCTCTCTCTCTCTCTCTCTCTCTCTCTCTCTCTCTCTCTCTTTCTAATATGTAGAGGTGTTTTGCCTGCATGCTTGTCTATGTAGTCGTACATGCAGTACCTGTGGAGACCAGAAGAGGGTGTCAGATCTACTGAAACTGGAGTTACAGACTCTCCTGAGGTGCTGGGAAAAGCGCCCCGGTCCTCTGAAAGAACACCCAATACTCTTAACAGCTGGGCTGTCTCTCCAGCCCCCTCAGCCTACTTTCTCACACTACCCAGGACCACCTACCCAACTCTACCATGAGCTGGGCGCTCGCACATCAACCATCAATCAAGAAAATACCCCACAGACAAGCCAATGCACCGGTCGACTGGAGGTGACCTCTCAGTCGGCCTCCTCAGATGCCTCTGGCTTGTGTCACGTTGACGAGAAATAACCAGCACGTGGAGGTAACGACGTACGCAGATTATCTTAAGGCAGTGGATCCCTGTTTAGAAACTGAAGTCTGAGCAAAGCCTAAAAAGAGAGGGGCTGGAGCGCTGACCGCGCCGCCTGAGGAGGCTGAAACACAAAACCTGGAAGAGTCAAGGGGACTGCTTTCATCTTTCTTTCCCTCTGCTGGGAACAAAGAAGTTTCTTGTGAGAAACAGGACAATGGGCCAAGGAGATAGCTCAGTCAGCGAGCACATGCCAGCACAGGATCTGAGGTTAACCCCCAGCACCCGCATAAAAGGTTTCTAGGTGTAGCACGCCCACACTTGTAACCCCAGCGCTGAGGAGGTGGAGCCGGGCGGATCCTTGGGGTTTGCTGGCCAACCAGCCGCCAGTTCTGAGCCCCAAAGAGAGGTCCTGGCTCAAAAAAAAAAAGGGGGGGGGGGCGGGACATGGTTCCTGAGGAAGGGACATGGCTCCTGAGGAACACTACTACATGAGAGGTTGTCCTGTGCCTCTACACACGTGTACACAGGTGTCCACACCCACGTGCTCACACCCACCCACACCCCAAAAAAGAAAAGAGAAGCAGAATAGAGTATGTCCTCAGTGTTGTGGAGGTCACACATAAAGGGGGTCCTGACTAGGTTCTGAAAATGCTTCCTGGGGGCTGGAGAGATGGCTCAGTGGTTAAGAGCTCTGACTGCACTTCCGGAGGTCCTGAGTTTAATTCCCAGCAACCACACGGTGGCTCACAACCATCTATAATGTGCTCTGATGCCCTCTTCTGGTGTACATGCAGGCAAAACACTGTATATGTGATAAATAAATCTTAAGAAAGAAAGAAAGAAAGAAAGAAAGAAAGAAAGAAAGAAAGAAAGAAAGAAAGAAAGAAAATGCTTCCTATGTAAGGCCCCGAGTTGGGGTGAAGGTAGGGGTGGGGTAGGGAACACCTAATTTCTTCAATTAAATACCTGATTCACCATTCTTATAAAATGCTTGCCTACAACCAGCAAGACTGAAATTTTATTGACGTATAGAAAAGTTGGACTAAAGACAAAAAGAAAAAAATGGCACATAAGAGGAGGTATGAAACCGGAGTGATTTGATCTCCTGGAAAACAGTAATTAGATACCATTGGAGACTGCAGGTCTTTGGTTCCTTTCAGGAATGCTGTTGGACTGGCTTTGCTTAGCTGCACGCGCCAGGGTTTTAATTCATCTCTTGTTTTTAATTCATCTCTTGTTTGTGAAGTGGATTCTACCTGAAGCAAATGATGCTACTGTCTTCTCCTTTTTCTTGGGGGAAAAAAAAGTTACTAAATAAAGCAGCCAGGAGAGGGTGACTCGGCTCCACCCTTGTGCTATTTTCCCATGTCGTTTCTAGTTCTGATTCTCACCTTATTTGTCTTTCTTCCTTGTCCCAAGAACGAGTCATTATATAGAAGTGAAACTGAGTGTGTTCAGAGCCCAAATGGAAACCAAAACAAAAAAAAATAAGTTGGCATGCATCTCACTTAGAAAGAGAGAGAGAAAATAAGTTTCTCTTTTTAGGACTCAAACAAAACAAAACAAAACAAAACACCCCAAAGCAACAACAGAACAAAAAATACCCAACCAAATCTGTTTTCTAAAAACCCCTTAATTTAAAAAACAAAACAAAACAAAACAACAACAACAAAAAACACCTGGAGATGAGTCCAGCATGGTGGTGCAAGGCAGAGGCAGGGGGATCTCTGTGAGTTCAAGGCCAGCCTGGTCTATAAATCAAGCCCAGGACAGCCAGCCCTACACAGAGAAACCCTGTCTTGAAAAACTACAAACACAAAAACAAAACCTGGAGATGTAGCCTGGTGGTGAGTGGTTGCCCGGCAGCAAGCGTCCTTTAGTTAGAGGGGGCAAGGCAGTGAGAGGCCTGGTTTCTTCAATGAAAAAAAAACGAGTAAGCACCTAGGGAGCTGACCGTGGTGGTAGACGTCCGTAATCTCTTAGGAACCAAGGCAGGAGAACTCCAAGTGTGAGGCCAAGCCTGGGCTACAGAGAAAAGGTCTGCTTACACAAAACGGTTTCAGAAGAAAAGCAGCACAGAGGTCAAAAGAGGCTAATATCTGAAATCCTCTCAGCCTGGCTCTACCACTTAGAGTAGTGTACAGCTACTTAATTGCTGAATCCGTTTCCTCCTCCTCCTCTTCCTCCTCCTCCTTCTCTTCCTCTTCCTCCCCCTCTTCCTCCTCTGTCTTCTTTTTCTGAGACATGGTTTCTCTGTCCTCGCTGTCCTGGACTCACTCTGTAGAAGGCTGGCCTCGAACTCACAGTGATCCGCCTGCCTCTGCCTCCCGAGTGCTGGGATTAAAGGCGTGCGCCACCACTGCCAGGCTCCATTTCCTCTTCTAAAATGCAATGTTCCTACTTAAACACGAGATATCACGATTAAAAATGATGCTAGCACCAATTATGTCCCAGGCTTTGCTCAGTTTTTGGCCATCCAGTCCCCACTAACAACCCTAAATCAGAAGTGAGTTGTGTGCCCGTGGCCATTTTACAGACAAGGAAATATAAACACAGAGAGACCGGGCGGCAGGCGCGTCATCACACAGCGAGAAAAGGAGCAGAGTCGGGATAGAAAGTGTCTGACATCAAAGGCTAAGAACTTAGCCCCCCCCCCCAACCTGAAGATCAAAAGACATGTTATCAGTGGGCAAACCCACAGAAGAAGGTTCTTTAGGCTGGCTGGTTTAAACCCACAGGTTTCCACATTGCTGAGTGTTGCATGTGCTTTCTCAGCCTGCCGCAAAGCAAGTCTCTGGACGGTTTGGGCTTCCTGATGCTTTGACTCTCAGCTTTGACAACCGGCGTCTTGCTATCATGACGCTTTTTTCACGTACGTGTTAGTAATTGTTAAGTTTCCCCATTCGTCCGATGTAGGTGGGGCATAACAATGTCCACTCAACATTCAAACAAGGACACCCAGCAGCAACAGCAGTATGATGAGTGGTCACCGTGACATCAGAAGGCACAACTCCCACCCTTCGAGTGACCAGAAGAGAATGCGCATCTAGCAGAAATCCAAAGTTGGCAGCAACCCCGTAAATAGTTTCTTAAAAACAAATACAGCTCACCTCTCCAATCGGAACAAAGTCCCTCAGACCTGCTGATGTCCATGGGAGCCAAGGCCTGTTATCACACTGTTTTATGAAGTCTCATAACTATAAAATCATTTCAGGAATTCAAGGTTATGGTGCCTGAGCAGCAACATAAGTTTATGCCCTCTTTGATGGAATTGTTTAACGACACCCTAGAGCTTCCTGTTGGACCAACAAGTAACAGCTGAAGAGGAGAAATGCCCTGTATGGGACTGAGAATTTGCTTCGGAAGGAATATACAATTTGCAGATACGACATACGAGGTGGCAAAGCCTCCTATGTCATTATTGTTAAATAGATACTTTAAAAATTATGTAATATGGGGGCTTGTGGGATTGTACAGAGACGACTCCGGATTGGTCCCCCCGTTTTTTGTTTGTTTTTGGTTTGGTGTTCGGTTTTTGGTTTTTCGAAACAGGGTTTCTCTGTGTAATAGCCTTGGCTGTCCTGGACTCACTTTGCAGACCAGGCTGGACTCAAACTCACAGAGATCTGCCCCGAGGGCTGGGATTAAAGGCATGCACTACCATGCCTGGCACAGTCCCTCTGTTTTGAATCTTTGAGTGACCACTGACTTCATGTGGTAGAGTCAGGATGAGCGTCCAGTTTTTCAGAGCAGCTGCTCATATACGTCACGGATGTCTGGCTGGCTGCTACAGTTTTCCCACGAGCGATGCTGCCTGAGCATAACTGCATGGCCTAAAACCCCCTGGAACCTGGCTACCAGCCTCAGCACCCAACTGGAGCAAAGTTCCGAGAGAAGCTGTGACTTCCCCAAGGACATAAAGTCAAGGGGTGCAAGCCAGCTTTCCGTCGCTGTGACAGGATAGGTGCGATGTCAACTTAATAAGAGAAAAGATTGATTTCGCCTCACAGTTCATGGTGTCAGTCTATGGCCATTGCTTCCTGTTGCCTTTTGACTGGTGGCTGTATCTTTAGGAACTTGTGTTGGAGCCATTGCTCCCTTCCACAGTGGCTAAAAAGCAAGAGTCCCACAATCCCCTTTGAGGACACACACCCACTAACCAGAGACTGCCCACTAGACCCACCATCTCCCGGCAGCCCCAGAGGCTGGATCAAACCCAGATACTACGCAAGCAAGCCACTTAATTACACCCTCTTGCATTCCCGACACAGCAAATCCTTGAACGCAAGACTCACCCTTAGTTCGTAAATTAGTTACACTTTGAGAGCCATAAAGGAAGCCAGGACCTGCTAGGGGGCATATCCACTGCCTGGCTCACTTCAGAGCTCCCATCCTCTGAGCAGATAGGCCAAGCCTGGTCACTGGAGCTTTTAAATCATTCTGTCTCCTCGCTTCCTCACCCTCCACCCCCCCCCTTTTTTTTCTCATTCTTATCTTCCTGTCTGTCCACGTCTGTTTTCTATTTGACGCTAAATGTGTGGATCCTGGGGGTTTCCCTTATATACGAATGTGTTCTGCGAAACAGGAAGTCCCTCCTGGATGTTCACTCTGGGTCTAAGAGGCAGATGTGAACTGAGGTTTCCGAGGACCTTTCCTCTGGGTGGAAACACCTGCAGACGGTCCTGGAGGGCTGTGGGACAGGTGGGACGTTGTAGATTGAGATTCAAAAACCCTCTTGGTCTTATTGTAGACCCTTTAAGAACCTAACAAGAACAAATGGAAATAACTGGTGTGTGTGTGTGATCGTCAATTTTTTTCCCCACCTCCTGTCTCCATTCTTCCTGTCAAATTGCCAAAGAGCTGAGTGTCCTATAAAACCAAGAATAACTGTGGCACTTAGCTCCAGCAGAGTGGCCCTCCTTCCTTAGCTGTGTGGCCTTGGACAAATCATTTAACCTTCCTGAACTTTAGTATCTCCGATCATAAATCATAAATAATGACAGCACTGCCTACCAGAGTAGCTCTGTGAATCAAAAAGACAAGTGTAAAATGTTTTACGAATCATAAGGTAACGTGGAAATTCAAGAGTGTGCCCGTCCTAAGTTATTTAAACGCGAGAGCATTGGAAGAAATAAAGGCCAGCAGTGAGTCGTGAGTTTCTGAGGTAACGCGTGTGGAATCTGGTGGTGGTAGCTCAGATCTCCAACCCCACCTCCGTCCCAGCCACATACATCCGTGTAGAAAGCGCCCTGAGCACTGCCTGTTGTATAGCACCAGGTAAATGCAAATCACCCGTGATGCAAATGACTTACTGCACGCCTTCCTTGATGTTGCCCAGATAAATTCTCCAAAAAAGATGAACTAAGGGGCTTAGACATCCGTGATAAATGGAGAGTGTGTGTCCTCTGGGGTCCCTGGAGTGAAGTTGGGTAGAATTTGGATTTTCATTTTTCATAAAAGAGATAAACGGCTCGCTTTTATTTAGGCTCGAATTATTATGCTCCACTTCCTCAAAGATGTGTTCTCAATAGATATAAATCTATTCAAAGGGCTAAACATGATTTTGTGGCAGGTTAGTCAGCATTTTCTATGACTCACAGTCCACAGAGGGTGTGAGGGATAAGGATTACTAAGACCTGGCCTTGGGATGGCAAGATGGCCCAGAGGTTAAGAACATTGGCTACCAAGCCTGATGACTTGAACTTGATGCCCTGGGACCCGCATGGTGGACAGGGAGAAGTGTTTCCTGCAAGTTGTCCTCTGACACAGGCAGGCCACCTCCCAACACAAATGAACAAACAAATTTTAAAAATTAAAAAGAGTAGGGAAATGGTGGTGTGCTCCTTTAGTTCCAGCACTTGGGAGGCAGAGGCAGGCGGATCGCTGTGAGTTCGAGGCCAGCCTGGTCTACAAAGCGAGTTCCAGGACATCCAAGGCTACACAGAGAAACCCTGTCTCGAAAGCCCAAAAAGAAAGAAAGAAACTTGCCATGAACATTATTTTATTAAACTATTTTTTTTTTATTTTATAAACTGGTTTGATTTGCTTCATTGCTGGGGACTGAACAGATTCTCACACATTCTAGGCAAGTGCTAGGCTGAGCTACACAAACCTTTTGGAGTTCTTAAATTGCACACAATAACAACAACAACAACAATAACAACAAGTCCTGACATCTCTCCACAGCTGCCATGTCTGGGAACCAAAAAAAAAAAAAAAAAAAAAAAAAAAAAAGCCCGTTCTGCTTTGCTTTGCCTAGAAGTGACACTGTTCGTTCTATCTATAGCCCTTGACTAGAAGTCATGTAGACGTCCTAATGTCAAGCAGATGAGCTGATAGAAAACAAAATAAGCAAGCACAGAGACACTCAGAAAGCGTGAACGTCCCTGTCACAGTCCTCAGCGCCCCCCCCCAAGGCCAGAGGCTCTGGGTGCCTCACACACCTTTCCCGTCATCCCGGCACCATGGAGCAGGCAGCTCTGGTTTGAACTCTCAGCTCAGCCTCATGCTACCTGTGTGACCAAGCAAGTCATTCTGTCCTGCATGTCTGTGACGTGGGGACTCCAGCGTCCACCTCCGCAGGAGCAAGAGAGATGCTTTATGACTGCCATCCCTGGGAGGGCACAACATGCCTCAAGCAGCAATTCTTCCCCAACGGTTTTGATATGGCCGACCATCTCAAAGATTGATGTGACATTTCCCAAAGACATCATGGCCAGGATTGTTGAAACTTGCCTTTGCTTATAAATTAAATTCTCTGTAAGTCACCCAAAATAGGATGAGCGCAGACACCATGCTTGGCATGGGAGGTGCAGTTTTGTCCTGTTGTGTAACCTTTTTCCCCCTTCTGTGACATGATGCTGTCTCCCCCTCTCCAGCATCTAAGCCTTAGATCAGCCTGAGTGTGAATCCCTGGGTGTGAATCCCTGGGTGTGAATCCCAGTTTAGTCACGCTCCTTAGTAAGCAAGCGTTCTGAAACCAAGTGTACTCATCAACGTCGGCACAGTCACGACTGTTTCACAGGGTTGCCTATAAGATTAAAATATAATTAGGATCACGTCCCAGCACAGTATAGTGTAACTATCTGTCCTTGACACAGTCTAGTGAGCATTCCTGCGTTCGGTATGAGAGCTTTGCCACAGAAATCTCACTTGAATCCGAGAAAGCTCAAGTCAACACCAGGCTAGGACATAACCGTCACGAAATGGCCTTGGTTGGTGCTACGTCTGCTCCCAGGCATTAAGGATCGAAGCAAACATATCAACAACAAAAACTTAAATTATGAGATTTAAGACATTCAAAGTTTTGATGATGTCTTCTAAAGAATCGTTTCTGGCTCCAGTGCCTTACAGATCAATGAGCTCTCTGGGAATGGCAACAATCCTTATCATCCCTTATTGCTCTATATCTAGGCTGCTTTCCTCATCGCTTGGCCCAAGTGAGAACGTAAGTGCCAACGGCACATGAAGTAGTCACAAAGGGAGTGACGGAAGATACATCTGCCGGGGCGGGGACCTTCTTCCATTATTCAGGCAAGTGCCAATGACTGTTGAGTGTTTTTCCTGCTCCTTTTATTTTTATTTTATTTTTTAACTCTTTGAGAAATTCAAACTATATACTTTTGTCATGTTGTTTCCCCATTGCCCTGTCACCCAACACCATTACTTTGGGTTTTGGTAATTGTTACTTGACACAGGGTCTCCTGTAGGCCGGGTTTACTTACTATGTAGCTGGTGCTGGCCTTGAACTTCCAACCATTCTGCCTTTGCTTCCCAAAGGCTGGATGACAGGCATTTGCTACCACACATTTGTTAACCTCTAAAAGACCGCAGTTTAAACGAAGTACCACCTTCTTTGCTTTTAAGTGGAACTATATTGGCTGGATAATTGAATTATTCTAAAGCAAATTCAGACTAGCAGGTAACTATTATTGACAAATGTTTCTAAAATTAAGAAGATAGATTACTGTAATAAATAGAACTTGCAGCCGGGCATAGTGGCACATACCTTCAATCCCAGCACTCAGGAGGCTGAGGCAGGCAGATAGCTGTGAATTTGAGGCCAGCCTGGTCTACAGAGGGAGTCCAGGACAGCCAAGGCTGCACAGAGAAACTCTTTCTTGAAAAACCAAAAAAATAAAAAATAAAATAAATAGAATTTGCTTGATAGCTTGGTTCTGGCAAAAATATGGTGAGGCAAAGGATATAGGTTATTGGTAGAGCATTTGCTCTGGGTTTGATCCTCAGCACTAGGGAGGAAGAAAAAGAAAAAAAGAAAAAAGGTGGTGGTGAGGGGCTGGAGAGATGACCCAGCAGTTAAGGGCACAAATTGCTCTCACAGAGGACCTAAATTTAGTTTTCAGGACCCATGTCAAGTGGTTCAAAACCATTAGTAACTCCAGCTCCAGGGGCTCTGATGCCCTCTTCTGGCATCCATGAGCATTGCAACTCACAGGCACATACACTGTACCCATAATCAAAAATAGAAATGAAATCTTTCTTAAAAGAATGAAGTTCTAGAAGAAGAGAAACAACAATAAAATGTGCCCTCATTAATGGAAAGACTGAGAAAAGGGGCAACTGTCTGTCCTTTTCCATTGGGCCATGATCTCAAGTCCAAGTGTTAGGATGTCGGTTACCTCCAAGCAGGGGGGGGGGGGGGGAGAAGGAAAGAATGAGGTCTGCTTCCGAGGCCTGGAACTTCATGTCTTAAGCAGGCTCCCATTGATCTTAGCAAGAGACCTAGTGTCAATACTGACTCTGCTTTCTCTGAACCAGGAGGCAACGTCCATTTATGACACTGCTGTGCACGTATAGTGCGTGGTCTTTGTGCCAATGTACAAGGCCGCTGCATTATACACATGGGTGAAGAAACTCCCTCGTGATGACTTGCAATTCTCAAGGATTGTTATATGTTCTAGAACATACTGTGATTCATAATTTTGCTAGGTGGGGCAGAGAACTTCCCTTTGCAGTCCTTGTCAGCTCTTTTCAAACACTTAGCTGAAGCAAGCGGGAGTCAGAAATTGTCAAGGTAACCTAGATGCTTCAGTGATAGCCTAATCCAGCCTTCTTGTTTTCCAAATGCCCATGGGAGGGGAGGGGAGGGGAGGGAGGGAAGGGGAGGGGAGGGGAGGGGAGGGAAGGGAAGGGGAGGGGAGGGGAGAAGAAGGGAGGATAGGGGAAGGGAGGGGAGGGGAGGGGAGGGGAAAGGGCTGGCCAGGGCAGTGAAGCCAGGCTTCCTGATGCTACAGTTTGACTTCCTTTTCCTTTTCCCTCGGGATGGCGCGCACCCAAAGACACACAAACGACCGTCTTGCTGTAAACACATGAGGCAGTTTATTGGCGGAGCTCCGGGTCGACACGTATCTCACGCAGGAGATAGATGGGTCGACCCCGAAGCCCAGGGGTTAGGGGTTTATATGGGCAAGGGTCGGGGGGTGGGGGTGGGGTGGGGGGTGGGGGGGAGTGGGAAGTTTTGGCGCGGCCACACACGATTGGTTGTTTCAAACATTTGAACATCAGCAATTGCATAGGCAGATCTGGGGTAAGCTCAGACTTAATCACATGGGAACAGTCCTTGGTTCCTGTTTTTTTTTTTTGGAACCCGAGGGTAGATGTTTATCTGAGCTAACGACACATCTGGTTAAACTCAAACCTGGAACATTGTGTGCGGGCCTCAAGGGGGGTGGGGGGGATTAAGCAGACACCATAAGATTGGATGAGGGGTCTTGGCTCATTACTCACTCGACCATGTCCAGTACCTGTTTCTCTCAGGAATTTGTCCTTGTGTATTCTCCCTATCTTTTATGGCCAGCCGGTCCCTGGAACACTCAGTAGGCCTTTGTCTCCTATCTCCTCATTCTTTGTGACTTATCATCTGGGACCTTGGGCTAGCATACCTGTCGACCTGCACTTATAAGTTAGAGAGCTCTGCTGTTCTGGTTGCTTTAATGCTAATTAAAAATTTTCCCTTTCATCTTCACCCAGTCTAAGCCTCCAGATGACCGTCTAAGTGCTCAGCCACTGCCCCCCTACGTTATTCTCGCAGCATCCTTACCAGGGCTGCCAGATTCTACTTGGAGAAATCCTGCTTGAAGCCAGATCATCTTCCCACCCCTCCGTCCTCCGCCTTCTAGCGTATTTATTACACTAAACGCATCCTGAAGCAGGGGAGAGGCTGAGCCTGTGGTCCGGGGCGTAAAGAGCACTAGATTTCGCTCCTAGTACTTAAAAAAAAAAAAAAAAAGCCAAGAAACAAAACGGAAAGGAAATTGCCTCTCAAGTTAGAGGAGGATTGCTATGGAGATACTGCAGACGTTTCTGGAACAGTGCTGGCTCCTGCCCAGCTCGCCCTAGCTGTATGAGAAAGAGAAGCATAAATTCTTATGACACAGGAAAAAAAAAATCAGGAAGGGGAAAAAAAATGCAAGTGGAAGGAAGTCAGTGATGAACGATAAGTGAGCTGCAATATTTAAGGTTGATGTATATGGCATGAGCGCGCGCTCACTCATAAGGAATACAGATAGATCTATGCAAATGACTATGGGAAAGGAGAGACGAAGGGTACCAGCGGGTGGCAGCCTGCAGCCACCCAGCCCCACTCCCTGCCCTTTGCACGGTCCACACCACACGCCGGCTTTATGAGTGTCATCTCTGTTGAGATAAGAAAAAACAAGGACATATGCTAAAAAATTTTTTTTACCATACTAAATTTATTTTGTTTGAAGGGATGCCTTACATTCTGAGATTAGATCCTTCACTTCTTCAGTCCTAAGACATTAATGAGCTGACGCTGAGAGCAGGAGATAATTTACATCTTTATGTGTTTCTTGACAACTTAGAAACGTCCTCATCCTGTGTTAGTGTCTGCTCTGGTTTTCAGCTAGTGCACTGATTTAGAAACTCCAAATGTCATTTAACCTCCTATGTAAAAAAAAAAAAAAATATATATATATATATAGTATATTTGACATATACTATATATGTCAAATAGTATGTGGTTACCACTCTACTGGGGATAAATCGTAATTAATTAACATATAGTTCAGGAGAGGGCTTACCAAAGTCTTTTCAGACCAAAGTCTGAACCCTCACTCACAAAATAGTTTCATAAGTGGGTCAAATTAGTCATAGCAACTACTGTTTAGTAATTAATTAAATACTTCGTTACAGCCTCTGACAACCTTACAGGAGTAAATTTAAAGACAGCAATAAATACAGATGACAGTAGACAGATCAAGACGGTCCTGGCGGAAAACCCTGCATGTTCACGGTGGCCGCTCAGCCCTCTCATCTGAAAAGAATCAAGAAATTAATTTGAACAACGATTGTAGTAATAAGAAGAAAAAAAAACCCGTCAAAACAAAACCTATCCTCTCTGCCAGAGTGCTCTTGTTTGTTGCCCACTGCCCTCTTGCCATGTGGTGCTCCTCAGAGGAAGCAGCATGGAGAGTGCAGCCAAATGCCCTAGCCTGGCTGAAGACAGTGCAGCCATGGCTCCTACCGGGACAAGTTCCTTAGTCGCTTATGTGACAACACAGTTGTGCAAGCCTTGGCCAAACCTGCTTAGAAAACAGGCAGGAAGCCCTAAGGTGTCCCTTGCTCTAAGCAACCTTTCCAGCTTGTCCTCCAAAGTGGAAGCTGGTTTTTCTCCCTTCTGTTCTCCGCTGAACCCCTTTACCTTGCGGCGCCTCCCATCTCTGGAAGAGGATGCCCGCAGCAGGCATCCCACTGCTGCCCATTGCTTCTGGAACCGCCCCACCCTCCCCCACCCCTGGCCCTGCCCGAGCACTTACAGAGCTGTTTCTGTACTCTGGTCATTGCTTTTCATGCAGAGCTGAAAGGTAAGCACAGGGCGTGTGAGTCGTTCTCCTTTTCTAAGGTCAGGAGGGAACATTTTGAATTGTGGCTGCTGCTGTGGGAACTACCGCGCCACCATCTCTGCATGGGCTCAGGGTCTCTTTCCCTTGACCACATGGATAGGTTTTTATTGAACTCTGAGAAGATACAAGCCTTAACCAGAATGTTTCTAGGCTTCACAGCAGTTAGGTCTTACATATGTGTGTGTGTGTGTGTGTGTGTGTGTGTGTGTGTGTGTGTATGTGTGTGTGTGTGTGTATGTGTGTGTGTATGTGTGTGTGTGTGTATGTGTGTGTGTGTGTGTGTGTATGTGTGTGTGTGTGTGTGTGAGAGAGAGAGAGAGAGAGAGAGAGAGGAGTGTGTGTGTGTGTGTGTGTGTGTGTGTGTGTGTGTGTGTGTGTAGAGTGTCACACCTTAGTACATGTGTGGAGGACAGAAGACAACTTACATAGGCTCCAGGAATTGAGCTCAGGTCGTCAGCTTGGCCACAAGTTCCTTACCCACTAAACAGTCTCCTCTGCGCAATTTGCTCTTTTCTCTTTCTCTTCTTTTTCCCTTCCTCCTTTCCCCTCTCTCTTTCCCCCTCTCCCCTCTCCTTTCCTCCCTTTTCCCTCCTTCCTTCCCTCCTTCCCTCCCTCCCTTCCTCTTTTCCTCCCTCCCTCCCTCCCTCCCTTTCTCTCTTTGGAAAAACTGTTTTGGACTGGAATAGAGGGTGCGACAAATCTCTCCTTGGGGACCACTGTTGCCCTGAGTCAGATCTAGTCCCTTCTGCACAGAGAAGCCACTTGTTGACTGATGAGTTCAGCCTAGGCCATTCCGGCTCGCTTTAGAGGTTTTCTGCCATATGTGCTCTCTTCGGCCCCGAGTGATCTGGCAGAGTGAAACGCACAGCATCACCCTAAGCATGCACATATTCTAAAACACAGCAAACAATGACGTCACCACTGGACAGCTCCGACTCCAGTCCAGGGCAGTAGAGCACGTAGCTGCTGTACTCAAGAGCAGAGCGTGCAGACATCTGTTCCTCCCTGTGTTTATTTATTGTACCGAGGGCACCATAGCAACCATAAAAGGGAAAGTTGTTGATTTGGAGTTTTTTGTGTTTGACGCAGGATTTGACTATGCAGCCCTGGTTGGACGTAGATTCAAGATCTTGCTACTATCTCACCAGCACTGGGAAGACAAGTGTGTACTGCCACACCCGGCAGGAGAAACTTAAAAGGAAGAAAAACCAACTCCGAAGCCCCTACCTGTGACACCACAGGTGTCTCCACTCAGGCTTTGTCCATCTGCACTTTTCTGTAAAGCCATGCACAGGAGAGACGCTATAGCCGTGCACATGTAAGGCAATGTAGTCTACCACTGAGGCATAGCCCCAGCCTTTGAGACTTTTATATTGTTTTTCGAGACAAGCTTTCTCTGTGTGTAGCCCTGGCTGTCCTGGACTCGCTTTGTAGACCAGGCTGGCCTTGAAATCACAGCGATCCACCTGCCTCTGCCTCCCGAGTGCTGGGATTAAAGGCGTGCCCGGCTCTTGTTTTGTTTTTTGAGGCAGGGTTTCTCTGTGTAGCCTCAGCTGTCCTGGACTCACCTTCATTATTCTTTTCCTCCTAGCAAGCAGTCCGAAACCCACTGTCAGGATGACCACGACAGAAGCAGCAATGATCGGCTCCACCGGCACCACAGGAACTTTGTCTGTTGGGAGAGCAAATGCAGGCAAGAATAGCCAGCTTCTCACGTCTGTGCCTCTACTCTGAACTAGGCACGGTCCCTTACACTATGCATATACCGCCCTCTTAACTAAATCTTCCAAACAACCCTAAAAGACGAGGAGGAATCTGGGTCTTTGACAGGTTTGGTTACTTACCCCAAAAAATCACAGAATTATTAAGTGGCAGAGGCAGAGTTTGAAACCATTCCTTTGTGAAAGGAGTTTCTGAAATACGAGTACCACATACAAAATGACCACCCAAACCATTTTGTGTGCTTTTTAAAAACTATGGGGTTTTCCCCTATTTTTTTTTTCAAGGCAGGATTTCTCTATGTGGCCTTGGCTGTCCTGGCACTCACTCCATAGACTAGGCTGGCCTCGAACTCCCAGAGACCTGCCTGTTTAAATGTATTTGTTAGCACCACCTGATGCCTTCTGTTTTGTCTTTTCCCTTTCTTCCTTCCTTCCTTCCTTTCTTTCTTTCTTTCTTTCTTTCTTTCTTTCTTTCTTTCTTTCTTTCCCACACAGAAAACAGAAGCGATTGAAGTCAATGCCTTCTCAAAAGTACAAAGGTTCTTAGGAAGAATCTCAGAACTGGAAAGGGGGAAGACGTCTGGGAGAGCAAGAAGACAGAGGTGGAAAGGACTCCCGGACTGAAAAAGAAGGTGACATGGATGGGCTGAAGGAGCAGACAGTGGGTGGGATCCTGTTGGTGCCTCCAGGGAAATGCGACACTGTGGCTCTCAACCTTCCTAACACTCTGTGATCCTTTAATACAGCTCCTCAAGCTGTGGTGTGGTGACCGCCAACCACAACACTATTTTGTTGCTGCTTTATAACTGGAATTTTGCTACTGTTAAGAATCTTTTTTTCCCCCTCTCTTTTTTGTTTGTTTATTTGTTGTGTTTTGGAGACAGGGTTTCTCTTTTTAACCTCCCTGGCTGTCCTGGAATTCACTTCGTAGAAAAGACTAGTCTCGAACTCACAGAGACCTAGCCGCCTCTGCCTCCCAAGTGCTGGGATTTCAGGCGTGGGCCACCATGCCCGGCTCTGTTATTAATCCTAATATAGACATCTGATGTGTAGGATATCAGACCCCGGAAGGGATCTCGACCCACAGCTTGAGAAACACTGCTTCAGAGAGTGTCTGCATGGCGTATTGTAAGGAACGGGGGGGTTGGGGGGGGGGGGTGGGCGGGGCGCCTCTCCAACCTTGGCAAAGATTTCCACACTTGTCTAAATGACAAAGACCGACAGTGTAGGAAGCTGAAGCAACCGTACCAGCTCGGAAATGACGCCCACTCCTACATCCTGAAGGCTGCAATAGAAAGTTTGTTTGCTTGTTTGTATTACAATGAGTTATTTGTGTGTAGGTGTGCGTGGTGCTCGCGTGCCACAGTACACACGTGGAGGTCAGAGAACAGCTTGTGGAAGTCAGTTCTCTCCTTCTGCCACGTGGGAACGAAGGACACACCTCAGGTTGACAGGCTTGGCAGGAAATACCAACGGAGCTATCTTGCTGGCCTAACCAACGATCATTTCAATCTTTTCTTCCAATTATTTGTTTTAGCTCCTGATGCTCAGGATAATTGGCATGGGGGGCGGGGGAGATGAATTAAACATCCCTCACTTTGTGTGTGTGTGTGTGTGTGTGTGTGTGTGTGTGTGTGTGTGTGTACTAGGGATAGAACCCAGGGCCTAACACATGCCAAGCAGAAATTCTACTGCTGAGCTACACCCTACGTCCGAAGCATCCTTCCTGTCCGCCCTCTCTTAGCTGCCCCACCAAAAAGCATTCTCATGAAGGTGTGGGCGGTGCCAACTCTCCTTACAGATTTGCCTGATGAGCCTTCTAGAAAGCCCTGGCTCCGTACTAGACAACCCTGAAACAGACTGGCGCCATGACCTTACTGGAGACCTCTCTACTTACACACCAAGGAAATTTACCAGAATGGAGAGGAAGCAGGTGGTCAGAGGAGAAGTCAGAGCATGATCTTTTACCAAACTGAAAGTCACGAGGCAACATAGGCCCACACCCCGTCCCCAAACCACGCTGACATGATCCCACTCACCTACTGACTCCCGTTGGAAGTGACTTTGACGTGTGTAACCACCTGCACTCTGTCCCTTGATGTTCCTATCTGTGACCAATCTTGGGGGGTCCCTTCCCCCCAGGCCATTAGGATAAAATAATGCCTAACGTGTGGGCTGACTCTTAGGCTGGCAAAGAGTTGCTTGTCATTTCCAGCGTTTCTCAGCCTTTTTGAAACCACCCCCAAGGAGCAGTGAATCTGGGAGAGCCTGTGGAAATGTTGTCGGCATCAAATCCCACCGAGGGCCAGGGGGCCAGCTATGTGTGCAACACTGGCAAGCTGGCAGCCCGGGAAGTCACAGAGCAAAAAAGAAATATGAAATCAAGCTGGTTTGGCAGAACTCCATCCCAAACCAGTCTCTGCCCACCTAACAGGCAACTTGCTGATTGCCACACAAGCTGTGTGATTTCAAACAAATCAACCGGCAAACATGGTTATACAGAAATTAACGCTTTCTTCTTAACCAAGAGGGATGCTATAATACCCCAACCTCCAAGTGTGGCCTCACAGCTAATTAGGATGGTACCACATGAGGCTTACCCCACCATGGTTTTGTAAAGGTTTTTGAGGGAGGTTTTTTAAAAAGCCACAAGCTTCAAGGGGGTGGTGTCCCATTGCTTCGGTCCTTTGGACATGGGGGTGGTAGGGGTGGTATTTGTTTGTTTTTTGTTTTGTAGGTTTTTGTTGTCATTGTTCTGTAGGACAAATTACTGACCAGCTCAGTAACCACAATGACAGGACAGTCAACTAACTCCCGCCCCGCTCTCTCTCCCCACCCCACCGGCCGCTGTGTTTGTTTCCCAGGCTCTCTAGTCTGGGGAAGAAATAAGATATGCAGTCCAGACAAGCAGGCAGGAGGGTGGTTTGTTTCCTGGGGGTATGGTGATGAGTGGGGTACAGTGAGTAATATTCCAGGAGGATGTAAAAGCCTCAGCTTGTTTGGCTGCTCCCTGAGTCCCGCCCAAGACCAACCACATACAAAGGAGTAAGTAGTGTGCCTTCGTGGCGTCAAGTATTTCAATTTCCTCTTTGAGCAAGAAATCCAAGGAGACGCACGCATATGGTGCACATACAGCCATTCAGGCAAACCCACATACACACAAAGCAAAAGGAAGAGATTTTAAAAAAAAAAGAAAAGAAAAGAAAAGAGGGCTGGAGAGATGGCTCAGTGATTAAGAGCACTGACTGTTCTTCCAGAGGTCATGAGTTCAATTCCCAGCACCCACATGGTGGCTCACAACCATCTATAATGTGATCTGGTGCCCTCTTCTGGCCTGCAGGTGTACATGCAGGCATAATACTGTGTACATAATAAATAAATAAATATTTTTTAAAAAGAATACTTTAAAAAAAATAAATAAAAATTAAAAAAGGAAAAGAAATCTAAAGAGATCGCTCCAAACCTCACTGGTTCTCCATCACTGCAGAGAGATAAAGTTGAGCGTGTGGCGAGTAAGACCAGGGGAGAAGGCTCTCTGACTGGCTGTCTTTCCCCACTTTCTCTGCTGATCACATGACAGGATGGAAGAGTTAAGAGTGATTGCAGAGAGCTTTTTTTTTTTTTTAATCTAAACATTTTTCTTCTGTGCATTTCTGAATTCTCTTCCATTACAGGCTGTGAACTTGCGGCTAGTTCCTGCACGTACAAATGCTGAGGGAAATTTGAAGAAGTCTCTTTCCCAAAAAAGCTGAACCAGAATTCCTTTCTGCCTTGGTCCTAGATATTTGCTCAAAACCCAGTGGTCTATATGGAGTGGGCATGAGTCTTCTAAATTCTCTCTCTCTCTCTCTCTCTCTCTCTCTCTCTCTCCCTCTCCCTTCCTCCCCCTCCAACCCTGTAGCCAAACCCCTGCCTCTACTTCTCAAGTGCTGGGATTAAAAACGTGGGCCTACCACACCAGGCTTAGAAAAGAAAAACATTTTTTTTCTTTTTTTAAAGCTAACACTCTGCACTTTGCAGTGCCAGGATCACACTCAAGACCTCCCGCACACAAGGAAAGCAACCTACCCACAATCAGCCTGCCCCTAGACCTTTTTACTTTTTAAAAAAATTTTATTCATTTACTATGTATACAGTGCTCTGTCTCCATGTTTACCTGCAGGCCAGAAGAGAGCATCAGATCACATTCTAGATGGTTGTGAGCCACTATGTGGTTGCTGGGAATTGAACTCAGGACCTCTGGAAGAACAGCCCAGCGCTCTTAACCTCTGAGCCATCTCTCCAGCCCATAGATCTTTTTACTTCTTCTTCTTTTTTTTTTTTTTTTAAATTCTGAGACATGGCCTCACTGAGTTACCCATGCAGGACTTGAACTCACAATCTCCCTGCCCTAGCCTTCTGTATTGCGGAGATTAAAGGCTTGCACACCACGCCTGACTCAGGCAGAATTCCTAAAGAAAAACATCTCTTGGCTGGGAATAATTTTCCAAGGAAACTCTTAGCTCTATATAGTAACTGTGATCATCAGTTGTTGCCACTGATGCTATGTACCGAGCCTGCCTGCTGCCTTCTGCCTCCCTCACGCTGCAGCTGCTTAGAGAGAGTTACCTATGACAACCAGGTGGAAGTCCATGGTCCCCATGCTCAGAGAGGAGCTAGCAACACAGCTGTAGGTTCCATTGTCAGATTTCCTGACTTTGGTGATTGACAACTGAAAGGAGTCCCTCGTCTGTTGGATTTGGTGACGGTCTTTCTCTAGAAAGAAGACGTTGCTGTCTTTATACCACATCATTTGCGCTTGAGGGTTGGACTTCACGTTGCAAACCAGGCGCGCGTCGCTGCCCTCTTCCACAGTTTGGAGGCCGTTTCCGCGTAGAATAGGAGGAACTGTAAGACTCAAGCAGTCAAGATCAGTCAGAACGAGCAGAGGTCGGCTCGCTGCGAGCAAGGCAACACCCGACTCCTTCCATCTTTCTCACCCCTTAAACGAAAAATGTGCTGAATACTGTTGTACACAGCCCGGAACCAGGGACATGAGAGCAAATGATGAACCTTTTAATCCTAACTTCATAGAACTGTGACGGTGGTAGAGATAGACCATGCGGGGCTGCAGAGATGCTCAGAGGTTACGAGCACTAGCTGCTCTTCTAGAGGTCCTGAGTTCAATTCCCGGTCCTGTGGGGGCACACGCATATTGCACAGATATGCATGCAGGTAAAATACTCATACACATCTGGTAATGAAATAAACTAAATTTTATTCCTTTTTTTTTTAAGATTTATTTATTTATTATTATGTATACAGTGCTCTGCCTGCATATACACCTGCAGGCCAGAAGAGGGCATCAGATCACATTCTAGATGGTTGCGAGCCACTATGTGGTTGCTGGGAATTGAACTCAGGACCTTTAGAAGAGCAGACAGTGCTCTTAACCTCTGAGCCATCTCTCTCCAGCCCCCTAAATTTTATTCTTAAAAATACGTTCCTGAAGGTGCATATGATAAAGAACATCCAATATCTAGTAATGGCTGGGCATAGTGGTGCACGCCTTTAGTCCCAGCACTTGGAAGGCAGAGGCAGGTAGAGCTCTGGTTTACAGAGCAAATTTCACGCTCGTCAGGGTAACATAAGAGGACGCTGTTTCAAAAAGAGTCCTTGTTTTCTAAGCAAATATGACCATCCAGTTTGTACAAGGGTTAGCTAAGCAGCACAGTACTAAAACAGGCATGGGAGTTAAGCCTAAGCCTGGCCTGTCATCTATTGTGACCTTCAGACAGCTGTTTAACTGTTACAGGTTCAGTTTCCTCATCTAAACAAACAAACAAACACCTCGGGCAGCAACGCCTTCCTGTGAGGAGCAGCTGAGAGGAACTCCGTGGAGACGTGGAGCTGCTGTGGTGCCAGCCGCCGTTACAAACGTGGTGGGCATTTGGAAAGCCATTCACTCCCTCGAGCTTTGCGCTTTGGGTCTGGCCACGTCTGCCAAGGCCACCTATTTGCATTGGCTCAGTGGCCCTCTACAAGGAATGCCACACTTCAGGAAGCCTCCCAAGAAGCGTGGTAACCCGGACCCTCCACCAAGACCTTCGCAGAGCTAGGAGGAAAAAAAAAATGACCGAGCCGGTTTTTCCCTTCCTGTCTATGCCCCCTGTATTTATTGGCAGAGGTTCAGGAAATTAATAAAATGGTTAAAGAGTGGCCAGGAAGGAAGGAAGCCCGGAGAAGGAGGGGAAAGCGGCTTCTCTCCCCTGCACACTGACTGAATAGTTAGACTCTGGGACAGCTGTTACTAACGATGTCCTCAGAAGAATGCCGTTTTGTGTCTCTTTGGAATGAGCTTGACTTCTCCATCCATATCCAGCAAGGCTGTTACGTGCTGTTCGAGAAACACAGGAAGCTGCTGGACTAGGGAACGGAACTGCCGAGCACAGCAGTTTCATTAACCATTTAATGTTAATGATTGCTTAAGCGAGTCCTCTAGACCGGAACACTGGCCCTTTAAGAAAACCAGTACATCTCAAATAAAGCTAAAACACTCTCAGCATAGTCACCTACAGGGACCCCTGCTGCTTTCGTTATTGTTGCTGTCTTTGAGATATAAGGTCTTGCTGAGTAGCCCAGGCTGGCCTAAAACGGACAATCCTTTTTGCCTTAGGCTCCACAGCAGTACTAGAACTATATAGCCCTGGACAACCAGCCCCTGCTGCTGCTACAAATTAATGAGAAGAAGTTACAAATACCCAAACAGGAACATGGTTAAAAGGCCTGGGCAGACATTTCACAGAGGAAAAAAAAAAAATCAAAACCCTCATTTTTAGTTCAAGAAGTGAGTAAGCTAGACGCAGTGGCTAACCTCGAAAGGCCGACGTAGAACCATCACTTGAGCCCAGAAAGTCTGAGGCTAGCCTGGACCACATTGTGAGACCATATGTGGGGGGCAGTGGGTATAGAAACTCAAACGCAGAAAGTCAGTGGCCCTCAGAGGCATGGGGGAAGAGACCTTCTGATGTTTCACGTGGGAACATGGGTTAGGGGGCGGTGTGGCTAAATCAAGACTGAGATTTCAACTGTCACTTAAACGCCAAGGCAGGAGACACCCATGATCGACAGGCGGTTTCTTTCCCCCTCCACTCACAAGTGACGTTTAGCACCACTGAGACGGACACTTTCTCATCCCTCTGCAGCTTGCAGGTAAAGCGGACTCCGTCGTCGCTCTCGTTGACGAAAGAGACACAGACAGAACTGATGTTGATTTTGTTTCCGGTTTTCAGATCTACTCTTCCGTCTTCTCTGTACCAGAGAAGCTCTTCATCTTTGGTGTGGTTTTGAACAGCACATTCCAGAGAGGCTTGGGTACCAGGGCGGGTGTCCAGAACATAGTTCTCAGTTTTTCCATTCACTGTTAAAACAGAACCTGAGGGTACAGGGGGAAAAAAAAACCACTATGAAGGTAGACACGTGTCTAAGCTAGATGTCCAATAGCACATCGGTTAAATGACTTACGACACATCGAGGCATTAAAATATACTCTCAACAATTAAAAACAGCTGTATCAATCGATGTGGTTTTACAAGGAGAGAGATAAGTGATTTTGTTTTGTTGTTTTGTTTTGGTTTTGTCTGGTGAGTTGTTCTCCAACTGAAGATCCCCCTGCCTCAGCTTGCCAAGGGCTGCGGTCACAGATGTGAGAGCATCACATAATGTATTATTAGCTAAACTCAGAACAATAATAAAAGTTGTGGCCACCTAATGTTGCTGCCCATTGAACATCCTGGTGCGAGGCTCATACCCAGGCCCGTCTGTTTGAGTGAGCTGGGTGTAACCCGGGTGTTGGGGCTGTTTAAAACTCCCCCGGTGATTCAAATGGACAGTGAGGTTTGACAACCAAGTTAGAAACAGTGCGTGCAAAATAATCCCAGAATAATCTGATGGAAAATATGTGGGATGTTTCAAGGAAAAAAAAAAGTCCTGGGGGAAATGTCAGATATTTATATAGACTAGAACTGGTAGTTACAGGGCAGAGAGTTCAGAGATAGCAGACTGGATGCGCTTGCTTTGAGAGAGGTGGGAAGAGTAGGCAAGCAAGGACTGGAAAAAGACTAGCAAAATGGAAAAATATTTAAAACATGAATCCAAGGTAGAATATAATTCCATCTAATAATTATCACAAGCATCAAAATTGAACATGTAAACAGACAAAAACTGACTTAAAAGTACTTTTCTTAGCCAGGTGTGGTGGCACACGCTTTTAATCCCAGCACTCGGGAGGCAGAGGCAGGCGGATAGCTGTGAGTTTGAGGCCAGCCTGGTCTACAAAGCGAGTCCAGGATAGCCAAGACTACACAGAGAAACCCTGTCTCAAAAAACCAAAAAAAAAAAAAAAGTACTTTTCTTGTTCAATAATAAGACTGTAGATGAATTTGTTCTTACATCTCTCATGTTTTAATAATGGACAGTACAGAAAAAAAACGTAAATGTCTAAATGGCTATGTTCCCTGACACAGACAAGATTCCATTGGTGCATAGTCACAATCTACAGGAGGTCTCTGTTGCTTGTTTTTTTTTGAGGCAAGGTCTCATTATGTAGCCCTGGTTTTCCTGGAATTTGCGATGTAGTCCAAGCTGGCTCAGAGTCACAGATATGCCACTGTCTCTGATTCCTGAATGCTGGGAATCAAGGCATCACTACCATGCCTCTTGGGTTTTTGTTTTTTGCTCAGATTTTTAGAATTTCTTTTTCATTGCATAGTAATATATGCCTGAATTCCAGTTGCTCTTTTCCTGGCTCAGAAGCTGTTGCTAGGCAAGTCCTCCAAACATACGTGTTAATATAGCCTTTGACTTGACTATAAATGTGTCAGCACCTGCAGCTGTCCACGGGCATGCTGAGGCCAGCGGAGGAGGGCAGGTGTTTTCCTGGATACTCCGCACTTTATTGCCCTGAGGCAGAGTCTCACACTAAACCAGAAGCTTCGTGTGTCAGCTAAGCTGGCCAGTGAGCTGTCAGGCTCCACCACTCTCCACTCCCCAGCGCTGGGCTCCAAGTACATGTAGCCATGCCCGGCATTTACAACGCAGGCTGAAGATGCAATTCAGGTCCTTGGCCCTGTAGAGCAAACATCCTTACCCACTGAGTCAGCAACCCTGGCCCCCCTTGGTTTCTTTTCTGGTGTTTCAGATTGAACGGGAGCCTTTAAACTAATTAAGCACGCAGTCTACTGCCAAGCTACACCTCCAGTCTTTTGCCTCATTTGTTTTTTTATCATAAATAAGGATTTTGACAAAAGCCAAGAGAGGAGAGAAGCTACTTTAAGATAACGATGCAGCTAAAAAATGTGGACAATATTTTCCTGTAAGTGATATGTTCAAATAGACAGAAGATCATCTCTCTTGGAGTTGGTACTGAACTACACTTAAAAGTGTGAAAATTCTGACTACAGGTTCTAGGAGAAGAGCACACTCCATCCCGCCATATACAGTCAGAGCCATGAAAGAGTACACGTTTTTTTCATTTCTTAAAATGTTTTCTGACTCCTGTAGCTTGAACCATTGTTTTGGGTAGCCATTCCAAATTGGAACCTAAAATTGTTCCCAATGTCTCTAGATCATTATTTTAATTTAATTAAATTTTTATCTAAGTCAGGCAGTAGTTGGCGCATGCCTTTAATCCCAGCACTCAGGGAAGCAGAGGCAGGCGGATCACTGTGAGTTTGAGGCCAGCCTGGTCTACAAATCGAGTCCAGGACAGCCAAGGCTACACAGAGAAACCCTGTCTCAAAAAACAAATAAACCAAAATTATCTAAAGACAGATCATAGAGTATATTAACTTACTTGTCCTCCCCTGTGGCAAAGATAAGACCACTAAGAGAAATTTGCATACTTGCAGGGGCCTGATGATCTTCCACACCATTTTTATTGAATGCAGGTTGGATCTCCTGGAGGCAAAGAACGCAGTTGGTTCTGTACTTTGATCTACAACTTTATGGCCTTTCTTTCTATTAGGCACTTAAGGTCCCAGGCAGTCACAGCTGTAACCATTCACTCCTTATAGTTTTTTGCTTGTTTGCTTGTTTTTCTAAAGATAAAATTTCTTTAATAAGTGATGCTTATAAAATTGAACATACATATATGAAACAGAAAACAAATGAATTGAGTCTTTACCTCTGCCTTCCACAAAGTCCTTCTAGTTTTTAATTAAACAAACTGATTAAATTCTTTTAGTTTTAAACTTTTATTTTTAAATGAAAAGAAAACTACAATGATATAGACATAGCCATCAGATGACATGAAGGGCAAATAAAAATCTTCCCTCGATAAAAGTGGGTAAACTGTCACTTTAACAGAAAAACAAATGAATTCTGCATTCTCAGGTGGTCCTAACTGACCAAAGTCATTTCTGTTTCGAAAGTCTCACTTGGGTCATATTTGGAAAGCTGTTCTCCAATCACAAAATTCTTTCAAAAGAAACGGCTTATCTTATGTGTTTAGGGGTCTTGCCAGCATGCGTGTCTGTCTGTGCACTCACTGCTCCTCAGCCTGGTACCCAGGGAGGCAGGAAGAAAGCATTGGATCCCTTGGCACTGGAGTTGCATGTGGTTGTTAGCTGCAACGGAGGTGCAGAGAAGTGAAGGCAAATCCTCTGCAGTAGCAGCCAGTGCTTTTGACCACTAAGCCATATCTCTAGCTCATCGCGGACAGTTCTTGAGGTTCTTACAGATTCAAAGGTGTTCACTTGTTGCAAACACGGCCTCCTGTCTTAATGTTCCCTCCCTTGGTCACATGTGGACCATCTAGAATGAATAAGCAAGGACCCCCTTTTCCGATCTCCTGCTCATTGCTGCCTCATCCTTCTGAGCTATGCCACGTCTGTCTGGGAAAAGCATGCATACGTTACTCCCCTTAGAGCTAGCTCTACTGTGCCTCAAGTGTGCAAAGTCCTCGGTTTGATGCCAAGAACTGCTTGCAGACAGACAGACAGACAGACAGACAGACAGGAAAAGTGTACTATTGCTATTACACATATGGTAGAAACACACATGGACCGCCTTCTAGATACTGTTAAACACCTCACATATATTCTCTCAATCACGACTAAGTTCCGCGACCACGTTTTCGTTTTGTCTTTGAGACAGAGTATTTCTCAATAGCCCAGGTGGGCTGGCTATACAGGAATTTATGACTCCCCTAGCTCAGGCCCTAAGCTCTGGGATTATGTGTGTGTGTGTGTGTGTGTGTGTGTGTGTGTGTGTGTGTGTGTGTGTGTGTGTGTGACTATGCTCAGCAATAACCAACCTCTTGACACCGTGATGCAATTTGCCCAAAGACAGCAAATGTTAGGCTCAGGATTCAAACCCGAGTCTGCCAAGGCCACACTCACAACTACCCTTCTGCCTAAATTAATATTCTTTCCCTCCAAAAGATGCTTCTAGAAACTGGGCACAAGGGCACACACGTATAATCCCAATACTTGGGTAGGCAGAGACAGGTGGATTTCTGTGAGTTCAAGACCATCCTGGTCTACAAAGCAAGTCCAAGACAGCCAAAGCTATACACAGAGAAATAAATAAAAAGGTGCTTCTAGTCCCTGGCCCCTCCATTTGCCTTAGCAACTTGGTATTTTGTCTCTTACCGTGAATAGTTGCTATTAAGAACAGGGACATACCTCTGACTAATTCGGGGCTCCTCTGTTCCTCCCTCTTTCTAGGCTTGTCCTGACAGGAGCAAGCATGCCTCCCACCAGGCTGGAACACCTCTACCACTCTTGTAATAAGGCACAATCACTCTTAACCTGAAATTTTGTAATTGAAATTTGCTCGCCCCAAAATATCTCTATGGTCCTGTGTAAGAATGACATTCTGAGTCCAGTCCTCGGATCCCATGTGAGAGAGACCGAACTCCTAAAAGTTGTCCTTTGACTGGCACAAGTGTGCTATGGCACCCATGCACCCACTCTCCCCCAATAATAAACACAATAAAAAAGAGCGATGATTTCAGAATCCAATAATTAATAGCATTTTCTTAGTGGATCAGTGAGAAAATACTGCAGTAGCATGCGCGAGGCCGAGGGTTCAGTCCCCAGCACCATAGGATGCACAGAGGGTTAGAAAAAAGACGATAAAACGGTAACTTCCCTCAAGCACAGTCCACTACAAGTCCTGATAAAAACTCAAGAGTGGCTAGGCTGTGGTGGTGCATGCCATTAATCCCAGTACTTGGGAGGCAGAGGGAGGTGCATCTCTGTGAGTTTGAGGCCAGCCTGGTCTACAGAGCGAGTTCCAGGACAGCCAGGACTCTGTTACACAGAGAAAACTTGTCTCAAAAGACAAACAAACAAACAAACAAACAAACAAACCAAAAACCCAAAGAAAACAAAAAACTCAAGAGTGTGAGGTTGAACCCTACCCTATAAAGATGAAGAACCTGATGGTCTTTTGTTTTCCAAGACACCAAAGCTTCCAAATAAACTCTTCTCTAGGTTTTTCTTTCTGTAGAAGGCAAGCTCGTCACTCACCTGCTGAGCTCCGAGTAGCTGACCTCCTCAATTAGCTCTTCCTCTGCCCAAGAGCCCTGACTTATTTCCCTGTCATGGTCCTTTATAATGCTTGAATTTGAACACTTTATGACAGTAGGGTCAAGTAACTGAGATAACTCGGGTTCAAAGTCTTTCTCTTTCTGGATTCTTAGAGAAGACAGTAAGTAATTGGGAAAGGCATCTTCAGGAGGTCTAAGCCTTCCTGTGCACCTAGGTTACTAGGTGGGGCCGGAGATTACTAACGTGGGCGTGTTGTTCCTGGGAAGCCTGGACGTGCCAGAAACCTATAGCTTGTTTCACCCTGTCACACTGTCACTCTCCACTCAGATGACGGAGCCTGACAGCCTGGCAGCCTGAGAAACTCTGACAGAACAAGTACAAGGGAGGTTTGACTTTCACAATAGGTAACATTTGAAGATTTCACACAACTTAATTCTGAATTTTTTTTTAAACCACTGGTAATCAGAGCCTAGCGCTGAAGCCACGTTCAACAATAAGAGGGAGTTTTAGCTCCTTGAGGCTTGGACTTGATTGAGGAACCATTGCATGGTACTTTAAGAATGAACTAAACTGACCTGGGCATGGTGGCACACCCCTTTAATTCCAGCGCTCAGAGGGCAGTGGCAGCGGCAGGTGGATTGATGTGAGTCTGGCCAGCCTGGTCTACAAAGTGAGTCCAGGACAGCCAAGGCTACACAGAGAAACCCTGTCCCAAAACAACAACAACAACAAAAAATGAATGAGCTAAGGTTATTTTATTGATTAAAAAATACTGAAGTTGGGTCAGGCAATGGCTCACCCAGTAAAGCACGTGTGTGAGAGTGAAGCCCTGAGCCCAGGTCCAGCCTGAGGAGGCAGCTATAACCCCAGCACTCCTAATATGAGTGGAGATGGGGGAAGAGACAGAAGAACCCCTGAAAGGCCACGGGCCAGCTAACTTGATAGACAGAGACCCCGTCTCAAACCAGGTAGAAGATGATCATCCTCTGACTTCCACACGGACGTGCACACACACACACACACACACACACACACACACACACACACACGAATGCACTCACAAACGCACTCATGCATCCACGCACGACCACCTGACACATTTTTATGGTATTATTATTAATGGGCATTTTTATCTGCCAAGAACTACTGTTCTTATTCATTAAAAAGTAGAAGAATAGTTAAGGTTGGGGCTAGAGAGATGGCTCAGAGGTTAAGAGCACTGTCTGCTCTTCCAGAGGCCCTGAGTTCAATTCCCAGCAACCCACATGGCGACTTACAACCATCCACACTGGGATCTGACGCCCCCTTCTGGCCTGCAGGAAGACGTGCACATAGAACACTCATATACATGAAATAAATACATAAAATCTTTAAAAATAATTATGGCTGTCCAGTGTTAGGATTACAGGGCTGTGCCACCACACGGGGCTCTTTCCATATATTAACACATTGGGTAACCACACCAGAGATCTATTCCTTACTGACTGTGTGACTCTGAAAGTGTATCTAACCCCTAGAGCCTTTGGTTCTTGACAAACACCATGGGAATCCTATTAGTGCTCTCCCTGCAAAGGCACTGTGGGGATTAAGTGAAATGGAACATGTTAAGCCGCTATAGGGCAGGCTCTTCATAAGCCGTAATTACTATTGTTGTGAAGACAGGCTGGGCGTGGCCCAGCCTCACTCCTGCATTATTCCAGGAAGGATTATCCTTAAGCAGCTCCTGATAGCCAACAGGTGCAACGCTCCCACCCCAAGCAGGCTTGGGGCTTACTCCTCAGTGGAAACAGGAGCTCTGTGTCCTATTATTATCACTTAAAACTGGATTTAACCGGGCTGGAGAGGCGGCTCATCAGTTAAGAGCGACCGTTGTTCTTGCAGAGCACCTGAACTTGGTTCCCGGACCGCAAATGTCAGGCAGCTCACAACTGCCTGTAACGCCAGCTCCAAGGGATCTGATGCCCTCTTCTGGCCTCCACAGGTACTGCACACACCCATAAAGAGACATAAATAATTTTTAAGAATGAATCCCACAAGCCTTTAGGCCTGAGCCTTCGGTGGAGCTCCGTGCAAAGTAGCCCACAGTCAGTTCGTGCAGGGCAAAGGAGCCCGAGTAATTGGGCATCAAATCTTTGATTGAGAACCAATGACGACCGCCCCCCCCCCGTGTGCCCGCCCCGCCCCTCCCCCACCCCCAGCACTTCAAGTAAAGAGATGCAAGAAGTTGCTTCTCCCTGGAAACTGAGGGTAAATCCTACTTAGGCCACGAGGATATGGGTAGAGCAATCACAGCAACGTCCATACCTTGATATTAGGTGATATCAGGGAACAATGTGGAAGAATGCCCTACCTAATAGGGATTACATGTCGGGATGATTACAGCTAACTTTCAAATAAGTCGGCAAAACCAGACCTGGGGCCCTGGCTCAGTGGTAGAATGTGTGCTTACCGTGTGCGAGGCTTTGGCTGTGATTCCCTGGAAGACAAAAGACAAATGACCGGACAGGATAAACACAGCGACTGTTAGCTGGCTTCACTGCACACAGCGAGGGGCTGGATCTTCGCTGAGCTGTCCTCCCGACTTCTTCGCAGGTTTGAGGGGTTTGGTACTAATGTGTTGAACAAGCGCCCGTTGCGTACTAAGCATTTGGAACGCCGGTTCCATCCAAGCCAGTGATGATGCCTCTGTCCTGAATTAGGGAAAGGCGACTTCTGGGTCTCTGTGGAAAATTGTTGCAGGAACTGTGCAATGCTACGATGTTTCCCAAACACGGGACTCCCAGGCTTCACAATGTTAGGTGGGTCCCCCGAGGGGTGCGCAGACAGCCAGACAGCTCTCCTCTCCCAACTGCAAGGCGGAAACGGCTCTAGTCATTCTAGTAAAAACTAAGAAGGAAGCCTGTGAGCCCCCCATGGAAGGCCTTTGGGTGATGAGGAGGAATTTCCAACAAGAAAATGGTTGCATGGGGGCTGGAGCGACGGCTCAGAGGTTAAGAGCTGCTCTTCCAGAGGTCCTAAGTTCAATTCCCAGCAAACACATGGTGGCTCACAGCCATCTATAATGAGATCTAATGCCCTCTTCTGGCCTGCAGGTGTACACGCAGGCAGAGCATTGTATACATAATAATAAATAGATAAAATCTTTTTAAAAAAAGAAAAAGAAAATGGTTGCATGGTGGTACCCTCACTTGGAGAGTCAGGAAAGTGATGTGATTGCCCATAGTCATATAAAGCCCTGGAAAAGTCCCCCCTCCTAGAACCGAGGGATAAGAAAACCCATCTTTCTGCTATCAGTTAAGTCCAGCAGTTAACCTAAGCCTACGACGGTGGAGTATGGCTGGCTGGACTGTTAGTACAGTTCAGGGCTTGGGTAGGGGCAAGGAGCAGAATGCCTCTTTTGCAAGCCTGGGGCCCTGGCTTCCATCACAAGCACCACAAAAATTATAGCTTGCTCTCTTCCACAGCTTTCCCAAGTATCCTGGGCCCAGAGGAGGGGCAGCCATGTTTTTGTTTTTTGTAAAAATGCACTTTATTTATATCTCCACGCTTACATTAGTATTTCTTTTTTCATATACATTTATTTTATTACACATGCATAAAACTACATACATCAGGGAGAACCATGTGACAACCATGAGTTCTATAAATGTTACATTCATAGTGATTTGGCTACTTGTATTTGTCAGACTTGGAGTAAACATCTTTCCTGTCTTGTTGGGTCTAAATTTCTGAGTGAAATTCAATATCTATCATATCTCATCTCTATTAACTTAACTCCTTTATCTTGATCTAAAAAGATCTTATCCCCTAACCAACTAAATTTGATTGTAAAAGTAAACTCTCTGGTCTTCAACGCCCCTCAGAGACTTGAGAAGGAATAAAACTTAAATGCCTGAGTGAACCAGCAGTACAGGTTAGCAGCTTCCAAAATGAACAAATTGACTGAGATGGTTTACTGCCTGAACAGTCACCCAACACTCTCTATAACGTCGGAGTCTCATCTTCAGCCTTCTGGCCCAATATCTGTGCCAGACTTATTCACAAGGCAGGACCTATTGAGGACTTGCTCACCCTGTCTTGGCAGAGTTTGGCCATCGACCCTGTCTGCATCTTAGCTGTCCGTTTTTAGGCAGAATTCTGTTTGTGGCAGGAATGAGGACATTTTGCCCAGTGGCTTCTTTGCCACATTTGAAGCCATCTCCAGAAGGAAGCTTTTTGAGGCTCATCATCTTCTTTGAGGTCAGCTGGGTGTTGTCAGGAGTTAACTTGTCTTGTTGTCAAAGAAATTTTACGATAATAAAAACCTCCATAAATGCCATATTCTGTGTGTCTCTGAGACTTTTGAAGACCTTATTTAACTATTTTATTGCATGTATCGATAGAGTCATATCTATCTGTTAGACTTAGGATATATTTTCTTGTGCTAAATCTGACAGGCATTTGTCATGCCCATGTTTTGTGTCAATAGACTAAATTCTATAGCAATGCCTTAGACATAACCTTCATTATGAGTAACAATTAGGGCCTTGAGTTAAGGAGTAGGTTCAACCATCTACCTTTTGTTCTATCCTCCTCCTGTATTTCTATATCTCCCTTTCTCTTCAGTTCCTATCTCTGTTCTAAAATGGTGACCCATCTGATCCGCATCGCCCAGACCCAAGCCCTTCTGGAAAGTAAAGGACCAGGAAGTTCTGATTAAGGCGAGTATGAGAATTATGGGGTCAGGACAGGAAGAAGTGCGGCTTATCAGTAAAGCATTCACTTAACAAACGTGAGGCCCTGAGACAATCCTCCTCAGCAATGTGGGCGTGTGCACACACACACACACACACACACACACACACACACACACACACTCAGGAACATCTCTAGGCACCTTTCCTTCATCAGCTCTGAAGAGATTCAGGAGTTTCACATTTAACAAGCCTCCCGGCGTCTCTGATACAGTGGTGTGGTGACTTTTGAATCTCCTTGAGAGCCATAGATTTCAGAACTAGATCTGTTGCACAATGATAAAGTAAAAACCAGGGGCTGGAGAGATGGCTCAGCAGTTAAGAGCGCTGGCTGCTCTTCCAGAGGTCATGAGTTCAATTCCCAGCAACCACATGGTGGCGCACAGCCACCCACAATGAGATCTGGTGCCCTCTTCTGGCGCGCAGTACATGCAGGCATAATACTGTATACATAATAAATAAACAAATATTTAAAAATAAATAAATAAAAATAAAGTAAAAACTAGCACGGCAGGGCAGCCACTCAAGAGGCATGTGTGGGAGGGAGGGAGAAAGGGAAGGAAGGAGGGAGGGAGGGAAAAAGGGAGGGAGGAAAAAACAGCACAAATTAGAGGTGTTGGAGTGAGGTGCCCTGCCAGGAAGGGACTATGTACCCAGGGCTGTGCTGTAGGTCCATAGCAGCAGGGTCACAGGACAGACAAGTCCCTGGGTATGCCACTGAAGGTTGTAGAGTGACAGAAAAGCAAGGGATCTGGCGGTCACACCCTAGTGACCACAAAGTAGGTTTTAGACCAACTCAGAACCTCACCTAGAATCCAACAGTGCCCACTACACGTCTTTAAATGACTGACAGGAGCGATGTGCACTTGTGACCCCAGCTACTAGAGGCCGAGGCAGGAGAATTGCAAATTTGAGGGCAGCCTGGATGAGGCGGTGAGCTCAAGGCCAGCATAGGCAATTTAGCAAAGCCATGTCTGAAAATGAAAATAAAGGGCTGGGTATGCACGTCAGAGAAAGAGCGCCTGCCTGCCACAAGGGCCTGGTTCACTTCCCTGTTCAAAAGGAAACAGGCATGGGGCCTGCATGCAGAATTTCCAGCTTAAACAACTTCCCAGTCCCTGTTGTTAAGACTCCTCATCACAAAAACTTAAGCCCTTGAATCAAGACCTGGGTTACACAGAGCAGTCCCTCAGTGGTGCTAGAGAGTATGCTTGGCCTACGGGAGGCCCTCAGCTCAGGCCCTAGGACCAATGCCAAGCAACACCAAAAGCACAACAGGAAGGCTTGAGGCTGGAGAGATGGCTCAGCTGTTAAGAGCATTTGTTGTTCTTTCAAAAGACCCGGACTCAGTGCACAGCATTCACACAGCAGCTTTATAAGTGTCTGTAGCTCTAGTTCTGATGGATCCAGTGCCCTCTTCTGGCCTCTGTGGGCACCAGCCATGTACGCTGTATACATACATACATGCACACAAAACACTCATACACATAAAATAAAAGTAAATAAATCTTTAAGGGGAAAAAAAAAAGACCAAACACGGACAGAGAAACAATCAAACAAAACCCTGTCTAGGGCTTCCAGATTTAGCAAATAAAAATACAGAACATAACCCCCACTGAATTTAAATTTTAGGTAAATAATTCTTTTAAAATGTAGATATTTTAACTGGGCAGTGGTGACGCACGCCTTTAGTCCCAGCACTCGGGAGGCAGAGGCAGGTGGATCACTGTGTGTTTGAGGCCAGCCTGGTCTACAAAGGGAGTCCAGGACAGCCAAGGCTACACAGAAAAACCCTGTCTTGAAAAAAAAAAGTAGACATTTCAGGGGCTGGAGAGATGGTTCAGAGGTTAAGAGCATTATCTGTTCTTCCAGAGGGTTTGAGTTCAATTCCCAGAAACCACATGTTGTCTCATAACCATCTATAATGTGATCTGGTGCCCTCTTCTGGCCAGCAGGTGTACATGCAAAAGAAGCATTCATATACATAAAATAAATAACATCTTTTAAAAATGTAAATATGTCCAGTAGAATGGTTAATATAGTAACTCATGAAGAAGTCAACACTTGGTATACACTAGTACTTTAAAAAAAATTGTGCCAGATGCAGTTGAGCCCACCTGTAATCCTGGGAGACAGAGGCAGAAGGATCTCTGTGAGTTCCAGGCCAGACTGGTCTACAAAGCTAGTCCAGGACAGCCAACACTACACAGAGAAACTTAGTATTAAAGAAAAAAAATCAAATGCAATGCTTGTTATCCTATATTTAGCAACTTTACATCAACTTAACTTTTATTTGTTTTTTTTTTAATTGTCATGGTCTTATATATTTTATGTTTATGGGTATTTTGTCTGCATGTATGTCTGCTTAGAGTGCCCAAGGAGGCCAGGAGAGGGTGTTGGCGTTACAGACTGGAGTTATACATAGATTCTGTGAACAGAACCCCGGTCCTCAGGAAGAGCAGCCAGTGCTCCTAACTGCAGAGCCATCTTTTCTGGGCCCGCTTCACTCGTTTTTTGAGACCCAGTTTTACTTGGCTGAGGTTGACCTCTAACTCACTGTAGAGCCAAGATTAACTGTGAACTCCCTTTTATAAAAATAAAAAATGAAGTGCTTCACGGAGTTTACGTGGCGTCCTTGCTCGGGGCCATGCGAATCTTCCCTGTATCGTTTCTGTTTGAGTACATAATACTGCCAAAGTGAGCACCACTGTGGACTTCTGATCCTCCGGCCTCCAGCTCCCGAGTGTCAGGATTACAGGTGTGGGCTACCATGCATGGTTTATGCAGGGTTAGGGACCAAACCCAAAGTCAGGCAAATGCTTGGTCAGCTGAGCTACAGCCTCCACTCCTCATGTGTAGCGGAAGTTTTGGTTTCTTTAAAAACTTAATTATGTGACGTAAGCAGGTTTCCGTTTTAATCCCAAGTGTAGCGTATTGGGCTGCCTTAGTTTGTCCGCAGCTGATAATTGCCTCATGCAGGGCATGGGCTATGCTAGTCGTAACAGCCTCGGGTGGCTCAAAGAGGGGCTGGGCTTGATGGAATTCTGGGGACTCTGGGAGACTAGAAATAGCACAGCTCAGAGAGCGGAAGGGGCTTTGAGGAGACCGGTGGAGGAGGAAGAAGGCTGCTCGTTCATCCTGCTGCGTGTGCCGTTTGCTGTTGCTGGGCTGCTGGATATCCTGACCACTGAGATTGGAATTTTCCCGAAGAACCCGACAACCCTAACCAGCCGGAACCAAGTCTAAAGGGGTCTACGTCCTTCTCCCTTCAGGGCTTAATGGAAGGGAGGGAGCGGCATTAAGAAACCCCAATAAGCTGGAGAGATGGCTCAGAGGTTAAGGGCACTGACTGCTCTTCCAGAGGTCCTGAGTTCAATTCCCAGCAACCACATGGTGGCTCACAACCATCTATAATGTGATCTCATGCCCTCTTCTGGTGTGCAGGAGCAAATGCAGGCAGACACTGTATATGTAATTTAAAAAAAAATCTTTTTTTTTTTTATTTTAAATCTAAGCTAGGGTTGAAGAGATGGCTCAGTAGCTAAGAGGACTGGCTTCTCTTCCAGAGGATCTGTGTTTGGCTCCCACCACCTATATGCTGTCTCTCAACTAAGTCCAGTCTCAAGGAATCTGATGCCCTCTTCTGGCCTTCATAAGCACCAAGTACATACATGGTGTACAGACATACATTCAGGCAAAGCACACATACACATAAAATAATAAAAATTATTATTATTATTATTATTATTATTATTATTATTATTATTATTATTATTATTATTATTATTATTTTGTTTTTTTGAGACAAGGTTTCTCTGTGTAGCCTTGGCTGTCCTGGACTCACTTTGTAGATGAGGCTGGCCTCAAACTCACAGCGATCCACTTTCCTCTGCCTCCCAAGTGCTAGGATTAAAGGCGTGCGCCACCACTCCCAGCAGTAAAAATTATTTTTAAAAAAGAAAATAGAGTTAAAAATAGAGCCTACACTCACTTGTCTTTTAAGTAAAGAGGAATGTAGATAAGGAAAGGGACGTGTCCAAGTTTAATGATGTCTTTTTTTAAATAAAGATTTATTTCTTTATTGCATATGAGTACTTTATCTATAGAAAAGGGCATCAGATCACATTATAGATGGTTTTGAGCCACCATGTGTTTGCTGGGAATTGAACTCAGGACCTGTGGAAGAGCAGGTGGCGCTCTTAACCACTGAGCCAGCTCTCCAGCCCCCTTAATGACAAGTCTTTAATGACCAGTTGGGGAATCAAACTCCATTGAAAATTGCCTTCTGTACTTGTTTTTCCAAATGTATTTAGTCTTTAATTTAAAAAAATTACATTCATTTATCTCGGGGGTGAGGGCATATATAAGCTGCAGCTCCTGTGTGGAGGTGAGTTCTCTCGTTCTCTCTTTGTACCATGAGTATCCCAGGGATTGAACTCAGGTCTTTAGTCTTGGTAGCAAGTACCTTCTACTTGCTGAGCCATCTCATTGTTTCTTTTTCTATGCTGTGGGAGGCGGGGCGAGGGGTGGTACGGTTTGAGCCAGGGTTTCTCTAGGTACCTGATTGTACCTGAACTCACTCTGTAGACCAGGCTGGCCTTGAACTCACAGAGATCTGTTGTTGTTGTTTTTATTAAAATCTCAATTGTTCCATTTTACCATATAAGACTCAGGAGCCAGATGCTGGGGTGAAACATGCTAGCTCAGAGGCAGAGAAAGCACCCAGCTGACCTTCCTCCTCAGCAGATGTCCCAAGGGAGCTCTCCTTCTCCACATCATCTCATAAAAATCCTCAAACTCGGGGCCTGGAGAGATGGCTTAGAGGTTAAGTGCACTGACTGCTTTTCTGGAGCTCCTGAGTTCAACTCCCAGCAACCATAATGGTAGCTCATAACCATCTATAATGTGATCTGATACCCGCTTCTGGCCTGCAGATGTACATGAAGGCAGAACACTGTATACATAATAATAAATAAATCTTTTTTTTAAAAATCCTTAAACCCATTGTCCCTCCCTTCTCCTTCATGCACGTGTCTCTATCCGTCTCCTGACTTCCTCTTACTCTATGGTTTTTTTTTCCTGTGTTCACTCTCTGCCAACTGGTTGCTTGCTCTGCCTCTTGACGTATAGTTGACTTTATTTAATCCTGTCTTGGAGTAAAGGTGTGTGCTAGGGCTGAGCCACACCACAACGAGAAACAGGTTTTTCCAGTAAACAACATAATCTCGGGGTCAGGGTTATAAAATATCCTGCAGCAGAGATCCATCTGCCTCTGCCTCCTGAGTGCTGGGATCAAAGTCATGTGCTACCACACCCAGCTATTTTATTGTTTTTTAATGTGGCTTTTTGAACTCCTACAAACGAGCCTACAGCACTGAGAGAACTGCCAAATCTATAGGCTGTGGGTGTGTACATGTGTGAAGGCTTGTGTGTGAGAGTGGTGTGTATGTGTGTGTCTGTGTGGTGTGTGTGTGTGTGTGTGTGTGAGAGAGAGAGAGAGAGAGAGAGAGAGAGAGACAGAGAGAGAGAGAGACAGAGAGACAGAGAGAGAGAGACAGAGAGAGAGAGAGAGAGAGAGATCCTGGCCTGAACAAGCTTAGGCCTTCCCAGCCAACCAAACCACATTCAGTTCCTCCTGCCCTCCAACCCCTTCTTCCTCCTTCCCTATGCATTGTGGGTCTGAAGGGGGGACTGAGAACTGACTCTTCACTGCGGACCCATCACTCGCTGACTCTTCACTGCGGACCCATCACTCGCTGACTCTTCACTGCGGACCCATCACTCGCTGACTCTTCCCTTGCTTGTGCACTTCTAGCCAATTGCTGGCTCCATTTAGGAGGTGCCCACGATAGTCACCACTTCACAAGTGAGGACTTGGCTTAACGGGCCTTGGGCTAAAGATGATAAAACTAAGGGTGCAGCTTGTTGGTAGAGTGGTCGATCTCCTAACATGTATAAAGTCCAAACCAGTAAACAAAAATGCCAGTAACCCAGAAACCCCAGCGTAAATGTCCCCAAGATACATGTGCCCTGTCTCAGATGTCCTTTCCCTCCAGTGCACAGGATAGTAGTAACTACGCCAGTCTGATTTTATCTTCTTCTTCTTTTTTTAAATATTTATTTATTTATACAGTAGCCAGGAGCGGGCACCTGATCTCATCATAGATGGTTGTAAGCTACCATGTGGGTGCTGGGAATTGAACTCAGAACCTTTGGAAGAACAGCTAGTGCTCTTAACCTCTGAGCCATCTCTCCAGCCCCATGACTCTATCTTTTTTTTCCCTCTCTCTTTCTGTTTGTGATATATGTGTGTGTGTGTGCACATGTACCTGTAGGTGTGGAGGCCAAGTATCAGTATCTTCCCTGTCACTCTTCACCCATTAAAAAAATTATCATTTATATAGTATTCTGCCTGTGCATGTGTGCCAGCAGGCTGGAAGAGGGCACCAGATCTCATCATAGATGGCTGTGAGCCACCATGTGGTTGCTGGGAATGGAACTCAGGGCCTCTGGAAGAACAGACAGTGTTCTTAACTGCTGAGTCATTTCTCCAGCCCCCTTCACCTTCTTTTTTTTTGTCACTGTTTTTTCTTTTCAAGACAGGGTTTCACTGTGTAGCTCTGGCTGTCCTGGACTCACTTTGTAGACCAAGCTGTCCTCAAACTCACAAAGATCCGCCTGCCTCTGCCTCCCTCTGGGATTAAAGGTGTGTGCCACCAAAGCTAGCTTTTTTTGTTTTGTTTTGTTTTTAAGATAAGGTCTCCCTATGTAGCCATGACTGGCCTAGAACTCACTGTGTAGACCAGGCTGATCTCAAACTCACAGGGACCCACTTGTGTCTGCCTCCCAAGTGCTGGGTTCAAATGTATACATCACTATGTGCCAAGCCTCACCCTGTTTTTTGACACAGCATTTCTCACTGAACCCTGAGCTCACAATTTTGGCTAGATTAGCTGGTCAACGAGCCCCCAGATGTGCCTGTCTCCCCACCCCACTCATCCCTTGAGTGACAGGTGAGCTCCGACACATCTGGTTTTGACCTGGGCACTGAGAGTCTAGACTTACGTACCAAAGGACTTTACTCACCGAGGCATCTCCCCAGCCTCTTTATCTTATCTTTGACAAAGGATCTCATATGTAGCTCGGGCTGGCCTCAAACGTGAAACCTGCTCCGTTTTGAGGACAGAGTACTGATAAGAGCCAAAGCAGGTGACCATTGTGACTGACCACTAGAGGTCACTTCTCACCCACAGTGGTTCAGGAGCTAGGGTTGAGAACCTCACAGGCCTGTTACTGCCTGGACTGGATGGTCAAACAGGGGAGGGGTGGGGTGGAGAAGGAGATGAGGAAGGGGGGGGGGGCGTTGAGGATTTCCAGGGAGGAGGCTGGGACACAGAAAGAGCAGCGCAGAATCAAGTGACTCCCTTGGAAGGAGGCCAGGAGTCCTCTGTCAATCAGTCTTGAAGACTGAAGTGGGAAGAAAATTCTAAGACTTCCTTATGCAAAAGCGGAGAGAAAGAGAGGAGAGTGGCAGCATCCCCCAAAAGACAGTCCACCAGGAGAGCATCCTCTCTCCTTCTCAGTAGCCTGGCTTTAGAACTGTCTAGTGGAAGCTGATGGAACATGAGCTCCTGGCACCGTCACTTACAGGGCCTGTTCTAAAGGCCCTGGCAGGTAATCACGGAGTGTTTGTAGCTTGGTACTCTTTTCCTTTAAAGGGCCCCTCCATATAAGCACCAAGCCCCATAGGACCTGGCTTTAGCCCTTGCTGGCTCCGGTACAGAGGGCTGTAAAGGAAGAGGAAAAGGAGGCCCGGAGTTCCAAAGGCAAGTACCAGGCCCAAGACTAAAACGGGAAGACTTCCTGTAGGGGTAGGAGGGTTCATCCAAGGGCCAGAGACCCCAGCAGCCACTTAATGTCCAAGGGCTGACAAACTCCAGGGGTGAGGGAGGGAGTCCTCCTCCCGCTGGCCCGAAGGTTCCTGTGGTTGGCAGTAGTTTGCCCGAATCTTTACAGACAGGCCCTCCGCATCCTGTTAGCTGATTACTGAATAAACAGTAGCCTTGCCAACCATTGTGTGGATTCTGAAAGAAAAAAAAACAAATCCAAACCAAACCAAACCGCCAGAAGGACAGCTCTAGAGTTCCCAAGCTGTGAACTTTGCAAAAGGATAAAGGATGAGGTGCCAGGAAACCACCAGCTAGCACGTCCGGCACACCTGCTGCACCACCTACCTGTCACCCCCCGAGGTCACAAACAGCCCCAGTCTCATCCTCCCCACGTTCAGGAGCTTGGGCTGCCTGGCCAATAAGCAATAACCTCCTTTTGCAAAGTAGTCGTTTCAGATTTGGTATACTGTGCGGTGGGCCAAATGGACCTGGTTCTGTGAGGAGTTTGCACGGACCAGGTCATCAGGGGGTGAGGGGAAGCCACCACATTCCCACAGAACCGGTGAACTACCCTGCAGCTGGGATGCTGCCTCACTTGCCTTTGATGTCGTCCTGGACCAAAGACCGTCCAGGCTTAGGAGATAAAGTAGTCGGGATGGAGGGGAGTGAAAGAAAAAAGAGGGGAACAAAAGAGGAGAGGATCCAGGGCTGTTGTTTTTTTCTTTTCTTTTCTTACTTTTCCACAGTTTTTTTTTCTTTTTCTTTTTTAAGGCCAGCCCAGAGTCCACTAAATGGTCTGCCAGCTCTGGAGACCCCACCCTTCCTGACCGGGAGCTCAGCTGCTCCTGTTTCAATAAACACCTGTCCCCCACCTCGCTCATCTTTACTTCCTTTGTCCCTGGGCCTTCAACGCTTTGTTCACCTCTGGAGAGTCCTAGGCTATCTGGGAAGCCAGCCATGGCTCTTGGTACAGTTCCATAACAAGATGGGCAGCTCTGTTTGGGAGCTGTGATGGGTTCTGGGATGAAGGTTCCAGCAATACCCACAAGGACAGGGGCAGATGACTGGACGAACCAGTGTTGGAGCCGGGCTGGCCCCAGCTGGCGACATGCACGGCCGGAAACGGACTGCTTCCCTCCCAACTCCACATCCAGTGACTTCAGTCTGGTAGCTTGAAATTGGCAACCACTACAAACCCAGGCCACCCACCTCCTCCAGAACTGCCAGGCTTTTACCAGAGCACCATTGTGCTACCCCTAACACACCCTACCACCCAGACTGCCAGCCGGCTCTGTATTTGTCCATGCATGGGTGCACGGCGGAGTTGTCTGACTATGTTCCCCATTACAGCCAGCAATCTTCCTTGGTCTGTGATGCAGGCATTTTAAGTATTCTCCTACTAATTACATCCTGATTTCAGACAATTATCCAATTCCTTCCTTTTATAATCCATAATTGTTCTTGTACCTTCCATTTGGAGGCCCTCCTTGCCTTAGGGACCGAGTGCCCGCTTGTGAAATCGTGTGTGGTAATAATCCAGTCAGGACAGCAAATTTACCTATCCTTCCGTGAGTGAGCGGTACAGATGCCATCAACACCTAACTGCACAGTGTCATCCACACGGAGGCTGTGTCGTGGTTCGGTCTCTGCTTGGGACCCTTTGCATTGCTAGAGACTGCACCATCGGCCTCACCTGATTGGCTCCTCATCGGCCTCACAGCCTCACGCGATTGGCTCCTCATCTTCTGAGTTCCACCCCGTGCCCTGAGCAGTGTTCTTCCGAGATGCTCGAAACTCTAGCAGAGCTCCCACAATGAACAAACTGTCCCTCTAGGACACTGAGAAGTTTTGCAGGAGCATCTTTGTGTCACATGGAAAGAGGCAGGCCAAACGAAGTCACCTGATCTGCCCAGGCCAGCCCCAGTGATGGACATCTCAGCGTGAAGACCATTAGCCTCAAGAGCCAGCGTGGCAAAATATGCAGGAGGGAATGGTCACCCACGTGTCTGCTTCCTGCCAAGCAAGTACTCCCATAATACATAGTTTGAGGTACTGGAGGGGCTCAGTGGTAGAATGCCTGACTAGCTCATGCAAGTTCCTAAGTTCAGTCAACACACACACACACACACACACACACACACACACACACAGACACAGATAATGGTGGGCTGGGTGTGATGGTACACCGCTGTAATCTCCACTCTCGCAAGGCTTAGGCGAAAGGACCTTATGTTCAAAAGCAGCCTGAGCGACATAAGGAGACCCTGTCTGAATAAACTAAAAAACAAAAAACAAAAATCAAACCAAAACCAAACCAAAACAACAACAACAAAACAAAACAAAACAAAACCCTACCATACAGTTCATAAACAGCCAATGATTAAAAATTTTATTTTCAATTTTAAATCAAGTTGCACAACAGGACTTATAATAAAAACAATCCCCTGCCATGCTTCTGCCCACAGCTCCCCTCTTCTAACCCTGCCCCCCAAAGCATCTCCTTTTAAGACTCATAACTGTTTGCTCTGGCAGCCACTCTCGTCAAGGTTTCTTACTGTGATACTGAGTTCCGTCACTCCGTTTTGCGTTCCTGGTGTATTTATGTCTAGAACAGTGCTTGGCACAGAGTGACTATCTGCTGTAAGCATACACCCCCTCCCCTCTGTGCTGGGGTTTGAACCCAGCTCCCTTAAGGTACTCTTCAGATCCTAATCATTTTTGACTCATTCCTTGGCCTCCTGTTCTGTAGGATGAGGAGCTCATATGTTCACCGCGTTTCCTTCTTATGTCCCCAGCTGCGTCAACGTTTTGCATCTCTGATGCTGTTTACACTTTTGTTTCTTCTTCCACAACTACAGGTGATGTCCCTGGACTCTTCTTACATTAAGATTTCTGATTTCGGAGCCAATCTCCCTTGCTTGAAGACACATGCCCTTCCACTGCACACTGAACACCCCACACTGATCATCTCTGGGCCAGAGTTCCTCTGCTTAATTAGAGGAAACAGTTTACAACAACGGCCAGTGGGAATGGATTTTGGACTAGATACAGTCTCGGGCTAGCACATCTCAGAAAGAACAGATGGGAGATAATGGAGGGAGCCCTAGCTAGTTGATTAAACTAAGGTCAAGTGTTAGGGTTGGGGATGTAGCTCAGTGGTAGAGTGTTTCTCTGGCATGCATGAGGTCTTGGGTTCAAATCTCAGTGCTGCATTGAGTATGGTTCAGAGACATTTGGGAAAAAAAAAGTATATGCCCAGGGCCTGAAAATGCAGTTCAGCAGTAGAGCACTTGCCTAGCATGCACAAGGCCTTGTTTGTTTGTTTGTTTGTAAGGGTCAAGGAGATGGATCAGAAAGTAAAGGTACCAGCCACCAAGTCTGAGGACCTGAGTTTGGTCCCTGGACCCCACATGGTAGAAGTTAAGAACAAACTTCTCTGACTCCTACTGTCCCACACAATACATGTGCTTGACCCACAAACACAGACAGACAGACACACACAGAGACATATACCTAGAGACACACACAGAGACAGGTGGACACAGACACACACACAGTGACAGGCAGACACACATACAGACAGACACACACAGAGACACATACACACACAGACACACAGACAGGCACACAGAGACACAGATAGACACACACACAGAGGCATACACATAGAGACACACACACAGAGACAGGTGGACACAGACACACACACAGTGACAGACAGACACACATACATACATACACACACAGAGACACAGACAGGTACACAGAGACACAGACAGATAGACACACACACACACAGACATACACATAGAGACACACACACAGAGACAGGTGGACACAGACACACACACAATGACAGACAGACACACATATATACATGCACACACAGAGACACAGACAGGCACACAGAGACACAGACAGACAGACACACACACACACACAGACATACACATAGAGACACACACACAGAGACAGGTGGATACAGACACACACACAGAGACACAGACAAGCACATAGAGACACCGACAGACAGACAGAGAGGCAGGCACACACACACACACACACACACACACACACACACACACACACAGAGTTTTAAAATATAATTTTAAAACATCTCAGATTTTCCCTAACAGTCTCCTGTTACCCAAAGTGGTCTCTACAACTTTCATCTTACAATAAAGAATTCCTTGGGCCCAAGAAACTGGTAGGCACCTTGGGTTGACCTCTGCTTTTGTTGAATCCTGCAGACGCCATCTACGTGTACCCTTGGCATGCCATGAAAAGGACGGTGGGAGGCCAGCATAGCCCTGGCATAAGCTTGAATGTGGGTTACATTAAAGAAAGTCCCTGACACAGTGGATCAGGCAGGGCCTTTGTTTTCCAAGAGGTCCTGGCTAGCACTGCGTGCACAAAGCAAACACTGTCCACTTGGGTGCCTCAATACAGACGTCTTGTTTGTGTCCTTTCTCCGCCTACTTCCAGAAGTAGAAAAGCATCTCTTGTCTTCAATCTGTACTTCCTCAACCCCAGCCCCTCCTACTCTTTGTTCTTAAAGGTACACAACTGGCTCTGTGGATCTCAGGCCTTCGGACTTAGGCAGCACCGGGGACACACAGCCGGGGAGCAGCAACCTCTCAAGGGGCTCCACACACGGAGACCCCAAAGACTATCCCTTGCCCTGTCTGTGACCCAGCCTTATCGAAAGGGCTCCCTAACAGGCCCAAACAGTGCAAACATGGCGCTGGCCGGTCTTTTCCTCCTTCCTTTCTCTCTCTCTCTCTCTCTCTCTCTCTCTCTCTCTCTCTCTCTCTCTCTCTCTCTCTCTCTCTCTCTCTCAACCATTAGATTATATTCCTAAAGCTACAGTCCCCAGCGTCTGTTCCCTTCTTTGACCACTTCCTTATATCTGACTAAGTTCCCAGGGTCCAACTATGAAAACAGCAAAGTCCAGCAATCAGAATTCATACTTGGCACCACTGGCTAACAGGTCCAATCAGGACTTACCAACTCATCCGAACACAGACGTCCCCCACTTTTTTCCTTAAACACCCACTCCTGCAGGAACATCTGCTGCTGCCTTTGTCTGGTCCAGAGGCAGACAACCCCCACTCCCACCCCACTTGCCCCTCTGGGGTAATAAATCGCCTTTGTGCTGAGAATTTTGTGTCTGGATGTGTTCTGTGCTGACTCCAAGGTCCTTTATACCAATCCCTGTGGCTCCTCAGGGGCATCCAGCTCTCTGCCCATTGCCCCACACAGTCAGCCACCTGCCCATCTTGAGTTTTTAACCCATGCCAATGTTTTCTGTGCCTTTTTAGGAAACATGTAGAAACAATAGGCCCACTGGAAGAACACTGTAGGAAGCAGCAGGGCTGCTCAGGCTAGGAACTAGCTGGATTTGAAATAAATAAATTTAACATTTGGATACTAACAAAGAAAGCCATACCATTAACTGGTATTATATTCCATTGGTAATAACAGAAAAAAAAAATCTAAAAGTGGCTTTAGAAATACAACTTCAGCCGGGTGTGGTGGTGCACGCTTGTAATCCCAGCACTTGGGAGGCAGAGGCAGGTGGATCTCTGTGAGTTCAAGGCCAGCCTGGTCTACAAAGTGAGTCCAGGACAGCCAAGGCTACACAGAGAAACCCTGTCTCAAAACAAACAAACAAACAAACAGACAAACAAAAGCAACTTCATTTTCCATTACATCCTGAGTAAGTGTAGAGATAGTCCAGGACTGACATGGCAACTTGGTCCCTGGAGTGGGAAGGAAGAATAGTAGGCTAAGAGCTGACCCATCAAAGAGCCATTCTGGGTGTTCTAATTGTCTTTTGTTTCTGTGATAAAGTACCATTCAGGCAAGGAAAGGATGTATTTGCCTTACTCACTTACATCACTAAGCCATCACTGAGGGGCAGTGGGGCAGGCAACTGTAGAGGGATGCTGCTTACTGGCTAGCTCTGGGTTACCGATGGAGTGCTGCAGGATATTTGATCCCATTATGACCCCTGAGATTGTGAACTGTAAAAACCTGTTTCTTCTCTCTCTCTCTCTCTCTCTCTCTCTCTCTCTCTCTGTTTTTTTTTTTTTGTTTTTTGTTTTTTGTTTTTTGTTTTTTTGAGACAGAGTTTCTCTGTGTAACAGCCCTGGCTGTCCTAGACTTGCTTTGTAGACTAGGCTGGCCTCCAACTCATGGAGATCCGCCTGCCTCTGCCTTCTGCGTGCTGGGACTAAAGTGTGCCACCACGCCCGGCATAAAAACCTGTTTCTTGTTCAGTGTAGTTCAGCCCTAGCACACACCTTTAATCCAAGAGCTTTCTGTACACAGGATTTAATAAAGTTGACCCTAGGTCAATAGGCAGAGCAAGTAACCAGCGGACAGGGACTAAACAGATAGGAGGGACTTTGAGTTGAAGGGTATTTAAGACAGCATGAAGACAAACAATGTTTTGTTTTTCGAGACAGGGTTTCTCTGTGTTAGCCTTGGCTGTCCTGGGCTCATTTTGTTGACCAGGCTGGCCTCGAACTCACAGAGATCCGCCTGTCTCTGCCTCCCGAGTGCTGGGTAAACCATATGTCTTAATTCCATGTTAGACTGTATATTGTCAATGTGGCCCATACCATCCTGGACATCAGCTTTTGACTTTTCTTCTTAAATAAAAAGGATATTTTGGGGGGCTGGAGAGATGGCTCAGCGGTTAAGAGCACTGGCTGCTCTTCCAAAGGTCCTGAGTTCAATTCCCAGCAACCACATGGTGGCTCACACCCATCTATAATGAGATCTGGTGCCCTCTTCTGGCATGCAGGTGTACGTGCAGGCAGAACATGTATACATACATAATAAATAAATAAATCTTTATTTTAAAAAAGGATTTTTTTGTTGTTTGGCATTAAAAACACATTTAAGAGATTTAAAATGTTTTAAGTAAATTCAAAGGGTTAATACAGTTCAAACTTGCTTTTTAAATCTCTGAGAGTTGGAGTAATTTGGAGCTAAAATAAAATATTTGAGCAAGGCAGTGGTAGCCCATGCCTGTAATACCAGCAGAGACAGGCACATCTCTATCAACTGGCTGGTTTCTAAATTCTAAAGTTATAATGAACAGGGTGTTGTTGTTCACGGCTTTAATGCCAGCACTCAGGAGACACATGCCTTTGATCCCAACACTTAGGAGGCAGAGGCACGCACATAGGAATTACAATGATTTCAATGTAAAAGACACTTGCAAAAGGTAGGCTGAAATTCAAAGTGAATGTTCTTTATAGTCTAAAAATAAACACATTTAATGGTATATTAGTTTCAATTTTTCAAAAGAATTTTTAAAAATTTCAATGGAGAGATAATACCTTTTCTATTGCCAAAAACAAAAACAAAAAAACCCAATCCAAACCAAAACAAACAAACAAACAAACAAAAAACAACAAAAAACAAAAACAAAAACCATGTTTTGCCCTAGGAAAGGTATCATCTACCAGAAATGGAACTCCCAGAGGTAGGCTTGTTTGTATCTTTGCAGGAGAAACAAAACATCCAACTAAGGAATCCAGAGACCACTGGAAAAATGAAACATCTGAAGAAAAAGTATGGGTCATCAAGAGACAATGTCCCAAGAAAGAGTAAATTGGCCCAGTGCTATCGCCCACCTCCAGCTGTCTCTGCTCCCTTTAAGATGTAAGTGGCAGGTGGTCTTTCTGTGGTCCCAATTCAATTAAAACTTAAAGCTGGCTTTGGGCTTGGAGCGTGGCTCTCTCCTTCTCTAAGCTTACAAGTGCTTGTTAAAGGGAAACCCAAAGTTTCTGTCTCATACCAGAAGAGCCACCTGGCATGGGACAGAGGAAAACAAAAAATAAAAGACTATTCTATTGCCACTAATCTCATAATCTTTTGGCTTTCTTTTGACTCGCTAACCTTTTGAAAGATATACATATTATCTATAAGATTACTATGTATATATAAAAATACAAAGTATTAACTAATTGTAGAAATAAGCTTCATCTAGCTTCCTGTTTGAGTCTGAAGCAGGTAACTAGGAACAAAGTTCGTGTACCTCAGATGTACTTAATAGGTTATGGTCCTCAGACCTTCCTGAGATCTACTGACTATGGCATTTAAAATGTTAGATTTTCTACCACTCCTCACAGTGACCTTTTAGGTTCCCAAGAACATGACAGGAGCCCCCAACGACAAACCCAGCTGGACTGTGTAACACCAGCCACTGAGAAAAACTGCTCAATGCTCCTTCTGCCTCCTAGTTCTGTGCAAACCTTCGACACCTTGACCGTTGTGTTCTACCTAGCCAGGACTGCCACTAAGGGAACAAACACCACCCAAAGATCAGCTTAGGACATTCAGATTGCTGAGTTCATATGAGACTAATATGAACATTTCACAGAACTCTGAACTCAAAAATACTTAATCCTAAGACTGCCAAATACAACCATGCTGGATATTGTGGAAAGTTTAGCAAAAATTGCTTCATTTTTGTAAATAGTTTTACTGTATTATAGATAAAAATCTTTCCTTTTTGTTTAGACAAAAAGGGGGATATAGAGGATTAAAAAAAGGGGGGGTATGTTATTGAATCTACTCTTATAGAGCTGTGTATATTGATACAAAATTAAGGTTACAATTGGTTACATTGGTATAGATTATTTTGTATATTGGTACAAATTTAAGATTATATTTAGTTACATCATACTATGTATCAACTCTTTTTAAAGCATTGTACCTATGTAATTCTTTTTTGTTTTGTTTATTTTATTTATTTTTTCCTTTTTGAGACAGGGTTTCTCTGTGTTATCTTGCCTGAACTCACTTGTCCTGAACTTGTTTTGTTGACCAGGCTGGCCTCAAGTTCAGTGGTCTGCCTGCCTCTGCCTCCCAAGTGCTGGGATTAAAGGTGTATGCTACCACAGCCAGTGTATGTGATTCTTAAAAATGCAATATGAAGCCAGGCTGTGGTGGCACATGCCTGTAATCCCAGCACTCAGGAGGCAGAGGCAGATGGATTTCTGTGAGTTCTAGGCCAGCCTGGTCTACAAAGTGAGTCCAGGGCAGCCAGGGCTAGTACACAGAGAAGCTCTATCTTGAAACTCCTCCCCCCAGAAAAGTTCAATGTGATGTTCTAGTCTTTTTGAAAGCTACTATCACAAACCACTTAGGATAATTAAGAAAGGCAGACTAATAGTCAATCAAACTTGTGGTTCTGTTAGGTAATAATTTAGTTAATCACAGGTGTTTTCTAAGTTAAGATAGTATGTAGCTAGAAACAAGCAATTAAAGTGTACCATATATTTTGGACCATAAGACACACTTTTTCCCTCAAAAAGTGTGGGAGGGGGCATTAGAGTGTGCCTTATGGTCCAATTGCTGGTTTTACTGTTTTTCTTCTTTTACTGCTCTAAAAACCGGGTGGGTCTTATGGCCAGGTGCGTCTTATAGTCCGAAAAATATGGTACTAGAGATAGTAGATGGTTTTCAAAAACCTCAGAGATTCAAAAAATATGGCATTTAAAGATTAAAATTTGAGAATGCTTTGACAATGAGATATGTCAGCTCCTGGCAGTACCACTTTTCGACTTCAAAGAAAATGGTGAACATCAAAAATTTTCCTTTAGGAGATGGCTTCATTTGTGTGAAGATAGCCACTGGATAAGAACATGTCCTTGCTTCTACTGCAGACAGAATACTGGACAAACTGAATGCAGCAAAGTTGACTGTGAAGCTTTGCAAAGACAAGGTAGGCAAGTCTATCATGACACCTGTTTCACAGAAAAGTCTGTCAGATATTCTGAGCCAGAAGGCTGAAGACGATGCTCCAACGTTATAGAGAAATCTTGGGTGGCTGTCAAGTGGGCAGCAGTCTCTCTCTCATTCCTATAGTTTTGGAAGCAGCTTGCTCTGCACTCCCTGTTTATTCAGATAATATTTATCCTTCTCAAGTCTCTGATGGAGTTGAAGACTAAGATAGCTATAGTCTTACAATTAAGCGTAGTTGTTTTAGAGTTTAAGAAGATGTTTTAGGTCTAAAAAGATGGTTTTTTGATTGGTAACTCAGGTCTTGATGAAAACTGAGTTAGGTACAGCACTTTGAACATACCAAGATAGGATACATAGTTGAGTACTTTCTTCAAGGTCGCTAAACACATATCGACTGGACGTTGTGAATGCATTTTTTTTTTTAACCAGATAGTATATAGTGCATTGAGGTCAGAGAAAGTAACTACTAGTATGTGTATATCCTAGAGACATCTCCTACCACAGAGGAAGGAAAGGGCTGGTGCTGATAGCCTCTGTCAAGTGTGTGCAACCCACACATGGGAAAGAGTGCAAGAACTTTTTTTTTTTCATTTTATCATTGCAGACTTATGTTCTGGGAGAAGGAGTTTGTTTTCATCTATAATAGTTATTTTGTGAGAAATATACCCGTTGGATATAATACCTATAAAATCTTCGCCATTTTGTTTGGTTTGGTTTGGTTGTTTTTTCTTTTTTGGGGAGTGGGGTGGGGTGGGTTTGTTTTTGTTTTTGTTTTTCGAGACAGGGTTTCTCTGTGTAGCCTTGGCTGTCCTGGACTCGCTTTGTAGACCAGGCTGGCCTCGAACTCACCTGTCTCTGCCTCACAAGTGCTGGGATTAAAGGCGTGCGCCACCACCGCCTGGCTGGTTGGTTGGTTTTTCAAGACAGGGTTTCTATGTGTAGCCCTGGCTGTCCTGGAACTCACTCTATAGACTAGGCTGGCCTCAAACTCACAGAGATCCCCCTGCCTCTGCCTCCCAAGTGCTGAGATTAAAGGCATATGCTACTACCACCTGACATTACTCATATATTTAAAAATAAAAATAAAAAGTAAAAAATATAGTGAAAGGGCCAGGAAGAGGTGGTGCATACCTTTAATCCCAGCACTTGAAAGGCAGAGGCAAGCAGATCTCTGTGAGTTCGAGGCCAGCCTGGTCTACAGAACAAATTCTAGGACAGCCAGAGCTATTAAACTGAGAAACTCTGTCTCTAAAAAGACAAACAAACAAACAAAGTAAGGGTATGGGTGTTTTGCCTGCATTTAGGTCTATGAATCATGTGTGCCTGGGATGCCCTTAGACTTCCTATAGTGAGGCCTAAACTATCAGGGCATTACCATGAATTCTTTTTAAATAAAGGAAGTGAGTGAGCCATGCCCGTCATCGCTGCCTCTCTGGAAGGCTGATGCAAGAAGATCATAAATTAGAGGTTTTCCTGTGTTACAGAATGAGTCCAAGGCTAGCAATTTAGTGTGAGCCTGTGCTGAAATAAAACGTAGTGGTATAGGCCTGTAATACAGCACTAAGGCCTGTACCACAGCACTAAGGAGTTGGAGGCTGGAGGGTTAGGAGTTCAAGTCCATCTTTTATTATATGATAATGCTGAAGCCAGCCTAGGCTACCTGAGACTCTGTTTTAAAAGCCAACAAATAAGCTGGGCACACCTTTAATTCCAGCACTCAGGAGGCAGAGGCAGGCGGATCTCTGTGAGTTCGAAGCCAATCTGGTCTACAAAGTGGTTGTCCTCTGTCTCCTGATAGACCAACTCCTAAAATGCTCCCAAACATCCAAGTGATGAGCCTCTCATGTGCTAATGAGTTTCGGGTGGTTGACAGCCTCTCAATTGATTCATGCAGGATGATGGCTGGTCTGGACCAAGGCTTGACTAGAGCCCTACTACTTCTCAATCTCCAGGCAAGGGGGCTAGGAAAGTAGCTGAAAGCTAAGTCGGTCATCAGTGGCCAATGATCGACCCTATCAGCCTTGTATAATGACATCCCCATAAATCCCCCAGAGGACAGGATTTGGAGAACTTCCAGGTAGCTGACAAGCATGGAGATGCTGAGGGTGGAGAGGCTTTGGAGCCTCTACATTCCTGCCTCTGTGCTTTACTTTACCCTCATCCTAATGCGATGCTATTTAACAGGAGCCTTTGTTTTCCATTTTTGTTTTGCTTTATGGGGATTGAACCCAGACCTTCATCATGCTAGGCAAGCACTGAGTGACACCAATAGCCTTTCTGATATCCTTCGCCGCTGTTTTATCATCTACTCATATGCACACATGTTTGTGTGTGTGCTCGAATGGTCAGAGGGGACAATTTGCTGGAGTTGGTCCTCTCTTTCTACTATGTGAGTTCTGAGGATTGAACTCAGCTTGTCTGTCTTGCCCAAAAGTGCCTGCCTTATCCTACTGAGCCACCTCAATGGCTCCTTCATTTTTGTTTGTATGCATTTATTTGTTTTAAATGTTTATTTTGTATTAGTTTTCAATTACGTGTATATGTGTTTGTCTGTGTATGGGTATGTGCATATGAGTGCAGGTGCACTTGGAGGCCAGGACCCCTTGGCGCAGGAGTTACAGACGCAGTGGTGAGCAGCCTTGTGGATGCTGAGAACCAAACCTTGGCGCTCTGCAAAAAGCAGCAAGTGCTGTAGCCACCAAGCCACTGCTCCCAGGCTTATTCGTTTGCTTTTGAGGCAGAATCTCATTCTGTAGCCCAGACCGTCATGGAATTCATGATGTAACCCAAGCCAGCCTCCAACTCATGGCAATGCTCCTGCCTCCGAGCTCTGGGATGATGATCATGAGCCAGCATGTCGAGGTCTCTGATAGGTATTTTTTAATGGATCCGAAATGTTTCTCTGGGTTCTATGAGCGACTCCTGTAGACTAAGCAAAGCTGAGAAGGGGGGTTGTTAGAACCCTGTCTTAAAGCCCGTAAATAAAAAGAACAAATGAAACGGCCGAGGGGAAGGGGGTAGTCGGGAGGTGGGGGGGTGAGGGGAGGGAGAATACCGGGCTGGGGCCAGAGCCTGTGGGGTCTGACCAGTGTCACGTCACACCAGAATCAGAGAGTGTGTGTGTTGCAGGCTGGATTGCTTGCTTGGTGTCTGTGGGAGAAAACCCTAGCATTTGGTCCCCAGAGTCGATCCTCTGTCAGTTGTTGAGTAAGAGGGGAGGAACTGGGTTTGTTTATTCCTGTGTGTTCTCCCAAGCCTTCACTCCGTGTGCTGTTAAATTTATGCAACAGCTTCGCCTGTCATCAGAGACTTCCGTTTGCTCTCTCGTCACACATCAATCCTGTCAGCTTTGTAAACAGACTTAGGCCATTTTTAACAATAGGCTGATTTGCAGCCTTGTTTTGGCTAAGTACATATACCAGTGATGTTCCAACGGCTGCGGTGTTTACTAAGTCCATTAGATAGTCTTTAGATCCATCAGTTTGGAAAGCAAGATCTTGTTCTAGGAGGAAAAACGCATTCTAACACTAGTCTAGTCTTTGCGATTTGTTTGAAAGTGACAGTGAAACAAAAACAACCAAGCCAAAAATAAAAATAAATAAAAATAAAAACATCCATGGGTGGCGTCTGGGTTATAGCTCAGTAGGAGAACAAATGCTTAGCTTATGTGAGGCCTGGCCTCTGTCCTCGGCACAAAGATAACAAATAAGAAGTAAAGGCAAGGCAAGAGGTGGGTAGCCTTATGCTCATACAAACATGAAAAATTAACAATATACTCAGAAATAGGGGTAAATAAATTGAGAACCCAGCGTACCTGTCAGGGTTCTCCAGAGAAGCAGAAGCAATGGGCTCAGACAGACCCCACAGCCTGGATCTACGCGCCTGTCTGTCTTCCTCTGTGAAGAGACTTCCAGGGTTTGGCTCCGATCATCACAGAGGCAGGGAGCCCCCCACCATCTGCCACGGGCAAGCTGAAGCCTAGGAAAACCTGAGTTGTAGTTCACTCCGAGTCCAAAGGCCTGAAAAATAGATGGAACTTGAGTACATGCAGGAAGAAGAGGACGGCGCAGCCCAAACAAAGGAGCTGTGATCTTTTGCTGCCTTTTAGTTCCCCGAGTCGGTTGGCCAACTGTAGCTGGTCTTTGCTGTTTTGTGGGCTCTTTTTTCTTCTCACCCTCTATTCCGCCCTCCCTGCACTGTATTTCACCTCTAACACTAGATAGGACAGAAACAAGGATAGAAGGGAGGGAGGAATTAGGAAAATTCCTGCATCTAATTTCTTTTGGTTTTTTTTTCTTTGACCACAGCCACTAGCAAACCTCAACCAAACTCTCTAACCGACCAACAGCTACTGACACCACTCATCGAGGCTCTAGTATTTATATACTCTCTGAAAAATTCCCAGAATTCCAAATGTCACAAAAATCACAGAAACTATCTGCAGCTGCCAAAACCATGCCCCTGCCTGCCAGAGCAGGAGACTGTGGACAGTCCAGAGCAGCCCCATATCCCCACACCTAAGGTTAAAACGAAAACACATTCTTATAATATTTCCGTGTTTTCAAAAAAGAACCAAACTTCCGAAATTGTCGCTACAGATAACGGCCACCTGAGTTGTCAAGGAATAGGCATGCCAGGTCTTATTTACTCTGTCCACTGATTGAAGCTTTTCTTCAGGAAAACATCTTTTTTTTTTTTTTTTTTTTTTTTGGTTTTTTGAGACAGGGTTTCTCTCTTGTAGTCCTGGCTGTCCTGGGCTCATTTTGTAGACCAGGCTGGCCTTGAACTCACATCGATCCACCTGCCTCTGCCTCCCAAGTGCTGGGATTAAAGGCGTGCGCCACCTCACCTGGCTCTTTTTTTTTTTTTTTTTTTTGGTTTTTCGAGACAGGGTTTCTCTGTGTTAGCCTTGTAAATACCTTCAAATAATGGATAATGGTTTCCCAGTTCCATGGACATCGGCTAGCACAACAACAGTAAAGCAACACACAGTGAAGGGCAACTGTGCACCTACACCATCTTTTGATTATTTGTATTTGTTTTTGTTGTTGTTGTTGGTTTGGTTTGTTTTGGTTTTTTTGTTTTGGTTTGGTTTTCAAGACAGGGTTTCTCTGTGTAGCCCTGGCTGTCCTGATTCACTCTGTAGACCAGGCTGGCCTTGAACTCACAGCAAACCACCTGCCTCTGCTTCCCGAGTGCTGGGATTAAAGGCGTGCACCACCACGCCCGGCTATTTGTACTGTTTATTTTTTTATTGCCTACTTCTGCAGAGCAATTGTATTTTCAGACACTTTTATATGAGCCACACTTTTATTTTAACTAGCATTTGGCTTCAGGGTGTGATTCCAACGTGTCGTTTTTGCATTATTATTGTTATGATGTTATAAAAACTCTAGTAACAGATTTGAGATGCAGGCCATATGACCCTCACCCTTTAAAACCACAGCTCGGGGCTGGAGAGCTGCCTCAGTGGTTGACAGCACTTGTTGCTCTTGCAGAGGACCCGGGTTCGAATCCCAGCACCCACACCGTAGCTCACAGCCATCTAAAATTCCAGTGCCAGAGGATCCGATGCCCTCTTCTGGCCCCCAGAGGCACCACACACAGTCAAGGTGCTCGTAGGCAAAACACTCACACAAACAGAGTTTTAGAAATGTCAACTCTACGCTGTCTAGTCTGTTCACAGAACTGTCCAACTGTCACTATTATCTAATTTCAGAACGTTTTCATTGCCCCCAAAGAAATTCTCATCAGTTCCTCCCTAGCTCCTCTCCGTCTTCCAGCCCTGGAAGCCACGCTAATTGGCTTTCAGGCTCCGCGCTCTGCAGTTGCTTACCCTGAACATAACCGCATGACATGGTGGGAAGTTTTTGTTGTTTTGTCTTGTTTCCATTTTTTGACTAGTCTCTTTTTAGAAACATGATTTTTTTTTTTTAGGTTTATTATGAATTATGGTGTAGATGTGTACCTGTCTGTGTGCGTGTGAGTGTAGGTTTCCACGGAGATCAGAGGAAGCCATTGGATCCCCCTGGGGCTGGAGCGACAGGCAGTGTGAGACACCCGACCTAAGAGCTGGGAGCTCAACTCAGATCTTCTGCAAGAAAAGCAAGCTCTCGGGGCTGGAGAGATGGCTCAGTGGCTAAGAACACTGGCTGCTCTTCCAAAGGACCTGGGTTCAATTCCCAGCACCCACACGGTGGCTCACACCCATCTGTAAGTCCAGTTCCAGGGGATCTGTTGCCCTCTTCTGGTCCCCTAGCTACCAGACATGCACTTGGTGCAGACATAAGCATAGACAGAACACCCATGCACATAAAATGGGAAATAATAACAATAAAAGCAGCAAGTTCTCTTCATTTCTGAGGTGTCTTTCCAGCCCTAGCAAAGTATCGGTAAGACATCGGGCACTCATTCTTTTTCTTATAGTAAAATGTCATATAGTGAAATGTCACAGGCTGTTAGATTATTTCCAGTCTTGAGCTGTTGTGACCCATTCTGCCAACAGCAGAGGTCTTGTGTGCACATATGTTTTCACTTCTTGGAGGCACACTAGTGTAATTGCTGATCAGATGGGACCTGTTTCACGTTTTTAAGAACAAAACTCCAGTTTTCCAGAACGAAACTATTTCATCCAATCATCAACAGATGAGAGTTGCAATTTTTTTTTCACCAACCTAACAGGTGAAAAGTGACATCTCAGTGTGTGTGTGTGTGTGTGTGTGGTGCAGGGGGGTTGCAATAGCTTTACTGAGTTATAACCCACTAACACACAGAACACACAGTTTACCCATGTAACATTAGTTCAGTGTTTTTGTTTGCCTGTTTTTACTAGATTCACTAGTCATGGTAGCAATCACTACAATCCCATTAGCAGCATTAGCACTCCGCCATCTGGCGTTCTCAAAGTGGTTTTCATTTACTTTTCTTTAGTGGGTAATAGTACTGAACATCTTTTCATGGGCTTATTGGACATTTGTGCATCTTTTTGTATTATTTTTCTTTGGAGAAGAATGACTGTTAAAATACTTTGCCTTTCTAAAATTGAGAATTTAAATTGAGTCATAAAGGTTTTATATATATATATACATATATATACATATATATATCCAAATTATAAGACCCTCATCATATATATGATGTGTAAATATTTTCCATCAGTTTGTAGGTTGCCTTTTAATTTCTTTGTAATGTTCTTTATGGAACAAAAGTTGTTAATGTTGAAGAAGTCTAAGCCAAGGAGGGTAGAGAGGTGTATGCCTGTATTCTCTGTCTACTCAGAACCCTGAAACATGTGGAGCCTAAGATGTTAAAGCTGTCCATCGGGAGACATTTTTTTTTCCAAGACAGGGTCTCCTATGTCTGTCCTGGCTGTCCTGAAATTCACTGTTAGTCCAGGCTGGCTTTACAGAGATCCACCTGCCTACTGGGACTAAGGGTATGTGCCACCAAGCCTAGCTGACATTTTATTAAGGGAAGGGTGCTGGCGAGATAGCTCAGTGGTTAAGAGCACATGTGGCTTCCAGAGGACCCGAGTTCTGTTCTGGTGTTCTTGTCAGGGGCTTTATAATCGCTTGTAATTGCAGCATAGGACTCTGATACTCTCTGTCTTTTCTCCGAAGGTACCTGCACTCATGCACGCCCCCCCCAACACACACATACATATTCCCCCAACACACACATACATATCCCCCCAACACACACATACATATCCCCCAACACACTCATACATATCCCCCAACACACACATACATATCTCCCCAACACACACATACATAATTTAAACTATAAAATAAAAACAGAGGGCTGGCAAGATATCTCAGTGGGCTAAGGTAACTGTTGCCAAGCTTGACAAACCAATCACAGGATCCACATGGCGGAAGGACAGAAGGGACTCCTGCAATTGTCCTCTGACCTCCCAAGGAGGGCAAGTCCATCCTTACACACACACACACACACACACACACACACACATGTTTAAAGAGTTTGGCTGGCTTTTGTTGTTGTTGTTGCTGTTTTGTTTGCTTTTGTGGATTTGTATGTTTGCGGTGTGTGGTCTGTCTCCACCCTCACAGCATTCCAGCTGCGTGCACAAGGCCATTCCTGGATTTTTGTGTAGGTTCTGGGATTCCAAACTGAGGTCCTAATACTTGCACAGCAAACAGCGTCAGTGAGCCGTGTTCCTCCCACCTCCTGCTCTTTGTTTTATTTTTCATTTTGAGACAAGGTCTCATGTAGTACAGGTTGGCCTTAGACTTGCTATGTAGCTGAGGAGGACCTTGAACTCCTGACCTTTCTGTTTGCACTTCCCACAGGCTGGTATTATGGGTATGCGCGACTCTGCCTGGCTATTTTTTGTTACTTGTGTTTCTGATAGCACATCTAAGACATTACAAAGATTTACCCCTATATTTTCTTCTGAGAGTTTTATGGTTTTGGAGCCATGGTCCATTCGGTTGTATATAGCATTAGATGGTTTAGATTCATTGTTTTGGACAGCAGACCTTTTTTCTTATTTGCATGACTTTTATTCATTTCTTTTTCCTCAATTAAGTACCCTGACTGATGGGTGTGCCACCACACCTAGCTTTAAAATACAGAACACAAGCCAGGCATGGTGGGGCATGCCTTTAATCCCAGCACTGGGGAGGCAGAGGCAGGCGGATCGCTGTGAGTTCGAGACCAGCCTGGTCTACAAAGGGAGTCCAGGACAGCCAAGGCTACACAGAGAAACCCTGTCTCAAAAAAACAAAAACAAAACCAAAACAAAATAAAATACAGAGCACACCACTAAACTCATCCTTGCCCAAAGGCCACGCTAATGTCTGTATTGTTTTAATTCCAGTGTATGTGCTGCCGAAGGGACCGCTTGTTCCATAGTCTAAGGAAAAGACTTCAGCTTATCACCATCAAGTGCATTATTAACATAGTTACAATGTTTTAATGAGTCACTCTATAGGTAAGAACTCTTTAAGGTTTGTTTTTTTGTTGTTCAACTTTCGTGGCACACATGCACTGTGCTAGTAACGATCCTTGCTTAGCCAGAGTTATTAGCTGCAAGGAACAGAAGCCAATCCTAGCTTATTTAAGCACAGATGGAATTTACATCTGTGCAAAAATAAAAGAGATATTACTGAGAAAGTGGGGAGCAGCAGGCTCTGAGAATGGGTAGAACAAGAAAGCCCTTGTGGCAACTAGGACTGCTGTCTAAATAATGTCATAAACCTGACCTGGCCAGAAGGTTCTGTGATCTCGTATTGCTTAGATGAGGTGGGGGCAGGGGGGGGGCAGCGCCAGTGACATTGGGCTATTATACCACAGAAACTGAAGTTGCCTCTGGGAATGATGCGTCTGTCAGCACGGCTCCCAGTGGAGACCATAATTAGTCCTCTTCTTTCTTTTTTTTCTTAATTGCTGAGAATTGAAAGTGGGAAGGGTGCAGCTCAGCGGGGCGAAGGCTTGCCTAGGTTCCAGTTCAGCACTGCCAAAGCAAAAACACCAGAACAACAGACTTCTGTTCAGGAATTGCAGGTGTACATGCTGGGCTCACAGTCGGCTCACCGAGGTCACAAGACCTTGCATAATTGTATGGAAACGAGGGCTGGAATTTGGTAATGCACTTGGAGTGCATTTGGCACTTGTAGCTAACAATATCCTCGTCGGCCATGATGGCAGTTAAAGCCTATTTTTAAAAATGGGCCTGAAATTAGAAGTGTACATGTGAATTAGTGCCTCACAAGTTTGTAAGCCAATATGTTTTGAAAATATTCGATGCTTTTCCATTATAGGGAGAATAAATAGTTTTTGACCTTTAAAGACTCAAAAGTGTAAATTAAAAACCCAACTGGGGATGTAGCTCAGTGGTAGAATGCTAGCTTAGAATATGGGGGGCCTCGGGTTTACTCCCCAGTACTGAGGGTTGTTCTATTTCCTTTTAATTTCATATTAATATATATGTATCTATTTTATAATATATATGTTTAGCTATGCAGGTACATGACAAACTAGAAATTTATGCTCAAGCATTTTTATGGATGCAGGATGCTTTCTGGAGGGTTTCGAGACCACTGCCTCAGAACAGCAGCTCTGGGTCTATATATGAGAGAAGAGAGAAGGCAGAACGATGAGGGGGATGGAGTCTAGACCTGACCAGGACAGGAGAATGGATGGGGACTAGACCTGACCAGGACAGGAGGATGGAGTCTAGACCTGACCAGGACAGGGGATGGATGGGGACTAGACCTGACCAGGACAGGAGGATGGAGTCTAGACCTGACCAGGACAGGGGATGGATGGGGACTAGACCTGACCAGGACAGGAGGATGGAGTCTAGACCTGACCAGGACAGGGGATGGATGGGGACTAGACCTGACCAGGACAGGAGGATGGAGTCTAGACCTGACCAGGACAGGGGATGGATGGGGACTAGACCTGACCAGGACAGGAGGATGGAGTCTAGACCTGACCAGGACAGGGGATGGATGGGGACTAGACCTGACCAGGACAGGAGGATGGAGTCTAGACCTGACCAGGACAGGGGATGGATGGGGACTAGACCTGACCAGGACAGGAGGATGGATGGGTGTGGCTAGCGTTACCGTCTCGTCAGCAAGATCGACGCTGCACACACAAACAGGATCCTTCTGCAGTAAAGCTTTACTGCCTCTTGAGAGGAAGGGCATAAGCTTACAACACAAAAAACGGAGACAGAGAGAGCAAACAGCAGAAACCCCTCCCTTATATAGGAAACTGTCCTCCGCTTAGGATGTGTCAGTCCCCGATTGGCTGTTGCTCATCGGGCAAGATGATGCCACGGGAGAGGCAGAGCACAACGAGTGGAAAATCCCTTCGCACATGCGCAGATTAGTCGTTTGTCAGCATGGGACACAGGGTGTCAGCGCCATCTTGTAATGGCGAATGTGGGCGCGGCTTCCCACAGATGGGGACCAGACCTGACCAGGACAGGAGGATGGAGACCTGACCAGGTCAGGAGGATGGATTGGGACCAGACCTGACCAGGACAGGAGGGTGAGGACTACATGCCATCTCAACAGTGCAGCATCACATGTCCACAGCCAGAAGAGGCAGAGTTAGGATATTCACTGGAAAGTAACAAGTCCCAGGGAATGTGGTGCCTCTCAGCAATTGGGAGGCAGAGGCAGGTGGATTGATGAGAGTTCTAGGCCAGCCTGGTCTACAAAGTGAGTCCAGGACAGCAGAGGCTATACAGAGAAACCCTGTCTCAAATAAATAAATAAATAAATAAATAAATAAGAGAAGAAAGAAGCATTGATGACTGACAATACATAAAGCTAAGGAATGGAAGATGGGAAGAAAAAGCCATACAGGGAAAAGCAATGACTTTTGCTTTAACTATGTTGAACCCAAGTACCTTTGGGGACATCCAGTGAAATGACCTAATGGCGAAGTTGATAAAGAGAAACTCTGTGCCAACTGCCAAGAATTACTTTTTAGAGAAATTTTAAAGTCCATGGCTTACAGTACAGTACTATAAAGATGACATGCTACCATAGGAAACAACAAATTGACATCTTCAAACATGGACACTCCCCTGGGCATGGTAGCACAAGACTTTAATCCCAACACTCGTTAGGTTGAGAAGCAGGTGGCTTTCTGAGTTCCAGGACAGCCAGGGCTACACAGAGAAACCCTGTCTCAAAACAAAAACATACAACAACAGTAACAAAATTATTCCAATGACTGTTCATTATAATTCTTTGAAAATAAATGGGCTCCTATGCCATCGTTACTCATTTGGGGGTCCCATGATGCTTCACCCCACTCCCCTCCTACAAGGGAAGGTAAACGGTTACTGGGCCCACTGGAAGGCCAGCATCATGCTACCTCTGTACAGCGAAACCTTTGTACAGAGGATAGGCAGAGCAGTGGTGCAAAGTCCTGAGCCACTCTCCCATAATGAAGAGCAGCTTATAAAGATAACCTTGGCTAACCAGGCATGGCAGTGCGTGTCTATAATCCCAGCAGGCAGAGAGGCAGAGGCAGGCGGATTCAAGGCCAGCCTGGTCTACAGAGTGAGTCCAGGACAACCAAGGCTACACAGAGAAACCCTGTCTTAAAAAAGCCAAAAATATAAAAATAAAATTAATTAATTAATTAATTAATTAAAAGAAAGAAAAAAGAAAAGGAAGAAAAGAAAAAAAAGGTAACCTTGGCTAAACACTTTGAAAGTCCATTGCCATCTGCTCCAAGCAAATGTCAAGTGATCACAGAAATTTGAAACTGAAAAGATTCTCAAGTCAAACATCAGTGAGGTCTAATATAGCACGGAAAGATCCCTTCCATTTATACCCATCGATTCCTCCACAGATCAATGCTGGATACAGTTGCATGAATAGCAGGCACTAACTTAGTCAGCTCTCCACCATGCCCAGCCATTTGCTCCATGTCATCCACGAGCTCTTCTGTGGGGACTTCCTGTATGTCCCCTACTCTGATGAACTCAATGGGGCTGGCTCAAGTTGCTCGGCCCTTTTCAGGGTCAAGGAAGGACTAAGCTCCTCTGTCCCCAGCAGCACTTACTGAGTCCCTGAGTCCAGGAAGTCCGTGTTGGCATGTGGCTGCAGCCGTAGCTGTTGTCTCCACCGACCCATGGATGCTGGGGGAGGCCCTCGCTGGGCAATCCACCTCCAGCCTAGCACAACCTTCTGCAGGAAGGAAACGTACCTTGCTTCATAAAGATCCTGCCCCACTAAGGGCTTAGCTGCCACCAATGTTCCGTAACAGTCTCAGGTACTTGCTTAGTCAGCTTCTTTCTTAGGTCTCGCATAAATACAGTCCCGTCCCGGCACGAGATAACAATTCATGCCTCCCCCATTCCCTCGGGAGTGTCTGCCTGTCTTTTGCTTTCAACTCTCCCATATTCAGAGGCACCTCACCTGGAGATAACCGTGTGCCCCTGATGGCTCGTATGAGCTGACTCATCAGGCTTTATCTTTGTAGCCTTTGCCTCAAGGAGGGAAGGTGCAGCTCTAGTCCTCAGCTCTAACTGATCCTGTGTGCCCCCATGTCCCACGTCTCAAAACCCAGGCCACCATGGGCTACCTCACTGCTTGTTTGAAAGTCTTTAGTGAGGACTAAAGAGTTGGCTCAGCAGTTGGAAACTCTTGTTCTCACAGAGGGCCCTGGTTCAATTCCCACTACCTACCAGGAATACATGCGATGTGTAGACATACATGCAGACAAAAACATTCATACACATAAAACAGTACTTTAAAAAAAATTCTCAAAAGAAAAGTTTAGCTGGGCGGTGGTGGCGCAAGCCTTTAATCCCAGCACTCGGGAAGCAGAGGCAGGCGGATCTCTGAGTTCGAGGCCAGCCTGGTCTACAGAGCAAGTTCCAGGGCAGCCAGGGCTAAACAGAGAAACCCTGTCTCAACAAAACCAAAAGAGAGGAAAAAAGTATTCCTTCTCTCCAACAGCTCTGAGGCCAGATGTTCTGGTTACCATGGTCGGCATCAGACCGTTGTCAACTCTTCTATCAAATGCTGGACCACAGATCTTTCTTCTTTCTGCATGAAAGGACTTGAGGAGTGTCTTCTTTCACTGTGAGTTACTCTCCCCTTCCCCCATTGCTATCTGACTTGTCCCAAGAATTCCATGTTTTGTGGTCCCAGAACGGACTCTACATTATTGGTCTCATCTAAGACCCTTCCCTTATTGGCCCCCAAGCCATATAAAAGTAGGGCAAGATTGCATCCAGCCGGTTGATGGGGGAGACAACATGAGATAGTGGGATACTCAGGTAAGGGTTCCATGACCCTTGACCTCTCCTATGAGGGAAGATAAACAGTCAGCAAGCTCAGCGGAGGTGGTACTCTGTAGGAATACCCCAGCTGAACTCCCAAAGATGGCGGCAGTTTGACTTGGGGGTTGATACTGTACAACAGCTGTCTTCCACCTTAGCTTTATCATATTCTATACACTCACACATACTTACAAAATAAAAGTCACTCACCACAGGCTTTCAGAACCAAAGGCCTCAGCTAACAACGGGGATAAACTATTTCCATACTTGGATCATACCTGTGATAATAATCATCTTTACATTTATTAGAATCTGAGTCACAGATGTGAAATGGCCGAATTTCATGAGCTAAAGTAACTAACCCTATAGGGCTATAGGCAGAAAACACTGGTCACTTGTAATAGGAACAGCTATTCCTGTAAAGCTGAGTTCCCACCTAAGTCACAGTAAAGGACCATGCCAGCACATAACAGAGTGGTGCTTACAGTTCAAAAGAGAAATTAAGCAGGCAGGGAGAGCAGAGGCAGGCAGATCTCTGTGAGTTCAAGGCCAGCCTGGTCTACAGAGTGAGTCCAGGACAGCCAAGGCTACATAGAGAAACCCTGTCTTGAAAAACTAAAACAACAATAAAATGAGAGAAGCCAGGGGCGGTGGCATATGCCTTTAATCCTGGCATTTGGGAGGCAGAAGCAGGAGGATCACTGTGAGTTTGAGGCCAGCCTGGTCTACAAAACAAGTCCAGGATAGCCAAGGCTACACAGAGAGACCCTGTCTCGAAAAACTGAGAGAGAGAGAGAGAGAGAGAGAGAGAGAGAGAGAGAGAGAGAGAGAGAGAGAGAGATTAGTATTATCTAACAGTTTTATACCCAGCTAAATTTCTACTTGTGTATCAAGGCAAACAAAGCACAGCATCAGGCTGGGGAGATGACTCAAATAGTAAAGGGCTCCCAAAGTTTGGATTCCAACACCTATGTAAAACAACAACATGTGCCTATAATTCCAGTACTGTGGAGGCAGAGACAGGAGAATCCTTGGGGCCTGCTGGCCAGCCAATTTAGCAACATCAGTGATAGCCAAGTTCTATGAAATCAAAAAGTAAGATAGAGACATCCAACATTGACCTCTAGAGTCTATGCACATGTGTGGCATCACCACACACATGCACACTCGGGTTTGAGCATGCACATTTACTCGTGCTTAAAAAAATCAGTTTCAAACATAAGTTTATATACAAATAAAACACTTTTTGAAAGTTGCTTGATGGTGAAGCCCAGCCAATGAAAAAAAATCCCAGGACCAAAAAATAAAAAATAAAAAATAAAACTAAAGAATACAGACAACATAGCCCATCATGAAATTTCAAACCATCGAGTTTAGGCAAAACAATGACAGCACAAATTGGAACCCACCTAGACACGTAAGGAAGATTATCTGCCAAGCAAACTGAGGTGGATCTCTGTGTGGTGATGTGGCCCAGAATGGAGCCTTAGAATGTAGGGAGAGAAAGGAGACAGTCATTCAATGGACTGGCTCAGCATGGGATGCCAGAGTCTGCCCCCATCCCTTCGTTGGAGGGATGCTCTCAGTGCAAAAAGTAGGAGCCTGGGCAGAGTGAGGACGTGGAGGAGTGCTGGTGGCTCAGGGCAATGCCAGTCTGAGCTGGGTGAAGAAAGTGCCCTTACATGAAGGTGGTATTGGTAGAGCCCAGGCAGGGCATACGTCCCCAAGGGCTGGGCTTGGAGCAAGACAGGTTGAGCACAGTGAAAAGGAAGTCTTGGAATGGGGCATTTTGTTTTGTTTTTATGAGCTGGGGTAGGCACTAACTTCACTTGAGCAGCCTGTGTGAGGCCCTAGGTCCAATCTCTAGCACTGCGATTTTTAAAAGGTTTTATTTATTTGCCATTTTTCTGAAACTATGCGACTTATTTTAAAAATACACCTTGGAGCTGGGTGTGGTGGTGCATGCCTTTAATCCCAGCATTCAAGGAGGCAGACGCAGGTGGATCACTGTGAGTTCGAGGCCAGCCTTGTCTACAAACTGAGTCTAGGACAGCCAAGGCTACATAGAGAGACCCTGTCTTGAAAAAACCAAAACCAAACCAAACCAAACCAAACCAACCAACCAACCAAACAACAACAACAAAAAAAACCCTGCCTTGGCTGGGGATTTAGCTTTATTGGTAGAGTGCTTTCTGGCATAAACCAGGGGTGGTGGCATTACCTGTATCCCCAGCACTAAAGAGGTCAAGGAAGGGGATCACACAGTGAGTTCGAATTCAGCCTGGGGTACATTAGACTTATTTTCAATGAAGAAAAACGGGGTTTAAAAAAAAGGTTTATTTATTTTTATGGTATATGAGTGTTTTTTTTGTTGTTGTTGTTGTTTTTTTTGGTTTTTCGAGACAGAGTCTCTCTGTGTAGCCTTGGCTGTCCTGGACTCCCTTTGTAGACCAGGCTGGCCTCGAACTCACAGTGATCCGCCTGCCTCTGCCTCCCGAGTGCTGGGATTAAAGGCGTGCGCCACCACGCCCGGCCTTTTTTTTTTTTTTTTTTTTTTGGTGTATATGAGTGTTTTATCTGCAGAAGTTAACATCATAGATGGTTGGGGGCCACCATGTGGTTGCTGAGAATTGAACTCAGGACTTTTGGAAGAGTAAGTGGTACCCTTATCCACTGAGCCATCTCTCCAGCCCCAAGAAAAAAGTTTTAACTCACCAGATTTTTTTTTCTCCTTGATATTACAGATAACTACCTGGGGGGAAAAAAACAACAAAAAATATATTTAAAGTACCGTTTGACACACACATAGAAATTCAAAGTATATCACCTTTAAATTGCATAATTCCTTTCAACTTGCTTTCCTAATATATAATTTTAGGCGTACCAGTGTGGAAATGCATTATAATTTAAAAAGCATTTTAGAACTACTTCAAGGATACGAAGAGATAGAGACTGCACATACAGAACCCGAGACCTCTCAGACCACCTCAGCTTGCCACGTCCCGTTGTGGGAAGGGCTATAAGCTTTTGTCACAGGTGGAAGCAGTCTTGGCGGGCTTTACCCTCGGACACACCAAGGACACCTTGAGATAGACTGGGTGGAGCCACCCTGGGCCTGGAATTCAGGAAGCGGACCTGGGCACTCCACCTGGACTATTGTTTTTCTAATCAACTCTCAATGGGAGAAGGAGACCTTCTCCTTCTCAAGGGACACAGGCAGGCGGAGAGGAGAGAGCAGCACAGGTGCAGACCGGGCTTGAGCACACGTGGATCATCGAACAGGCTGCACCAGCGCACAGGCCCGAGACACCTAGGGACCTGAAGTTTCACTTTTTTCCCCCTCTTGTGTAATCTAGTTGGGTTGTATAATAAAGTTTAATTGTTAAGAAACAGAGCCTACATTCCGTCACCTTGTTCCCTGCCGCTACTAACAGGCACACAAAGCTTAGTCACCGGGTTTCTGGGTTGAACGTTAGAACCAACTTTTAAATTCCTTTGATTTCACACTTGTTATTTTCTTCTCTTTTGTGGTACAAGGCATCAAACCCGACGCCCGTACATGCGAGACAAGCGCTCCACCACTAAGCCACACGCCCAGCCCCCTCAGTTAGCTTTTTGGGCTACCCTGCCGCCACCACACGGATGGAGCAGGCTGCCTCGAGGTCGGGTTGCTTCATTTCCTGTCTTCTGAGAAGCCACAGTTGCAAGAGCCATGGCTGGGGGAAGCTGGTGCCACATTAAAGGCACGCCAGTTAGCTGCAGGCCGGCCAGAAGAGCAGTGATCTCAATGCGTTAGGCAAGAGTGACCCAGTTCCCCCAGCCTTAGGGCTTCCAGTAGCTGCCTCTGGGACATTTCCGCACACTTTTCTTCTATGCCTAATGAAAGCGCTTCTAGGACACGGAGAAAAAGATAGACTGGGTCAGAATAATGAATGGTTCAGTGGGCTCAGAGTTTTTTGTTTTTGTTTTTTTGTCGGAGGTACTCCATCAACTCCCCCCCCCCCTTTTTTTTTTTTTGCTGTTTTGCTTTTTTCGAGGCAGGGTTTCTCTGTGTAGCCTTGGCTGACCTAGACTCCCTTTGTAGACCAGGCTGGCCTCGAACTCACAGCGATCCACCTGCCTCTGCCTCCCGAGTGCTGGGATTAAAGGCGTGCGCCACCACGCCCGGCCTCCCTTTGTATCTGTAGTAGTTCCAAACTCTGATCCAAACTGCAGTTGATTGGGGAAAAAAAAATGTTTTAAATTATTAATCTATGATGAAAAAAAAACCCAAAACAGTGTAATAGTATGAGAGTACATATGCAGGGTTCTCTACAGTAACAGAACTCATAGAGTGAATATATACACATATATAGGTGTGTGTGTGTGTGTGTGTGTGTGTGTGTGAGTGTGATGGAGTTTATTAGAATTATTTACAGGGGGTGGTCCAGCCAATCCAACAATGGCTGCTTACGAACAGAAATGCAAGAATCTCGCAGCTGTTCCGTGCACGAAGCTGGCTGCCTCAGCTGGTCTTCAGTCCACCGCGGAATCCTGAAGAAGTCGGCTCTAGCGCCAGTGAAGGGACAGACTTGCCCGCGAGGACCGAGCGAGCGGGCAAAGGGCGAGCTTCCTTCCTCCGCGTCCTGCGTACAGGCGTGGGGCCAAGATCAGCGGTGGGTCGCGTGTCTCCCCACCTCAAAGATCCAGACTAGAAGTGGATCTTTCCACTTCAGATGATTAAGTTAAACAAAAAAACCCCTCACAGGTGTGCCCGGCCATCTTAAGAGTTTTAGTTAATTCCAGATGCAGTCAAGCCGATGATCAAAACAGCAATTGTACCAGGTCTCATTGTTAGGAATGGAGTTGGATTTACTTTAAGGCTATGTCCCCCCCTATATTGTTAATAGAAAAGGCATTTGTTGCGCAATAAAATGTGGGTAGTAGACACTGGTTGAGTTGCTACTGGGTCTTCATCTGGCAAAGTGCAAAATAGGCAACGTCACCTTTGTCCTGCGTGACTGCCTTTTAGTGCTTTTTCCAATATGGTTAAAAAGACACACAATTTAAAATGTACCTTTCCAACCACACTTAAGTCTATGGATCAGTGGTGTTAAGTTCATTTCCCAAGTTCTTACCATGCAAAATGCGAAGTCTATACCTGCTAAATACCTCGCCCTCCTCCTTGCCTCCGGTCCCGCGCCAACGCTCCGATCTTCACCGCTGTGAACTTAACTGCTCCAAATGTGCGCCACGGTTTAGGGTATGACTGAATCATTTTACTTAGAGTAACACATAGACTTGGATTTTCTACACCTACTTTATTTAGGGTCCTTAAGTACTTCAAGCTCACTTCTAACCCACTGCCCAGAGGAAGGGGATAAAGAATGTTAATAGGAAAAAGGGGGTTTTGGACCTGTTTATATGTAGTTCCTTGGGCCAATACCACTCTGCGTTGTCAAGATACCAGCAGTCCAGTCCAATAGGCAACACCAAACAGTCACACAAATCCATAGCGATGACACAATCCAGAACAAACCTCCTCAAGGTTCCGCCAAGGCGGCACGGGCCAGTGGAAGCAGCCTCTCTGGGACTTTTCTTTCTGTGAAGCGAGGACCAGTCAAGTGTTGCACTGTAGGGTAGCAATGCAACTGCCCGCTGGGTTCTATTTATACCCTGCCGAACATCACGCGCCCTCTCACGTGTCTGGTCCTAGCAAAAAAACGAACGTCCCAGGTCTTCTCACAAGAAGTGGTCCAGAAAAACATCACGTGACACAGCTGAGTCTTCAAAGAAACCAGGAACTTCCACTTCGGTACCGCCCTCCAGGCTCATGGCTGCTGGAACACAGGCTGTAATTGTCTCCGCTTAGAGCTAATACCCCACTGTCTGCATCTAATACATTTTCGTATCTATGCATCTGTTGATACGTCCGTTGTCTCCATCTCTTCACCACTGAGAATAATAGTGCTCTAAACACAGATGTTTGGAAATTCTTTTTAAAACCAAACAATAATTAATATACAATCAAACGTATGGATTCCTTTCTTTTCGGTTTTCGGTTTCTTTTTAATGACTTATTTATTTTCTGTGCATTGGTGTTTTGCCAACATGCATGTCTGTGTGAAGGTGCTGGGACTGGAGCTACAGACAGGCGTGTGCCGCCATGTGGGTGCTGGGAATTGAACCTGGGTCCTCTGTAAGAGCAGCCAGTGCTCTTAAGGGCTGAACCATCTCTCCAGCCCTTTAGGTTTTTGTTTTGTTTTGTTTTTTGTTTTTAAACAATGTTTCAGGTAGCTAAGGCTGGACTTGAACTCCATCTTTCCGCCTCTACCTTCCCAGTGCTTAGAGAACAGGCCTGCGCTGCTATGCCAAATGAAAACGTACACACAAGCAGTTTGACACACATATATTGATCAACGTAACTGTCACCCAAACGACAATACAAAATCATCCCAAGAAGCCCCCTGTGCCTCTTTTCAATCAATCAATCAATACCTTCCCCCCAAACAACCACTGGCCTGACTTTTAACATGGACTAATTATCTTGTTAACTTGATATAAATGGAATTACACAGTGTCTGGCTTCTTGGACTCAACTCAATGTTTTTAGATTCAGCTTCATGGTTATGATTCAGTCCTCTTCCCTGTATACCATTTAAAAAACTCATTGTGTTGGAATCTAGGTTAAGGGCATTATTATGCATAAGCTACAGAAACTCTGTGTGTGTGTGCGCACGCACTGATGCACCTGTGTACTGCTGCCGATGGAAGCTAAGCACATGCTCTACCACTGAGCTACATCTCCAAAATTCTTGTAGCTACTTTTTCAGATGTATTTATTTTATTTTCTATGGATGACTATTTTGCCTGCATGTGTGTATGTGCATCGTGTGTGTGCATCATGTGTATATGTGCATTGTGTGTATGTGCATTGTGTGTGTGCATCGTGTGTGTGTGCATTGTGTGTGTGCATCATGTCTATATGTGCATCATGCGTGAATGTCTGGTGCCAGGAAAAGTCAGAGGAAGGCCTGAAGCAGTATTAGAATATTTATTTAATTATTTTAAAATTATATGTGTATACGTACATGTACATGCCCACAGAAGTCAAAGGCATTGGACTCCTCGGGTCTGGAGTTACAGGCAGTCGTGAGCCCCTTGACATGATTGCTGAGAACAGCTTTTGGGGCTTCTGCAACAGCTCTACACACTCCAAGTAGAAGTTCTAAGTACTAATGTGGCAACCATGGAGCCTTCTCTCCAGCCACCCCCTTTTTTGTGAAAGAGAGGATCCTGAATGGCCGAGGCTAGCCCCGACTACAGGCTGAGGCTAGCCCCGACCTCACTACGTAGCCAAGGATGATCTTGAACACTGATCCTCTTGCTTCTACATCCCAAGTTCTAGCGTCACCACCGTTCACCACCACGCCTGGATTTCTGCACTCCTGGGGCTCTAACTCAGGGCTCCGTGTGTGCTGCATAAGCACTCGACCAGCTCCACACCCCGACCACTCCGGAGGCTTCTGCTCTTATCCTTTCATTTCCTCCTCTCTCAACCGTGCACGAGTTTCAGTTTTCCTCATAGATCACAATTTGGTATTGTCAGCTTTTAGAATTTTAGCCATTCGTGTGTGTGTGTGTGTGTGTGTGTGTGTGTGTGTGTGTGTGTGTGTGTGCATGTGTGTGTGTGTGAGTCTGTGTTTGTGTGTGTGAGTGTATGTGTGTGTATATGTGTGTGAGTGTGTGTGAGTGTATGTGTGTGTGTGAGTGTGTGTGTGTATGTGTGTGTGTGTGTGTGTGTGTGTGTGTGTGTATTCCTGTGCAGCTTTTTATTGGCTTTACCAATCAATTACAAAAAGCACTCTGGTGGATTTGCTAGGGAAGAACTTTTTGGATAGAGGCCGAAGACTCATAACTTAGTTTAAGAGGAGACTAGAACTTGTTCAAGCCTCCTGTCACCAAACCATGGAGAGTAGAGAAGACACAGCCTTGGATGGCTAGAACCACCAGGTTCACTCCCTCCCTCACACCTACAGCACACACACACACACACATACACACACACACACACACACACACACACACCACTTTGTTCTCCACGTGAGCTCCATTCACATAGCTGAGCTGGAGCCCCAATCCTGTCTTGGGGCAAAGCTAGGCTTTCATTCCGTTTCCCAGCTGCCCCTCCCCCCACAGTTGCCGCTGGTGAACTCTGACTACCACGACATGGGTGATCTCCAAACCTGTCACACAGCGTTTAGGGTGAAGACCGGCCTGTAGCAGCCTTGTTGGGAACTTTTTACAGATGGTTCTCAAAGAAGTAGCCTATTCCTTGAGATAGGTAAAGCAATAGAGATTTGCTTTTTTTTTCCCTGTTGCTTTTAAAAACAAGTTTTGTATTTCTGCAAACTCCAAAAGCTTTAGAATCCTGTTCTTTATTCTACTGATAACCACAGGTCAGGGATGTAATGTGGACACCATTTCTAATCTCAGCATCAATCTCCTCCGCCGTGAGCTTATCTAACCCACCCACAAACACACATTCTGCTAAGGTTTGGCTAGGGGAACCTCTCGCTAACTTAGAGGGAGGGGAGCCTGGAGAGATGGCTTCTGGTTAAGAGCACTGACTGCTCTTCCAGAGGACCTGAATTCAGTTCCCAGCACCCACACTGAGCATCTCACAGCTGCCTGTATGTAACACCAGTTCCAGGGGATCCATTGGCCTCTTCTAGTTCCTGTGATTCTGTGGGTACACACAAACACACATACACACACTGAAGAAGAAGAAGAAGAAGAAGAAGAAGAAGAAGAAGAAGAAGAAGAAGAAGAAGAAGCACAAACACACATACACACACTGAAGAAGAAGAAGAAGAAGAAGAAGATGATGATGATGATGCACAAACACACATACACACACTGATGATGATGATGGTGATGACATCTTTTTTTAAAATTTTATTTATTTTTATTTTTTTATTTTTATTTTTTTGGTGATGACATCTTTAAAGAAAGCAAACTGGGGAGAAACGACTACTGCTGTGCAATGTTTTGGGGTGGGGTTTGATTCCACCGGGGGTTTCAAGAATGACCTCTAATTCTAGTGTTCAGTGTTACGGTGAGCAAGAATGCATTTGATGGAGCCGTATCTTCACAATTTGTGTCCTGTCACCTCCCAGTTTTTCTATGTTTCTCAAAAGTATTAATGAGATGCTGTGGTTCTTCCTACACTCTTCTGGCCTCTGATAGTTCGGTGTTCTCAAAACTTTTTCCATTCTTGAAACAGAGCCACGAAGAGTCTTGGAGCACCCTGATATGGTAGTCCAGTGATTTCTTTCTTTCTTTCTTTCTTTCTTTTTTTTTTTTTTTTTGTCAGCAAGTAAACTGGCCTCTTTAAAGAAAAGTAATTCCACTTTCGATTGCTACCTTTACTCTGTGAACAACCATGGTGGCCAACAGAAGTTGATGAAGAATAGCATTGGTGCTTAGAAAGACAGATTCCCCTAAATTTGTTATTTGAGACAGGGTCATGCTATGCTGCATAAGCTGGCCTTGAACTCTTCATCCTTCTGTCTCAGCCTCTTGAGTACCGGGTTTAGAGATGTGCGTCATCATCTGCACTCAGTTCCATGGGCCTTTTTTTTTTTTTCAAGACAGGGTTTCTCTGCGTAGCCTTGGTTGTCCTGGACTCGCTTTGTAGACCAGGCTGGCCTCGAACTCACAGCGATCTGCCTGCCTCTGCCTCCTGAGTGCTGGGATTAAAGGCATGCACCACCACACCCAGCTCCATGAGCATTTTTTAAGGAGGGGAAATGTCGGTAGCCGGTCACCTCTTAAGGGAGAAAACAAGAGTGACAGAATGTTCGTCTTTAATTAGTAAAATCTCAATTTCATAGTGTAGAAAGGACCTTTTTAAATTTTAGCATATAGGTAAGTGTTCATGTCATCCTCAAAATAACATTTTATCTAGATTTTTTTTTCTAGGAAAGGGATACCTTCATCTTTTTTTTTTTTTTTAATAGCACTGAAAGCCTCCGAGGTTCTAATTAATCTGACCTGTGTGTTCTTTACTTCCAAATGCCCACATAGAGACAGTGATTAGCCAAGACCTGCTGGGTGAGCTACTCTGTGGATGGGAGACTCTGGAGGGTGTAACTAAGGAGACCCCGGAGGATGTAACTAAGGACCAGGAAATGATAAAGACGAGAGGTGCGGGGACAGGGCGGTAAGCAACACCGGAGACTTGACTTCCGGAACATCAGCTCCCTCAGGAAACGTGCTGTAATTCCTGCTAATCTTGTCTTATCGCTGCTTGCACACGTTTCTCTAATTTTTTATCTGGATTCATCATCTGTTCTTTCCCCTCTTTGAGGATTTTCCACACGTGACGAGCAATGAGGTAGTAATTGCTTCCTACGAGGTGCTTCGGCAAGCCTCCTGCCTTGCTCGGCCTCGCACGCAGGCTTTCTCCGGGGCGCAGAGCATCACTCTTCTCCTAGTCCTGTGACCGAGCGGTGGCTGCACATCGTTCGCATAAATAGCATCAATTTCTTCACCTTCTGGTGCCTTGGCTTGTCCCCCCTCCTGAGACGGAGTACAGCTGGCTGGGTAGGAATGTGCTTGCGCCAACTGAGTCTCAGCAAGCATTTCCATCAAAGTTGGAGGCTGATACTATCAGCTTCAGGAAGGATTACTGTTAGTAACCGAACATTTTAATTGATTTATATTTACATCTTGGTATATGTGGCTAACGGGTTGTGAGTTGCACTCTGGGCTCTAGAGGCAACAGAACACAGTTCTGATTTCTTGTCTTTTTTTTTTTTGTTGTTTGAAAATGCTTTTGGCTCTGGGGATGCTTACGTACATCTGGGCGAGAGAACAAACACTTGGTACCATTTGAATGTGTTGCTACAGTCTAGGGCCGGGCTCCGGCAAACCTATAAAATCAATATGAGATACGAGCGAAGCTGTAACCTAGCTCCTTGGGTCCTAAAAGCAAATTCACACCTAAAAGAAATCCAGATCCACACTTATAAATGCTGTAAAACTAAGTGTGGAGAATATTCACTGCAGGTGCTGTGGGGAGTATCAGGAAGGAAGCTCTGGGGACAAAACCACCACGCCCCAGCTAGGTCAACCATATTAAAATGCATGCATGGTCAGTAGCATTTAATATGCTCACTGCCGGCTCTACAGAATTCTATAAAGTTTTATTGTCCTAAAAGGAAAGCCTGCTTAGCAGTGTCCCTCCAGCTATGGCTTCATTTTCAGTAGTTTGTTGTGGTTAATTTAAAAGTATGGCCTAATAAATACTTGTTATTAGGCTATAGTTATGACTACTGGTATTATCTAATCACTTTTTACAATCATTAATGACACAGATACACACCAGGCGATGGTGGCGCATGCCTCTAATCCCAGCACTTAGAGAGCAGAGGCAAAGACAGGCAGATCACTGTGAGTTTGAGGCCAGCCTGGTCTACAAAGCGAGTCCAGGATAGTCAAGGCTACACAGAGAAACCCTGCCTTGAAAAACAAAACAAAACAAAACAAAAGACACAGATACCTGATGATTTTAGAATCAGCCTTTGCCTGGGGCAAGGCAGATATTACCTTGTAAGCTAGCCTCCATTGTCTTTCAGTCTCCATCCCATTCCAACTGATTCTAATAATTTCTATTTGGTTACCTCCCATCCAGAATCCCAAAATACTTGCTAAGGTTGTTCATTTTGGCCATCTCTTTTCTATGAGGAGCTTCAGCGTTCTTCCTCTGGGCCCACATGGCTCTTTTCCTGTCCCATGGCCATTTTCTTCCTACCTCCTCGGTCCCCATCTGCTTCCCTCCCAAGATCCTCTCTGTCCTCAAAGGCCTCAAAGACCTTAGAACTTTAGCCATACCTACCCATTTGCCTGCCCATGTGTGGCTTTTATTGGTCAAACAGGAATACGTTTTTAGGCAATGTAACATAGCAATACTTGGGGCACATTAAAAGACAGTAAGTAGTAATTAGCATCCAAATACATCAGACCAGCCTCCAACAGCAGTTTCAGTTACCATAGTGAACCAAGATACGAAAACATGAGATGGAAAATTCTAGAAATAAGTGATTCAAATGTTTTAAATTGCATCCCATTCTGAGAAATATGACAGAATCCTACATTGTCCCGCTCTGACCAGCTTGGGACATGAATTATCCTTTGTCCAGTTTCCACGTTGTAGATGTTACCTACCTACTTGTAGGTCAATTGATGGCCCATTGGGTTATCAAATCCTCTGCTACTGGATTACAGTGTTTGGGTCCAAGTAACTTCATTTTGTTTAATGGTGGTCTCAGAGCATGAGAGTAGGGACACTGACAAAATACTTTAGTGAGGAAAGGAAAACAAACAAGCAGACAAACACCATTCAAATGCTAGGCTGGGGAGATGGCTCAGCGGATAGAGTGCGTGTCACGCAAACATCATGAGAACCCGAGTAAGAGCTGGGCACAGTGGCCAACATCTATAACTGTAGGGTTGGGAGAGGCTGAGACAGGAGCATCCTGGAGCTCATCTTTGGTTTTAGGCACCTGCCAGGAATCTTAGGCTCATGAGAATAAGGAGGACCACTGACCCATTGAGCTGTCAGTCTTCACATCCCACTGAACCTGGCTTTGTTTCTAATTACGTTGGTTAATTCTAAAGGATAACCAGGATGGAAATCGAGCAGATAACCATGACTTACCAGTAATCTAGTCTTCTCCGAGGCTTGCCTACATAGAGCTCCACCCCGAGCCAACAGTCCACTTTAGAACTATCACATGGTCCCATAAGTCGCCCACAACAACTGAGCTTTGGGGAAGTCATTATCTGGGGGGGGGGGTGCGGGGGGCGGAGGACTTTGGTGGTTTAGCTAGTGTAATGTCGCCCCAGGTACTCTCAGTCAGTCCTCACCAATGCTCTATAAGAAAGCCCAAGAAACTGACAGCTTCACCATGCTATGCTTCCGTGGGATCTTTATGCCCATCTGTTGTCGGTGCCCTGTGTGGGTAAGTAGCTGTTTGTTCACATTTCCCAATGAAAAGGTCACACAATACCACCCCATTCCTAGATATCAGCCGCCACATTCTCAAGCCCCCCTGGAGCGTTTGCTTTGTTTTTAAAAAAATGCCTTTAGATTTATTTATTTTATGTGTGTGCATGTTTTGCCTCCATGTATAAAGTGGTGTTTGAAGTTTCCAGAGAAAGGTGACAAATGTGGTGCTGGGTACCAGTTACTTAATCTCTTAGAACCTGTACTCTGACCTGAAAAATGAGAATAATTCAGCCCTCCAGGGGTTGTATTTCAATAAGTTGTAGCCCTAAGAAACTAGCTCTGGTTGACAATGCTTTCATTATAGGGATAATGGCTAGTTAAGGTACAGAGCAGTTGCCTGGTATGCACAAGGGTTAGCCCTGCCCAAAAGAAAAATAGTAAACAAGTAAAATTGGTTTCTCCATAGGTGGCCTGAGATGATCTGCAAAGAATAGTTCACTATTTACTTGACCTGGCAAAACCCCACAAAACTGTGCCTATCTAGAGGCCTAAATTGTCCCTGAAGAGAAGGCGGCACAGAAGGGGGGGAAAAAAGAGATTCCAGAAGATCCTAAACATTATGGCATAGGAAACTTTCCGCTGCTGTGAAAAATACTGAGATGCAGCCAGTCTAAAAAGAGGGAGGTTTTACTTTGGCGCACGGGTTCAGTCTCTGGTTGACTGGCCTCTTGCTCTGAGCCAGCGGGGGTGCCGCAAGTAATGCCGGGAGCATGTGGCAGAGGCTGCCTGTTCAGCTTGTTCTTGACTGTTGTTCAGAGGTTCGTCTGTTCAGCCATCTGTTCTTGACTGCTAGGGACCAAGAGCGGAAGAGACCAGTGTCCCCATAGCCCCTTCAAGGGCAAAGGCCCAGTAGCCTACCCTCTTCCATTAAGTCCCCTCTCCTACAGTGCCTGTCAGCTCCCAGCAGTGCTTTCAGCCTGGTGACCAACCCTTATTAGCACATGGGGCGCTATTTATGACCTAAACCACGGCAGCACACGAATACATTCGGCTTAAAATAAACACGAAGAAGAGTAAAAAGACACTGACTCATTCGTAGATGTGCCAGATGATATACACAAATAGGAGCGGTGTGAAGTGGCAGAACTCAAGGTGGCTACAGTCGCTGCCGAGTGCCATCTGCTGTGGCTGGTTCTGCCATCACCTCCGGCTCTGGAAGGCAAGTGTCCTGTTTCCTGGGTCCCTCAGAAACAGTGTTTCTGCCTTCTGCGTTAGCCATGGTCTCTGGTTCTTTATGTCATCGGCTCCCAGTATGAACTCTGTCACCAGTTCATCTGCTTGGCAGACTGTAGGCTATACGCCCTGTGTGGGCAGAGCATGCCTGTCATTTCAGTCTGAGGAATGGGAGACCGTGCTGCCTAAAACTCCCAAGGGGGAGGGTTGCCCTAGTGGGGGAGGGGCCTAGATGCCGAACAGCCAAGAAGAGGGCATGTTTCCTTTCAAACTGTGGCGACTATCAAGCTAACCTGTATGAAGTGTATATTGTAAACTATATTGCTATGTAGTTGCTGCTTACTTCCCTGCACTTGCCCCACTGCACTCAGTCAGCCGACTTCCAATCCAGGCAAGGCACCTTGCTAGATGTTAACACAAGTTAAGATGCTCTGCAAGTCGTTGTTTACAGGCGGTCCCCCCGAGGTTCTGTTCCCCCGCCAAACCCTTGATTTCCACTGCGGATGCAGGTGGCTCATGGGAATCAGACACTACCACCCCTAGCCCCAGCCAAGCCCCAGCCAAGCCCAGGCTACGTGACTTCTCCCCGGCCACAGTGATTGGTTCATGGGTAGGCGTGAAACCAGATATTTGGCTCCCTCAAGGGCGAGGTCTGCTTTTCTTGCCAGGTGTGAGTGAGAGGGCAAGTGGCCTTGGGAGCTCCCAGCAGCCGTCTTGGAATCACACGGGGAGTCAGGCTTAGAAGAAAGCAACCGGGGCAGAAGGCAAGGCCAAGGGGCAAAAATAAACTTGGCCCTTGGACGAAGCAAAGCCTGAACACAGGTTTCTCCGTTGAGCTTCTCAGTTATATGAGCCGATACATTCCATTTATTATTTAAGCAAGATAGAGCCAGGTTTTCTACCATGTACAAATCAAAGTGCCGGATCCCTGCTTCCTTCCCTGTCACTAGGACAGATACTGCCCCCCGCTGGGGCAACCCTCTCTCTTAGGAGTCTTAGGCAGGACCGTCTCCCAGTCCGCAGACTGAAAAGACTGAAAAGTTTCCTCTGCCCGCACAGGGCCGAATAGCCTACATTTTGCCAAGCAGATGAGCCTGTGACAGAACTGTCCCTCTCGTGGTGGCTCATAGTCTTTCAAAATCACTGTCCTGGTTTCAGGATTCAGTGGCAGTGTCCCATGCCCTGGGAACTAGTTCTAGCTGACATCTAAAGTAGGGATGGGCGTGCCACACACTCGCTGCAAGAGCATTTGCCTAGCCCTGGCTTCCATCCCCAAAACTGAGAAGAAAAAAAAAAACACCTTTTAAGCAGGCGCTTGATAGTCTTATCTATGGGCTATGTAATGGGTTCAAGGCCAGCCTGGGCTACTGTGTGAGACCTCACCTCTAAATAAAGCAAAACAAATGAGGAACTGGAATAGGCCTACTTAACCAAAACCAAATCTGAAACGTTAATAAACACCTTTCAATTCCCTTTGGCATAGGAGGAGAAAGACGTGAGGGAATTCAGAATTTTGTCAAACAAGCCAACCGTTGTGGCACATGCCTTAAAACCCCATACTCAGGAGGCAGAGGCAGGCAGCTTCATTGAATCTGAGGCCAGCCTGGTCTAGAAAGTAAGTTTTAGGACAGCCAGAGCTGTTTCACAGAGAAACCCTGCCTCGAACAAACAAACAATCTGTCAAACAAAAAAGCCACAGAAGCAAATGATAACATCAAGGAAATATAAAACAAACAAAACAAATTCCAGTTTTTAATTTTTTACATGTATGTTTTGCCTGTATGTATGTATGTATGTATGTATGTATGTATGTGTACATACAAGCACCAGCGGAGGCTTGAAGAGGGTGTTGGATCCTCTGAAACTGGAGCCACGGGCAGTTGTGAGCTGCCATGTGGGTGCCAAGAGCCAAAGTCAGGTCCTGTGCAAGAGCCGCCAGTGCTCTAGGCCCTGAGCCACCTCCCCAGGTCCACACCCGGTTGTCTAAACACAGGCTCCTCGCGGGAGCATTTCCTGAGGCAGGGATGCCTTTACGCACGCACGATTCACTGGAGAGGTGTCATGAGGAGCAATCTGTGAAGGCTTAAAGGAAACAGGATAAAGGGGGAAAGCTAAGAGGGGACAAACAAACTCTAACTGCAGTCTGATTCCATAGAAAGTGTCGCCCCATCCAGAGGCAAAGCTGGGCTGGACCTTGGCAAAGGGTGGGCTGAAAGCGAAAGCCCCGCCTGTCAGATCAGAGAAAGCTTTCCGGAACATGTGCCAGCGTAACTAGGAGGTGGGTTAAGGGCAAGAGCAGGTAAGCCGCAAGGATTGCCAGGCCAAAGTCCATCCTGAGTTTTCCCTTGATTAACACTTCCCTTTCACGCTAAGATCGCTTTCTTTTCCTGCTCGCAACGGAGCAGCAAGGGCATGAAGATTCTGGCTGAGCTGCATGGTCTCCTCATCTTTTTTTTTTTTCTGTCAGCTCCTCTCGTTCTTTAAGCCGATGGGGCTCTGCGGTGCCGAGTTTAAGTCTTCGGATTTCTTCCTCCACAGGCACTAGCCGCATACACACTCACCTGCATGTTGCATTGCATTTCTTTCTTACTGACCCACTGACCCTTAAAATGATTCTCGCATCCTTTTTTTTTTTTTTTTTTTTTTTTTTTTTTTTGGTTTTTCGAGACAGGGTTTCTCTGTGTAGCCATGGCTGTCCTGGACTCACTTTGTAGACCAGGCTGGCCTCGAACTCACAGTGATCCTCCTGCCTCTGCCTCCCGAATGCTGGGATTAAAGGCGTGCGCCACCATGCCCGGCTGATTCTCGCATTCTTGCCATAAGCCTCACCGACCTGTGTCTCTGTTGCAGGCTTGTCTGTGATCACCCTTCACTTTTTCCTCACTGTGAGTCATCTGTGTGTATGATACGCATAGACTTTAAGTGGAGCAAAGTACAGCGGACCCCGTGGCGTGGTGATAGGGGCACCGGAGAGGTTCCACAGACGGAGCTGATACCTGCAGCTCTGCCGTGTGTCTTGTATTCTTGCCGGAGCTAGCCAGTAGCAGCCTAAAACTGAGAACCCTTTCAGGGTGCCTTGCCAGCCTGCAGTGTCGCTGTGAGCATCGCTTGGGCTAATGTACTCAAAAGCCCACATAAATATAAGGAAATGCTATTACGCAGATTATGATCGACATGATAATTTTCTTTCTTACCCCAAACTTGTTTTCAGATGTGAGGGTCGGGAGTTGGGTGTTAATCTCAGCTATTTATGGAGGTTAAGGCCAACCTGGGCTACCTGAGACCCTGTCTCACAAAACAAAAGAAAATTCACTAGTAATCTCTGGACTGCCAAACTCAGTGGCATAGTTTAGTCCTGGTTGTACTTGCCCTCTGAGTAACATTTAGCATAATCACTTCTTTCTCCTTCACATTCATTGTGAGAACCCCCAACCCTCTCCCTCCCGCCTTCCTTCCTTCTTTCCTTTTTTCTTTTTCTTTTCTGAGACCGACAAACTGGCCTGAACTCTTGTGTAGCCCAGACTGGCCTCAGTCTCCTATCCTCCTGCCTTACCTATCAGGTGCTGGGATTACAGGCACCCAGGCCCACACCTGACAATAAACACATCCTTTAGGCTTCCGAGAACTCCTGCTTTTCTCCCACTTTCTGACCACTCTGAGGCTTTCCTCTGTCCACCTGCGCACATGGAAGCACCGCGCAGTGTTCACGTGGCTCTTTCCGGCTCTCTTTCCTCCCCCGCCCTCGGCCCCCGCCTCCGCGGCAGTCCTGCCTTAAAGCTTAAATGTCTCCCTACCCTGGATTCAAACTGAGATCTTCAGCTCGGATCTCTCCTCAGACCTCGTATTTCCATCTCCAACAGCCTGTTTCACTCCTTAGATGTCTGACAGGCGTCTCTACAAATACAGTTTCAGCTATTTGCCCACAAGCCTGCCTGTCCTCGAGTCTTCCTCCTCCAGCAAATGGTACTCCACTCCGTAGCGTTAGTTGATTACCTTAGATGCTGGCGGTCTCATTAACTCTTCTAGTTCTGTCACACTAGCCCATCAACGAGTCTTATCATTCTACCTTCAGGATATATTTAGAATACAATTTCTTCTCAACACTTCTGTGTCACCATGAACTGTCCCAGGCCATTTTTTTGGCAAGGACCCCGCATTGAATAAAAATAAAAAAGTGTGTGTGTGTGTGTGAGACCTGAGCACTGCCGTTCTTCTCCGCTTCGTGACGGCAATGCAACATCACCACTTTGCTCACACACTTGTCACCGTGCCGTTCCACCATGATGGACCCTATCTTCCTTGTACCGTCACCCCCAAATAATCCATTTTTCTTCAGCTGCTTCTGCCAAATATGTCACAGCAGGGAGAAGAATAACTAATACACTGTCTAAAAATTTATTTTGAGTACTCACTTTCCATCTGCTCACATTGATGCCTCCTAGGTTATATAAATTCCGCCAAAGGCAGGATCTCTTTTATGGTGGTAATGATTCAGGCCCCATGCATGCCTATTGCGCCAATCAACTACAACCCCGGTCCAAGTGCCATCTGCTATTTTTCTTGATTGCTGTCAATAATGTCTGGGATATATGATGCATGTGTAATAAATGCTTGTTAAATAAATGGATGCAGTGTGGTCACATTTAAATTGAGACTCCTTAGAGTGGCAACTTTGGTCTGTGAAGAGAGCTGCTTGCGTTCAGATGGGGCCACAGTACCTTCCCTACACGGACTTAGCTGTCATCCGGCCCGCTCAACTCATTTGAAGACCGACTTCAGGGACACCGCTTCAGAAATTGTTCCCTTCCCACTACCTCCTAGACATGCCTACCTCCTCTGATACCCGGCCTCACAACACACACACACACACACACACACACACACACACCTGGAACTCAAAAGTTAGAGGCAAGAAGAACAGATGTTCAAGGCCAAGGCCATCCTTGGCTACATAGTGAGTTGGAGGCTAGCCTCGGCTACAGAAGACTCTGTCTCAAAAGGAAAAAAGCTAACATATGAAGAGGCATGCCCGCTCTGGATTTCACACAGGCACCTCAAGTCTGAAAGCTCTCAAGCCCAATGGCCAATTCCTTTCCCACACCTCAAGCTCCTTCTGCTTAGCTTTTCTTCTGACATCTTTCTTTCTTTCCATGGCAAAGCCACCTTCCTGGCCACCCTCACTGGTCCTGTCATTTTCCTCTTTTGTATTCTTCCCTTTGTTCTTTTTCAGGCAATTGTTAAACATTGTAAACCCAACAACCTAAATACCCACCCACCCCCAACGCTCCTTTCCTTACAGTTTATTTATTTTATGTGTATGACTGTTTTCCCTGCATGTGTGTGTGGTGCCTGTAGAGGTCAGACAAGGGCGTTGAATCCCCCGGAACTGGAGTTTATGGATGGTTGTGAACGACTATGCAGGCACTGGGAACAAACTTGCATCTTCTACGAGAACAGAGAATGCTCTTAATTGCTAATCCATCTCTCCAGCCAATTCTTTTTTTTTTTTTTAGATTTATTTATTATTATGTATACAGTGTTGTCTGCTTGTACACCTGCAGGCCAGAAGAGGGCATCAGATCACATTATAGATGGTTGTGAGCCACCATGTGGTTGCTGGGAATTGAACTCAGGACCTTTGGAAGAGCAGGCGGTGCTCTTAACCACTGAACCATCTCTCCAGCCCCAGCCCACTCTTTTTAAAAACAATTTCAGGTGCAAGGGCGTTTTGTTTGCATGTATTTATGTGCACCATATGCATGCAACACCACTGGAGGCTAGAAGGGGGAGGCTGATTGCCTGGACCTGGAGCCAGACAGTTCTGAGCCATCGTGTCCATGCTGGGAATTGAACCTGGGTCCTCTGGAAGAGCAGTCATCTCTCCAGCCCCAAATCCTTCTGCCTTTCTGAGTTTAGCAGAATCAGCTCTTGTCTAAATGGAGCTTCTCATTAGCCTACTGCACACACTCGGCACATTCTTGCTAAAGCATAGGTGTTACCTATTTCACTCTCACACACAGCTCTGTAGCTAACACTACCCCTACTGCCCAGCATGGCGTTCTAGGTCGCTCATTATTTGGCCATCCTACCTTTGTGGCTTTGCCTCTTATTCTTATTGCTTCTCCCAAGGTGTTTTCTGTTCTAGCCACTGTTCCCTGTACACTTTGCTAGTCCCTCTCCCTGGTCCCCCCCTCCCGCCCCCGCTCTCTTGCTTATTTCTATTAAAAACAAAACTAAGGCTGGGGGCATAATTTAGTGGTACAGCATTTGCCTAGCATGCATGAAACTGAGGTTTCAGCCCCCAGGGCACTGGTACTCATACACACACACACACACACACACACACACACACACACACACACACAATGATGGTCTGTTATACATGTAAATCATCTCAGTTGAGGTCAGTGGTTCTCAACCTTCCTAATGCTGTGACCCTTTAATACAGTTCCTCATGTCGTGGTGACTGACCCTCAACCATAAATTTATTTTCGTTGCTACTTGCTAACTGTAATTTTGCTACGGTTATGAATTGTAATGTGAATTTCTGTGTTTTCTGATGGTCTTAGGTGGCCCCTGTGAAAGGGTCATTCGACCCCCAAAGGGTTTCCTACCCATAGGTTGAGAACCACTGCTCAAGGTGAAGAATCTAGAACATGACTGATAAGAACTGGGTACAGACATCAAAGCCGAAGGGCTAATAACACGACGGAGGTGTTCTCTGACTCAGCGTAACCGCCTTTTCTTTTGTAGTCTACCAGCAGGTGTTTGTTTTGAAGATCATGACACAGAAACAATAACAGGCCAAACACTCAGCTACTCGCCGCCAGATTTCTTTCTTTGTCTTTTTCTTTTCTTTTCTTTCTTTTTTTTTCTTTTGGTTTTTCGAGACAGGGTTTCTCTGTGTAGCCTTGGCTGTCCTAGACTCACTTTGTAGACCAGGCTGGCCTCGAACTCACAGCGATCCACTTTCCTCTGCCTCCCAAGTGTTGGGATTAAAGGCGTGCGCCACCAAGCTCGGCTTGCAGCCAGATTTCTAGAGCTTGCCCGCCCACCGCCGTGACCTTGTGCCTCCATGTCTTCAACTTTGAAACTGAAACAGTTGTGCCTACCTCTTTGGACTGTGTGTCCTCCTGTGCTGTTACAAAAATGCCCGCTATAGACTTGCCCTGATGGCGCATGCTTGTCATCTGCTGCGCCTGTGTTCTCTGGGCCCTCAGTAGATTCTGCCTCCGAGACAGATCTCCCCCACTCATCTCCCAATGCTCTTGAACTCACAAAGCGGACCTCGTAATAGCTGTGTGCTCCATAAGTGGCTGTCAGAATGAGTTTATAATGCCAGACGAGGCATTTACAAGTGCATGATCATGATCATGCTGTCTTCTTTTTAAAAAAAAAAATTTATTTATTATTATGTATACAGTGCTCTGCCTGCATGTACACCTGCAGGCTAGACAAGGGCATCAGATCACATTATAGATGGTTGTGAGTCACCATGTGGTTGCTGGGAATTGAACTCAGGACCTCTAGAAGAGCAGTCGGTGCCCTTAACCTCTGAGCCATCTCTCCAGCCCCCCATGCTGACTTCTTAATCATCTACAAATCTTCTGAATAAGGCTGGCTATCCACTAGATTCTGCTGTTTTTTTAAAGATCCAGATTACTCCCACTCAGCTTCTGTAAACAAGAAGCCATTAAAAAAAAAAAGCGTCCCCCAAGTTTGGTTATTTGTGAGCCAGTACTTTTGTGGGAGGCGGAGTGAGAAAGGGACACCTGTCACAAGCTTCCAGCCTTCTGAAACAGAGGGTGATATTCAGCTGTGGGTAACTACAATGCCAGCCTTCTGCCCTGCTGTTCCCCTTCACTGAGCAGTGACCTGGTCTGTAGCTTTGAGTTTCATAGACTTGCCAAGTTGTACTTGGAAGGAAGAAGGCTCCAGCCTTTTCAGAGCCCACAAGTGCGCCGTGGGAGGCCGAAGGACACCAGGGAAGGCACTGGCTCAAGTTACCTACCTTTATTTCACCGACATTTGCTTATTTGTGCTTCAGCCACTTTCCCTAGTTGAAGCTGCCCTCCCAGGGTGAGGGGGCATTCAGAGAAGAGAAGGAAATGATAGAGAAGGAAATACTTGATTAGAAGTTAATAAGTCTCCTGGGCTCCTTTGCTTTGGGTGATGATGGAGCACTCTGAGAGGGGCAGAGGGTCTCTGCAGGGAGTTGGCCTTGACTTCAGATGAGCGACAGCTGTTGTGCACGATGCATGCACGATGCAGCCTGGCCTAAGAAGTGGGGCATGGAGAAGAAGTGCTCACAGAGCCAGAGTGACAGTGTATTGTCTTAACACTTTCCTCTGCGATTTGGAGGGAACCCGCCATCTCGGGAGGACAGCTCATTAAGATGCAGAACGTTAAAAGGGGAGGTGACACTTCCCCCTCCTCCCAGGAAGCTCCATTAGTTCCAGAAGCAAACACTTCTTTGGCTCCAGGAAGTTCCTGAAACGGACCAGATTTACCAGACTCCTCCCCCTCCCTCACCCCCAAGCATATAAACAGTAAAGGCTGCAGAAAGAGGCTTTCAGACCTGCTAAGCTGCCTGGAGGAGACTCTAGGGGGAGGCAGGGGCCGCCTGAGGAACCCAGAGGATGTTTTAAGCCAACTGAATTGACTAGAAGAGGCAGGGTCAACCTGTTGGGGTGAGCTTTTGGTGATGCCGCTGTTGCCTTTCCCTCGATTCTGCTCCTGTAAGCAACCCCTCACTCGTATTCCTGTAAGTAACCACAATATAACTAATTGGCTCCCCAAGTTGGATTTTAGCGGTGTCTCTGTCATTGGTCCCATATCCGGGGTGAGCAGCCATTTGTTCGTGTCTCTGTAGGACCGGTGTCCCACCACACTGCTGGTTACCATGGCAAAGCACTAGTTCAGTTTGGAGCCAGCCTGCCATTCCATTTCACTCCTACAGTCACTGGCATTCAGCTCCTTCCTTCCGCTTCCTCCAGATCCACTCTTGTTCAAGGCCTGGTCATGCCTTTCTGGACCATCTTGAAGGTCTCTCGGCCTCATGTCTAAGCCTCGATTGCTTATTTCATTCTCCAAGTTACTGCCAGACGGGGATTTTTCTAAATCAGCTTCAAGTCCATCCTTGGCTCTCTCTCTGGATCCTGGATCAAGTGTAGTGCCCAGGTCTTAGTTTGCAGGGTCCTTCTGTTTTGGCCCCGTGTCCCTGGGCTTCTTATTACCTCCACATCTCTGATCCCCATCACCAGCACCTTGGACCTACAAACAATTCTAGAACCCACGGTCTCTGTTCCCAGACTTCGCAACCTTCTGTGTTTGCTCCTCCTTCTACCCGGAATTCTTTCTTTCCCTCTTGGCTCCTTCCCCCTATCTTTCTGTTTCCCTCCTACTCAGAAGGAACGAGATTTCTCCCGAGAACGCCTCCACGGATGTACAGCAGCATTTATCACAGGCTGCACCCGAGTCTCTAGCTAGGCGAACAATGCATTGCCTCCCAGCTCCCAGCTTTCGAGATTCTGAATTTTATTTTTATTTTATGTGCATTGGTGTTTGCCTGCATGTATGTTTGCATTAGGTCCTACAGACAGTGGTGAGCTGCCATGTGGGTGGGGATTGAACCCAGGTCCTCTGGGAGAGCAGCCAAGTGTTCTTAAACTCTGAGTCATCTCTCCAATGCCTGCCCCCCCCCCCCCAGCATGCAGCTTTGACACACATTACTTACTCATAAATACCTGCTAATCACTGAATTCCACTGGTCCTATGAAGATTCAATTATAGTTCAGAAAGAGACCTTGAAATATCCAGTACTGAAAGAAGGGGATGATAATGATGAAGAAGAAGATGATAATAGTTATCACAATTATGTTGTTAGAGGGTTAGAATTTCACACTTGATACAAGGATTGCCAAACTTTCATATTTCTTCAAGCTAAAGTGATTAAACCCTATTTGGAAGGTTAGTTTTTTCTGGATTTACCCAAATACCCGCGTGGGGAATTACACTTGCTGAGCAGGTATTTCTAGAAATGCCAAATCTATCTCTTAAAAACAGCATTACGAAACTATAGCTATGGGTGTACAGAGGTGATCTAGATGTTCCTACTCAAAATCAGTGCTAGCGGAGGGCAAAATGATTCTCTCTCCAATGAGAGCCGAGCCTAGCACACATAGACGACTGACTGCAGCCCAACACTCTTGGTGCACTGAAACAGACCACATTAACAGAGGGAGCCTACCACGGCAGTTTCCACTTCATAAAGGAGACATCTAGCCACGCGGCAAATCAAAAATAGAATGGATTGCTTTATGAGGTGCACCAGGTGTCTCATTCTAATCAATAGCATGCAGGCAGGTGGGCGCAAGCCCAGGAAGAACTCCTCACCAGGGAAAAAAGGTGCAAAGAAGATGAACCTTTGATTCTTCAACGTGGGTTCTTTCTAACTTACTGATTTTTCTCAGGAGTCCTTGAAATCTTGGGAACCTTTTGATTCTTTCGATTATCGGCTCTTAAAGCGTTTAAAGCGTGGCAAGCGTGGCTGAGAAACGGTGCAACAAAGAAGGGGGTTAGTGAAAGCTCTCAGAGAAAAAGGGGTACGAATTTCCGAGGAGAAGCCATAAAGAAGAGACTGAACGCAAAGAAGGGAAGCCTGAGAGCAGATGTAGAAGAGGAAATAGGGAGGCAGGGAGGACAGAGAGAGAGAGAGAGAGAGAGAGAGAGAGAGAGAGAGAGAGAGAGAGAGAGAGAGAGAGAGAGAGAGAGAGAGAGAGAGAGAGAGAGAGAGAGAGAGAGAGAGAGAGAGGAACCTTTAGTGAAGGAAGGGAGCGTGACTCAAGTCTCTAGGAACTGGTAGAGTGGAGAAGGCACGCCCGGAGGGAATCGTCCGCTTTAAGGAAGACCCTGCCCCCTCGCGTGACGCCCCGGCATTCCGGGCTACGATTGGCTGAGGCTCGAGGGCGGGATGGGGTTGCTAGGCGCGGAGGGGATCCGGCGGGCTGCCACCGCCCGGAGTGCGGAGCCGCAGGAGTGGAGCGGCGTTAGCGGCTCTGCTGGAAGATGGCGAGCGGCCGGGGTGAGCGGCAGCCCTGGCGGCTGGGACGCCTGCGGCTGCTGCCACCGCTGCTGCTGCTGCTGCTGCTGCTGCTGAAGAGCTCGGCCCAGGCGGCGCACATCAAGAAGGCTGAGGCGACCACGACGACCGTCGCGGGCTCGGAGGCGGCCGAGGGCCAGTTTGACCACTACTACCACGAAGCGGCGCTGGGCGAGGCACTGGAGGCGGCGGCGGCCGCGGGGCCGCCCGGCCTGGCTCGACTGTTCAGCATCGGCAGCTCGGTGGAGGGCCGGCCGCTGTGGGTGCTGCGCCTGACGGCCGGCCTGGGGCCGCCGCCCACCACCGCCGCCGCGGGGCTGGACGCCGCGGGGCCGCTGCTGCCGGGCCGGCCGCAGGTAAAGCTGGTGGGCAACATGCACGGCGACGAGACGGTGTCGCGCCAGGTGCTGGTCTACCTGGCCCGTGAGCTGGCGTCGGGCTACCGCCGCGGGGACCCGCGCCTCGTCCGCCTGCTCAACACCACCGACGTGTATTTGCTGCCCAGCCTGAACCCCGATGGCTTCGAGCGCGCCCGCGAGGGCGACTGCGGCCTCGGCGACAGCGGCCCGCCTGGGACCAGCGGCCGAGACAACAGCCGAGGCCGCGATCTCAACCGCAGTTTCCCTGACCAGTTCAGCACCGGCGAGCCACCTTCCCTGGACGAGGTGCCGGAGGTGCGCGCCCTCATCGACTGGATCCGCAGGAACAAGTGAGTGTTGCCAGACTCCGCTCTCGCACCCACGCGAGGAGCCAGCCTTTCAAGGGCAGGAGGCTTATTTTCTGACACCCAGTAGGCGCTCAGGCTAAAGCTTGCCAGCCTAAGGGGGAGGGGTGGTAGTCGGTGTGGAGAGGGACACCCCGTAACTGGAACGGAGGCTGGGCTGCAGTACCTCCTTGTTAATAGAGAAGCCTGCCCGGGGCTGTCGTTTGTGCCGTGCATAGCCAGAGGGGGAAAACTTCTTTCTGACATTCTGTCCCTATTTTTGAAGGACCGACGTACGGGAGCAGTGGGTAAGATGTTAAGGGTTCCTAAGTATGGCCCTTCATTACGTAGCTAAGCTGTCAATGTCATCACTAGAAACACTGTGGCAAGCACTTTCTGTGACTGCGTTTTATCACTTGATGTTGACCACAACCGGGCGACCTAGACGCCACTCATACCCTCTAGAGAACACTCATACTCTTGTTTTGCATACGGGGGAAATTGAGGGGCAGACTGGTTACCTAGACCGGGGGAGGGGGGAATCGAAGCGTGGTTACTCAGTGCTCCACAGCCAGGAAGACAGAATGTAGCTCAGAAATAGCAAATGACACCCCGTCGCGCCCCCCCCCCCCAGTCACTTCCTCTGATAGTGGATAGAAACCGATTCTCCTGCTTTACTTCTGATTGTGTTTAGGGGAGTTTGGAATAAGGGGAACCCCCACGGGTCAGAACCGCTTGGTTTCCGATGCCAGCTGTGCACCTTCTCACTGGGGAGCCCAGCCCAGCTAAGCATTTACACGGATAGCATTTAAGCATTGTGTGGGATTTTTAAGACGTGAGACGTAGAAGTGTGAGGGCCTTCGGAAACTAGTGTGTAGCGAGAGCAGATTATAAATATTAAGCGAGGTGTTTATTCAGTTAAAACTTTACAGAAAATTGTCCCCCCTGGCAAACTGTTCGTGAGCTAAAATCTTAAGGACTTTCTCTTGTGGACTGTGGTGTGAGTCTTCAGATACCAGTAGTAACAGAAAGGAATAAAGGCAGATGGTACTTAACTCCAGATGGAATCTGTGGACCTCTTTCCTTTCACAAGGATCAGCGTTGCCAGCACGTTCCCTTTTTTGTAGCTTCATGAGGCAGTAGTTACCATCTTTGTATCTGCATGTGAAGGCTTTTTGATGAAGGCAGATGAAGCAATGTAAAAATGAGCAAAAGAAGTTTCTCTGTGAGACTTGGAATCATTTCTTATGTAGCCCAGGCTAGCCACGGGCTGGCTGGGTAGCCAGGTGTGTGACGGGAGCTCCCTGCTCCTGCGGTAGCTGGGAACACAGGCATGTGTCCCCGACCCTTGGTGTACGCCATGCCTGTGGTTGACCCAGGGCTCCATGCCTGTTAGCAAGTGCTGCGCCAACTGAGCTGAGTCCTGCCCTCCTGAAATCATCTCCTCTGTGGGATGTCAGTCATGTGTTATGAGGCCTGGGAAATCTGTGGACCTTGCGATGGCTCCAAACGGTTTTTCGTCACCCACCTTTCACGTTAACGTTCAGAAGGTCCCTCGTAGATGCTTAATTCGTTGAAATGTTCTAGGCCTGTTTTCTCTTCCATACCATGTCGGATCTCTGCACATCTGCATAAATTTGATTTTGACATAACACTTACCTTCAGTTACTGTGGCGAGCAGGGCTCTTTATTTTATTTTATGCTTGTTGTGGTTTGGAGACAGGATCTTGCTGTATAGCTGTGGCTGGCCTGAAATTCACCGTGTAGATCAGGTTAGCCTCAAACTCACAGAGATCCTCCTGCCTCTGCTTGTCATTGCCAGGTAAGGCTCTTTTTTGTTGTTGTTGTTGTTGTTGTTTTTTGTCTTTGGTCATTCTGGCCAACATGAAGGATTCCCTTTGGTGTAGGTCACTTTGAGGCTATACTGAAAGTCTCAAGGCAGAAATTCAGTCTCTGCTTAACTCTCCCAAAGTGGTAGTTGTATCATTTGGTGGCCACGAGTTATGTCAGGGTCGTTGCTTCACTGAGAGCGTATGAGGTTTGTAAAAGCTCCTGGATCAGTAGGTATTGCATGGGGCAGTGGTTTGATTAGCCTAATCAACCCCAAATTTATGTTGCTGCTGTTTTCAGACATTACTCTAACCAAAAAGGAAAAGTCATTTATAAAATTAACCCAAAATGCATATCCTTTAATAATTAATAGATAACAGACGATGCTGATATGTAAATAAAATTAAAAGCACAAACACACAATTAGAGATTGAGAGACCGGAGGGGTATTAAAAAGAAAAACACAGATATTAGTCTATATTAGCAAACTACACTTTTAAATGTGTTTTGAGGAATAAATTGTTTCAATGACTTCCTGATGTCCTTTTCACCTAGCTATATTTTGTTGTTGTTGTTGTTTGTTTTCAAGACAGGTTTTCTCTGTGTAGCCCTGGCTGTCCTAGAACTCACTCTGTAGACCAGGCTGCCCTGGAACCAAGAGACCTGCCTGCCTTCTGCCTCCCAAGTGTTTGGATTATAGGCATGAGCCATCCCCTTTTAATGCTGGGATTTATAGTTCAGTAGTGGAGTGCCTCCCTCACCCGTGTGAGGCCTTGAGTTCCACCTCCAGCACTGAAAGATGAGGGGCAGGGGAAAAAGAAAAATTGGCTGTTATTTTGAATATGTAAAACTCTAAGACTTATTTCTCTGGTTGGTGAAGGTTGAACCCCAGGGCCTGGGAAATATTCTACCTCTGAGCTACGCCCCAACCCTTGGTATACTTGTAAAGAGTGTCATTATGTTGGGGTGGACACATTATTTTTGAGTACTGTTGTATATTGAGGTATAGTTTTGCGAGTCTTTATTGTTATTCAGATATCATAGCCTCCATTTTTAAAGAGGTTATTTTTAGGGCTATGGGAAGAGTATAATGTTAGAGTTTAACTTTTTAAATCTTATGATACTGAAGTCAAGCATGAGAAACACTTGAGGATTTGAATGGAAATCTTAAAATATCTTTCAAATAGGATTGAAATTGATACACAAAGATCCCACTGTGACAAGTACTGCTTTGTTTTGTAATTGTCCCCAGAAGAGTGACATTGGATCTTAAAAGTATGTAATTAGAATACAGAAAATCAAATTTAATCACTGTCATAGATTACTAATATATTCTGGTCGCAAAAGTAATTAAGGTGTCAGGTCCTCTTTATGATATTTCTGAGAAGTGTTATAAGAAACATTGAACAAAACAATCTATTTAATGGAGTTTTAGCTTAACAATATATGAAGTAGTGTACCCCACTTACACAGAATCCTCAGGGCTTTTTTGTTGTTGTTCATATGTATTCTTTGTGCCTACAATAGTATTCACCTCATAGTTAATATGTTAAAAATGCTTGCTACTATATGAAGTGCCTGAACCAGAAGAGCCTTTTTATAGTTTTCCCAAAGTCAATGAAGGAAAAAAAAAAAACAACTTGAGTTGTTTAAAAAATACACTCAGAAAGTAAATAGCTAGGTAGAATTAGAAAACTAGTGTGCCACCTTCATTGTTGCTCTGTGTTGATTTGTCACTCAGAGTGGCAGTGGCGGGGGAAGTCAGAAACCGAATGGAAAGCTGACCCGGATGTTAGACGGCTCCAAAGAAATGACCGTTTGCTGAGAAGCTAGCACAGTCCTGCTCAGTGTGTCATGTGTGCTGTCTTTAGTAGTTGTAACAATTCTGAGAGGTAGATAGAATATTCCCATTTGATAGATGAGAGAGAAATGGGGATTTGGAGGCAATGACTTCTGATCACATTACTGTTGAACAGCAGCCCTGGGAGACATTTGCCCAGCTCCAAAGCTTGTGCTAATACCACTTCCCCAAATGGCGTTCTCTGGGGTCTGGAAGGGCACTAATGAAAATTGTATTCATTTTAAACTAATCTCCTTTATCGTCAAGTGTCTTTATCGTCATTGGCTAAGTTCTTCTGTTATAAATAATTTTCATTGTTTGTTTGCCTCAGAGATGGCACTGGTCATGCCTAAAGTAGTCTTTCCGGTTACCTGTATGATAGTTTGGGTTATATTTCAAACATATAGAAAAATATGTTTAGAATCTCTAAACACCAGTTTATTTCAACTACAAGTAAGGAGGCTCAGGAAAATTCTAGTTAGAATGCAAAGAGAAAATACTTAATCTGTTTGTAGTAATGGTTTGAATGTTACCTAAGGGAAAGATGTGCAAATAGGATGTATGCCTTTACTTTTAGTTTCCGCCTCAAAAGGAGCTCTTGTGATTTTTCTGTATCTATAAATTGAGCCACATTAGTGGTCCACTAAGAAGTAGAAATGAGGCTGGGGCTGTAGCTCAGTGTAGCATGTGGTTGACAAGAGCATGGCTTATTTGATCCCTAGAACTGACCCCTGCCCCAAGTGGACACACACACACACACACACACACACACACACACACACACACTAGAAGCAGCCTTGTCCAGGTCAGTCTCCTAGTCAGTGGCCCAATCAGAAGCCTCTGTGGGTGTAGCAGAGGATGGCCCTGGTGCGCTGTAGCAGAGGATGGCCCTGGTGCGCTGTAGCAGTGAGGATGGCCCTGGTGCGCTGTAGCAGAGGATGGCCCTGGTGTGCTGTAGCAGAGGATGGCCCTGGTGCGCTATAGCAGAGAGGATGGCCCTGGTGCGCTGTAGCAGAGGATGGCCCTGGTGCGCTGTAGCAGAGGATGGCCCTGGTGCGCTGTAGCAGAGAGGATGGCCCTGGTGTGCTGTAGCAGAGGATGGCCCTGGTGCGCTGTAGCAGAGGATGGCCCTGGTGCGCTGTAGCAGAGAGGATGGCCCTGGTGCGCTGTAGCAGAGGATGGCCCTGGTGCGCTGTAGCAGAGGATGGCCCTGGTACGCTGTAGCAGAGGATGGCCCTGGTGCGCTGTAGCAGAGGATGGCCCTGGTGCGCTGTAGCAGAGGATGGCCCTGGTGCGCTGTAGCAGAGGATGGCCCTGGTGTGCTGTAGCAGAGAGGATGGCCCTGGTGCGCTGTAGCAGAGGATGGCCCTGGTGCGCTGTAGCAGAGGATGGCCCTGGTGCGCTGTATTGTTTTTCTCTGGAAGAAGCTCACTGTATCAGGTTGTTTTTTCCTGAATCCTTTCAACTTTGAAAATATAATTTGGTATAAGGATTTTGTGAAACTGTGTTTTAAATGAGATACTTTAACCTAAACATTTTTTTTGGGCAGTAAGTATACAGAACATAAGGTTATTAACTTACCTCTTTTGTTCAACAAGTATTGATTAGCAACTTTTGTTATGAAACATAAGTTTGACGTTATACTATATGAAACTGTCCTTTTGTAGGTCGGGGGGTGGGGGTGGGGGGCGGCGGGGAAGGTTGGATTCTGGCAAGTTCCTGTACGTCAATCTAATCAATGAATCTGAAACTCCTCACATAAGGCATTTCCTAACCCTGTATGTTAATGCTGTATTATTCAGTAACATGTTCAATGATGGAAAACTCTGTAAAACACTGTGGTTAACTGGAAATGTAAAAGCAGCCCCGTTTTACGTCTTGTTTACTAGTCGTTGGAGATCAAACCCAGGGCTTATGCATGCTAAGCAAGTACTCAGCCACGACACTATAGCTTTAGTTCTGAAATTTTAAGTAACTTTTTCTATTTATTTATGTGTATAGGGGAGTACACATGCCACGTGTGCGTGTGGTGGTCGGAAGATAACTTATAGGACTCAGTTCTCACCTTCCACTATTGTGGATCCTAGGGATTACATGACGGGCACTAGGCTTGGTGGCAGATATACACTGCGTTACCTTGCCAGCCCCAAGATAAGCATTTCATTTATGGATAGGTCATCACTTCATAGAGTCCGTTGTAACCACGTGCCTAGCGTGTGCCCAGGCTCTAGGCTCATCCTCAGGACTGACTGACTTGACTGACTGAGTACATAAATAAAAAAGGATGAAGAAAGAAAGAAAAAAAAAATGAGTTCATTTATGAAAGATCCTGTGGAGTTTTTAAATGCTTGGTATGTTCTGTGTCTTTTAAAGGGAGGTGTAATCTGATTGTGTTTTCAAAGGTTTGTGCTGTCTGGAAATCTGCACGGCGGCTCAGTGGTAGCAAGCTACCCTTTCGATGATTCGCCTGAGCATAAGGCCACTGGAACCTATAGCAAAACCTCCGACGATGACGTCTTTAGATACTTGGCAAGAGCTTATGCTTCTAACCACCCCATAATGAAAACTGGCGAACCCCATTGCCCAGGAGATGAAGACGAGACCTTCAAAGATGGGATCACAAACGGTGCACACTGGTATGATGTGGAAGGTATGCAAAGCCCTGGGACCACTGCGCTTCCCCTCTGGTGACTTGGCTTTCTTATGTGTGTTCTGTGGGAGGTATGCAAAGCCCTGGGACCACTGCGCTTCCCCTCTGGTGACTTGGCTTTCTTATGTGTGTTCTGTGGGAGGTATGCAAAGCCCTGGGACCACTGCGCTTCCCCTCTGGTGACTTGGCTTTCTTATGTGTGTTCTGTGGGAGGTATGCAAAGCACTGAGACCGCTCATTCCCCTCAGTGACTTAGCTTTCTTATGTGTGTTCTGAACGTAAGAGGAAATGGTAGAGTTCCAGTTTTCAAAATGTTAATCTTTGTATTTTTAAGGTTTCTAAAAGTACAGTAAAACTGAAACACGACCACAGAAACATGCACATGTCCTTCATTGAAATCCATCCACTCTTCTCTTATTCCACAGGCTTTGCCTCCCCACCTACACAATGCCCCTACACAATCTTTCGCCAGATCATCCAAAAATAGGTTGCTCTACCAAGCATAGATGGTCTTCTGTCACGCACCGTTACCGTGACTGAGGAGCCAGCAGGAAGTCGGTGCCGTGACCCACAGGCTACCTGTAGTTTCCCTTGTTGGCCCCAAACCATCCTCTGTGGCTCCCTCATCTTCAAATCCAGGATCTGGTCAAGGCTCAGCCATTGCATTTGATCTTGTAAAGAGTCCAGGCTGGGGCCAGCAAGATGGCCCAGTGGGTAGAGGCACCTACAACCAAGCCTGACACCCTGAACTAGGTCCTTAGGACCCACACTAGTGGAAAGAGAGAATCAACTCCTGAAAGTCACCCCCGACCTCCACAGATGCACCGTTGTATGTGTGTACCTACCTGCATACCTACATGCCCACCCACACAAATGTAATTGTAATGAAAAAAAAAAGTTCAAGTTGTTGTCTTATAGAACATTCCAGTTTTTACGTTTGTCACTCCCCATATTATAATTCAACTCCAGTTTCCCAGTAAGATCATTATACAGACTAGATCACATGTCAGGGGACAGAGAGCCAAGCAGCTGTGTCTTAAGTTGTTGGCCTAGTACAGTGACCACCAATCTTACTGTTTACATAAAAGCATATATTCGCTGTTATATTTTAATCTGTGGACTGATCATGGAATTCTGGCTTGCTTTTTAATATAGTTATAGACATAGCTATGCATGTATGTATGTATGTATGTATGTATGTATGTATGTATGTATGTATTTAGCAGAAAATTTGCCATCTTGGTTTTTTTGCATGCCCACGCATATGGGTGCCTGTTTTTGTTAAATTTTTGTCATGCTGGGAATCAAACTCCAGGGGTCCAGTCAACCTAGGAAAGTTCTTTATCACATGACTCAGCCACTCCAGCCTTTGTTGTTGTTGGTTTGGAGTGTCACGTGGCTCGGACTGGCATCGCACTCCTTCTTATCATCCTGCCTCAGATGTTCTAGGTGCCGAGATCACAGACTTACGGCATGATGCCTGGCCAGTTTTGCAGCATGAGACTCCAGTGACAGTAACAGCACCCACAGGGTTATCAGCCTTCACCGTCCATTCTCAAAACGTTCCCATCACCTCAGCCGCTCAGCAACGGCTCGCTGACAATCCCCACTACTCTCCTTTCTCTAGTTGCAGGAAACCACTCACCTGTTTTCTATCTTTGGGAATTTGCCTGTTCTAGATATTTCATGTAAAATCATAAATATTTGTGCATTTTACTCATCTGGTGTGCTTCACTTAGCATAGTGTTCTCAGGGGTCACGCATTCTGCAGCATGTACCAGAACAGCATTCCTTTGTACAGTTAGATGGCACTCGCTCCATATAAAATGTGTACGCGTGTGCACAGATGTGTAAGAGATTCTGCCTGTTCATTCTCCGTTGATGGCACTGAGGCATTTCTGCCTCACTGTTGTGAGTGGTGCTCTACTGAGCAGTGTTGTACGAGAGAGTGTCTGAGTCCTTGTTCTCAGTTCTTGGATGTACAGATAGCAGTGCAATTGCTCGGCCAACTATTAGTTCTGCATTTAGCTCTTCAGAGGATAGCAAACTATTTTCCATAGAGGTCATGTCATAATATATAAAGGTTCCAATTTTTCATAGAATACTATTTTTATAGAACTATTAAGGTCTGGGTGGCTACAATGCTTGTGGGCAAATCTCCAGAGCCCACAAAAGCCTAGATGGGCACTGTGGCCCATCTGTAATCTCAGAGCTCTGGACACAGAGAACAGGGTGCCTTTGGCTAGCGAGGCTAGCTAAATTGGGTTTAGTAAGAGACCCTGCCCCAGTAAATAAACTGGGCAGTTAAAGAGGACACCTGATGTCAACCTCTGGTCTCCACACACATATGCATGGATACCCACAAACATATGCACCTGTATGCATGTCCCATGTACAAATACATGTGCCTACATGGATGTACACCAGACACACTTCAGTTGTTTGCCTTTCTTTTAGAAGTCATGAAAGCGGGGCCAGAGAGATGGTACACACGTAAGAGCACCTGCTGCTCTTGCAGAGCTTGGATTCTTAGTCCCCCCATGACAGCTCACAGCTGTCTGTAGCTCCAGTCCCAGGGGATTGATAGCCTTCTTCTGGCCTCCCAAGTGCAGCAGGCATTCAAGTATGCGCAGACACACATGCAGGCAAAATAGCCATGCTTATCAAATGTAAATAATTAATTAAAAGTCATGAAAGTAGCTGGGCGTGGTAGCGCACTCTGGAACCCCAGTACTCGGGAGGCAGAGGGAGGAGGATCTCTGAGTTTGAGGCCAGCCTGGTCTACAAAGAGAGTTCCAGGACAGCCAGGGCTAGACACAGAGAAACCCTGTCTCAAAAATCAAAACAAACAAACAAACAAAAAGTCATGAAAGTAGCTGTTATCTTAAAAATTTCAGAATAATAAAGCACAAAATTTAGACTGGTTAAGAATATACAGAAGTGGATCCAGGAAAGAGCATTGAAAGAGAAACGTAACTGAAAAGGGGACCTTCAGGCTCAGTGACGGATCCACTGTGGAGCCCTGGAGAGGAAGATGCCTGACATCGTCCTCTGGCCTCCTCATGCCTGTCCATGGGTGTGTGCGCCCTCGCTACACACATAACAAGGGCATACATCATCCTCACACAAACAGTATGCAGAGAGAAGCTGGCACAGTGGCACACATGCCATCCCAGCACTCAGAAGACCAAGGCAGCAGGGTCACAAGTCTGAGGACAGTCTGAACTCCACAGCTAGACTGCCTTAAAAAACAAACTTAAAAGAGTACCTATCCAAATGTCATTAGAGCCTATAGTGAGATGCTGTAGTCTCATTATAGAACATCTTGTGACATATCTGTTAATTCACCTTTATTTAAGCCTTTGTTTACTTTTGAGACAGGGTCTCACTGTGTAGCCCTGGCTGTCCTTGAACTCAGTATGTAAACCAGGCTGGCCTCAAACTGAAAGAGATCCACCTACGTCTGTCTCCCAAGTGCTGGGACCAAAGGTGCTGTCGTGCCTGGCTAATCACTTTGTTTTTTTTTTTTTTTTTTTTTATGTCTAGCTGCACATACTAGAAATGAGCTCTAGTTTGAGGACTGAATACCTTCTAGAATTTCCTGACCCCCGTGTAGTTTCTATTCATATTTCCTGTTTAACAGATATCCACAAAAGGTTGAAATATTTAGTATCTAACCTTTTCCCTGGTTAAAGTTGGACATGATTTGAAAACCACTGAAACTTTTGATAAGGAAGCATATTTTACTGTGCAATCCTTACATTTCAATCGTTAGTAAATATTTATTAAAATCTAATTTTGTGAACCAGTAGTGTTGTGAGTTGGATATGTTATCTTATGAATTAGAGCTATTATTTAAGCTAATGGAATAAATGATAATTTACCTTTTTTTTTTTGGTTAAAAATTCCAAAAAAGTTAAAAAATAATTCCTAATTGGCAATTGAAGAATATACTAAAACACACTGAACAGTAATCATCCTGTTTTCAGAGAAAAGAAGTGTACCTTGCTACATAGTCACAGAGCATTTCATTAAATCAGATACTGGGCGTTGCTGTTTCTTCCCACATCTGAGGAGGCTAAGCTTTGTTGCTGCCATTGTTCATTGTTTCTGGAACATGAACTTCAGTCTTGTTTGCACTGACCAGTCAGATGCACTGTGCTGTTTCTACAGTAGCCAGCTTCTCTTCTTGCCGCAGCAACTGCTTCCTAAAGAGAAAGCCGTGCTGGCTCCAGCAGCTCGGTCAGGGCAAAATCACGGTATTTATCTCCTGCAGGACCATAGGGAGATGCTGTAAAGCCCCGTGACTGGGCATATTTTCAAAGCCGGATGCCCTGGAATGGCTTTACTAATACTCTGTGTGATGTATTTATGAATTCCTGCTCAAAGACGTGTAGTTGTCTTAGAGCTGAAAGTGACAAACTGATCTAGTTTTATTCTTTTGGCTTTATAGACATCCAAGGACTAAAAGATGAAATAACTTATGCAGCATAACTATTCACTTAGAAAAATGGTCCTGACTACCTGCCATGTCCCATATTCCGTATCAGGCAACAGGGACACAGTAAGAGCAGAGCAGACACAGTTCCTGCTATAAGGATCAGAGAGCAGATAAGGCTGTGGGAGGGGGTGAGCTGGCTGCTGCCACCTTTACCTTCCTTGCCAAGGCTGACTAACATGTCGAGTCGCCCATGGGTAGTCCTTGCTTCTCTCAACTTGTCTTTCAAATCCACAGGATCCAGCTGGGACTGGCGGTCCTAGTAGGCCTGTGATTACTCGAGCCTAGCCAGGATGACGATTTTAAACAGCACGGTGCTGTGTTCTCTGCCATGTGCATGTCTTTCCCCCACTCTTTCTTTTGTCCTTCTTGTTTGACTGTGTGATGTTTTTGAGACAGTACTAGAGACTGAACCCAGGATTGTGTGCGTGCTAGCATCATTCTGCCACTGAGCTACGTCCCCAGCTCTCTTTTAAAGTTTACGTTTTTTAAAGATTTATTTTTATTTCGTGTGTTTTGAGTGTTTGCTTGCATGTATGTATGTGCACCATATGCACGTCTGGTGCCTGAGGAGGCCAAAGAGCGGACTGGATCCCTGGAGCTGGAGTTGCGGACAGTTGTAGGCCACGGTGTGGGTTCTGGGAACTGAGCTTGTGCTTCTAACCACGGAGTCATCTCTCCAGCCTCTAAAGTTTATTCTGAAATAGGGGTCTCACTAAGTTCCCCCAAGCTGCCATCAAACTTGATCCTCCTGTCTCAGCCACCTGAGTAGCCATCTTGATAGGTTTTTTTTGTTTTGTTTTGTTTTTTGTTCTTTTTTTGGTTGGTTGGTTTTGTTTTTTCCAGACAGGGTTCCTCTGTGTAGCCATGGCTGTCCTGGTCTCACTTTGTAGACCAGGCTGGCCTCGAACTCACAGAGATCTGCCTGCCTCTGCCTCTCGAGTGCTGGGATTATAGACGTGCGCCACCATGCCCGGCCTTCTTGACAGTTTTTAAGACATAAAAATTAGCTGAAGGTTTAATATGTATATTCCAAATCATATTTAATGAAACTGGACTGTAGTTTAGATTACCCTTTAAAGAGTTTCTGTCTTTAAAGATTGGGGAGATAACATGAGCACCTGAGGTTTATGTGGAAATGCCAGGTGTAGTGGTCTCTGGCTTATCCCAACACTGGGAAGGCAGAGACCAGAGGGTCCTTGGGGCTTGCTGGCCAGCCGTGAGAGACCTTCCTCAAAGGTGGACCATGCTCTTGAGGATGATTTTGAGGTTGTTCTTTGGGCCTCATATACACATATAGCCACAACACACACACACACACACACACACACACAGTTACACAAATGTACACACACATACACGCAAGAAAGAATCTCCCTCTCTACATGTATATAGTTTAGGAAAGGCAAGAAACCTAAGACCGTAATTGGAACAATTTTCAAAGTCAGAGATCTGCATACATTTTAGAAACAGTCTAGGGCAGGGCATGGCTAGATTTTATTTTCCCGCAGACAGAGGCATAGAGGTTAAGATCAAAGCCTTGGGATCTGACAGTCAGGTCTGAGTCTCAATTCTGTGTGTGCGTGTGTGTGAGAAGTTAGTTGATCCTGAACATGTTAGTGAATTCTTTCACCCTCAATCCCTGTGTGTAAAGATAAAACTCTATGACCAGCTTCATAGGATAGGAGCTTCCACTGAGAACTCTCTTAAGCACTCAGCTTTGTATCAGGTACTGTGACTGCTTCTCTCTGCGAGAGTTTCCACTTCATCAGGACAGGACTTCAGTTTTATTTGGTTTTCTGTTTCCATGACTTAGAATCATGTCTTGTATATAGAAGGCAAATAGTGCATCTTTTGCGAATTGTTGAATAAAAAAATTCTTGTTAACTGAAAAAAAAAATTAGGTACATAGTTTAAAGTATTAGACACCTGAACTTTGGATTCAAAATTAATAAAAATATTTTCCTACATTTACTCCTACCCTGAGAAAATAAGTTTGCCTTATGGTAGGTCTTAATGTTTTGTTTTAATTTCACTAGTATCCTATAATATACCTTTATATGGATGCCTATTTGTCTCTGCACATGAGTACTACTGTCTGGAGGCCGGAGGAGAGTGTCTGATCCCCTAAAACTGGGGTCCTGGTGGGTGTGAGCTGCTGGCATGGGTGCTCAGAACCAAACTGGGTCCTCTACAAAGAGCAGCATGCACTGATTGCCACTGAGCAGCCATCAGTCCCCCTTTGGTTGCTTATATGCATTTCATCTATGTGTATATGTGTTAAAAACTTTTTAAAAAAACTCCATGAGACAATACTTAACTGTGGGGCACGAGCACTTAATGTAGCACATGGCCGGCCCTCGGTCCTCTCTCCCATCACTGCAAAAAGCTGATACTAACTTACCATTGTAATAGATGTAGAATTGTTTCTTCTAGTCTGCTCTATGTCATTTGTCTTAAGTGTATCTACACCCACTAACATATCTTATAAGCCAGTAATGGGCAATGGCCTCCAGCTTGGAACAGCACTGTTCTTGATTGTTGATGGCTGCCACAGAATCGAACTACTTTCAATTTTTTTTTTCTAATGGGAACAAAACAGCTTACAATTTGCATATAACTTTCTCTCTTTTTTTTTTTACTATTTTTTTTCTCCTTTATTAATTTATTCTTGTTACATCTCAATGGTTATCCCATCCCTTGTATCCTCCCATTCTTCCCTCCCTCCCATTTTCCCCTTATTCCCCTCCCCTATGACTGTTAACTTTCTCTTTCTTTTGTTCTGGCTTGTTTATATACCTCAGTCATTTATAGTGAAGACTGAGTTACAATTTATCTTGGGTTGTTTTTGCTATAATTTGAATGAGTCCTGAGATAGGAAATTAGTCAGAACTCTAGTCACCAGACTCGTGCTGTTCACACGTGGAGCGTCCTGTTAGGCCAGCTGCTGGAGTGCTTCATAGCTATGGGATTTTGTTTTTAAGTCATTGCTAACTTGGAGCTGAGCCTTTTCAAAACAGCAAGTATGGTTTTCTTTTTTCCTTCCTTCGGAAGAAGAAAACATCCCGTTGATTTATCAAGCTTTCTTCCCACTCTTTTCATACACTTGTCAGAGTTTTGAGATGTGAGCAGATGCACATCACATAAGCAGAGCAGCCTGGTGTAAGTGTGAACTCCTCTGGTCGTGTGGACAGCCATTCTTCCTCTAAAACGGCCATTACTCTGAGCAGCACCAATGTGCTCTACATGCTGCCGTGAGGGGAGGAGCACAGTGTTATCTATGTCATGAAACAGGACATTTCCAGGACACTGACATCTATGGCAAAGAAGTAAATAAGCAACACACAACTGAAAAAAGCACAGTGCCTGCTACTAACAAAAGATGAATCCGTAAGGATAAGGATAAGGACTTTAAAGTGTGTTTCTATCGGTAACTGTTAGATCATGAAGACTAGTGGATCCGAACAGCACGCAAACTAGTCTGACCTGAATAACGTGTCCAGGGCGCTGCCTCCTAGCTGGTTTCCTGAAGTCTGTTGACAATCTGAGGTAAAGTTGTCAGGCTTAGGAGAGATGTGTTAGGGTCTAATAAGTGTTGCTTTTTTTTTTTTACTTTGTTTTTAAAGCTATGCAGTAGAAACAACACAACACACAAAGGCCGTCTAAAAGGGCTCTTCTGTCCCCGCGGGTTCCACATTTGGGGAGGATCAGGTCTGAACTGCAGCAGGGTCTGCCTCTCCAGCCTCACCTCCCGACTTTCCTGTGCGCCGGACTCCTCATCTTTCCCCGGCAAATCTGGACCTTCACAGGTCAGCGTGTCTCTAGCGAGCCTCCGTGTAGCCATGCCATCCCCTGCCGTCGCAGAGCATGCCCCTGTAAGATCCTGAGTGCAGTGCCTGCCCGCTCACGTTAGGCAGAGTGGCACTGCCCATTCCAGAGTCCCCTGCGTCTGACTCTGTGTGGAAAGGCACAGAGTCTTAGAGGAAGGAGCCGAGGGAGAGTTTTTGTAGTAATTTGGAATGTGATCTCTTGGTGATAAGGCCTTTATGTGTAGTAATACATGGAAATGGTGTGAGAGGTAGAAGTTAGGCACGAGCCGATAATCAGGAGCTTGTATGGGTCTGAGCTGGCTCCTCTGCATATACGTTTTGGTAGTGTAGCTTGGTGTTCTTGTGGGGCTCCTAACAGTGGGAGCCGGGGCTGCCTCTAACACTTCTGCCTGCTTTTGGAATCCTTGTCCTCCTATCTTGGCCAGCCTTAGTAGGAGGGGATGTGCTTAGTCTTGTTACAAGTTGAAATGCAGTGATTGGTTGACATCCCAGGAGGTCTACCCTTTTCTGAAGGGAAACAGAGGAGGAGTGGATTGGGGGGGGGGGGGGGTGAGGGGGGTGAGGTCCTGAGGCTGGGAGGAGAGGAGGGAGGGAGAACTGTGGTCAGGGTGCAATATATGAGAGAAAAATAACTAATAAGCTAAAATAATAAAAAATCGTGCCAGAAGAACCAAAGGACTGGTCACTGGTCAGTGTCAAGGAGAACCCACAGAAAAGAGTCACCCGACCTCAACCTTGCTGTGGGAGAAGTGACAGCAGAGGTAGTATTTGGTCTTCCAGTCACAAGTGCCAAGAAGCTGTGAAGAAGTAGCCTCTGGACTGGGTGGGATCCCAGTGAAAAGAGGCTCGGGCTGTAAGGCATGGGAAGGACGTATGTCAGTCACAGTTTTGAAAATCGAATCGATACTGTTTCCTGGCGTAAGTTAGTTGTTTAGAGTTAAAATCCAACCAGAACATAGATGGTCAGAGGGGTGATTTGTCACCTCCAGAGTGGAAAAAACCGTTTGTAGCAGTTTGTACCAGGAGGTCGTCTTACAGGAGCGCCTACAATTCAAACGTTAATTCTCAGCCTGCGCACGTTTAAAGTATGACCGATAGTGAAATTTGTGCTGTGAAGTGCCTTTGGTCTCACCTCGTCTTGTACGTTAAAGACCTGGTTGAAGCTTTCTTCCTTTTTCTCCTCTTAAGTCTGAGCACTCTCTAATGTAAAAGGAAAGAGAAAGGTAAAACCATATTCAAACAGCACACTTGCCTTTACTTGAGCCATGAGTTTGCTTTTGTGGGCTGCAGTTCACCCTGGTGTGGAGCCTGACCTTTTAGATCAGCACGCTTGTGTACTTTGTAATGTGATGACGGCCCAGCCGCCTTCGCTGAGAGCCACATTTGCTGGCTGGGATTCATCCCTCCCAAGGTTTCAGAGCTCATGTTTACAAACTAGATGTTTTCAGTCCTTGACCCCTTTGCTGTGTAATTCAGATGATCAAGAATACTTCAATAAGGAAAAATACAATTCAAAGATATGAGCGAGTATTGACCAAGTGGGAAGGAGAACAGGCGGGCTGTGTAATTAGTTAGTTCTGTGGAATCGTATCGTTAGCAAATATGTATCTAGTGGGAGTGGGGAAGGAAGCGGACGCAGACGTGAGTTACCTGAGGAGAAAGAACAAGTTCAGGTAGGAGTTAGACAACTTGAATTTAAAGACAACATTGGGGAAGTTTTTTGTTTTAAGGTCACCTTGTACTTTCCGCTCATTTGGTTCAGTTTTTCTACTTAAACTTTGTTGTTGTTGTTACTGTGTTGGGTTTTGTCTTTTGAAACGGGTTCTCTGTATAGCCTTGGCTGTCCTGGAACTCACAGTGATCCACCTGCTTCTGTCTCCCAAGTGCTGGGATTAAAGGCATGCACCACCACACCCAGCCTTTTTTTAAACTTTTTTTTTTTTAATGAATGTCATTAAAAGTATCTTGAGGAATGCAGAATTATCATCTAAACTGTGAGAATTTCTTACTACCTTTTGAAACTCCGAGGAGTCTGCCCTTATTTGAAGTTGGGCTTTCCCAAGCTTCACTTACCAGCCATCAGTCATAATTTGAAAGTCTTCAGTGGAAAGTTCCAGACAGAGAAGAGCCATAAGCCTTAAGTTCTGCACGGTTCTGCATGGCACGATAGACTCTGACATCACTCTGCTCATACCTTGCCTGGGACATGACTCGCCCCTTAGATGAGGATAGCCACATGTGCGTGCTGCCTGCCCAGTAGTCCAAGTGATGCTCACCCCCAGCCCAGCACCGTGTCATCCCAGCACTGCCTCACAAGAGGGAGACGCCGTGAGGGGGCAGCACATCCATATGCCTTTCAGTAGAGTATTTTGTTATGCTTGTTTTATTTTATCAGTTGTTGTCACTCTCTTACGGTACCTAACTTAAAAAGTAAACGTGCCGTAAGAGAGTAACAACAGCAGCCGGTAAAATAAACCAAGTGCACTCTGCTGGGATGTGGCTTGAGCCTTGGGAGAGGGGGAGGTTGCTGGGATTTTAGTTGTTGGGCTTGGCAGGGTTTCTTTGTGCAGTCCTGGGTGTCCTGCAAGTCACTTTGTAGATGAAGCTGGCCTTGAACTCAGATCTGTTTGCCTCTCCAAGTACTGGTATTATCACAGGTGGACACCACCATGCCCAGCTTGATAGTTGCTGTCTTAACATGCTTCTGTTTAAGATAGAGGAGATTAGTAATATCTTTCAATAAAGAGTTGACTGTGTTCAAGTCTCTCTCCTTTTTAAAGCCAGATCTCAGTAACAGGGATTTGCTCTGTTTTAGAGGTGAATTGAGTATCTCAAAGCATATGAGGATGACTTGTGACACAAAGAGTAACGGCTATGAGTAGATCACGTGATCAGAACCTTTGGCTACCTGTAGCAATTAATCCTGCTATGGGTAACAATTTGTTGTAGCGCTGGGCAGGTCCTAATAGTTACTTTGGAGACGGCTTAGTTAAGAGCACTGGCTGCTCATCCAGAGGACCTGGGTTTATCTTCTTGTGGTGCTAACAGTCATCTAGGATTCCAGTTCTAGGGCATCTGACCCCTCATCTCTATGTGGGCACTGCACACACAGGGTGCACAGACATACATGAAGGCAAAAATACTCCTACACATAAGCTCTTAAAATGAAAAAAAAATACAATTCTAAGATTCTATGTCATTTTCATTTATTTGAATACATTTAAAGTAAGTTGAAGTTTTATTTAAACTTTTGTGTTCTGTAGGATATTATTTTGTTTAGAACTGCTCAAATTTAAGATGAAAACATTTTAATATCAACTCAATACTTGTGAAGTGGGCTGGGAGGATAGCTCAGCAGGAGAGTGCTTGCCTCGTATTTTTAAGCCTCTGGGCTTGCGCCTCAATATCACAAATTTACGACTGTTGCATATTTTTCAGTTTAGTATGAACAAGTTGAAGCTCATTGGCTTGTATAGCCCCCTAAGAGATTAAGTGGTCATAGAGGCTTGCTGATTACAGCAATTAATAAGACAAATAGTGGATCCTTTCTACTGTTAGTAAGGTGTTTTACTGCCTTGAGGTATGCCTAGAGCTGGGTATTTTATTCCTCAAATTAAAATTTTCTTTGCCTGTATCCAGCTGTTACAGTGAAGTCTGACGGTTCCCCTTTATGGTGAGCCAACTTATATACTAGCCTAAAAACAAGCAAATGTCTTGGCTGAATTTGGCAGTGGCTGCTGGTGGCAACGTCAGATCTACTTAGAGCTCAGTGGCTGCTTCCTGGTACAGTGAAGGCTAGCTTTGTGTGGATAGGTCTAGTGTTGATTTAAAAAAAAAAAAATCAAGACAACAGATCCAAACCAACTGCTTACATTTCTTACAATTACTTATGAGGTCTTTGACATTTAGTATCCGAAAAGCAAATGTTAAGTTTATCATAGACGTCAACTGATGCTTATTTGTGTCATCTCACACACATACAAAATCTTAAGTTATTCATAAGTCATACAGCATCTCTATATGTTTTCAGATCTTAAGGTAGTTTTAGAAGCAATTCCTAAATTATGAATTGAAGCTGGTGACTAAAGACTTTTTGATTTTTCTAAGGCAGGATAGCTTTTTTTGATGTTTGATCTTGTGAAATAAGTTTGTTTTCTGTTCTTCTGTCTGATAAGTCATGAGTTTAGAAAACTGTAGATTAAAGTAGGTAATGCATCCGTGAATTACCTTCAGAAGGTAGAGGTAATGAAAATGTGCTTTCCTTTTATGAGCTTTTATCAAAAAGAAGCTGCTTGTTAGGTCTCCTACTGGTTTCTACACTTCCACCAAGGCCAGAGAACACACTGAGCAGGATTTCCCTTCTTTAAACCTGTTTGTTTCATGACCCAGGACGAGGCATGTCTGATGCGTGTTTATACACGGTAGGAAAGCTTGTGTACCCTGCGGATGATGGGCGGGGCAGCAGAAGCCGCCTTTAGACCTAGTTAGTTCCCAGAGCTGTGGGTTCTCTAGTCTCTGCTGACCTGGGTGTCCCTTTGTTGTGTGATTACTGACAAAATACTGAAGTCTACCTGCTCTTCCCACTTTTATCAGTTCTTGTTTTCTGTATTTTGAAGTCCTGTTTTAGATACTCAGTTGGGGTTATAGTGTCTTAGTGGAGTAGCCATTTTAGCATACAATTTTATTCCTCACATTTTATTTCTCTGAAGAGTACTATTGTTCCTCATTGTTTTTCTTTCTTTTCTTTCTCCCCTGCCTCCCTCCCCCTCCCTCCCTCCCCCTCTGCCCTCCCCCTCCCTCCTCCCTTTCTCTTCCTTCTGTTCATCACTGTGGTGCTGGAATTTATCCTAAGATCTTGCACACGCTAGGCAAGTACTCTAGCAGTGACCTAACATCCCTCGCCTTTCATCGCTTTGTGAATGTGTGCACATGGCATGTTTTCCCAGGCTTTTTGTTTTTGTTTTTACTTTTAGCTTATCTATGCCTTGTATATGAAGTGATCTGATCTCCAGCACTGAATGTTAATTCATTTTGATAATTTCTTTTAGGTGATGTAACCTATCACTCTAGACTATGGGTTGCCAGGTGGTTTGTTTGTTTGTAACATTTACATTGATTATATAATCACTAGTAGGTTTGGATTTAAATATAATTTTAATTAGTTTTCTTGTTATACTTCTAGCTTTGGGAGCTTGGGGTACAGCTATATTTTGAGATAGGATATTTTTATGTAGCTCAGGCTGGCTTTAAATTTATGATCCTCCTGCCTCAATTTTCTTATTGCTGAGAAAGTAAAGTAGTTTTTGTGTTTATGTCTACTAGGAACTGCACCCAGCCCTTGCACATGCCAGGCAAACATTCTACTACTGAGTGACTTTCCTAACCCTTGGCTGTAAAGACAGGGTCTCACTGTATGGCTCTGGCTGGCCTCAAATTTGAGATCGTCTGAGTGCTTGGATTACAGATAGCATCTGCCACCCCACCAGGCTAGAAATAGTTTATATAGTTCCCACATAATTACATCTGCTGCTTTTTGTTTGTTCTTTATTTCTGGGCATTATTTCTCTTTTACTTGAAGAACTGCCTGTATTAATTTATGTTAAAATCAATCTGCCTAAAGTAGATTCTCGGGTTTTCTCTTACTGGATGTCTGCTTTGTCTTTCTTCCTGCAGGATATTTTTTATTGGATATAAAACCCATGTTATGAGTTGTCAGGTGTTATTAGTGTTTTGTTGTTTTGCTTAGCACTTTAAAATATTTGCCTTATGCCTCCTGGCCTCTAGTTTCTGCCTTGAGGCCACAGGTATTTAAATTGTCTTCCTGCACATTCAGTATTCTCCCTGCACTGGCTGTTCTCTGGCTGCTTTCAGGGACTTTTAAATTTGTTTTTGTCTTTGAGAAGTTTAGGGATAGATTTAATTTTTTGACCTTTGCCAAATGTGTGAAATGTTTGGCCACAGTGTGGTAGTTCCTCTCACCTGAAGCTCCAGCAGCAATGGTGCTTGATGAAGCCTCTTAACATTGTCCACAAAACCTCCTTCATCCATCCATCCATCCATCCATCCATCCATCCATTCCTTCTTTCCTTCTTCCCTTCCTTGTTGGTCCTATTTTCATGGTGGTTTCGCATGTTTGTTCTAGCAGGAAATGGCCTAGCTAAATTTCACAGTAAGCTCTGACCCGCCTTAGGTGGCGTGTGATTCCAGCGTCAGCTCAGCTTGCAGAGGCAGGGTGGTGCTGTTGAGATCTGCCCTCTGTGTCACTCCAGCCAGTCCTGGACTCTTCTGTGCCTCTGTTTTCAATGATTTGGCTGTGCTGCCTCAGGACAGATGTGCGGATCTGGAGTATGGTTCAGGAGCCAGGACTTGAAAGATAAGCTTTTGAGACCCTGCGTGAGCATCCTCACATTGTCATGTTTACAAGTCTCTGGCTTCATAGGTTTCCCAGTAGAGATGATAAATATGTACGTGAAAGATGTCCCTTCATGGGAAGGGATGTGCAGTATTATTGGTCATCAGGGAAACACAAATTAATTAAAGCCACAGTGACATACCACCGCACATCTAGAATGCTAAGACATTTATAACTGGGCAGTTACTTAAGAACGTATCTAGGTAAATTCTGGCAGAATTGTGACTTTTCACAAAGTTAAATGTAAAATTACTTTATGATTTGTTCATACTGTTTGAGGCTATTTACTAGAAGGCATGAAAATGCTTCCATTATAAAATCTATGTGTAACTTTTAAAAAATCACACACATACAGAAAAATAAAAATTTGTATATTTATCACATGGAGATTGGATAGGCACATTGTACTATATCCACACAATTATAGTCTTTATGCTAGTGTTTTAAAGATATTTATAGGCTTTAGGCAGTTAAATTCTATTATTTTCTTTAATGATTTCACATTTTCATAACATAATTAGAAAGGCATTCTTCTGAGAATATAGAAGCATTCATATTGGCCTCTAGTTTTGTTTATGATTAAATTTTCTATAGATTAAGGAGTTCATTTGCTATGACCCATGGTAAAGCTTTTATACCTTTTAGGTAAATACCTTCAAACATATGAGAGAGAATATGAGCCTTACTTCTTCCTGAGATTGTGTGACCTTGCTTAACATTATATTTAATATTTATAAATTAAATTGGGAAATTTTTGTATCCTTACAAGCGTCCTAATACTCTTAAGATCTACGTCCCACAGTAAGTTTTGTGATACTGATATGTGTCATACATTTTATTATATTTAATCCTATAATATTTGTTGTTACTCACTTTCTGTCACAATTTTTGATTGTGGTAAAGATGCTTTTTATGTTTGCTTTGGTGTGATGCTGGAGTTTGAACCCAGGGCCTTGCTGCATGCGCTTCTAAGACTGAGAGCCTTCACCAGCTCCCAGGTAGCGTTGTTGCTGTTGGCTTTGTTTGTTAAGATAGGGTCTCACTCTGTAGACCAGCTGGCCTGGAAGTCAGAGATTCACCTGCCTCTCTGCTCCTGAGGGCTGGCATGGAAGATGTGTGTCACCACTCTCAGCCCTGAGATACTATTTTTAAGTTGTCCTTTTTTATTTCTGATGCCATTTTACATGGCTTTGTGTTTAACCTAAACATAGTTTGTCAAAGAAGAACTTGGGGCATACATGTCAAGATGCTAACACTAGGTTCTGCACTGGGAAGCTGTTATTGATGTTCTGTTAGGCTGAGGTGCACTGCTCACTGAAGTCTCTCCTCAGCCTAAAGGACCCACAGAGAGAAGCTTGTCTCCTCTGGTGCCCTCTTCTGGTGTGCAGCGCAATGCAGGCAGAACACTATACAGTAAATAAATAAATCTTTAAAGAAAAAAAAAAGCCAGGCATGGTGGCACAGGCTTGTGATCCCAGCAGTTGGGAGGCAGAGGCAGGCGAGTCGATGTGAGTTCGAGGCTAGCCTGGTCTACAAAGAGAGTCCAGGACAGCCAAGGCTACACAGAGAAACTCTGTCTCAAACCTCTCCACCCCCAACACACACACACACACACACACACACACACACACACACACACACACGGAGGGGGGAGCTCATCTCCAAGAATCTGTCCTTTAGTTTTGTATTGTTCGTAGAGTTATGTGTTAAATAATCAGTATTTAAATGTGTGATCTATAGGACTAGAGACTAATAAGATATACTTTTAAATCTTTAATTTTTAAAAAATATTTTATGTGTATGAGGATTTACCTACATGGGTGTAAGTGCATCCCTGTGTGTGCAGTGCCTGTGTCAGATCCTTTGGAGCTGGAGCTGCAGCTCAGTGATCTGGGAACTGAACCTAGATCAACTGAAAGAGCAGTGAGTGCTCCTCTTAGCTGAGGGTCTCTTCTGCCCCTGATCTTACTGTTAAGAGACTTCTGTCCTTTCCTGCTCACTACCCTGAGGATGTACTTGTGCCATTGCTTAGAACTGGCTACTAAATACAGTCCTATAAAAGTTACATCTGAAAACCAGATTAGGTAACATTCTATAATGTTACATAAACTTGATCCTTCTACTTTTTAAAAAATATTTCCCAAATTGCTATTGAAATAAAATAAACAACAGATAAAAGAATGCTTGTGAGATTATGTGTATGGGTATATGTGTGTGTGTGTGTGTGTATTTGCTGCTATTATATTGTTACAGTTTCATTGCCTACTGGCATAATTAAAGTGTGAAGTGGCCATATTTATAATAAAGTAGCTGTTAAATTTCACTTATGCAGAAAAGATGAATTCATATTAATATTACCCTTACATTGTTATTTTCCTGTGTTCTCTGTTTAGTTTCTTCAACAAGGCTAAACTTTGGCTAGTAATATTTTTTAACTTAAACTTTTTTTTTTATAATAATCTTAGTTTAATCTCGTATACACAGTGGCCATTGTGTTGTCATCAGTAATACTAAATGAAATAAGCCAGTTGTGAAGAAGTGGAATTCATGAGGCAGTGGCTAGAATCAAAAACAGGATGGCAGCTGCCAAGAACCTAGGAGAGAAGAGAAAAGAGGCTTGTTCAGTGGGCGCAGGCTTCAGCTGTGCGAGGTGAAGACGCTCGAGAGCTCTGTCACGTAACAGCGCGAGTGGAATCGTTGGTAGTCTCTGCTGGGCTGCTATTACAGGATACCCAAGGCTTAACAAGGGAAGGTGGCTTATTTACCTCATGATTTCAGCAACTCTGATGGGGTAATCTTAATTATAACCTGCTTGGATTGAGAAACACCCAGGAGATGAGGAAAGCACACTTTTGGGTGTGTCTGGAAGGTATTTACAGGACTGATTAGATTAGGAAGACTCTGACCTAATGAATATATTCATACATTACTAGGAGGTGGTAAGACATTATTAGGGCCTTGTTGAAGGAGGGAGGGCATTGGGGTCATTCCTCTCAGGGCTGTATTCTGTACCACTACTTTCTGATCACCTGGAGGCAGAGAACCTCCCGAGCTGCCATTCCCACCACCCAGATGTTCTGCCAAGCATCAAAGTCCACACAGCCCTGAACTGAAATTGAAACTATGACGTCAAATAAATGATTCTGTGCTAGTCTGTTCTCTCAGACATTGGGGTCATAGTTGTGAAGAAGTTCCAGTCATGCAGGTTCGACAGCGGCCTCTCGTGAGGACCCTCTAGACTAGACAGTGATAAGGCAGAAAAATAAAGAGAACCAGCCACATGCAGAAGAGAGCAAGGCAATGGTGGCCTAGCGTGTAAGGACTCTTTCTGAGAATTAACAGGATTCCATCAGAACTGTCAACCCCTCCCAAGGGCAGCACCCCAGGGACCTTATTACCTTTTGTTAGATTCTACCTTGTGAAGGCTCAGTCACCTGTGACCTCCCCACACTGTGGAATATGCTTCCAGAACACAAGCCATGTCCAAACTATGACAACAGTTAACATCATAATATACCCTTAGATATACTTAAGGCACTAAGCTTTATCTTGCAATTATATTCTTTAACAGAATAAGACCAAAATGATAACTTTTCAGTAGTTTCTATTGTTCTTAGAATAAAATTCTAAGCTCGCTCTGCTCGGCACCAAAGCCCTGTGTGACCCTCCATTGCTAGCGCGGCCCATCCTCACGCTGAACCATTTCTCTTCTGTCAGGTGAAGCCACAGTAGCCATCGTCCCATTTCCCTGGCCTGACAAGTCTTGCCCTCTGCCTGGAGTGCTTTCCTCTGTGGCTTCTATCCAGCTGCTTCTGTCTTGTCTCTCATGTTCTGGCTCAGTAATGCATATTCGTTTTCTTGCTGAAGTGACAAAGTACCTGGCAGACGCAACTAAAGGAAGAAGGATTCACTTTGACTCTGTCTTAAAGGGAATGCAATCCATCATGGTGGTTGGAGGGCGAGGCATAGTCATACTGTGTGCAGTCAGTGAAATCATGGTGGTGGGAAGGCGAGGCATAGTCACACTGTGTGCAGTCAGGAAACAGAGGTAATGCTGGTGCTGCTCATACTCAGGGTGAGCCTTCCCCCCTGAGTGTACCCCCTTGGGAGGCCCCTCGTAGCCACCCGCGAAGGCTGACTACCACGTGCTTCTAAACAGATGCCGGTTGACAAGGAAGATACAGTCATGAAGCCCCTCTCCAGAGGTGTCTTCCTTGTCACCAGCCTCTAGCTGCCACATCACTCTTAGTCTCTGTGAACCATCTGATGCTTTCCAGATTTGTCTAAGAATGCACGTGGATTTGGTATACACCTGGTCTGTTCGTACCCGTACCCCTGTACCTAGAACACTGCCTGCCACGAACGGGTGAGTGCCCTAGTCTCTAATAACCCCTTTCCAGAAGCCTTACATTTGAACTTTAAAATGTTTTCTTGGATATTTCTATCTAAACGTTCTGCAGAAACCTGAGACTTGGGCTTAACCTGCTCCAACCCTAGGCTGTCACCCCCTCCGTCCACTCTCCAACCCTAGGCTGTCACCTCTCTGTCCACTCTCCAACCCTAGGCTGTCAACCCCCTCTGTCCACTCTCCAACCCTAGGCTGTCACCCCCTCCGTCCACTCTCCAACCCTAGGCTGTCACCCCTCCGTCCACTCTCCAACCCTAGGCTGTCACCCCTCCGTCCACTCTCCAACCCTAGGCTGTCACCCCTCCGTCCAGTCTCCAACCCTAGGCTGTCACCCCCTCCGTCCACTCTCCAACCCTAGGCTGTCACCCTCCGTCCACTCTCCAGCCCTAGGCTGTCACCCCTCCGTCCACTCTCCAGCCCTAGGCTGTCACCCCCTCCGTCCAGTCTCCAACCCTAGGCTGTCACCCCCTCCGTCCACTCTCCAGCCCTAGGCTGTCACCCCCTCCGTCCACTCTCCAACCCTAGGCTGTGACCCCCTCCGTCCACTCTCCAACCCTAGGCTGTGACCCCCTCCGTCCACTCTCCAACCCTAGGCTGTCACCCCTCCGTCCACTCTCCAACCCTAGGCTGTGACCCCCTCCGTCCACTCTCCAACCCTAGGCTGTCACCCCCCTCCGTCCACTCTCCAACCCTAGGCTGTCACCCCCTCCGTCCACTCTCCAGCCCTAGGCTGTCACCTCTCCGTCCACTCTCCAACCCTAGGCTGTCACCCCCTCCGTCCACTCTCCAGCCCTAGGCTGTCACCCCCTCCGTCCACTCTCCAGCCCTAGGCTGTCACCTCTCTGTCCACTCTGCCCAGGTCCTTCTGTCTGTAGCTGAGCTGTTCAGGCCTGGGGTCCTCCCTGGCTCCCCCACCTCCACCACTCAGCAGCCGCTGTCAGTGTTTCGCTCGCGCCCTCTTCCTCCCATCTGTGGCCATCACCTTTAGGTCAGATTGCTCTTTGCTTGAGCTGTTGCTTAAAGTGCTGGAAAGGGCTGTTTATCTCCCCATCCTCCTCGCTCTTGTCTCATTCCTTTCTCTTTCCCTAGTCCTCATTTCTGGACCATCCATTCCTGAGGCCACTTTTCTGTTCAGAACAAGCGAAATGCAGTCTTTACGCCTCTTATTTCCTGGACTCTTTCAGACCCAGCTCGTTCTTCAGCCTGACCCCCCACTGGATTCCTATGTGTTCATCTTGAGGCTTACCAGTCACTAGTTACTGCTCAACCAACATGCCAGACCCTACCCAGCCCTTTTATAACTCCATGCCCACGACTCTTCAGACCCCTTTTCTGACTCAGAGTTACCCATCCTTCTTTAAGACCTAACAGGAAAAACGGCAACAACAAAACAATTCCCAAGAAACCTTTCTAAGTTTCCCCTCAATCCTAAAATTGAAACAACTAGTATAGGCCCATAATATCTCTTTGCTGGTTCTTAAAAATTATGGCAAAATATACATACTGTAGAAATAAACATCTTAGCCGGGTGTGGTGGTGCATGCCTTTAATCCCAGCACTCGGGAGGCAGAGGCAGGCGGATTGCTGTGAGTTCAAGGCCAGCCTGGTCTACAAAGTGAGTCTAGGACACCCAAGGCTACACAGAAAAACCCTGTCTCGAAAAACAAACAAACAAACAAACAAAAAAGAAATAATAATCTTAATAATATTATTTTTGTTTCATGTGTTGCCTGTATGACTGTGAGTGTGTCATATTAGAGGCAGTTGTGAGCTGCCATGTGGGTACTGGGAATTCCCACCCTGGTCCTCTCAAAGAGGTGTTCTTAACTGCAGAGCCATCTCTCCAGCCCAATATTTCTTTCTTTCTTTTCTTCTTTCTTTTTCTTTTCTTTTCTTTTCTTTTTTTTTTTTTTTTGTTTTTTGGTTTTGTTTTTTGTTTGTTTGCTTGTTTTCAAGACAGGATTTCTCTGTGTAGCCTTGGCTGCCCTGGAACTCAGGCTGTGGACCAGGCTGGCCTTGAACTCAAAGATCCACCTGCCTCTGCCTTCCAAGTGCTGGCATTAAAGGTGTGCACCACGATTGCCTGGTTCCTGTATTTCTTTTTTATTGCTATAGGTGTTACCTCTAGATTGTAGACAAAGACTTGGCCTTTGCTAGGAATCTAAATGAGCAGCGGTGTGCTTGTCTGGACGTGTAGGTCCCACGCTCCTCTCCCAGCACCTCAAAATAATTTAAAAATGAGATAAACATGAAACCCAATGTTTTGCATGCAACCCTTGAAATTAATTTAAAAACTTGTCCTTGCTTGCAAGCACTTGATTAACATGGATAGACATGAGCATATTCGGACTTGTTTACTGTGTGGTCAGCACCGAGTCTCTTGGGCTGGGATGCTTGCCTTTCTTCATGCTGGCTAAGCCCTGTTCTTTGGTGGACATAGCGAGCTATGCGTTGGACAGTAACACTGACTTGTCTGTAGACAGAGCTCAGAACTGTCTCCCTCTCTCGAGTGTTCTCTTGCCTTTCTTGTATAATCAAACTAGCACGCATTCTCAAGCACCACAGAGTCTGAGGGTCTGAAGTCGTATGTGATCCTAATGCTCACATCTTGCAAATGAAGACCCAAGTGTCTCAGCCTGTAAAGGGCAGAAGAGCTGCCACTCAAGGACACCTCTTAGCGCTCATCGCTGAGCGATCCTGCGTTTAGCTTCTAAGATGTACCAAGAGTTGGAGAAAGCTAACCCTCAAAGTGCGCATCTGTATTTTGTGTTGCCAGAGGGTGGAGCCAAGATCTCTGGGGACAGCTGAGAGAGGACCTCTGCTTTGCCAGGGACAGGTACCTGGGAGGATTTGACGAATTCTAGGTATTAGCTCAGCAAACCTGAGCTTTGGGTTATCTCTTCAGGGATAGTGGGCATGACTAGGTCAGGGCCTGTCCCACATGCAGGCAGGAGTGGGAGGCCTCTGGGTCTCTGCATGTTTGTCAGCCCACATTGTGGGAGCAAGGTGAGCTCACAGAAAAGTTGTGCTCTCCCTCCTCCACTCAGCCTCCTAAAACAAGACGTGAGAAAATCAAGTGGCAGGAGTGATAAGGTCAAATGCTTATGCAGAATGAATGTGTGGGCTTGTTTAGGAGGAAAGTGGGAAAGATGGTGGCTATGGGTGCTTATCTCCTTTCAGGCATTCAGCACGTCCCCATTCAACGCCTTTCAGAAGTAGCTGCCTCACCCTAGGTGGAGTCTTTGTCTCTTGCCATCTTCTTCTTCTTCTTCTTCTTTTTTTTTTTTTTTTTTTTTTGGTTTTTCAAGACAGGGTTTCTCTGTGTAGCCTTGGCTATCCTAGACTTGCTTTGTAGACCAGGCTGGCCTCGAACTCACAGCGATCCGCCGGCCTCTGCTCCCAAGTGCTGGGATTAAAGGCGTACACCACGACGTCCAGCACAACATCCAGCAGCCGTTTTCTTGACAGAGGGAATACAACGAGAGTAGTAGGTGCTTATTAATCTCTTTGTGCCTAACTCTCACATATGTAAAATGGGCAAAATAGTAAAACCTCTACAACTTCTAGAAATACTGTGAATATATAAAAGTTAGGATTGGTCTGAAATCGTAAGCAACTAAAACAGTTTTTATTAGTTGATTTAATCATTCTTCATAGCTGCTCATCCTACCAGTTAAATGTAGTTCTCATATGTCTGTATGTATATGAATATATATATATATATATACATTCCTTCTATATACGTGTGTATATACAATTCCTTCCCAGTGTGTATAAACCATCCTTAGTTTATGTAACTGAAGAGCCTTCTTCACTTTCAAGCAACTTAATAGAAACAAAAATGTGTACATGGAAAAATCTGGATAATTTAATTTCTTTAGTCTTTGGAGGTTGGATTCCTTTCCCTCTGTAAATAAACTTTTGTTTCCCCTTCACTTGGCAGGTGGTATGCAAGACTACAATTATGTCTGGGCCAACTGCTTTGAGATCACATTAGAACTGACTTGTTGCAAGTACCCACCTGCGTCCCAGCTTCGACAAGAGTGGGAGAATAACCGCGAGTCTTTGATCACGTTGATTGAAAAGGTAAAAACTGCTGACTCCAAGGTTTGGATTTAGAAATAATGGGTTAAATAAGAGAGAGATTTGAATGCCCATGAATAACAGTCTAAATAGTATGTTCTTTATCTCATGTGTTTTAAGATTGTGGATCGGCCAGGCCGTGGTGGCACATGTTTTTAATCCCAGCACTCCAGAGGCAGAGGCAGAGGCAGAGGCAGGCAGATCTCTGAGTTCCAGGCCAGCCTGGTCTACAGAGTGAGTTCTAGGACAGCCAGGGCTACACAGAGAGACCCTGTCTCAAAAAACAAAACAGAACCCAAAACATAAGTAAATAAACGAATGAATGACTGGTGCAGGCGTCTTTAGAAATGGCTAGTTTGTAATCTACTAGAGTACACGCTCGCCACCTTCTCTACCCTAACCCAACCCTACTTCCATGCTTTGCCAGTCACAGACGCTTTTACAAGTAAGTGGCCAGATCTGTAGTGGGGGAAGGAGTGTTTGACACGAACGAAGCCCTGAGTTCAATTCCTGCCACCAAAAGCCCCTATAAATTTGCACCATCAGGTTAACAACGCCATGCGTTCATATTTGCCCGACACCCTTTACCACTGTGAGCGTGCATATCAGTTTTAATGCAAATATCAGAAAAACTCACGCAACAATTGACTGTTCCAGAAGTTATAGTTTGGAGAGAAAATTCAAAGTGTGGCTTCAAAGAGAAGGAACTTCAGAAGCACCTCAGGGCTGTAGAGAGTTTTATAACTTAAATTTAGGATTAATGCTGGGGCTGGAGGGCTGGCTCAGGGGAAGAGCAGGCTGCTCTTGCAGAAGGCCTAGGATTGCTTCCTAGCACTGACATGGCAGCTCACAGCGAAACTGTAATTTCATGCCAGGGCATCCAACCTACTTTTCTGGCCTCTCTGGGTCACCAGGCACACATGTGATACATGAAGGCCAACACACACAAAATAAAAATAAATCTTAAAAAAAAAATTTAGCCCTTTGCCTGTGTTTTGTTTCAACTTCAAGGGATTAAAAAATACTTTGGTTGCTAGACATGGTGCTGCACACCTTTAAGTCTCAGCACTCAGGAGGCAGAGGCAGGGAATCTTTGTGAGTTGGAGGCCAGCGTTGTCTCCTTAGAGTTCCAGGCAGGCCAGGGCTATATAATGAGATCCTGTCACAAAAAGAAGAAGAAGAAACTAGTATAGTAGTCTTACTGTTTAGAAACTCCAGCACCAAACTGATTGCCTCGTTGCCTCTAAGTTTTGATCTCTGTCTTTTAGGTTCACATTGGAATTAAAGGATTCGTGAAGGATGCAGTAACAGGGTCTGGGTTAGAGAATGCAACCATCTCAGTGGCTGGCATTAATCACAATATCACAACTGGAAGATTTGGTGATTTCCACAGATTACTCGTTCCTGGAATTTACAATCTTACAGCGGTTTCAACTGGGTAAAAGTTTTAAACGTTTCTTAATTACAGTGCCAGGCCTCTCTCTAGATGTAAGACAAAACCTACCAAATGTGGGTTCTGTTTTTCCTCGTTTTCTGGTCCTCCCCTACCCCCTTTAATAATGATAAGTACTGTCACAGAGTGTGTGGTCACACAGTCCAACAGCGCGAAGCATCACCCTGACACTGGGCTGAAGAAAGAGTGTCAAAGCTTTATGAGAGGCCCTGCTGTCAGAGGCATTACCTCAGCTAGTTGAATCAAGTAGAAGCAGCCCAGGGCTCCATAGATAGAATTTTAAGACCTGTCTTCCCAGCTTTCCGATACATTAAAGCAGCCGTTTTTCACCTGTGCAAACCTTTCTGCGCACGCACTTCATGAAGATTTCACTGATACCCTCTAATTGTGAGCTTTGTGGCGAGCGGAAGGCGGGAATGCCAACCTGGCAATGGCTGCAAAGATGGGCAGCATATGCCCTGACATCACAGCCGCAGCCGGCTTGTCCGCCCCTTTGCGTGTCACAGCAACATTTCTGGCAAACAGTCTAACGTGTGATACCTAGGAAGCTTGTGAAAGACATAATAATCCAAGATTTCCTATGAAATAACATTCCAAGATGGCTTAATTTATACAGTGGTCTTGGTTTAGTTTTGAGTTTTGATAGATCACTAAGTGCAGGAGAATGAAAAAAAAGTCATTGTGTTTTTATAATGCTAAAACATTGTGTGTCTTCACACCAAGCCACCTCCATTTCCAATTTTTTAAGGTATATGCCATTGACTATTAATAATATAATGGTGAAAGAAGGACCAGCCACAGAGATGGATTTTTCCCTTCGACCAACTGTGATATCAGTAGTTCCTGAGTCAACTGGGACTGTAGCAACTCCAGGCACAGTCGCTGTTCCTAATATTCCTTCTGGAACGTCATCCTCCCGTCAGCCAATTCAGCCCAAAGACTTTCACCACCACCATTTCCCGGATATGGAAATCTTCTTGAGAAGATTTGCCAATGAGTATCCCAACATCACCCGTCTTTATTCACTGGGAAAGTCAGTAGAGTCCAGGGAACTCTATGTGATGGAGATATCGGACAACCCAGGTGTCCACGAGCCAGGTAATCGATGGCCTTCCACAGGCTTGCAGTAGTGCCCCTCAGAGCTAGTGTTGTGTCACCGTGCTTTGTGCAGAATGTCATCTGTATAGTGTGTAACTGCAATTAAGCACACCTGGTCAGAAAAGAGCCAATCTGTTCGCAAAAAGAGGTTGCACTTGGGAATCCACATCTGCATGGTATTTAGTAAGTTCACAGATTGGATCCTTTCGGCTGAGTTCAGTTTGGTGGGGGGCTATACACCAATGTGCATTAGACACATCTGTCTATAGACATATCTGCATACGACACATCTGTCTATAGACACACAAGATGTGCAGACGTATATGCTTTGAGCCTGCTCAGACACATATGCTTAAGCCACAATATGCTTAAGATTTTTCATGACGTTGGAAAATATATGTTTACTTAATATTTTGGTTCAGGATTTTTATATATTAGGGAAAAATAAACAGATTCCATGTTAACTGAAGAGAAAAAAAAAGGCTTCCATATAATTCTTTTGTTTTCAGGTGAACCAGAATTGAAGTATATTGGAAACATGCATGGGAACGAAGTGGTCGGGAGAGAACTGCTACTCAACCTCATCGAATACCTGTGCAAGAACTTCGGCACAGACCCCGAAGTGACGGACTTGGTCCGCAGCACCAGAATCCACCTCATGCCGTCCATGAACCCTGATGGGTATGAAAAGGCCCAGGAAGGTAAAGAAGAGCTGACTGTTAGCGTCTAACCTGTTGGTTCTTGTACAGCTTGTTATTTGGAATAGAGAAGAAGTCGAACTTTATTCGTGGGATTTGTGAGTGATTTTGGCTTTTATGTTACTTAGAAAATAAGGTAAACTCTGTATCATGTGATGAAGCATACGTATATAGTGTGTGAGTGTGTGTGTGTGTATGTACACACGTGTGTGTGTGTGTGTGTGTGTGTGTGTGTGTGTGTGTGTGTGTGTGTAAGGTAGAGGTTGATGTTGGGTTATTATTCAGTTGCTCTCCACCTTATTTTTGAGCGCCTGGACTTGCTGGTCAGTCAGCTCCGGGCATCTGCCCAGCTCCGCCCCCTAGTGCTGGAGTTGTAGATGCACATTACAGCGCCTAGCTTTTTTAAAATGTATTTGTGCTTGCATAGCAGACACTTTACCAGCTGAACCATCTCTCCAGCTGTTCATCAAAGGGGTTCTGTACTTACTCATCCATATGTCAGGCCTGCTAAGTTGCTGCTTTTTCTTTTTCCTGCCTCGCCTAGGCAAGCCCATCTCCTCTGAGGCAATGCTGGGAGGAGGGCTGCATACACCTTCTACAGGACCCTAGGAGATAAGAATGTGTCTCTTCCAAACCCATGAGTCCATAGGGAACGTTTAAATATTTGTTTCCCATTAAGGGTTTGATAATTTTCACCTATAATGAACTGATAATGGATAGGTTAGCAGGGAAAAATTAAACTTATTTTTATATTCAGAAACATGAGGACCATACAGGTGTGAGTCTTAAGGGAGAGCTAAGCAGTTGAAGTCTATATACACCTAAGCCAGGGGGCTGGTGGCTGGTTGGGTGGGAGGTGCATATGGGCTGTGGATGGTTGAGGGGAGAGTGTTCACCGCCAGCAAGGGTCTGCCAGGTGACAACTATCTGTGTTCACCTCTGGGCCAGGTGTCAGACTCCCCATCTCTATTTAAGGGATGCCTTTCCTAGGCATAAAGTGGGGTAACAGGCAGAGAAACTTTCTTTTTATAAAAAGGACAGCTTTTCAGAGCTGTCCCTGTCTCTGCAGCCAACTGCCGCCAACTTGGAGTATGTCCAAGCAGTCTGTTTACTCTCCCACAGTTGCCCCTAGCAGTGACCCCTGTGAGTGGAACAGACCCCGCAGTGTCGACATGCAGGCACAGGTGGATAGCTCACACTGAGCTGACGTGGGGATCCCGTACAGGCAGGCTCAGGCTCAGGTGCTTGGCTTCTCACTGTTGGCAGCATCACAGACCCCCTCCCGACACCTCCAACCCTTCTGAAGGTTAGAGCCCTCCAGGTGGCTGTCCCTTCACTTGCAGCTCTTCTCTTATTGTAATGACAATAATTAGACTCTTACTCACAGTAAGAGTCTATACAGTTAAGCATGAGTTGAAGTTTTCCCCCTCTATTTTGTTAAATACCCAACAGTGTTCTCTACTAACTCAAATGTTAGCACACCACAGTTTTCTTTTTGCTGGTCTGTTTTCTCACGATAAAGCCCCAACAACTCCAGGGGTCACTTATGCCATTATTAACACTTGAGCTATGCTTTAGTATCATTTGTGTAATTGGATGTTTTTCCTCCCAAAGATTGAGCAGAGGACAGACGCTAAAGAGTAATGACTTTACCACTGTAAGGATCTGGAAGAGATTTAAAAAAAAAATCACACACACAATTTTTTTAAAAGATACATTTTACTCAGTAAGGTTGGTAGCAGTGAGCCTGAGGTGCTTTCATGTTCAGGTGCCTGAAATTGTATGTGTTGTATTAAAATGTAGTTAAGCCTGCCTTAAACTTTAATCCTTTATCATGCAGGAGATTCGATAAGTGTAATCGGCAGAAACAACAGCAACAACTTTGACCTAAACCGAAATTTCCCAGACCAGTTTGTTTCGATCACCGACCCCACCCAGCCAGAGACTATTGCTGTGATGAGCTGGGTGAAGTCCTATCCGTTTGTGCTGTCAGCCAATCTGCATGGAGGTGCGTAAGGCAGCCCCCTCTGCCACCAGGCAGCGCTTGCTGAGAGTGTTTGAAAACGCTGCTCAAGTCCTGTGTGCTTACACAACCCTCGGCTTTCTTCCACCGTGTCCTCTGTCACTGCCTCTGCCACAGAGCACTTACAGCCTTTCCCCTTCTCACCTTCCTTCCTTCATTCCTTTTTTATCTTGCTCTCCTCTTCTCCTCTTTCACCATGAGAACCAAACACATTCTCTTTATCTGTGCCCCCCCCTCCATATATCTAATTACTTAACTGCAGTATAGTGATCTCACTCTCATTGAGGGTTTAGGGGTATCTATGTCAATGTGACTCCTCAGGAAGGAGTCAGTTGAGTAGACGGGAAGGTCCGTATGAAGTAAAACATCGTAGCTGTGCATCTGAGCCCATAGAGCACCTGCCGAGCATGCGTGAAGCCCTAGAGTGTGCTTTACACGTTCCCTGAACTCCAGTGTGGAGGCCCACAGCTTCAGAACGGCTGTTCTAACTGTAAGAAGTTCATTGACATGGGTAGGCTTTGGGTGCGGCTAATTTCACTATGTGATATTTTTTATTTGCAAGTTCTTTATAACAAAGTTATAAAAATGATAAGAGTAAGCTGGGCAGTGGTGGTGCAAGTGGACTCTGTGAGTTCGAGGCCAGCCTGGTCTACAGAGCAAATTCTGGAACAGCCAAGGCTACATAGAGAAACCCTGTCTCCAAAAACAAAAACAAACAAAAAGAGACAAAAGTAAAACTGTTAAAAACTTACGTACTTCTGTTTTTAGATCTGATAGATTAATCAGACCAGTAAATTCCAAAGAGCTATCCATTTTAAAGAGCCTTTAGATTTTGTGCACGGGCATTATTTTCCCACTTACTCACTTTGATTTTCCTCAGTACTGTAAGGAAAGCAGTGGGTGGTGCTGGTGGTTGTTGTTGTACTAGGCTTGGGGGTCGGTGCCAATGCCCTGTGCACACTAGGCAAGCTCTCTGTCATGGAGCCACATCCCTAGTCTCTGTTTTTCATTTATAGTAGGATAATTGACCTTGACAAATTTCTTGGCTCTCCCTTCTGTCTTACCTTTTCTGTTGGTGTGATAAAACACCGTGACAAATGCTACCTAAGGGAGAAGGGGTTTATCTCAGTTGACAGTTCTGGGTACAGTCTGTCCGGGCAGGGGGGGTCTCAGGCAGCAGCAGCTTGAGGCAGCATCTCATTTAGGATGCAGTTAGCTGAGCTAGCTTCCCCCAGGTCCTGTCAGGGTCACAGTCAACACCTTCCGTTTCTGACTGTGCTGTTGTTATATGATTACACCATGCAACGCGACTGGTTTGAGGAAGTTCATTTCAGGGAGGGGAAAAGGAGAGGAGTTAGGGCCTCCAGGAGGACTGGACATGTAGATGGGCAGACAGACAGACAGACAGACGGGACACAGCCAAGGGGACATGTGGACAGGCAGGCAGATGGTCGGGGACAGAGCCATGGGGACATGTGGACAGACAGATGGGGACAGAGTCATGGGAACATGTGGATGGGCAGGCAGATGGACGGGGACAGAGCCATGGGGCAGAGAAGGACATGGACAGAGAGACGCAGAGAGAGGGGTGGTGGGCGGGTCCTTTTATACCCGTATACACCTGGTGACGGCGGGCAGGTGATGACATAGGAAGTAGCTCGGACCCTGAAGGCAGGCTAGCTGAATCACTAACAACTGAAAAAGCTTGTTTTGAATTGCTGATCCACTTTGAAACAGTCAGCAGCCTTTTCCTGTTTCCCTTGTAGGTTCTTTGGTGGTTAACTATCCTTTTGATGATGATGAACAAGGAGTTGCCACATACAGCAAATCACCGGATGATGCCGTGTTCCAACAAATAGCACTTTCTTATTCCAAGGTATGTTTGTACAGCAGATGCTGGAAAGTAAACTCAGTGAAAACTACCTTAAAGCATTCAGGTCATGTGCTCTCACAGTGAAGACACCGTGGCTCTCCCCACCCCCATTCTTTTTTTTCCTTTTTCCTGTTTCCCATCTCACGTTTGAACATCTATATCTCCTTCTCCATTAACTTTTAAACTCGTCATGTTTTCTATCTCAGGACCTGGAACATAAATGATGTCAGCTTATTTCACTTGATGATGCATATTTAATTTATAGGCCCAGTAAAGTAGGCTAAGGCAGAATTGATGAGCTAAGTTAAATTTTATTGCCATGCAGCCACACCATACCTTACAAATAGTCTATAGTTGCTTTCTCTTTGAACATTTGAAAATAGGCCGCTCTAGTTACTATACCAACACAAAAGAAAAGCCCTGCAACCGTCTCAGTACAGGAAAGGTTGAACACGTGTTACAGAGACCTTTTAGGTCTGTTGAAGCTACAGTTTCAGTCGCTGGCTCCCTGTGTAAAACATTGCCAGTTGGTGTAGTGGTGCGCGCCTGAACCCCAGCCTTAGGAGCCGGATGATGAGGCAGAAGGATGCTGATTGGGGACACCCTGGTAAAGCAGGTTCCGAGCCAGTGTGGGCTATGAGACCTCGGCTCAAAAGACAAAACAAAGCTCACCAGTGACTCATTTAAGGTATTTAAAGTTTACCATAATGTAAAAAGGGCAAACAAGATCCTATGTTTTTTAAACTTCCTATAATGGGCACAATTATTTTTCCAAATCAAAATATTAAGACAGTGACTGGGACTTGCAGGGCAACAACATGCACGGTGTCCCGAGGTCAGATCCTCAGCACCCACACAGAGGGCTGGGCATAGAGCACGTCTGTAAATCTAGCCCTGGGAAGGCAGCCAGAGAGACTCCGCTCAGAAAATAAGGTGGAAAATGATTCGGAGAGGACACTCTTCAATCTCTGTTCTCCACATACACATTACTGACTTATTTTTAACCACCACACACACAAAGAATTGTCAAAGGGTATGTGTGTCTGGAATTTTAATTTAAATAGTTCTAAGAAAAATTCCATGCTGGGACTAGGTATAGTAGTTTCCAATCTTGGTCTACTGATTGAGTCTGTGATTTTATTGGTTATGGATCATAAAGGTTATAACTACAGCTCTGTGCTCTCTAATTATAATCTTCTGTCATTCTGCCTTTTTACTCACTCCCTCTCTGCAGACGGACCTTGGCAGAGTCATATTCAGAGTTGCTAATCAAAGAATACAGCTGTTTATTTTACCTTAAAGAATTGTTGCCTTGCTGGGCAGTGGTGGCGCACACCCTTAATCCCAGCACTCGGGAGACAGAGGCAGGTGGATCACTGTGAGTTCGAGGCCAGCCTGGTCTACAAAGTGAGTCCAGGACAGCCAAGGCTACACAGAGAGACCCTGTCTCAAACACCCCCCCAAAAAACCAAAAACAATAAAAGAATTGGCATATCTGGGGGGTCATGCATATAGTAATAAGAATATATTATGCCGGGCGGTGGTGGCGCATGCCTTTAATCCGAGCACTTGGGAGGCAGAGGCAGGCGGATCGCTATGAGTTCGAGGCCAGCCTGGTCTACAAAGTGAGTCTAGGACAGCCAAGGCTACACAGAGAGACCCTGTCTCGAAAAACCAAAAAAAAAAAAAAAAAAGACTATATTATACCATCTGTCAAAATCAAAATTAATTGATCAGATTGTTTACATATTCCCATCATAATCTGCACTCATTTGCTATGATTTCACAATTCTTTGCCTTCATTTATTTCCTTAGGCCATTAAACTTTTAAAATTTATCTTTCTCCCTAACTTAGACCCATAGCCATTTCTCTCAGTGATATTCCTAAGGATCTTGCACATTTGACATACTAATATCTCAATACCCAGTCCTCAGCAGGTAGCACTGTCCTCATTTGGTTTCTATAGCCTTGATACAGACCGTGACCAGAAGCAGCATCGGGAGGAAAGGGTTTATTTGGCGTATATATATCCTGGGTCACAGTCCATTGAGGGAATCCAAGACAGGAGCTCACGGCAGGAACCTGGAGGCAGGAGCTGATGCAGAATCCACGGGGAATTTCTGCCTACTGGCTTCCTCTTTGTGGCTTGTGCAGCCCACTCAAAAGCTGGGACCACCTTCCCAAGGGATGGCACCACCCACAGTGGTCTGGACCCTCCCACTTCAATCATTAACCAAAAAAGAAAAGAAAAGAAAAGAAAATGCTGCCATGCACAGTGGCACATGCCTGTAATCCCAGCACTTGGGAGGCAGAGGCAGGAGGCGTACTGTAACTTCAAGGCCAACCTGGTCTGTAAAGGGGCTAGGATAGCCAAGGCTACACAGAGAAACCCTGTCTCAAAAAAACAAAAACAAACAACAATAACAACAAGGAAAAGCCCTGTAGACTTGTGTACAGGCAGTCTGACTGAGGCATGCTCTCAACTGATATGTCTAGCTTTATGTTGAGTTGACAAAACCAACCAGTGCAACCACCACTTTTCTCCATCTCGTCGTTACAGGTATAACCCAGAATAGTCACACAGCTGTGGCCAGCTGCTATCTTCAGTGTTTCTTCACTGACCACAGCCAAGCCCTCAGTCCTGGGGAGCAGTGTCACATTTTGCTACTTGGCCTCCCAACTTATTTCCCACTTCATCCGATTCCTCTTATTCTCAGTAAGGAACTTTGTATTGACCAAAAGTAGAACGGCATAACCCGGTGTGAGTTCATCCAGATTGAGTCTTCACAGCCATCATTTGCTTGTGTCCTGCCTGCTCTCTCTTCCTTTCTTAATCGCACTGCATCCCGCCTTCTGTGGCGTCTGTGTCTATCTTCTGCTGTCCCTGGGAGAGGCGATTAATAAAGTTCCCGCTCCTTGTTCACACAGCCTTCTTGTTCTTGGCCAGTAAGTAACTTACGTAAAAGTAAAGGTTCCCCCCACCCAAAAAAAAAGTAAAAGCTTTCTTAAACCTTAATAAACACCCACAAAGTCATCTCCTCAAAATTTCATCTTTATGCTTCTCCAGTATGATTTCTCCAGTATGAAAAGTCTCAGGAGGTTTCTGGGTGGCTAAAGCGAGTGATGGCTGTATAGTAGTCATCCTCCGAATATTTCTCCTCAAGTGGTGCAAATCTTTATAATTACCAAAATTCTACCCTTAGTATTGTGAGTGATCTTGAAAATGCAAGTAACTGAGTTAATAACCACAGGACTGGCAAGCTGGCTCAGCAGGCAACAGTGCTACCTGGTGACTCGAGTTCAGTTCCTGGGATGGATCCAATGGTGGAAGGAGAAAACCAACTTCCACAGTTGCCCTCTGACCTCTATACATGCAAACAAGAAAATGTAAAACAACACTAAGAAATACAGCATGACTTGTGCACCCATCCCACGTTGCCTATCAGGAGGGCTGTGCAGTCAGGAAGAGCTAAGCAAACCTGTGGAAGGAGGCAGGTTGTAGGGTTGGGGTAGAGAGGCGCCAGTGAAGGGCAGGCCAGAAGATGGAGTCTAAGATACTGAACAAGGAATGGAGCACATGAGAGTCCTGCGATTCTGAGGGCAGTGTCAGATGCACACAGTTTAGAGGATCTGGTAGGATGTAAAGGCATAGATACTGTTTGAAAGGACCGTGAGCTAAAGGGGAGGCCTGAAACTCACAGCTGCTGGGGTAGAAAGAAAAGGGAAAGAAATTAAAGGTGCCTTCTGATACTTTATTAAAGAACAAGAAAAAGAAAAAGAAAAAATTGAAGGGTTGTATGAGACAGAAAAGTACTGTAACACCACCCTCCACTCCCCCACCCTACCCCCACCCGCTCGCGCGCGCGCGCGCGCGCACACACACACACACACACACACATACACACACACACAAAACCCTCATAACTTCACCCTTCCCAGCAGGAGGAACAAGTAAACAGCCTCACAAGTGTCAGACTTCGAAAAAGGGAGGGAGGGAAGAATGGGAGGATACAAGGGATGGGATAACCATTGAGATGTAACAAGAATAAGTTAATAAAAAATTTAAAAAAAAAACCAAAACAACAACAACAAAAAGTGTCAGACTTCATTAAGCAGTTAGCAGTTAATGCCTAGAACAGTGATGTCCAGTTTATGGTTTATTCTAGATGACCTTAGAAGATGGAGGAAGAATGCTAAAAATCTGCTTAGATTTCTTTAAAGTATCCTTTAACTTTTATATGAATGTTTGTGGTATACATATTGGTCCAGCAGTAGACTAGTGCATCTATGTACTGTATAATCTGATGGGTAGGTAGACATCAGTGGAAGTTGATGGAGTCAGAAGCATAGCAGATCATGGTGCCAGCCTTCAGCAAGAAACCAGAAAGCAAAAGAGCATGTGGCTGGGTGTGGTGGCTCACACCTTTAACCCCAGCACTTGAGAGGTAGAGGCAGCAGGATCTCTGAGTTCAAGTCTAACCTGGTCTACATAGAGAGTTCCAGGACAGCCAGCCAGGACTATACAATAACACACACACACACACACACACACACACACACACACACACACACACAAAAGCACATATACACTTATTACAATGATCTAAAATTATGGTTTTTGTGAGTGCAGTGGGATCACAAGCCTCAGTGGGCAGAGCAAGTTTCTATTAGGAGTTTGTTTATATATTTTAAAGTTAAATGGCTGATTCTCAAGGTAATAGATAAACTTTGTATTTTTCTCTTTGTGCTTTTTTGTCCTTATTTTCTGTTGCCAAGCTGGGAGGTGAAGCTTTGACCATCTTTCCCAGTCAAAAGCCCTCTTCTGTCCTCTGGATTCCTAAAGTGTTTATTTGTGCTCCCTCAGAACTCTAAGTGATTGCTCATGTACTTTATGCTTGACTCCAGCCTGGATACTGTTCATGCCAAATGCCAGGCTGGAGACTGAAAACACTAAGACACAGCTTATATCAGGAGTGTTGTCCTAAAAGAAGAAAACAGCTAGAGAAATGGCAACAAATAAATAAAAATAAGGAAAACATGCCATTGTCCCCACTCTGCACTGGAATGTTTACTGGCTTAGTCTTGTGCAGACAGCCACAGCTGCTGCCACACCCAGCTCTTAATTTTAACTTTTTTCTTGTAACTGTATGTGAATGTATGTTGTGTGGGATGGAGAAAGCAGTTGCATGCCATGGAGTTCAGAGGATCCCAGGCTTCAAAACTTCTGTCCACACAGAGTCAAAATCCAACTGATACAGAAAACTATATATTGAAAAGTCTCCCTCCTCACACCCTCTTACATAACCCCTTTGGTAACTTTTTAAAATTGTTACCTGTATCCACCCAGCAATTTTTTTTTTTTAATGTCAATGCAAAGAAGTACTACTAAAGATTCTTTTTTCTTTTTCAGGAAAATCACCAGATGTTCCAAGGTAGACCTTGCAAGGATATGTACCCTAATGAGTATTTTCCTCATGGGATAACAAATGGAGCTAGTTGGTATAATGTCCCAGGTAACCATCAAGGCCTTACAACGTGGGTTTTCTGTTCTCCTGAATGGTGCCGCTTGCTAATGATCCCTTTCAATTTTGAGAAAGAACTGTTGTTTTGTTTTTTTTAATGCCCAAATGCTTTAACTCAGTGCAGTGACTGTTGGACTGCTCTTTGAGTTCTGCGGAGACATATCACACTACAGCCCGACCAGGGGACGGCATTTTACCTCCAAACCCTTGTGGACCTTTCCTGTGCTAATTAATAGCTTCTTCATGAATGCACAGCATCAAGAGCCCTCCCGCGAGCTACTGCCGTGTTTCAGTTTGCAGAGCCAAGATGGTCTGGTTTTTACTAGGAATGATTCTCACCTAATAGAGTCTAAACTGTTTAACGTGTATTCAGAGTGATGCCCTTTAACTCCTTGTCTTTAGGTGGTATGCAGGACTGGAACTATTTACAGACAAATTGCTTTGAAGTAACTATCGAACTAGGCTGTGTGAAATATCCATTTGAGAACGAACTGCCAAAGTACTGGGAACAAAACCGAAGGTCTCTGATCCAGTTTATGAAGCAGGTAAATTACTCAGGAACAAATGTGATTCCCTCCAAGACCAAAACGAGCCTTGTGTATGTGAGGCTTTTATGTTAGAGTGTGTCTTTAAAGTAGTCCATGGGCGTGAGTGCTTGTCTGCATGTGGACAGTGTCCACAAGGCCATGTGGGTGCTGGCAAGCAAACCCAGGTCCTCTACAAAAGAAGCAAGTGCCCCTTAACCACTGAGCTGTCTCTCAGCCCCACAATATACCTTTTCTAGTTCTAATTTGTTTATAATATATTTGCCCTATTTCTGTATTCCGCTTTGTTTTGTGTATTTACCTAGAAAATTCATGGCTATAGATGAGTTTATTTGTCTAAATGGGGAAGAGGAAAAAGGTGATTGAACAAAGTAGCACACAAACGGTATCTATAGATATGATGTGTGATGTGATATAATGTATTTGTTGTATCTCCTTAGAAAATAATCCATTCAAAACAGGCCTGGCTCGCCCCCATCCCCACCTCCCCACCCCGCCGCATGTTTTCTCTCACAGCACCCTATATTCTGAAGTCGGCCTAATGTCCTAAGGTTTAAAATGTTCTTGTTACTGTGCTCTTTCCATGGCCTCGCAGGCTTTACTTGGACCCTAACTTCTGGTAGCTCCTTTGTTTATATTATTAGCAATGTGTATTTTGGATATAAGCTTCTAAAGTAATTAGACGATCTTTCCCCTTAAAATTGGTATTCTTGTCCTTTGTCCAGGTCCATCAGGGTGTCAAAGGGTTTGTTCTCGATGGCACAGATGGAAGAGGCATACTGAATGCCACGCTCAGTGTTGCTGAGATCAACCACCCAGTGACTACTTACAAAGCTGGAGATTACTGGCGCCTCTTGGTCCCGGGGACATATAAGATCACAGCATCTGCCCGAGGGTAAGTGGTGAGTGCTTTCAAATACAGGGCTTGGGAATAAGACAGACATGGCTCCCTTCTAGAACCTTATTTCCAGAAAGTCCCCAAGAGCCTGCCAAGCAGCTTGGAGTTTAATGGCGGGGAGTATTAGAGCTAGTTTCCCTACTGAGCACCTGCTGCCTATGGCACTGAGCCGTCAAATAGGTCTCTGAAGTCATATTTCTGTGCCTTCTCACACCTGCCCTCTCCCTGTGATGGCCTTCGCTCTTAGTAGTAATTCTGAGATGTGCTTGTCGGAAGAAGGGAGGAAAAGGCCAATGCTCATGTTCTGCTGAGTAAGGTCACGCCATCCCACAGGGAACACCGGTCTGTGTTAGTTCCCTTTTACAGCTTTGCCAAGCTCTCACTTGCACTCATTTTTTTGCGATAACATTTACATCATTGCTTCCATGAAACTTTCTGGTGATAACAGGCTCCTAGTAAGCCATTTTCCTCTTTATGAACTTGTTTGCTTTTTTGACAGAGTCTCATATAGCCCAGGCTGACCCCAAAACTCCTGGTCCTCTCAAGTGCATGCATGCCCAACTAGATTTATTTATTAAAAATAAGAAAATGAACCTATGACTTTTATTTTATTTTATTTTCCAGAAAACTAAAGCAATCTGGTTTTCTTTATAGCCTAGAATTGGATTTTTGGGGTTTTTTTGTTTGTTTGTTTGTTTTGGTTGGTTGGTTTGGGGTTTTGTTTGTTTTTTTATTTTTTGAGACAGGGTTTCTTTCTTTCTTTTTTTTTTTTAAATCTGGCTATCCTGTATTTACTTTATAGAGCAGGCTAGCCTTGAACTCACAGAGATCTGCCCACCTCTGCCTCCCGAGTGCTGAGATTAAAGGCATGTGCCACCATGTCCGGCTTTACAACTGGCATAGAATTGGAAACAGCTAATCTGAAACTTCTTTGTTGTTGTTGGCTTTGTTTGCTTGTTTTGTTGTTGTGGGTCAGGAGCTGGTGATGACCCGGCTGAGCTTCATGCTTCCTTTGTAGTTGAGGTTGACCTTGGATTTCTGACGCTCCTGCTCCGCTCTCTGGAGCGCTAAGGTTACAGGCATATCGCCACGCTCAGCTGGTTTTCTTCATGATTTGACAAGAGTAGGCACTACCACACAATAGTCCCTGCAGCCAGGCTTTTGACTATTGGGGTTTTTCCTACCTCCCTTCTCCACCTCAATCCCTTCTAACCCCCCAGTTGTCGGTAGGAGAGAAAGAAGGCTAGAAGGGAGGGGGAGGGGCATGGATCTCTTTAGACTACTTCCGCTGATTAGAGGTGTCGAGTTCCTTGGGATAAGTCCAGTCTTTGTGGGCAGGATATCTCCAACCAGCAGCCAGCAGCCAGCAGCAGCTCCACCAGAGCCAAACCAGAGCCAGCTGCTGTTGTCAGTCTGAAGCAGCCCCGTATCCCACACCTGGATTGAAACAAAACCATAGTCCCAACACAACTGGGTTTTGTTTGGTTTGTTTGTTTGTTTGTTTGTTTGGAGACAGGGTTTTTCTGTGTAGCCTTGGCTGTCCTGGGCTCGCTTTGTAGACCCAGGCTGGTCTCAAACTCACATCTATCTGCCTGCCTCTGCCTCCAGAGTGCTGGTATTAAAGGCGTGCGCCATCATGCCTGGCCACAACTGGGTTTTTAAGAAACCAGATTTCTCACTACAATTCCCCTCTTGCTTGTAGCCAACATCTTTGTGAAGTTAGTTTGACCATCCATTGGAGGAAAGCTAAATACGTGGAGACCCTTACAGTCATTAGTACCTTTCTTTTCACCTAGAACAGAGCGTTTAACTATCTAGTGGCTCAGAAATAGCTCAGAAGCCCACACTATTGGGTTATTCTTTTTTCTTCTACTTTGGCAGAATAATTAGAGAAAGTAGAACAGCAGAGTAGCTGAGAAGCAGGCAAAAATCATGTCTTTGGTAGGGAATGCCCTAAGTTGCTACCTAAGGCTTTTCCACCCACATACCTTAAAGGCTGACAGGTGCATTCAGACACTAGGAAGCGCTGGGCATCTGCAGTAAGCGCAAACTTCCATTCAAAGTCCTATTTTAATTTTTTATTATCTTAAGTGTATAAATATTTGCCTAATGTATGTCCGAGCATGCCCACAGTGGCCTACATGTATGTCTGAGCATGCCCATAGTAGCCTACATGTATGTCCGAGCATGCCCACAGTGGCCTACATGTATGGCTGAGCATGCCCACAGTGGCCTACATGTATGTCCGAGCATGCCCACAGTGGCCTACATGTATGTCCGAGCATGCCCACAGTGGCCAGAAGAGGACGTTGCATCCCTAGAACTGGAGTTTGATTGTGAGCCACCATGTGGGTCATGGGATTTGAACCCAAGTCCCCTGAAAGAGCAGCCCATGAGTGCTCTTAACCACTGAACCATCTCTCCAGCCCCTGAAATCTTTGTTTGTTTGTTTTTTTATTTGTTTGTTTTGAGACTGGGTCTCTCTACACCTGGAACTCACTATGGCAACCATGTTGGCCTCAAGCACAGAGAACTGTCCACTTCTGCTGGGATTAAAGTTGTATACCACCATGCCTGGCATGAATCTTAGAAACTCGTTCATATTATACAATTACATGTGTTTGTTTGTTTTTAATAATAAATTAACTCAAAGTTAAAAACTTGACTGCTTTGGAACCTACATCACATTTCTTCCTTGGATTCTTCATTCTCTGCCCGTCTGTTTCCCAGTTCTTAGATACTGAGAGAGCATGGGTCTCACCTGTCTGCTTTATTATAGGTATAACCCCGTTACCAAGAACGTGACCGTCAGGAGTGAAGGTGCTACTCAGGTCAACTTCACGCTTGTTCGATCTTCAACAGATGCAAACAGGGAATCAAAGAAAGGAAAGGGGGCTAGCACCAGCACTGACGACGCCAGCGACCCAACTACTAAAGAGTTCGAAGCACTGATCAAACACCTTTCGGCTGAGAATGGCCTGGAAGGCTTCATGCTGAGCTCATCCTCAGACCTGGCTCTGTATCGGTACCATTCATACAAAGACTTATCTGAGTTCCTGAGAGGACTTGTAATGAACTACCCACACATTACAAACCTTACCACGTAAGAGCGCCTTGTTTTTCTTTCTTCCTTTAAGCGGGTCCATCTGTGCTTTGCCACATTGGAATGCATCTTTTACTTACTTAGAGGTATTTGGGGGTATGCAAGTTGGAGCCTTATTTCACAAGGAGATTTTCTGGCAGTGAGTATTGGCAGAAACCACTTGTTAGGTTAGCGATGCGTAGACTGTATCACTTCCTCTGACTAACTTCTGATGTTTGCTGAGGTCCAGCTGCAGACTTGTATTCTCACTAAGTGCTGTTTAGCTTCTTTATTTTGCTGAGGGCAGTGGACAGCTGTCGGGTCACGTACAGAAAAGGCCTGGCATTGTCACTGCTTTGCTCTGGTCTGCCTATAGTCTCACACCTGAAACTTTAGATTGTGACCCTGGAACAGTCCACAGTGCATGTCACACTGGTGCTTGGGGCAGCTCTTCCTTCCTTTCTGGGCTTCTCTGCTCAGCTGCCCTGTGTCACTCCAGGCCTTCCTTCACGTCTTGTTGCATGGCTCCCGCAGTATCCATGCAGAGCTGACAGCTGCGCTTTGGCTGCTGTGGGAGGGTGTTTGTGCCACGAGCACACAGCTGCCTCTGTACACCTGCTCAGCATCACTTAGCCCTTTTCTTTTTCACTCATCGCATTTCATTGATTCTTTTAATTTTGACAGACACTTTAGCTTCTTAAATCCTGATTTATGGTGTTTATAGATGCAGAGCAATATTTAGTTTGGCAGAACCATTTAATTTCCTTTCTTTAACTGGCTTTAGTATTTCTGCCTTGTTTGGGCTTTAAAATCTGCCATACTATTGCATACAGTTTATGGTCTCCCTACTTAAACGAAGCCCAAATTGCACATTATTCTGCTAGCTACTTTTTTTTAAAGCTCATTAAATTTTTTAACCCTTCTAAATCAAGACGTGCTTTTGAAAATTAAATGTTTCCTTAAAACACAGCATATCTACCATTGGTAGGGACAGGCTTTTTAGGTGGTAGATCAATAGGCAGTAAGTGTCATTGAATGAAAACACAATGACTTTTATCTTATTAATATTTTCCAACTTAACGCTAATACGTTACTCAAGTCTAGAGTTGCTCACTCTTCCGTCACAGTAACGAAAGGCAGCCTTCTGCTCGAAGATCTTGTGAAAGTGCAAATCTGATCATTTATTTTGTATTTGCTGACTTAGCTTTTACTGTCAAACTGATGTTGCACTTACTGTAAAGTATAAAGTGTTACTCATAAAGATTACTTTAAGTTTTAAAAGGAGAGACTCCTACAGTTAGTATATTTAATATTTCCATAATAAGAATTGAAGAGAGAGCCAGGGCAGTGTAGTGAGCGTGGGGACCGAGTCTGGCAGGAGTCACGGAGCCGCCCCTGGCTCTCTGGCACCATGCTTCTGTCTAACAGCCTCAAAGGGTTTGTGCCTGGTGTCTCCATCTCCACCATTACTTTGCAAGTCTGTAAGTTAAGTTTAATGTAGCACTTGATTGCTCGCTGACTTTTTGTTTCTGGAAGTTTGGGACAGAGTGCTGAGTATCGCCACATTTGGTCCCTCGAAATCTCCAATAAGCCCAACATATCAGAACCTGAAGAACCAAAAATTCGCTTTGTTGCTGGTATCCATGGAAACGCTCCAGTTGGAACTGAACTGCTTTTGGCTCTGGCAGAATTTCTTTGCCTGAATTACAAAAAGAACCCAGTTGTTACCCAAGTAAGAGACTAATTTGTTTTGCCATATAGACAAAGGCTCCAGAGTAACTGATATCAGGGCGCCACTGAAAAAGTTTAAATTTCCTACTAGATTTTACACAGAAGCACTTTTAGTATACATTGTGTTACTATAAGAAAAAAAAAAAACCGAGCTGGGCATGGTAGCACACACCTGTAATCCCAGCACTCGGGAGGCAGAGGCAGGCAGATCTCTGTGAGTTCAAGGCCAGCCTGGTCTACAAAGCGAGTCCAGGACAGCCAAGGCTACACAGAGAAACCCTGTCTCGGGGTGGGGTAGAGTGGGGAGAAAAGAATCATCTTTGCATAAACTCATTGTTCATGGTGTCTGTCTAGTTAGTATATTTCTTTGTATATGTTGAGAAGCAAAGAAGAAGAAAATATTGAAAGTTTGCGGTCAGTCCTGTAAGCTGAGGCTCCTTTAAACCTTACCCACAATTCTGTATGTTCTAACTTAAAGAACCGCCATTCTCAATTACCTATAAACGAATCACTATATTGAAAAATAGAATGAAAGACGTAATTCTTTTTACCTTTCATGTAATATATAAAATTGTTGGGGATCTTGGCTGCAATAAATTATATATATATACTGACACAGCATTATCTAACTTAGGCATCTGTGGCTATAGAAAAGAAGCTTGTCCTACGGCTTAGTCATACACGGTGAAGAAGCCTTGTTCTGTGCTCTTTTAGGGAAAAGGGGGCAAGAACAGTCAGTAATTAGCATTGCCTACTTATAATTTAGGAAAGGTGCAAAGAACTAGGACTTGTTCACTATACCTGACCGTGCCAAGCACTGTCGGCCAGGACTTTATACACAGTGTCATTCAGCGCTCATCCTTTGAAGGATGGGGATCTGTCACACAAGTGGAAAGTGAATGGAGGTATTTGTTACTTTACTAAACATCCAAAGCCAGTCATTAGTAAAACAAATCTAAACCAACATATAAAGTCTATTGTTTTTCTTGTAATTAAAAACAAACAGAGCCCAGTGTATCTTGCTTTAAAGTCCATGCAGTGTTGCTACAATATACCACCTTTCCCCAAAGGAGCTGGGAAGGAACTGGTATTGATCAGGATCGGAAGGGACCAATGTGACTAGATGAGATGAGACTTGATTAAAAATTGTCTTGTCATCTTCATTGACAACTCCTTACCCTTGTTTGTTCTTTCTTCAAATGAGATAATGAAATCCTGACTGCATATTAGAAATACCCGAAGCCTTTAAACACCAGTGCCTGGACTTCATCCCCAGGAGGCAGCAATATTTCTTTTATAACTCCTTACTCCCCAGGAATTCCTCCCCAGGAATAAACTGCCACAGCTTTAGGTTGTTTATTTGTTTGAGACAGAGTTTCACTATGTAGCCAAGGTTGGCCTTGAACTTGCTATATAGCTCATGTTGGCTTCAAACTCCTAACACTCCCACCTCCACTTCTGAATGTGGGGTTATAGGCATGTACGCTCACATGCTACACATCAAACTCAGGGCCTTGTACATGTTAGGTGCATGTTCTACCCAAGCCCAGGTTGTTTTTACATATAGCCAGGCTTGTATCTACTGGGCTGATGGTAATAAGAGACCATATCATGAGTGAAATGCAGTCTGGACACTGGAACCTGGCAAAAGAGAAGGAGGTGACGGGATGCAGAGACCTGTTGAGTAGGTCTGTGGTGAAGCGTAAGTTACCTTAGACGCTCCAGAAGGCAGATTGAGGAACCAGTGAGCCAAAGGGCCTAATGTCTTTTCAGAAAGAAAGGGTTTACTGTACCTCTCGCATAGAGGGGATGAGAGCCCGTCGCTATGGTGAAGGCCTGTGATGTTCAGGAGGTGGCCAGCTACACTGGATCCGAAGCCAGGAAGCACAGTGGTCTTCTGCTTGCTTCCTCCTCTTCCCCTTTTAATTTTGTTGAGACCCTTGTCCTTGGGATAGTGGCACAGACATTGAGTATGGGTCCACAGTCAGATTTCTCTAATAACACCCCCACAGGTGCGTTTCTGGGGTGAGTCTGAATGCAGTGAAAATGATGATGAGTGTCCTACTATCAGAAATAGGCAGGGTGAAGCACCTAGGAAATTATTTCATGTCACATGTATAGGCATTAGTGCCCATGGGGCATATTGAGGAGAAAGTATAGCAAGGCAGATAGCCTACCTAGGGTTTTTGGACACGCTGTTTTCCACTCTCCTTGTCTGAAAAGGCATTTCTATTTTCAGATTTTATATTCCACTTGTAATCCAGAAAATAGTCCCACCGTGTCTACTAAGGCAGTGATCAGCAAATGTTTTCTATAAGGGCCAGACAGTACATAATTAGGGTTAACAGCAGCAGACATTGTGTAGCTACTCAATCTCATAATATAATACACAAAAGTAATTAAACATAAACAAATGGGCTTGATGATGTTCCAATAAAAATTTACACAGAAAAGCAGCCAGCAAGCTGGATTTTCGTGTGTCGGGAGTGCTTCTGTGACTCTTATTTGTCACCAAGAGGTCACGTGGAGCGTTAGTTATGCAGTGTTGTCTCCTTTCTTTTAAAATTTATTCGAAGCAAATGAGAATTTTACATTTTAGTTTCTATTAGTGTTCTGTCTTTTAAAATGACATTTAAAATGAACTTTTGTTCAGGAGGAAGTACCTGTTGGGCCCACATAAAAAAACGAGCTTCTGGTGTCTTTTTTATTTCAGTTGGTCGACAGGACTAGAATTGTCATTGTCCCTTCTCTGAACCCAGACGGGCGAGAGCGAGCACAAGAGAAAGACTGCACCTCAAAGGCCGGGCAAGCAAATGCCCGCGGCAAAGACCTGGACACAGATTTCACAAGTAGGACCAAACTTTAGGCCACTTAGTTGGTACTTTGGACATGAGTGTTTCTGGGCTTGGAGACTGCTCAGCCCACCTTGTGGATGAGTGATGGGTGCTACTTGTCTGAGCTGTGAGTGTGAACTATAAATCAACCTAGACAGCCAGAAAACATTTTGAACATTTTTCTTTCACTTTGCAAAAGTAATTAAAGTTTTGCGTTTTATCTTTTTAAAAGAAACTTAGGATTCCTGGGGTGTTCCAGTGTGTTCCCTGCCCTCTCTGCCCTTCTGACTGTGGACACACGCACAGCATGTGTGCACACTATTGTATATAATGTACTAATGTGCACACAGTCTCTTCACTGTGCACAACTTGGAGTAACCGCCCTCTGAGAACATGTCTTGCTGGCTTGAGGCAGCACGTGGAAAGACAATTACCCACAAGTTGTTTTTTGGGGGGTGTTGGTCTTGGAGGGGGTCATTTTGCTTTGTTTTTGGTCTTTTTGTTTGTTTGATTTGGGTTTGGGTTTGGGTTTTTCTAGATAAGGCTTCTCTGTGTAGCCCTGGCTGTGCTGGAACTCACTCTGTAGACCAAGCCAGCCTTGAACTCAAAAGATCCACCAGCCTCTGTCTCCAGCGTCCTGGTCTCAAAGGTGTGTGCCACCACCGCCTGGCTGCCCACAGGTTTTGTAAGCCAGCGTTGTAGTGGAGTTCAAAATAGAATGGTTCTTTATACTTGCGCTGAAATTTAAAACTTGGTATTTTGTATTTAACTTTTCTGGTTTTGTTGTTGTTTTGTTTTTTTAAGGTAATGTCTCCCAACCTGAAACCAAAGCCATCATTGAAAACTTGATTCAGAAACAGGACTTCAGCCTTTCCATTGCTCTAGATGGCGGCTCTGTGTTGGTCACATATCCGTATGACAAGCCCGTCCAGACAGGTGTGCTGTGTGTCAGTAGTGAGCAATTGATTTGCTTCATGCTCAACTAGTCAGCCGTAGACAAGAATCCATCCCGCACATGAAGAACTCGGGCAGGCTGGAGAGGGAAGACCTGGTGACGGCCACGCTATGTTGAGTCGCAGCCTCTAGTCATGTCTGCTCAGTGCTGTCTACAATCAGGCTTTGAGAAGTTCATGTTTGTAGATTTTGAGATTGTGTGCTAGACACACAAAAGGGAGTGCCAATTCTCAGAGAACAGTCTGCCCGCTCCCTCCCACCTGACACCTTGCCCATGGTTGTGCCCTGTGGTAAGCTAAGCAGCTGCTTGTTGACTCTTCTCCAGGTCACAGCATATGCAGACAGCTTGAGTTGTTTTCAATGCAGTGTACAATGGGTATTGTTATTAGGCTCCAGGTGTCCATAATTGAGGTATAGTAAAACCAAAGAAGACTGTATCTTCTTCTGTTGTATAAATTCACCATTAGTATTTTTTTCATGTAAAGATGTTTGCTTGTAAGTTTGATTGTCTTGGACTAAACAAAACAACGTTGTTATTTATGGCAACTCCTCAGTAAACTTCAGTGGGGTGCAGAACTTACTAGAAAAAGAGGAAGAGGACTCAAATACGCGATACTGAACTTGAACAAAAGTCTTTTCAGTTTTTCCACTGACTTTCAAATTTTTCTTCTTGGTAGTGGAAAACAAAGAAACTTTAAAGCATTTGGCATCTCTTTATGCAAATAACCATCCATCGATGCACATGGGTCAGCCCAGTTGCCCAAATAAGTCAGGTAGGCGTTTCCTCTACCCGGGGTTTCCTGTTTTGCTTGATTGCTTTTGGGACAGCAGAGCCTTTTGGTCTTGTTGATCCTGTTTCCCAATGGTTTTTATAGACGAGAACATTCCTGGAGGAGTGATGCGTGGAGCAGAGTGGCACAGTCACCTGGGCAGCATGAAGGTATGTTTTAGAGAGCACAGTTAGAATGGCCTTAGGAATGCTGGTCATGGGGCTGGAGAGATGGCTCAGTCCTTAAGAGCACTGGCTGCACTTCGAGAGGTCGTGAGTTCAATTCCCAGCAACCACATGGTGGCTCACGACCATCTATAACGGGGTTTAGTACCCTCTTCTGCCATACATGCAAATAGGAAACTCATATAAATAAATATTAAAAATAAAAATGAATGCTGGTCATCCAGTGAAGGAGAGGCACAGTCTCTAAGACAGGAAAGTAACTCATGACTCCCTTGACATGCTTAGGTCTTGAATTAACCTGACAGTTCTTTTGTTTTTGTTTTTGTTTTGTTTTTCTTTTTTTTTAATTAATTAATTTATTTACTATGTATACAGTATTTTGCTTGTGTGCCAGAAAAAGCCAACAGATCACATTATAGATGGTTGTGAGCCACCATGTGGTTGCTGGGAATTGAACTCAGGACCTATGGAAGAGCAGACAGTGCTCTTAATCTCTGAGCCATCTCTCCAGCCCCTTGTTTTGTTTTTCAAAACAGGGTTTCTCTGTGTAGCCTTGGCTGTCCTGGACTCGCTTTGTAGACCAGGCTGGCCTCGAACTCACAGAGCTCTGCCTGCCTCTGCCTCCCGAGTGCTGTGATTAAAGGCGTGTACCACCACACCGGACAGGTCTGCAGTCGTCCTTTTGCTGTTAGACTTCTTCATTACAGCGTTGTAATACTTTTCAAAAATCGGGATTTATAAGTCTTCTTTGTTCTTCTTAAGGATTGTTTGGGGCATTCAAGGGTCCTTACAATTCCAGATGAATTTGAAACTGCCTTTTCTTTTTCTGCATAAAAGACTGCTTGGATTCACTTAGTGGTTGTGTTGAGAAAATTGACTTCATTTCCATTTCTTTATTTCTTTATTATTTAAGACTTTACTATGTGGGGACCTTGAAAGCTAGTTCATCAGTTAAGAACACTGGTTAGAGCCAGGCGTGTTGGCATATGCTGTAATCCCAGGATTCAGGCAAGCAGAGGCAGGTGGATCTCTGTGAGTTTAAGGCCAGCCTGGTCTACAAAGTGAGTCCAGGACAGCCAAGGCTACACAGAAAAATCCTGTCTTGAAAAACAAAAAACAAACAAACAAAAAACCCACTGGCTACTCTTCCGGAGGATCCAGGGTCGGTTTCCAGAATACACATGCCGGGAACATGCTGGCTCACAGACACCTGTAATTCCAGTCCAGGGGATAGGATTCCTGCTGATCTTTGTGGGCAGTCCACACATGTGATGCACATAGGTACATGTAGGCAAAACACATACATAAAATAGATCTAAAGTTTTTTGTTCAAAAAATGTACTATGTGGGAGCCATTTTGCAGTAACATGATAAATAAAGTATGTTCCAAGGCCCACTGAACAAGTGGCTTTTTCAGAATTAATTGACCTAGAAGAGAGCATCTTTCCACATACTATGAAATTTTAAAGACAGAAAATTCTTACCTAGTCAGAGCCACAGCCCTCCCCTCCCTTTATATGGAGATAGAGATACAGAGACGGTGAAGCAGGATGCTCAGAAGGAAGCAGCATGCACAGAGAGGCCACTTAGCAGTTTATTGAGTGGCCTTTACCAGATAGAGACAAGAATGAAAAGAATTTGGGGCTTTAAATTATTAAGTTTTAATAAGGACTAGAAAGCCACTGAAGATTTTGAGTAAGATTATAATGGCATTGAGTTGTCTTAAGGAGAAATTAGGTTCATAATAGTGGGCTAGGCTATTTTGGAAGGAGACACTGCAAAAAAACTAGTTTCAAATAGTCTAGACAAGAAGTTATAAGGGCTTTGATTAGAATAGTGACTATAAGGTAAGAATCAAGTGTTAAAGTTCTAATTTTGATGATATTGAACTAGAGTTGACATGATTTGGAAATTATGGATTATAGTGAAAAAAATTAAAAATGGAGTTTCTGGTACAATAACCATAAGGGTGCAGTAGTGGCAAGAATACGTTGTCGGTAACCAACAGCTCTCTAATTGGCCTTAAGACCGGCTCAACAAGAGGGGAGCTGTGCCTAGTACTACAAGCCCAGCTAACTACCAAGGGCTACTGAAATCACAGCTCTTGGAGGAGAACCGACAACCAGCACTTCCCTGGGCCAGCATAACCCTTAACTACGTCCTAAGTGTTTGTGCTTATGCCCACAGACGAGTGTGGTCCTCATGCCTCCTCAGGAAACCTCTCTTTACAACAGAGGGAAACCATTACAGAAAGCTACTACCAATCAAAATGTAGAGCTGCAGAGCCCAGTCCCAATAGACACATCTAGAAAACAGCTCCAGCACTTACAGGTTCAGAGGACATTTCAGAAGAGAGAGCAAGATTGTAAGAGCCAGAGAGGATCAAGAAGTTTGCTGTGAGGTTATCTCCTAGGGATGTCAGACGCTAAACCATAAAAATATCACCAACATGGCTGCCTGACTATGACCTGAACACGGAAAACTACAACAGACCTGCCCAAGTGCATGGGGGACCACAGGGCCTCCACCCTGCAGCGGCCTACAGGCAACTTAGAAATGCCTAGAGTTGGAGAAATAGTATTCCCTAAGGAACAGCACACCAACTGGTTATCCAATACCACAGCAATTAGTTATAGCCTGCCCTGGAGAGACACATGTTCCATTTATATAGACTGCTCAGTCTATATAATGTTCTATTTAGAAATCTATATGCATAAACATGTTCAGGTAATATGGGCAACAGCAATCAATGAGAAAAGAGGCCATGGCTTTGAAAGAGAGCAAGAAGGGCATAGGGAGGGTTTGGAGAAGGAAGAAATTATATAACTATATATAATCTCAAAACAGAGAAAAAAGTTATAACAGAAAAAGATGATGTTTCATGACCATGTGAAAAAGTTAATATCCTTAGGTAAATGTGCAAAAGAGCAAGTTTCGGGAAGATGGCAGGCAAAGTTCTGCACAAGTGGCTCCTGCGCTTGACTGGGTTCTCTGCTGTGGCAGTTGCCATTGTCACAGCGGGCTCAGACTGAAGGGGTCGGGCCGAGTGCTTGTCCTCCACCTCCAGGGCTGTGGGAGCAACAGTGGAGTCCCAGAGTGGAGAGGCAAGCTGGCTCTCCATGTGGACTCAGCAGCTCAGCAGACCCCAGCAACCATCATCTGTTCTTACAGGCACCGTGGGAAGTTCTGCCACACCAGAGTGGGCCAGTCATAGCCACTGTCCTCAAGGGACCCATTATCACACATGATGGTTTATTTATATTTGTTGTAAGATGCATCACAAACACTGCTTACTTCACCCATTTTCTTCCCAGTTACTCTGTTTTACACAATGAGTTTTTATATGTACTAATTTGATTGTGGATTTTATATTTCAGGATTATAGTGTCACCTATGGCCATTGCCCAGAAATCACAGTATACACAAGCTGCTGCCTCTTCCCAAGTGCAGCTCAGCTCCCTGCCCTGTGGGCCGAGAACAAGAAGTCTCTCCTTAGCATGCTGGTGGAGGTGAGCTTGCCTTTAGATGTTTGCCTCTGGTTCTGGGCTTCAAACCCAGAGCCTCAGACATGCTAGGCTTCATCATCGGCGTATAATCAACAAAAACCTTCATCAAACTTTTTTTTTTTTTGAGCCTGAGTTTGGTAACTTGATGACAGTGGCCTTGAACTCTGTTTCCTGCAGCTACCTCCTAAGTACCTAGGATTATAGAATGTGCCCTATTCATAGCTGTAAGAGTTTTGTTGTTGCTGTTTTGTGTAGAGGGTGTGTATGCACACGAGCATGCTCCTGCATGTGTGCTGGGTTGATTTTGATCAAGCCTCAAGCCATTGCTTGTAAAATATCTGCTGAATTGTGAAAACTTGAATTGTGTTAATTTTTTCAGGTCCACAAAGGAGTCCATGGGTTGGTTAAAGACAAGACCGGTAAACCAATCTCTAAAGCAGTCATTGTACTCAACGAAGGAATAAAAGTACACACAAAAGAGGGGGGCTATTTCCATGTGCTTCTAGCTCCCGGAGTCCATAACATCAATGCCATTGCTGATGGGTACCAGCAGCAGCATTCCCAGGTACGGAACTCAGGTGGATTGCAGAAGTGCTTATGTTAATAACACTTGTGTCTTAATTTGAGACTTTTTCCTAGAAAGCATGAGAGGATAAGGAAATAAAAAGTATGCCCACTTCTTCATTACAGCAGCTGTTATATTTTTGTTGCCTGAGGTGTTTTTCTATTCCTCAGCAACAAAAGAACAGCATTTTGTGTAATATAGAGGACACTAAGTTACTTTCCTGGTTTGCTTTATAGGCCCAAAGCATTACTGAAGCAGAGCTGCTGTGTGCCATAAGTGGCTTTTACATTTTTAATTTTAATATTTGGTGTGCAGTGCCAGCACAGGCCAGAAGAGGGTTTGAATGCCTGGATTCCCTAAAGTGCCCTATAAGTGACTTTTTTATGATTCTTGCACTTTATCTTTACAGGTCTTTGTACATCATGACGCAGCTAGTTCTGTGCTTATAGTCTTTGATACAGATAACCGGATATTTGGCTTGCCAAGGGAACTCGTGGTAACTGTGGCAGGTAAAGATGTTCAGGTTTTTTTTTTTTTGTACTCAGGTTAAAACCAGTTCTGTTTCCTTTGAGAGTGGCTAGACCCCACAAACACCTCTAGCTAATTGCCTTTTCCCTAGAGTCTACTTAACTAAACCTGATTTTCCCAAACTATTGCTGTCCTGGGTGTTCTCCTGGCTTGACCCTAAGTTTTTCAGGTTCACACTCAGATTCACCTCTCCTGAGCTCACCACTCGAGCTCACCCAGTGACCATTTTCCTATCATAACAGTCATCACCATAGGGACGTATCTACATTCAGTGTTCCCAACCAAAACAAAAGCTCCAGGCAACAGAGGGCTGAGCTGATCCCCAGACTCCTAGAGCCGTAGTTGGCACAAGCGAATCTTACTGGATATTCTTGAATAAGCAAATGTTGCTTTATATCAAGATCACACTGGTTGTTAGAACTTATGTTTGGTTTTTCAAGGTCCAGGAAAGAGGAAATATTTCCCCCTCCCCCAGGGTTAATTTGTGCCATTGTTTGAATTACTGAAAGATGAAGGGAAAAATATGTGGAAAAAGCAGTGTTCCACTGTCCTGCATCTGCTTGACGCAGGTAGAGGATCTTGCTATACAAGTCTGATGACCTGAGAGTCTCAGGGTAGCCTGAGATATAGTGAAACCTAGTCTGGATGGATGGATGGATGGATGGATGGATGGATGGATGGGATGGATGGATGGATGGATGGATGGATGGATGGATGGGATGGATGGATGGATGGATGGGATGGATGGATGGATGGATGGGATGGATGGATGGATGGATGGATGGATGGGATGGATGGATGGATGGATGGATGGATGGGATGGATGGATGGATGGATGGGATGGATGGATGGATGGATGGGATGGATGGATGGGATGGATGGATGGATGGATGGATGGGATGGATGGATGGATGGGATGGGATGGATGGATGGATAGAAAGACTAAATGAACGAGTGAGTTCTGGCAAGATGGCTCAGCAGGTGGGACAGCCTGCTGACCTGCGCTCAATCCCTGAAGCCCACAGTAGAGAGAACCAAAATTTACAAGTCGCCCTCTGCCCTCCACATGCATGCATGTGTGCACACACATGAACACACAAGATAAATAAGCAAAATGTAATTTAAACATTTTTAAGTTACAAAAATAAAATGAAGAAGAAGAAAAATAACAATCTGGGGAGCTGGGAGTACAGCCTATGATAGAGAGCTTGCCCTAGAAATAATTGTCAGGAAAGAAAAAAGAAAAATGATCTTGGAAAAAAGCACTGAGGTATTGAAAATTGTCTTCGGGTAGCAGAAATGTAAAGGTGCTGGGCTCTGAGTTTCGCTGCTTTGCTAATCAGTGGTGTGGCTTTGTTGAGATGCTGGAGATTGGGCCCCAGGCTTCCTGCCTGCCAGCTAAGCGGTCTGCCACAGAAGAACATCTCCAGACAAGCAAATTGCTCTTAATTGCATGAGATTAAAGTAAATGACACATTATTAAAAGTGCCATCAAAGTGCTGCTTGTTAACACCCCCATGTGGTCTTGTCGGACAGGTGCCACCATGTCAGCTCTGGTCCTAACGGCTTGCATCATTTGGTGCATCTGCTCCATCAAGTCTAACAGACACAAAGATGGCTTCCATCGGCTCCGGCAACATCATGATGAGTATGAAGATGAGATCCGCATGATGTCAACTGGCTCCAAGAAGTCCCTCCTAAGTCATGAGTTCCAGGATGAAACGGACACAGAGGAGGAAACACTATATTCTAGCAAACATTGAAAAGCACGTTTTGCATCTCTCCCTGCATAAGCACCAGGCAAAAATGACAGCTCCTCTCGGGAGACACTGCAGTGAGAAGAGAGATTCCTTCCTCCTTCAAAGAGCTTTGGGAAGTTAACCTGCTAAATATCACGGGCAGTTCTGCACTTCCCTTCCTTAAAATACTCTTAACCTTTTCTTTAAAAAAATCTGATTTCTGTTTATGCAGCAGAAGATGGGACAGCCACTTTGTTTTTCTTTTTAATTTAAGATGAGCTGTTCAGAGCTTATATAGTAACAGCATAAAGCCATCTAGTAGATGTATTTCGCACATCAGGAGTTTACTAGTGGCTTTAGTTTGTTATCTTTATTTTAAAGGCCAAAAGAATCCAGAAACATTAAGGCAGGGACACCAGTCAGACTCTGACATAAAGCTTTAAAAACTCGAGTTTTTCTCCATCTCCTGAGGAGTTCTCTTCTCTGGTTAGCGATAGCTGGGGCTTCTTCTGATTCAGGTTTAATGGCGGCTGGATAATTCCTAAACACATATGGCGTTAGGAAATGGAATAAAACGGGCTTTCATATTTGCTTTCTACCTGCTTCCAAACTGGATCAGAACTGGTGAGCTGTGCTTTAAGCAGGATTTTACTACCTCTCTTGAAAGGGTTAGCCAAGTTCTAAGTATCCTCATCTTAAAGGAGAACTCAGTGGCGCTGCTGCGGAGGCGCCACGTGTCCCGGTGAGTAGAGGTAAGAGGGAGCTGCAGCGGAAGCGGCGATGTCGCCTGTCCTAACCTGTGAAACCCATAGGTGCCGCCGCTGATCTGTGCCGCACTCTTTCTTCTAGGAATGCCTGTTCCTCAACGTTTCCTAAATCTCAGCCTTTTTCCGTGTTGTACCTATGGTTTCCATCTGGTCCCACACCTAAAGGTTCCAAATTCCACTGATGAAAATATCTAGAAATGGAAGAAACCTCCGTGTACATTCTTAGTGCATTTGGATCCAAAATGTCTACCCTTGATGCTCCAGCCTGCGCCTGCGCCTGCGGTGGCGTACTGTTACGGAAATAGCATGGCCTCTGCATACAGGGCTCCTCAGCAAGTGATTCGGTTCTTCATCCTGATGATTCCTGTGACGGTCTTTTTTTTTTTTTTTTTTTTTTTTAAATCAAGCAATTATGTTAAAATTTTCAGTTAAAAGCTTTTTAGTATGGCTCTCTCCATTTAAACAAGCCAACTGAAGGACTGCCATGCTATAGGACATTGGTGTGAAGGTCTCTTCACTGCCAGTCATGCAAAGACCGGACGATTTGCATCTTACTGTGTCTGTCTTAATGCTGTTCGGTGGAGTGATGCTTTTTGTAAGTGTGAATCTTACCAATGACGTAACAGTTTTAATATCTTTGAATGTTTTTCAATGGCCAAGTTGCTGCTGAACTTGTACTAAATCAGGGGATCAAAAAACTAGCTCTTACCTTTCCAAACTGTATTCATACCATTGATGCGCACCAGTTTCCCCACACCCTCAGCTCACAGAGGCCACCGGGGCCGCGCATGGTGAGGAGCGCGTCGGAGTGGCTGGGTAAAGTCGAGATCTTGGTTAGTGGAAGGGACCGGTGAGGTCATGACGTTTGTTGGCTGTGCTGTTAGATGGCCGGGTCCTGGCGTCCGAGTGCCTGAATCCTTGTTTTTGCCACATGAATGGGAAAAATGCTAATGAAGGGCACATGATTCCACTTCCTCTAATAATGCTTCGTGACTCTAAATGATGTGTATTGTTCTTTTCTCAGCTTTATTCTTAAAAGTGCCAACTCAGAAAACCAACAAGGGGCCTGTGGCTGGGCCCTGCTTGGGACATTACAGCTAGGAACCAAGTTTGTGTGACAGTCTTCATTTTACTCGTGTTGGTGTTCACTAAAGGACACGTTGCACTTGCTCTCCGGATTCAGTGTGTCTTTAACAGTGCATCCCATCAGCCACAGGCCACGCCTTCCTAGCATGTAAGGGACTTTTTTAGAAAGGAATATGCAGAATAGCTCTTAGTCAATCTTCCTGAAATTAAACCCAAATTCTGCTCACAGTTTCGAGTCTTTAGTGAACTTCTAGTGCATTGAGCTGGAAAGCCAGGCCTCCCCGCCCCATCACTATGAACATGAATGTACAAGCCCCATGACTACTAACACTGTCTCCTTGGCGCTGCCTCCTCTTATTTGTGGAGCCAATCTGGTCCCAGACTGCTTCGGCAGCGGAGGGCACTGAAGCCATACGAGATGGGGAATGCATCCCTTGAGCTTCTCCTGGGGACTTTCCATGTTTCTAGTGTCACGGACCCCACGGTCGCAGGATTAGGCAACTTGCTCCAGTCTGAGATGTGCCTTTCCTTTGCTCACAAGGCATTGCTTTGTCCTGGTGATGAGTTTGTAAGTCTTCTTCCCTCCCTGAGCCTTAACAAAAGCGGCACGGTGGCTCGGTGGTGCTCAGTGTCTGCGTGCGCATGCGCACGTGTGTTCATAGTTTGGTGGGACAATCTCAAGCAGCTACACCGGAACTCCAGACAGTGATGGGATCTGGTACCGTGAAGAACACTTGCCATTCTCGCCGAGGGGATTGGCGTTGGGACTCTGTCAGCTTTGGGAAAGGAAACATTGTGTTTGGCTCAGTGTGCTTGACCTGTTAATATTTGGTAATTTCATCTGAAGGAGATTTGCTGAATTAGTGAACATTGAATTTAAAACTTAATTATGAGTGGAAAAATAAAAGGGGGTAGTGTTTATGCCTGAACTTGCTGTGCTTTTGAGCTAGCACCAGGTCACCAGTAACTACAACTCACTGCTCCACTTGTTTGCGCTTCTTCCCAGCATTAAATCGATCCGTCGGCTCGCCAGACTTGCACTAGTGCCGGGTTTGGTCCCTGCTCTCTCCAAAGCTCCTTGGCTCTGAGTGTGTCACGGTGTCCTGCAGTGTGGGTCTCTGGTGGGGATTGTTTCACAGTAGCAGCCTAGCATTTCCCCCCCAAATCCTTCCTTTATTGTTACTACTAAAAGCCCACTAAGGTTAAATATTCAGTGATCTGTTTAGCAATTTGTTGATAACTTTAGGTTTCTGATTTATTTTAATTATAGCAGTTTGGGGGGTGTGATTAGGGCCTTTGATTAATGTCAAGTGAACTTGGATTTCTAGTTCTTGAAGAAAACCCTCCCAATACCCAATTCTCATTTATATTTGGTTTTTAAAAAATTCATTAATGATACCAGTTGACTCTCAGAACATTATCCCGGTTTATTCTGAAATTTGAAAGTAGGTTACCATTTTAAGGCAATTGGATAGAAATTATGTAAATATAGACAAGATGTGTATAAATGGTGTAACATGAATGTACTAACTACATTCTATGCTATAGATTTTTGGAGGTATGACATGGTATTTTTTATGTTCTTTTTACCTCTGTTTTTTTTTTTCCAGAATATTTCCCCAGATCCAAAACTATTCATAGCTCTTTATAGGACACAACCAACACCTACTCATCTTAAGTGCTTCAGTCTTTTGGTTTTATTTCATGCACTGTGCCTTCAAATGAAAATTTTAAAAGGGACTTTAAAAGAATTGAATAGTAGTTTTAAAACGTTAATCTGTGTAATTTATGTGAAATCTAACTGTAATGGGGTCCTTTGTTTTTTATATGTAAACAGATCTACTAATCCTGTATAAAAGTTATTTTACGATGTTTGTCTTTCTTTGTGTGTTGCCTCATAATCTTTATTCAAAACCAATAGACCAAAGAAAGTTACAGCTCTAATTTTGAAAGTTTTAAGTTTAGTTTTTCTACCTGACGAGTAGAAAATAGTACCAAGGTTAGACTATAGGAGCCACCTATAAACTGTTCCCAGCTTTATGACTTCACTAACAAAAGGTTTTGTTCCAAAAGCACCCCCAGCTGTGTAGCTCATCCTGAATGGTGTGTTCAGCCGCCCCACAGAAGCACCACACAGCGGCGGCAGTGCGGGGCTCTAACCCTGCGCCGGCTTCACGTCTGCGTGTGTGCTGCCTTTTGCACCAGGAAAGCCTGAGAGCTTTTAACCTGTTTGTTAAGAGCATGCTCCTTGTTCCAGGTGAAATTCAGTCAGAATAGCCTGTCCTGGCATGTCAGGCACGGTGATGAATTCAGTGTCTCGTGTTACTTAACAATATCGCTGCTCCCACAGGGGGTGGGAAAGTAGAGCTACCTAAGAAACCTGGGCTGTGCTGACAGGGAACTCAGTCCAGACTAGAGGAGCCGAACCCGCAACAGGCTGGGCTTCAGCAGCGTTTAGCATCTCTCAAAGCCGCCTGAGGGAGTTCGGAGAGGTTGCAGCCTGGCCCAGCCTGTGACTAACGCCATGTGCGATGTGACTTTAAATTGCAGTACTCTCAAAACAGGCTCGGTGTCTCTGTTTCACGTCTGTGGAGGAACAGTCTTCAATAGGATGAAAGTGGGGGCTGACTGAGATGCACTTAGCATGGTATTCAGCTCAAAACTGAACCCCCAGAGTAGCCAGTGCTGTTTTCCTTCATTTGTTGTTTTGGTTTGGAAGTATGTCGTCAGCTATACAAGCAAAGATTATTTTAGAGGTCATCTTTTCTGTTGAGAAGACATATTTAAACAGGAAAACCTGCTGTGGTTCAGTGGGTTGTCTGAAGTCTGACAAAAGTTTAATTTCCCAGGTGTTTCGTACTTGTCTTTAGGTGAGATTGGGTTATATTTATACTTCTTTGGTAAAGGCTTGTTTAATTGTTTGAAATCCTGTCCTGAGTTTTACTGTTTTCTCATGCCTAAATCCAGAAGTCTTTTGGTTGGTTCTATAAACATAATCTACTGATTGTGTCCAGTGTTTCAGATGTCTGTAATTTGTTACCAGCAATGTAAATGCAGTGGTCACTGCTTGCATGCTTCTCAGATACAAATAAATGCCAGCACGCAGGTCGGCATGTCTCCTCCTCGCCTGCATCTAAAAGGCCAACTTTATTGCTGATTCTCTATTACTATAAATGTTAAGTAACTCTGTCATTAGCAACGGAGCATGATAAAGTGCAACATTTAATGTTACACTTTTCACCCTCGTGAGCAGTAATATGTTTAAAACAAGCATGCTGCTTCTTGAGTACTTTTGGCTAGGGTCAAATGGAATTGTTTTCCCATTAGTGTGTAAACAAACATCCGTGAGATGGGCAAGAATGACAGGCTGGCCTCAGTGGAGTAGAGTGGAGTTAAGAGACGTTAAGGGTACTGTACAGTTTTGGATCTATCCTGGATGAAGCCTGCAGACAAAGGGTATGAGCTGCACAGTTAGATCGAAGGCATCACGGCAATTGAACGTGATACTCTAGCTGAGCATGGCCGTGGCTTTGATCCCAGCACTCAGGAGGTAAAGGCAGGCAGACCTTGATGAGTTCGAGGCCAGTCTGGTTTACATAGTAAGATCCCTTATCTCCAAAGGTATTATGGATACCTCAACTTCAGCCAAAATGATGTATTCAAATAGAAGACCGTGAGGAGTTGAGACAAAGTCAAAGCTGTAGTAGAAAATAAGAGCGATAGTTGTGGAAAAATTTAAGGTGGGCTGTTTAGAAACGGCACAGAATAAATGCCCCGTTGATAATGTGTATTGTAGGCTGGGATTGTCATCGACCGGAGCCAAGGTGAAGGAGGGATGAGGAAGGTTCAGGATGCTGGGTCTAGACTGGGGGTGTAGCTCAGCGGTAAAGCAGTGGCCTACCATGCACGAGGCCCAGGGTTCACGGTTCAGACCTGAGCACCACCCGTTAGGATTCCAAGTACTTCCTGTGGTTCCAACATCCGTACACACTGTCATTTGTGATGATCATATCGTTTCTGGAAGAGCCCAGCAGCAAGCGGGCTTCTGATTTAGGATCTGAAAAGGCATAAGGAACCTAGAGTTGATCTTAAAGACCAAGCACGGAATGAGTGAGGGGCGGGCAGGTTTTGGGGATGGCTGAGTTAGAGAGCTGCTGGGGAGTTGCAGACATTCGACGTTGCAGAGAGAAGGCGGGATTGACCGCTGGGTTTTGTGTGGAGGATGTGGGTGTTAAGGGGATACGGGGAAAGCTGTGTGTGGTTTCCTGTTTAACAGGGCTTGATTGAAGGGACTGAGCATAGGGAATAGGACAGCTAGAACCTGGCTAGCTGTGCAGAACTCAGTTCCTGTGGAAGGCATTGCCATGGTAGAGGCAGAGGGAACCTCACAGCTCTGTCAGCACTGTAAAGACAAACAGAAGAGCATCTGTCTATTTCAACTGTTGGCATTATCAAATACTGTAGGTCAGGAAACAAAAGATAGAGTCAATGGAGACTATCACAAGAAATTATAAAGTAAGTCTGGAAATGAAAGATTAAAAAAAAAAATAAAATTAGAGTTGGCCTAGAAGATAGACCAGAAGATGGCCTAGAAGAAATTCTTGGGAGTCTAAGAAATTTGGCTCGTTCCCAACAACAACAACAACACACACATACACACACACTGAAGGAGAGATAAACCTGATTTTTAGGTTTCCAAGTGCGGGATCGGGATGGTCTCGTGAAAAAACAGGTGAGGTTAATTCACTAAAAGAGCAACCACCTCATGTAGGAGCTTAATTGTTGTCAGCTTAAAAGATCCAGTGAACAGACTCTGGGAGGAGATATATAAATGAGCCCAGAGCTGGAGGCAGGGGCTTTTTGGAGAGTTGGGGTAGATTTGGCTGCTCATCGCTGTACTTTAAGACTACTCCTAGAGAGAACCGCTCAAGGGAAGGCTTCGGGGCTCCGGCTCCTGCGGAGGTTCTGGGTTCTGGTTACCCCAGGTTCCAGCGGAAGAAATCTTGCGGCTCATGCCTGGAGAATTGTTCCTCGGAATTGATATCCTTGAGGTTTTGTTATTGTGTCCATTAATCCTCATTTCCTATTGTTTTGGTTAGTCGGTAACTAAGTTGTTAACAAAATATATTGGTTAAGAAAATTGAGCTTACACACACACACACACACACACACACACACACACACACACACGCATGCAGGTACACACACACACACACACACACACACTGAAAGTCTACTTTTCAGAGTGCTGACTAAAACCCAAGCGATCCCAACACAATATATAGCGCGTCCCTCAAGGGTGACGATGAGCATGCACACGGCTGCCTGGCAGCCCAGGTGTCTCACAGCATTTCATTACAGAATAGCGCAAAACAGAAAAGGGATGGGCGTGGTGGCACGCCGGAGACCTCCGCAGTCTAAGGCACGGAAGCAGGAGGGTGGATAACTTGAGGCCAGCCTGGGATACACAGCAAGATCCTGTCTCAAAGAAAAAGAAAAGTGTATATAGAAGCCATATACTCTTGATATAATTTGAAAGTAGAGATTGTTAGAATCAAATTTAAAACGAGAAAAATACCAGTTTTCCCACCCTCCCGTCCCATCACCAGGCTGAGGAGCAACTGCAGGGAAGACTAGAGGGATATCAGCCAATGGATGTGACACTTCCAGTGCGGATCAAGAACAACTGCCAGAGAGACACGCCTGCTGCTATCTCCAGGGTCTAATAGGGCTGGTGGCGATGTCTACTTGTGGCCTCTTTTGCCCAAAGGATTTTTACACAGTCCTAGGTATATAAGAACAACGGGTAGGTATGCAGATCAAGCATCAGTGCTAATCAGTCACAAAGAACTGATTTTAAACAGTTTTTTGGGACACATAATTTCACCATTAAAGATGAGAACATGTACATGCTAATGGGGTAAATACACTCATTTATTTTCACCTAAATCTTGGCTGACTGATGATATGCACACCACTTTGATGAACAGGCAGCACTAGCAGCCTGAGTGTGGTCAGGGCCATCCCAGAAGTCACTGGGAACCTTTCCTAGTCCCAGCTACTCAACTAGCAGTTTTAAAGGCACAGGTTCTGACACATCACAACCCAGTAATAGGATGCTCACATGCTGGGGGTGACAGTAGGGAGAAAAAAATCAAATTTTCCTTTTCCACAATTAAGCCATTTTTTATAAGGGCAGAGAACTTTGTACAGTAAACACACTGCACTTGCTAACATAGTCTCCAGTCTGAGCTGGGGTGTTTCCAGCAGCATTCTCTGCCCTCGTGTAGTGTGACGTTAGTGCAAAGTGTGGGTGGAATGCTCAGAGTCAAAATGGTAGTGAGGCGGTTTAAGAAAGCACGGGCAAGCACAGCCCCAGATACTTTGGAATCGCTGTACATTTGATTTGGAATTAGTTCTTGGTGATGGCATGGTCAGAAATTTTTTTTACCACTGCCAAGTTGACAAAGCTCATGCGTGGTTACTGGGCCTCGTGTGGACTCACCACGTGGCTAAAGCATGCCCACGTGGAGCAGGACCACAGACCGGAAGATGGGGCATCAGAGTTAAGTGTGATCTGAGTTGGGTGGGAGTGACATGGACAGGCCATCCTTGAGACATAGCTTCTAATGAGACAGAACACACGAAAGAAAAGCAAAAGCCATGACTTGGAATCCTGTCAGAAGAGAACTGCAGAGTTAGAGCACTTTCATCCCTGTCACCTAAAACACCCACTGAAATACCTGAGCTTTTCTCTCTTGACAAGAAATCTCAGCCATGAAAATAGGACCAGCAGAGGCTGGAGGGCTGGAAGGCTGGAGGGCTGGAGGGAGGGCTGGGGGGCCGGGGGACTGGAGGACTGGAGGGCTGGGGGGCTGGAGGGCTGGCTCACTGCTTAGGAGCACTTGTTGTTCTTGCAGATGACCCAAATTCAGTTCACAGTACCCCCCGGGCGGGCGTGGTAGCGCACACCTTTAATCCCAGCACTCGGGAGGCAGAGGCAGGAGGATTGATGTGAGTTCGAGGCCAGCCTGGTCTACAAAGCGAGTAAGAACAGCCAAGGCTACACACAGAAACCCTGTCTTGAAAAACAAAAAACAAAAACCAAAAACAGTTCGCAGTACCCACATGGTGGTTGGCCATCCCTAACTCCAGTTCCTGGGGATCTGACACCCTCCTACCTTAGGGCACCAAGAATACACAAAGTGCACTCTTTTTTTTTTTTGGATACAGATTTAAAAAATAAATGGCAGATAATGAATATGTGAAAGAAATACAAAGTAATTTACAGACAAATTACAAATAATATAGTTTAGTTCTACTTGTAACTCTGGGTAGACTGAATTGAAACAGACTTTATTACAAGCAGTTAGAAAAGCTGGCTGGACCATGTGGCACAGACCTTTAATCCTAGTAGATGAGAAACAGGCTGACGGACCTCTGTGAGGTCAAGGCCAGCTTGATCTATGTACGGAATTTTGAGACAGCCAAGGTTACATAGGCCCACCATGTCTCAGAAAACAAAAACAAAAACAAAAACAACTGTTAAGGAAAGTGTAGTAGCCTAAGCCTTTGCTTCCTAAATGGAGGTAGGAGAAGCGTCCCATCTAACAGCAGAGAAACCACACGAGTGCAGAACACCAGGTTTAGACCTAGTCACTGGTTGAGTGACAGCAGTCCAGCATGTCATGCAGTGGACACAGGTACACATGTTTTCTGTTAGAAAATGAATGGCTGCACAGTAAAAGTAAGGGCTAGCCTAAACCAGATCAACTTTAACAGAGAACGTCACCAGGCATCAGTTCCACCCACAGTGGGTGGGGCTGGCCCTCCCCGACTGCCTGCAAGAGAGGGTGGTAAGTTCTAGATCTGAGAAACAGCCCCTTAGGGAAAGCACAGGCTACATGGGCCTGAAACCTGAGTTCCACCTCCAGAGCCCATGTCGTCCCTCTGACCTTGACATGCATGCTGTGGCAGCCATGCCCGCCCACCCACACCCAAGGCAATAATAACAGCAAATACGGATTTCCAAAAGAAACAACACTAACCGGAGTCAGTGGATGATGGTAACCGTCCAGGCACCCAGAGCTTCAAAGAGACAGCATTCTACCAAAAGTTACCTATCAAAAGAAAAGTCAAAGGAAGCCTGTATTGGGTTAAGACCTGTCATCCTACAAGTTAGAAAACTGAGGCAGGAGGATCACTGCAAATTTGAGGCCAGCCTGAGCTGCAGAGCTCAAGGCCCCCTAAATCAAGATTGGAACATGCATCTCAAAAAACAAAAAAATAAAAAAACAAAAAATTAGCAGGGGGTGGGGGGTGGGGGGGTGGGAATGGGAGTAAGGAATGTGGGAGCAGGAAGAGAGCTACTCTATTACCTGACTGTCTGAAGCCAGAGAAACCTACGTGTCATGGGATATAAAACAAGGGGGGGGGGCGTCCACACCGTGTCCCCCAAGCAGCGAACAAAGAGCAGAGGCGTCTTCTGTAGGTACCCTGAGAAGAATTCTTGCAGGCCCATCACCCCAGCTACTCAGGAAGATCAAGAGTTCAAGGCTTGGAGGATACAGAATACATTTAAGACCAGGCAACTTAGTGAGACTCTTGTCTCAAAATTAGAAGTGACAAAACAAAACAAAACAAACAAACAAACAAAAAAAACGAACAACAAGCGGCTGGGGAAGGAAGGGGAAAGTGGAGACAGTGCAAGCACGAGGACCTGAGCCTGACTCCCCAGCACCCACACAAAAATGATGGGGGATGCTGCATACACTCCCCAGCTCTGAGAGTAGAGAGACAAGATTCCTTGGATGTGGTGGCCAACCAATCTAGGCAAATCAGTTCAGTGAGAGATCCTGTCCCCCAAAACAAAGTAGACAACCACTGAGGAAGAGGAAGATACAGAGAGAGAGAGAGAGAGAGAGAGAGAGAGAGAGAGAGAGAGAGGAGGGAGAGGGAGGAGAGAAAGGAGGGAGAGAGAGGGGGGCGGGGGAGGCTGGAGCTGCAGCTCAGCGGTAGAGCAGTGCCTCAGTGTGGAAGCCCTCGGTCCCTGATGCCCAGCATCATAGGGAAAAACCCACTCCATCTGCAGGCTGAACCCATGTGGCCACCTGTTCCAAATACCGGAAGCCACAACGTGAAAGTGGGAAAGTGGGAAAGTGGCAGAACTCTTCTGCCAAGGAATGTCCCACACTATCTATCACACCTCGCCTTGTCCTTACGAACCTGAAAACTTTGATTAGGAAGGACTCAGAACACTGCAGATTGCCACACGGCGCTCGCTGACTCTGCATCTGTGGGTTTGTCCAGCATGGACTTCAGCGGCCTGGTGAGAGGCCAGCAGTCTCCGGGACAACTTCCCAGAACACACCCAGTGCCAGCAACAGCTTCCTTGACTCTTTTATGGATTAGTGTTGAAGACCTGCTGAGCCGGGCATTAGAGTGTGCCATCATCAGTTAGGGAGCAAAGTCCCGGCTGTTTGTGTTGTGTGACAGGGCTTCCTTTACAGGGGATGCAAAGCCTTTGATTGACTCCTACATCTTACCTACACAATAGATTAGGAAATTAGCCATGGCATGGGATGAGGTTACTTTTGGGGGTCCTCAGATCAGAGTCCTCTTTTTATTTGGGCTCTTCCCTGCTGTTAACCTTGCGTGGTATGTGGTCTAGCCTTTGGTCCTCAGCTCCATTACCTGGAGCTCCTGCCTCCTAGTCTGAAAGAGAATCCAGCTTCCCACCCTTACACGTCAGTCATTTCCCATTTGTTCCTCCTGTCTTGCGTTTTTCTCACAGGTCCTCCAAGCCCGGTAAGGCCTTTCCTGGGTCGTGAACAGCCCCTGAGGTGTTGGGGGCTGCTGCACCTCTCTGCTGCTGAGCTGGTTGGTGGTGTGGGTCTTTGATGCAGCCAAAGAAGAAAGAAACATCCCAAGAGCCCTCAGGGGCAAACGTTATGAGTTGTGCAGGGTCTCAGGCTGGGAGCTTTGATGAGAGATATTTTCTAAGCCTCTTGCACGCCGTTAGAATAACTGGTTCTGTCTTAAACACCTGCTAGCTACCTAATGGGGCCACGCATATTTAGCTCAGGTGGCTCATTTTGGTCTTATATATTCCGTCTCACCAGAAATGGCAAAAAGTTCAGACAAGAATCTCTCTAAGCCAGTGCCTCTCAACCTTCTTAATGTTGCAACCCATAATACAGTCCCTCGTATTGTGGTCACCCCCCCAACCACAAAATTATTTTCATTGCTACATCGTAACTGCAATTGTGCTAATGCTATGAATTGTCATATAATTATCAGTGCTTTCCAATGGGCTTAGGTGACCCCTGGGAAAGGGTCCCTCAGTCTCCAAAGAAGTTGCAACCCCCAGGTTGGAAACCATTGTCCCAGCTGCCCTGGAACTCATGATGTAGACCAGGCCATGCTCAAACTCATGGAAATGCACCTGCCTTTGCCTCCCAAGTGCTGGAATTAAAGGGATGTGTCACTACGCCCAGCTATAAACAAACTTATAATGAATGAATTTTAAAAGAGTCCCAGCAGTGAACAGTTTCCACGAAGAAGACGCGAGGCAGTGACTGCAAAGTTTCAGATCTGAAAAACCCAGTAATTGAAATACACTCACCAAACAGGTCCAGCAGCAACATGGTGGGGGCAGAGGAAAGACTTGTCTGTCCATCCACCTGAAGACAGAATAGCAGATAGTCTCCAGCCACAACAGTGGGAAATAGAGTTTCAGAAACGAGCACCCAAGGGACCTGGGGAGACGGCTCGGTGTCCCAAACGAAGAATGAAACGCGATAGCCAGGCTATTTTCAAATTCCTTGTCAGGAATACGGCAAGAGGACGTAAAAGAATGAAACAGCAGCAAACAGACTACAGTAGAGCATGAGGTCGGACACTTACGTCATCCAGCAGAGAGAGACCCAAGAAGCCTGGAGAGCAGAAACAGCCGCTTGGAGACTCTGACCCACAAAAAGAGTTCCAGGAGGAATGTCTTCTCTTAGGTAAGACTTCCGGTGAGCCATGGCCACCACAGGCATCCTTACGTCGGGAAGGCGACTGGGCGCGATCGGCCTTCCGGCTGTGATCAAGAACACGGTGTTTTGACTCCAATCCTTTACTCTCCTGTTTTTGTGAACTTGGTATTTTTATTCTTTGGGGCATTTGGCTGTCTGACCTTTTCTTTCTCACAGAGCCAGCCAGTCAGTCCATGCGCAGACATGGGGTCTTGTGAGACGCTTTAAGAGAGACATGCTTGGGTATGAGTTATGTGGATGTGGGAAGCTACGGGGTGGCTACGTTATCTCCACCACCAGCTTCTCAATGGTCTTAAACAACACCCAGCAATTTATTAATATAACGCATATTATATTTAGCCAGTGAGGTGGTTTTCATACAAGCATAAGGATATGAGTTCAAATCCATAGCACAAATATGAAAAAACAGGCGTGGGAGCGTATGTCTGTAATCCCAGCACTGGGAAGGGCAAAACTGGGGCTTGCCAGCCAGCTAGTTTTAACCAGTGAGCCTCAGGTTTGGGAACATGGGAGCAGTGAGCACACTCTTTCTACGTTTGCTGACCGGAAAGGAGAGGGCTGAGGCTTTGTTGTAGCTACAGGGAAAACAGCTTGTGAAGAAAGACACACGCTGGACAGTGGAAGATGGGGGGGAGGTGGGGTGCGGGGGTAGAGGTAGGATGTGGAAAGGAACTGCTGACTCTTGAGAAAGGAAAATGCTGATTGAAGGTATTTTTATTTTATTTTATTTTTAATTTACGATAGAATTCCATTTATCCTTTGCTGGCCTTGAACTTCCTATGAAGCCAAGATGGACTTTGAATTTCTGGTCTTCCTATCCGCACTTTCTGAGTACTAGGACTAAAAGCATGTGCCACAATGTTCTGTTTATGGAGGGCTGGGGATAAAATCTAGAGCCTCTTACGTCTGTCTAAGCGGGCATCTCGCCCATTAAGCGCTACACTCCCCGGTCCCAAGACATCCTATTTAGGGGACGCCGACAGAAACCGTCTCTCTCCTCTCAGTCACCTGCTGAAAGGAGGAAGAAGCCGAGATGAGAGAACTGAAGGTTGAAGGCGCAGAAAGATGTGCTACGAAGACCACCCAGAACAGAAAGGTTCACTCAAGGCGGCTTCACAAGCTAAACCACAATTTTCAAACGTGCTACTTAAAGCTGTAAAATAACTAACTGTCCGTCAGGTGGCGGTCTCTACGGAGGCTCGCGTATCCCATCAACCCTGGCGCTGGGGGCGGGGAGGCGGGGCGGGGGGGGGGCGAGGAAAGGAGGCGTGGAGCTGACTCTCTAGCCCTCAACGCCGCTACTCGTCTGTCCCGACTGACGTTGGGCAACAAAGATGGCGGCGGGGAGCAGCAATTACTGGGAAGGTGAGGGCGAGGCCCCCGGGTGGGTCCTGCTGGGCTCAGAGGGGACTCAGAGAAGGCTTTGCTCTTGAGGGAGGCAGCAGAATGGGGAAGCCAGGCCTCCCTCGGAAACGGGCATATTGCGGGAGGAGGTTGTCCGAGGGGGAGCCCCGGGGCCTGGGAACTTGGGGAAGGGGCAGGACGGAGGGAACCGGATCCGGGAAGGGGTTGGGGTGAAGTGGAGGGAGCCGAGCAGGAGGCGCCTGGGGCTCCGGGTGGACGTCTCCGTGGGGTGGGGAGACTCCGAGGAGGAGGCTTCGGGGACGAACTCTTAGGAGGAGAGTGCCGAGCGACCATGTCCAGAGCCCGGAAGACGAGGAGTCAGAACCCTGGAGTTGAGGTGACTGTCGGAAACCTAAGAGCGAGGAACTTAGCGCCGGCCTGGGGGTCAGTTTGGAGTGGAATGTCTCCTCCTGGATCCCTACTGGCAGCCTGAGATGGAGGCTACGTTCACAGTTGGGGCGACAGAATCCTGAAAATAACTTTACCTTCCGCCCTGGACTCCAAGATCGGTTTTGTTCAAATGATAAAGTCAAAGGGTTCTAATGAATACGTTTGCTCTTCTTCGCCCCGCCAAGAAAACATTCAGTCGTGCTTGCTTAATTACTGAAACTCTGTGCACTCAAGTGAGGTCATATTAAAAAAAAAAAAACTTTCCTAGCCCACGATGATCACAAAGATCAGAAATGGCTCCCATTTTTATCATTTAACTGTTTGCTTCCTTACTTTTTTTTTTATTACTATTTTTAAATCTATTTCCTCTTCTCGTCCATTGAAACCCCCGGGAAGTAAGGTATTGTCACCGTCAGCCAGTTGATGTTTTCCATTAGACAGAAAAATAGCTAGAATTACAGAGAAGCATGCATATAGTTTAAAACACGTATTTAAAATGCCCATTGGAAATACTTGTAGTAGCGCTAGAACTTATTTATTAATTATGTGTAAGTGGCTACTGGTTTCTTTGATAGTCATTAGGCTATGGGTTTTTTAAAACACTATGCTGTGTAAGAATTAGTGCAAGCCATTATTGGCAATATACCTTTGTGCCACAGGCTGTAAGCATGTATAGAAAAAACAAAACAAAACAAAACCTGAAGGTAGAGGTTTTTGGGTTAACAGAATTGTCAGTAAATCCCAGCGACGGTAGGTGGCTGACCTGACGTTGGGAGTGGGATTGCAAAATATAGTGAATCAGTGTTTTCATAGTCTTTAGTCCTGAGACATTCTTACTGTATTCTTTCCTGTATTTCAGTCCTTTCATTGAACTCCACTATGAATAAGAATATTCATATATACATATGTGTGTGTGTTGTGTGTGTGTGTGTGTTGTATGTGGGTTTCCAGGCATGGCATTTTTCATTCAGCCCTTTAGAAGCCAAGCTGTTATACCAGTTTATCTATTTGCTTATACTTTGAAAACATATGGGTTTTAGGACTTTTTTGTTTTGGTTTGTTTTGGTTTTGGTTTTGGTTTGGTTTTTGAGACAGAGTTTCTCTGTGTAGCCTTGGCTGTCCTGGACTCCCTTTGTAGACCAGGCTGGCCTCGAACTCACAGTGATCTGCCTGCCTCTGCCTCCCGAGTGCTGGGATTAAGGCACCATGCCCAGCAAAACATGTGTTTTTTTAAAAAACTTGTTACAATTGTATTTTGCCTTGTTCGTAGTGCATTGCCCCTGACTCCCGGAGTGGTGGGGTTGCAGGAGTGGTGGGGTTGCAGGCGTGGTGGGGTTGCAGGAGTGGTGGGGTTGCAGGAGTGGTGGGGTTGCAGGAGTGGTGGGGCTGCAGGAGTGGTGGGGTTGCAGGAGTGGTGGGGTTGCAGGAATGGTGGGGTTGCAGGCATACACCACCATGCCCATCTAGCACATGTTCTTAACCTCTACTTACCTTCCCCACAGTGTTTCTGAAAAAGCAATTTTTATTTTTTGTTGATTTGCTTTTTCTTTGTGTTTAATTGCTAAGATATTTTGCCCGTTTGAAAAGAATCCCAAAATCCTAACAAAGCTTCAAAACATAAAAAGAAAACTCTGGCTTCTTACAGAGTTAGCTGGTAAATTGATGTGATGGTTATAAACCATTTTCACTTCTTTGTGATTTATATTCTTTCCTTGTTTTCCTTCAAGTTACAACTTTTGGTTATTTCTGTAAAGGTAACCTTAGGGATGTTCCGGCATTGGTTGTCAAGCTGTCTTTGAAAGGAAAATGACAGGTTATGTGTCCCCTGCTACCGCTTCCGTCGTTACGCCGTCTGAAAGTTAAACTTACTTGAACAATTTATTTTCTTGAGTATGTCTTCTTTGGTTTCTGGGGAACTAGATCAGAAATCAGTACATGATGATTTTTCAATATCTACTGATAAACTAATGATTTACTTTTGTAATTTTCTTAAAGATCTCAGGAAACAAGCTCGACAGCTGGAAAATGAACTTGACCTGAAACTAGTTTCCTTCAGTAAACTGTGTACGAGCTACAGTCACAGCAGTGCCCGAGACGGAGGCCGCGATAGGTATAGGTACTACCGGATTCCCTCGTTTGCCTTAAACTAAGTCATGTTTAAAAAAGTAAACTGAGATGTGGAACTCTGTGACTTGGTCCGCTGGGTACTGTTGATGGGTCAGCCTCTTTGTCATTGTCTCTGTGTGTGTTATCTTACTGGAATTCTTTGTAATTCTTGAGACTAACATTTACTTGAACTCTTTAGACAAAGCTTGTAATAGCTCAAGAAGAAACTTCTAGAGTTTAAAGATGAGTTTATATCAATAATAAGTTTCTTAAGCCAGGCCTGTGCTCCCATCCCAGCACTTGGAGGCCAAGATAGGAGACACATGACCGGGAATCCATCCTGGGCTCCATAGCAGATTAAAGAAATTTCCATCTCAATTAGTCCAAAGAAATGTCTGCTTTGCCCACAGTGATTTTTGTTTCCTTTTTGCTTTTTGAGACAGGGTTTCTCTGTATAGCCCTGCTGTCCTAGAGCTCACTCCGTAGACCGGGCTGGCCTTGAACTCACGGAGATACATCTGCCTCTGCCTCCCCAGAGCTGGGATTAAAGGCGTGCGCCACCACCACCTGGCTGATTTTTGTTTTCTAATTTCTGAATGGAACTGAGGAGCTGTCCAAATGCAGAGTGTGCAGCCTTTTTCTGGTGTTTATTTTAGAATGAATGAATCTGGTGCAGGACCCTCCCCACCATGGAAGCTAGCTTTTTTTGTTTGTTTATTTTCACAGAAGCTAGTTCTAACGTTTGATTTTTTTTTTTGAGAACCTAACATATTACAAGTAAAGGAAGATTATATTTTTAAATCTTATGATTACTTTATCACTTGTTTCAAAAGAAAATCAGGAAATGTTTGAGATACTTAGAAATATAAGGAATAGCATCAAGAACCCTTTTTTGTTAGTGTCTCTCTTTTTTTTTAAGGTATTTTTTTCTATAATTTATTTTAATTTTATTTTATGTGCATAGGTGCCAGGGTGTCGGGTGCCCTGGAACTAGAGTTACAGACAGCTGTGAGCTGCCGTGTGGGTGCTGGGAATTGGTCCTCTGGAAGAGCAGCCATTGCTCTTAGCCACTGAACCATCTCTTCAGCCTATTTTTTAGGAAATAATCATTGCAAATTCAAACAAAGCCTCTAATAGCATCCCACGTTGTCGTCCTCATTTACATATAAATATCACTGTTTTGTTTCATATCTTGATATTTCTCGGCAAAACACAGCCAGAGCTGTGTTTTTAGGAATCTTCGGGGTTTTGTATGTTGAGAATCCAGAGCTGAGGGTCATCACACACAAAGGCTATTTTGCAGTTTGCTTTTTTAATTTAACATTATCTTTGAGGTTCAGCTATGGGTGCATTTAACTCTACTGTCTGTATTTGCTATATATATTAAATAACTGTATTAAAATTTAACTATTTGATGGGCATTTCTAATTTTTGCTAATTAATAATAATTTTAATAGCTAACATAATCACTGTATTGAAAGTTCTGTTCTTAGAGCTTTGTATAAAAGCTGTTGTGAATATTTTCATCCAGACTATACTTATATACACCCTAGCAGTGAGATCATTGATAGCACAGTTGTCACTTGTTAATCAAATCTTATTTTTCAAAGATTAATTGAGGGTGGATTTTTTTTTTTAGTTAATAACAAAAACAGCAAAACTGAGCTTGAATCTAAACTTAGGTCCTCACTCCAGAACCTACTATATAATGTGTGTGTGCATGCATTCTTGTGTGTGTGTGTGTGTGTGTGTGTGTGTGTTCCAACAAAAACTCTTTTCACTATCACAACCAAAATGGTGTTCCTTTTTTCATAAGGGCCTATAGCTTGCAAAGTTAGCAGGGCCAATATGTTGATCTTGGGACCTAAACATAAGTTAGCAGCATGTCCCATGGACCTCGGAGCAAGGTGTTGCTTTCACTTACTTCACTCACCAAGTAAGGAGAGTGAAGATTTTTTTTTTCTTTTTTAATGAGTACATTTTCTGGTTTTTTTTTTTTTTTTTTCCTTTCTGGATTTAAGGCTCACATTTGGTTTTACCAGTAAGTATGCAATTTTAGAACTCAAATCTGTCCGGAAATAGTACTGCATGATGATCTTTCTGTGTTCTCTGCTTGGGTTCCCTCTGAAAGAAACACTGTCTTGGAAACAGTGAGTTCCGCTGCAGACTGAGTCTGCCTTCTCTAGAGAGCCTAAGGTTGGTTGTGAGGCGCAGGCTGAGGCTAGAGCACTGGGGAACAAAGTAGAGACTGCGTGCTGGGTGCTCTGGCTGATGCCCGGAGTGGAAGCATGCCACACAAATAGTCAGCAATGGCCAGAGCTGTGTTTTTAGGAATCTTCGGGGTTTTGTATGTTGAGAATCCAGAGCTGAGGGTCATCACACACCTATCAAGTGAATTAAGTTGAACTGAATCCTAATATTGCAGAGAATGAGTTTTTGACCATTTCCCTGAACAGCTGTACTGTCCTAAGCCTGGTGAATATGAAATATCCAGTGATAGAGAGCCTTGTTATTCATCCTTTCAGCAAATATTTAAAGAACATAACTAGTCACTATTTGCCAGGTGCTGGCGTATGTCTGTGAAAAGACAGGCAGTGTCCTTGACTTGTATTGGCCCACTGTTCTGTAAGTGTATCTGGTAGGGAGGGTTTGTGGAGGCGCTACACAGAGCGCCTTTCCTACGAGATGCCCTCACCACCATGGCTCAGCTGTGACACAGTAAAGGACTGAGCCCAACCCCCACACCAAGCTGCACTCAACCCTGTTTCCTTCTTATGTCTGCTTCCCAAGTGCTGGAATTACAGGTGTTTATCAGTGCCTGGCTAAGAATTAGATGTTTTTATGTCATGTTGCAAGGAGTATGATATAAATGGGAATGTTTGAAGGAGAAATACAGCTTAAGACCTGCTTACTCATCTAAAATAAGAATCCTTTGTGACGCCTGTGCATGCCTATAATCCTAGCACTAAGAGAGGGGGACAGGAAGCTCCCAAGTCCCAGGCTAGCTTGGCCTGTGTCTATAGAGCAAGCCTCTGGCTTTAACCAAAACCCACAAACCTCTGGGGCTGCAGAGAGCCCAGCAGCTGTGAGCACCTACTGCTCCTTGCAGAGGACCCAGGGTTCATTCCTAGCAACTACACAGCCACACTCACAGCTCCTGCTGCCCTCACCTGGTCTCTCCCAGCTCCTGTGTGCATGGGCCGCACGTACACTCACCCAGGCAAAGAAGCGCACCCATAAGTAAAGTTACAGTAATCCTGTAAACATTTTTATTAGCTACTTTTTGGCTGTTTCACTGATTGGTTTTGTTATGAAAATAAGCATATGGCTTGGCAGTGGTGGCGCACGCCTTTAATCCCAGCGCTTAGGAGGCAGAGACAGGTGGATTGCTGTGAGTTTGAGGCCAGCCTGGTCTACAGAGTGAGTCCAGGACAGCCAAGGCTACACAGAGAAACCCTGTCTTGAAAAACCAAAAAAAAAAAAAAAAAAAAAGAGAAGAAGAAAGGAAATAAGCATATGAGGGGAACATTAGTAGTGAAAGTTCTTTTTGATGTTGACTTGACTTAACCTTTGAGTTGCCACATTCATATGCTATATAAGGACGGGGCTAGGTCTTCACTCAAGTTGGAGAGTGTGATTCATTTTGTTTGTGTTGGGAATAACTGATCTGTACCATATTGCTCGTGTGACCTTATGTACAGTGTGGGTTCCTAATAAAAGTTACTGGCTTTTCAGAAGAAACTAATGAAATTGAGAATTTGAGTCTGTCAGACATCTTTCATCTGTAAAACGTCAAATTTCTGACCAGCTATTTTTGATATAAAGAGACGTTAAACAGGGTTTTGTAAAATAGTATGAGGTGGGTGCATACTGTGAGTGGAGCTACGGAGAGCTAGCGGGAGAGCTCGCTGCACGTGGCTGGTGCCTGACCCTTCATAGCTGCTTATCCAATCAGCTCCTTTAAGCCTGCTTTATTTCTGGATAAGAGTCACTAAAGGAAGGGAGAATTTAAAGGTATAAGAACCCATAATTTTGGAGAAAAGCTAAAGATTATTTCTCATAGGCCTCATAATGTAATCTATAGCCTATTTTCCCCCTCACTATTATAAGGAGTTTTTGGCTTCCTTTTCATTTTTTGTTCTTTCATTTGGAGAATAGTAAACAGCATTTGGAATGTCTTTATATTCATTTATATTTTGTACTGCATATAGTATATTAGACGTGTGGCATTGTTTTAATAGAAAAAGTCATAATTAAATTTTTTAAAGTTGCATTTATTTATGTGGAGGGATTAGAGTGCACACTGCCAGAGGATAACGTAGAGGAGCTGCTGGTTCTGTCTCTGCCGTGTGGATCCCAGGCTTAGCAGCAAGCAGCTTTATCCACCCTGCCATTAAATCAGTCTTTAAAGAAAAAGAAGGAATGTTTCAGGGTTCATTTGACCTCTGTAAGAAAAATTACCCTATTTTAAGGGTGTTTTAAAGGGCTAAGTAATGGAATTTTTAAAATTCAGTTTCTCTTTTAGTTCTGACACAACACCCCTCTTAAATGGATCAAGCCAAGACAGAATGTTCGAGACCATGGCCATTGAAATTGAACAGCTTTTGGCAAGGGTAAGTGCTCTCAGGTAAACAGTTGTTTGCTGTTTGTTAGATATGACTCTTTGTTATTTTGTTCATTGAAGCCAGGCCCATTCAGGGCGTGTTCCTCCTCTGACCCTCTGAAGTGTATCCAGATTGTAACGTGTGCTTTGTGGGAGTTATGGTTTGACTGGGTCTTGTCTTGTTTACTGTCGGCAGAGAGGGCTTACAGGCAAGTAATTTACTTAAGCTGTTTTTAGTGCTTTTCAAAATATTTTCTCCTTTCCTTTCTAGCTTACGGGAGTAAACGATAAAATGGCAGAGTACACCAGCAGTGCAGGGGTCCCCTCGCTGAATGCAGCACTCATGCACACGCTGCAGCGACATAGAGACATTCTGCAGGTGACATATTGGCATAATATCTTTATGGTATCGAGGTAACATGGAAGCGGAGTAATTAACTGTTTAGAATATCATCTTAGCAAATATCAAAAGTATAACAAAACATAAATGTTTAAATATTTATTAGGTCGTATTAAAATATTGAAGTACAGATTGGGAGGCAAACATTTTTATTACCAAGTAAATTAATCAACCATATGGTTTAAGAACTCTTTAAAAATCGGTACACAACTTTAAATCCTAGCACTCAGTACAAGGACAGCCTAGTCTATACAGTGAGTTCCAGGTCGGCCAGGGCTACATAGTAAGATCCTGTCTCAAGGTGGTGATAGGAATAGGGTGAGTTCAGATCCCTAGAAGCCATATCAAGATGGCCACGTGCATGTGTGTGTTACCAACAGAGTTTAGGTGGCATGCAACAAATATGATATGGGGAGGTTTATTTGAGGAAAGGGAGAGGAGTTAGGGCCTGAGGCGGCCATGGGGGGAGGGGGGAGGGGGAGTGTGCCTTTAGAGATAGTGCAAGAGTAAGAGTGTAAGAGACAAAGTAAGGGAGAGATGACGTAGCAGGTTTGGCTTTTTATCCTGGGCTCCTGGTGGCGGCGGCAGGTGATGATGTCAGGTTGCTAGAGCAACCTAGAGGCAGGCCATTTATATGCCAATGTGTACCTTGTGGGAGATGGAGACAGATGATCCTCTGACCTTGCTGGCCAGCTCTCCTAGCCAAAACAGTAAGCTTTAGATTCAGTGAGAGACCCTTTTTCAAAAACTTGACTGAAGCCGGGCGTGGTGGTGCACGCCTTTAATCCCAGCACTTGGGAGGCAGAGGCTGGTGGATCGTTAGGGCCAGCCTGGTCTACAAAGTGAGTCCAGGACAGCTAAAGCTACACAGAGAAACCATGTCTCCAAAAACAAAACAAAACAAAAAACCTGACTGAAAGCAATAGAAGAAGTTGCCCATGTTTATGTCTGGCCTCTGCACACATGTGCACAGGAAACACATGCACACGTATATGCAAAGAAGAATAGGAGGGTTTTTTTTTAAACTTCTTTTTTTTTTTACATTTATTGACTTGGGATTGAACTCTGAGTAGGCTTGGCAGGAGTGCCCTTACCTGCTGAGCCATCTTGTTGGTCCACAAATGGAAATTTGAGTGTGGTGGCACATAACTATAATCCCAGCACCCACAAGGCAGAGGCAGGTAGGTTGCCACAAGTTGGAAGTCAACCTGGTCTGTGAAGTGAATTCTAGGCCAGCCTGGGCTACATAGCGGGGTCTTGTCTTGAGGAAAGCAACATCAGGAAGGAATAGAAGTCTATTCAGGGGTAAAGTTGGTGGTGAGCATGCACACGGCCCCACACTGAGTCCTCAGGAGTGCGGGTGCATGCCCTTGCCCTCACTCACACACAACCAAGGACCAACAATAATTGCCTAATGCAAACCTGTGAGCGTTGGGTTAGAGCTGACATCATGACCGGCGGTAAAACGCGGAAAGCTTTCTCACTAGAGAGAGAGGGTAAAGAATGCAGCTCAGGGGTAGCATATACACAGAGCCCTGCTGGTCAGACCTGCAGTCTAGCACTTAGAAGGAAGAGGCGGGAGAATCACAAGTTCAAGGCTAGACTGGACTGAGTTAGACCCTGACTCGGGAAATAAAAAAGGGGTACGAACACCATAAATGTCTGACGTTGTTTTGGAGTTTCTTACTGGAACAGTTAATTAAAAACAACAGCAAAATCTGGGAGATAAAAATATATTAATAGTTTGTGTTGAGACTGGATGTTGATTTATTTCAGGATTATACACATGAATTCCATAAAACCAAAGCAAACTTTATGGCAATACGGGAAAGGGAGAATCTCATGGGATCAGTACGAAAAGATATTGAGTAAGTTACCTTTCCTGTTACTGTATAGAATGTGTATGAGGGTTCAGGCTGTGCCTGTGGGTAATTGCGAGTAGCAAAACCATGATTTAGTTGTCAGGGGTTCTGATTTTCATCCCGTTGTCCTTTGTGCCTTGCTCCAGTGTGGGCTGAGTCTACTTTGCCGTCTTCCAGTCTTCCCGTGAGCCCTTGCCAACCTCGATCTTAAGCACAGCTTGAATGATCCTGCCCCATCCATGCTAAGAAGGGCATGACTGCCACAGTGAAGGGTCCGTGTCCAGTCTCTTGCTTCACTCTGCTGCCCTGGCACTTACGTTAGCATCCCTGAAATCCTGAGCTATGTTTGCATGGGGGCAGGCATTTCCCAGTTTAATACAAAGTCAAAGCCTTATGCGAGACTAAGGACCTCCAACATTTTACAGCCATCTCGGTCTGCAAGATTTACTCTTTTCTTCCATTCCTCCCCCTCCCCCTCAACAGCATAACCTAGCATTCCACATATATTTCTAAGTCCTGTGGAGTATCTGATGCTGAAGACTGCCTCTTTTGGTTTTGTTTTCTTGAGGAGTAGGTTAGGCTGGCTTTGAGCGTTCCCATCTCTGCTTCTGAGGGCTGAGGTGGCAGGTGTGTCTCCACCTAGACAGTTTTCCCATTGGGCTATCTAGTGATACTGCTGTGGTCCCATTTGTGATAGTTTATGATAGTTATATCAACTAAGACACACACTAATCATAACTAGTATGTGTAATGTGTGCTCTGAGAAACTTGTTCCTAGAGAGCCTCTCTGTGTGGCATTAGCAAGCCTGGGACTTGCTGTGTAGAGCAGGCTGGCCTCAAACGCTGACTCCTAACAGCTATGAGAAAAGGTGTGCACTACCACGCCTGACCTATGTACTGTGACAGTTTAATAGTATGACAGTTCTGTTGACTGAATGTATAAGCCTTGTTTAATGTCTATACAGTTGCCTCACACACACATTTTGAAGGCTGCAGTCAGAACCAACATAAAGACTAGCCTTTAATAACTATACATTTGTGGGAGCCACTAGAATATAACCTCTTTAATTTTTGAAAAACTTTGATAAAAATTCATTCATTCATTTGTTATCTGAGTACCAGCTGTGGACAGTCATTCTGTAGATGTTGATGTGAAAAGGCCAGCTCGGCCTTGAAGGAGTTTATCATCAAAGTTCCAGAGGGGACCTTGTTAGTGAGGTAAATGTACTAATACCTAAGAGATACTCAGGGGTTTCGTTTGCTGGTTTGGTGGAGGATTTTGTGCTGTTTTTGGATTCTACATAGTCCTTTTCCATTTACTCCCTTTTTGGTTCCCTAGTCGTATTCTTCTGCAAGAGGCAGCTGTCGTTAGGTTACCTTACAAACGTAGGCGCTGAGAGGCTTCCTGGGATGATCTGGCTGCAGAGCGGTGGCACGTAGATGTGGGAGTCCCTGCCTCTCAGCCAGCCTTCAGGTTTTGTAACATGACCCTCTTTTCATAGACACTGGCACAGTTCAGGAATTTTTTAAAAAATTTGTTCTTAAAGGCCAGGTTTGATGGCACACACCTTTAATTTCAGCACTTGGAAGGCAGAGGCAGGTAGATCTCTTAAGTTCAAGGCCAGTTTGTTTTACAGAGAGAGTTCAGGACAGCCAGAGCTACACACAGAAACCCTGTCTCAAAAACAAAACAAAACAAAACAAAAACAAGAAAGAAAGAGAGAGAGAAAGAAGAAAATGAGAGTCTTGATGGCAGTAAGGGTCACTGAGTGTGCCGGGATTGAACAGTTGGGCTGCAGTGTTCCTGAGGCTCCGGCTGATGAGCAGGAAGGATAAGTCAGTTCCGTAGCCTTCTTGTCCCATGTGCTATGTACTAATTAGTAACTACTTAGTTAGTTAATACACAAAAGAAAAGTAAGGTTCCCTGTTAAGAACCTTTCTGAAAATCAGAAAACCCCTAAATCTAAACTGGAGAAGCATTTGTCTTTTACATGTGTGGTAGTAGTTTTTTAGGGAAATTAAAGCATTATATTCTGATTGTGTGCTTGAAACTACAGAGAGCACAGTCTGCTCTCTTCTGCCAGCACTAGGGTTAGTCCCTTAGCCTGATGCTGCAGGACCTTCTAAATGTTCTTGCCTTTTCTTGACGTTGCTCTAGGTCATATAAAGGTGGGTCTGGTGTAAACAACAGGAGAACTGAACTGTTTTTGAAAGAACATGATCACCTTCGAAAGTGAGTACTACCTACCGCTTGCCTGTGCTTGCTGACCCGCTTGCCTTAAAGACACTGTATTATATAGTAAGGGCTGTGCTGGCGAGAGGGCATCCTGCTCTGAGTAGGTCCCATGGAGATGGATGGCAGCTCAGCAGCCATGGGTGAAAGATGCCCCTGGTGGATTTCACTCTGCTCTTTGCATGTCTTCTCTTTTAACCAGCATACTGCTGTGCTGCAGTTATCCCTACTGCAAGTTACTAACGTATCCATAGTAATGATACTGATAAGTGATATTTGAGTGGCCTCTTACCACTTAATGAAGAAACTTTATAAAGAGTAATAAGACCAAATAACAAATGCAAAACAAACAAACAAAAGATGTCAGCAGAAAATAATTGACGTGTGTGTATGTGTCTTAAAACAAGCCCCACATTCTACTCCTGTATCTTCTATTTTTCTCTATGATTTTTTTCTTGTTTGTATTTTGTGGTAGATCTTAAAGGTCAGAATAGTTATCTGTGAGCTCAGCGTGTTAGCCCTTGAGTATCTGTAATAGTGTTAGGAATTAGTTTGCTATTTGCTACTGAATGTCATTAATTGGTTATGTCTGATAAGCTTAAGGTACTGTTGAGTTCATTTGCCGTTAAAGGCCACCACTTTAAATATCAACTGTTAAAATCAAGGCACAAGTGCCTGGAGTGATAACTAAGTGATTAAGGACACAGCTGCTCTTGCCGAGGACCTGGGCTCAATTCCCAGCATCTACATGGCGGCTCACAACCATCTGGAACTCCAGTCACAGGGAATCCAGTGCCCTCTTCTGGCCTGCACAGCCACCAGGCACACATGTAGATGCATGTGTATGCACCCATACACATAGAAATAAAATAAAATGAAAACACAGGGCAGGGTGTGGAGGCACATGTCTGTAATCCCAGCTACTTAGGAAGATAAGTCCAATGGTTGCTTTGGCTCACCAGTTCAAGACCACTGCAGGCCAGACGAGTAAGAGTGCATCTCAGCACACATGAACAAACATATGTACTTACACACACACACACACACACACACACACACAGAGAGAGAGAGAGAGAGAGAGAGAGAGAGAGAGAGAGAGAGAGGGAAAGGGGGAGAGAGAGAGAGAGAGATATCAAAGAAGTCATGATTCTTCTTCTAGTGTTAGAACTAGTTATTTTTGCTTTCATTATCTATCTTTATGTGTGTGTGCACATGTGTGGGGTGTGTGTGTGTGTGTGTGTATGAATGAGGCCTGAGGGTAGGAATAGTCCTCTTCCACGCTGTTCATTAAGGTGGGAATAGTCCTCCTCTTCCACGCTGCTCATTAAGGTGGGAATAGTCCTCTTCCACGCTGCTCATTAAGGTGGGAATAGTCCTCTTCCACGCTGCTCATTAAGGTGGGAATAGTCCTCTTCCACGCTGCTCATTAAGGTGGGAATAGTCCTCCTCTTCCACGCTGTTCATTAGGGTGGGAATAGTCCTCCTCTTCCACGCTGCTCATTAAGGTGGGAATAGTCCTCCTCTTCCACGCAGTTCATTAAGGTGGGAATAGTCCTCCTCTTCCACGCAGTTCATTAAGGTGGGAATAGTCCTCCTCTTCCACGCAGTTCATTAAGGTGGGAATAGTCCTCCTCTTCCACGCTGCTCATTAAGGTGGGAATAGTCCTCCTCTTCCACACTGTTCATTAAGCAGGGTCGCAGCGTGGCTAGCCTTCTGCCACCTTGCTCTAGGTAGCCTTGCCCCCTCGTTCTGAGGCTTGAGTTACAGGTGGTCCCGGACACCTCCTCGTGCTTTCCGTGGGCTCTGGTCGTCATGCTCCAGGGCACCATCTCTACAGCTCCTTTTCTTCAGTTACACGCATTTGTGTATTATGTGTCCCGGCGTGTACATGGCGGTTGAGAACAAGTTCTGGGAGTCTACTCTCTGGTTCCACCATGTGGGCTGCAGCGATCAAGCTCAGGTCCTTGGCCTGGGCAGCATGCTGAGCCATCTCGTGGGCCCTAGCTGTTCTTTTATTTGTTGCACATTATTGATTGGCACAGGGGGCAGTTTCTTCTAGAATATGTTTAGTTATAGACCTAGATAGCCTTGGTAGTTGTTTCTGTGTTGGGTAAAGACCATGACCATGAAAGAATTTTACATCGCATCCAGAATTATATCAATATATTCCTGGAGTGTTTCCAAGGTACTATATCCAAGTAATAAAATATACAAATTATATTGCATTAGTGTTTCTGTATTTATTGCCTCAAAAAGGACAAGTCATCTGGGCATGATAACACAGGCTTATATATCCCAGCATTTAGGGGACTGAGACAGAACATCACTAGTTTAAAGCCAACCTGATACACATAGTGAGTTCCAGCCCAGTTTAGGCTAAGCCGTGTGACCTTCTCTCAAAAAAGTAAGAAACACCAGCCGTGGTGGCACACACCTTTAATTCCAAGCAGAGGCAGGCGGATCTCTGTGAGTTTGAGGCCAGCCTGGTCTACAGAGGGAGTCCCAAGAGAGCCAGGGCTGTTACACAGAAAAACCCTATTTTCAAAAACAAACAAAAGTAAGAAACATGAAACACCAGAAATATAGTAGTTGACTTCAACAGGAATGATTTGGGCTGGAGAGATGCCTCAGTCTGTGTAAAGATTATTGTGAGGCATGAGGACTTGAGTTCATTTCTCCAAAGTTTATGGGAAACCAAATGCAGTCGCCTGTGTGTGATCTCAGTGCTCCTACAGTGAGATGGGAGAGGAGATGGGAAAAACCTGACGTTCATGGGCCAGCTAGCCCTGATGTACAGCAGCAAACAAGAGACCCTTTCTAAATAAGGTGAGTGGTGACGACTGCACCCGAGGGTGTCCTCTGACCTCTGCACATACACTATGCCCCCCACCATATGCGTGCATATCAAGCATACACACATACATAAGGCAAAAAGTTATCTGAAATCCAGCAAGATGGCTCAGGGTTCAGATCCTTGCTGCGCCGAGCGTGATAACCTGAACTTGATCCCAGGACCCACATAGTGGAAGGAGAAAAGCGATTCCTACAAGTTGTCTTTTGATTTGCACAAGTGGATTGTGGTATGTGTATGCCCACAATCACACACACGTGTGCACACAAAAATGAGTAAGATGTATTGAAAAAGATTATTAAATTATTGATGTCTAAAAGACTATACCAAAATAACAATTCACATTAAGATTTTTATTTGAGGACTTCAGAACATATTGTACATTATATTTTATAATACTTTTTCAGAAAGGTTTGCATTTATTTTGATTACTCACAGTAAGTTTTAAAAGTTTGATACAGGAAAAAAGTGAAGCTATTTAAGTACAGTTAATTTGTTTAAAGTTTAAAAAAAGGATGAGAAAATAGAAATTGGGCTGTATCTTCCGTTCATTTCAAAGTACTTTATATGTATTTCTTTCAACATTGTTGTGAAATAAAGAAACTTAGAAACTTAGGCAAGAGAAAGTTGAATGGAACAGGTTGGCAGTATAGTTAAAGGGACTTTAACGCCTAGAAACAAGGATGTGGTCATTACTTTCAGAACACTTTCCAAATGCGCTTGGTCTTAATTCACCCTCCTCCTTCGGCTTTCCCAGATCGACCTCCGCTTCCTTTTCCACTCAGATTTGTGTCGTTTTTTTTCTCCCATCAAATATTGTTGGCTGTGTGTCCCAGCACTGCAGCGTGGTCTGTTTGTTGTGGGCTGCACCCTTTCCTGGCCAGCAGCTGACAGGTGTCAGTCACTGCTCATTAGGACTGGGACTCCACTCAGCTGCCCTGTCTGTGCTGCAGTTGGTCTGGCTTGGGCTTGCACAGATCTTGGGCATGTGTCACAGCTGGTGTGAGTTCACTGTGTGTCTATCCTGCTGCATCCAGAAGACACTGTTTTGTAGTCATCAAGCAACTCTGGCTCTTACACTCTTTCTGCCCAGCCTTTGGAAGAGGGGGCTCCCCCGTGGGATATATGCAACCCCTTTAGGCCTGCAAATTCTGTCATCTCTCTCTCTTTTTTTTTTCTGAGACAAGCTTTCTCTGTGTCGCCCTGGCTGTCCTGGACTCACTTTGTAGACCAGGCTGGCCTCGAACTCACAGCGATCTGCCTGCCTCTGCCTCCTGAGTGCTGGGATTAAAGACGTGCGCCACCACGCCTGGCAATTCTGTCATCTCGTATTTTCTGTATCTTGGCCAGTTTTCGGTCTGTTTTTAATCATCACTTACTACAAGCAAAAGCTTCTCTTCTGAGCAGGGCCTTAATTTGTAGACACGATGATAAGTCATTAGGAGTTGGCCTGATATTATTAGGTCCGTTTATCAGAAAAACAAAACAAAACCGGGTCAGAGGAATGGCTCGGTGGATAAAGGCGTCTACCACCAAGCTCATTCAGTTGGTTGTAATTCTTCCTTAACCTTTTGAGTGATAATGGTGACAGCTCTGAGTTATCGCGATTGAACTTTCACTTGTTGATGCTGTCATTAATCTAGTCAGACTTTAATAATAAGGGATGTCTCTCTCTCTCTCACACACACACACACACACACACACTTAAGCTGATAAATAAAAGCAAAATGTAAGTTACTTCACATGTGGTTGAATTAATTTCAGAGTTTATTGAGGTGATTGTTTCCAGGCTCCTTCTTGCTAATATGGGGGTCTAGTTTTTTGATTGATTAATTAATTAATTGTAGCTAGTGAGGGGAAATTGTCTTTCTCCTTAATTACTATAATATGATAAATTATATTATTATCAAGCATTAAACTCAGTGTGAATACCTGGAATCCCACTTGATCATAAAATATTTCTTTTCTGTAACTGCTGGAACTAAGGAATTTTGCATCATTCTGAGGAAATCTAATCTAGTTTTCTGTTTTGGAAATGTCTTTGTGTGGTCTTATTACGAGTAATACTGTCCCTCTTAAGTGACTTGGGACGTGTCCCTTTCTCTGTTTCCTGAGTTTGTGCGGGCTTAGTGTTGCTTCCTTCTTCAGTATGTAGAGTTTACCAGTGAATTCATCCAGCTCAGGGATTCTTTGTGCTAAGATTTTCCAGTTATAAAGTGTGGGTGTTCATAGATAAAGTGTGAAGTCCGAATATCCCTGGGCCAGTAGGTGGCTCACTACAGTCAGCTCAGCGAGAGGCACAAATCGTCCTTTGCCAGAGGAGCTGGAAAACCACCAGAGAGAATGTGATATGCTCAGGGCTCCAGTGAAGTTTTAGCCAGACTGCAAACCGTAAACATAGGTGGAGTGGGCGTCGCAGAGCCTCTTACGCAGTCCACTTACTGAAAGAGCTCTTGCTCTGATATTCCCTTCTTCCCCCAGTCCCTCAGATGAATCAGCCTTTTCTGGGCCTGTAGCTCCCTCCAAGTGGGGTCATCTTACCAACTTAACTCCATGGCTTCGTCCATGCCACGTTCTCCCTTTGCAGCTCGCTGCCTGCCACACGGCCTGTCCCTGTCACCTCCTCATGCTTTTGCTCGGTCTATCCTCTGTTTTAATAGTTTTTCTTGCTCTCCCAGGTAGGCGTTGTTCATTGGCATGCTGAGGGGCTGTGCTCACTCGCCCCTCCTCAGGGAGGGCTTTCCTGGTCTCTTAGCTCAGCTGGTCACCCTTGCTCTGGCTTCTTTGTTGTTTCCCTCAAAGCGCTAAGACGGTGTATAGTGCTTTGTTCTTTGTGTCTTTTCCCCGTCAGATCCTCCTTGAGCACAGGCTCATGAGGAGAGCTTAGTCTACCATAGCATGTTCGGATCTCCAGCCCCTGTTGTGTCATTAACACTTGAATACATAGTTGCTGTGTGGATCAGTAGTTATAAACAAGGCTCTTAATTTTGCTTTCATAAACATGAATACACATACCCTAGTATAGAAAACTTTTTATTTATTGAATTTATTGAATATTTCATATACATATACAAATATGAAATTAACATATAGGAAATATTCTTCATGTAACCAGTTATCTTTTACTTTGTAAAGTAAATTCCCTGTGAAATCCTTTTAAATTTTTAAGTTCTGGGACTGAGAGATAGCTTATGGTGAAGAGCACTTACGACATACCCATGAAGACCTGGATCCAGCCATGTGTGCTGGCACACGCCTTTAATCCCAGCACTTTGGAGGCAGAGGCAAGCAGATTGATCTGAGTTCAAGGCCAGCTTGGCCCAAAAAGTGAGTCCAGGACAGCCAAGATAACACAGAGAAACCCTGTCTCAAAAAACCAAAAACAAAACTACCTGGATTCAGATCCCAGCACCTGTAAGTCACATGTACCTGTGACCAGCACTGGAACATGGAGACAGGAGGGTCACCAAGCTTGCTGGAAAACCTGAGCCTGGTACCTCAGAGGAGTAGGACAGAGAGTGGTAGAGGAGGATGTCTGACAGCCTCCCCTGGCTCATATGTGCTCTAGCACATGCACACATATGTGCTTATACCACACACTCACACACACACACACACACACACACACACACACACACACACACACACACACTCACACATGGGGGGGGAGCTCTCTATGTACTGACAAGACCAGACTCAGAGGATATGTAGGTCACAGTCTCATAACTGTTTAATAGTACAGCTTTTACTAAGCACATTTCCTAACATTTTGGTGTTTGCCCCACACCTCACTGCCTTCCCTGTGAGCTGTTTCTTTAAATTTTTATATTTGTTGTAACAAGGAACCATCATGGCCTAATTTTACAGGGAGCTGAAAGACCAGTTGCTCTGAGAAGCACATCACTTGGCTTCTCGTGTTTTCGCTTTCAGACTGGAATGAAGCTGTGTTACATGAGGATGAGTGCCATTAAAGTGAAGTCCCTTTGTAAGGTTAAAAGCATTGTGAAATTGCACAGGGTTATTTCCAGTAACTTCAGAACCACTGTACAATGTGTGTCATACTAAAATAAGATTGACTGCAGTATTTAGTTGATAATTTTTTCTTCTATTGACCACGTAGCAAGTATGATTGAGAATATTCTCTATTCAGGCTACCTTAGATCTAACCATGCCTATGAATAAGGAAAGAATTGTTTTAATGCCTTTTCCCTGTTGCTTATTTTTCATATGACATCATAAGGTTATGTTTAGAGTTTTGATATTTTGAATTTAATTTTAAATTTTACTAGCCATGCCATTTGTACAGGATTGCTAAGGTAATGCATGTCTGAGGCTTTGTCAGCCCTTTCTGCATATATAGTAAGATTAGCAAAAGTAAATAGTAGGTCTGAGCCGGGCGTGGTGGCGCACGCCTTTAATCCCAGCACTCGGGAGGCAGACACAGGTGGATCGCTGTGAGTTCGAGGCCAGCCTGGTCTACAAAGAGAGTCCAGGACAGTCAAGGCTACACAGAGAAACCCTGTCTCACAAAAAAAAAAAAAAAAAAAAAAAAAAGTAGGTCTGTACATATGGTCTGCCATTGGAGGCCAGGCTCACAACCAGACGACAGGAAAAGTAAACACTAAAAAAGAGATTACACCAACAACCCTTTGTATATGCTGTGTGTGTGTACGCGCTCGCGCTGCGTCAGTACAAGGACTACAAGTGTAGCTGCATTTGTATGTGGGTGCTGGGGATGGGATTCAGCTTGCACAGCAGGCGCTTTCCCAGCTGAGCGTCTCCCAGCCCCCAGTTCTGTTCAACAGAAATTGAAATACTTTTAATGTTGGTATTATCTTAGTGAAGTAAAATTGCAACTCTATTAATGGACTGGGACCATTTAAAAATTATTATAATGTAGTGACCTTTGCAACAAAGCAGTGGTTTTATCGCAAAAGGTTTTAGTGGGGCGGGAGAGAAGGCTTGGGAATTAAGAGTGCACACTGCCCTTGCTGAGGAGGTCGCCCAGGTAGACGACAGTGAGAGGAGAGCCAGTGCCTCTGCAGCACCTGTGTTCAGGCACCTGCGCATGCACACACTTACAATAAAATAACGAAAATAAGTCTCTATGAAGTTTTCTGTATGGTTGCGTTGTAGCGTGTGTATTAAGTATCACGGAACTCACGTTACGTAATGGTCAGATATAGCATCTACAATTGAAATCATGGCATTTAAGGATTTTACCTTCCCTTTCTTGAGTACTTACGAACTCCATTACCTCATGCAGTTCTGCTGAGCTGGATGTGGATGTCATGTGCTGGGGGCTGCTGGCAGGGAAGGCACACTCACCCCTCTGCACAGCAAGCTTACGGCAGCCTTGCTCCTAAGTTCTATCTGCTGCTTGTTGTTGCGCACGTGCGAGCTACAGTGAACCAGTTTATGGGTACACATACATATTTTTTGTTGTGTGTGTGCATGTGTGAAATGCTTACAGAACGCATACTTGATAAAAACTGTTTATCATTGCTATGCCCACACACCAGACAGATAAGACTTTAAAGGCATCAACAGACTTAGTTTGGCTCATGATTTCAGAAATATCAGTTCACTGTGACAGAAGGGACATGGTGATAGATGTCCTCAGACAGCACTGTTGTGAAGTGAAAACCTGGGAAATACATTGAGGAGATTCTAGGGACTATCGGTAACCATGGGCTTTGAACTGTGCAATAACTGGCAGCTGGTGGCTTTTGTTTCATTATGTGTCTGTCCTTCCTTTCATGGGGCATCTCAGGGTTCCCTGTTACAGCTAATTTGTCTCAGGTGGTCCAGTTGTTTACAATATTGAAATAAATGGCAAAGCAGAGTGACTTGGTTTGCCAAGGATGACCCTGAGCTTCTGGTCTTCCTCCCTCTACCCCCAAGAACTAGGTTTATAGCTTTGTCTTTTCTTTTCTTTTCTTCCCCCTGCCTCCCCCCCCAAGGCAGGGTTTCTCTGTGTAGCCTTGGCTGTCCTGGAACTCTCTCTCTTGTAGACCAGGCTGACCTTGAACTCACAGAGATCTGCCTGCCTCTACCTCCCAAGTGCGGGTATTAAAGGCGTGCACCACCACCACTTGGCTGGCACGTGACTTTCTTAAACAAAAGACTTCAAATGGAGGTGCTGTTTCATAATGAGGGATTATAAAAATATGATTATAAATATGTGTGTATGTCCTGTGGAAAACTTACAAAGATTATAAGGATTATTTCAGTGCTAATTCTGATTGATATTTTATTAATGCAAGTGTCTGTTACTCATCTATTCGTTCATTTATTAAGCATTTAATGATTCTCTCCTGTGTGCTAGGTACTGTACTAAACTCTAGGGAATCAAAGATGCATCAGACTCAGTCTCTACCCCTGGGACTCCTGCTGCTTAGAGGAGTAGTAAACAAATCAGTACCCTCTGGGATAGTGGGGTTTCTAAAGCTTAAGTGAGAAATAAATGTGAAAACATTTTCTTCTCTATAGCACAACGGGTCTCAACCTTCCTAATGCTGTGACCCCTTAAAGTAGTTCCTCATTTTGTGGTGACCCCCCACCCATAAACTTATTTTGTTGCTACTTCAAACTACTTTGCTACCATTATGAATCATATAGTATCTGATACGTAGACAGTGTTCAGTGACCTCTGTGAAAGGGTTGTTCTACCACCAAAGGGGTCACGATGGCCCCCGGGTTGAGAGCCGCTGCTGTGCACACTGTCTCAACTATAGTAACTGTTACATTACCGAGCGAATTCATGTGAGGCCGTAATATTATAATGTGAAGAAGAATTGCTTTTCCCTGTACACACAGCTGTGTCTGGTAAGCTCCATAAGGATACAACTTTTGAGCTAGACGTTGAGCTATGTGAGTGGTTTATGTTAAGAGCTATGCAGTGAGAGAATAGGAGCTTAAATGCACTGTTGAAATAAAATTTTTAGCCAGGGGTTATAGTGGATGTCAACATGCTTTTGTTTTGATCCCAAGTGTGGGATGTGAAACAGACTTGTCCACAAGAAAGGGAACTAGCTCTTACGCGGGTGTGATCTTTGCCAGTTGATAAAAATCCTGGTATGGACCCTGAGAGGAGAGAAATAAAGCCCAAAAAGCAGAAAGAAGAAGAAGGAGAGAGAGAGAGAGAGAGAGAGAGAGAGAGAGAGAGAGAGAGAGAGAGAGAGAGAGAGAACGAACTATGCAGGTTGGAGAAAAAGCTACAGCTCCATGGCTTAGAGCACTCCCTGGCTCTTCCAGAGGACCATGTTCAGTTCCCAGCGCCAGGGATCTGATACCCTCTGGTGGCCTCCACAGGCACTGCGTGCGCACGCACACACACACATACACACACAAACACACTTTTACAATTTTAGAATAAAAGGAGATCCTACACTAAAGAGCAGCTAAGAAGCATCAAAATGCCTTGCTCTAGAGCAAACCTCTTTAGGCTCATACATTTGTAAGCTGCTTTCATTTAGAGTACTTCTTGTGAGCTTTATGGCATGAAAAGTCAGTAAGACGGGTTCAGACAACCACATGCTTGAACCTTGACATTACCATAGTTTGGGTGGAAGAAAAAAATATTTCTGGGGGCTGGAGAGATGGCTCAGAGCTTAAGAGCACTGTCTGCTCTTCCAAAGGTCCTGAGTTCAATTCCCAGCAACCACATGGTGGCTCACAACCATCTGTAATGTGGTCTGCTGCCGTCTTCTGGCCTGCAGGTGTACGTGCAGATGGAGCACTGTATACATAATTAATAAATAAATCTTTTAAAAAATATTTCTGGTTAGCTCTTATTCGATATGTTAGATTGGGAAGTGCTTCCTTCCTGCTGTGTAGAGTGCTGTGGCTCATCTGGTTTTCCGGGTTTGCAGTCCTGTTTGCTTCCTTGCTGGCTTTTGTTTGTTGGCCACAAGGTCTCATGTGTGCCAAGTGGGCCCTGAACTCCTTATCCAGCTGAAGATGACCATAAACTTCTGACCCTTCTGCCTTCACTTCCCAAGGGTCAGGTTACAGGGAATACCACTGCACCCAGCCGACACACCCTACCAGCTGAGCTACGTTCCAGCTTTCCGGGCCTTCAAAAACACTCAGATGACAGAAACTAAATGGAAACTGAAGCATTCCATTTCTCTTATAGTTAATCACACCCATTGACTCTAAATTCTTTATTTTACCTACTATAATGTTTGATCAAAATACTTTGAATTAAGCAAGGCATGGTGGCGCTCGCCTGCAATCCAAGCACTCCGGTGGCAGGGCAGGGCAGGGGGATCTCTTGAGTTCTCGGCTAGCCTGCTCTGTGCAGTGAATTCTAGGGCAACTAACTGGCTTTTCTTGTGTATGTGGTTTTTTTCAAGACAGGGTTTCTCTGTATAGCTTTGGTTGTCCTGGACTTCTGTGCTTTGTAGACCAGGCTGGCCTTGAACTCACATTGATCTGCCTGCCTCTGCCTCCCAAGAGCTGAGATTAAAGGCGTGGACTACCACACCTCGCTAAATTCTTTGTTTGTTTTGTTTTGGGTTTTTTGTTTTTGTTTTTGTTTTTCGAGACAGGGTTTCTCTGTGTAGCCTTGGCTGTCCTGGACTCACTTTGTAGACCAGGCTGGCCTCAAACTCACAGCGATCCACCGGCCTCTGCCTCCCAGGTGCTGGGATTAAAGGCCTGCGCCACCACGCCTGGTTCACCTGGCTAAATTCTTAATTGTAGGGTTTAGGCAAAGTATTTTTGGCCTTCTTATGGAACTCATCTTATAGAGTGAATAGTCATCCTGTTGTAAGGAAGTGGCTGGAGACATGCAAATACTTATTTCTGCGCTGCTCCGTGCCTGGCACCTGCCAGTCACTCTCTGATGTCAGGATGCCCTTTCCCCAGCTCCGCTCCCTGCGCGTCCTCCTGGAAGGGCTGGTTCTTCTTACGTGGTGTGGGGCGTTGGCTGCGTGCACACTGACCATCCAAGGTGTATTCTTTGTTCACATTCTTGGATTCTAAAGTTCCAGGAGCTGAGATTTGTTTCTTTTTAAAGGAAGGAACTCTGAGGCTTGAATACTACTACCTGAGGCATCAGAACTGTCTTGTCGGTTGTAATTCTTACCTTTGTGTGGATAATGGTGACAGCTCTGAGTTATCTGGACTGAGCTTTAACTTCTTGATGCTGTCACTAAGATTAGCCAGACTTTAATAATAATAAAGAAACACACACACACACATACACACACGCATGCACACACACATGCAGAAGATGTAAGCTGACAACAGCAAAATGTAAGTTACTTCACATGTGGCTAGATTAATTTCAGAGTTCAGGATTTTTCTCTAGATGCTCTAAAAAAAACCTTAATTCGTCTCTATACAGAAATGGTTGTAGAGTTTATACACTTAGAAAAATAAGAAATGCTTTTAAAAATGTTTAATAATTACAAATTTTTAAATTTTCTTTTTCCAGCTCTGACCGTCTGATAGAAGAAACAATAAGGTAGGAATAGTTTTCTTTTGCCTCTTTGCTGTTTGCACATTGACTAATCAGCTCACGCCAACCCTGTTGGCTGCAGTGAAGGTCAAGTCCTGCTCCCTAAGATGAGCCTTTCACTAGATGGACGTGCATGTCTCCTGTGGCCTCCTTTATAAGGGACAGTTCATCTTCTCAGGGACGGCTCCATGAGGTAGACACTGATCACTACATACCCTCTCCAAAACAAAGCAGAAATTAAGGAATTTGCCTGTGGCCCTGTGACTATTAACTAATATTCGGGACTGGGATTACCAAGTTGGAGTCCCTTGTCACTTTGGAGCCAGAGCATTTACACTGAATCACTGCTGAGACAGTGGGATGGCACAAAGGGTTTGCCTGCCACCCGATCTCACCTCCACATCCACAGGAGTGAACCAACTCCTCATAGCCATCCTCTGACCTCTGCACGCGCATTGTGACATGCAGAGGCTCATGCACACTAGCACACGCATGCACGGATGTGCACAGACGCACTCATACATACTAGGTAAATTAATTTTATAAGTAGGTAATTATGTTTAGTTCATAACAGTGGTAAGAAATCTGAAGTGCCAGTAAGTATATCAATGATTTATTGTTTTTTAAAGCATTATATATTATATGAAACATTTTCTCTCTTAAGTATTTGAAACTTGAAGTAATAGCCTCCATTTCACTGAGCTCAGCTCCCGATGATGGGATGAGCTAGGAAAGTATGTCTGGATAGGCTTTATGTGGTGCTGGAAATCATGCATATTCAACAAGGTAATAACTTAATGTAACATCCATTCTCCAAGGAATACAAAGTGCTTTGTGGAAATTATTTTTTAATACCTATCCACTTGTGAGTCCAAGCGCACACGAGACAATGATGGTTAGTGCCCCGTACAGCAAACAGAGGCCTATATGGTTGGCTCAGAGATTGTCCTTACTACAGGTTTGAGGCAAAGCAGTTCTCTGCTGCCAGTTCAAGTGTTTCTTTTTCCTCTTCTTGAAGCATTGCTATGGCAACAAAGGAAAATATGACTTCACAGAGAGGAATGCTCAAGTCAATTCACAGCAAAATGAACACTTTGGCCAGTATCCTTTTTGAAATCTGTTGGTGGAATGAAGGGTTTATTTTGTTTTGTTTTGTGTTTTATGGGGTGGGAAGCAGGTCACTAGCATTGGTAGCAGTAGTGTGCCCCGTAGGAGTTGCATCATGGGAGAACCTCCTTACTTCATGATAACTCATGTTTAGCACCATTTCTAGAGGATAGCACACCAGAGATTTAATTACAGAGATTTAGATTTGTAAAATTATCCACAAAATTATACTCTTTTTATTTATTATTATGTATTACCATGCTCTGCTGCATATACACCTGCAGGCCAGAAGAGGGCATCAGATCACATTATAGATGGTTGTGAGCCACCATGTCGTTGCTGGGATAGCCACCACTGAGCTATCTCTCCAGCCTTACAAAACTATTTTTTAAAAGCTCTGGCTCCACGTTATTCCTCCCTGATTGTGTTGTGTACCACCCTCACACTGGTTTAATTTGCCACTTGGGAGGACAGGCCAGGTGCAGGAGGGTGGAAGGGAACGGGCACACTGTACATGGGCGCTGTGCCTGTTGGTAGGATGTGGGGACTGCACAAGCCAAGGTCAATGGAGTCTCTGCTTGTTAGTTGTGACCTCTACTTTTTAAATCTTTAGCTTCTCAACTTCAAATAGGACTGCCTCAGATAAGCTCAGGGGTGGGGCTTCTTGACAGATGACCATGAGGAAGGACTCATGATTTTCAACCAGGTCCACAGTAATTTAAGGGCACTTTTATCCTACTATCTGTTTGCCTAAGAAAAAGGATGTCCCCGGTATTGCTTGGTGTTTCCAATCCTTTGCCAATTTTCTTTTTAGTCTAGTATAAAACCAGTCATCCCAAGTCACTCCTAGCTCACCCGCTGGTGTGCGGTTTACACAGCACGGCTCTGTTCATCTCTCATTCTTTCAGTCCCAAAAAAGGGAGAAAGTAGGAACTTCATCATTTTGCACTTAGAGAACCAGGCTCTGAAAGAGGACTGGCCCAGACCCACCAGGAGCCTGTGTGTGGCAAGTGGAGATTCATGTTGGACATTCCCATGGTGTTTCTCTCTGTGTGTGCATGGCATGTTTCTGTGGCACACATGTGGAGGCCAGAGGGCAACCTCAGGTGCCAGCCCTCATCTTCCACCTAATTTGTTTGTTCTTTTTGTTTTTGGTTGGTTGGTTGGTTGGTTTTTGAGACAGGGTCTCTGTGTAGCCTTGGCTACCCTGGAACTCTGTAGACCAGGTTGGCCTTGAACTCATAGATCCCTGCCTGCCTCTGCCTCCCAAGTGCTGGGATTGAAGTGCTAGCTTTCCACCTAGTTGGAGACACGGTTTCTATTGTCGCGTTGCTTACACCAGGCCGGCTGCGTTCAGTTTCTAGGGATTCTCCTCCCCTCTGCCCACAGCAGCACCAGGGTTGCAGGTGCTTGCGCTGTGCACTGACACCCATGTGAGTCCTGAGGACTCAGTTCCTCATACTTTCATCCCCAGCACCCAGTGTATTTTCCATGAAATCAAATCACACTACACCATACCCCTCCCACCCCTCCCGCCCCCTCCCACCCCTCCCACCCCCTCCCACCCCCGTCATGTCTCTCTCTGTTGCCCAGTGTGCGTTTAAATGTCCAGGACTCACATAAAGGTCAATGCGTGGTGTGAGATACCTGCCGCACAGACATAGGACGGGGCTGCATTGTACCAGTGTGACCATCAGCAGGGCTCTGCCGTTCCCCAGTGTCTCCGCCCTCTCATCACAGGGCTTTTTTTCTCTGAGTGAGCCTGGCTCTCAGGCGGGACCTCTCTTCATGATGACACAGCTTGAAGGCCATAGAGAAGGCATAAACTTTCTAACAGCTGTCACCAGATCCGCAGCCTAAACCAGTGCCCATTCCTAGCCTAGCTACTGGCCAAGGGAGGGACTGTTTGACCGAGTATAAGTGCTTCTCTCTGCAGAGCCTGAGTTCAGCCTCGCCCCTGAACTGGACTATTAGAACCCAGAGAGGCGTAGTCCCCAGAGACAACCGAAGCAAAAATGTGCACACACGCGTGCACACACGCACACACGTTCATGCACACTCACGTGTAATAGAAGATAGTTTAATTGGAGTTAAGGTAAACTGCCTGGTGTGGGTTGTGGAAGCAGAACTTAAGCCTTCCAACAGAGCAGCAGACACTCTTAACCTCTGAGCTGTGAGAGGGAAAGTATCACCTCAGGACCCCAAGACCAAGTTCTCAAACCAAAGGACATGTATTTGCCCCAAAGGGACAGAGGGCAGGGAGGAAGAGACAGACAGGAGACAGAGGACAAGGGAGAGGGCCCGGGGATACTCGTCCTGAGGACAGATGAAGGACGCCTCTAGGCAGGAGACAGACATGGCACATAGGGAAACGCAGTTTATAAAGGTAGAAGGGAAAGCCTGTGTTCGCACAGGCGTGTTAATTAGGGGAGCCGCAGGGGTCTTTGATTGCTGGACGGAAATACGTTAATAGCTGGACATTGGAGGTCAGCCTCAGGAGGAGGAAGTGGCTGGACCTCAGTGGCTAGCTTCAGGAATGTAGCCTGACAAGACAGAGGGAAGGGTGGAGAAGGACAGGCCTGCCAGAGCTGTGCTCGAGCTGGCCAGGGTCGCTTCAGGCCGTGTATCAGCCCCCGGTGCTAAATGTTTATATCACCAAAGGCTTTGTTTATCCCTGCACTGGACAAGGAAAAGTGAAGAGTTTTCTCTGCAGAAGTTTTTACTTATAAAAGGTTTGTCAATTTTTTACTTGTGTCCTGACCCTGTTTCTCTGTCAGTTGTCTTTTTTTTTTCCATTCAGAAATATACTAATGCCAGTTCTGTGTACTAGACATTGTATTCTAGACATTGAAGAAATTCTACAGTCCTGCTCACACAATATTACAATCTGTGGTACATGAGCAAATATGTCCCTTGAAGAGTCATGGGGGAATACACTGACGCTTGACAAGGAGGGCGCTGCACAGTCATTGGTCTTTTGAACTTGATGTAATGTCTTATCAACAGAAACACGGAACAGTGCAGCCGCTGTGGTCTACACATGCAGAGTGTGTGGGAATGACTTGACATACTAACTAAAATATGGGTGGAATGCTATCAAAGTCCAAATTGAAATTGCCTAGTATCTTTCTGCCTGCCTGCCTGCCCCCCCCTCATGTTTTTTTTTGTTTTGTTTGTTTGTTTGTTTTGAGACAGCTTTTCTCTGTGTAGCCTTGGCTGTTGTGGAGCTATAACTCTGTAGACCTGGCTGGCCTTGAACTCACAGAGATCCACCTGCCTCTGCTTCCATCTCTCATGTTCTCCAAATAGAGGAGCCTTTAGCCCATATTCCTGCTATAGTGTGCTTACCACTGCAAAGTAAACCTAAAACTTTAAATTATTCAGTAGTGCCCCATTACCTGAGTCCTAAGATTCCTTCCTGAGGCACAGAGAAGCAGGTTGCCTTCAGAACTCCTGCCTCTGAGCGGGGGCTACAGACAGGAAAGGGGGAAGTGGGAGGGCCTGGGCCACTCCCTGCCTTGCAAAGCCCACTCCTGCTCAAGCTCACAAGCCTGGTGGGTTCTGGCGGCTGTCTTCTCTCCACTGTTCCTTCTCGTGCACTCTACATGCCCCGGGTGGGTTGAGTTCACCCCAGTTTAGGAATTTGCATTGCTCCTCTCTTCCCCACGCTTTCTCGGCACTTGCTGTTTGTGATTTCTGTGACTTTTCATTAAAGAGGCTTCTCTCAAATACGACCTTAACCAAGGTTTCCCAAAGACCGCTTTCCCGCTGTCAACAACCTGATACAAAGGATCAACCTTAGGAAGCGGCGCGACTCGCTCATCCTCGGAGGCGTCATTGGCATCTGTACCATCCTGCTGCTGCTGTATGCATTCCACTGAAGGGCGGCCCAGGACTCTGCCACCACCTCCAGCCCTGACCTGGAGCGGGGAACCCAGGAAGGAGAGCGCCTGTCCCGGCCGTGAGCCTGCCAGCCAGATGATTCTAAACTGCCCGTGGCTCTGACCTGGTCGGACTGAGCAGAAGCCACGGTTTTCCTGTGCTATCTTTTCTAATACACAATACTCTGTTTTTAATTTTAAAAACAACAACAGAAGGCTTCAGCTGCTTGTGTCTCCCTAGGAGGTAAGCAAGCAGAAGCCGGGAGCCTGGGTCTCAGTGACCGGCAGCCTGATGACCAGCGGGCCTCCCAGCTGCACTGCTCACAGCACCAGGCTCTCTACATCCAAAGATGGCTCGCTTTCAGCCACGAGACTGGATGTAAATAAAAATTATTCTTGTCCTTTCATTTAACACTTGTGATGAGAAATCAGCTGTCATATGCTGATACTCTGTAATCTGTGTCCCTAACTTTTGGCAGTCAAGAAAACTTCCATTTCCCACCAATTCAGTAAGAAGTTGATAGGCCAGCTTCATGTTTGAGGTTGTCTGAAATGGAGAGCACTGGAGAACAGGTGTGTCTTTTCTGTTTGAGTTGTGAGCCCTGGGTCAGCTGTGTGGCTGCAGGCACGGCAGAATGGCGGGCCTTGCGAACGGAGCTGGTCCTTGCTTTATTATTTCTTCCATTGGGTTAATATTTGCTTCTACATGATAAAAATCGCACTTCCACTCTGACAAATAGCCAGTGTCTGTCACTGGTCCCTCATCATGGGAAGGTTAGTACTAGCAAGTGAGGGAGGGGACTGGTTCTCAGTGAGGTCCACTCAGGAGCCACATGAGAAGTCATTGAAGGTGGCCCTCCAGGTCATTCTGCTTGTCAGTGCTAAGCAGCTTGGGGCAGACGATTAAGAACTGCAGCCTGATGGCCCAGGAGCTCTGCCCGTGCAGAGCTAGTCATTGCTCCTCTGCTAGGTTCCTCCCCACTCCAGGCCACGGTGTCACTATCGTGGGCACCTATGACGTCTCCCTGGACAGTGACAGAGTTGTAATGCTTTTCAAAGTGAGCCATTTCTCAGCATCTGTACATTGATAACTTGTCTCACTAAACTAGCAGATACTTTAAGGACCTCCAGCATCTGTGCCCACCCCCTTTGGAGTGTCCTCTGGCACGTTGTCCATGGGCAGTGAGAGGGTATTATGGTGTAGCTCTTCACCATGCCATGGTGTGAGCAGATAGTGCCAGTGAGCAGTGCTCGTGGATAGACTGACACCCAGCCTGGGACTGACTGAGAGGTTTGTCAATCTGGTGTTAAGGTGTTAGTATGTTCTGGGTATGAAAGGTATTTGATATATTTTTCTTAATTATGGGGTTTATTTTTCTAAATATGGGTTAATCTGCTTCTTGACTGGGCATACCCTTAAAAGGAAATTAAATTTCCCCCTGTGGACCTTAAGAATCAGGGACTTCGGTTTGTTAGATTCTCTTGGGAGAACAGAACTTCTCTTCCCTGACACTTTATTACCTTTGATTTTTTTTCAAAGGCCTTGATTGGCGCTTGTGCCTCAGCCAGACTTTATGGGACTTTGGTTGTTAAATAGTGGGCATATATAAAATCTGAAGTATCATAAATAAAGTTATTTATTTAAATATACCACCAGTCTTTTCTACTGGTTTGACTACTTGTTTCATTCACGAAAGCTGATGAGTGATCGTAAGCTAGGATGTGGCCTGTTCACTGCCGGAGGCCACAGCACAAAGGCAGATGGGCTGCGTCCAGAGGCTGGACTCAGATGAACAGGTAGAATTATGATGCTTTTTTTTTCTTTTTGAAAGTAAACCAGTTCTTTCAAGCTGTATATGCTGGAGTGAGGAGTCTGACTAACCTCCAGTGTGGTGCCACAGAGGGAGGGCGGTGCCTCCCCTTCCGGTCCCGCCCTGTATAGGACCCTGTGATTGTCAATCGGAACTTCTTTCTGATGACATTCAACTTTTTTCAAATTTGTTTCTCCCATTTTGAGCTATCCTTACACACCTAGTTTTCAGGTTTAAGAGTTGGCAGTTAAGAATTTCTGGTCAGAACCTGTAGTGAGGGTTTTTTGATTTGTGCTCCCAATGAAATGTGTCTTAGGAAATATTTTTTCCCTTAGCCATTGTTTTTTACAGAACATCTTCAAAAAATATTGTTAATAACCATTCCACCACCACCACCATCCCCACTTCATTAAAAGGTATGAAAAATGGAAACAGCGGGTAATTCCAAAGTTTTGTCTTGAGAGCATCTCACTGTTTATCCCTGGCCGGCCCTGAGCTCCTGCCTCAGCCCCCTGAAAACTGTGGACTGCTACCTGTGCAGACCACCGAGCCTGGCTCCAAGCAGCAATGTCCACCATCTGTCCTTGGTGCAGCAGGGACTTAGTAGATGTGCAAGTCATTGTCCCTGACTCTACAAGTGTGGTCGGTGGGTCACCTGGCTGGCAGCTGTTCTGTGACGATGCCAAAGGATCCACTGTCGCCTACACTGGCCTGGCCACCTTTTGTTTTTCCCTTCTCCTTGATACCAACATTTACTTTTCGCTTCTCCCTGGTACTCAGATCAGATGTGGGATCTTACAAGATGCGGACAGGTGGTGAAGAGCCGCTCTGGAGGACACTTTTGTACCTGGGACCAGATGTTACCTGAGTGCGTGCTTCCACGTTGGCTGTGGATGTGTGAGTGGAAAGCATGCTCGCTGGTCTCCTGACAGTGACCATGGGTCCTGTGGAGGTGAGGCACCCTGACCTTCACACCCACCGTTACTGTCGTGTCTCATTGCTGATGATCTCAGCCTGAGGGAGTGGCTTCCGAGGTCAAGTGTCTTTTTTCATTGTCTACATATGGCTCTTGGAAATTCATTGAATTTTCGACTTGTTATATTAAGTTGTTGGGACAAATGACCATGCCCAAGTCATCTGTGGCAAATGTGATAGAGCAAACATACCTACTCAAATGAACGAATGTACACCATGCTCCTTTTACAGTAGGAGTCATTATTTGGTCTGGTCTCCAAAAAGACGTAAACTTTCCCACTGTGGTCTCAAACTCTTTGGTTCCTTTGTGTGCCCACGTGCCCCTTTCTCCGGGGTGATCTGGGATAGCAGCAAGGTCTAAGCATGAGAAGCTGGGGAGGCTGAGCCATGTCTTAAAGGGTGTGTGTGTGTGTGTGTGTGTGTGTGTGTGTGTGTGTGTGTGTGTGTGTGTGTCTCTCTCTCTCTCTCTCATATCAGATCTAAAATTGTAGTACCAAAATATTTGTACCACATTCTAGTAGCTTTTAGAGATGGGGGGGAGAATCAGTTCTGATCATACTTTATTCAGATGGGAGACAATTCCTCATGACAAATGCCAATTACAGATTTTTTTTAAATCAATTTTCCAAATGCACTTTCTAATTTTTTGCTTTTAAAATAGCTTCTTGGAACCAATATTATCGTATTTGTACTTAATTTTGTTCTCATCTAAATGTGCATTTTCTGACTGTATAGAAGAAACTTTGTTATATAATTTAATAAATTAAGTATCTAAATAGTCATGCCTGTGGTTACCTGTACTGGCGATATAACCTTGAGCCTTCTGGGATTGTGATGTCACTGCTACAGAGACCTCTCAGGATGCTCCAAGCCTTTGTAAGAACAGATGGGCAATGTTTGGGCTCAAGAATAAAGGAGAGGGGCTGAAGAAATGGCTCTGCTCTTCCAGAGAACCTGGGTTCAATTCCCAGCACCCACATGGCAGCTCAAAACTGTGTCATGCCCTCTTCTGGCCTCTGGGTAACAGGCATACTCTTGGTGCAGACGTACATGCAGGTAAAGAACCCATACTTTTTTTTTTAAGATGTATTTGTTTATTATGTATACAATTCTGCCTGTGTGTGTGCCTGTCTGCCAGAAGGGGGTGCTAGACCTCATTGTAGATGGTTGTGAGCCACCACGTGGTTGCTGGGAATTGACCTCAGGACCCCTGGAAGAGCAGTCAGTGCTCTTAACCTCTGAGCCGTCTCTCCAGCCCCCATACACTTTTTAAAAAATAAGTGAGAATATCATAAAATGTCAGGGGTTATGATGAAAGTCTAAAATGTGTATTAGAGTCAGAAACTATGTCCTCATCCTACTTAAATGGCTTTTTGAACTTGATTCTTCAGAAAATGGAGCAAGGCGGTGGTGGCGCACGCCTTTAATCCCAGCACTTGGGAGGCAGAGGCAGTCAGATCTCTGTGAGTTCGAGGCCAGCCTGGTCTACAAAGCGAGTCCAGGACAGTCAAGGCTACACAGAGAGACCCTGTCTCGAAAAGAAAGAGGAGGGAAGGGGGGAGGGAGAGACTCTCTCCCAAACAAAAACAAACAGAAAGTGGAAATACGTCATTTCCCAGGCCCTGAGCCAGACGTTCTTATTCAGGTTTTCTGTCTCTTCGTTTACACTAACACTGTCAGGGCTGCCGATAGCCCAGTGTAGAGCACTTGCTGAGCTTTGAGCCCAGCACCTCAAAAATCACCAAACTAACAGTGTATTGTATGCAGTCCATGTGGAGGGCGCTCAGCCTTGCACAGTGCACTGGTGCTGGCTTCAGTACTAGTTACGTAACTGCAGGCCTGACCAGAGGACGCCCTGCTCCCCACAGCAGCCCACACGCCACTCCGTCCTCTCTGACCGCGTTGTTCCTCCTGCCTCTGCACTGTGGCCATTCCCCCCCACTCCACCAAGGTGGCTTCTCAAGTGCCACCTGCAGTTTGGTTCAGAGGATGGCCGTAGTAAACCAGTGATGCTCAGCCTGTGAGTTGAGACCCCTTTGAGGGTTAAGCAGTCCTCTCACAGGGGTCACCCAAGACCACCGGAAAACACAGAGTACTGACATTCTTGTTGATGACAATAGCAGAATTGCAGAGATGAAGGAGCACTGAACACAAGTGTGCGGTTGAGGATCAGCGCAACATGAAGAGCTGCATTAAACCGGCCACGGCACTGTATTAAAGGGTCATGGTTGAGAACCACTACCCTAGACAAACTCATCTTGATCTTAAACTATGTCCAGTCTCTGCAAGGGGTCCTGAGCCTCGAAAGCAGCTAAATAGAAGTGTAGGAGCCAAGCACAGTGGCGCACGCCTGTAATCCCAGCACCCAGGGGGCAGAGGCAAGCGGATAGCTGTGAGTTCCACGCCAGCCTGGTCTACAAAGAGAGTCCAGGACAGCCAGGGCTACACAGAGAAACCCTGTCTTTTTTGTTTTTGTTTTTGACACAGGGTTTCTCTGTGTAGCCCTGGCTGTCCTGGACTCACTTTGTAGACCAGGCTGGCCTTGAACTCACAGCGATCCACCTGCCTCTGCCCCCTGGGTGCTGGGATTACAGGCGTGAGCTGCCACCACCTGGCTGAGAAACCCTGTCTTGAAAAACCAAAAAAGAAAAATATGGGGCGCAGCTACAGTAATAACCTGTGATTGTAAATACAAACGTGGGAATACTCCTTACATGACTTAACCAAGCAATAGCAATAACTTCTCCACTGGAGCCTATGCCTTACCCAGCCACAGGCTTTGTCTCAGGTCCCAGTACCAGAGGTGACTTTCCCGATGTGAATGGGGCCTCACGTCCAATCGGAAGGTCGGTTGGTTGTGTCCCTACCACTTGAACCACTACTGTGCTAGCTCGTGCTTCTTGCCTGGCGCTTTCAGTGTAAAGCAAACAGGATCTACAGCAGAGTAGAAATTTGGACTTTAATTCTGTGCAGCAACCTTAGTAGCAGTTTCTGGTCCTACAGGAGTGAGCTCACAGCAACCCCATCTTAACTTTATTTCTCCAAGTCCTGCAATGAAAGTATGGTAACATCTTCAGCAACGCGGGGCTTATCATCCAGTTCTGCGTGCGCTGGCAGCAATGTCAATAGCCTTTGTTGTTTTAGGGGCACCCAGGGCCAAAATCCCTGGGGGAGGGGCTGGAGAGATGGTTCAACAGTTAGGAGCACTGGCTACTCTTGCAAAGGATCCAGGTTCAGTTCCCAGCCCCTACACAGCAGCTCACCACGCTAACTAGTTCCAGGGTGTCCAAAGCCCTCTTCCATTGCATGTACAGAGTGCATATACACACATACAGGTAAAACATTCATAAACATAAATTTTTTTTGTTTTTTCGAGACAGGGTCTCTCTGTGTAGCCTTGGTTGTCTGGGACTCACTTTGTAGACCAGGCTGGCCTCGAACTCACAGCAATCCACCTGCTTCTGCCTCCCAAGTGCTGGGATTAAAGGCGTGCACCACCACGCCCAGCAATTCTTTAATTTTTAAAGATTTATTTATTGTTTATACAGTATTCTGCCCACATGTGTGCCTGCAGGCCAGAAGAGGGCACCAGATCTCCTTATAGATGGTTGTGAGCCACCATGTGGTTGCTGGGAATTGAACTCGGGACCTCTGGAAGAACAGCCAGTGCTCTTAACCTCTGAGCCATCTCCACAGCCCCAAATCTTTTACTTTTTTTTTTTTTAAAGGAGCCCTGTTTTAAAAAATATGAGCCATCTCCACAGCCCCAAATCTTTTACTTTTTTTTTTTTTTAAGGAGCCCTGTTTTAAAAAATATCTCCTTGAGAGGTCACTCACCCCAAGCACTGGGATTCTTAACAGCCTCAATGCTTCTGGGAGCATCTGTTTCCACTCTCCCGAGATACCCTTCTCCACAGCCAACACTGCAGGATTCGCCCAGTGTTCCCAGTGCAGGATTCACCTGGGGTAGCGGGGTGATCACTTACACTTCACACAACCATAAGGCTCCCAAGAATCCCACCACAGCACCACCTGCCCTTTTTTTGCACCTTTGTGAACCAACACCCCATGCTAGCTTCTTCTGGCGCATGCACATGTGTCTCCAAAGAGTTTTCGAATCTGCAACACCCTCAAAAGTTAGCATTATGCTATGACCTATAGACCAGAACTTCCTTAAAAACAAAGAACAAAACAACAACAACAACAACAAAACAACTATCCCAGAGCCTAGGTGGAACCCAAAGTCCTGAACCTCATAGTAAAGTTACACAGACAGTGCAGTAGTAACTGAATAGTAAAGTTACAGATAACCTTGCTGCTAGCAAGTGTCAGGAGAACCCAGAAGTATACAACACACACACACACACACACACACACACACACACACACACACACACACACCTGCCACCATGAATTCACTAGGACTGGCTCATGCTTCTTGGCCCTGCCCAGAGCCCCCGCTGGCCTTGCTGCTCAGGCTGGCTCCTGGGGCAGAAGGTGTGTTGTGTTAGAGCCTCTTTAGCCACTGCACCTGGCTGCCAGGGGAGCCCCCGGCTCAGCGGAGTCTCTGCCCTCTGTCTAGCGGTCGTCTGGTGGGATAACTGCCAGGCCCTGAGACAGGCCTGATCTACTCCTGTATTCTTTTTCCCGGACGCCTTCTGTGAGCTGCTTTTACAGCTTTATAGTCTTCCAGTAGCTCCTTAGCATAGAATTTGGCTTTCAAGAAGCTGGGCTATGAGGCGTTTAAAAAATGTATTTATTCAATTTACATCCCAGTCACAGCCCCCTCACTCCTCTCCTCCCGGCCCCGCCTTCCCACTCTCTTCCCCCTTTCTCCCCTCCCCTCCTCCTCAGAGAAGGGGAGCCCCACCTTTACCAACCCACCCTGCACATCAAGTCACATCAGAACTAGGAGCATCCTCTTCCGCTGAGGCCAGACAAGGCATCCCAGCTAAGGGGAGGGCATCCAGGAGCAGGTAGCAGAGTCCACATCACAGACAGCCCTGCCTCCACTTGCTAGGGGACCCACATAAAGACCAAGCTGCCAATCAGCTACGTATGTGTAGCGGGGTCCTACATCCAGCCCGGGCCCCCACGGACCTGGGTTAGTTGACTTTGTTTGTTTGGTTGGTTTTGGTTTTTCAAGACAGGGTCTCTCTGTATAGCCTTGGCTGTCCTGGACTCGCTTTGTAGACCAGGCTGGCCTCGAACTCACAGCGATCCACCTGCCTCTGCCTCCCGAGTGCTGGGATTAAAGACGTTTGCCACCACCGCCCAGCCTGTTAGTTGACTCTTGTTGGTCTTTTGTAGAGTTCTTGTCCCCTCAGGTCCCCTCTATCCTTCCTCCCAGTCTTAGCCTCAGCATCTGTCTGTCTCAGAGGCACTCCATGCTCTCTTTGAAACTGATTGCCTTCGGGCTGTGCAGACATCAGGTCCACACTAGACCCCTAAGCACAGGGTGACGATTCCTATGGAAGCTGACCGTTCCCTCCTGGGATGGGTGAGATTCCCCAAGTGGGTCCAGGATCCACCTTCCCAACCTTGCTCATCATGACAGAGCTGGGTGTATATGGTTTTCACTGCCACGGGTCCTGTTGTCCATCGCACCAGGATCCACCTTCCCAACCTTGCTCATCATGACAGAGCTGGGTGTATATGGTTTTCACTGCCACGGGTCCTGTTGTCCATCGCACTATGCCCTCATGGCCTCACCTGTAAGACGGCACATCTCACTGTCCTTGGTTCCAGAGTGTTCTTCACAAGCCCGCCTGTGAAACCAGTGCTTAGTGGGCACTGGGTTTCACTTAGGAATAATAGGGATCGATGTGCTAAATGGGAGAGAATTATACACTCATTTAGAAGCGATTCGTTTTCTGTTGTGTGAATTTCAGCTCAATTTCAAGGCCTTTGTGTCTCATTTTTCAGCTATTATAACAAATTGCCATAGACAGGGTTAAACAATTTCGCACAGTTCTACGGGATGGGAATTTCAAGACGGAAGAGCCACAGAGCCGTTTTCTGAGGGGGCTCCACCTTCCAGAGTGCAGAAGGCCAATGTACAGTGTACCCTCACCCAGTGCAAGCGTCCTGTCTCCTCTTATACGGCTACTGCTTGTGGGGACACCTTCCACCTGACCTAACTGCCTAAACCCTCTCACCTCTTAATATCATCATGTTGTGGGGGGGGGGGTATAATTTTAATATATGAGCAGTGTTTGGAAGACACCAATAATGACACACTTGAATGGCCATTGCCAGAAAACTCCCTGGCCTGCCCCTCCTCCATGCCTCTTGATTTTCTTTGTGTTCCCTGGACCCCCCTCCTCCCAAACAAAACAGTCCCGTCCTGTCCTATTCACTGGATGCGTCTCTGTCTCCCTCTTGGGGACTTTGAAGAGCTGTCCTAAGCCATCTTTCCATTTCCCAGGAACGTTACTCCATGCTCAGTAAGTACAAGAAATGGAAGGATCCAATGGCCTCGCCCTCACGTGCAGTACACCTTGGAGCTTAGTGCCAGACATCCCTTCCTCCTCGTTAGCAATGGCCTCCTCTCTGCCCAGCCCCTCACTGCCCTTTTCTAGCGGTCCTGACTCTCCACCGCTGGTTCAAGACTCCCCTGTCACCAAAGAAACTCTGGAAGCAAAGAGCGACCGCAGGTGGCCTCTCCATGGAAGAGCAGCTGCTGCCAACTGAGGCGCACACTGCTTTCATCTCAGACAGGTCAGGCTTGCGTGTGGGAGAGAAATGGAGCCATTTTGGGTCCTCTTTCAAGGTCACAAATGAATGGACGCCTTGGCCCAGTGTTCCCACTCTTGAGAATTGATCTTGTAGATGTAAAACAGCTTCGTTCTATAGGGAAAGACGGAAGTAACCCTCCCTCACTGTATTCAGTGGGGAAGTGGGTGGATGTGCTTCTGTAAAAATGTGTGTTTTAACGTGGTGAGAAGGTGACGCCTCAGCTACGCATCTCCGCATTGTGCTGTTGAGTCAGGAGGATGAAACGTGGGTCAGACATGCGCAGGCTTAAAGCAAAAGGCTGCTGTGTTGAGGTGCAACTGACATTAAATAAAGACAAACCAGTACTATTTGTTGTTGTTGTTGTGTGTATGTGTGATGTTTATGTGTGAGTGCCGGCGTGTGCTCCACAGCACACATGAGGTGATCGGAGAACAACTTCAGGGGGTCCCTTCTCTCCCACTGTGGACTCTGGGGCTCGAACTCAAGTCCTTAGGCTTGAGCAGCAAGCACTTTTACCCAGTGAACCACCTTGCTAACCCAGGGCAATACTTTAACAACTTGGCAAATTAACAACAGATCTGTGGGGTTGGGGAAATAGCTCAGAGGTTAAGAGCACTGTCTGCTCTTCCAGAGGACCCGGGTTCAATTCTCAGCACCCATAGGGTGGCTCATGACCATCTGTAATGAGACCTGATGCCTTCTGGCAGGCAGGCATACAGACAGAACATTATATACATAATAAATAAAAATTTCAAAAACCAACAATAGATCTGTGACATGCATCCATGATGCTATCGCCTGTAACCAAGATACAACAGTCTTTGCGCCCCTGAAAATTCTCTCTAGCCCAGTACCAGGTAGCTTTTGCTCTGCTTTTTGTTACTACAAGTTTGCATTTTCTAAAGTGTTTGTTTGTTTGGTTGGTTGGTTTTTTGAGACAGAGTTTCTCTGTATAACTTTAACTGTCCTGGACTAGCTTTGTAGACAAGGCTGGGCTCGAACTCACAGAGACGGGAGAATCGGGCCGAGAAGCATTCCATTGTATGAGTAGGATAGGATTGTCTCAGCCTCTTACCTGCTGTTGCACTGATTGCTCCCGGGCTGGGGCCATTACAGGGGAAGCTGCTGTGACAGGCTCATGGACACTGACTTCCTTTGCTCTAACGCGTGCTTGAGTGGGACACCCGGGTCAAGGCAATACACATATGCTGACTAAGAAATGCCTAGCTGTTCTCCAGCCTGTACCATTTCACACAGGGAGCCACGGTTCATCCTCATCCTCACCAATGTTTAGTCTAACCCTAAATTCGAGACATCGTGCAAGATGCATGATGACAGCCCATAATACCTCTGTTTGCATTCCCCTAGTGAATGTTGAGTGGCTTTTCATGAGTTTATTTAGCACCTACATATCTTTCTTTGGTTAAAAAAAAAAAAAAACAAAACTATTCAAGTATGTAGATCAGCCTGGCCTTGAACTCACAGAGAGCCTGCCTCTGCCTCCTGAGTGCTGGGATCAAAGGTGTGTGCTACCACACCTGCTTGACTGTTCAAATAGTTTTACTTATGTTCATAGATTGTTTTATATGTATGGTATTAAGAAAGATATTCAAGAAAAATGGTTTTCCAAGAAGCCCACAGGGAAAGAAGGACAGACTGGGGGTCACAGACTGATTTTACACACAATACAGGGAGGTTGTGTTGTGGTTTGTTTGGCTGGTTTGGGGAGGGTTTGTGAGACACGGTTTCTCTGTGTAGCCCTGGCTATCCTGGAACATAATCAATAGCCCAGGCTAGCCCTCCAACTCAGAGATCCACCTGCCTCTACCTCCCGAGTACAAGGCTTAAAGGCACGTACCACCACTGGCTGGCTGATAGTATTTTTTTTTAATAATCTAAATTATGTATACTCTTTTAAAGAATTTACCTTTTTTTAAAATTTTTTGTGCATTGGTGTTTTGCCTCCATGTATGAGGATGTCCCTGGAAGTGGAGTTACAGACAGCCATGTGGGTGCTGGGAATTGGACCCGGTCCCTTGGGAGAACACCCAGTGCTCCTCAACTGCTAAGCCATGTCTCCACCCCCAAATTATGTATTTTTAACTTTAAAATTTTATTTTATGTATATGAGTGTCTTTGCCCGCATGTATGTCTGTGCACTATGTTCCTGCAGTGCCTGCAGCTGCCAGAAGAGGGCGTCTCATCCCTGGAACTAGACTTACAGAGGCTTGAAGGCGACCATCTGGCTACTGGGAACTGAGTTCAAGTTCAGCGCAAGAGCAGTAAGTGCTCTTAACCACTGAGCGCGCTCTCTCTCTCTCTCTCCCTCCCTCCCTTTGTCCTTCCCTCCCTCCCTCCCTCCGTCCCTCCTCCCCCCTCCCTAAATTATATTTTTATAAAAAGAAATAGGCTGCTTTTTGCAAACATCAGTATTGAAGGCGTGTCTCTTAATGGATGTATAGAAGCTGCCTGCTTAGCCAAGAGCGTTTCAGAAACTCCTCGCTGGTAAGAAATGGGAGCGCCGAGCCGTTAATGGAACCGTGACCATCTCGCATCCGATTGTTTTCAATCATTTATGTGCCGCACAGTTGGCAGATGTCTGGGCTAGGATTCCTCTAAGCAGGACATGGTATTTAGTCTGAGGGGATGCTGTTCCAGTGTTGCGGTGTCCTGGCCTGTCCCTGCTGAGGATAACCTCTGACATCTCAGAGACCCACTTTGCTTTGACTTAAAAAAAATAATAATAATAAAATAAAACAAAAGGTTGGGTTATTTTCCTTCTGCTTGTTGCCTGGGGCTTGTTGCAGAGGGGACTGACCTGGACGGTATGGGAGATCCAGAATAGGCAAGCACTTCGTCCAAGGTCATGGTCTTTTAAGAAAACACAGGAGCAGCATTCGGGAGGCAGAGGCAGGCGGATCTCTGTGAGTTCGAGGCCTGGTCTACAAAACAAATCCAGGACAGCCAGGGCTACACAGAGAAAACCTGTCTTGAAAAAGCCCCAATAATAATAATAATAATAATAATAATAATAATAATAATAATAATAGTAATAATAAGGAGGGTCACTAGAAAAGAGAAAGCAAAGCAATGTTCTCATTTCTCTAAATTCTCTTTCTGACTTTATTCTGGCCCTGCTCTTTGATCTACTCTATTAATTAATTAGTTCATAAAAATTTCACATAAATTAAAATTCATCTTCTAGGCTGAGTCCTTTTTTTTTTTTCACCTTGAGACAGGCTCTCATGGAGCCCAAGCTGACTTGGAACTCACCATGAACCCTTGGCTTCTGATCCTGCGGCCACCGCCTCCTGGTGCCGGGATTACAGGTGTGCCCCGCCACGCCCGGCTCATGCTGTACTGAGACTTGAACCCTAAGCCTACCAATTGATCTACATCCCCTGTTCCCTGGGGAATTCTGTCAAGTTCATCTTTAATTCTGAGGAAGCATTTTCCTCAAAGAAGCTTCTAGTTCTGAGGCAGCACTGTTTGCCTTCGAGGACGACACTGAGGAGAGGAAGAAACTAGCCCCAGCCGAACGCTCCCTGTAATCTGTTGAAAATGGCAGGCTCTTAGACCATGCCACTGATCAGCTCCTGGCTATTTTAAATTTACATTTTTCCTCACACACACACACACACACAAATAATGTTTATTCATGGCAGAATACGTGCACTGAATAGAAAAATATAAGAACAAAGCAAAGACTGACTTGCCAACATTTTATAATTGCTATAATCACCTTTTTACATTTATGTAAAGCATATATTTTATGTATATGGGCATTTGCACATGTCCCTACACCATGTACATGCTCGGTGCCCTAAGGGGCCGGAAGAGGGGTGTTGGACTCCCCTGAACCTGGGGTCACATGTGTGTATGAGCTGCATGTGAGTGCTGGGGATCAAACTGATTCCTCTGGAAGAGCAACCACTGCTCTTTGTTTTTTCAAGACAGGGTTTCCCTGTGTAGCCCTGGCTGTCCTGAAACTAGCTCCCGCCTCAAACTCAAGATTAAAGACATGTAACACAAGGCCACACAGAGGAACCCTGTCTCAGAAAACAAAAAAACAAAACAAAAACAAAACAAAGAAAGGAAGAAAGAAAGAAAAAGAAAAAGACGTCTGCCACCACTGCCTGGCAACAGTCAGTGCTCTTAACTTCTGAGCCATCTCTCCAGGCTTTCTCTTGCTTCCACAAAGCCAGATCGTGTATCATTAAAAAAAAACCACCTTCCCGCGCCCCTTCATGCCCCTTCCTTCGCTTGCCCTCTCTTTCTTTTCAGGATTGTAACTCACATGCCAGGTGAGTTCTCCGACACAGACCCCCCAGCGGCACCCGGCCAGGTGGCCAGTTTTCTTGCTATAACTTGGCGCCCATAACTTTCCGAGCCATTAAGTTTTCATCTGCGTGGTGCTTTGCAAAAGCCGCACTGAGTTCCTTCTGCAGATGGCTAAGCCCGATTAATTTTTCAAATCTACAACCCCCGACTTTTAAACTACGGTTGCCAAGTCTTAGCCCGTTATAAATAATTGAGCCACACTGGCTTTTCCTTTTAAAAATCCCGAAAGCGGATCCTTCTGCGCATGCGCTCCTCTGCTAAGTGCACAGCCTCGTACTTTTCTTTCTGTCTGTTTTATGAATTAGACTCAGGGGCGTGCTCCAGTTTACTGGTGAACGTTTAGCTATTTTTTGAACTTGAGCATATACTGACAAAAGCCAAGGAGAAGGACCCCCCAAAATGAAGAGATAAGCATGCCCCCCTTTTAAGGTAGACCAGAAAGCCAGAGGCAATGGTGCGTATTTGTAATCCCAGCACCTGAGAGGCGGAGGCAGGCTTGTCTTGAGTTCAAGGACAGCCTGGGCTACATAGTGAACTCAAATCGAATATTCCCTGCAGAGAAAAGCTGTGTGCGTTAATCAATTGTCAGGAGGCAAGATTCACTTTGCTACCCGAGAGCCGCGCCCTGCTGCGAATCCAGTCACTGTCTGTGGATCTGCTTCCAGAAGGTTCCATCTTCCCCACTGCTCTGGTTGTCTGTTCATGAGTCAGTATCATACTGTCATAATTCCTTGACAAGCGGGGGCATAAATCTTGCAGACATGGGCATCTCCCTTGGGGTTGTCTGAGCTATTTTTTGGTCCTTTGCAGTTTTAGATACATTTTAGAACATCTTAGGTCCCTAGAGGCCACTGCTGTATTCTGGTTTGGATCCGCCTAAACAGACAAAGCGGGAGGAGCAAGTCCTCTGCGATTTGACCACTTACGGTCTACATACATGCTATTTCTCCTCATTTCCTTAGATCTCATTACCGTGTCATTGGCTTTCCTTGACGGAGCTTGGCTGGCTGTCCATGTCCAGTCCCTTAGTGTCCTGCCTGTCACTGGGGACAACTGACATCAAACCTTGTGCTTACAACCCACACTCATTGGGAAGGCTGCTCTCAAAAGAAACAAGCAACAAGTGCTGGTAATGACGTGGACAAGCTGAAAGCCCGCGCGGGTCCTGGGGCCTGGCGTGAGAGCACACGTCTTTGATTCCGGCACTCGGGAGGCAGAGGCAGGCAGATTTCTGTGAATCAAGGCCAGCCTGGTCTACCTAGTTCCAGGAGGACAGTCAGGGCTACACAGAGTGAAACTCTTTCTCAAAATAGATAAAATAAAATAGAACACGTTGCAGAGTGCTTGCTTTGCATGGACAGGGTCCTGGATTCAATCTGAATGATGCAAAAAGCGATAAGAATAAATAAATTAGTTAAATTAATAAGAAGTTTTTTCAGTATTTAAAAGCACTTGCCACACAAACTGGATGACTTGAGTTCAAAATCTGGGGGGGGGGGGGTTAGGGGGAACTATTTTGTGGCACGCATCTCTTACACCAGACCTTCCACTGGAGGATGGGAAGGAAGGACAGAAATATCCCCAGGTATATGTAAAGTGACAGGAACAAGAGAGACCAGACCCTGCCCTCAACAAGGTGGAAAGGAACCAACTCCCTCAGGCGTGCGCTGCTAATAACAAATAAAATTTTTGAATATTTTAAAATATAAAGAAATATAACACATGCCAGGCATGGTGAAATACTCCTTTAATCGCAGCACTTAGGAGGCAGAGCCAGGCAGATCAACGTGAGTTCGAGGCCAGCCTGGTCTACAAAGCAAGTCCAAGACAGCCAGGGCTACACAGAGAAACCCTGTCTCACAAAAGAAAGTAAGAAAAGAAAGAAAGAAAGAGAAATAAAATGCAGAGTCATGAGGCTCAAATGAAAGATTTGTGAATGTATATAGTATATATTAGATTCTCATTAAAAGTTCTTTGTCTCAGCTGGGGGGGGCGTGGCACACACCTTTCATGCCAGCGCTCAGGAGGCGGAGGCAGCTGGATCTCTGAGTTCGAGGCCAGCCTGGTCTACAGAGCTAGTTCCAGAACAGCCAAGCTACACAAAGAAATCCTGTCTCAATACCTGCCCACACCTAAAAACGCTTCTCTCTCTCTCTCTCTCTCTCTCTCTCTCTCTCTCTCTTCTCTCTCTCTCTCTCTCTCTCTCTCTCTCTGGTTTTTTGAGACAAGGTCTCTTTCTCTAGTCTTAACTGATCTGAAACTCACTATGGAAACTACACTGGCCTCGAACTCATAGAGATCTTCTTGTCACTGCCTTCTGAATCCTGGTATTAAAGGATTCACCACCACCAACCATTGATGTATGTGACTCTCAAAGAAAATTAGGGGGCCAGGAAGATCGCTCAGTGAGTCATGGGACTCACTGCCAAAGCTGATGCCCTGGGTCTGACCCCTAGGACCCACAGATTAGAAGAAAACTGAGCCTCAAAAGTTGTCCTCTGACCTCCTCATACGCAACGTGGCAAGTACATGCCACATTCACCCAAATGTGCATGTGCACACACATGCATGTGCACACATACACACACAACACTACCACCACCACTACCACACACATAAATAAATTGATAAATGTGAAAAATAAAAATAAAGAAAATCAGAGCTTCTGTATGGAATAGCATTGACTTGTGCAATAGGGAGGACAGTTTCACCTCTGCTCCCCAACCACAGGCCCTGCCATGCCTCTATCCTGGGCGTTCCTTGATGTCCGTGTCACTGAATCCCTCCTTCCATTTGGGAGAAGACTCCAAGGAGACCCCGTTCCCTCAGGACCGAGTGTCTACCAGAGGATGAACCCCCAGGGCCGGCTTCCCCATCATATGTCTGGAGAGAAGCCTCTGGGCCAGAGAGGCAGGGCAGAGGACTCTGGGGGCTTACCTGCTGCGTCACAAGCTCCTCAGGGACTCCCTCGGGCAGGCAGGACTCTGCCTTTGATGCAAATGGACCATTTGGGGCCCCTGATTGGGTCAGGACTGAGCTCCAAGATGCTTGGAACATGAGCAGGAATCCAGGGATGAGAACGCCAAGGCTTCTCTTTAAAGTTGGACACTGGGTTTTGGTGGCACAATCCTGGAATCCCAGCCCTCGGGAGGGTGGAAGACCTTATCTAAAAGAAAATTAAAAATTAAAAAAAAAACCAAAAAACAAAAAAAAAAGAAAAGAAAAGAAAACAGATTGGGCTGGCATATAACCCATTGCAAAAGCCTGTGCCTAGCCTGTATAAAGCCCAGGACTCAGCAACCAGAACCAAAAGATGAAACAAAGTGGTTCTGTGGCCTAAAGCATTAAATCTAGCCCGGGTACAGCTCAGGCTGTGGGTGGCCGGAAAGGAGATAGTCAGCATTGGCGCTGACAGGGCAAGAAGGCAAACTTATGGGGCTGAAAGACCTACATGTGTGGGGTTTTCTTATATCCATCTATCTGTCTGTCTGTCTGTCTGTCTGTCTGTCTATCTATCTATGAATCTGGAGGCTGGAGAGACAGCTCAGCAGTGGTGAGCACTTGCCGTTCTTGCAGAGGACCCGAGTTGTGTTTCAAGCATCCATGGGTACAGTTCCAGGGGATCTGATATCTTCTTCTACCCTCTACAGGCACTGGACACGCATGTAGTGCAAATATGTGCATGCAGGCAAAACACTTACACACGTACACTTGGCCTTCTGCAAGGCCAATGACGTTGCTAAGCCACCTCCAGGCCTTGACCTGTCAGGTGCTCTCTGTTGGATCACGGTCGCCTCTTGGTGGGGCCTGGCCATTTCAGTGGCCATCTCTGAAGCCCCTGAGAAGTTTGTAGTCTTGAAAGAATGAAGACCAAGGGCTTGAATTGGCAACATAATTAATATTTGGCTTGAATGAAGTGGCCAAAGTATATAACTGAGCGACTTCGGCCCTCCTTGCCTTAATTGCACGTTTTCACGATTGCCTGGGTTTTACAGAGCTTTGCAGTTCAGACAAGCTATACCAGACAGCGAGACCCCTCGTCTTCATGGGTCGTACATACAAGAACAAGGAGTGGCCCATCTTAAAGTCCCTGGGAACTCTGCCCCAGTTAACGAAGCAGCTGGCCAGCCCTGGCCGCCGAGGTCAGTCTGATGAAACACATTTCCTCATCAGCCCAGACTAAGGCAGAGGGCACTTAGCTCTCTGAAACAGCTTCCCAGTTCCTTTGTAATTGAAAGCCTCATTAAAAACACAAGCTAGAGTTCTGGTTGGATGTTTTCCCTAAGCTGTAGCTTTTATTACTGCAGCTCCCTGTTCAGAGCCATGGCTGACCAGCTGTGAGATTTCTAGCAAGTCCAGTGGTCCTCTGTGATGTGTGCACAGAACTGTCAGGGCCCGGAGACAAAGGTCCCACAGGGCAGGCAAACCACTAGGGGCACAAGGATGGAGGCCCCACAAGGCAGGGAGTCCTCTCAGTGGAGCTCTTGGTAGCATCTGACAGTTCTCTGTGCCCTCCTGTCTATCCGGAACCTAAGCCAGCATCCTGGCTCTGCCCTCAGCCCCATCTCACCTGAGGTGAAGAACCCAGTGACATTTCAGGTACAGAAGTTAGTATGGGGCGGACAGTGTGGCTCAGCACGTACCACACTAGCCCGTCAAACCGAGACCTACAAAGAAGTGGAAAGAAAACTAATTGCCTCCCCATCTTTGTCCTCTGACCCTCCAGAGGTGCACTGTGGCACACAGACCCACATGCATAGCATGTAACACACACATTAATAATAATAATAATAATAATAATAATAATAATAATAATAATAATAATAATAATGTAAAAAACACCAAAATGGCAATCATGTGGGAAATAAATATAACAAATTAGCAAAACAAGTTAGTGTAGAAAACTAGATAAAGCAGTGTACACCTGTAATCCCAGCAAATGGGAGGCTAAGACAAGAGGATTGCAAGTTTGAGGCCGGTTTGATTACCTAGTGAGATACTGTAGAAAATATCTTAATTACGGCTACAATTTGCTATGATGAAACACCATCCCCCAAAAGCCACTTGTGGAGGTGTAGTGGTTTGAATAAGAACGGCCTTCATAGCCTCAAGTAGTTGACTACTTAGCCACCAGGGAGTGGAACGGTTTTAAAGGATTAGAAGGATTGGGAGGTGTGGCCTTGTTGGAGAAGGCGTGGCTTTGTTGGAAGAAGAGTGCCACTGGGGATGGGCTTTGCAGCCATGACAGGCGCCCTCTCCCTCTCTCTGTCTGCAGATCAGGTGGTGCCTCTCAGCGGCCACTCCAGCACCATGAGTGCTGCCATGCTCCAGCCACGCCCCTCCCACAGCGGTAACGGACCAACCCTCCGAACCTGTAAAGCCAGCCCCCTAGTTAAATTCTTTATTTTATTTTATAAGTGTTGCTTTGGACATGGTGTCTCTTCACAGCAGTAGAACAGTGACTAAGACAGAAAGGAAGGGTTTATTTAACTCAGAATTCCATACAACACTTCATCATCGACAGCGGTGAGGGCAGGAACTCAAGCAGGGCAGGAACCTGGAGGCAGGAGCTGATGCAGAGGCCATGGAGGGGTGCTGCTTACTGGCCTGTTCTCATGGCTTTGCACAACCTGCTGTTGTATAGAGCCCAGGACCGTCAGCCCAAGGATAGCCCCGCCCACAATGGGTGGGGGCCCCCATCAGTCACTAGTTAAAGAAAGCGACCTACAGGAATGCCTACAACCCAGTCTTTTTTGTTGTTGTTGTTGTTTGTTTGTTTGTTTGTTTTTTGAGACAGGGTTTCTCTGTGTAGCCTTGGCTGTCCTGGACTCGCTCTGTAGACCAGGCTGGCCTCGAACTCACAGCGATCCGCCTGCCTCTGCCTCCCGAGTGCTGGGATTAAAGGCGTGTGCCACCATGCCCTGCTACAACCCAGTCTTATGGAGGCATTTTCTCAACTGCGGTTCCTTCTTCCAAAATGATTCTAGCTTGTTGTCAAGTTGACATTAAAGTAGCTAGTACAGGAAGGAAGGAAGGGAGGGAGGGAGGGAAGAGGAGGAGACGGGTGAGGGAAAAGGAAAGAAGGGGAGGAGTTAACATGCAAAATGGCAGGAACTGTGTGATCACGCCTCAGCACAACTGCCCACGCATCCATCCACCATGCAACAAAGCGCCTACTATGTGCTCCTGGCAAACAGCAGACCAGGCTCGTGCTCTCGTGGGATTTAGGACTGCAGCAGGAAGAAGCTTGCAGTAAACAAGTCTGCATGGTCGCGGTCGCGATGAGCGGGGCTGGTGGGAAGAGCTGAAGGCTGAGTGTGAGACCGCCCAGCCCCGGAAGTGGGGAAAGAGTCCTTCTCTTCCCTGCGCTTTTGCGTTTTCCCAGTTTGCTACAGTGAGATTGTATTCACGATGTGAGAAAAATGAACCAGCCCTCCCTAGAAGAACTGGGCCTAAGAGAGGGACGTCATGGAGGCTGTGGGTAAAGAGAGAGTCGCCCCCACCACCACCACCATGTATCCCCCAATCTGTCCTGCTGCCATTCTGTTGGGTTTACGATTAAACCATCAGCATAGGGGCCTGATTCTGTCACCCTGGCGTGTGTTTACCTCCTGCCTGTTTAACCATCCCAAGAGCATCTCCCGAGGGCCACCATCAAAACATGACTTCATCCAGCGTGGCTCCCCCAGGACAGCCTGGCCTGCCTGGAACTGCGTTTACCTCTCTAGGGAAAAGCCTCCACCTCCCAGCTATGACTACCCAGCCCTCAACAGATGGGTGGGCGCATGACTTCCTTTGCTCTTTGCTGTACCGAATAACTGATAAAAAGCAACGCCAGGAAGGAAGGGTTTGTTTTAGCTCACAGTTGACTTGTACTGTTGATCTTGATAGAGAGGGACCGCGTGTCGGCAGGAGCCTGAGCCCCCCGCCCCCCTCCCCCCCCCCCCCCCCCGAGTTAGGAAGCAAAAGCGAGAAGGCTGCTGATGCCCTGGCTTGCTTTTTCCCCTTTATTCGGTCAGGGACCCCAGGCCATGGGATGGCGCTGCCCACATTCAGATTGGGTCTTGCCTCCTCAGTTAACCCTCTCTGGAAACATAGGCACAGACGAGGGCGCAGAGGTGAGTTTCCATGGTGAATTTGAATCCATCCAAGCTGGGAAGGAGGATGAGCATGTGTGTGGACTCTGACTGAGGGGGAGAGGCTCACGGCCCCAACCCTGTTACAGACTGCGACTGCGCTTCTCAGCAAGTGGGAGGGACTTAGACTTGGGACTCTGCATCTAGGGGTGCAGGAGGGTAATTTTAAGGCTTAATTGTACTACTACTACTAATAAATATTAATGTTATTTATTAGTTTACTAATACTAGTACTGGTAATAATAATAATAAAGGGAATTGGAGACAGGAGCCTAATAGAAGTGCCCAGGTCTTGGGGTGCTAGTCCCAGAATCATGACATCCAAAGCGCAGGACAGATGGATGGACTCCTGTGGTGCCTCCCCACCCCGCTCCCCACCGGCAGTGGTGAGGTGGGCAGGCTTTTCCCGCAGTTTCTGCCAAGTGCGTAAAGCAGGTTCCAGGGCACTCTGTCCTTCTGACCTCTCCCAGGCTGTTTTGTTTCCCAGGACTCCTCCCGCACCCCAGTCTGTGAGACTAACTTCTGAAGGACACCAGCTACAGGGACAGAAGAGGACTGAAGTTTAAAAGCTCCCGTGGAGTGGAGTCCAGCGGCCAGAGAGCACTTAGCCAAGTCCTGTTGCAAAGCGTCTCTCACTACATATTCAAAACAAATCCCCTTTTAAAAGCCTGGAGCCCGAATGCTCAGATAGTCACATTGATTGCCTCAGCTAATGGATCACGGGGAATCATTCTCCCTCCCTCGTATATTCTTATTTCTTAAATTAAATTATGAATTATAAAAGTAATGCAGGAATAAAAGCTTGCTGTAAGTTTCTGATGATAGGATGTATTTGGAACAAAAACCCAAAGGCTTCAAAAAATAAGTAAATAAAAAAGCTGGGCATGGTAGTATACACCTTTAATCTCAGCACTTGGGAGGCAGAGGCAGGTGGAGCTCTGAGTTCCAGGCCAGCCTGGTCTACAGAGTGAGTCCCAGGACAGTCAGGGCTACACAGAGAAAGCCTGTCTTGAAAAACAAAAAACCCCAAAGGCCGACTTCACCATGTCTCCGGTGCCAAGCCCACGCCACGTGACCACAGGCAGCAGCTCGGTGTCTAAGCCTTGAATTAGTTTTGTGTGGTTTGGTTTTTGCTTTCATTGTGGGGTTGCTAGGATGGAACCCTGAAACTCATACACGACAGGCAAGCCTCTGAGCTGTGACCCCATCTTTGCACAGAATTGGACAGCTGTCTGAGAGTCAGGGTGAGGATTGCACCATCAGACACGGGCCTCTGGGACACTGGTCCCTGCTGGCCACACTCCCAGAAGTGTCCCAAGAACATAAAGGTCTCCTCTTACCCAGAAACTTCTGACAGTCAACTGTGCAAAGGGGGATCCCTGGTTACAAAACCTTGGAGAAATCTAGAATTTAAACCAGATAGAACAATTTCTAAAAGAAAATCTCCATGCAGTAAAAAATGCAAGGGCACCATCAGGGACCCCCGGTACTTATATCCTGAGTGGGAATGAAAGCTACTCAACCCTACAACCTCCCAGCCTGACCTTTGCCCCAGCAGGCATACCCAGGGAATAAGAAGGCCTCTACCAGAGACTCTGGTCACCTGACACTCTCCAGAGTCATGAGCAGAGGACCCCCGACAGTCTGGCCTAGACAGCCTCAGCTCCAGGCTCCCGGCTTCCAGCCTCATTCAAGAGCATCTTCCCTCTTCCTGACTCCTAGATTGCCATGGTGACCAGATCAGCTGCCCCTGTGGGAAGCTGGCCTCTGGGTATCATCACCGGCCCAGAAGGGCATGGAACTCAGGTGTGAGCAGCGGGAGTTGCCCCGAAGCTCCTTCCCGGTTCCCTCCCTATAGGCAGAAAAACAAGTGTAGAGAGTAAAGCTAGATATGATGGTGTTTAGCGGCATGCGGAAAGGCGGGTCAGTACGCAGGTCAGTTCATACTGTATATTTGGCCATTTAAAAAAAGGCTGTGAGCCGGGCGTGGTGGCGCACGCCTTTAATCCCAGCAATCGGGAGGCAGAGGCAGGCGGATCCCTGTGAGTTCGAGGCCAGCCTGGTCTACAAAGTGAGTCCAGGACAGCCAAGGCTACACAGAGAAACCCTGTCTCAAAAAACCAAAAAAAAAAAAAAAAAAGGCTGTGATCCCAGCACTCAGCTGAAGCAGGAAGATGTAAGTTCAAAGCCAACCTGACCTATGTAAAAGACGCTCAAATATATAAATAAAGGATGTTTACAAATAGTTTTAAAATAGCTTAGAGAAATACTTGGGACCGCAAATCTAAAATAGGTTTTAGGGGAAAATAAAAACCATTCTCTCGAAGATAGAGCTCACGAATGTGAGGAAAATACTGGATGTTCTGTCTTGGACGGTCTTCAGGCCCATCAGCTCGGTAAAGGCTCAGAGAAGTCGTCCATTTTGGGCCACTTACTCAACTTGATTTAATCCAGAGTGTTCTAGTGGGTGACAAAGCCCCTTTCTACAGGACAGGGACCTCATGGGCCATTCTTCTTCTGGTGTCCACAGTAGCTCACCCCCACCCCTGAGCCGTCAATCCAGCCACACTAAGGGTTGCATCACTGAACGGGCATGAGCCAGTGCCCTGCCTGGCTGCAGGAGGACCCCCACACTGGTCCACCTGGACTCTGATCGAGTCTGGCTCAAACTAGACCCTGTACCTTCCGCCCAACATGGTGTAAGCATCCCCCTCAGGTTGTTGGTCAGCAAGTGGTTCCCAGTACACATGCTCAGAGATGCCTGTTAACAACCCCCACCATGAGTGTGTGTCCCTCTGTCTGTCCCTCCAAAGACTGGAATGTAAGTTTGGAAGCTCAACCAGGAGACAGTCAGCAACTCTCCCATCAGTGACTGACACACATCTTGGAATGGTTCCAAGGAAGTGAAGCAAGAGTCATTAGTCGGGCCGGGCGTGGTGGCGCACGCCTTTAATCCCAGCACTTGGGAGGCAGAGGCAGGCGGATCGCTGTGAGTTTGAAGCCAGCCTGGTCTACCAAGCAAGTCCAGGACAGCCAGGGCTATTACACAGAGAAACCCTGTCTCGAAAAACAAAACAAAAACAAAAACAAAACAATAAAACAAAAAACAAAAAAAAAAGAAAGAAAGAAAATAAAATAATAATAATATAAAAAAGTCATTAGTCGGAAACTCCAGGGAAGCTCTTCCAAGGACACCTACACAGCTACCACACCTCCTTATGCCTTCCCCCTTTTCTTTCTTCGTGATGCTTGGAACCATAGCAGCCATCCTGTGGTCATGAGGTCAATAGACAAATGCCATGAAGGTACCTGGGACACGAATGATGACATTCTGGAGGCTTTGAACCTGCCGGAACTGCCCATGTCTGAACTTTTTTCTTTCCCTGTACAGCACCAGAGATCAAACCTGAGGCTCAGTTTGGCTTGAGAGTCAGGCCTTCTGTTGTCTTTAGTAACTACAGGTTCACTACCACTGAGCCATACACCTGGCCATGGGTGAGTACAAACCAATCCTGTCCTGTCTGCGCCAGTGTTTGGAGGGCCTGTGTTGTGCTCAGTCAAACACGTCTCCTAACACATCCGACTGAATTGTCCCAGAGCAAGAAAGGGCATAACAGCAACTCGGGGACTGAAGATTGACTCAGCCCCATCCACAGGGATTAAGGACAATGACATAGGGGCTGGAGAGATGGCTCAGAGGTTAAGAGCACTGACTGCTCTTCCAGAGGTCCTGAGTTCAATTCCCAGCAACCACATGGTGGCTTACAACCATCTGTAATGAGATCTGGTGCCCTCTTCTGCAGATAAAGCACTCATATACAATAAATACAATAAATAAATCTTTTTTAAAAAAAGGGACAATGACATAGAGACATCTTGGTGACAACAGTAAGAGTCAAATCATTGCCACCTTAGCTTACTATGACCCTGCTATGACCCTCAAGGGTAGGGGACAGAGATCTGAGTCAGCATCCTGCTGACAAGGCATCTATCTACCTGGCAGAATGGGGCCAAGGGAGAAATTAAGTTGGTCTAAAGGAAAAGCCACCATTTCCTGCACAGGTACTTTAACTTGACAGGCGGGCCCTCTATTGTCATCAGTAACTACAGGTTCAGCTGACCAGAACTGAGCTCCGGCCTTGAATGTATGGGCACTGAGCTGGCCAGCTCCACTGCTTATCCTCCTGTGGCAGCACCTCGCCCTACAGTCCTTCCCGCCTGTGTGGACACCCCTGAGACTGGACTTTAGAAACTCTGATCAGGCAAGAGAAATCACTGCAGGATTCTGGATGGCTCTAGATGTCTTTCCAATCTCAGCCCTTTGATTCTTCCTGCCCACTCTACCCAAAGACCCCTGGCTAGGGCTCCCTACTCTCCTAACACTCTGAGCCATCTAGCCGTGTTCCCCTTGGTGACACTGACAGGAGCCAACATTAATCATAAGCAACACGGGCAGCGCATTTCACAACCGTGGGCCGCAAGGCAGGGGATGCCCCACTCATCCACAGGATAGCATAGTCCCCAATATGCCCCTGAGTCCCGGAGGCTCAGAGACGTGAAGCTCCCTGCCCCGGGTTGCGGGCGGCTCAACCCTGGTCGTCCCCATGCCTCCCCCATAGTTGGAAGGAGAAGTCTGAGGCTCGGATAGATAGACCCATTAAGACAAGAAACGTAAACACGCGGCCAGGGGAGGGTGGGGAGGAGCCGGAACGCCTCCAGTTGGTGAGCCTCCTACTTCCTTGTATTCGTGAATTATTCATCCGGGTGGCCAGGCAGCACGTCAATAATGCAGGAGACAGGCAGGGCCCCGGATTCCAGTTGACCCACTCAACTCAGCTGAGGACTCTGAGGGAAGAGCTGTGCTCTGCCCCGGGTGTGGGATGTTACTTGAGGCCTCTGAAACCCAGCTGCCCTCAGTGGGCTTGGGTCAGTGTCGGTCAGGGGCTGTAGAGAAAAGAACTGAACAGGGTGTTAGTCATTTGAGAAGAGGTCTGAGGGCTGTCTCCACGGCCTGCACATCGGAGAGTACAACCAGACTGAGAGATGGAGACATGTGGTCCAGGCATGGTGGCCACTGCTCCTATAATAAAGCATGTGAACTTTTCCCCCATGTGTAAAGTGAGAGTATAGGGTGTGGTCTTGGCTTCCACTGACAGCTCTGGTAATGCACCGAGCTAATGGTCCTGGGTCCACACTTTTTTTTTTTAACTTTTTAAATTTATTTATTTTATGTACGTGAGTGGTATGTTTGCATGTACACCTTCAGGCCAGAAGAGGGCATTAGATCACATTACTGATGGTTGTGAGCCACCATGTGGTTGCCGGGAATTGAACTCAAGACCTCTGGAAGAGCAGTCAGTGCTCTTAACCTCTGAGCCATCTCTCCAGCCCAAGGGTCCACACTTTGAAAAGTAAGACTCTATCCAGAGTTCAGACCTGTCTCAGCCTCAAAGGACCATCAGGAGTGGCACCCAGGTATCAGGGCCTTGTAACACAGGGATGGTCAACTCTTGACTCTGTGACATGACGTCATTTACAAAGGGGCTTAGCTTCATTCATAGCTATCAGGGCACACGTATATCCCACAGACCATACGCTGGGTATTTCTGTTAATGCCACCAGGAGATTCTCGTGTCTGGCCAGGATGAGAGCAGCCTGTTCTAGACAGGCTCATACCTTTACATGAGGAGATTGGGGCCCATGGATGAGCGGTAGCCCTGGACAATGGAGCCAGTATATGGAAGACACAGCACAAGGTTCATGTGCTTGGCTCCTGAGCACATAGGGCGGTGGGTCAGGGGAGGAGAAAGGGATGTAGGCTCTGTTTTTTAACAATTAAACTTTATTATACAACCCAACTAGCTTACACAAGAGGGTAAAAAGGTTAAAGGTATCCATTCCACGGGACTGGTCCCTAGGTGTCTCTGGCCTGCGTGCTGGTCCAGCCTGTTCGCTGATCCACGTCTGAACCTGCTGCTGCTGCTCTCCTCTCCGCCTGCCTGTGTCACGTGGGAAGGGCCGTCTCCTGCTCCCATTGAGGGTCCATTAGAAAAACAATAGTCCAGGTGGAGTCCCCAGGTCCGCTTCCTGAATTTCAGGCCCAGGATGGCTCCACCCAGTCTATCTCAGGGTACCCATGGGGTGTCCAAGGGTAAAGCCCGCCAAGACTGCTTTCGCCTGTGACAAAGCTTACAGCCCTTCCCACAAAGGGTAACAGGTGTCTGGGACTTGGGGGCAGGCAGCGGGGACTAGAAACTCCCAGCTCTGGGATGAGCAAGCTTTCGGGCTGTATCTCGGACACTGCTGTCCATGACTCCCACATGTACACAGCTCCCACCCCCCTCCTCGCTTCCCTTAAGGGTGGCGGGGAACCCTCACTTCACCATGTGCACAGGGGGTGCCTTAGTAACTTTTCTAATACTGTGATAAAAAAAAAATCCATGACCGAGGCAACTTACAGAAGGAAGGGTGTTAGTTAGTTCAGGAGCAGATCTACTACCCTGCCTTTGGGTTGCTTAGCAACCTCTGACATCATCACACTTCAGCTGCGCATCAGATATAAAGGACTGGCCCATCACAGTTCCCCCCCTCCCCCCCCCATCTCCCTCCCTCCCTCTCCTCCCCTCTCTGCCTAGGTTTCTCTCTACCTCCCTTCCCCCATCTCTCTCTCTGACTGTCTGTCTCTGTCTCTCTTTCTCTCTGCCTCTCTCTCTATAATAAATGTCTTTCTACCAGATCTGTTGTGTCTCTCTATATTCTTTTTTTTGGGGGGGGGGATTGATTTTTTGAGACAAGGTTTCTCTGTGTAGCCCTGGCTATCCTGGACTCACTTTGTAGACCAGGCTGGTCTCAAACTCACAGAGATCCACCTGCCTCTGCCTCCCGAGTGCTGGGATTAAAGGTGTGTGCCACCACGCCCAGCTCTCTCTCTATTCTTAATGATAACAAGGGTGTATTTGGGCTTATAGTTCTGAAGAGATAAGAGTCCATCATGGAGGGGATCATGACAGCAGGGGGCAGGTATGGTGACAGGAAGCTGGGGGCTTACATTTTGAACGGCAGCAAGAAACACATGGAGAAAACTAGCCGTGGAGAGAGTTTTTATACCCTTAAAGCCCACCTCCAGTGACGCACTTCCTCATCAAGGCCACACCTCCTAAGCCTCCCCAGACACCACCACCAGCAACTGGAGACCAAGTATTGGAATGCCAGAGCCCACGAGACACAAAGGAGGCCGTTGGTCCTCAGCTCACCTCTGCCACTTGAAGCTTCCTGCCTTACGAGACTTCCAAATTCCTTTCCTGTCTACTCTTGTGTTTCTGAAATTTGATTTTATCAGGCAAATGGTATCAGAGAGACTCTCAGGCCATCAGGCTGGGCTGAAAGGTAATGTGGCCACTGATATATGAAACAGCTTAGAAAAGACTGGTAACTTAGGCAGTAAAAGACTTTCCTAAGACACAAATAGACCAGAGAGTTTCCTGACATACACTGTAGGAAGGCCATGGGTCAGTCCCAAGAAGGGATCGCCTCACTGTCAGGGGACAGTGCCACTGAGAAGGGGTACACCTACTTCCACAGCAGTTGAAGGGTGACTCCCCCATTCCCATTATCCAAGGATTATTGTGCACCCTGGTATCTAGGGGACAAGCAGTCCTCTCGCTGTCATTGTTGAGTGATAATTTTCACAGTGGGAGTCGTTCTTCCTGAGACTGGCTGTTTGTGTAAGATGCCGTGGGTCCCTGGGGGTTCAAGCTGTAGATGTCTTTGTAAGACATCACGGCTCAGGTTCCAGATGGCCGCAGCCTGATTGTCCCTGTATGGGTCCTTGCTTTTATCTTTGACGTTTGTCTCTGTAGCTCTTACTGATAGTGCCTATGTAAGCGCCTGTTCACCCTAGTGTTGCTGGTGACAGCATTCTGGTGGCATTTCTTCTTACTGTGGACCCTCAGGGATTAAAGGCATGCACCACCACTGCCCAGCTTTTATGGAGGCCTTTCAAAGCATAGAGAGGCTCTCTCTTACCCACACTATTTTTATTTCTTTAAAAAAAAAAAAGTTAGCCTACCTTTAATCCCAGCACTCTGGAAGCAGAGTCAGGTGAATCTCTGTGAGTTGGAGGCCAGCCTGGTCTACAAAGCAAGTCCAGGGCAGCAGAGCTACATAGTAAGACTACATAGTTAAAAAAGAAAAGAAGAGAAAAGAAAGAAAGAAAAAAAGAAAAGAAAAGAACAAAGTTTAAAAAGTGCTTTTATGAGCTGGGTGTGGTGGCTCATGCCTTTAATCCCAGCACTCAGGGAGGCAGAGGCAGGTGAATTGCTATGAGTTCAAGGCCAGCCTGGACTACAAAGTGAGTCCAGGACAGTCAAGGCTACACAGAGAGACCCTGTCTCAAAAAACCAAAAAAAAAAAAGTGCTTTTATGTGTATGAGTGTTTTTCATACATGTATATACGGAAGACACAGAAGTCAGAAGAGAGTGTTGGATCCCTTGGAACTGAAGTTATAGCTGGTTGTGCGCTGTTGCCATGGGTACTAGGAATCAAACCCTGGTCCTTTGGAAGAGCAGCCAGTGCTCTTAAGTTTGGCTCCTTCTCTCCAGTTCCCACACTACTTTTCCAAGGACTGTCCTGCTTCTCCACTGTTCCCCCTGTCCAACGTTGTCCTCTCTGGGTCCTGTTTCATCTCAGGAAGATGGACACACCCTCTCAGGGGTGTTAGGCACATTAAGATGAGGCTGATGCCCAGGACATAGACAGTGTTAGCCTCACCACCACTTAACTACAAGTCCACAGCAAGAAGAGATGCCATCAGGGTGACGTCACCAGTAATACTAGGGTGAAGGGGCACTTACATAGGCCTGATCATTAGGGCTACGGAGACCAACGGCAAACACAGGATCAAGGCCCCATACTGTAACAATCGCACTGCAGCAGTCTGGGACCTGAGCCGTGATGTCTTACACAGACATCTAGAGCCTGACCCCCAGGGACCCACGGCATCTTACACAGATGGCCGGTCTCAAGAAGAAAGACTCCCACTGTGAAATTCACTATTCAACAAGACAGTGAGAGGGCTGCCTGTCCCCCACACACCAGGAGAAGCTCCTGATGGGCCCACTCTCCTGATGGGCCCACTCTCCTGATGGCTTCCCCTGATCTCCTGCGACACCTATGCTGTCACCTATGCAAGCAGCTTCCCAGCCCCATAACAAACCCACACCTTCCTACCTAGAGGATGGATAAAGGTCACAGGATCAGGAAGAGTCTGTGTGTCTCCAGGGATGGGAGAGAAGGAGGTGTCCCTCAAGGAAACCACCCATGCCCTCCCCTTCCAGGCAGACCCTAGGACCTGCTCTGAGACACCCCCCCACACACATGTCCTCTAGAGTATGTGCTGTGTGTCTTCCTCTTCCAGGGCCTGACTTGACCCATCCATGTCTGTTATACAGGCAGGTGCTTGTTACTTGGGTAGGAACTGAACATGGGATCAGATGGAAGAACAGCTAATTGCTAAGTCATGTGCAACTCCCCCTCCCGTCTGCCTCACAGGAGGCAGGGTGTGTGTGTGTGTAGGGGTGTGTGTGTGTGTGTGTAGGTTTGTGTGTAGGTGTGTGTGGGGTGTGTGGGAGGGGTGTGTGTGTGTATGTGGATGTGGGGGGTATGAGGGTGTTGGAGTGTGTGTGTGTAGGTGGGTATGTGGGTGTGTGGGTAGGTGGGTAGGTGTGTGGGGTGTGTGGGTGGGTGTGGGTGGGGTGTGTGGGGTGTGTGTGTGAGAGAGAGAGAGTGTGGGTGTAGGGTGTGTGTGTATGTATGTGGATGTGTGTCTATGTGGGTCAGTGTGTGGGGTGTGTGTTTGTGTGTGTGTATGTAAGAGAGAAACAGAGAGAGAGAGAGAGAGAGAGAGAGAGAGAGAGAGAGAGAGAGAAAGAGGAGAGACACAGAGAGACAGAGACAAACTGAGGATTGAACCCAAGGTATCACATGTGTTAGGCAAATGCCTTAACGCCCAACTGTATCCTCAATCTTAACTTTTAATTTTTGAGATGAGATCTCACTAAATTCCCTAGGGCAATGGCCTTGAACTCACTCAACAATCAAGGCTGGTCTTGAACTTTCAATCCTCCTGTCTCAGCTTCCCAAGCAGCTGGAATCACAGGTCTGTGCTACCAGACCTACCGTACGTAGGGACGTCATTTGTCAATGCCTCCACACGTGTGAATAGAGAAGGAAAGATGGGCATTTTTTTTCCTCCAGCAGGAGGGAGCAGGGCCTCCGAGTGCAGGTGTGGTGGGCTCGCCTCCTAAGGCAGTGGAGGAACGCTGGACTAAGCGTCGGCCTCACGGGCCCTGTCCCAAGTTCACTGCAGCTTCAGCTGTTGGGCCACGAGCAGATCTGAGCTGTTTGTGAAGGTATTGTGTTCATCTTGACTTGAGTTATTTCCTTGAAATAACTCTAGATTGGGTAAGGTCAGAGAGCTTAGGAATTCTCCCCCACCCCCATCCCTGGGGCAGGGGTGGGGGTGGGGGCTCAGCCAGTAAGTAGCCAGCTGAGATTTGAACCCAGCACCATGACCTGAGTCGCTTTGTTCTGCTGCCTCTTGAGTTCTGGAACCCTCCCTCCCTCCCTCTTCCCCTCCCCCCCCCTTTTTCTGTGCTGACATCACTTCCTTCTGTGACCACTGGCTGTCTAGCCTGGTGACTCTGCTCCCCTACAACCCCACCTCAGGAAGGCAGCCCCTGCTTGCGGCTCACAGCAGCTAGAAGGCGGCTCCCACCTCCCTCAAGCCACCCACGGCTGCCTTCCTTCTGGGCCAGCAGAGTGTGTGACAAGCAAGACACAGAGGATGGAGTTGTGTCAGCAAAATGTATTTAGTCTCTTCCGTGTGTCGAGTATGGTGCAACTTTAGATAAGACCCAGAACCCTTCTGTGCCTCAGTTTACCAACGTGTGTGCAGGGATAGTGACACTAGCTACCCCCACAGGGCTGCCATGTGGATTTGCCTGGAACAAGACCTGGTTTCCTTCTGGTTGTTTTTTTGTTTTTGGTTTTTTTCTCTTTAACTCAAGATCTTGGTCCATGCTCAGGAAAGACAGAAGGGTCTTGGGAGACAGCTCAGTTGGTAAAGCGCTTGCCGTACAAGCACGAGGACCCGAGTTCTATCGCCAACACTTGACATGAAAATGCAGATGTGATGGCCGGGCATGCTGGCGCACACCTTAATCCCAGCACTTGGGAGGCAGAGGCAGGCGGATCGCTGTGAGTTCCAGGCCAGCCTGGTCTACAAAGTGAGTCCAGGACAGCCAGGACTACACAGAGAAACCCTGTTTGGAAAAAAATGCAGATGTGGTGGCACATGTGCTGAGAGGTAGAAACAGATGGATCCATGGTGTTGACTGGCCAATGAGCCCAGGTCCCAGTGGGAGACTCTGTCTCAAACACAGGACACGTGTCCTGAAGAAGAACACTTGAGGTTGAGCTCTGGCCTCCACAAGCATACATCTGCAAGCACACACACACACACACACACACACACACACACACACACATACGCACACGCACACGCACACACGCACATACGCACATACACAGAAGATAGGACCAGCCATTGCCCACCTACCTGCTTTGTAGTGTATAACACTGAGGCCTGGAAAGAAGGATGGCTTGCCCACCGAAACGCCTTGAATTGTCTGTGGAACCCCAAAGGCCGCAGGATCCCCAAGCCCACAGGGATTGACAGGCTGAGTAGAGATGGCTCCTGCTAGGGGGTTTGGAACTCCCGACCACAGCAGTACACACGCACACACACAGGGAACAGACAGGTTCAGCTTTATTTCTTTCCATGCCAAGAAGTACAGAATCACTGGTGGGGGGGGGGGGGGACAGTCCTCACTGTTTGTAAGGATGCCCAGAGAGAGGGGCGGGGTCAGTGCCCTCAGCCACTGTGTTCATGCAGCTGGCAGCTGATCCAAGACAGTTGGGACCATAGGACCCCCGCCCCTCCTAGCTTCAGTGGGAGCTGGGGAGGAGCTGGGGGGTTCTGAGGAGGAGCGTGCTGAGAGAACCCTCACTCACTCATCTCCATCCCCATGTGTCTCTCCTCCTGTCCCATGCTCCTCTCTACCCAGGAGACACCTTGGGAACCTCTAGGCTGCGTGCCTGGGCTCCCAAGCTTGTTCTTGCCTGAATGGAAGAACATTCCAGCTAAGCCCTTCCCTGATGCAGAGACTCCACTTGGTCCAGGCTGAAGTGTGAATCGGTGTGTGCATGTGTGAGCGTGTGAATGGCCCGCGACTGAGGGCTGGGTGTGAGCTGGACTCCAGCGATGTGGAGGCCACGGATAGAGGCGCCTTTGCCTCCTCTCCCCCTCGTGACAAACCCTAGACAGTATATTTTCTTTTCTTCTTCTTGAGGGTGCTGAAGCCGGACCCACTCAGGATCAGGAGCCTAGGATAGGCTGGTTTTTTTTAGACAGCACATCTCCCCTGACCCAACCTTTAAAGTCACACACATGTTCTGGGCTCACAAACTTACTTCCCACAGCAAAAGATCCACTGGTGTGCAGCCATGCCCTGCTATAGGAACATAAGTCCAGGTTTACTTCCCCAATGGGCACCTGATTTAGGGGCACCAACCCCAAAGAGACACCCCAAGCCCCTCATGCCTCTCCCAGCAGCCATTGCTCTGTGCTAACCTGCCCAGCTCATGTCTCTCAGACTATAGGGAGCTGGGGGGGGGGGGGAATGAACTCCCAATCCCCAACCAGTGTGGTTGTGGCTTTGGACCAGTTCCCCTCATTGAAGTTGGTAAGCCTGGACCATTCCTCCCCTCCCAGGTCTGAGCTGAAGGTGGTGGTGGGTGGGGTATGGGGTATGGGGTGTGGGCATTGGGTAGGGGGCCTTCAGAGCAGGCAAGGCCAGCAGCAGGTAAAGCCCCTGTGGGCACAGCCTGTGCCAGGCAGAAAACTGGAGAAGCACAGAAGCAAAAGACGCGAGGCTGTTTGGCAGAGGGTTCTGTTGGTCCTCCCTTCCCACGGTCCCCTAGGTCCTAAGTCAAGAGGCTGTGGCTTCTGGGCCCTGACTTCCTGCCCCAACCCCCACTCTCTGGACTAACCCTTCTTGCCGAGCCTTTCCTTCCAGACTCCTGGGACTCCAGATCAAGAAATAACAAGCCTTCCTAAGAATTCTCTAGCCCAAGTCCCTTACAAGGCGCAGCAAAGATTCCTGAGAGCCCGTTAACCAAAGAGTTCAGTACGAGTCTCAAAGTCACCTCTAGGGAAAGTCTGTTACTGTGGATGGCCAGGGATACAGGACCAGGCACAGAGCATCCTTTAGAGCTAACACCCTAAAGCCAGGCTCGACCTCAGCTCTTCTGTGTAGGATCCCCTGAATGCCCCGTATGGGGCCCCTGAGCCACCTACAATGGGTTACCAAGACGGGATTCCAGATCTCCGGAAGAGTCAGTGGCCCGAGAAAGCAAGGCTTTGTCCCGCCCCCACAGCTGACCTGGCTTTGGTCAAGTTCTAGGACTTCCAGGTTGGGGCTCCAGGCTACAGCACAGGTGGGAAGGAAGAGGCAGACGCCCTGGTTTTGAAAGACACTCAGGAACCAGAATTCTTAGCAGAGAAGCCTCGAGGCCCAAGCTCAGTAAGAGCTCCAGGTGTGTCATGCTGTCCCCTGCCCAGTCATCAGTGGAAGATTTCCATATGGCTCTTGTCTGTTTGCCTGTGGGTATCTAGGGCCCGGTGCTGAATGACAGCGTCACTGTGGGCTTCCGGTAGATGCTAGGCACAAAGCACGTAAGCGGTCTGTTTGCTTCACCTCAAGAAAAATAGAAAAGATGGCGTCCCAGATGCGCTTATGGCCGTAGACACCCAGGGTGTGCGGTTCTCCTTTCTTGGCTGTGGGGGCTGGTTTCCCTTGCATTCTGGCAGTTTCTGCTACGTGTAAGTCCCAGGAATTGTGGGCTGTGAAACAAGCCCGGGAACTGAGGTTAAAGGGCAAGTGGCGGGACTATGGGACTGAGCTCACGGCCAGCTTCATTCCAGACTTTCCTTCCCGTCTGCCGTGAGCTGACAATGGACTTATGCAGAGGTTTCCCTCCAAGTTTGTGCTTTTGGAGCTTGGGGACAGGTGGGCACGTGGCAGCCACCATCCTGTCCTCTGTAATGGTGTGGGGACGTGTGGGTTCGGAGCTCTCCAGTTGGTTGGCGTCAGCCTCCGCTAGACACAGCTCCGCGGTTACTTCTGGACTGTAATGAAAAAGAAGAGTTAACGATGAAACCAGGCTGAGAACACTGGGACCCCAGGTCCCCGATTTAAAGAGAGGAATTGTCTCTCGGTGGAAAGTGGTAACCAGGAGGACAAAGTCAGGGACGTCGTTGGTTTGAGGGTCCCACCAAAGAAAAGACTTCGGCCTTGATGATTGGTTATAGGATGGTCATGTGACACTGACTGGACCAATTAAATCAATTCCTGGACTTTTAGTCTTTTGTTAGAGGCATTAAAAAAATTTTTTTAAGACAGCGTCTCACTAAATAGCTTTGGTTAGCTTGGAGCTTGCCATGTAGATCAGGCCATCAGCCTCTGTCTCCCAAGTACTGAGATGAAAGGCAGGAGCCAGCACAGCCAGACTAGAGGTGGTTGATTTTCCCAAGTGCCCTAGGGCTGTCCCTAAACTTGCTGGCCTTCCTTAAACTCCCGATGCTAATGCTAGTATCCACCTCCCACCTGTTGGGATTACAGACATGGGTGGCAGGAGGCCCACTTACCACCTTTTTACAATGACAGCTTAATTCCTAGGCTGATTTGCATGTTTGCATCTCCCAGGACACAATCATCCTTGGTGGTTGTCACCCTGCCTTCCAAGTACCTAGATGCAGCTTTGTCCAAAGCCAGAGCATCCCATCCCAAAATTCCTTTCATGGAAGTTACAAATTTCCCTTGCCAAATTGAATTCAGAAGTTGTCTGGGGGGGGATGGGGGGGGTGACAAGGAATAGAAGAAGCAGCCTGGGCCACACTAAGTGATATGGAACCCATGCCTCAGACTGCTGGCTCCTGCCACTGGCATGCCTGAACACACACCAGACCGCACCCTAATGGAGTAAGCTAAGGGTCAGAGCTTCCACAGGAAGTGAGTGGAGGCCTGACCTCCCAGCCCAGGCAAGCTGACGAAACCCTGCATACTTGCTTCTCCTCAGTAGACAAGACTGCCCATGACCCCCAGGCCCTAAGTACTTCCTGCTCCTAGGCAGCACCTCCCACACTGGGACTTGAACTGGGAATCTAAAAATGCAGAGTCTGGGCTGGCGGTTAGCGCTATGGGAAGCTGCTTCCTTAGCATCAATGAGGGCCCCCCCCCCCCGAATCCCATCCTCAGCACCGCCAAAAAGGGGAAAAAAGAGTCGAAAATGCGGATTTCCATTCAGCACGTTGTGGGAGAGTCTAAAACAGCCCAGGCGATGCCCCTGCAGCGGGACCACAGAGCACATTTTGAACAGCAAGATCTTTAGGAGAGATGCTTGCTTTGATCTCTGAGATAAGCAGAAATGTCCCTGAGTGTCCCATGCTTGGGAGAGCTCTGAGATGCACACTCTCAAAGCTATGGCTGACCGTGACCTCTGAAAAAGATTTTTCCCTGGGACAAGCTCCCTGGGCCAGCTCTAGGTACTCACAGAGCACTGCATCCTGCCTTCCTTCAACCGTGCTTCCTGCCTCTGGTCTACCTACCCTGATTGCGCAGCAAGGAGGCCTACTCATCAGCATCCAAAGCTCTCACCGTCTGTTATCCAGAGAGATGCTTGCCTAAGCCCTCTGTGATGGAGGCTTCTCTGCACTTTACGCTTGAAAATGCACGGTTCAGCCAAATGTGGCACTGGCCCAGGCCCCAGGCCGTCAAAGTTGAGACTGGAATTTATGGCCTCTGATTCCTAGGCCAGTGCCCATTCTACACTCTTTTCTATTGATCCATAAGTCCAGCCATAAGATGAGTCAAAAAACCATATCCTCACCTAAATGGTCCTGACCGAACTGAAAGGCTATGGCTACACCCTCAGTACTGGCCCTGTGTCTGGTACCCTCAGTACTGGCCCTGCGTCCGGTACCCTCAGTACTGGCCCTGCGTCCGGTACCCTCAGTACTGGCCCTGCGTCCGGTATCCTCAGTACTGGCCCTGTGTCCGGTACCCTCAGTACTGGCCCTGTGTCTGGTACCCTCAGTACTGGCCCTGCGTCCGGTATCCTCAGTACTGGCCCTGCGTCCGGTATCCTCAGTACTGGCCCTGTGTCCGGTACCCTCAGTACTGGCCCTGCGTCCCAGGCTCCCTCTGCTCCAGGCCCCTGTGCCTCCTCACCTGTGAAGTTGACAGTGACAGCCACAATGATGATAACGATGCCCAGGATGATGAAGGTGATGCTCATCAGCCGGGCTAGGCGGCCCAGCCTCCGTGCCCCATCCAGGTCCCCCTGCTGCCCACTACTCCGAGACTGCAGAGAGAGGGCAGAGAAACCTCTGGAAATTTGTCCATCAGCCATGTGGGCATGGAAGCCATGCAGTGGTCTTCTGAATTGGCATGTACACCCCACCCTCCCTGCTACCCACAGTCCAGAACGCTCCTTCAGGACCCATGACCTGGGCTTCCTGCAGACCCCTCGCCAAGGGGACAGCTGAGCAAAGGACCAAGCAATACCAGGCGCTTCCTCTCAGGGTAGTGACGGGGTAGGGGCAGGGTGGCAGTGGCAGTGGCAGTGGCAGGTTACAGAGTGGAGATCCAGGACCTGAGAGGGTGGACAGGTCCAGTAACACCTTCAGGAACACAGGGACCCGTCCACAGCCACATGGGGACTGGAAGGCAGCCCTGTGTCTTTCTCTACTCACAGCATGCCTGGTCCTCTTTTTCTGTGACCTCCTCATCACCACACAAGCAAACCAGGCACTGGCCTCCCTTTTGCTTTCTCTATGACCATGACTTTGTTCAACACAGCCCATCTTTGGGATCCCTCAAAGAAAACCAGGCTGAGGCGGGACAGCTCCGATCTGTGGCTCACTTCCCGGTGAGCTTTATTTCTCTGGGACTCAGTGAAATCTGGTGAGACTGGGTGGCTGTGGATGGAGTTGGAGGGACAACAGAGACTCTAAGGACAGTGAGGCCCCTGAATAAGCCCTGGCCGCCTTCATAGGAGCCACATCCAAACACTTGCAAGGGTGACCCTGGCTCCCTCCTAGCATGGTGCAAGATTTTGTGCCAGCCTCCACGTCTTCAGAGTCCTTAAGAGTCCCTCTGTCCCTCTGGGGCTTCATGCACATGTCAGGAACTCTAGGCCACCCAGGCACAGAGGGCTAACCAGGGTGTGGCTGCTTTCAGGGCCACAGGCAGACTGGAGGCCTTTTCTCAGTATTTTATACTTGAAAACACTAGGTTCAGCCAGACAGGACACTGGCTCAGGTCCCAGGCCATCAAAGCTGAGACTGGACTCACGGCCTCTCACTTTCAGGCCCTTTATACTTCCCTTTCTATTGATCCAGAAAGTCTGGGCATAAGAAGAATTTGACGTCGAGTTTTGTAGGGTTTTGCTTGTGCTCTACAAGCACTTTACGACTGAGCTATATGGTCATCTCTTTTTAAAAAGTGTGTGTGTGTGTGTGTGTGTGTGTGTGCATGTGCGTACCTTTGTACAGGGTCTTGCTAAGTTACCTGGTCTGGTCTTAAATTCATTCCATAACCCAGGCAGCCATTCAGTTGTTGAACTGTCAATCCTCCTGCCTCAGCCTGCCAAGTAGATGGAGGTCTAGGCCTAGCCAGGTATTTTATCTTCTGACTTATGGAGGCTCAGGACATGTGCAGCAACAGGGCCATGCAGTCAAGTACCGTGATGGAGGAGTGATGATGGTGGTGGTAGTGATGGAGATGCTAGTGATGATGATTGATGATGAAGATGATGATGACGACCACGACAGTGGCTAACTGAGCCCTTACTTTCACCACCAGGCAGCTTGCCCAGGCTGGAGCCTAGAGACCTAACCCAGCCCTGGAATCATCCTAGCAGAACGGCAGCTAATTCCCCACTTTCCTCACTTAAAAAAAAGATCTAAGGGCCAGAGATCTGGCATCTCTTCTTCTTCCCGCTCCTGGTGCAGGTATCCCCACGCCTGCACTAGTGTCTTGTCCTCTGTTCACCTCTCAGATTCAAACCCACCTCCTGAGTGCATTCCACCCCACGTGTCTGCCAGGACAGAACAGCATCCACCTGTTCCTTGTTTTCTGCGACTCCTCTCCCTGGCTCACACACACTTATTGACAACGGCTGCAGCCCACCATCCAAGCCACAGCTGTTTGCTTGGTTCTTGGTTCATTTGAAACACTGGGGATTGAACCCCAGGCCTGGTGCCTGCTAAGCAGTGCCCTACTGCCAAGCCACATCCTCAGAGCCTCCCCGCTAACGTGTTTTCTCTCCTAGCTAATTCCGTTACTGCTCTGCTTTCTAACATCCTTGTACCTGCCCTAGCTCCCCCTTTTACCTGAGCAGTGGCAACAGCCTACTGAAGACCCCTCTAAGTATGATCTCTATTGTCTTCCATTCTGTTCTACTGACCCTAGGAGGCTGCAGGGTAAAAGAGTCTGAGTGTATAAGCTTGGAGGTCTTACAACCTGACGGCCTTCTTTTCCAACACACACACATGTGAACTTGCAACACAGAAAGTGTCCAAGAGGAGACACACAAGACTTATGAGAGCTTATAAAAGAGGAGAAGCAAGGACTTCTGGGAGGAAGGGCTGCAGTGTCGATGTGAAAGATGGATAGGAACTGCATAGATCCCTTCTCTAGAGGAATAAAAGTGCCACGTGCAAACGGCCTGTAGGGAAAATGTGCAAGTGCTCAACATTGGCTGCCCGAGGAGAGTACAAGGGGCCAGATGAAGGCCAGTGTGGCTAGAGCTGACAGGGTGGGGATAAGAAACTGTAGGGTGGCAAGTGTGTCAGTCTTGGTTACTGGTGTCTTCCAGTAACTTCCGGAAGCCAGAATACAAGTTTAAGAAGCAGCTGGAGCTGGTAAAGGAAGGGCCGGGCATAGGATGACTGGAAACCCACTTTGAAAGGCCCCTCTGTCTGTCAGTGAGGATAGAGTGAAGGTGGAGACAGCATGGTGTGGCAGCGTAGGCCCATCATCCTAGCACTCAGGAGGCTGAGGCAGGAGCATCACCAGTATTTTTTTTTTTTTAAATCTGGGGAGATGGCTCAGTTCATAAAGTGCCTGCCTTGCCAGGTCCACGGCATCCGTGTCAGTATGCCTGAGCACGAGGTCCAGAATTTTAAATCTGCCTGTGTCTGTGTGAAAGTATGTCACGTGTGTGAGTGGCTGAAGGACCCAGGCATCAGAGGGCATCAGATGCAGCTGGACTCATAGGTGGCTGTAAGCTCCCCAGGGTGGGTGCTGGGAACTAAACTTAGGTCCTCTGAAAGAGCAGCAGGTGCCCTTAACTTCTGAGCCACCTCTCCAGCCTCTGCACAAAGTTTTATAAGGAAGCTGGAACTTTAAAGTGTGTGTGTGTGTGTGTGTGTGTGTGTGTGTGTGTGTGTGTGTGTGCGCACACCAAAACTTAAAAAACACGACAAAGAATAAGAAGTGACTCAAACTTGAGTTAAAATGTATTCACTTAGATCTGTAATGAAAGATTTGTAAAACAGTTTAAAATTAAATTTGCTACTCCTCCCAAGGACCCAGGTTTGATTCCAGCACCCACGTGTTGGCTCACAACCTTCTGTAACAGTTACAAGGGATCTGACGCCCTCTTCTGGCCTCTCAGGGTGATGCATGCATGTCCTGCACAGATAAACACACAAGCCTAACACTATAAACATAAAACTGGCCAGGAGTGATGGCATATGCCTTTACTCCCAGCACTCAGGAGGCAGAGGCAATTGGATCTCTGTGAGTTCAAGGTAAGCGTGGTCTACAAAGTGAGTCCAAGATAGCTAGGGCTTTGTTATACAGGGAAACCCTGTCTCAAAACAAAACAGAACTGGCCTGGCTCTGCTGCGCGTGCCTGTCAGCCCAGCATTGGGAGAGCAGATGAAGAGTGAGGTCTCAAGCTAACATACCAGCCAGTATAGACAAAACAGTGAGTTCTAATGCCATGAGAAACCTTAATACCAGCCAATGTAGACAAAACAGTGAGTTCTAATGCCATGAGAAACCTTAATACCAGCCAGTGTAGACAAAACAGTGAGCTAATGCCATGAGAAACCTTAATACCAGCCAGTGTAGACAAAACAGTGAGCTAATGCCATGAGAAACCTTAATACCAGCCAGTGTAGACAAAACAGTGAGCTAATGCCATGAGAAACCTTAATACCAGCCAGTGTAGACAAAACAGTGAGCTAATGCCATGAGAAACCTTAATACCAGCCAGTGTAAACAAAACAGTGAGCTAATGCCATGAGAAACCTTAATACCAGCCAGTGTAGACAAAACAGTGAGCTAATGCCATGAGAAACCTTAATACCAGCCAGTGTAAACAAAACAGTGAGCTAATGCCATGAGAAACCTTAATACCAGCCACTCTGTGCTGCCCCAGGCGTGATGAGTCCTGACCTCCAGTGCCTTTATCCCTTTCCAGTCTCCTGCTTCCCCCAGTCCCACGTGGTTAAATCCTTCCACCATTCAAGGTCTCTCTGTGTAGCCTTGGCTGTCCTGCATTCACTTTGTAGACCAGGCTGGCCTCCAACTCACAGGGATCCGCCTGCCTCTGCCTCCCTGAGTGCTGAGAGTACAGGCTTGTACTACTGTGCCCGGCCTAACAAAGAATTTTCAATGGGGACAAAACCAGACTTGAGTCTGGGGAATGCAAGCCTCACTCCAGCACGAGGCTAGACAGGTCGGGGGAGACTCACAGACCTGAGATGAGTAATAATCTGAAAAAGAGCCCAGCCCAGGGAAGTGATGACACCGGAGGTCATACATAGAGTAGGAAAGAGACTGTCTGAGATGATGTGGACGTCTTAGGCTTGATTGATGGAGACATGGGATTGAGATGCCTGGGCACTATGAACTTGTCTAAGCTTGGGACCCACTCATGAACCCATGTCACCTCCAGACACCTGGATGGGTAGCCCATATCACTAAATCTGTGACCTCAGCGACTAAGCAGCATTTAGAAGAAAGAGGAGCTGACGTAAAGGTTTGGGGGATTTCCAAGTTCAAAATTATCAGATTTATGGCTATCGAGCATGGTGGTGCGACTTGTAATCCCAGCTACTCCAGAGTCAAAGAAAGGAGCATCAAACATTCAAGGCCTGCCTGCACAACTTAGCAGGGCTGGCCCTGTTTCAAAATAAAATCTTGGCAGGGTGTGGTGGCGCATGCCTTTAATCCCAGCGCTTGGGAGGCAGAGGCAGGTGGATTGCTGTGAGTTCGAGGCCAGCCTGGTCTACAAAGCGAGTGCAGGATAGCCAAGGCTACACAGAGAAACTCTGTCTCAAAAAAAATAAAAATAAAAATAAAATAAAATAAAATCTTGAAAGGTTTGAGGAAAAAATTTTCAGTGGCCAAGCATGTGCTGGACAAATAGGTCCAGTTCTCAACACTGCAAAAGAAAAGATGGGGAATCGTGGTGGTGCACCCCTTAACCCCAGCAGAAGCAGAGGCAGGTGGATCTCTATGAGTTTGACACCAGCCTGGTCTACAGAGCGAGTCGAGGACAGCCAGAGGCTCTGTCACAAAGAGACCCTGTCCTGCGAAACCAAAATAAACAAATATATAAATAATAAAAACGGAGGGAGAAACTCTGAAGTTGCCTTGGGTGGTTTCTGAAGGACCCTTAGCTGTAAGTCTTAAGTGTGGGGCACAGGAGCAGGACCTGGGTTTACAGTGAGCCCAGGCTCTTCTTCACAGACCCGCAGCTGAGCGTTCAGGACCACGGAGAGAGACTAGTGCAGCCGCGTGAAGAAGAGGAAAGATGGCCCCTCCCGTTTTGCCTCTCGTATGCACAGAGACACAGTTCCCAAAGCTCAGCCACATGTGTGGCTTTGGGCCTGAGGGACACCAGCACACGCCCCCCTGGTTGGATCTCAGCACATTTGCCCTCTAAGTAGATGAATGCACAAATGATCAGATCTAAGCATTAAAAAAAAAAAAAGGGTGCCCCTGCAAGAGAGGCAGGTCCGTTGATAGGTGCGTTCCCCAGCCCCCCAGGATGGTCAGAGCCCTGAGTCCTACCCCCAGCACCATATAAACCAGGCATGGTTGTGCACGTCTCTAATCCCAGCACTTGTGAAGAGGAGGCAGGGGGATCAAGAGTTCAAGGTCTCGCTGGGCATGTTGGTCCTTTAAATCTAAGCACTTAGGAGTCAGGGAGGCAGACAGCTGTAACCTCAAAGACGATTTGGTCAAGCAGCAAGTTCCAGGCCAACCGACACTACGGAGTGAGCCCCTGTCTCACAAGCCAGGCTGGGATACGTGACATCCTATGTGAGGACAGGGGAAGCCTAAAGAGGATATCACTATGGATCTGTGGGCACTGTCATGTGTTACAGGCATAACCCACAAGGAAGTGACTGGCCCGAGGCCGCCACCACAACTGCAGGTGGGGATGCCTCCTCTAGAGGCAGTAATGAGATGTGAAACCTGATTCTTTTCAAACTGAGATAAAGTCAGAATTGCCCAGCCACAGGGGTTTTTTCCTTTCCTCTGGCCTTGCAAAGTCTCATTTAGTTTCAGTAAAAAACAGTGGCCACTTCTGTCTCTTAAGAGTCTACCATGTGAGGGCTGGAGAGATGGCTCAGAGGTTAAGGGCACTGACTGCTCTTCCAGAGGTCCTGAGTTCGATCCCCAGCAACCCCATGGTGGCTCACAACCATCTATAGTGAGATCTGGTGCCCTCTTCTGGGCTGCAGGGGTACATGCAGACAGAGCATTGTATGCATAATAAAAAATAAATCTTAAAAAAAAAAAAGAGTCTACCATGTGCAAGCTTTTGGGGGGTGAGACAGAGTTTCTCTGTGTAGCCCTGGCTGTCCTGGACTCACTTTGTAGACCAGGCTGGCCTCGAACTCACAGCGATCCGCCTGCCTCTGCCTCCCGAGTGCTGGGATTAAAGGCGTGCGCCACCACGCCCGGCTCTATGTGCAAGCTTTTATGCAGATGCTGTAGTGTACATTAGCTCACTCAGTCCTCTCAACAGCCTTGTGAGATGGATGTTTTCATTGTTGCCCCCTTTAAAAGTAACATTTACTGATTCTTTGAGACAAGGTCTCATGTAGCCCAGACTCACCAAGAGCTTGCTGTGTATGTGGCTGGCGTTGATCCTAACTCCCACCCTCCTGTCTCTGCCTCCCAAGTGCTGGGACTAAAAGCTTGTGCCACATGCCTGGCTGGTGGCTTGTTTATCAGTATTGCTCACAGAACGCCCACCTCCCGGGGCCTTACTCTGCTGGCAGGAGGCATCGCTACACTAACATAGCCATTTCTCAGTCCGCCCCTATGTGTCAAATCTGCCTCACAGGAAAGAAGGCAAGAGGTGTGGCTGGCGCGAACATGGGCTCTCCTTCAGCGGCCAGGCTGGGTTCCAACCCCGGCTTCCCACTCACTGCCTTCCTGTCTCTGCACTTCAGGGGCTAAGTGAGATGATACATCGAAACGATTTGGAACTGTGCCTAGCGCGTAGTAAGCATCCGTGGATTTGGGTAACATCATCTTTCAATTTCCTCATCCCTGGTCCTGATGCTGTCCTTGGACACTCATTTCCACAGTACATTCTACCCTTGCCAATGCTCTTCGGAACCCCCAGCACTTCCCTCAGCCTGGAATGCTGGTGGGACCTGCCCTTCTCTGAGTCCCCACCTGTGGTCTCTGCCTCTCATCCAGGGTCATCATCACTCCTCCTTGTCCGGCCCTACTCCTCTGCGTGTCACCTGAGCCACTCTTGCCCACATCTGCTCTGCTACGTGGCCCTGGTACAATGGCGCCTCTTCCACTCAGAGCCCAGTGTCTATAAAACTGCACTTATCACTGGAGTAAGTCCCACCACCATGGAAGCTGATGGCAGCTTTCCACCCGTGGCCTCTAGCCTCAGCAGAGCCATTGTCTCTCTCTGTCCTTGGCCCCCTCCCATCCCCTGTGCCATGAGGCCCCTTTTTCTCAGCAAATGGAGACACTGCCTTCCACTCCCTGGGAGCTCCCTCTCCTCTGAGTAGTTTCCCCTCAGGACCTCTCCTCTCCAGGGGCCACCCCCCCCCCCCGCTCCCTTTGTCTATGTCTTTCCATCCAAATATCCAGAATCTAGAAATGGCCAGCCCAGAAGACAAGCCCACCCTCCCTGAACTAACCTCTCTCGCGCCTTCAGCCACTCCCCTCCTACTCAGACTCTTTTCCTCTTTTCCTCCCCCCCCCTTTTTTTTTTCTAGCTTCTCTCCCAGCTTCTGGAATCTCCCTTTCAAAGATCCTTTTCTGTCCACTTCTCTCACTAGACTCACTTTGTAGACCAGGCTGGCCTTGAACTCACAGAGATCTGCCTGCCTCTGCCTCTGGAGTGCTGGGATTAAAGGTGTGCGCCACCATGCCTGGCAAGGAAAATTTTCTAAAATCAGCTGGGGTTAAGATGTAACTGGTTGAGGGCACTAAAACCCACAGAGTGACCAGTGAGCTTGGATGGAACCACAACCCGACACAGAATGTCCACTTGATCCCATTCGGTCTAAAGCTAGTATGATGGCTCAGCACTGGAGAGGCTGATGCAGGAGGATGACTGCACCTTTTTTTCCCCCTAAAACAAATAAAAACAGGGGTGTGTGCATATAACTCCAGCTATTCCTTAAGTCTCATCTGCTGTGTGTGCCTGTGTGTGCATGTGTGTGTGTGTGTGTGCCTGTGTGCGTGTGTGTGTGTGTGTGTGTGTGTGTGTGCGCGCGCGCGCGTGTGTGCGTGTGTGTGTGTCTGTGTGTGTGTGTCTGTGTGTGTGTCTCTGTGTGTGTGTGTGTGTCTGTCTGTCTGTCTGTCTGTCTGTTGGGTGTGTGTGTGTGTGTACCAGAGATTGAATACAGAGCCTTAGGCAAACCAAGCAAGTGCTGGGCCACTGAACTACATCCCCAGCCATCTTGCCTTTTTTTTTTTCTTTAAGTATTTAATTTTAATTTATGTGCATAGACAGTTGTGAGCTGCCATGTGGTTGCTGGGAATTGAACTCTGGTCCTTTGGAAGAATAGGCGGTGCTCTTAACCGCTGAGCCATCTTGCCTTTTGAAAGAAGGTTCCTACGTGGCTTGGAGCTCACTGAGTCAGCTGGCTGCAAGCCTTGGGACCCACCTGTGTCCTCTTCCCCAGCTCTGGGATTACAGATGTGCAATCGCTTTTTATGTGGCATTCAAACTCAGGTCATCATCTTGCAAGGAAAGCACTCTATGCCTTGAGCTTTCCACAGCCCAATGCACTGTGTGTGTGTGTATATATATATATACATATATTTTTTTTTAAACTAGAAGAAAATAATTTGAAAGTTTCTACAATAAGGAAATGATCAATGGCTGAGGTGATATCTATGGTTAACCTAATTTAAATATTACACAGTGTATAATATATTGAAACAGTTCATGACATTCCATTGATATATGCAAATTTTTTCTTTTCTTTTCTTTCTTTTTTCTTTCTTTCTTTCTTTTTTTTTTTGTTTGTTTTTTGAAATGAGGTTTCTCTGTGCATCCTTGGCTGACCTGTAACTTGCTCACTCTGTAGAATGGGATAGCCTCAAACGCACAGAGATCCACCTGCCTCTGCCTCCTGAGTTCTGGGATTAAGGGTGTGCGCCACCACTGCCTGCCTGGTTTTTGTTCTGTAGCTGGAGGCAGAGGCAGACATGTCCCTACACTCAAGGCCAGGCTGGTCTACATAGCCAGTTCCAGGTCCTTCAAGCCTGCATATGAGATAGAGGAGGAAGAGTGGGAGGATACCCATCAAACTGTGCACTTTAGATGGGTGAGTTATATGACACATGAATTACATTAATAAAGCTATTAAAGACCTCATTGAAAAAATAAAGGGCGTTGGCACATTCTTGTCTTCACAGCACTTTGGGGGGGGGCGCTGAAATAGAGCTGACATAAGTTTGAGGCCAAACTGGACTATAGTCCAAGACCGTGTCTCAAAAATAAAAAAAAAATAAACAAACAAATAAAGCCCACAGTGGCTTCCAGGAAGGGAGACTTCCCCCGCAGCACTTAGGCTCTGCGACCGCAGGACACACTGAGGCTGGGCTGGGACCTGCTCTTAAGCACTTTGTAAGGCTCCATCTCAGCCTCGCCTGGCTCCCTAAAGCAAGCATCTTGCTTCTGCCTGCTTTGCAGATGAGTGAACTGAGGGGAGGCTCAGCGACTTGCCCAAGATGATTTAATTCCCTTGTGATTGTGTCTAGCCTGGGCACTTCTTGCAGTGTGTCATAAGGACCTGTTTAGAAGCTTCTGTGCCTGGAATGCAGCCCCAGGGACTCAATCCTAGTGTTGGGTTTAGATGGGCCTTAATCCTGGCCCATCAGACCCTACACAAGTACAGAAGAAAAAGAGAGAGACAGAGAGAGCACACAGAGACAGAGACAGAGAGACAGAGAGACAGAGAGCATAGATAGGTTCAGCCCTCTCACAGTCTTTAGCCCAGATTTTTTGGGGGGCAAGGACAACTCCCCCTACCCCCAGTTTCCAGGAGATAGTTGTGAAATCTGTTTTCTCCTGAGTCAGAACGTGATTTCCCTCCTGTCTCCCTTCCTGGGACCTTTCTCTGCTAACAAGAAGTTGGCCCTGCCCAGAGCCGTTAGCTACACCCTGGAGCCTGGCGTGCTCCCCAAGTGCAGCAGGCAGGCACACGAAGTTTAGATGGATCCTGCCCAGGACTCGGCCTCACCCTGCCTCTCAAATTAACCTTCTTACACATGAGATGCTGCCCCTGTCCTCAATGGCTGTCACGTGACTCTGGATTGCACAGGAACTTAATGTAGTGGACAGAGATATTTGACGGCATAGGGGAGGAGCGACCACAGCTCCTAGTGGCTTGACAGTCAATGACTCAGCAGTGGTGTCACTCCAGAAAAGACAAGACAGTGTCACCTCACCCAGGTCTCTGGTTCCAACTGGCCTGTTTTCTCCCCCTGTCCCTAAACTCATTCTGAAAGTCTCTGTCCTATCCAACCTGTCCATCAACCTACATTCTCTGTAAGATCTTCTGTAAGTAGCCCCCTTACCCAGTGACTTGGCCTGAGGGCAATCTAAGACAAGCAATTCAGAGACCTGCAGAAGTGCAGGCTAGCACACCTGCCCCTCCCTGACCAGGCTGGCCATGCCCTCTGACTTGTGCCCAGACTCTGCCAGCGAAAGCCAGATGATGAAATCTGGACAATCAGGAGATTCACTGTGCCCCAACCCCCAGTCTGACAACTCGCTCCTTCTCCCTCCCCACGCGCCCCAAGGGAAGCCAGGTCCCAGGGCTCCCAGCAAAGCAAGGAGGCCAGGCTGGTTCTTGGAAACAGAGGCTGGTAGAATGCCCTGGTCGCCCAGGAGGCCTGGCTCTCCTTGGGGGGGTTGAGAACCCTTGGCCCATCTTCTGGTGGTATTCTCTGCTGATACTGAGCTTCACTCAGACAGCACCCCCACACACACCTCAAAAAAAAAAAAAAAAGAGCAATTAAGACACACACACACACCCTCCCAGCAAGTTGGCTATCACGCTCTCCTGCAGAACTTCACTCCCTGTACCCCTGAATCCTTCTGCCAGCAGGGGCAGCAAGAAGTCTACCGGGGTTATCCGGAGGCAGACACGAAGAAAGAGCAAACAGAGCTGAGCGCTAAGTCCCTCTAGAAGGGAAGGGAGGAGATGAGAAAAGGTCCCCCCCACCCCCCCACCCCCCCGGCCAAGGTTCCAACACCCGACCCTTCTCTGCACTTTCTGTCCCTTCCCCAAGGAGGTGCCTGAAGCGCTGAGGTGCCCAAACTCTTTCCCTGAACAAAGCATAGGACTTACCATGATGGAAAAGATGAGGGGGATGAGGTTGAGGGGCCAGACAGGGCAGAAGCAAGAGGCGATGGCCAGGATCAGGTAATCTTTGGGGGCTTCTTGGTCCTGGGCGTAGGAGGTGGTGACGACGGAGGATGCTCGCCGAGAGCTAGCCCGGGAAGGGGAGCCAGGGAGGGAGGGCTGGCGGTGCACCTCAGAGATGACCTTGAAGGGCAGGCTGTGACCATTCTGCTCCAGGTCCAGAGTCCCTGACAGAGACTTGGACAGACTCGGGGCTTTGGCATCCTTGTTCTCCACTTTGGTGAGAAGCTTCTCCATCTCGGGTGGGTCCAGGGGTGAGGTGGAGCCTGGGTCTTGAAACTGAGGCTGCACTGGGTTGGCCATGTTGCCTTGGGCCTTGGGTTTCTTCAGGTCCAGGGAGGGACAGTGTGCTCCAGAGGGTGCTCAGCACACCATTTCCCAGCCCAGATTTCAAACGTTCAGGATGAGGATGACTGTATTTTGCAGGGGGCCGGGGGTCAGCTGGGTGCTGGAAGGCTCAGAAGTGCTTCTCGAGGCTATCAGAGTCCACAGCTGGAACCTGCTGCTGCTGCTGCTGCTGCCGCCGCCACCACCACCACCAAGGAGCTCCAAGGAAGCTGGAGGCTTCAGCTCTGTTCAAGTTTGAGGCCAACTTTACTGGAGCTGCTGACTGCACAGATGGGCGGGGAAGCAAGAGGAAGCGGGGAGAGCAGAGAGAAGATGGAATGCTGCTTTCCTCTCCTCTCCAGTGAGGGAGGGTGAAGCTGAGACAGGGGAGTTGGTGTGTGTGTGTGTGTGTGTGTGTGTGTGTGTGTGTGTGTGTGTGTGTGCGCCTCCTTGGAGATATCTCTCTTTTTCAATTCCCTTCTCCCTGGAGACTCATGCCAGCAGCCAGCCTGCCTCTGCCGGAGCCCAGCCTGGCCCAGCCCAGCAGAATCCACAGGGACTTGGGCGGGCCTCTGGTTTCCTCTGCAGCCCCAGACCTGCTCCTCTGGACCACCAGCTTAGATGGCTGGGGGGGAGGGGGCGCGACGGGGGGAGACAGTGATCACGAAGGCAGATGTCTTCTGTTCCTCCTCTGATAGGCAGGTTTGTTCTTACTTCTGATTGCCAGCAAATGCTGGGCTCTGGGCTCATTATATCCCACCTAGGCCTTAACCCTCAACACTGAGCTGCGGGGAGAGATGTGGGCCTGTGTGGTCCCTGGAGGACTCAGCAAAACCCGCTGCTTGGGTTTCTAAACAGCTCGCCAAGGGGCCTGTGGGGCAAATGCCTCTCCGTCTCTCACCTGCCAGGGGCTTATGGTGCTGAGCCATAGGCAGAGACCCTCTTGGGATTGCTCTGACAGATGCCAGCTCTGCAGTGCCAGAGGCTCTGGCAATCTATCCTCGGATTCTCTCCCCTCCTCTTTCTGCCTCCTCCATTTTCCTCATCTTGTTCCCTGTCCCTTACCTGTCTCCTTGCTTTGTTTTTACCAGAATGATCTAAAGCTACCAAGGGTTCACAGAGGAGGATAGCTTGGATGGAGCACTACGAAGTCATTTTTTATTTATTTATTTAATGTATACTTTGTCTACATTACATCTACACACCAGAAAACTGCATCAGACAGATGTGAGCCACCATGTGGTTGCTGGGAATTGAACTCAGGACCTTCGGAAGAGTAGTCAGTGCTCTTAGCCACTGAGCCATCTCTCCAGCCCCACTACAAAGTCATTTAAAATTCCAGGGTCATGCACGATGTGGGAAAGCAGAGCTGGCAGGGTCACAGAGCTCATGGAGGTCAAATCTGCTGCTTTTGTAATTGAGAAGCAGAGGCCCCGGATTAGAAGGAAACGCTAGCCCCAGAGTGTCATCTCAGACAGCAATCCCTAGCCTATGTCCTGGGGCTGGTGAGGTGCAAAACCAGCCATGGTAGTGGGGGAAAATGGCCTCGGTTGGTTTCAAGTTTATCTCAGAAATACTTCTTCTAGCAAAGGTAGAAAGGAGTTTGATTTCACAGAGAGCTAGCCAGAGGGAAGAGAAGAAGGGAGAAAGGGAAGAAAAGGAGGGAGGAAGGCCAGTCCTGGGGAGGAGGCACATGCAGGACAGCTTGATGGGGGGGGGGGGGTCTGGGGGACTAAAACACACCTGGGAACTAGTAAGTGTAGAAAATGTTTGAGGATTTAAGGAGAATTTTTCATGTTTTGTAAGTTAAGTTATATTAAATAAATAATTTTTTATTCAAGGGCTAGGGAGATGGCTCAGTGGGTAAAGTGCTTGCCAAGCAATCATGAGGGCTGGAGTTCAGAGTCACAGCACCTCCATAAATGCTGGGTAAGAATGGCTGCCCAAGCCAGGCATGGTGGAGCACGCCTTTAATCCCAGCACTCGGGAGGCAGAGGCAGGTGGATCGCTGTGAGTTCGAGGCCAGCCTGGTCTACAGAGCGAGTCCAGGACAGCCAAGGCTACACAGAGAAACCCTGCCTATAAATAAATAAATAAATAAATAAATAAATAAATAAATAAATAAGAAAAAGCACGGCAGCCTGCCTGTACTCCCAGCCCTCAGGAGGCAGAAACAGGGCATCCCCAGCCTGCGAATTAGTGAGCTCCTGGTTCAGAAAGAGACTCTGACTTAATATAGAAGGTGTCGAGTAATTGAAGAAGACACCCCTTGTCAATCTCCGGCCTTCACAAGATGTGCGCACCATGCATGGGCACCAGCACACAAGGCCACCCCCACAATACTCATGCTATGCCCCCATGCATACACATAAAAAAGAAGCATTTTCATTCAGTAAGTGAAAACCATTGTTATTTGCAAAGGCAGCCCTCTAGGGAGGCACTTTCCCCATCTCAGACCTCAGAGTGGCTCTTACTATCTCAAGCCAGGAGAGTGGCTAGGGAAGTGAACTGGGTGGGTGTCCCTGCCTGGGAGTTTCAGAAAAGATGCTAATGCCTTTCAAATAGAAAAGGCCTTCCAAAGCCAGGAAGTTAGGTCCCTGGCCTCTCAACAGCACCGGGGGAGAGTGGGGGTGGACACAGATGTCAGGTTACAATCTAGGACCTGTCCCTTCAAGGAAGGAACCTAGGCCCAGCAGAGAGAGCTTTTAGCCAGCTGTGTCTCTGAGCACCTGAAATGTGATTAGACCAAATAAAAATGTGCTGGTAAAGATATTTTAAGTAGGCCAGGCAGTGGTGACCCACGCCTTTAATCCCAGCACTTAGGAGGCAGAGGCAGGGGGGTCTCTATGAGTTCAAGGCCAGCCTGGACTACAGAGCAAGTTCCAGGGCAGCCAGAGCTGTTATACAGAAAAACCCTGTCTCAAAAAAAAAAAAAAAAAAAAAAAAAAAAATATATATATATATATATATATATATATATATATATATATATATATATATATATATAATTTTTTAAGTAAATAAATATCAGAGGGAACCAGACACTAAGAGGGACTTTTTACTCACTAAAATATACAAGAAAAAAAAAGTCAAGATGCTCCTGGTGTGGTCTGGCCCATAGTGAAAAGGTGCCTGGATGGCTGGGCTCAGATTGGGGGACCATCAAGTCAGATTGATCAGTGTAAAATACTGGGTCTGTAGTGCCACCTAGTGGTGGTGACAGTGATAGGGCAATGACCAGGGAAGCAGATGTTTTGAGCTTCCCAAATTCTGGCCAGTGGTACAGCTTTCTGTTCCACTATGCAATAGTCTCAGATAGGGTTCCATCCAGGTTGCACATAGGCTCACTGACTCTATTTATTCTACAAGGTGTGTGTGTCTGTGTGTATCTGTATGTGTCTGTATGTCTCTGTGTCTATGTGTATGTGTGTGTGTTTGTATGTGTCTCTGTGTCTCTGTGTTTATGTCTGTGTGTGTGTGTATCCTGTGTCTATGTCTGTATGTCTTTGTGTCTGTGTGTATGTGTGTCTGTGTTTCTCTGTGTCTGTGTGTGTTTGTGTGTCTGTGTGTCTCTGTGTCTGTGTGTGTTTGTGTGTCTGTGTGTCTCTGTGTCTGTGTGTCTCTGTGTCTCTGTGTCTGTGTGTGTATGTGGTGTGCGTGTATGTTGTGTGTGTCTGTGTTGTATGTTTGTGTGTTTGTGTGTGTGTGTGGATATGTGTGTGCAGAGGCCAGGTATTGATAGCATGTCTTCCTCAATCACTCTCAACCTCACTTTTGGAGACAGAGTCTTTCACTGAACCTGAAGATAGCTTATTGGCTGGACAGCAAGCTCCAGGATCTTGCTGTTTGTGCCTCGCTGGTCCTGGGATTACAGGGGTGTGTACACCTGGTTTACATGGGTGCTAGGCTCAGATCCCCCCATACTGGCTAGCTAAGGCATCTCCCGAGTTTCTAACACATGGTGGGTTTTCCCCCCCTACTTACCTTAGTTCCCCTCTTTTCTATTTTTTTGCCGGGGGAGGGGGTGCAGGGATTGAGACAGTGTTTTTCTGTGTAATATCCCTGGCTATCCTGGAACTCACGATGTAGACCAGGCTGGCTTCAAACTCACAGAGATCCAACTGCCTCTGCTTTCTGAGTGCTGGGATTAAAGCATGCACCACCACCACCTGGTCTTCCCCCTTCTTAAGAAAATATTTTATTACATTTATTTATTTTGTTGGGGTGGGGGTGCTTGAATGTGCCAAAACAAGCATGTGGAAGTCAGGACAACTTGCAGGACTTGGTTCTCTTCTTCCACTGGATGGAGGTGTGGGGCGGGGGAGGGGAGGGGCGGGATCCAGAGATCAAACTCAGGTTGTCAGTTTGGCAGCATACGACTTCACTCACTGAGCCTTCTCCCCAACCCTTATCAGTTTTTTGTTTTGTTTTGTTTTAACTTACTCCACATAAAAATTGGGGTTTCAGAATTTTTATATGAAGATATTGGACCCTAAAGAGCTTCGGACTCTTTGACCAGCTCCATGTTCACACAGCCCAGCCTGCCTGGGGATAAAAGTGCTGAGCCCTGCCCTAGCTGGACATGTTGACTGCAGAGCCCTCCTGGGCTGTGAAGATGCTAAAAGTACCGCATCTTTTTTATTCTCTGCCATTCGAAGTTAACCTCTGACAGGCTTAGCGGCACTCCCCTGTGAGCTCAGCACTTCTGAGTCAGGGGCAGGACGATGGTACATCTCTGGCCACCTTGGGCTATTTAAAAACACACACACACATACACACACACACACACACAGTAAAAAGTGGTCATGTTGATGCACAATTTTAATCCTAGCATTTAGGAGGCAGAGTTGTTTGGTTTTTTTTTTTTTTTCAAAACTCATGCAAGGGTTTTAGAAAAACCTTTGTAGAAAAATTGTGCAGTCACGTCATCATTGAGGCTCTTCTGGCCTAGCATTCCCCAAAAGCATCAGGGAGAGCAGGGGGCTCCTGTTAGGTTGGTACACACATGTGCACACACATATTCACGCAGCCATACAGCTACACAAGTACATATATAACATGTATGTGCCTAAAGACTTCATGCTAGGTAAATGCATAGCATCAAACCAACGCTCAACCACAGAGCCCTGATAAAGCAACAAATGGAACTGTGCTGCTGACTCCAGGGCTGCTGCACACCTTCCCCTACAGCCTCTTAACGCGCCTCCCCGAGAGACTGACCAAATAGCTTCCCGTGAACTAAACACTCAGCCGAGTTCCTGTAAACGTGTCTCGATTGGTCTCTACGGCAGCTCATGGTGTAACAACTGCAGCCAGCAGGTGATTTGCTCAAAAAGCCACTCATCCGCTAAGCTAGGCAGATCTCTGGTTCGGCTCTCTCTTGTGCTGTGTAACCTAATTCCACCGACAGGAGGCGTCACTGCTTTCCTCAGGGGAAGAACGCAAGTGGGTGAGAAAATTCTTAAAACCTTAGAATTTAGGAGAATAGGATTTGCTAGTTATTTATCATATGTCCAGAGAAAATGTCCCTGGAGTTAAAAGGGGGGAGGGGTATATAAAACATTGTTTGCGCTGCCCGAACATAAAAATGTAGTATTGACCAGTAACGATTCATAAACAACTGCTAGGAATCATCTTAGCAGCCCTGAGATGGTGTCCTTATCCAATCAGAGGTGAAGTGGCAGGGAGTCGGATGCCGGGCAGGCCCACGTTCCTTCCTTCCCAGCGTCCATCCACTGAGGGGCGGGGCTGAAGCTAAAGTCTCACGCTGAGCTCCTGTCCAGACCCAGGATGGAAGCCTTCCTGAGAACTGCTTCACAACCTTGACTGGGACGGACAGGAGTCTTAGGGCTGTGACTGGGGGACAGGATGTCACAGAAAGCAGATCGCTTCCATTGTGGCCTTGAGCTTCATCATCTCGACTGTGCTGAGAAACCCTCACACTCCCGTGAGTCCGTGCCTGTGGCATCGCCCAGCCTCCACTCAGAGGTGGCAGCAGCCCAGCAAACACACAGGGCCTTCCTAAATGCTGCCACTCTCCGTAGTTCTCAGGGAAAGGTGTTCCTGCACCTCCCTTGGCCTTGGCCTAAGACCGCACCTCAAAATCTCTCCTGCAGTGCTAGTCTACCTCGCCTCAGAAGCCTTGGCGTTCTATTGGTTGAGAGCTCTGCCTACCACTCTGGGTCCCTGACACACACCCCCCGCCCCACCCCCATCCTTGACCCTGCCCTCAACTTCCCTCTCTGCATGTAGACTAGCCACTCTTCTTCTGGCAGCCTGGGCTCACTGCAGATAGCAGTGTCTCAGGGAAACTCACAAACATGGCTGACAACGACCTTAGCCTCTGATGCCCCCATTAACTTTCTCCAAACAGTGTCTCCAGCACACAGAGAGGTGTCCTTTCCAAATGTCTCTATCCTGTCCCTATCTCACTGTGCACAGCCAGTGCCCAGGTGCCTACCTGGGGGCTGTAGGCCCTACCTGCCCTTCCAGGATACAGCCCTGATTCTGAGCATTCCCTGTCACGCTAGGTCACTGAACTTAGCGGAGTCCTGTTAGCAAACTGAGAAGACATTTTTTTTATTAGGTAATTTTCCAGGTCTCTGTCAGATAAGCAGCAGCCCAAACAGGGGAAGGGGACCACTCTGACCACAGCAGCTGTCTCCCCGCACAACCCCACAAGTCCCCCTGCCCCAACGCAGCAAGAGAAGAGGCCTCCGAGGCACAGGAAAGCAAAGGACACTTTGCAGGAAAGACGGCTTGACCAAATCCAAATCTAAGATCTCAATCCTTTTTTCAGCACCCCAGGCTGGGATGTGGGGAGGCTGCCCTGGTCCCCCAGAGTTCCTTTCCACTGGTAAGGCAGCCTCCTCTGCCACTCAAGTCGCAACACATTCGATCTTATTCTGTCCAGAATAATTTCGCAGCCTTTTCTTTTGTTGTCATTCCTCCAAGCCGGCTTCCAGATCTTGATGGCCTGGTCAGGAGTGCTGGTAGCCCAACCCAGAGCCCCACCCCCATGGAATCGGTCCAACTTGGGGAGTCCCGGGACATCGGCGCAAGCTTCCCCCAGAGGCTTGGGCCAAACTAGGCACTTCGGCCATCAGCCTGGGCCGCCCCGAGTTCGCTTGCGGAGAGCACGAAGCGCAGCGTGGTGGTACAGGAGGCACTAAGGGGCTGGCGATGTCCCTGCGCGGGAGGCCAGGCGCTGCAGGGGGCGGCGCAGACCGCGGAACACAGAAGCCGGAGTACCCGGAGCCCGAGCCGCGAGCAGCCTGGCCATGGCACTCCAGATGACCACAGGGCCAGCGGGGAGCCGGGCTGGCGCGCAGGACCAAGGAGAGCGCGGTGATGCGGTGGATGGCCCTGCGCAGCGTGGCGATCTTGGAGAGCCTCTTGCCGCCCAGGTCGTGCTGCAGCGTTCGGCGCAGGGCGTTAAACGCCTCGTTGTAGTCCAGGATGCGCTTGCGCTCCCGCACGTTGGCCGCCATGCGCCGTGCCTTGGACCGTGCGGGCCGCTCGCGCTTTCTGCCTGCCGTCTCCTCTGTCTCGTCCAGGCTGCGCCTCAGCATTCCAAAATTCCTGCCAGCCTCAGGGCAAGGACGCCCCAAGTCCTCCACAGAATCCTCAGCCAGCTTCAGGCCCCTGAGGCCTAGTCCTGGCGTGCCTCGGAGCATGGCCTATTCAATCCTTGGCCCTGCAAGTTTCAGCTTCGGGTCCCAAAGGCTGCTGGTCCACCGGCTCTTGCTGGCTGGCCACTCTCTGGACAGGCTCTACCTAGCTGGGCTTTATGACACCACGTGGCTCCCCACCCTCCCAATCCATCCATCTCCCTCCTCCTGCTTTATTACCTGCCCCCAGGTAAGATGGTGAGGGAGGAACTAAGAGGAAGGAAGCAAGGAAGGAAGCGTGCAGATTCTTGTACACAGGACCAGCTGGGTAGCCTGGCCACGCCCTGGCCAGTGCTCCAGTTCTCAGGGAACATGTTTGCTGTGCTTTGCAGACCCTCTGGGGTGACTGGGCTGTTTCAGTCTCCTGACCCCAGAGAGAACGCAGCGTTTGATTCTGGGCAAGAGAGCCGCTAGGCTTACAGATAGTAACGATAGATTTGAGTGGGTTTTAAGAACCATGAGTAAGTGTGAAATGTCCCAGTGAGTAAGGGGACCTGCTGCAAACATTACAACCTGACCTCCAACTGGGAGCAACCAGAGGTGACACTCACTAAGGAAAAGCGTGGCCATCCCGGAAGAAGCCAGGAAGGAGGAGCAGATGGGATGCAGCAGCGCCTGCATCCACCGGGAGGCTGGCCTGGATGCTGGGTTGGGCTTTGGATTGAGGCCAGCAGTCGTGTCCTCCCCCCCCCCCCCCCAGCTTCTTCAGGCAGTTCTGGGCTGAGCCAGAAGCCGAGACTGATGAAGACTTTTATTTCTGGCTTTCCTCGCAGTGTCCAACAGGGAGCAACCCTTAAAGTCCATGGCCTTTGAGCAGCCCACTCCCACAGCAACAGAGTACAGTCAGATTATGAATCCGGTAGACAATCCCCGTCGCCATAACAAAGGACTGGAATTCTAAACGAGAGAGAGAGAGAGAGAGAGAGAGAGAGAGAGAGAGAGAGAGAGAGAAGAAAAAGATAAAAGATAATGCATACTCCTAGAGAAAGACCCCAGTGGAATTCCAAGTATGCATTCATGATTTTTCAGGAGCAACATAAGATTAAGAATTATCTCTTAGCCGGGCGTGGTGGCGCACGCCTTTAATCCCAGCACTCGGGAGGCAGAGGCAGGTGGATCGCTGTGAGTTCGAGGCCAGCCTGGTCTACAAAGTGAGTCCAGGACAGCCAAGGTTACACAGAGAGACCCTGTCTCAGAAAACCAAAAAAAAGAATTATCTCATTCCCAGCCACCTCCCAAAAGTTGTGGCACCAGCCAGGATGGGCACACAGGTCACATCCATAGTATCAATGACCCAATTACTTCAAACTGAGTTTTCCCACAGAGGAAAATGAGCAGGACACTGGGAAATGAGCTACATGTACTTAGTGATAGCTGTTTGTCCGCCTTGTTCACTAGACTGAAAACAACCTAACAACTGTTTTTCCAGGATCAATTTCTTCAAAATGTCCAATATATATGGATTAGAAAGTAGTTAAGCGGCCAGGCGTGGTGGTGCACACCTTTAATCCCAGGACTCAGGAGGCACAGGCAGGCAGATTGCTGTGAGTTTGAGGCCAGCCTGGTCTACAAAGTGAGTCTAGGACAGCCAAGGCTACACAGAGAAACCCTGTCTCGAAAAAAAACCTAAACCAAAAACAAAGAAAGCAGATAAGCCTAGCATGTTGGCACACACTTGGAAGGTAGCGGCAGGATGATCAGGAATTGGATGCCAGCCTCCGCTGCATAGTAGTTTGAGCCCAGCCTGGGCTGAGACCTTGCCTCAAAAACAAAACAGAACAAACCCAAATAGACAAATAAATAAATAAATAAATAAACAGGTAAAAGCTAGGCATGGTGGCGCATGCCTGTCATCTCGGCACTCTGGAAGGCTGGCTAAGATGATCAGGAGTTTGAGGCCAGTTTGGACTGCATACAGAGACCTTGTTTTAGAAGTGGGGGGTGGGGGGCTGGGAGTGGAGCTCCATGGTAGAGCATCTATGCATAAAGTCCTAGGCTCCAAGCCTAGCACTACAAAACAAAAAAAACAAAAACAAATCAGAAGCATCCCCGAACCAACTTCCCCATCTTCAAACAACAAGATGTCAATTTAGGTGGATCTCAGGCTACGGAGCGTCAATACTCCATGGCTACTCTGCCATGTCTTTTAGCCTGCGGAAGCAAGCCGCGGTAGAGACTGCTGAGTCCTGGTCTTGTGGGTCCCAGAGGACACTGGGACTCAGAGCTTACCCAGCCTCTAAGAAAAGCCTGACTCCAGCATGGGGAGCCTAGAGCAGAGTAGAGCACCCGAACGGTTTGGTACCAAATGCAGCTAGGTGGTGAGAGAGCTCTTCCCCATCCACTCCAGCCAGTAGCTGCTTAGTATGCAATTTTGTGCTGGGTGTCTCATCTTCACACTTCAGTCTCTTGTGTTCTCTGTGGAAGACACCGTCTCTGTGAGCGTTTAGCCAGGGGGTTGGTGAGAGGGCTCAGGCAGCCAAGTGCCCGTCGTATAAACAGGCAGGCCTCGCACCCACGTAAGAGCTGGGCACAGCATTTGTAATCCCAGAGCTGGTTAGACGGAGGCAGGCAGACCCCAGGAGCTCACTGGCAAGCCGGTAGCCAGTCCCTTGAGCTCAGGTTCAGTGAGAGATTGTGTCTCAAAAATACAAGATGGAGAACAGAGGAAGATGGAGGGCACTCTATTCAACTGGGCTTGATGGAGGTGATGTGGGAATGAAAGAACTCGCTCGGGCTCCTCCAGAGCAGAACGGTTCTTTTAATCGCAACTAAAGGACAGGGCCGCAGCCTCTCCTCCGGAACAGAGACTCTTCACACAGGCACAGGGAGTTTGGGGCATTTTATGAGGTAGAAAAGGATTGCACAGGCACCCACCACAGGTGCACGCCTTTAATCCCAGCAGAAGCAGCTGAACCTCTGGGAGTTTATGTGGCAGAGGCAGGCGAATCTCTGTGAGGTTGAGGCCTGCCGGGCCTACATAGAGAGTTGCAGGGTAGCTAGGGCTTACCTAGAAAAACCCTGTCTCAAAACAAACAACAACAACTATAAAAATGGTAAACATGGCCAGGTGGTGGTGGCCCACACCTTTAATCCCAGCACTCAGGAGGCAGAGGCAGGTGGATTGCTGTGAGTTCGAGGCCAGCCTGGTCTACAAAGTGAGTCCAGGACAACTAAGGCTACACAGAGAGACCCTGTCTCAAAAACCAAAACCAAAACCAAAAGCAAAACAAAACAAAATGGTAAATGTAACTGAGAGTGGTATGTTTCTTCTCCTGGGATCCTAACACTTTATGGATGCCATCAGTCACATCAACTTTCCTGCCCTAGGCTTTTAGGTCATCAACCCTTCACATACACACACACACACACACACACACACACACACAGAGAGAGAGAGAGAGAGAGAGAGAGAGAGAGAGAGAGAGAGAGAGAGACAGACAGACAGACAGACAGACAGACAGACAGACAGACAGAGTGCAGACAGGATTATGTGCCTTGCCAGGTCAAGCATGGAGCCCTTGTTCAAAAGCATTAAGAATTTGAAGATGGAGACAGCCTTTAACCAACCTTGGCGGATGGAAGCACGGCAGTTTCCAGGCCCGTGAGGGTAGGAAGGAGCCCAAGCATTGAATAGAAAATGCATCTAGATACCCAACAAGACCTTCACTGCAGCCAAAGATGGGCAAGCCCTGCGCATCCCACCACCATGGACAGATGCAGGGGACCTATCCACACTGTCCTTCCTGTTCACTCCCCCAGGGAGCTCCTAGGAAGCAGAAAGGAGGGTGCCAGCGGGTGATAAATGCTAAGCACCCATTGCTTCTGACGCCTTCCTTCCTCCAGTGACTCAGCGTTTTAGAACTCACACTCCACTATGGACACTATGCAGCTCAGTAATAATTAATCATAAAAATAATAATCTTAATAGTCCTGATCCTGACTTCGGCAGGATGTGTTTATTGTAGCCGAGGCATCGGACTAAGTGCTTTTAAGCATACATTAACTTAGCCTCACAACAATCCTATATGGAAGGCCTATTATCATAATGCCCATTTACAGACTGTAAACTGGGACTTAGAGAGTCAAAGAACCGACGCCACGCCAGGGAACTGACCTGCAGTGTGGATCCTGTCCGAACACTGAGGTCTTAACCTGCTGGGCTAGGTCTGCACGCTCAGCTCAGGAGCACCTGCCCCACACCCAATGTCCCCACTGACCACCCACCCGCTGCCATCAGAATGCTGGTGTTTACCTGTCTTTTGAAGGGAAGGCTATGAAAGGACTGGGGCTGGAACTCGGTGGCAGAATGCTTGCTTATCATGTGCAAGCGCCATGGATTCCGTTCTCAGCAAGAAAACAGTAAGGAACGAATTGGCATGGCAGCACACACCTGCAATCTCAGCACTAGGAAAACCAAGGCAGGAAGATTGAGAGTTCCATGGGCTACAGAGGAGGACCCTGTCTCTATTTATTTACTTATTTAGTGTTAAGGATTTATTTTTTTAGTGTATGTGTGTGTACATGATGCAGGTGCCCTCGGAGGCCAGAAGCCTGAGAGGAGCTGGAATTAAAGGTGGTATGAGCTGTTCATCCGTTTTCCATCTTTAAAATTCTTTTTCAACCAAGTATGAAAAATGAAAAACTGGCCGGGCGTTGTGGCGCACGCCTTTAATCCCAGCACTCGGGAGGCAAAGGCAGGAGGATAACTGTGAGTTCGAGGTCAGCCTGGTCTACAAAGTGAGTCCAGGACAACTAAGGCTACACAGAGAAACCCTGTCTTGGGGGGAAAAAAAGATACGGAGGAGACCTGGGAGGACAGGGTCAGGGAACTAGAGATGTGAGCAGTGGAGGACACGGCGCGGCTGGGAGTCACATGTCCTTGGCTAACTGTGACCAAGCCGGATGGAACAAGTGGCTTATGAAAACTCAGAGACGGCTGCAGAAGGCAGAAGTGGCAGCCTGTGCCCACAGCCCAACTGCTCCAACAGGTTAACCCAAAGCAGCCTGGAGGGATTCAGGATCAGCCTGCAGCTCTGAGCCTGTATCCTCACTGGTGTCTTCATTAGGACACTTCTCCACTGAGTTCCCATGGTGACATGCAGGGTACCGGCATCAGCAGCTTAGCATTTCCTCCTCTGAGGAGCAATCCCTGAGCCTTCCCCTCAAGAGGTTCCCTTTTGGTCTTGTGGACTCGGTCTGAGACCTGAGCACTTCTGCATTCATTCTGAGGCCACCTTTAGGCCCCTAAAACCGCAGCTTGAGGACAAAACACAGCAGCTTCGGGGAAGCACTTGCTGAATGCACAGACACTGATAAATGCATTAACTCAATGTATGTCTGGGAGGCTCAGTGTTGACATGAGGGAAAGCAATCCTGCTGCCACAGTGCAAATGTTTTAGAGTCACCCTACCCTCATCATCTGGGGTGGGGGAGGGGTAGCTTTGACAGTTGTCTTGAAACTGTGGTTCTCAAATGTGGTGGCGGTGACTCCCTCAAGCTAAGACTTCTAGAGACCACCCCGCCTGCACCAGCTGCTCTATCCAGAACTGTCTCCACAGTCTGAATGCTCGGAAAGATGTGTTTACAGTAAGGTTCTAGAGAGACGGTTCAGCAGTGTACACCTGTAATCCCTGCACTCAGGAGACAGAGGCAGGAGGATGGCTGCACTTCTGAAACCAGTTTAGTGCACAGAGCAAGTTTCAGGTCAGCCAGGGCCACCCAGCAAGACTTTGTTTCAACCACAACAAAGTTTACCTTGCATAAAAACGTTGTTTAGAGCTGAGCACAGTGAGTCCAGTAAACTGAAACAGAGGAGTATCTTGCAGGCAGCCCGAGCAATGTAGTGGGACCCTGACTCGGAAGAAGAAAAAGGATGAAAAGAAAGAAAGAAAGAAAGAAAGAAAGAAAGAAAGAAAGAAAGAAAGAAAGAAAAGAAAGAAAAGAAAGAAAGAAAGAAAGAAAGGAATGAGGAAGAGGAAAAGGAAAAAAAAAAGAGACTGCAGCTGCACATCAATAACTCTGGGACCTCGTTTTCTGGACCGCTAGCTCCTGGGTGAGCTTGTCGGGATCCTCGCAAGCATCTTCAAAGTGCTTCCGCGGCACCTGTGGCGCTGGGCCCTGGAGCCGCCCCTGCCCGGAGCTCCGCAGCTCGCGCCCGCCCGCCGCGGAGGGTGGAGGAGGAGCCGCTGCAGGTGATTTAGGGTTGGGCGGTACCTCTGGCGGCTGCCAAGGTACCTATTATCGCCCAGGCCGGCCTGGATTTCAGAAATTCTTGCTCTTTGGCCCGCGTAGCTTCCCTCCCTCCGGGGACCACAGGATCCCACCTTGGAAGAAAGCCGGGAGAAAGCACTGGTTTGCACTCACTGTTGTAAAACAGTGAATGGAAGGGCTCCTCACTTGGAGCGTGCTGTGCCTCTGCCCTGCCAGCCCAAGATCCTTCCCCAGGGCTTCATATTGTCAACAACAGGGGAAAATGAAATCAGTACGAACAAGAACCAGCGCTTTCTGCACGCTACACAAAGTATGCACTCTACCACTGACCTACATTTCTATGCTTGGGCCCCCACTGCCAACAACAACGACAAACTATTTCCCCCGAGGATTCGGGTTCAAGTCCCAGGACCTACAAGGACTCACAATCATCCATCCCTGGTCCAGGGGATCTGAATGCCTCTTCTGGCCAACGCTGAGTGCACATTACGTACACGCCGGCAAAACACCCGTACACGAAGTAAAATAATAATTTTTAACCCTTTTAGAAATTACTGACTGCCTACTGGTGTTGTTACAGATAGTTTACAGAAGTAACTGGTATGGCCAAAATTTTGTCCTGTGGGGGCCCTGGAGAGCAAATAATAAGTAATTTGTGTATTAAAGATTGGAGCGGTAGTTTGGTTATTTAAGTGCTTGCTTACCATTCAGGAGGCTCCCACCACGAAATAAAGTAGGTGTGGTAACAAAGGTTTGTAATCCCAGCCCTCAAGAGAGGAGACAGGGAAATCAGAAGTTCAGGGTCATCCTAGGCTACATAGAGAGTTCAAGGCCAGTGTGGGCCACTTGAGATCCAGTTTATATATTTAAAAAAAAATTTTTTTTTTTCGAGACAGGGTTTCTCTGTGTAATCTTGGCTGTCCTGGACTTGCTTTGTAGACCAGACTAGCCTTGAACTCAAAGCAATGCACCACCTGCCTCTGCCTCCTGAGTGCTGGGATTAAAGGTATGTGCCACCATGCCCTGCTAAAAACACATTTTTAAAGTTGAAAAAAAAAAGTAAAAAGTTAATAACTTACTAACATGTTTCTACAGCAATCAAATAATAAGGCTAATCTTTAGCCAACTTGTAGGAGTGTGCCTGTCTTATCCTAGCACTCAAGAGGCAGAGGTAAGTGAATCTCCGTGAGTTCAAGACCAGCCTGGTCTACATATTGAATTCCAGGCCAGCAGGCTATCTAGTGAGACCCTGCCTCAAAAGCCAACAAACCACCAATACCACCACCAACACACACACACACATACAATTACATATTAAATAAAAATTGTCTAAACCTGCATAGTGGCACATGACTATAAGCCCAGCACCCAGAAGGCTGAGGCAGGAGGATCTCTGTGGGCTTACTGTCCTTCCTCCCTCCCTAGGACTCCTGCTTGAACTAAAGGATCTGACCTGTCTGAGTCCTGCCTCCTCCACTCCATGTTTGCTGGGGACCTCCAAGTCTGTCACCCTAAGTCACACAGCTCTCCTGCTCCTGGTTCCTGCCCTGGAAACACAAACACACAGCTCAGATGCTTTCTCCAAACAAGTCCTCCTTTTGCCCATCCCCCTGCCTCAACTCTCAGCCCTCCCGAGTCCTGGAAGTCTGGCCCTGGCTACCTCTCAACCCTCACTCTCCCGAAACTTTATTTTCTTTCATTCGTCAGCACTCCCTGCCCACGCTAGCAGGTCACTGAGCACTGACTACGGGCCAGGACTTGGCTTAGGTAAAGAAGAAACACGCACACTGTCCCTGTGCCCCTGAGCTAGCCATGTGTGGGACCAGCTGTCTGGTAAGCCAATCACGGCGCTAGGATGGAAGAGCCCACGAGATCTGGAAGCAATGCCGAGAGAAGGGTGAGCTCCAAGGAGCCAGGGGATGTCTTGGCAGGGAAGAAAAACTGGAGCCTGATTCTGAGGATAAACTCGGGGGGTGGGGGGTGAGGATGCAAAACAGGGAGTGGAAGGGCACTGCATATTACAAGAGTAATATGTAAGAATAATTTGTGCCCCAGTCTAGAAGTATACAGTTAACTGGTTTGACTAAACAATGAAGAAGAGCTGGGCGATGGTGGCGCACGCCTTTAATCCCAGCACTCGGGAGGCAGAAGCAGGAGGATCGCTGTGAGTTCGAGGCCAGCCTGGTCTACAAAGGGAGTCCAGGACAGCCAAGGCTACACAGAGAAACCCTGTCTCGAAAAGCAAAAAAACAACAAACAACAAACAATGAAGAGGAGAGGCCACGGGGCTGGGGATCTCTAGGCTGCGGGTGATGCCCCTTGGTTTTTGTCCTGTGGGCAGCTACAACCTACATGCACACACAGCTCAGAGTGATGGAGGGCTGATCCCAGCACTGTAGGGGCTGAGGCGAGATTTCAAGTTCTAGGCTAGCCTGTGCTACATAGTCAGAGGCTGCTGGATAAAGAAACGGGGGCACGGCATGTAGCAGTGGGTTGGAGCTGAGCGTGTTTGAGCAGTGGAGGAGAGTAGGTTGAACAGAAATTTCTTAGGAAGTAAGGATTCGGGGAGGAAGGGGGGGGGCTCTAAACTAGGCAGGTGGTGGAGACGGGGCACTGGAGTTGGTGTCTGGTGAGAAAATAGAACTGGTCAGTGGTGGTAACAGAGGGGAGGTGGTATCTCCAAGCTGTCCTTCAAAGCTGGAGGCTCCTGGCTGCTGAAGAGGCTGTAGCAACGTAAGAACACAGCGCCCATGATGTGCAGACAACATGCAAGCGAAACACTCCTACATGCAAACAAAACAAAACAAAACAAAAACCAAGCAGATACATCTTTGACAAATAGTTGTTATCATTGTCCTCTTTCTGGCAGAGTCAGTGTTCTAGGAGCATCAGCTTCATGCCCACGTTTGGCTCTTTCTACAGCTCCCATTTGCAGCCCACACAGCGTCACCGTTCAGAGGCATCACCTCCACTCACTGCTTCTCTGGCTCACTGGCCTCCGACCGCAGGGGGGCGCTAGTCTCTCGCCTTCACTCCCCTCTACCATGCCTACATGCACCACCAGGTGCAGATTTGGCCTGGAATCAGACTCTTTTTTTTTTTTTTTTAGCCCCACAACCTTGGACAAGGTGCTTATCCACTTTTGGCTTCCATTTCCTTATCTGTCAACTGGGCAAATGTAACAGTACTGCCTCATCAGATTACTTGTTAGACAAATAAATTCGAATGGAGTGAGATAATGAAGCACCGAATCCCCTCCAAGAAGCGCTCAGCGACTGGACTGCTGCTCGCCCCCTCCCTGTCAGGCTGTAAATCACTTGAGCAGCACAAGCCCCTGCCCTCCTGCCTCAGCACTCCCATCCCCTCCACCCGCTAATGACAGAGTCATTGGCTCCTCATTAAGAAAATGACAAAGAGGCCTCTGTGCTTAGCTGGGGTCTAGTTTCCAGTCCTGATAAGTTGGGGAGGAAAGCAGGAATGCCCGGACTGGGGGACTGGCATGGTGAGGAGGGAGGGAAGGCTCTGTCTTCCTGGGAAAAGCAGGGTCAGGAGCTCTCTGGAAAGGACCCTGCCTTCATGGAGAGGAAAAACAGGGCTCCTTTCCTGGACTGAGAAAGCTGAGAGCCCTGGGCGGGTGCAAACGTGGCAGCCTTTGCCCTCCTCAGGTCTGACAAATGGCTACTGCTTGCTTTCCAGGGTTAGGGTGAAACTAAGTGTGACAGAGCAAAAATACAATTCTGTAGATGTCCATGGATGAGCACAAGGGGAGGTACAGCATGTTATGCTTTCATAGGGCTGGAGAGATGGCTCAGTGGTTAAGAGCACTGCCTGTTCTTCCAGAGGTCCTGAGTTCAATTCCCAGCAGCCACACGATGGCTCATAACCATCTATGATGTGATCTGGTGCCCTCTTCTGGCATGAAGGTGTATATGCAGACAGAGCATGGTATACATAATAAATGAATAAATAAATACATATTAAAAACAACAACAACAGCCATTCTGTAGTTGAGTGGCTTCACACTGAGTTTTTCTCTTCCTTCCTTTCTTAAGAATTATTTTTAAGTATACTGTGCTCTGCCTGCATGTACACCTGCAGGCCAGAAGAGGGCATCAGATCACATTATAGATGGCTGTGAGCCACCATGTGGTTGCTGGGAATTGAACTCAGGACCTCTGGAAGAGCAGTCAGTGCTCTTAACCTCTGAGCCATCTCCCCGGGCCTGAATTTTACATTCACTATCAATTATATTTTTATGTTTACTATTGTTGGTGTGCATGCACTCGTTCCTGCAAACACACACACACACACACACACACACACACACACACACACACACACAATCCATGACAGAGTTAAAACTAGAAAAACAATTAGCCTTATGCCTTACTTCATGACTCAAATAGCCATTACTAGGACTTCATTCTTTCTCCTCAGCTACCACTTATACCTTTATACATTCTAAGAAACTTAAGAACCAGTTCCATGACTATTGGGTTTTGTGTGTGTGTGTGTGTGTGTGTGTGTGTGTGTGTGTGTGTGTGTTTTAATTTAAAAAGTTTCTTGCTTAACGCGCATGTGTGTGTCATAGGACCTCTAGTGAGGATCAGTTTTCTCCTTCCACTGTGTGAGTCCTCAGCGTTGAACTCTGGTCATCTGATCTGGCAACCAGCACTGTTGAGCCCTTTCACTGTGCCTGTTCTGTGGTTTCCTTTTTAGTCCACTCTGTGAGTCTTTCTTTCTCAAGATGACTTCCTTTGTGTTGAAAAAAAAAAAAAAACCACAGAAAGTCTAGATCTCACATGCATACTCCATCAAACAGAAAAAAAGAGCTAATATGATTTTTTTAAAAACAAGATTCATTTACTTTATTTTATTTTATTTTTCAGTTTTTCAAGACAGGATTTCTCCGTGTGGCCCTGGCTGTCCTGGACTCACTTTGTAGACCAGGCTGGCCTCAAACACACATACATACACACACACACACACATACTCTCTCTCTCTCTCTCTCTCTCTCTCTCTCTCTCTCTCTCTCTCTCTCTCTCTCTCTAGTTCCCCTCCTGCTCCTCTCCCTTATCAAACTGCCAGCAGTGCCACCCCTGGCCAGCAACAGGACCCACAGGCTAAAAATGACAGAGCTACCAGATGTGAACTCCTGACCTCATGGAGGAAGAGTGGCTGGCTGGCTGAGCGTGGTGGCGCACACCTTTAATCGAGTGCTTGAGAGGTGGAGGCAGGCGGATCGCTGTGAGTTCGAGGCCAGCCTGGTCTGCAAAGTGAGTCCAGGACAGTCAAGGCTAACACAGAAGAGACCCTATCTGGAAAAGCAAACAAACGAACAAAGAGTGACCGGCTGGAAACTCTCATCACAGGTGCATGTACAGGAATAAATTTATGTTTATGTTTAAGTCACTAAGATTGGGGACTTTAGCCATCACAGCACCACCTAAAATTTCCTGAACAGGGAAAATTCGTAAATGTTTCCCCTAAATTTGATCCTAGCTCCCTGTGCAGTAGGTAAGCCAGCGTTTGCCCAAGGGCACACAGCCCACAGCTGGAGCAGGACAGTAAAGGAAACGGTAGCCAAGAGACAGAATAATCTGGTCCAAAAAGCTCAAAATTCTGAGACAGGTGGCCAGGATTAAGAGTCCCTTCCGGAGTCACAGCTTACAGGTCAAGTGACCTTGTCATTTAATTACTTATTTCCACTAGGACAGACTTTCAGGGCTGTTGGTGGCTGTTCGGGAGGTAAAATAGGTGTAAGATTCCTGTTTCAGGGCTGTCATTTCAACAAGGCCCTGGAATCTGGAAGCTTCTCAGGCCTCCGGCCCCAACCTCCCCAGGCTCCCTGAGAGACGTGCGGGCCTGTGCCTTTGCTTGTGCCATAAATCAGTCCCCACAGGTCTGTAATTAGGGGACCACGAAGGCGGGCTGAGCCCACCCTGTCCCAGGGGCTTCCTGCACCCCGCCCTTCCAGAAGGGGGGAGGGACAGGCTGGGGAGCTGGGGGGTCCTCTCCTCAGGCCCCTGATTTATGGTCGTCTGTGTGAAGGAGATTTACGAGCCAAAACCCAGAGCTGGACTGAGGTGGGAGTTGGGGAACGCGGTGCAGGATCCTTGGTGACGGTGTCCCGAGCGAGCGAGCGCTGAGTGGGTCTGAGGAAGGAGCATCTGCCCTTGGACCCCCAGCCCCTGGCTCCTGGGGCAGCCCCTCCCTGGCTCCTGGGACAGCCCCCTGGGCTGGCTGTTTCTACAGAACATCTGGCCCTGTTCTTAGACAAACCGCCTTGATTTTCAGGTGAAAAAATTAACTGTGAGTTTCTTTTACCTTAATTCCAAAGCTCGGTGGCCTATGGCAGTTCAGCTGCCCTCCAATTTCTCCTTCATCACTCCTCTAAACACAAGGACCCAGGCTAGGATAGACACTAGCTTGGGTGGCTCAGGGGAGGGAACAAAAGAGGACTCCAGGCCCTGCAGTGGCTCACTCAGATTTGAGACCCGAAGGCTTGGCACATTTTGTTTGTTTGTTTGTTTGTTTGTGTTTGGAGGCAGGGTTGCCTGTAACCCAGGCTGGCCTCGAACTCCCCATATAGCAGAAGCTAATCTTGAAATGCTGGTCCTCCTGCCTCAGTTTCCAAATGCTGGGATTATAGGCGTGAGCCACAACGCCCAGCCTTCCTGTACTTTTCTGCCATTTCAAATTGAGCAGGTGTCTAAGCGGCTTCGGGTCAGGTTGAGAGAGACCTGAGGTCACTGGCAAGACGGAAGATATCGAGGGACACAAGTCACGAGAACTCCTGGGAGTAAAGGACCTTGGAGCCTGGGGCATCAGCTGCCGGAAGAGGCCATGAGGCCGTCCAGCAGGTATAACCAGGTCTCTCTCTTCCAGGAGTATGCTCTTACAGGAATATGTCCATCAGCAACATCTCTAGTGGGACATGAAGCCTGTTCTCTGGTGTGGCACTCAACTTGTCCACGTGGGATGCCAGCTTCTGAAAAAGGGTCGGTCCTTTGTGCCCAGCCGGGGTTCAGAAACCCTCCATGGTAGTACCAGGCCGTCAAGCTAGGAGCAGTGGGTACCATCTTTGCTGAGGATCTTCAATACAAAGAAGAAATGGGTCCCAGTGGACATTAAAGTCAGTTTATCTTATTCTATGTGTGTGCCTGCCCAATGTCCATGGAATCCAGAAGAGGGCGCTGAATCTCCTGGAACTGACCTGGGTTACGGACCTGTGTGTGAGTCACCGTGCGAGTGCTGGGAACAGGATGCTGGAAGTGCAGCTGAGTGCTCTTAGCCAACCGCCACCTCTCCAGTCCCCAACGGGTTATTTCTTTGTTCATTTATTTTAGAAGAAAGCTCTCTAAGTAACTCCAGCTGGCCTTGAACTTGTAGAGATCCACCATCCTGCCCTGCCCGCAGAGAGCTCAGGTTATAAGCATGCACCGTACCTGATCACCTTTGAGTGGATTTCTGGCTCAGAGTTCACCTCAGGTAAGTGCTTTAACCTCCCTGACCCTGATTTCTCATTTGAACAGTTAGAACACTAAAACCATGTGGGGGGAAGGGGCTGGGGAAATGCTCACAAGGTGAGTACCCTTTTCTCTAAGTATAAGGACCAGAGTTCAATTCCCCTTTGCCCTTGGGGGGTGGGGCAATTCAGCAGGAAAGAGCTTGCCAAACCACCTGAGTTCAATCCCTGGGATTGGTAGAAGAGAGAACCCACTCCCCAAACTGTCCTCTGACTTCCATGTGCACATGGGATTATGTGTGCACACCAAAACATAAACAATAAATAAATGCAATGAAAAATAAATAAGAAAGAAAAAAACCTGTGTGCGGTTGTGCATATCTATAACCTCAAAATTGTCAAGGCAGAGACGAATGGATTTGGAGCTCTCACTGGGCAGCTAGCCTAGCCAAAATGGTGAGCCTTCAGTTCAGAGAGACTGTCTCAAGATAGTGGCGCACGCCTTTAATCCCAGCACTCGGGAGGCAGAGGCAGGCGGATCGCTGTGAGTTTGAGGCCAGCCTGGTCTACAAAGCAAGTCCAGGACAGCCAAGGCTACACAGAGAAACTCTGTCACGGGAGAAAAAAAAAAAAGATGGTGGGGTTGAAAAGATCGATAAAGAAACACACCTGACATTCTCCTCCCGTTTCCACATGTGCATACATAGCATGTGCACCTGCACACTCACATAGCATGTACCACACACATACCACACCACAGAAAACACATGCACACAGCCTGCACACTCACATAGCATGTACCACACACATACACCCACCACACAACACACATGCACACAGCCTGCACACTCACATAGCATATGCCTCACATACCACATCACACAAAACACAGAAAGACACACACCCCAAAAAAAGTCAGATGGCTCACAACTACCACATAAGTAAAAATATAACTAAATCTTTTTATCTTTTTTTTTACATTTATTTATTTACTATTGTGCATATAGTGCTCTGCCTGCATGTACATCTGCAGGCCAGAAGAGGGCATCAGATCATATTATAGATGGTTATGAGCCACCATGTGGTTGCTGGGAATTGAACTCAGGACCTCTGGAAGAGCAGTCAGTGCTCTTAACCTCTGAGCCATCTCTCCAGCCCCCTAAATCTTTTTTTGTTTTATTGCATATGAGTGCTTTATCTGCAGAGGAGGGCATCAGATTACATTGTAGATGGCTGTGAGACACCATGTGGTTGCTGGGGATTGAACTCAGGACCTCTGGAAGAGCAGGTGGTGCTCTTAACCACTAAGCCATCTCTCCAGCCCAAACTAAATCTTAAATAAATAAACAAGGGACAGATGGAATGGCTCAGCCATTAAAGTACTGTGTTCTGCAAAAAAAAAAAAAGTGGTGAGTGATATATGAAGACACCATTTGACCAGTGGTCTTTATGTACACACACACACACACACACACACACACACACACACGTGCACACACACAAATACTCAGGAGCATACGCATACACAAAAAAAACCCAAGCTCTTCCATTTCCTTAGTGTGTAAATTTTCATTTTTACTGTCTTAATTTTTTTCCTTCATATTTTATTTTACACGTATGGGTGTTTTTCCTGTCCCTGGTATATTATTTATTAACTAAGAAAGAGCAGGGGCGGGAGAGATGTCTCAGAGGTTAAGAGCCCTGGGTGCTTTTCAAGAGGACCCAGATTTGATTTTCAGCACCCACATGGTGGCTTACAAGTGTCTGCAACTCTAATTCAAGAAATCCAATGCTCTTGTTCTGACATCTGTGAGAACAAGGTATGACCACGGTTCACAGACATACACGTAGGGAAAAGACTCATAAAATATAAATAAACATGTTTTAAGAATTTACATTTTAAAAGTAATTGTATACCAAAGATTTTTTTTTTTTTTTTGGTTTTTTGAGACAGAGTTTCTCTATGCTTTTTTTTTTTAAGATTTATTTAATTATTATGTATATATACAGTGTTCTGCCTGCATGTAGGCCTGTACTCCAGAAGAGGACACCAGATCTCATTATAGATCTGGTTGGGAGCTACCATGTGGTTGCTGGGAATTGAACTTAGGACTTCTGGAAGAGCTTAACTTTAGAGCCATCTCTCCAGCCCGGGTTTCTCTATGTTATCTTGTCTGTCCTGGACTCGCTCTGTAGACCAGGATAGCCTCAAACTCACAGCAATCCACCTGCCTCTGCCTCCTGAGTGCTGGGACTAAAGGCATGCGCCACCACGACTGGCTTCCAAAGAATTTTTTTAAAGCCAGTTTCTTTATAAGCATTTGATGTGTATACCTTTTTTACATACTTATATACCCAAGATTGGATAAAAGTTTTCTAGGATGAGAAAAGGTGGCGAGTGGAAAAATTGAGAGAGGGGCGATGTTTGGACAGTGCCTCACTATGTAGCCTTAGGTAGCCTAGAACTTACTGTATAGACCAGGCTCGCCTCAAACTCACGGAGATCCACCGGCTTCTGCTTCCGCATCGCTGGAGTGAAAAACGTACACCACCACGCTCACCTGAGTGGAAAGATTTTAAGCAGCCCTGTACTGGATGAAGTGCTCAGGTGTACAGTTCCCAAGTGGGCCAGGAAGCATCCTGCATGCCCCTCCCCCCCTCCCCCCCCCTCCCCGTGCCTACTCTGCCAAAGCTACAACCCACCAAGGCTAGCAGCCCCATCCCGGACTCGGTCTCCGGGTCTGTCTGCTCCTCCCCAAATGTTCCAACAAACATACTGCCGAGGTTAGCCGGTTCCAATCAGAAATACGACGGAGCTTGGTGGCATGCACCTTTAATACCAGCACTCAGGGTTGGGGTTGTAAGCGCGAGACAAATCCCTCTGCGTTCCAGGTCAGCCTGGTCTATATAGTGAGACCCTGTCTTTAAAAAAACAAACAAACAAACAAAACAAAAACAACAACAAAAAGAGAATACAGTTTAGCCCTGAAGCCAAGCAGACAGACTCCCACCCAGCAACATCCAGAACTAAAAGACTACACTGCCATGACGTTGAAAGCCAAGCTGAGGGGATCAGCGCCCAACTTAAAATAGGTCCTCTCCTTTGTCCCCTCTTCCTGGACAGTCGAAGGAGGCACGAAGTGAGATCTAAACACAAGTCAATTCTTTCTTCCCGGAACTGTCATTTGAGGTGATTCACAGAGCCGCTCGTCCTTTAAGCATGGGTAACTCAGAAAAAAACGTTTACTGCTAAAATCTAAAGCTCTGCAACTTTGGAAAGAGTACCTTGGAATAGGGAGAAGGAAATTTAGGTGATTCGCTTGCGCCCTCTGCTGGTCATGATGTGGAATTTTAAAGAGATGAAAAATGTATGCCCAAACAGGCTCTGGGGTTTGTGGCTCTCTCTGGGGTGACAGCAAACGCAAAATTTTATTCTTACAAATCGCCTTGTTTCTGCTCCCGTGGTGAGGGGCCCCTCCAATTCCTTATAGAAGCCTTCCTCCCCAGTATGTTAAAAAGAGGTGGGGTTTTTCTTGGGGAAGGGGATGTGGTTTGGGGTTTTTATTACATACCTCTATTTATTGTGTGTGCATGCATGTGTGTGTGAGAATGCCACACTACATAAGTAAAGGTCAGAGGATTGGCATGAACTGGTTCTCTATCCATCATGACCATGCTAGGAATCAAACTCAGGACAGCAGGCTTTCAAGCCTTTGCCACTGAGACATTCTGGTTTTTGGGGTTTTGGGGTTTTTTGTTTGTTTGTTTTGTTTTTGTGGTGCAGTTAGTTAAACCTTGTCCTTGCCCATTTTTAAGACTTGTTTTTTAATTGGGGGGGGGGGCTAGATATGCAACACATGACTGTTTCAGGATGCAAATAAAAAGAGTGCCTACAGGGAAAAAGAGATGGCTCAGGCATTAAAGAGCTTGCTACACCATTATAGGGCCTGAGTTTGACCCCAAGAACCCATTAATAAAGCAGTCACAGAGCCTGTGGTCCCAGCTCTCAGGAGGCTGAGGATTTTGAGGCCAGACACAGGAGGCTGAACAACACAGCAAAACTGCATAAGGAAGGAAGGGGAGAGGGAGGGGGAAGAACGAGGAAGGGGAGCGGGGTGAGAAGAGAAAAAGAGAAAGCAAAAACAAGAAGGAAAAACTCAGAGAAGAAAGAAAAGTGTGACATAGGCCTGGGACCCCAGATATTCAGAAGACTAAGGCAGGATTGCCAGATCAAGGCCAGCCTGGGCGACATAGAGAGACTGTTTTTTAAAAAGAATGCTGGGCCAGACATGGCGGTGCATATCTTTAATCTGGAGATGGCTTAGGCTTAGTCACTAAAGTGCTTGCTATACGAGGGAGAACCTGAGTTGAATAACCAGAACCTAAGAAATAAAGCTGGCACATTCTTATAATCTCAGCGCTGGGGAGGCAGAGGCAGGCAGATCTCTGTGAGTTCGAGGCCAGCCTGGTCTACAGAATGAGTTTCAGGGTAGCCAGGACTGCACAGAGGAACCTTGTCTCAAAAACATAAAAAATTAAGAAAAAGAAAAAGAAAAAGAAAGAAGGAAAAGAAAAGAAGCAGGAAAAATTGCAAGACAGAGAGAAAAGAGAAAAGACTAGTAATGACTAGTAAGTTTTGGGTTTGGCTTCATTTTTATCTTTTGTTTGTTTCTTTGTCTGTTTTTGTTTTTTGAGACAGGGCTTCTCTGTGTAGCCTTGGCTGTCGTAGACTCCCTTTGTAGACCAGGCTGGCCTCGAACTCACAGCGGTTGGCCTGCCTCTGCCTCCCAAGTGCTGGGGTCAAAGGCGTGCGCCACCGCGCCTGGCTTGATTTTTTTTTTTTTAACAAAGATATTCTTTAGGCCAGTCTGGTTTAGGAACTCACTCTGCACCCCAGGCTGATTTCAAACTAGTGACAATCCTCCTGCCTGTGCCTCCCAAGAGCTGGGATTTCAGGCTTACTGTTTTGTGTCTTGGGTTTGGTTTGAGGTGCTCTGGTGCTGGGGGTTCGAACATCTTAGCCCACATGTGTAGCCTACGCTGACAGCATCCTAAAGGGTATTTTGACTGCCTGGAGGAACATGGCATGGGGGAGGGGGAGGGGGGAGCTGCGGCATAGGCAGGCCTTTCCTCTTGCACAGCAGTGTGTGTGCCCAGGGCCCAGGGCTCTGAAGTCACCAGTCCCTATGCCTGATGCTGTTGCTGTGGGAAAAGGCCTGAAGGCCAAAAGAGGGGCCTGGCAGGTTTCAGTCAGGCAGAGGCGCCATAGCGTGTGCTGAAGTGGCCTGAAGGCCCACCTCTACTAGTAACACAGTCTCTCTCTCTCTCTCTCTCTCTCTCTCTCTCTCTCTCTCTCTCTCTCTCTCTCTTCAGGACACTTCTTTAGCTCCTGAGCTCCTTGGCCTTTGGCTTTTAAGCTAGCAGGCCTTTGGCCTTAAGGTTTTTTGCCTTTTCCTCCTGGGCTATCAGCTGAGCTAGTGAGCCTTTTAGGCCTTTTCCACTGGGACTTGAGCTGAGTAGGAAGTTCAGCTGGGTGCTTTCTCTGTCTCTCTGAGCTAGCAGGTTTTCACCCCCAGCATCTGTCTCTTGAGTCTTTATTGGTGAAATAGAATGATTGGGATTTTCTCTTAAAACAACACCCGAGTTGGGCGTGGTGGCACACGCCTATAATCCCAGCACTCGGGAGGCAGAGGCAGGCGGATCGACCTGAGTTCGAGGCCCGCCTGGTCTACAAAGGGAGTCCAGGCTAGGCAAGGCTACACAGAGAAACCCTGTCTCCAAAAACAAAAAAACAAAAAAACAGCAACAACACCCGAGTGCAGGGCTGAAAGGCACTCAACAGTATGCCCAGCTCTTAAAGATGACTTATAAATGGATGTGCATGTGTGTGTATGAGCTCAGGAGTTGAGGCAGTCTCATGATGCACAGAGGATATGGAGGTGAGAGAAAAACTTCTGGGACTAATTCCTCACATCCACCTTGCTAGCTGGGGGCAGGGTCTGCTCTCTCTTGTTTTGTTTTTTGAGACAGGGTTTCTCTGCGTATGTAGCCTTGGCTGTCCTAGCCTCACTTTGTAGACCAGGCTGGCCTCAAACTCACAGCCTGCCTCTGCTTCCCGAGTGCTGGGATTAAAGGCGTACGCCACCACACCCAGCCCTTGCTCTCATTTATTTCTGTGGGTTTGCTGTTTACCATTGACCAGCTGGCCTGAGAGCTTCCAGATGCTTCCCTTTTATGCAAAGTCGTGCTGGAGTTTCAGGTGTGTGCCTCCACAGCTGGCTTGCTGTTGTTGTTAGGTTTTCTTTTTTAGATTTATTTTTCTTATTTTATGTGTATGAGTGTTTTGCCTACATGTAAGTCTGTGCACCACATGTGTGCCTGGTGCTTGAGAAGGTGGTGAGTTTCCATGTGGGTGCTGGAAATCAAACCTGGGTCCTAGGTAACAAAATTAAGTGCTCTTAACCACTGGGCCAACTCTCCAGCCCCCACAGCCAGCTTTTAAAGTCAGTTCTGGGGAAGGAACGCTGGTCGTCCCTTCTGCGTAGCTAGTGCTTTAGCCTACGGAGCCACCTTCCTGGCCCTAGTCCCAGTTTCTCTGGAGGCAGAAACAGGAGTTCAAGGCCAGTCCGTGCAACATAGTGACATGTCATTCCAAAACCAAAACAAAGCCCCCTACAGTTTAGAAAAGTGCTGGCTCTACAAAATCAGACGTTCCTACATCCTCGGAACATCCTGAGGGGTGAAAAGATAGAGCATGAAGCAAACGCCGTCCAACAGCCTCCTTCTCACGAGACACTGAGCAACGAGAAATTGGTCCTTAGGATCTGAAGAGCTAGAAACATTTACCTCCACTCCTGTTTCCTAATGGTAAAAAGCACATCTTTTTCTTGTTTTTATTTTATTTTTTCCCTTCTTTAAGATAGGGTGCCTATATCCCACGCTTGCTTCAAACTTACCGTGTATCTGAGGATGACCTTGAACTTCTGACCCCTCTGCCTTCGCCTCCAGAGTGCTGGCTAGTTTGTGTTTTGTGGGTTTTTGTTGTTGTTGTTTTGTTTGTTTTTCCAGACAGACACGATTTCTCTGCGTAGCCCTGGCTGTCCTGGAACTCCGAGATCTGCTCCCACTGCCTACCAAGTTCATCGTTTTTTTATTAGAAGAAAGTGAGTGTGTGTGTGTGTGTGTGTGTGTGTGTGTGTGTGTGTGTGTGTGATGCTCGTGGCATGGCATATAAACAGAGAGCAGAGGACAACTCTGTAAAGTCGGTTCTTTCCCTCCACCCTTTTCATTCGTTGGTTGGTTGGTTTTGGTTTTGGTTTTTTTTTTTAAGACAGGGTTTCTCTGTGTAGCCTTGGCTGTCCTGTACTCGCCTTGTAGACCAGGCTGGCCTGGAACTCACCGAGGTCTGCCAGCCTTTGCCTCCCAGAATGCTGGGATTACAGGCGTGTGCCTGCTGCTCTTTCTACCATGGAGACCAAACTCAGGTCACCAGCTTGAGTGGCAAGTGTTTTTTCTTTTCTTTTCTTTTCTTTTTTTTTTTTTTTTTACTGTTAAGCCCTACTTTTTGTTTTGATTTGTTTTTCAAGACAGGGTCTCTCTGTGTAGCCTTGGCTGTCCTGGACTCGCTTTGTAGACCAGGCTGGCCTCGAACTCACAGCGATCCGCCTGCCTCTGCCTCTCAAATGCTGGGATTAAAGCGTGCGCCACCCCACCCAGCTAAGCCCTATTTTTTATTTTTCAAGTCAGAGAACCATGCCACCCACGCTGGCCTCCGGCTGGCAGTGCAGCCTCAGTTGGCCTCTATGTCCTCATCCTGCTGCCCCCACCCCCCACGCTCTGGGGTTACAGGTGTGTGTCAGCACTGCTAGACCTCTGAACTTCTTTTTTCTATTTTTAAAATTAATTTTTATTTATTTATTTATGTGTGTGTGTGTGTGTGTGTCTGTGTGTCTGTGTGTCTGTGTGTGTGTGTGGATGTATGCCACATGTGTGCAGATGCTCACAGAAGCCAGAGGGAAGATATCAGATGCTCTGGAGGTGCGCTGGCAGGCTGTTGCGAGCACGGGAACTGAACTCAGGCCATCATAAGATCAGCAAATGCTCTTAGTCACCAAGCCATCTCCTCAGCCCTATAAACTTCTTTTCTTTATAAAGCAAGCCGGCCGCAGGTAATTCAGTGCAATGATGGTAATCTAATACAGGCCTGGGGTGTCGGGACCACTGTGTTCCCACTGGCAGAACAGTCACACAACAGAGGGAAGCAAGACTGTCCAAAACCCCTCAGGAACTAACAGCCTTGCGCAGACGGACTCTGAGGGGACCAGGCACTCGGAAGCAGTTGGTTTGTGCAACATGCTTGATTAGGAGAGACACAGAATCCCAAGGAGCCTAGGAGAAAGGGAAAGGGGGGAAAAAAGTAACGGTTTTTATCTTATGGTTGTTGAGATACAGTTAGTACCTCCTCAAGTGCTGGGCACCTTGTAAACACTCACTGTATCGTTGGGGATGAGGATGACACAGACTATGGTGGGCTGGAACCATCCAGACTCTTGCTCAGCCACACCAGTCGCCTTACGTTACCATCAGGCTTCCCACTGAGATGGCTGACTGCGGGTCTGCAGGTGTGAGTTTGCAGGCTTCTGGAGCGCAAAGCACATCGCACATCGGACAGCTGCTTACTGAGGCCAACGAGTTCTCCTGTCCCCCCCCCCCCCCCCGCACCCCATGCTGTGGGCTATTGCCTGCTGCAGAATCAGAGAGCCTGGCTGCAGGCTTGTGCTGTGTTGGGGACGATAGGCCATATGGCCGATGTTCAGCCATCTTGTCAGAGCCTGCACCTTTAAGTCTCTGTTTTTCCCAGAGCTTGCCTTTCACCAGAAACTAGCTGACCCTGTTGTGGGTCGGCAGTTAGACTAAAGACAGATAGAGATGGAGCAACCCTGTTATGGTTTAGCAGTTAGACTAGACAAAGAGGGAGCCAGATACCCTGTGTGGTAGGACATTATGACCCTGCCTGGAATTCCCTGTGTTTTGAGAAAAGCCTGCTGCTGGGTTGCTATAGCAATATGCTTCCCTGCCTTCTGACTTATAAAAGCTGCTGCCTGACTAATAAAGTTTGAGAGCTTGATCAATCAGACTTGCTCTCCTTCTTTGTGTCTTGCATTTTCAACAGGTGAACTTCCTCCCAAGTTTTAGTCGAACCCCTCAGGCTGGGGCAGTGCTGTGCAACCAACCCCGTCCTCAGAGGCCTGCAAAAAGGGGCCCATGGGCTTGATACTGCTTTGTGGTTTTTGTTTGTTTGTTTGTTTGTTTGTTTTAAGATTTTATTTATTATGTATACATTACTCTGCCTGCATGTGCACCTGAAGGCCAGAAGAGGACACCAAATCACGTTATAGATGGTTGTGAGCCACCATATCGTTGCTGGGAATTGAACTCAGGATCTTTAGAAGAAGAGCCAGTGCTCTTAACCACTGAGCCATTTCTCCAGCCCCTTGATACTGCTTTGTACTTTGCACTATCCAGTGCAGGGTCCTGGACTCTCCTTGGAGCCTCCACCATTTTTTTGTCTGCCATGGTAGCCCCTTTAATAAACCTTTTACCCCCTAACAATCTGCTTTGGTGTACCTTTTTGTTTTTGTTTTTCTTTCTTTCTTTTTTTGTTTTGTTTTGTTTTATTTCTCGAGATAGGGTTTCTCTGTGTAGCTTTGGCTGTCCTAGATTCACTCTGTAGGCCAGGCTGGCCTCGAACTCACAGCGATCCTCCTGCCTCTGCCTCCCGAGTGCTGGGATTAAAGGCGTGTGCCACCACCGCCTAGCCCTTGTTTTTGTTTTTCAAGATGGAGTTTCTTTGTGTAGCCCTGGCAATCCTGGAACTCACTCTGTAGACCAGACTGGCCTCAAACTCAGATACCCACCCACCCACCTGCCCCCCCCCACCTCCCAGTGCTAGGATTAAAGGTGTGGGATTAAACCCACCAGGCTAGAGCCCTTCTTGAATCCCACATCTGAATGGAGATACCCACTCAAGCTGAGATCCCGGAGATAGAATACATTTGTCCTAGTTAGCCTTGTTACGTTGATACAGGCCAGAGTTGTTTAACAGGAAAGCCTCAACTGAGGGACTGTCTAGATCACACTGCGGGAGACTGTTTATTAGTAATTGACGCAGGAGGACCCAGCCCACTATGGCTAGCACCACCTGTAGGCCGATGGTCCTGGGTGATATAAGAAAGCTAAGTAGGCCAGGCGTGGTGGCGCACACCTCTAATCCCAGTACTCGGGAGGCAGAGGCAGGCGGATCTCTGTGAGTTCGAGGCCAGCCTGGGCTACAAAGTGAGTCCAGGACAGCCAAAGCTACACAGAGAAACCCTGTCTCGAAAAACCAAAAAAAAAAAAAAAAGAGGGCTGGAGAAATGGCTCAGTGGTTAAGGGCACCGCCTGCTCTTCCAGAGGTCCTGAGTTCAATTCCCAGCAACCACATGGTGGCTCACAACGATCTATAATGTTATCTGATGCCCTCTTCTGCAGATAAAGCACTCATATACAATAAATAAAATCTTTAAAAAAAAGAAAGAAAGAAATAAAGCTAACTAAGAGTGAGCCGGCTAGGAAACAGCACCCTTCCTGGTTCCTGCTGTACTTTCTTGGGCTGTGAGTGCATTTCCTTGGCAGAAGCAGTAGTCTGTGGACTAGCAAGCAGTCCTCCCTTCAGGTTCCTGCCTTGAGTTCCTGCCTTGACTTGTGTGTGACCTGGATGTATAAGACGAAATAAGCTCTTGGGTTGCTTTTGGTCAGAGAGTTTTATCACAGGGAACAGAACAGAAACTTGACCAATGGGGTAAGACTTGGAAACTGCCTCCCCCGAGCCTGCACACTGCTCCCACAGCAGCTCGAGCCTTGTCTTCTGCCGGGTCTCGCTTACTTAATGCTCACTCTTCCTGCCTCAGCCCCACAAGGGAGCCTTTGCCAGTCCCTGATGACTTCAGAGTCCCCAGCCTCCCTTCTTAGGACACCAGAAAGAGGCCAGCATTGGAAGGTCTCCTGCCATGCAGAATGAGTTTCTGCGGAGCACTGGGTGGCACAGGAGACTGATGTGAGCTTGGGTGGGGGTGGGGGGGAGGGGGATGGGATGGGGGAGGGGGGTGGGATGGGGGTCAGGGGGTGTTGCAGAACACAAGGCAATTTTTAACCTGACACAGATGTCCTACTCCCAGCTAAGGGAGAGGGTGTGGGAGATGGGAGGCAATCTTGCCTTTATGACTTACTATTTTATTAACCACTTAGGATGCCGGGTATGAGGGGCATCACCTGGGTTCATGGCTACTTCCTGCTTCTTCTCAACCTGAGGTCTCCCCTGCAGAGGGCAGAGAAGGATGGGGAGAGAGTGGAAGTGACCAAGTGACAATGAACGCGGGCAAGGAAGGGGTAAACATTCTGTCATGTGCTGTCAGCAGTGGGAGTGGGTCCAGAAAACCACTTAGCCCCTTAAATTGCTCACTTATCCTCTCTATAGTGAGTTTGCTCCAAATGGCTTGGGAAACCATGGCAGCTAATCAAAGGCAGCTGGAAGAGGGCCAGGCTGGGCCCAGCAGGAGTCGGAATTGAGCCTGAATCTATTATCTATCTAGTCCAACGTTTTAGTGGTGGGCTTTCGTTTGATTTCAGGGTGAGATGGTTAGGTCGTTATTTGTTAAATTATAGCTTTTAATTAGTGGATCTATTAAAATGAAAAGCCTAAGAGAGGCACACATGCCTCTAGGTTTTTGTTTGGAATTTATAATTATCACTGTTTAGAAGAGATTGGTTGGGGGGGCGTTAAAAGTCTTTTAAGCAAATCCTGTGAACAGAGATGCCAGTAAGCAAGATACAGACCCGCTGTTGCAACTGTTTTCCTCATTATCCATTTCTCATTACTGAAAAATAAAAAATAAAAAAGGAGGTGAAAAGGTCTGAGATCTAGCTCAGCAGTAGAGCAACTCTCAGCACGCTGGAGGCCCTGGGATCCATCCCCAACACCCAAAATAGTAAAGGAAAAGATGATTGGCCTTGGTGCAGCTTAGCTGTAGAGCACTTGCCTCGTGCCCCGAGTTCCATCCCCAACTCAAAGTTTATGAACTATCACAAAGAATTCTCGAGAATGTCTATAAACACTGCCACCTGATCCTCGAACCAGTCAGTTCAGTACTTTTCCTAAGAGTGGGCCCAATACAGGAACCTAGGCACTAACGGTGACTTTGGCCAGTACTATGGGATGTCAGGTGGAGTTTTAACCAGACACTCATTCCTTATTACTTTCGGGTTCTTGGGCGGTAGGGAAGTTGCAGGCCATGGGGAAACGAAATACTGGATCTGTCTGTGTAGATTTAGACCTTTGGTGAGTTTGGCTTTGTCTTTGGGGGGAAGCAGCAGGGATAATAGGGTGCTATTTGGATCTGAGCTTCCTTCCTGTCGCTGTCCAGCCTAGTTTTGCAGACGTGCAGAACAGTCTTGGTCCAGCAGGGGGCGCGCCACCGCCTGTTTTAGATGCTTTCGCCTCTCCGACAACACATTCCCACAATCTGAGAACCCAGCAGCAAGCATGGCTCTCTCTCTCTCTTTTTTTCCTTCCATCTCTGCTAACAGCCAGGAAGCCGATCACAATCTCTGCACACGTCTGGCCTCGGGCTATCAGAGGCTGCCAAGGCACACGCTCAGGCTTTCTTTATCGTTTTTTACATAAAAGCAGACCCTTACACCTCACTACACCAGGGGCATCTAAGCCACTTTTTCCTAGACTTCTAAATTGGAAAACCCTCTTCCCAGCTGCGCTGTGCTCTGCAGGCCCCACTGGCAGCGGGTGGGGCGCCTCTCCCGAGCCTGACATGAGCTCTTGTCCACTGTGCCTCCTCCAACCTTCCATAGCCTTCACTGTGTGGGTGGGTGGACCCAGTGGGCACAGCCACTAGGGGCATCTTCTGTTCTCCGTGTCCAGCAGTCAACACAGTGTCTGAAAGGGACACCCCAGAAACACTCAATGAGTACAGTCTCATAACTCATGCAAATCCAAGTTTAGCCCCCCCCCCCAGCCCCTCATGCACAGAGAATGCTCTCCGTGCCAAGCACTGGGTAATCGGACATAAAAGACACCAGAAGGACAGACATGAATCTGGGCCACTTGAATTTTCAGCTTCCTCTGGGTTCATAGTTAAAACTTCACACCCTTCGCACAGCAAAGTTGCCGGCGGGCTGAACTAACTACGACGCCTCTCTTCCCCCCTTCTCCCCCCCCCCCCCCCGCCCCTGAAATTCAACCCCAGTGAACTTGACTCCCAACCTTTCCTCGGGTTCTGTTCCTTTGAAGCCCCAGCAAATGCTCTACCTCCGATCTTTCCGATGAAACCAGACCGCCTCGCCAAGGTCAAGGCTGATTGTGCTCAGGGTTTGTCTGATGCATCAGAGTTTAGTTTCCTCACGTTGGGAAAAGAGAAAGTAACTCACTGATGATAGTTTGTGCTCTCAAGTCTAAGGGGGCGAGGCTTTCCTCCCCCACCCCCACCCCCTCTCGCCGCCGTGGGTAGTGTTCTTTGGTTTGGTTTGGTTGAGACACGATCTCGTTCTGTGTGCCAGACCAGCCTTGAATTGGTAACAATGTTCCCGCCTCGCCTGAGCTTTTCCCGGGGGGGGGGGGGGGGGGACACCACCACACACCCAGCTTGTGGGTTTGATGTTGCAGAATCTGAGTCCAGGCTTGGTGTCCCCTGCTTTCACCTCTACAGGCTAATAACTGCTCTCAGGAACAGGAAATAGAGAAGTGCGCGCTCCCTGTGAGGGCCCGCAGCATAGACACAGCCCACAGACAGGCATTTCCCGCAGATGAACAAATGTCTGCAGATGAGCTTTGGGGTGGGAGGAAGCGCTATCATGATGGCCTGGAGCAACTCCGACTCGTTTCTAGAGCAGAGTCAGTGTTTGGGAAATGGCTTTATGCAAAAAAAGCCTGCCATCTGAAAAAGGCCAGAGCAGGAATCGAAGAAAAGGATCCCAAGTGCTTTTCCTCCTTCACTCTTGGAACAACAAAACCAATCATTTGATCTTTACAATTTCAGAGTATGGAGATTTTACCCCAACTAAATGCTTTGTTTCTCTGGTTGCCCTTGTTTTTCAAGCACACAATTGCACCAGCTACAGCTGTGTGCACTGGTGTGAGTCAAATTCTATCTGTCATTTGGATTATATGTCTCCCCTCCACAGCCCCCAGCAAGGGTCCCAGGGAACGCAATTAAACCGCTCACTGGATGGTTCACGGAGCAATTCTATCAAACCTTTGAAGAGAATATAATACTAAGGATTGCTTAAAATGTTATAGACTGTAGAGAAAGGAACACGCGAGCACAGGGCTGATGCCAAACTCAACAAAGACTTCCAAAACTATGACTGTGAATTAACTCACTAATTAATAGCAGTGTAAAAAAATGTACAAATAAACATTAATGTATATTATAACTGAAAATATTATAATTAATTTATGATATTTATATAATATTTTTCCGGGAATTCAAGGATGGTTTATCATAGTAAACTACTACCGTTGCTTGCAACTTCTGGTGATGGTAGACTAAATTATTTGGTGTTTTGTTTCACTTGTGTGTGTGTGTGTGTGTGTGTGTGTGTGTGTGTTTATTTTATTTTATTTTATTTTTTTCAAGACAGGGTTTCTCTGTGTAGTCTTGGCTGTCCTGGACTCCCTTTGTAGGCCAGGCTGGCCTCGAACTCACAGCGATCCACCTGCCTCTGCCTCCCGAGTGCTGGGATTAAAGGTGTGTACCACTATCGCCCGTTGTTTCACTTTTGTTTGACTTTTTTAGTTATTGATGTTGATTTTTTTTTTGGCATTGCTGAACTTTGAACCTAGGACCTTGTGTATGCCAGGCAGGTGTCCTACCACTGAGCTATGTCACAGCCCACTTGGATAATTCACAAAAGCCTTTTCTATGTGTGAAAGGTTGGGAATTCACTTTGGTGACTAGAGGACCTGGTGTACTCTTTCCAGCAATGTTGGATAAGATTCTAAACTATGTCAGATCTTGTTACACAAGCCTGTAAACCTAGCTCTCAGAAGGCAGGGCGGGAGGACTGTGAGTTCAAGGCCCACTTCAGCTCCATAGTAGACTCATGGCCACCCTTGCCACCATGTCTAATGGTGTGAGCTCAGTTCCCAGGACCCACATGGTGGAAGGAGAGAACTGACTCCCACTAATTATTTTCTGGCCACCTCCACATGTGTACCATGGCACAGGGGCAGGGGCACACACACACACATACACACATGTACACACACACACACACACACACACACACACACACACTAAGTAAATTAAATAAATGTAATTTAAAAAAATTTTTTGAGACAAGGTTTCTCTGTGTAGCCTTGGTTGACCTGGACTCACTTTGTAGACCAGGCTGGCCTCGAACTCACAGAGATCTGCCTGCCTCTGCCTCCCGAGTGCTGGGATTACAGGTATGTGCCACCCACGCCTAGCTGTAATTTAAATTTTTTAAATGAAGATGTATGGTAACAGCAAACCCAAGCTACAGCTGGATTAAAAGCAGAGGTGAGATAAAGACGTTCTGTTGTTTGTAGGAAATGGAACCAGAGATAATCATATTACTGAATTAAGTCTGCCTCAGAAAGACAAAGTTTTCTGTCATTTGTACTTTGTTATTTAATTTTTTAAAGATTTATTGATTATTATGTACACAGTGTTCTACCTGCATGTACACCTGCAGGCCAGAAGAGGGCATCAGATCACATTATAGATAGCTGTGTGCCACCGTGTGGTTGCTGGGATCTGAACTCAGGACCTTTGGGAGAACAGGTGGCGCTCTTGACCACTGAGCCATCTCTCCAGCCCTGTACTTTGTTGTTTTATACAGATGCATCATGTCATGCACAACACGGAGACTGAAGGGAAGCTGTCTAGGGGGAAAGGGAACTAAAAGGAGGAAAGAAAAGGGGCACAAAAAGGAGGGTAGTGGACATCAGGGGAGCATGCACTAAACACTAGTATAAAATTAAAAATTAAAAACTTATTGTTGTGAGTTCCAGGCCAGCCTGGTCTACAAAAGTGAGTCCAGGGTAGCCAGGGCTGTTACACAGAGGAACTCTGTCTTGAAAAACCTTTAAAAAAAATAAATAAAATAAAAATAAAAACTTTTTAAAAGGGGAGAGAGGCTGGAGAGGTGGCTCAGTGGTTAGAGCTCTTGTTGCTCTTTCAGAAGATGAAAATTCAGCTGGGTAACAACTGCCTCCAACTCCAGCTCCTGGGAGTCTGGCAGCCTCTTCTGACCTCCACAGGCACCCACACACATATGCACGTAACAAAGAAATAAACACATGCACATAAATCAATAAATAATAAAACAAATCTTAAAAAAAAAAAGATGGAGAACTGGACACACAGCTCACAACTTTAATCCCAGCACTTGGGAGGCAGAGGCAAGAGACTTTCTGTGAGTTTGAGGCCAGCCTGGTCTACATAGTGAGTTCTAGACCAGCCGAGACTGCATAGGGAAACCGTGGTGGCTTGAGTGACAATGGCTCCCACAGGCCCATACAAAGTGGCACGATTGTGAGGTGTGGCCTTCTTGGAGTAGGTGTGGTGTTGCTGGAGGAAATGTGTCACTCGGGGAGGGCTTGGGGGTCTCAGATGCTCCAGCCAGGGCCTGTGTGGCACTCATTCTCTTCCGGCTGCCTGCTGAGCTGGGTGTAGACTCTCTGCCCCATCTCCAGCACCACATCGGTCTGCGTGCGGCCATGCTTCCTGCTATAAAGATAATGGATTAAAGCTCTGAAACTGTAAGCCAGCCCCGATTCAATGTGTCCCTTTGTAAGAGTTGCCATGGTCTTGGTGTCTGTTCACAGCAGTAGAAACCCTACCAACTACGACAGCCCCAATAGGCTCACAAGCTTGATTCTGGTCCTTCCCGGTCGGTGGGCGGGGTTAGGAGGTGTGGCCTCGTTGGAGGAGGTGTGTCACCGGGGGCGAGCTTTGGGATTTAAGAAGCCCTTGGCAGGCCCAGGCTTTCTCTGCTATCTGCAGATCAAGCGGTAAGATCTCAGCTACTGCTCGGTACCATGGCTGTCTGCTGCGCATGCTCCCCACCATCTCCGCCACGAAGCTCAGGGGCCAACCCTCTAAAACTATAAGCAACCCCCCCCCAAGCACGCAATTAAATGCTTTCAATCTGTAAGCTGCCTTGGTCGTGGTGTTTTGTCCTGACAATAGAGCAGTCACTAAGACAGACCCTATCTCAACAACGTAAACACAAATTTAAAAAAAAAAAAAAAAAGAGGGGGAAAACCAATTACTCAAAGTGTGTACACTTAGAATTCTCTAGAAGGGTAAGATACAAGGTTGTGGCGCCTGGGAAGTGAGTGACGTGCAAGCAGTGAGAGTTTTTACGACGTGCTTTGGTTGAGTTTGACACCCTGTGGGTGTCGTATCTTCGGCAGCTGCCAGCGTGACCCTCAGTGTCTCAGCGCAGTGTTCTTACCTGCTTTTAAAGCAGAGATGAACCATATTTCCCAACAACCAGAAGACGCTGCCATGAAACAGGGTCTCTTTTAGCCAAAGGCATCGATTGCTTTTATCACCATCTGGGCTCGATGGCTCAGAGTTTATGATGGAGAATGGGACATTGGTCTCTCTTAACTGTTGCCTCTTTAATTTAAAATTTTTTTTTCTTTAGGTTGGGGGGGTCTCAGTACATAACCTTGACTGGCCTAGAACTCACAATGTAGACCAGGTTGGCCTTAAACTCACAGAGATATCCTGCAGCTGCCTTCTGGGTGCTGGGATTAAAGGCGTGCGTGGTGACTTTACAGTTTCTTAAATTGTGGTAAAGCATGTGTAGAGACTGGCAATGTCATTCCTTAGCGCCAAATAAAACCAGGTTCCATAGTGCATGTCTACTTGAAATCATGAGTTCAAGGCCAGCCTTGGCCACATAGTGAACTCTAGGCAAGGGTATAGACTAAGATCCTGTTTCAAAAAGAAAAAGAAAAAAAGACGCCGGGCGTGGTGGCGCACGCCTTTAATCCTAGCACTCGGGAGGCAGAGGCAGGCGGATCGCCGTGAGTTCGAGGCCAGCCTGCTCTGCAAAGCGAGTCCAGGACAGCCAAGGCTACACAGAGAAACCCTGTCTTAAAAAAAAAAAAAGACATACACTCGATCATTGAGCTCAGTTTTAACCATGTGTATACAACACTCGGGAGGCAGAGGCAGAGGATCTCTGAGTTTGAGGCCAGCCTGGTCTACAAAGCAAGTTCCAGGACATCCAGGGCTACATACAAAGAACCACTGTCTTGGACGGGAAGAGTGTACAGTTTAGTGATGTTAAGTACACTCACAATATTAAGCAGCATTAAGTTAAAAAGTAAATAAATCTTTTTATTAAAAATGCATTACAAGCTAGGCATGGTAACACACATCTCTAGGAACAGCCGTGTTGAGGATTGCACGCTGAAACTCCAAACTCCTTTCCCTCCTACTCACCTTTGGCCATTTAGTTCCTGGTAACCGTAATTTCTGAAAAGAATGTGCTCACTCTAAGGATCTCCTGAAAGTGGGGATCACACAATGTCTGTTCTTTGTGTCTGACACATTTCATTTAATAATATTCCAAAGGCTCGTCCATGTCATTGCACACATCAGAGGCTTGTTCCTTACTTATGGCTGAGTAATATTCTATTGTACTGTATCCTTTTTTTTTTTTAAACTTTTTTATATTTATTTATCTATTTTATGAGAGCTCTATCTGCAGGCCAGAAGGGGGCACCAGATCACATTACAGGTGGTGTGAACCCCCATGTGGTTGCTGGGAATTGAACTCATGACCTCTGGAAGAGCAGCCAGTGCTCTTAACCTCTGAGCCATCTCTCCGGCCCTCTTTTTTTTTTTTTTTTCATTCATCTGCTGATGGATATTTGGATTGTCTCCACTGTTAACCTCTTGTGAATAATGTTGCTGTGGATATTGAATCACCCTTGCACAAGTATCTGTTTGATTTCCAAATCTTTGGGATATGTGTATTTGAGAGTGCATGTGGTATATAGACACATATAGGCAGAAAAAAAAATAACCCAAACATATAAAATAAATAAATCTGAAAAAGTTTTTTAAAAAAGTAAATAAATCTTTTTATTAAAAATGCATTACAAGCTAGACATGGTGACACACACCTTTAACAGTAGAACTTAGGAGGCAGAGGCAGGCAGATCTCTGTGAGTTCAAGGCCAGTCTGGTCTACACAGAGAGATCCTGTCACAAACAAAAAACAAAACAAAAAAAACTAAAGCAAACAAACAAAAAAAGCAACAACAAAAACCCACTACAGCCTAATGGCCACAGGCTTTAATATTTCACTATTGCTCCTTTGTTTCTACAAGTAAACCTGTGTGTTTGTATCTCATGTCAAGCTGAGGCCCATGGATTTCAAAGGCCACCTGACACCCACCCCTTCCCTGGCTTGCAGAGAAAGAACAGATGGCCTGCAGCGCCCACCTGCCAGTAAGTAAACAGTAAGCAGAGCCATGCTCCGAACGTCACAGGTTTGGTTGCCTTTGGCGCCTTGTGAAATTGGCCTGTGGGGACACTAACACGGCTGTTTGCTAATCAGAATTCTGGAAAGGACTGCAAGCTCAAAGATTCGCTATTCCGTCTGACCTCCGGGAGGGCTTTTGGGAAGGGCACTGACGCTGCCATTCTGAAAATGACAAAGTCTCGGTCTGCCTGCCTCCTTCCCTGGCAGCCGCTTCTCCTCGCTCCAGCGCTTAGCCTGGCTGTTTCCAAGGCTGCCTCCCTTCGTACAGTGGGTCGCTCTTACATTGCCACCACCATCAGTCACTCAACAGGCTGTCAAAGTGTCTTCAGCACGTGCGTGGCTGCTCCACATCCACCACGACTGAGCTTCCGCCTGGCGGGCAGATGGCAGAGCAGGGCTCATCTAGAGCTAGTCCAATGCCGGGCGTGGTGGCGCACACCTTTAATCTCAGCTCTCCGAGAGGCAGGGGCAGGCGGATCGCTGTGAGTTCGAGGCCAGCCTGGTCTACAAAGCGAGTCTAAGACAGCCAAGGCTACACAGAGAAACCCTGTCTTGAAAAAAACAAAACAGAACAAACAAACAAACAAACAAAGCTAGCAAGAATGGCAAGCCAGGGCCTGGAGAGATGGCTCAGAGGTTAAGGGCACTGACTGCTCTTCCAGAGGTTCTGAGTTCAATTCCCAGCAACCACACAGGGTGGCTCACAACCATCTATAATGTGATCTGGTGCCCTCTTCTGGCCTGCAAGTGTACATGCAGGCAGAGCACTGTATACATAATAATAAATTAATTAATTAATTAAAAAAAGAATGGCAAGCCAGCTTAGTTCAATTCACATATTTTCCTTTTTAAAAATTTACATTTTTAAAAATTTATTGATTGATTGATTGATTGATTGATTGATTGCAGGGTGCAGAGGACACCTTTCTGGGGTCAGTTCTCTCTCTCTACTGTGTGGGCCCCAGGAATGGAGCTTAGCTCTTCAGTCTTGGTGGCAACCCCCTTTACCCACTGAGGCATCTCACCGACCCCTAATCCACACATTCTCATTCGCCATCCTCCTCCTCCTCCTCTGGCAAGACCGCTCTGGTTTCTCATGGAGAAATCAACTTTCCCAGTTAATAAGCCCTGCAGTGGAGGCACAGTTAACCCCACCCCCAGCCCCACAGCTGAATCCTGATTGGCCTAAGACAGTGCCCTACCCTTTGACTATGGTGACTGGTTTTAAAATGACACTTAACCCCTGAGCCATCTCTCCAGCCCTTTAAACACCAAAGCCAGGAGTTTGGTTTGGTTCCCAGCACCCACGCCAGGTGGCTCCCTACCACCTGTAACTCCAGCTCCAGGAAATCTGATACTTTGGCATCAGTAGGCAAGGTGCGCGCACGAGTTATAGTCAAAATAATAAAAATAAAAAATAAAAGAACACTTAGCTGGGCGTTGGTGGCACATGTCTTTAATCCCAGTACTTGGGAGGCAGAGGCAGGTGGGTCTCTGTGAGTTCAAGGCCAGCCTGGTCTACAAAGGGAGTTCCAGGACAGGCAAGGCTACACAGAGAAACCCTGTCTCAAAAAAGAACAAAAAATAAAAAATAAAATAGCCGAGCGGTAGTGGCACACACCTTTAATCCCAGCACCTGGGAGGCAGAGGCAGGTGGATCGCTGTGAGTTCGAGGCCAACCTGGTCTACAAGTGAGTCCAGGACAGCCAAGGCTACACAGAGACACCTGTCTCGAAAAACCAAAAAATAAAAAATAAATAAAATAAAAAGATAATTAATTCAAGCCAGTAAGAGGAAAACAAATGGAAAGCGGTGTTGTTGAGAATGGAAAGCCTCTTTGTGGAAAGTGTGCCAATAGGAAATGAGGCAAGCCTCGGGTAGAGGCTCATGTCTTAGATCCAAGCCCTCAGGAGGCACAGGCAGGTGTGAGTTGGAGGTTACTTGGTCTCCATGGTGAGTTCTGGGACAGCCAGGATGGTGTAGAGAGACTCTGTCTTAAATACAGAAAAGACAAGACAAAGAAAGGGCACAGCAAAAGAAAATGGAGGGGGGGGGCGGGGGTAGTCCAAACTCTCTCTGCGTTTAAGGCTTACCCAGAATTGAAGGCAAAGAGCCAGGCACACTCTCTCTCTCTCTCTCTCTCTCTCTCTCTCACACACACACACACACACACACACACACACACACACACACACACTGTCATTATTATTGTTTAACTGTGGGACTCTGCTGGATGAGGTCACAGTCTGACTTTCCCGGAGAGCCGTTTTGCGCTCGCTCTGTGAAGGCGGACTCTCTTTTCTTATCGGGGTTCTCACTCACCTGACCTGGTAACCTCAGATTTTGTAAGGAGTGTCGCATAGCCCTAAAGGAAAATTACTACAGGCTGGACTCTTTCCTGATAAGGAGCTTCCACAAGCACTGGGAATTCCTGGAAGTGCCCCACACTATGCTGAGATCCTAGCCTCCAGCAAATGACCTTTAATTGTAGATAGATGTTATCCCTCATACACAGGATAATTAGGCAATGTTTTCTCCATCCTGTGCTAGGAGTGTAGGTACTATACACACACACACACACACACACACACACACACACACACACACACACATACACACACATATAATATCCTGGCACCCTTAGCCCTAGCAAATCAGACACATTCAAAACCCCTCCCCACTGCCTAAGGTTTATAAATAAAGGCTGGCTGGCTTGCTGCTGGCTTGCTCCATAGAGCTCTCTTGCCCGCCAGTCATCTACCATGACCCTCTGAGACTGTATTTATTCCCTGGGGTGAGGGGGTACCCACTGGATGCCCCTGATCAGGCAGCAATGGCGGGACTGCCTTTGCAGCCACTGGGGCCTGCTCCACCACTGCCGCTAGCTCCATGCTGACCACCGGTGAAGCACTGCTGGGCCTGAGTCTCACGGGACCTGGGACCTGCCTGCCTGCGGGTCTCTGCTGCTGTACTTGGTGCAGTTCAAAGAGCTGACATCATGGGCTTATGGGGATCTCGGGTCTCCATTGCCTTTTGAGACCTGCAGTCTCATTCTGAAAAGAGCTAAGTGGAAAACTCATTTCCCCACCCTCATCTTCCCCCCCCCCCCCCAGGAGGCTGGGAACCTGGCCTAGTGCCCCTGTGACAGGCCTCACCCTAAAGCACTCTAGCCTCCCCTGAGGGAGAAACGGGCCCTTTGATCCCAAGGTTCATCCATTCTCATCAGGAAGCCAGCAGTGCCTGGACCAGCCTGCAGGACATGGGACCCAGGCCACCCATCCGCTGGCCACTGAACATTTAATTATTTTATTTAGGCTTTTGAGAAGGGGGTGAACTCCCATCACACCCAGCTTCCAAGCCATAGAAATGTATTTTTAAGTAAAAGGGAGAGAGACAGACAGACAGACAGACAGACAGACAGACAGACACTATGCTATAGGTCTCAAGATCTGTTTCATTGTTCAGTTTCCTCTGAGGCAGCTGAATGACCCCTGGGCTTGGGATCTGAAAGGGATTATCAACTTCTAGCACTGTCATCAACCCTTTGGAACTGGGCTTCATACTGGGGGCAGGGCTCCTGACACAGGACTGTCTGAGCAGTGTGCTCAACGTCCTCAGCTGTCACTCCTCTAGGTGATGTTGTCTTTCTAAGTCTCTGTGGCTGTCTACACACTCAGCACAGGCCTTTAGCACTGTAGCACTACAGGCTCCCATCATAGCCGATGTGACCACACATGTCAGTGGTGCCCTAATCCAGCATTTGAGTAGTAGACTGAGGCAAGCGGATCTCTATGAGTCCAAGGATAACTTGGCTTGCAACACAGTGAGTTCCAGCTGGGCATGATGGCACACGCCTTTAATCCTAGCACTCAGGAGGCAGAGGCAAGCGGATCCCTGTGAGTTCGAGGCCAGCCTGGTCTACAGAGCAAGTCCAGGACAGCCAAGGCTACACAGAGAAACCCTGTCTCGAAAAAACAAGCAAACAAAAAAACAAACAACGCAATGAGTTCCAGGCCAGCCATAGGCTATATGACGAGACCCTGACCAAAGAGGAAGAGGAAGAGGAGGAGGAAGAGGAGGAGGAAAAAACAACTTGAATTTCCTCTGTGAACAGGTAAGATGAGGCTCCCATGCCACTAAGTGATATGTTCATATTTTTGCTTGTTTATTCTTATCTTTTAGAAGATTGTTTATGTAATGACTTTGTGTGCACACACTTGTACATGCGCATAGAGGCCACAAGAGGGCGTGGTGTCTCTCCATCACACCTCCCTATTTTTTTTAGAGTTGCGATCTCTCCCTGGACCCATTGCTGTCTTCTCCACGAGGCTGAAAGCCAGCAAAACTGAGCTGCCCTTGTGGAGACTGCTATTAAAAATAAACAGAGTGAGATGCAACCAATCTGATATGGAGAGATTTATTGTAGGGGAGGGAAGGAAGGGGGAGGGGCACCCCAGGGGGACACAGAGAGAGAAAGAGACGAAGTGGCAGGTTGGCTCTTTTATAGTCTGGCACACCCTTGTCAGCGGCAGGCAATGACATCATAGGTTGCTAAGCAACCTAAAGGCAGGCTAGTGGAGTTATGTATAGGCTAACAGAGACCCCATTTCCTAGGGCATACATCTTTATAGCTGACATAACACATTACTCTTAAAATGTGGGTGCCACCTGAAGCACCTCATGTACACGAGGAAGAAGCAGGCAGATCTCTGTGAGTTGGAGGCTAGCCTGGTCTACATAGAGAGTTCAGGCCAGCCAGAACTACACAATGAGACTCAGTCTCAAATAGGAAAAAAAAACTTTTTTTATTATGTATATGAGTGCTTTGCCTGGACGTTTGTAGCTATGTGTGAGCTCAGTACCTGCAGAGTCCAGAAGAGGGTGTTAGAATCCCTGGATTGGTTACAAATGGTCCTGATCCACCATGTGGGTGCTGGGAACAGAACCCAGGTCCTCTGCAAGAGCAGCAAGTGTTCTTAACCGCTGAGCCACCTCTCCACCCCAAGGTAATATATTTATTTGAATGTGCACTCAGCATGTAGGTGTTCACATAGGCAGACAGCAAATGTGTTCCTGTTTGTCATACTTGTATGTGACAACTCTGCAAGATGCTCGGTAAATAAAAGTGTAGTCCGTAAATAAATGCACAGGTGATTTGTGGATTTTACACACACACACTACACAGGTGCCTGAAGTCTGGGAAGAGCTGGCAAATACAACACTTTAGGGAAGAGGCTTAAGCCAGGGACTTGCCTATAATGCAGACATTCCAGGCCCTCTGATTGCCAAGGAAATCCTAAGTCAGACTTCACAGAGCGTGGCTCTCGGCCCCTATGCCTCTGTGAAGACTTCAGGGTGTGTTCTCACAAAGCCTGGAGTGATAGAACGTGAGGGAGGGCAGGCCTGGGCCAGCCTGCCATATAGATAACAACAGCTTTCCGCTGAGTAATGTGTGAGTTAACCTGACGGAGAACAAGAGCTCTTCTTTGAGCAGAGAAAAGTGAGATCTTTGAGGTCAAGTCAACATTCTGTCATCTTGAATACTAATTGGAAAAATTCACCATACATTTCTAATATGAAAAAAACCTTATTTTCTAGTTTTGTCTATTGAGACAACCCAGCAGAAATAAGCACCTCTAATCTCCTGGCTGATGTCTCTGAAATTCATGTGTCATTTAAAAAATACCAGGGTTCTTTTGAGAATGGGGGATGTTTGGTCTGTACAGAAAACATACAAGATAAGCTAGGAACATCTTGCCAAACCAGAAAGCCAATGACAAAGCTACTGGGTGACACAAAGGGCCTTGAATGTCAATTTAGAAAGTTCTCACTAGCCAGGCTCAGTGGAACACGCCTGTAACCCCTGACTCTGGGAGGCAGAGGCAAGACGAGTGTTGTGAGTTCGAGGCTAGCCTGGTCTAGCCAAGGATGGAACAGTACAAACTTAAATCAGGAACAAAGCATTTAAATACATTTTAGTGACCAAGTTATTATTATAGTAAAAACAATTCAGAACAAAAGAAAACCTCACTGGCTGTCTTTCAGGAATACTAATGAACCAAGTCATTGTCTTTTAATTTAATTTATTTATTTTATTTTTTAAAAAGATTTATTTTTTTATTATGTATGTAGTGTTCTGCCTGCATGTACACCTGCACACCAGAAGAGGGCATCAGATCACAGTATAGATGGCTATGAGCCATCATATGGTTGCTGGGAATTGAACTCAGAACCTTTGAAAGTGCAGCCAGTACTCTTAACCTCTGAGCCATCTCTCCAGCCCTTATTTTGTTTTTTTGAGTTAGAGTTTCTCTGTGTAGCCTTGGCTGTCCTGGACTCACTCTGTAGACCAGGCTGGCCTTGAACTCACAGAGATCTGCCTGTCTCTGCCTCCCTGAGTGCTGGGATTAAAGGCGTGCACCACCGCTGCCCAGCTAGGATAGGGTATCAAAAAAAAAAATTAAAAAAAAAAAGCATTTAATTAGGAGCTTGAATACAGTTTCAGAGGGTTGGTCTATCTTTTTTGTTTGTTTGTTTGGTTGGTTTGGTTTGGTTTTTCCAGACAGGGTTTTTCTGTGTAGCCTTGGCTGTCCTGGACTTGCTTTGTAGCCCTGGCCGGCCTTGAACTCACAGCGATCCTGCCTGCCTATGCCTCCCGAGTGCTGGGATTAAAGGCATGCGCCACCACGCCCGGCGAGGGTTAGTCTATCTTCATCATGTTGGGGAGCATAGCTGAAGGCACGGGGCTGAGAAGGAGATGAGAGCTTTAAATTCTGATTTGCAGGCAGCAATGTCGGGTGGGGAGGGGGAGAGAAAGAGAGAGAGAGAGAGAGAGAGAGAGAGAGAGAGAGATGTGGGCTTTGGAAACCTCCTCCAAGCCCACCCCTATCAATAGGCCCCCTGCGTATCTACTCCAACAAGACCACACCTCCTAATTCTTCTAATCCTTCTCAAACACTTCCACTCCCTGAGGATTAGGGATTCGTATATGATCCTATGGGAGTCGTTCTCATGCAAACCGCCACAATGGGTTTTGCAGAGGGGTCTCATCAGATGCAGATTAACATGGCGAAGGGTGGCATGGGATACAGGAGAGGAGCTGGGGAAAGGACAGTGAAGAGCAACATTGTAGATATAGCAGAAAGAGCATGGGGACATTGGAGGGTGTGGCAGTGAGGAGAGTAAAGCAGAGCTGGGACAAGGACTTAGAATAAGAGGGAGAGAGACAGAGGGAAAACCAATAGAGAGGGTTTGTTTTGGTTTGTTTTGGTTTGGTTTGGGGTTTTTTTTGTTTTGTTTTGTTCTTTTTGTTTTGTTTTGTTTTTTGAGACAAGGTTTCTCTGTGTAGCCTTGGCTGTCCTGGACTCACTTTGTAGACCAGGCTGGCCTGGAACTCACAGAGAACTGCCTGCCTCTGCCTCCAAGTGCTGGGATTAAAGGTGTGCGCCACCAGGCCCAGCTGGGCTTATTTCTTTTACAGTCTTCTTCTTTGTTTTATTTTATTTTTTAAGACAGTGTCTCACTATGCAGGTCTAGCTGGCCTGGATCTCATTATGTAGACCAGGCTGGCCTCAAATCCACAGCTCCTCTAGAGTGCTAAGAATAAAGGCAGGCACCATGCTGGGCTGTCAGAGACTTCTAAATAAACTCCTGCCTCTTCCTCTGTGTTATCTTGGCTGTCCTGAACTCTCTTGGCTGTCCTGAACTCTGCAGACCAGGCTCAGAGGATCCTCCTGCCTCTGCCTCCCAAGTGCTGGGATTAAAGATGTGCTTCACCACATCTAAACAACATTTTTAAAGGTCCTCAAAGATGGGGCCTGGCAGTGTGGTGGTACACGTCTTTAACCTCAGCTCTTGGCAGGAAGAAGCAGGAGGATCAGGAGAGAGAGAGAGAGAGAGAGAGAGAGAGAGAGAGAGAGAGAGAGAGAGGAGCTGGGAGCATTTATCAACTGATGCCTATTTCATGAGAACTTTTCCAAGGAAGTTTCTAGCTGGGCTACTCTTGAGAACGTCATCATTTTGAGAAAAAAAAAAAATAAGAGAATGGAGCACAGCCAGGATGCCAGCACCGACCTTTAACCCCAGTACTTGGTATGGGAAATGTTTCTGTTTTCTATCAAAAGTAGCTAGCCCACCAAGGGCCAATATTGCATAAATCTCCCCCTCCTAGCAAAACTTTCATGTAAATCTTTTGTTTCCCCACCTGGTAAAACTTTTGTTTAGACGACACATCCTCCACTCCATTCGAGCTGTGATCCCCTGTCCCCTTCCTTCATTTGCTTTTCCTTTCTCCTTCTCCTTCTCCTTCTTCTTCTTCTTCTTCTTTCCAGACAGGGTTTCTCTGTGTAGCCTTGGCTGTCTTGAACTCGCTTTGTAGACCAGGCTGGCCTCGAACTCACAGCGATTGCCTGCCTCTGCCTCCCGAGGGCTGGGATTAAAGGCGTGCGCCACCACCCCGCTTCATTGAGTCTTTTAAAACTAGGTAATCTGGAAAGAATGTGAGGGTGGTCTCTAGCTACTGGGGGGAAGTCATCACCTGTGTTAGAATAAAAACCAAGTGACCTTCCTGCCCCACTGTTCTTGCATGATTTTTGAAAAAAGAAATGGTCTTGCCTAGCTACTTTCATTTTGTTCCTGTATTCATTTGTATAATACCAAGATTGCTTACGTATTGTTTCAAACATCAGAAGGCAGAGGCAGGTGGATCACTGTGAGTTCAAAGCCAGCCTGGTCTACATAGTGAGTTCCAGAACAAGGGAGGCATACAAAGTAGGATCCAGTCCCAAACAAAAGAGAATATTCCCCCAACACACACACACACACACACACACACACACACACACACACGGTATGGTGGGGGGTTACATTTGAGGTGAGGATACCAGCAGTCCATAGGGGAGCTGTCTACCCTAACTGCAGCAAAGACCCCCAGATACACTAAGAAGAGGTGACATATGACATAAAATTATCTCCTATAGAGAGGTATTTAGGTTGAAATTTGAATGGGTGCAGCACGCATAAGCATTTCAAGAACTGACGTTGGGGGAAACAAGCTGGCTTTGGAGCATTCACAGGGAAGGATCTGCTATGCCTGGGTAGGAAGTGTAAACCTTGTTTGTGTGAGCCTAGGGCCTCCTGGGCTCTCAGTGTGTCTTCCCTAGGAGAACGAACGGAAATGACGGATGCCTCTGGACCACGCAAATGCAAAGCTGCTGGGATTCAGAACATAGCAGGCTAGCTAGCTATGTGACCTTTAACCTCTGTGACCTTTCATCTCCTTCCTCTCTCTCTCTCTCTCTCTCTCTCTCTCTCTCTCTCTCTCTCTCTCTCTCTCTCTCTCGGAAGCAACAATGACTCCTTCTTTGTAGAGTTGTTGTGAGGAATCAGACAAGATCAAAGCTGCTTGTTAACTAGAATTGTGACCTTAGCAAATGTTAGCCGCCCTAACTCACACCCCATGAAACCCAGAGCCAGATAACAAAGCTGAACTGTACTACTCACCAACTAGAGACAAGGAAGGCTGCTCCCGGGATCTGTTTACCGAAGATGTATGCTGCAATGCCTAGCTATATGGGTCCTAGCGGGAGAAATTACAGGTTTCCGTAACAACTTCCTCGAGCCAAAAGGAAATCATAGCACTGCTTTAATTAAAGGACAGAGTTGGAAGTCTCTTCCCTGGGAGTTTAGACATTCAGAAATTGATGTTTATAGTAACTTAAGAGTTTTTCTCTTTCCTTGCCCATTTCAGCAGATGCACTTCAAGATCTTTGGATCGATATGCTATTGACTAGGGTCATTCATCACTACTGGAGTCCTAACAGAGGCCGTGATGGCTATAGATTCTCAGGGGCTGTTTCTGACCTGGCTGCTTGCTGGGATGGGGAGAGCCTCAGCCCTCCCAGTAGACAACGGAGGTTGTAGTGGCCTCCCAGGCTTTAGATTACAGAGCTAAGGGGAGAGAGAATGTAGCCGTGTGAAGAACGTGGTGAAGGGTTTCAAAATCATCCCAACTAAGCCAGGCGTGGTGGCGCATGCCTGTAATCCCAGCACTCGGGAGGCAGAGGCAGGCGGATCACTGTGAGTTCGAGGCCAGCCTGGTCTACAAAGTGGGTCCAGGACAGCCAAGGCTACACAGAGAGACCCTGTCTCAAAAAACCAAAAAAAAAACCCCCCCCCCAAAAAAAGAAGAAGAAGAAGAAGAAGAAGAAGAAGAAGAAGAAGAAGAAGAAGAAGAAGAAGAAGAAAATCATCCCAACTGGGGGTTCTGAAATCAGTGTATTTTTAAAATACATTCAGGCTTAGTGGTGATGGCACACACCTTTAATTCCAGCACTCAGGAGGCAGAGGCAAGCGGATCGCTCTCTAAATTCGAGCAAGCTCTAAGACAGCCAAGGCTGTTAGACAGAGAAAAAGAGAACAGAAAACAAAAAAAACTTACCTTTTAAAAACAAAAACAAGATGCCCAGCCCCCTGTAATAGTCTGACACAAAGACAAATGCTATGACAATCCATCCCAGTAGCACACGAAATCAGAAAAAAGAAAGAAGAAAGAAAAAAAGAAAGAAAGAAAACAGAGAAGGAAGCCAGGAGCTGGGTGTGGTAGCGCACACCTTTAATCCCAGCACTCAGGAAGCAGAGGCAGGTAGATCGATATAAGTTCGAGGCCAGCTGGTGTACAATGGCTACACAGAGAAACCAGGTCTCGAAAAACCAAACCAAACAAACAAAAATGAAAAAGAAAAAGAAAAAAGAAAAAAAGAAAAGAAAAGAAAACAGGTAAAGAAGAGAGGATAATAAACACAGATTCACAGACTTTGACAAGAAAGAGGATTCTAGAGTGCTAAGCTTCTGCGGGGGAAAGCACATTTGGCCCAGTTCTGAAGGCTACAAAAAAAAAAAAGTCAAGCAGGAAAGGAAAGGGGTGTGTGTGTGTGTGTGTACCCCACACAGGGGCACATTCTGCCTGACCATTCTTTTATCGCTTTTCCCCTTCAACAAGGATTGGCCATCTCCATGTCACATTCTGCCAGAAGCAGCAGGAACACCAAGTGGAAAAGAAACCACCTCTGCTCTTGCGTGCTTTCTCAGAGGAAATACAAGATGTCACCGATTGTACTGGGTTGGAGGAGGCCCTGTGCAGGATCCTGTGGCAATGCAAGCATGCTGGGGAAGAGATGTCCACTGAGTTGGACATCTTCAGCTGCAGGGAGTTGTGGGGGTGGGGGTGAGTTTCAAGTGGAAAAACAACAGGCATAAAATAACTTTTAGGGGTGGGGTGGAGAATGGAGAGACGGCTCAATAATAAAGTGTAAAAGGAACTTTTTCCCCCCCGCCTGTTTCAATTGTTGCCTGGGAGGTTTACTGCCTCTGTCTGCTATCCTAGGCCTAGTTCCGGAAGCTTCTGGCCGCCGCACAATCTAACCTAGACCTACAACGTTTTCAGCTTCTGAGACTTACTGCTTACTAAGCTCACTCTTTCTTGTTCTTTCTGAGCTCTGGGCTGGCTGGTTCAACTCAGCTGTTCTGGCTCAACCGATTCTCCCAGCTGACTTATTCAATCTGGCTTCTCTCTCGGACCAGAATTGTTCTGTTTGGCCTCAAACTAACTCCAGCCATCGGTTCTCATCTTCTGGCTCCTTCTTATGCTCTGGCTCATTCGGTCTTCACCTGAGTTCTCTCTCTCTCTGCAACGTGTCTCTCTATTACTGTACCGGTAAAACTGCTTCCTCTCTCTCTGTTGATCCCTCAAGTAAGCTTCCCTCTGTTCTCCTGAGAGCCGAGCATATCCTATTCTGTCAAATCTTTCTCTGATTTGTCACTTTTTCTGCCCCTTAAGACATCACTTTCAAACGTGGGTACTTCTTTCTACAAAGTAACTTTACCTTCATTTGGGATTAAGGGCACGTACCACCTCACCTGGACCTAAGCTTTTCTTTATCTGAAACGTGCTCTATATCAGACTTGCCTTGAACTCAGTTCTGCTTGCCTCTGTTGCCTGGATTAAGGGCTTGTTTGTTTGTTTTTTGTTTTTTGTTTTTTTTCGAGACAGAGTTTCTCTGTGTTAGCCTTGGCTGTCCTGGACTCACTTTGTAGAGCAGGCTGGCCTCGAACTCACAGTGATCCGCCTGCCTCTGCTTCCTGAGTGCTGGGATTAAAGGCATGTGCCACCATGCCCGGCTAAAGGCTTCTTTGTAATCCAGCCAGATCACAGAGACCTAGAAGGTCTTTGGATGTGATCTCTTGCCAGAGCAGCCATGTTCTGAATTAACATTCCTCAACAATAAAGAGTCCCCCTCCCCCTTTCTTTAAAGGGCCTTTTTGGAGACTCTAACTCAGAGATCCACCTGCCTTGCTTTCTGAGTACTGGGATTCGATGTACGTACTACCATGCCCAGCCAAAAATAAATACTTATTTGTTTTTAAGGTAATTTTGGGGACACCACTGAATTGTTATTGAGTTTTTAAGGCTCAAGTACAGGAAGAAGGCAGAGACCAAACCTGGCAGGAACGCTTGTTCCGAGCTATGAGTCTAGACTCCACCCAGTGGGAGACAGTGAACCACTGAAGAGTTTGAACAAAAGCATTGACACGCTCTTGTTTGCGGCCAGCCAGCTGCAAGATGGTTCAGTTGATAATGTATTGGCCTCCAAAGCACGAGGGACTTGAGGTCAGACCCTAGTACTGATTTAAAACGTAGGGGAGAGCAACACAGGCATATGCGGGGGTTGTTTCCTGGCCTGGTGGCACATGTCTGTAATCCCAGCACTCGCGAGGCAGAGGCAGGCGGATCACTCTGCGTTCCAGGCCAGCCTGGTCTACAAAGAAGAGTTCAGGACCCTGTTTCGAAAAACAAAACAAAACAAAACAAAAAGAGCAGAAATTAGGAGCTGCTTCCTTGTCTCCAAATGTCCGCTGGAAGTAGGAAGTCACAGAGGAAGACAGCGGTCCTCCAACCTCTGCAAGAGCAAGGCGCTGGTCGGCAGAGTAGACATTCATCAGGCTTGAGCATGCGCTCACGTACACACGCGCGCACGCGCACACACATACACACACACACACACACACACACACACACACACACACACACACACACACAGACAAAGGGCATTTCTCAGAACCTGCAAGTATTAATTGAGGAGGACTGAAAAGATGGAGACAGAGGGTCCTATGCAGGTGGTTCAGGTGACAGGTGAGTGCCAGGAAGCCGGAAAGAAGTCCCCCCTTGCTTTAGCTCCAGTTCCCAAAGCGAGAAATGAAAGGGAGACTTGCCAGCTCTGGAGTCACTTTGCTCTGAATAGTATCAATTTCCTCACCCTTGAAATGAAGGAACCCACGAATCACCGATAAGGTCTCTGCTCTCTAGCAAGCACCAGACAGTGTATCAAGGCATCTCTGCAGGCTGTCACCCTCGCCAGAGAGGGTGGCGCTGGAGTCCCCACGTTGCCCACTCGTGCCTTTTCTCAGCTTTTTTTGTTCTCCCACCCTGAAAGGCGCTGTCTGAGGTGGAGTGGAAGGCTAGCTACTAGACGTAGGCCTCTGCGACTATGGCTTGACTCAAGTCACTAAGGAGTGTGCCCTCAGCTTGGAGGTCACAGGACCATCATAAATTCCCCTCCGGGAAAATCTCTAAGGAGCAATGAAGGAAACACTTAAAAGGACCCAAACAGCCGGGCGTGGTGGCGCACGCCTTTAATCCCAGCACTCGGGAGGCAAAGGTAGGCGGATCACTGTGAGTTCGAGGTCAGCCTGGTCTACAAAGCGAGTCCAGGACAGCCAAGGCTAACACAGAAGAGACCCTGTCTCAAAAAACCAAAACCCAAAACAAAACCAAAAACAAAAGGACCCAAACACCAAAGTCTTATCCCCAATTTGGGGGTCGAGTGCTGTGTGATCTTAGACAAGTTAGTCCAAGGCGATGGGTACATCCTGGCTCTGGGGTACCCAAAGGAACTGGGCACTTCGCCTTTCCCGCCTCTTTCTCTCCTTGGTTCGTGGTACCTTCCCTCCCAGACCCAAAGGCAGAGGGTCTTGGAGAGCTTGCTGAGTTCGGGGGTGGGGGGGGGGCGTTGGTTGGGACGCCGGCGCTCGGCGCGCTCCCCCCCCCCCCGTCTCCCCCCCTCCAGTTCTCGCTTCCCCACTGGCCGCGCGCTTGGGCTCAGGGAGGGGGGGCGCAGAGAGGGGGTCGCGGGGCGCGCGCTGCGGCTGGAGCTGCGCAACAAGGCTATCCCGGAGGAGGCTGCGAGCTGGCAGAGCTGCGGGCGGCGCCTGCGCCTCCGAGGTGGGCAGCCCGGCCGGCCCGCCCTTGCCCGCGCGGCGAAGCGCGCCGGCAGCCTCTGGCCCTGCGCCACCGAGGCTCCGCCCCCGCCGCGGCTCTCCGCGCGCCCGAGCCCACCGGGCCGAGCCACCGAGCAGCTGACCGCGGTCTCGGCGCTAGCGGCCCCAGGCTCCCGCCCCCGCCTCCGCGGCCGGCTGTCTGCTTACGTCAGGGAGGCGAAACCCAGAAGAAGAAGAGGAAAAAAAAAAAAAAAGGCACGAGGGCGGAAGGGGAAAAACTTTATGTTTTTTTTTTTCTTTTTCTCCTCCAGGCACTGAAGCGAGGAACAGGCGACTGCGACAGCGCTCACTTCCGAGAGAGCTCTAGGCGCCACCTCAGCCCGCTGAGGCGCACAGGAGCCGGGCCCGGGAGGTCCGACGGCGCGGCCAGCATGTGGGACCCGCAGGAGTTTGAGCGCCACTGGCAGGCCGAGTTCCCCGGGGAGGAGGCTCCAGTCATGAAGCTGGAGTCGGTGCTGGACATGGAGCGCGAGCTCGAGCGTTGCAAACTCAACCTGAAGCGGCTGCAACAGGTGTTGGCTGAGGAGAAGTTCAAAGTCTGGTACCTGCAAGGGGCCCTGGCTGGAGAGAAGATGGACCTGCGTGCTGGGCAGTCGGAGGGCGGGGACGGTGGAGGCAGCAGCAGCGGCCGCAGTAGCGGGGGAGCCTCGGTGGAGGAGCAGGAGCCAGCCGGCCCCGTGCGCGCGCAGCCACCGCGCGATGAGGGGGGCACAGCGGGCTGCGACCCAGATTCCCCAGGCCCCCCGCGCCGGGACCCGGAGGTGGCGACACCGGCGGAGCCATCCCCCTACGCGTGCCTGGACCTTTCTGCTTGGCCCGGGGCTGTAGAAGGAGGGGGCGCCGTGCGCAGTCTGACCGCTGCCATCCACCAGCAGCTGATACAACCCCGCTTGCTCTTCAGGCTGCGAGAGGACTGTTCGCCCCCCGGCCAGGATGGCACCCGGTCCACCGCCTCGAGAGAGGATCAGTCCTCTGGGACCCGTGCAGGGCGGGGCTCGGAGGACGGCGAACCGGACGCTTCGGGTGGGGATGATGGAGGCGACTGCAGTGACCACGACTTTGAGATGGTGGATTTGAATGAGAAATTCGTCCTCGGCCACCTACTTATGGCCCCTTGCCGGCTTGGGACCCGGGATGAATCTGAGAAGCTGGCGCGACCGAGCAGCCCCCACCGGTGGATGCACCTGATCTCCGGAGGTTGGCGGCACCACCGGCGGCGGAGTCGAGACCTGGATCAGCTGGAAGGGGAGGATGAGCCCCCCAGGCGTGGGGCGAGGGAGCACCTCGCCCAGTGGGGGCGCAAGAGGTTCCTGCGCTTGCCGGACCGGGATTCGCCCAGTCACAGCTCGCCCGAGAGAGGCAGTGACTGCAGCCACAACAGCTCAGACCACGAAGACGGTTTCTCCGCAGGTAGGCATGCCCTCACTCTCAGGTACCTCCTAGCTGATCCACCCTGCCGGCTGCTGGCACTCCGCCACTGACGGCTTTGGTGGCCCTTTTAGCCCTAGGCAGTTGGAAAGCAGAGGGAAATTAACCTTTTTTTTTTTTTAACCGTAAAGCCATCTGTGGAACGCTAAACAAGTGCGTGTGAAGTGAATTTGGGGTTCGGGCGAGTTTATAGAAATAAGCGTGATGGCTGTGATGAGGATGTGGGGATGGCGCACTTCATCAGCCCTTGGCAGGAGCTTTCACCTTTGTCTTCAGCCCTCACTCCTCACAGGTCCTCTAGAGTCCTTCGCACCACCCTGTTGATACTCCGCGGAAGAAACCCTAGAAGTACTCCCATTGCCCTGGGATTGCTTAGTGTGGAAGTCTTTCCAGCCCCAGATGTTCTGAAGTTAGCTTGCGTTTTCTCCAGCCTGAATGTCATGCTGGGGGCCAAATGCGCCTCTTGGCTGACTGGTCTTCTTCCCGAGAAGGCTGCTCTGGGGTCTGTAGGCTTCCCGGGAGGATGGAAAGGCTTGGAGTCCCAGTTTCTAAGCTGGCCTGGTTCCTAGCGAGCCTGTTTGGTCCAATTCCTTCACCTGGTTAAGTAGGAAACTGAATCTCGGCTATGTTCAAGCAGGTGAGCCGAGACCGTTGCTGGGGTCCTCTGTCCTTTGCTTCCTTTCCAATCTGCCCTTCCTTCCTTCCTTCCTTCCTTCCTTCCTTCATACACACCAGAAGAGGGCATCAGATCTCATTATAGGGTTCTGAGCCACCATGTGGTTGCTGGGAATTGAACTCAGGACCTCTGGAAGAGCAGTCAGTGCTCTTAACCACTGAACCATCTCTGCAGCCTCGTCTGCCCTCTTTCTTTAGGACATAGTCTGGCCTTAAAAAAATTATTTGTATTATTTTATGTAAATTGGTGTTCTGCTTGTAAGTGTGCGTGAGGGTGTTAGATCATCTAGAAGGAGAGTTACAGACAGTGGTGAGTTGCCTTGTGGGTGCTGGGAATTGAACTGGTGTCCTTTGGAAGAGCAGCCAGTGTTCTTAACCACTGAGCCATCTCTCCAGTCCCAGGGTCTGGCCTTAGTTGTCTTTGAATCCCCTTGTGGTCATCACATTGCTCAATAAATAATGTCTAAATCAGTGAGCACTGAATTTGAAAGGCTGCCCAGCTCTTCAAAGGTCAGGAGTAGAGCTAGGTAAGGAGAAAGAGTTAACCGGGCAGCGGGGTGCTGTGCAACTGCCCCTTTGCCACATGGTAAATGTCAGGGTCCCCCCAGGCCTGCAGAAGGCATACATTGGTGTCTCGTTTGATTGGGTTGCAGCAAGGAACTTAAGATGTCTCCTTGTGCCATGAATGGGCTGAGGCGCGTGTGTGTGTGTGTGTGTGTGTGTGTGTGTGTGTGTGCGTGCGTGCGTGCGTGCGTGCGTGTGTGTGTGTGTGTGTGTGTGTGTACACATCAGTGCTTCTGGGATTGTTCCAAAACCTCCATTATTAGGTCTTATCTGGGTGAGTTTGCATTTGAATGAAAAACTGTCCACTTTGCTAAAAGCACATTTGGAAGATCCATCAAGTCATCTGCTTTGATCAATTACACTTATTCATTAGCCGATATTGGCTGCTTTTCCCAGAGGTAATGCTTCTGCCACCCTTGCTAGTAATACTTTTTTTTATGTTCCCCTTTAATTTAAAGCAAGGGTTGAAGATTTTTTCCTCTGGTGCCAAGTTTCGAATGCCCTCCTCGGAGGCTAACGTCGCCTCAGCTGCTTTGTGGTTGGCACCTGTCCCGTTGCTCCTAAGACCCGCATCAATCACTCTGTCAGGTGCGCACGGTGCTCTGGATCTTCCCCAGGACTGGCTGTTAATTTTGTAGGCAGTCTGTTCTTTAGCGCCTTGATGCAAATTAGAAACCAGCCCAGGCTTGGGGCTAACTGCAAAGATGCTCCTCAGGGTAGCTCGGTGATGGAAAGATTCTCGGTGATGGAAGTGACTTCAGCCATGGAGCACCAGAGCACACGGCCTGGCCCCGGTGGCTTTGGCTAGATGTGCCAATGCCAGATCCCTTCTAGGCTCTCTTCAGGGCAAACTTGTATAGGAACACCCCGTCCACACACACACACAGCTGCAGGCGGAGATCCTGCCTTCTCTCTGCAAAACCTCAGTGAGGTGTGACAGAGAAGACAAACACATGCGAGCATCTGCACACCATATACGGTGACACATGTACGCAGGTGTGCACAGTTACTGCACACTCCAGCAATCAATTAGCAGGAGTTTTGTTTTGTTTTGCTTACCGTGCAGAACAGTTTGCAGGCAGCAGAAGCATTCTGAGGTCATCCTCGGTTGCTCTTCCTATAACTCTCATTAAATTAGCCCCTCTGACACTACTGTTTTATATATGGATCCAGTATCTCTCCCTGCACTCCCTGGTGTAATGGGAACTGCAGGAGAAAAGGAGCTTTTTTGTGTCGTCTCCGTTTATACAAATGTGTCTAACATATACTAAGCTTCCTGGAAGTGTTTGTTGGCTGGTATGTTTTTACACTTGTGTGTGTGTGTGTGTGTGTGTGTGTGTGTGAAGGTCAAAGGATGCCTTCTGTAAGTTGGTTCTCTTCTTTCATCATGTGGGTCCCCAGGATAGAACTCAGGTCCTCAGGCTTGGTGACAAATGCCTGTGTCTGCTGAGCCATCTCACTGGCCCAGACCGATTCGTTTATTTATTTATTTATTTATTGTCTTTTTTTGTTGTTGTTTGCTTTTGAGACCAGCTCTCACTGTACAGCTCTGGTTGCTCTGGAACTCACTATATAGACTAGGCTAGCCTCAAACTCACAGCAGTCTGCCTGCCTTTGTCTACTGAGTTCGGGGATTAAAGGCGTGTGCCACCGTGACTGGCCCTCAGAGTGATGTATTTGTAATAGGATAGAACAGAATAGGAAAAAAAAAAAAAGGACGTTTAGTTCATGGCTAGAACACATGCGTAGCATGCCCAAGGCCCTGGGTTCAGCCCTGAGCATCAAAAGCAAGAAGGAAGAGAGAGGAATGGAGGAAGGAAACACGACAAAGCAGTGCGGGTGGCTAGTATCACTTTGTTTCAATGGCATATAAATGGGTAATTTGGGTTATTTATATGTCAGGGGTGATGGCACACACTTGTAATCCCAGCACTTCAGAAGACTGCAGCAGGAGGATGCAGAGCTCCTGGTTAGCCTAGGCTACAAACCCCTGGCTTCTGGATCGTGAGGCTTGTATAATGAATCTCCGTGCTGGCGTGCTGGCCAGAGAAGTTATTTGACGTTTCTGTGGCTTACTTTCTCCATCAGTAATATAAGACTTCCTCATATTGTCGATGGGAGGAAAATGTGCTATCATCTCTAAAGAGACTTGAACAGGCCTGGGAGTGTAGCAAGCATGTGACTAGATAAGCTAACTACTGCTATGGGCTGTGTTCTTCAAATTGACTCTACAACACTTCCTGCTTCTAGAATATTCTGGATCACAGGTGGTTTGGTTGTTATAGGACATCTTTGTTTCCTCTCACACCTGTGGCCCTTTCTAGAAGCTTCCAGGCAACAGGGCAGGAGTCAGAGCAGAGCATAATTCTTGGCTTATGAGGCTCTTTAGATTGGCCCTATGTGTTATTTCTCCATCTCTACCAGTGACCACGTGCCATGTCTGTGTCCAGAGGGCTTAACAATAATATACAACAAAGCCAACAATAATAAGGCTTTGCCTTAGCCACAGAGTTTTAAGGAGAGCCCTGAGGTGTGTGTGTGTGTGTGTGTGTGTGTGTATACACATGCTCCCCTCCATGGAAAAGGAGCATTTTCTACTAAGTAAAGAGCAGGTCCATAAACCTTTACACCTTTGGGGTTTCTCCTCACACATGAGAGTAAAATCAGAGTTTAATTAATAGGCATGCTGGTCCACATTAGGCATCTTTCTTTGATCATCTCTAATGCCTTGATTGGTTTGAGGAAAGTCTAGCCCACGACAATGTGGTTAGCGGTTGGGGTTTGGGATAGGGCAAAGGTGAGGATGGAGGGACGGACAGAGCAGAATCTGATGTATTGGATCAAATGCGCTGCGAAGTTAGACCTGAGTCTACGGGTACCACTCTCACTAGATGTGAGGTCCTGGGCAAGTCACTGACCTGCGCTTCATAGGCAGCAATGAAAAGAATGGCACTCACTTGCCCTGCTTTGGCCGGCCCCCGTTCTGTACTTTATCCCTAGTTATTAGTTTATAACACACAGCCTCTTGAGACAGAAGCAACTATTGTTTCCACTTTGTATTGTATATGAGAGTCTTGAGGCTTGGAAGGCCTAAAGGACCCTCCACCAATCATCCAGTTTACAAAAGGAATACATAGGATTTGAACCCAGGCAGTCTGGTTCCCAAGTCCATTGCTTTCAAACAAATGCTAAGCTTCCTGCTACGAGTTTTCGTATACACTCCCCAAGATAGTTGTAAACACTGAATTCAGGAAACTAGGAAGTTATTTAGATCAGTTAATGGCACAGGTGACTCACCATGACCTTGAAGTCCATGCATCTCTGTGTCATTATAGCTGTCATTATCATGGAAATCCCTGCCACATGCCAGACCATTAGGGCTGCCACCTACCTATGGGGCTCCTGTGAGCTGCCCCCCCCCCCATCAGGTCACATGCTAGATTTCAGACTTCCCCTCAGGGGCCGGCCAGCCAGCCCTGGGCACATACAGCCGAATATCCTCAAATGGAGGCTGGCGTTTCCCTTGTGAGCTAGCATGTTTCTGCACCACCTGTGCCGTAGAGTCAAGGGATCTGTCCTCAGGGTTCATGAGTCCCTTCTGCAGCCTGTGGTGTCCCCTGTGTGTCCCTTATGTGTCCCTTGTGTGGTGACAACTGCTTGTGGACCCAAATGCTCAGAGGTGGCTTTTCCAAGTCCAGCATCCTTTTGAAGGTCAGAAACTATTCATCTAATATTCTGACTTCGGTTCAAATGCCAAAGTAAACTTCATTAATATTTTAAATAGGTGGGCATCTCCTTCCTGCTCAGTGGAGATAACTTCTCTCCACACACCCTCCTTTGCCTCTGATACGGGCAGAGGGGCAGGGTGTTGAAACTGGGGCCTTGTATCTACTAAAGAATCCCTATACCCCCGAGCTATAACCCAACCCCAATGTTCTCTATTTCTCTATTTTTGATGGCCCTCCATCCGTCCGTCCATCCATCTATCTGTCCGTTGGACCGTCTGTCCAGCTCAGTAAGCATTTATTGAGGTCATGCTCCGTGCAGTCCCTTTTCAGGACTGAGGCAGCTCAGGATGGTGGCCCGCCATCATCATTTTCACTGTCTTTTTGCTGGGTAGAAACCTTGGTTTTTAGATAAAGAAACGCCTTTCTTTCTTTCTTTCTTTTTTCCCCGAAACAGGGTTTCTCTGTGTAGCCATGGCTGTCCTGGACTTGCTTTGTAGACCAGGCTGGCCTTGAACTCACATCGATCCACCTACCTCTGCCTCCCGAGTGCTGGGATTAAAGGCGTGTGCCACCACGCCCGGCTTACGAAACACCTTTCTATTGGGAGACTGCTATTAAATCCTGAGTAAGGAACCAGACACAATGGCACATGCCTGTAGTCCCAACACTTGGGAGGCTCAGCAGGAAGATCATGAGTTTGGGGCTGCCATGTTAAGCATAATTCATAAAAAAGAAAAATACTCTAAATAAGAACTGTGAGCTGGAGAGATGGCCCAGTGCTTGCAGCTGGCTACGGAAGCCTGAAGGTCTGCATTTGTACCTGGAATCCATGTGAAGGTGGCAGGAGAGCGCCAACTTCCCAGAGCTGTCCTGTGATCTCCGCATGTCTTGTTCTGTGGCATGCACCCACCCCAAATGATAACTAAGTAAAATATGTTTACAAAGAGCCTAGACTGGAGGAAAATCCCCAGATGACCCGTGTTCCTGGCTACCTCAGGCAGATGAGAGAGAACCCTGCACCCTAAAAGCAACCTTAAGTTCATGCTCAGGACCTCAAGGAGAGCTTTGGAGTCAGATCTGGGCTCTTCCTATTGTGTCCACAGCCTTTTCCAGGAATCTATTCAGCGGACACGAAAGCCGTAGTCTGTTGGAGGCCAGGTGACAGCGCAACAGGTTATCTCTGCAGATGGCAGTGGTTTGTCCCACCTTACTGGTTGTTCCACTTGAGGTTCTGGAGGAGCCAACCGGAGCCATGTAGAGAGAGCCTGTGGAGCGGCCACTGGGACATGGGTCTGTCCACAAAGCTGGCACACAGCATTCCGCCTGCAACGCTGAGGTGGGCCGGCTGGTCATGGCCTGGCTTATTCTCTTCTGCTTCTCTTTTTGGTTTTGTTTTGTTTTGTTTGCTTTGAAGATTTATTTATTAATATGTATACAGTTCTCTACCTGCATGCCAGAAGAGGGCATCAGATCACATTATAGATGGTTGTGAGCCACCATGTGGTTGCTGGGAATTGAACTCAAGACCTGTAGAAGAACAGCTGGTGCTCTTAACCTCTGAGCCACCTCTCCAGCCCAAGGTTTTGTTTTGTTTTTGTTTTTGGCTTTTGAGACAGAGTTTTTCTTTGTAGCCCTGGCTGTCCTGGAACTTGCTTTGTAGACCAGGTTGGCCTTGAACTCAGAGATCCACCTGCCTCTGCTTCCCGAGTGCTGGGGTTAAAGTTGTGTACTATTTCTATCCAGCCCAGGGCCTTGTTCCTATACCTGGAGGCCTGGCCATTGGGTTCTGCTGGTTTCTGATAGAGAGACCTTTTATTTCTAATTTTCATGGAAAATGCATTTTGCTCATGTTACCTCGCTCATTTGTAATCTGATGGTCTCTCTCACATAACGCTTTCCGGCAATGACTAATGAGATTGTTGCTCTGGGAAGAGCTCCTTATATTCAGGGATGTGTCTGAATTAACTTAATTCAAATTGAATTTTTAGCAGTATCTGTGATAAGATAATGCTGTTCTAGTCCTGTTGTGGGGAGATATTAAAAAGTCCATTTCATGCCGAGTGTGGCGGAGCATGCTGCCTGTAATGCTCAGGGTGCTCAGGTGGAAGGATCTGGAGCTTCAGGCCAGCCTGTGCTGTGTCATGAACCTTGCTGCCAAAGCAGACCTGCTTTACACGTGTGCTGGTGGGTTGTTGCGCCTCAACTGGAGGTGACCAAAGCTGACATCGAGTCTCTGGCTCTTCAAGATTTGCCTCCCTCCACTGCTCACCTCCACCATCTCACCCTCATCATTAATAGGTGGGTCAGATTAACGTGCCCTTATATACATGTAGGAAATTCAACCAGCCTTGAAACCGTGATTCCTCTGGTCTCTCTGATTCTCCTCTGGTTAGATCAGCTGTTTATCTGTGGGTCCAGACCCCTTTGGGGGGGGGCTCATATCAGAGATGCTGCATGTCAGTTTATTTATATCATGATTCATAACAGTAACAAAAATCACAGTCATAAAGTAGTGGTGAAGGGGCTGGAGAGATGGCTCAGAAGTTAAAATCACTTCCTGCTCTTCCAAAGGTCCGGAGTTCAATTCCCAGCAACCACATGATGGCTCACAACCATCTACAATGGAATCTGGTGCCCTCTTCTGGCCTGCAGGTGTACAAGCAGGCAGAACACTGTATATGTAATTAATAAATCTTTTTTTTTTTTTTTTTTTTTTTTTTTGGTTTTTTGAGACAGGGTTTCTCTGTGTATCCCTGGCTGTCCTGGACTCACTTTGTAGACCAGGCTGGCCTCGAACTCACAGTGATCCGCCTGCCTCTGCCTCCCGAGTGCGCCACCACGCCTGGCTATAAATCTTAAAAAATAAATAAATAAAGTAGCGGTGAAAGAATTTTATGGTAGGGCGTCACCACAATATGAGGAACTATGTTAAAGGGTTGCAGCATTTTTTCGTCATACATTAGAATTATCATATATTTTCCTGTCTCCTCCCCCTACCCCCCACCCTGAGACAGGGTTTCTCTGTGTTAGTCTTGGTTGTCCTGGACTCACTTTGTAGACCAGGCTGGCCTTAAACTCACAGTGATCTGCCTGCCTTTGCCTCCCTGCGTGCTGGGATTAAAGGCGTGCACTGTCACACCCTAGCTCTCAGGCAAGAATTTTAAGAACAGGAAAAAGTGAGTGGCAGTTGTCATGTCTGCTATTTGAAGCACTTTCCTAGAAACTTCTGTTGACAGTTTCTCTTTTCTTTTCTTTTCTTTCTTTCTTTCTTTTTTTTTTTTTTTACAGTTTCTGTTTTTAATCACATCAGCCACCTCTAGCTACCAGGGAGGCTGGGAAACAGTACTTTATATCAAATGGGGCCTCTGTTACAAGGCGGGGGGGGGGGAATGGAAGAATAGACAGTGAGTAGGCAGCTAGCAGCCTCTGGCACGAGCCTTTCCAACTACTCCATCCCGTCTGTGGTTCTTAGAGTGAGCCCACACTGCACAATGGTTTTTATTATTATGCTGTGTATTAACTCATTGACTCAGTGGACAAATGACAGCAGAAACCCCTCTCTGCAGGCACCATGCCTATTACATTCTGAAGCATGGCTCTCAAGCCAAGGACTTGCCTGGCTCCTTGAGGGCAGGGACAAGGGACAGTTTCTCTCATCAGTATCTTTTACAAAGCCTGGGCATAAGGCAAGCCACCAGGAAAGCACCTGACTGATCTTCTAAAAACCCCCACAAGTGAGATGCTCAAGGGGGGAAAGACTAAACCAAGCCAAAACCAAAACAACAACAAAAACCCAAACTGAACCAACGATAACAAAACCCTCCACTGCTTCCTTCCTGCCTTTGTCCCCGTGCTAGAAAACCCTGGTGTTTTGGGTTCTTTCTGGTTCTGAGGGTGGACCGTGAGCCATCCCCAAACGTCATAGCTGCTTGCAGCCCGGTTGTCTGTTTTGGACACTGCACTCTGTTTGCATAGCAAACAAGAATCCTGAGTAGAAGTCTGTGCCCTCCTGCTTCCCTCTTCCCCTGTGTTTCACACAGAGCTGTTTCCGCCACGGGAACCTCCCTTGTCATTTCTGCACCGTGTAGCTGCAGAGAAAATCTGCAGTCTCCGCAGTGAGCGTTGGCTTCCTTTCCCATTCTGCCTTCCTGTTTGATTCTTGCTATCATCTGCCTGAAACTGTCTGAAGGGAGGCTGCCTGGAGCACACGGCACATCTTGTGATCGCTGAGCAAAAGATAGCCTCAGAGGTTTATTGGCACCTAGGAGAGGAGGAACTAAAATATGTTTAGCACCTTCCCTCTGCGCTGTGTGAAGCCCTTTCCTATTGTGACTCTACTGCGCAGGCCTGAAATCCCAGCCACTCAGGAAACTGAGGTGGCGGGGGTGGGGGTGGGGGGTGGGGGGGTGTCACAAACTCAACGTCAGCCTGCATAACTTAGTGAGATTCTAGCTCAAAAGAAAAAAGGAGGCTGAGGTATACACTCAGGGGCAGAGTACTTGCCCAGCGTGCAGGAGGACGTAGGTTCAATTCCCGGGACAGTAAAAAATAGAAAGATATTCTACCAATGAGGAAGCTGTCTCTGATGGGTTCACCAGCCAGCCCAAGATTTCTCAGTGCTGCAATTAATCCTTTTTATTGAGAATTCACATATTATTAAATTGGCCTCTTGATTGCATTCAGTGATGGGCTTTAGAACATTCACAAAAGCTATGATATTACCACATTTCACACTAACCTCAGATACGCACACGTATGCGCGCGCACACACACACACACAGGCACCCACCCACCCCTGCCCTGCCCTGGAGGACTTCAGGTACTTTGTGAGCACATGCTCAAACCTCAAACCCGCCATTCCATTTCCTCATTTGTCATGGGCAGGGATTTAAACTATGTGAAGCTGGTCTGAGGCTGTTTAGTTGGTAGAGCTCTTAAAACAGTCACGAGACAGAGGCAGATGGGTCTCAGAGTTCCAGTCCAGCATGGTCTACCAAGCAAATTCCAGGACAGCCAGGGCTACACAGAGAAACCCTGTCTTAAAAAACAAAAACAAAACAATCAAACAAGAGAGAGAGAGAGAGAGGTGTCTCACATTCACAAGACTCTAGGTTCAGTAACCAGCACCAGATAAATGTTACATGGAATGTCATGATGGCCTATGATCCTGGCTTAGGAGGTGGAGTCTGGAGGATCGGAATTTCAATTTGGCTACATGGTATGTTTGAGGCCACACAAGGAGATTCTGTCTCAAGAAAAAAACAAAACAAAACCTAATATATGGAGAAGCATATATGTGTGTGTTATGTACATATATGTATGTATATGTTTGTGTTATGTACATATATCCACATATGTGTGTGTGTATGTGTGTGTGTGTGTGTGTGTGTGTGTGTGTGTGTGTGTCTGTGTCTGTGTATCTGTTGAATGCCTGGAAAGATGGGTCAGCAGAGGACACGGGTTTGATTCCTAGCACCCATGTTGGGTATCTTACAACCACCGGGAACCCCGTTTCCAGGGGATCTGAAGCCCTCTTTTGGTCTCCGTGGGTAATTGAACACACATGTGCACATATCTTTTACCCCAAACACACATGATTAAAAATTTAATATTTTAAAGGGGGGGCTGTGGCCCCCTCAGTCACCCATTACTGCAGACCCTGGAGCCCCTTTTTGTTGAGTGGGACTGGCTTAATTTTTCTGGACTCCACCCCTCCCTGTGTGTGCTTCAGGTCTAGGGGTGGGGGGCCAAGAGTTACAGTGTCCCAGACGTGAGGCTCCTCCCCCTCAGCACCATTTTTGCCTTGGGTTGCAGTTGTCATGGTGACCGGGGCCCTCGTTCTGACCTGTGCTTTCTGTTTTGTAGCTTCAGGATACCATAGTGCCTGGCCACACGGAAGGTGCTTGATAAATGCTTATGAATCGCTAGAGGTCCGTCACCTCCACCCAAACCACCTCAAGGACCAGTTAGTTGGTTTGCCTCCACCCTTTCCTCTCCAGCCTAGTTACATTTCACAGTAAAGATCAATGGCTGCTCTTCACAATCTGCAGTGGCTCTCCATACACAAAGACTATAAGCTTTTTTTTTTTACAAGGCTATCTGGGAACCCCCACCCCCACCCCGGCCTCCCTTTGTATAAGCGCACTTTATGCCCCAGCAGTATTGACTTTTGTGTAGCTTCTTTCTTCTTCCTTTTGTCTTGACTGCCCCCTTTCTCCTTTAGCCTTCTTTCTCTCCTGTCTAGGGTTGGGGAGGGTGGTGGTGGTGGAAGGGAGGTCGAGGCATTAAGGAACCCCAAATAAAATAGTTTTAAAAGGGCACTACACATCTGGGTGCTGGGAACTGAAGTCAGGTCTTCCGTAGGAGAAGCCAGTGAGCTTAACTGCTGAGCCATCTCTAACCCTAGTCACAAAGACCTTAAACTAAACTTGGAGGGTGGAGGGCTGATTTGGAATATGAAGAGAGAAATGACTAGCCAAGAAACATGAGAGCCATCTAGAAGCCACAGAATGCAAGGAAACGAAGATTCCTCCATTCTCCAGGGAGGAGTTTGTCCCCACCGGAACCTCGGTATTAGCCACTAAGTCCTAGGCTAGCCTGGGCTGCAGAAAATTACCACCTCAGGTTTCCAATGTGCAGAACTGTGAGGCAATATGCTGGTGTTCTTTTAAGTGTTGTTAACCGCAGTGGCTGAATGGGCTAGGGATGTGTTTTCCTCCATTGGCAGCACTGCTTGGTAGGCTACAGTGGCTCAGCCAGCCAGCAGGGGCTTCTGTTTCAGACCCTCCCATCGTCGTACAGTGGGGAAATGTTTGCCCTCTTGCCTGTGACATCACAGTTTGAAATGTGTGGGTGCTGTATTACCTTGTGTGTGCTTGGGATCTAAGGAGGAACGGGAGCAAGGGAGCAGTTCATTCAGGCTGGCTGTCCCTCTTAAGGATGGAGCCAAGTGTGGTGGTCTGTGTTTCTAATTCCAGTGTCAGGATTGAACGCTATGAGTTCTGGACCTGCCTGAGCTACAGAGTTAAGACCGAGTCTCAAAACTAAATTAAAAAAAAAAAAAGCTGAGCCGGGTGTGGTGGTGGGAGCGCCTTTAATCCCAGCACTCAGGAGGCAGAGGCAGGTGGATCCCTGTGAGTTCAACTGGCCAGCCTGGTCTACAGAGTGAGTCCAGGACAGCCAAGGCGACACAGAGAAACCCTGTCTTGACAAACCAAAACAAAACACAACAAAACAAAACAGAAGCAAACTGTTCATGGAGGGCCCTACCTGGCCATTCCTGTTGTCACACGTTAGGGCCAAGCTGGGTCACGTGCTCATCTTTAGCTGCAAGGGAAGCTCATCAGGAATTTTAATTCTTCAGCCTCCCCGTGAAGGAAGTTAGGAGAAGAGGAACTGAATAGCTTTTGGAAAACAGCCCAGTGTTGGCTTTACCATCCTTTCCTGAACTTTGCACATTGGTATGTTAGGGCAGCTATATAACTGTTTTTAAGTGCTTGTCACCCTCCCAATCCCTCTGTGTCAGTTCTTTTAATTGTAGTATCCCTACCCCTTAGACAATGCTAACATAATGTTTTTGTTGAACAGGTAGAAGAATGGTTGCATATTTTGGTGGGCGTATTTATTTTGAGGCAGAGTCTCACTATGTAGGCCAGGTTGGACTTGAACTCAGTCCCGCTTGTGCCTACCTGGTGCTGGGATGGCAGGCATGAGCTACTGTACCTTACTGATCATGTATTTTCTTTAAGTGAGGGTTTATATTTAATTAATTTACTTTTGTGTGCAAAGGTGTTTTGTGTGCTTGTATGGCTGGTGAGGCCTGAAGATGTCATTGGATTCTTCAGTCACAGACAGTTGTGAGCTGCCGTTCAGGTTCCGGGAATTAAACTCTGATCCCGTGTAAGAGGGAGAGTAGCCAGTGCTCTTAACTGCTGGGCCATCTACCCAGATGGCCCTCTTTATTATTTTTTTTTATTTTAGGCATTATGGATGGTGTGGTGGTTCAAATGAGCTGTCGTTTGTAGGTCCTAGGCATTTGAAACCTTGGTCTCTAATTGGTGGCTGTTTGGGAAGGATCGGGAGTCATTGATCCCCTAAGACTGGCATTACAGATGGTGGTTGTGGGCTGCTGTGTAGGTGCTGGGAATTGAACCCCAGTCCTCTGGAAGAACAACCAGTGTTCTTAATCACTGAGCCAGCTCTCCAGCCCTTCAAGTAAGGATTTTGTAGGATTTGGACTACCTGGGCAGGTTAATCTCTAAGAGAAGACATTTTACATTTCCTCTTGCCTATTTTCTCCTCCTTCTCCTGCTCCTATAGATCAGGATAGCCCCAAATTACACTGAGATCACAGCGACGTGACATCACCTGGCTTCCCTCTCTTTATTATTGTTTCCTTTTTCTTCATCTACATCTTTTCTTCCTTCTTTTTTGCACTAAAGAGCTGTGATGGATTTTTCTGTTCCCCTCCTTCCTCTTTCCCTCCCTCCCCCTTCCCTCTCTTCTTCCTTTCCTTCCATTCATTTTTTTTTTCTTTTTTACAAGTTCTTACTGTGCAGCCTTGGCTGATTTGGAACATGCCATGTAGATCAGTCTGGCCTTGAACACACAGGTATCTACTTCTGCTCCACCTCCTGTGTGCTAGGATTAAAGTTGGGCATTACCATGCCTGTCTTATGGTGGATTTTTCTTATTTTACCCTTTTCAGACTTTGTAACCCCCAAATTTCTAATTTATTCATGTAACGATTCCTGCATTTAATAAAGCTGTTGTGATGTTAACTTGATGATATTTGCACCTGGAGGTTTCCTTGCCCTCCTGGTTGTCTTCCTTGACCTTGAGTTCTGTGATTAGAGGCACTCACCACACACTGATGGGCTCCCAGGCTGTTTGCTCGGCTAAGGGGTGAGCCTCACAAAATGTGAAAAACAGTGTTAGAAAGAAATGGCTAATTGTTTTTCTCATTTCCTTCAGCCTCTCTACCCTACCTATACCCATTCCCAGTCTCTTTCTTCCCTTGAAACAATGTTTCGCTGTGTTGCCACTTTGTTACGAAGATGTTTTCAAATTCCTCCGCTCAAGACATCCTCAGCTTCCTAAGCGCTGGGCCTCAAGGCCAGCGCCACTGTGGGAATCTTATTTTGCTACCTTCTCATTCAGTAATTTACTAGGATAATTTTAAGAGTCAACAGAGTATTTTGATAATTGTGTGTGCATGTAATTTTAAATTTATTATTTAGTATATATATGTAATGTATATATATGTAATTTTAAATTTATTATTTATTATATATGTTATTTTTTATGTATATAGGTGTTTTTCCTGCATACATGTCTGTCCCCATGTGTGTTTGGTACTGAGGGAGGTCAGAGGGTGGTGCTGGAACTGAAGATTTTGAGCTGCTATGTGGGTTCTGGGAATTGAGTTCTGGTCTCCTGCAAGAGCAGCCAATGCACTTAATGTCTGAACCGTTTCTCCAGCCCTGGTCTGAGTTTTGGTGGTGTTTAAAGGACTCTGGCAAGCTGTGATGATATCAAGGCCCATGGCTCCAAGTACAAGATCACGAAGTCACTTGCAGTGAAAAGTAGCCTAGAATTTAAAACCATGCAAATCTATTTTGTGTGGCTTGACATGGGTCTGTTGGTATATTGCTTATTTGTGAGAGTGGGGAAATTACACACTTGGAAGTGATGGAACTCTAGAAATACAATGCCAGTGTTGGGGTCCTAGTTTGGTAAGTCAGATTTTTTTTTTAGATAGGATATTGCTTTTTTTTTTTTTTTTTTTTTTTTTTTTTTTAGATAGGATATTGCTTTGTATTCCTGGCCGTCCTCAAACTCACAGAGATCTACTTGCTTCTGTCTCTGGAGTGTCAGGATTAAAAGTGTGACTTACCACTTGGCACAGTGGCATGCCTTTAATCCTAGCACTTGGGAGGGAGGCAGAGGCAGGTGGATCTCTGTGAGTTCGAGGCCAGCCTGGCCTACAGAATGAGTCTAGGACAGCCAAGGCTACACAGAGAAACCCTGTCTCTCAAAAACAAAACAGTTGCCTTAAGCTTGTTGTGTAGCCAAGGATGGCCTTGAGCTTCTGATCCTTCTGCTTGTACCTCTGGAGTCCTGGGATTACCACCCCGTGCCACCACGCCTGTTGCATGCAGTACTAGGGCTCCAGCCCAGGGCCTCACGCACACTGGGTCGGTGCTCTACCAGCTGAGCTGCATCTCCAGCCCTCACCCCTGTTAATTTCTTCAGGCTGTAAGTCTGAGATAATGTGATTTGACTGGATGAGTCCGTAAGTGAAATGGGCTGGAATTCTGAACCCCGCCAAGTCGCGCCTGGCTTTGAAGCAGAGGAATTTGAGTGTTATGGTTTAGACCCAAAATGTCCTCCCACCGAAGGTTCATGTTTTGAACATGTGCTTCCCAGCTGGTGGCACCATTTGGGGATGGTGAGGTGAGTCCTGGTTGGAGAAAGTAGGTCACCAGGGTCATTGAAGGTTATAACTGGGCACCTAGTTCCCCATCACTTGCTGTTTCTCAATTGCTTGCTATTGATTAAACAGCCGTATAAGCCCCTGTGGCCTTGCACTAAGATGCTCCACCGGGCCTTCCTCTGATGAGCTGCAACCCTCTGAAACTGTGAGCTAAAATAGATTATCCCTAGTGCAACTAACACACCAGGTTTACAGCCAAGCCTTCTGTATCCATTTGCAAATTTGCTCCACTAACTAAATTACTTCACCTCTCTTTGCGATATCTTCTTTCCTGAACAGTAACGATGATTTTTACCTCATTTGGTATCGTAAAAATTAAGTGAGGCCTGAGGATATACCTCAGGTGGTGAATGTCTTGCCTGGCAGGCATGAGGCCATGAATTTAATTCTCAGTGAAACACACACACACACACACACACACACACACACACACACACGGTTTAAAGAAATAGTGTACAAGAAGCAAGCGGCACAGGATATGACATAGAGCAGTGTAGATGCAAACAGTCCCTGGTCTGAGTCAAGGCCCAAGGCTGTATTACTTAAATGCAAGCCCTAGCTCTTTCACATCATTGTTGTATGATCCTTAGTGATCCTTTCTTGGCCTTTTTGTGTCTTGGTGTCTGTATCTGTAGACCAAGGCAACCATGCTAATATAAAATCAATGTCTAATTAAGTTGGGTGAAGATTACACAAATCAGCATGTATTTATAAAGCACTTTGGACAGTACCTGTTACACAGTAGACACTCACTGTAGGCTGGTTAGCCTTGTCACTGTCACTACTGGTGTGGCCGTGAGCATTGCTGAAATAGACTACAAGGGTGAAAAACAGTATTATGCATGCTCGTTATGTTGTCCGGTCATATTCTTAATGGAAACCTGAGGCTCCTGGAAATCCTGCACTTTGAATAATCTAAGAGCTGGAGCAATGAAGCGTCCAATTACAGATGCCTCACGGCGGCAGCCCAGTGAGGAAGGTGAGACCTCCACAAGGCCTCGCTGCCTTGTGATCCTATAATGGAGAAAGCCCTGCTTTGTATTGCAGCGGCCTTGTCTTCGCTTGGCTGCATAATTGTGCCTTTTTGTCTTATTTTAAAGCATCTTGAGGACCCTGGAGCTCACTCCCACTGGCAGCAGGAAAAGCCGCAGCACGTCCCAGCTCTAATGAGTCTTACTGATGCTCTCACAGCCCCACCGAGGCAACTAGACTCGAACAGGCACACAGGCTAGGCTGCCATCCACCATTCCCTTTGAACACAGATGGGCCCACCAGAGTTCATGATGGGGCTCCCCAAGGGCCCCCTAGGATCTCCTACGCCTGTCTTCTTTGTCTTAGAAGGGCATCGAGTTGCTTTCCGAGTTTTTGGCTTGTTGGTAACCTTTGTGGGCAGCAATGCTCAAACAAATTAATTATTCATATCCGTGGGCCTGAAGGAGCTGTTGTTTGCTGAGGGAACTAACTCCCTCTGGTCTCTAGACCCACAATCCCCACTAGGGACCTTTGGTCAGACAGAGAGCTGTGACCACACTCCAAGCTAAGTACAGTCTGATGACCTGCCTTGTTTGAACGGCAGAGGATTAAAGGAAAATGGGATTGTTTCTTTAATTTATTCTTTCATGAACATATATTTCTGTCTTTCTTGACAGATGAGGAGACTGACAGTTCATGCATCAGGTAGACAGTTGGTAGGTAGTGTGCAGAGCGAGACTCAAGTGTGGGGCTTCCTGGCTTTGTGTCTTGCATCTGCCTAGTTTAGCTGCGTGACCTTAGGCAAATTACAGTTCTGTGGCCTCACTTTCCTTCCCTAAAAATAGGGTTTATAATAGTTTACTTTACAAATATGTGAAAAGGAAATGGGTTCAGCCTGGCGTACATGAAGTACTACTTATACAGCTGTCTGGTTGCTATAGGCATTTGTGGTTGCATTCCTTGTGTTAGGAGTTTTTTCACAGAACACAAAAATGCCTTTCTTGCCGGGCAGTGGTAGTGCACACCTTTCATCCCAATTCTTGGGAGGCAGAGGCAGGTGGATTGCTGTGAGTTCCAGGCCCGCCTTGTCTAAAAAGTGAGTCCAGGACAGTTAAGGCTACACAGAGAAACCTTGTCTCAAAAACAAAACAAAACAAAAAAAGTCTTTCTTTCCTAGTGTTCCTTTGAGCGGGCTAGTAAGCTTTTTCTCTATCCCTGTACTAGGCCTCAGACCTTGGAATGTAACAATTATGTTACTGGAATGTAACAATTATGTTAGAGTAACACTAGCCCAGGTAGCCTCAGTGTTCTAGTGGCTGGACCTCATATCTCTCTCTCTCTCTCTCTCTCTCTCTCTCTCTCTCTCTCTCTCTCTCTCTCTGTGTGTGTGTGTGTGTGTGTGTGTGTGTGTGTGTGTGTGTGTGTGTGTGTAGATATGAGGTATCTTAGTTTTCTTTCTGTTGCTGTAACAAAGACCATGACCAAACCAACGTGGGGAGGAAAGGCTGTATTTTCTCTTACACTTCCATGTTAAAATCCATGATTAAAGGAAATCAGGGCAGGAACTCAAGACAAGAACCTGGAGAGCCATGGACAAAGGCCACGGGTTCGGGAACAGTGGTTATTGTCTTCATCCCGGCCTGCTCAGCCTGCTTTCTTGTGAGTCCTAGGACCGCCTGCCCAGGGGTGAGACCAGCCACAGCGACCTGGGCCCTCCTGCCTCAATCACTAATCAAGGAAATGCCCGATAGTCTTGTCTACCGCCAGTCTAACGAGGAAGGAGGCAGTTCCTCGGCTGAGGTTGCCTCTTCTCAGATATATCTACATTTGTATCAAGTTGGCAAAGGCAACCAACGCACCAGCCTTCTGAGCTATTTGAGCTGCCCTCCAGCACATCCTAGTGTTCTCCACTTTCTGAGGACAATGGCAAACTACTGAGTTGGAGAAAGACTAAGCATGAATTGAATTCACGCAATGGTTTCACTTTTTAAAACCATATATATATATATATATATATATATATATATATATATATATATATATATAGTGTTAAATTGGGGTAGAAACATTTACAACCACAATTTTTATATCCAAGTCTTTTAATTTTTTATTTTTACTATTATTATTTTGTTTTGAGACAGTGTCATATGTACCCTAACTTGGCCATAAACTCCCCACGTACCTCTCTGATTCCCCCTGTCTCCCAAGTGCTGCAATTACAGGCCTGAGCTTTGTTATTTTTGTCTTTGAGACAGGTTCTCAATATATAACCAGGGCTGGCCTTGAACTTGTGACTTGAGTGCTACCACCACATCCAGAATAGATCTAATCCCCAATACATCTTTCTGGAAAATCAAACCTGGGGCTTCAGGAATGCTAGGCCAGTGTTCTGCCATTGAGTCACATCCCCAGCTCCTCCTCCTCCTCCTCCTCCTCCTCCTCCTCCTCCTCCTCGTTGTCCTCTTCCTCCTCCTCTTCTCCTCTTCCTCCTTCTCTCCTCCTCCTCCTGGTTTTTCGAGACAGGGTTTCTCTGTGTAGCCTTGGCTGTCCTGGACTCACTTTGTAGACCAGGCTGGCCTCGAACCCACAGCAATCCACCTGCCTCTGCCTCCTGAGTGCTGGGATTAAAGGCGTGTGCCACCACCATACCCACCCAGCTCGGCTCGTTCTTTTCTTCTTTTTAACTGCCTCTGCCTTATAGACATTTTTAGCATTTGGCTTTGTTAAGGTAGGCAATTTAGACTTGTTAAAGAGAAATTTACATATTTCCCTTAAGTCACCAGGGCAGATGGAGATTATTCATGAAAGGAAGGAAGAAAGGTGAGGAGGAAGGAAGGAAAGAAGGAAGGAAGGGGACAGAGAGGAGGAGGGAGGACAGGCAGACAGAGAAAAGGAGGGGAGTGCATAGCAATAAAATATACTAGTATCATAGATTCTAAACATTTTTGGGAGCCCTCAATTTTTATTTTTTATTTTTATTTATTTTTATTTTTATTTTTGAGACAGGGTGTCATGAACCAGCCTGTCCATGGACTCGCTGTATAGCCAGGGCTGATCCTTCTGCTTCCACTGTCCAAGTTCTGGATTCACAGACATTACCACTATACTTAACTCCAGAAATCCGTCTTGGTTTGAAGTTGAAGATCTCTGCCTAGCTGCTCACTGGGTGTAAGGCAGGGATAGAGGTGCTGTACAACACCATGGTATCCCTTACACTGCCTGTCACCACGGGCAAGACAGAGCTTTGCTGTAGCTTCGGGCTAGCCCCTGCAGAGCTTGCACGGAGGACAAAGAATTACCTTTAACCTCTGCAAACCCAATTCAAACTAAATAATACGTATAATCACTAAAATGGTGGGAAGTAAGCATCTTCTTGCTGTGAAGGGGACCCTTGCCCTTGGTTTGCTGTTTAGGTCCCAGACGGACTGACAGGTTTCTCAGTCCCCTAAATCACCATCTAAGGGAATCAGCTCAGGCACAGTTTATGGAAAAAACAGAATCTGCAGTTTTATTTTTCTCTGGCTCCCAGACTGGCCTAAGTTCCTCTCTAGCACGTTATGAAACCATGGGCCTCCTTCCTCTCTCATTGGAGAAAATTCTGGGCTGTGCTTAGATGGGGCGATCTCATTTGTGGTCAAGGATTTGTTGAGAGTTTATATTCCTTTAGATGTTTGGAAAAAGATAAAAAAAAAAAAAAAAGAAAATCTAGCCAGGCATGGTGGCGCACACCTTTAAGAATCCCAGTACTCGGGAGGCAGAGGCAGATGGATCTCTGTCAGTTCAAGGCCAGCCTGGTCTACAAAGTGAGTCCAGGACAGCCAGAGCTGTTACACAGAGAAACCCTGTCTCAAAAACCAAAACTAAAACCAAAACAAACAAACAACAAAATCTCTTGAGTCAAGACCCCTGTTTTGATTACCTGTCTTTATTGCTTGATTTAACACCTGTTTCAGTCTGCCTTGCTCAGAGATAATAAAGGCAAGTGCTGGCTCCTGGTGGTCACTGCAGCCCTGGAGCCAGGATGCACACCTTTACAGCTGTTGCCTGTCAGTCAGGAGATTTATGTATTTATTCATCCATCGGTTTGTTCTGAGACAAGGTCTCACTGTGTAGCCCAGGCTGCCCTCAAACTTATAGTGAGCCAGGATCCTAACTTAGCCTCTCAAGAACTAGGACTAGCAGTGTGTGGCACCATGCCTGGCTGGAGAGCTGACCAGATGTTAAGGAGTGCTTCCTGTGCAGTTGTGAGGACTGATTTCTGATCCCAGCACCGATGAAACAAGCTGCGCGGCTGGGGTACACCTATAACCCTAGCTCTAAGTAACAGTGGAGACAGGAGGATCACTGGGACATGCTGGCTTGGCTTCTGGCCTGGCCCTACTTCCAGAAAGAGGCCCTGCCTCCATGAAACAGGCAGAGAGTGATAGAAGAGGGCACTGAATGCCATTTTCTGGCCCCAGAATATTCTGTCTCTCTGTCACACACATGCCCACACACCTGCATAATACACACAAGTAAATGAATACATTTTTAAAAATTGATTGCCACCTTTAGTCCCAGCACTTGGGAGGCAAAGGCAGGCAGATCGCTGTGAGTTCGAGGCCAGCCTGGTCTACAGAGTGAGTCCAGGACAGCCAAGGCTACACAGAGAGACCCTGTCTCGGAAAAACCAAAAAGAAAAAAAGAAAAGAAAAAAAAAGCAGCTTCCTAGCTAGGCATGATGATACACACCTATAAATCCTAGCACTTGGAAGGTTGAGGCAGGAGGTTTGCAGTGGTTTTGGTTTGTTTGTTTGTTTATGTAAATGGGCAGTTTTTTGCCTGCCATGTATGTCTGTGTACTGCATGCCTAGTCCTGAAGAGACCAGAAGAGGGCACTGGGTTCCTTGGAGTTACAGACAGTTGTGAGCTGTGTGCTGGGAAATAAACTGGGGTCTTCTGCAGGAGCAGCCTGTGCTCTTAACCTCACAGCCATCTCGCCTGACCTAGAATTAGAGTTGTGAGGCCAGCCTGGGCTACACAGTGAGGTCCTGTCTCAAAAAAAATGAATGACAGATTTTTTTATTATTTTTAATTTTTTATTATTTATTTGTTTGTTTGTTTGTTTATTTTGTGCCTGGACCCTCTGAAATGAAAACTGTGGAGTCTCAGTCTCTCTGTGTCTCTGTCTTTGTCTCTCTCTCTCTCTGTGTCTCTATGCATATAATTTTTTTGAATCGGATGATCTTTTATTGAAATTCTTTTCTCTTGCTACGTTTTAACTAGCTGGGCATCCCATTGCACCACTGCTGATGCTATCTATGATGTCATCAGAGGGTCACCATCCACATTGCTGTCCGCAGGCTGTGAAGTACTCAGGATCTCCTAAATAGTTCCATAAAGTTGTGTGACCAAGACTGGTGTCCTAGGCGAGGGTGGCACACACCTCGGGTCCCAGCACTCAGGAGGCAGAGGCAGGAAGTTCTCTGTGAGCTGGAGGTCAGCCTGGTCTACATGGCAAACTCCCAGACAACCAGAGCTATATACAGAGATCCTGTCTCCAAAAAACAAAAACAGAACCGGTGACATATCTGTTGGTCAGTGTTGACAATCTCATAAAAAGTGGTATTTCCACTGTATTTTATGTTTTTCTGCTTCTTTCCTTCTTGGTGGTCCCTCAGGGGCTCTGATGGTAGGGCAGAGGCAGAAGGTACCACTTCAATGTGGGCCTGTCCTGAACGGTCACTTTCACTGTAGCCCTAAGACCTCTCCAATCATTTGTTGCCTTGGCAGTATCACCAGCAATTTTTTTGGGGGGATGGTAGACAGACCCAGGGGATCAATGTAGAGGCCAAGGTGGATGTGGCACTGGAAACATCTCCTGTGCACTTCAGATGTACAACTTTGATTTCATTGTGGTCAACTTGGGATGGCATGGTGGAGGCAGCTGGTGCTGGATGAACCAAGGTTTGGGACTACTGATGAAGGAGTGTGTGTTCTCTCTGTGTGTGTGTGTGTGTGTGTGTGTGTGTAAAATTTTAAGAATTTGGGGCCGTGGTGGTGCACACCTTTAATCTCAGCACTGGGGAGGCAGAGGCAGGTGGATCACTGTGAATTTTAGGCCAGCCTGGTCTACAAAGTGAGTCCAGTACAGCTAAGGATAGCACAGAGAGACCCTGTCTTGAAAACAAAACAATAATTTTTTTTTAAAATTTAAAAGGCATCTATTTTTTGTAGGTATTTATGTGCCGCCGCATGTACTTGGAGGTCAGAGGACGGGCTGTGGGGTTTGGTCCTTTCTACCATGTGTGTCCTGGGGATCATCAGGCAAGCTCCTTCGTTCACTGAGCTATCACACTGCCCTCTCCCTTTTAAATGGAGTCTTGCTTTGTCATCTATGCTGGCCTGGATCTTTCAGCCTCAAGAAGCCATTTTTTTTCCCCCTGCTTTAGCCTTTTGAGTAGCTGGGACTATAGGTGTGTGCCACAGTACTAGGCTCTGGAATCTGTATTTTTATCCAACCCAGGGGATTCTGAACAGCCAAGTGTGACCACCAGGGTTTGGCAGGCTTTCCTAAAGTCGCCGTCAGGTAGTAATGAATGTCTAGAGAGTTTAAATATAGGCCCCTTCCTGCCCCCACAACCCGAAGGTTGACATTGAAAGGAAGCCAAAAAAGGAAAGAGAAAAAGAAAAGGCACCAATTTTCTCAAGAACTTGAAACATTCCAAGCAAACAGGGAGGGAAAGTCCTTTTTGAGTTGTGTGTGAGTAGATTAGATATTGCTAGGCAGCTGATAAAATAATCCATCTGTTTTCTGAGCCAGCAAACAGAAGGAGCCCACAGTAACTGACCTTTAGCCCCAGAGAAAACACAGTGGCCCAAAGTCGAGTGGCACTCAGACAATGGCACAAAGGTTTTTGGTGTGTGTGTGTGTGTGTGTGTTTTCAGATTCACTGTTTCTAAAACCTTGACTGGTCAGGATTTGACTCATGCAGGTGGGTGACCCTTTCCGGTCCCTAGATAGTCACTGAGGTATTTGACAGCCGTATATTCAGCTTCTGTGTCTATACTGACTCTGTTTCCTCTGGCTGAGCTCCAGGGAAGGGGGATTCCGGTGTAGAGACAGATGTTTTTCTCCAGGTGACAGTTGACAGTCCCAGAGCACCAGTGTAACCGAGCTTCTGTCTCTGTGTCCTTTATCTTCGGGTCTATTTTTTTCCTTGTTCAGAGAAAAGGTGCCTTTGTTAATCTAGATGTGGGCGGTATGGAAAATTGTGTGTGTGTGTGTGTGTGTGTGTGTGTGTGTGTGTGTGTGTGTGTGTTGTTCAGGAGTGGAGATCTCTGTAGTTAAGACTGTTTTGCTGTGGTTTCTAAGTTTGCTGAAATAGTTGGGCGTACCTGCTGGACTTTGATAAATGGAACCTCTCCTGATGTTTTTAAAAACCATTCTAAAGTGCTTATAGCCTCCAATCCAATCAATAAAAAGGTCAACAAGAGACTTTTCCTAGAGTTCTCAGTGTCGATGGAGTAACCAAACCGCCAGGACTCAGAAGGTTAAAAGAAAAGGATGTAGGCAATAAAAACACACCCACTGCAGAGCAGGTCCAGAGAGGAAAGCATTGTCTGTATGACTGTATAGCCCATGGGGAATCTATTCTGGGCTACCATAAACTACTCATATCTACGAAAAGGGATGCAGGCATCATTAACCCAAATATTATGGATCTCTGGATTGTGCAAAGCAACAGCCTAGGGGAAAGAGTCTGCTCCAAGGACCTCCCGTGGGACCAGGTTGGTAAATGGCATTCACTGCATAACTGCTGACCACAAAGACCATACAGAGGGCATAAATGCAAACGACAAGCTAAGGGTTTGTCACCTCTAACTGGCTTGCATGACTCAAGCCTGCTCTTTATAGACAGTTGGCAACCACTGCTGTTTATTTGTTGAGCAGCGACAAGTGACACACCTTTGGTGGCTGACCAGTGGGCACAGGAGCTGTAGGTCCTGACCCATTATCTTTCACACGTCCTTTGGCACATATGTTCTCCTAGCTTGGCAGAGAACTCGATCTTGTTAGTAGCCAGTCCCTTACCGTCCCAGGAGGGGCTTAAAACTGCCTGTCCCAGGCCAGCAAGTTTTGTTGGTATATGCTGTTGAAAAGCCCAGCAGACTGCCGTTGTTAGAGAAAACACCGATTCCTCTGTGCTTAGGTGGCTTGGGTGACCTGAGTTGCTGCTCTTCACGCCCCTGTTTCCAGACTGCAGATGGAGCTGTCTGTCAAGTGACAGCCCACCCAAGACAACCTAGCAGGGCAGCTCTTAGCATCCACTAACCACATCCTTGGCACCCCTAGGGACTCACTTGGTGCTGTGGAAACTTTTTCAAACCCTTAGAACTCAGTGAGTACCCTCATACGTCTTTCCTAGGCAGCAACAAGGAAGTAATCCTGACAGCAGTGGCCCCAAAAGTAGCTCATCTTCTAAGAGGCGCTGCCTAAGGAATTATACAATTACAAGGTCTATGCTTCCAAGATCCCTTCCAGCCCCCATGCTCTTCCTAGAGAAAAATATGCGAGATAATTCCTCTAAGTTCCGTTAGGGTACCTTTATTCCGAACCATACTACAATGAGAAACCATGTGTGGTACAAAACCATCTTAACGACAACAACAATAGCAGCAGCAGCAGCAGCAGCAGCATCTAGATGTGCAACTAGAGAGATGGCTCACCTGGTAAGGTCTCTTACTGTTCTGGCAAAGGACCTGGGTTCAGTTCCCAGCAACCACATGGTAGCTCACAACTGCCCTTAACTCCAGTTCCAGGGTTGTCTGGTGTCCTCCTGCATGGGCGTCAGGAACACCTGGTACACATACACACATGCAAGCAGATACATACATATATATGTGAACTAAAAGCTACACTTTTAATCCTATCCCTCAGGAGGCAGAGGCAGGCCGGCTTGGTCTACATAGTGAGTTCCAAGCCAGCCAGGGCTACAAAGTGAGACTTCATCGTAAAAAAGAAAAAAAGAAAGAAAGAGAAGAAAGTATGGGGGAGGGGTCTAGATATGGCGTCATTAAGTTGAGAAACACATGCATTTTCAGTGTTAATAGGCACAGTCAAACTGTGCTGTGAAAAAACGGTTAACACAGCTTATATTCTGAGCATACTTATGCTTATGGGTCTGAGGGTCCGCCAGGGCCTGGGGCATGGTAGGCACATTTTCTACCATTGAGTGCTATCCTTACCCCTACACCGCGCCGTCTAAGAGAGTCTGTACCCAACGCTAGCAACATTTGCTACTGTAAGTAGCTGTAGCAATCTAATGGGTCAAAATTTCCTCTCACTGTACATATGATCCTGATTGCTGATAAAGCTTACTTTCTTCTTTTAGATTCTTGGCTATTTCTTCTTGGTCATATTCTTCGCCCAATTTTTTTTTTTTTTGATTGAATGTGAATATATCTCATGCCTCAAGGTTGAGTAGCATGGTCACAATCATTTGACTTAAGAAAGTTCTTGGCTGGGCAGTGGTGACGCACGCCTTTAATTCCAGCACTTGGGAGGCAGAGGCAGGCACATCTCTGTGAGTGTTTGAGGCCAGCCGGGGCTACACAGAGAAACCCTGTCTCAAAAAACAAAACAACATAAAAAAGAAAGTTTCTTGATCTTTTTATTTTGAGTTTTCAAGAGTCGTTGTTTTTTTTTTTATTTATCATTTTTAAGTAAAAATACATGTTGACTTTTCCCAAATGCTTTGCTCAAACATGTGGGTGCTCACAGACTTTTTTTTTTTTTGTCCTTAATCTATTAAAGTAGTAAATTGCACTGATTTTCAAATGTTGAGTGAGGCTTAAATTCTTGGGATAAAGAGCTGGAGAGATGGTTCGGCAGTTAAGAACACCTCTTCTCTGTTCTTCCAGGAGACCAAGTTCATTTCCCAGCATCCATAGCATAAAATCAGCTCCAGAGAGTCTGACACCCCTGGCCTCTGTGGGCACCCGACTCACCCGCACATACTCACATGCAGACACACACCTACACACAGTTAAAAATAATAAAAATAAATCCTTAAAAAAACATCCTAGATGTGGTGCCGTACTCCTTTAATGCCAGCGTTAGGGTTGGTTTGGCGAATGAGGCTCTTGCTGTGCAACCATAAGGAGCTGAGGTGGGGTCTTCAGTATCCATCAAAGCCAGAAATGCCTTTATGAGGCTGTAACCAAAGTGAGGGGTGGGGGTGAGGGGGCAGGGGTTGCGGGATGGGGCATGAGGTAGGTAAAAAGATATCAGTTTTGTTGTTGGAGGCTGGATTTACACTGTCAGTAATCCTCCCAAGTGTTGGAAGATCTGTCTCAAAACTCAGTGTGTGGGGGCTGGAGAGAGAGATGGCTCGGTGGTTAAGAGTGCTTGCCGATCTTCCAGAGGATCCCGGAGGCATGTGCCACCTCGCCCAGAAAATAAAGATAATTTTAAAATTCACTAATGGGCAGGTGGTGGTGGTGCACACCTTTAACCCCAGCACTCAGGAGACAGAGGCAGGTGGATCTCTGTGAGTTCGAGGCCAGCCTGGTCTACAGAGCGAGTTCCAGGACAGCACTAATGGAGTTAGCGTGGTGGTTCAGTAGTTAAGGACGCTGGTTGTGCTGGGTGGTGGTGGTGGTGCACTCCTTTAACCCCAGCGCAGCAGAAGTGGGCGGCTCTGAGATCGAGGACAGCCTGGTCTACAGATCAAGTTTCAGGACTGCCAAAGCTATGCAGAGAAACCTTGTCTTGAAAAACCAGCACCAACAACAAGAATAAAAAAAAAAAAAAAGGACACTGGTTGCTTTTCCAAAAGACCTGGATTCAATTCCCAACATCTGTGCACATACATAGTGCCTCACAACCACCTAATTGCAGTTCTAGGGGATCTGACGCCCTCTCTGGTTTTCCTGGGCACCATGCACACATGTGCACAGACATAGATACAAGCACAGCACCCATACACATAAAATAATATACTTGGGGAGGGGCTTTTTTTGGTTTGTTTTTTGTTTCTTGGTTTTTTTCAAGACAGGGTTTCTCTATGTTATCTTACCTGTCCTAGACTCGCTTTGTAGACCAGGCTGGCCTCGAACTCACAGCGATCCACCGGCCTCTGCCTCCTGAGTGCTGGGATTAAAGGCGTGCGCCACCGGGCCCCGCTGTTGGTTTGTTCTTAACATGGATTATGAGGATGGCACTCCAGTCCTTACTGTTTCAAGGAAAGCGCTAACAGCTCTGCTATCTCCCGAACTCCACGAGTATCATTCTTAAAACCTAAGATCGATCTGAGGCAGAGAGACGCTGGGTGGGGCTGAGCATCTTAGCCCTGCTCCACTCTATCCTTTCAGGACCTGAGCTGGACATGGCCCTGCCTGGTTGGAATTTCCAGCCAACCTTGCCTAAGACTTTAACCTTTCTCTTTTGCTGGATCATTAAAAACTCCTTGCAAGGACTTTATTTTTATTTTTTTTTTAAGATTTATTTATTATTACATATACAGTGCTCTGCCTGCATGTACACTTGCACACCAGAAGAGGGCACCAGATCTCACGGTAGATAGTTATGAGCCACCAAGTGGCTGCTGGGAATTGAACTCAGGACTCGTGGAAGAGCAGACGGTACTCTTAACCGCTGAGCCATCTCTCCAGCTCGACATTTATTTATTATTATTTTTTTTTAACTTCTTCCAGGGAAGGTTGTACAAGATGCCTCCAGGGGAAGTCCCAGATTCAGACACCAGCTGAGTGAGCTGTAAGGGAAACTGAGAGGATGTGAGCTGGCCCTGCCCCTGGGTAGCCAGGCCTGTGCCTTCTTGTTCTTCCTTCTGCTCAGGAACTTAGCGGCCAGCCCTGCACTGGAGGAAATAAAAACTCTACTCATTTTAAAGCCAAAACAAAGGGTTAGGTCTGGTATCGTCCCACGCCAGTCAGCACCTCCTGGAATGCCCCTTGCTGCTGGCGTGCTGGCCGTTACTGTGGGAAGTAGCGGGGTGCACCTCCATGTCACATCTCCTTTTCCTGTGGCCTGGGCTTCCCTTCGCCTCACAAAACAGGGGCGCTAAGACGCTTGCTGTACTTACTGTCTCTTAGGAAGGACCTAGGCCAGAACTGTGTTTGCATCTTGGCCATTATCGAAACCCCAGAAACCAGAGCCACTTCCCCCAGCAGCGTGCAGCAAGGGCCTTCTCACTCAATACTAGACTAGTCTTGCATGCAGAAGAAGTCACCCTGAACGGCATGAGTGCAGGATTGCATGTTTAAAAGCCGCAGGGCCTTCATGTGACCAGGACCTCCCTACCTTGCCAAGGAACCGTTCGTTAGCCCTGCTGGAGTTGGAAGCCATAGCCAAGAGTCCGCCTTGACCCTGACCAGGCGACCTGACATTCCCCAGGACAAGAGGAGAGATTAGCCAGGGCAGGGAGACAGCTGAGGAGGCTTCTTGGTGAGTTTGTCTCCAAACCAGCAAGTCGTAGTTTGATCGACTCTCTGCAATCTAGGGAGGGTTTTCTCAAGGGGCTGCACATTAGGAACAGTGACTTTTCTTCCCTAGCAGGATCATATAATTTCATGTAATAAGAGATAACACGGGAAAGCATAGAAAGGGTGTTTGGTACACTGGGGAACACACAAGAGCTGGGGTCCACTGAGAGGCAGATCTGTTCGCGGAAGTGAGGTGAAGGCAAAGCATGTTTCTGTTTGAGGACAGTTCCCTGAGGAAATAGGAAGTGGCACAGAGCTAGCCATTCATTTCGCAACCAAGAGTGAGTGATCACACTGAAGTCTAATGTGAGTAATGGAAATAGAGATTTGTTTTGTTTTTTCGAGACAGAGTTTCTCTGTATAGCCTTGGCTGTCCTGGACTCACTTTGTAGACCAGGCTGGCCTCGAACTCACAGAGATCCCCTGCCTCTGCCTCCCAAGTGCTGGGATTACAGGTGTGTGCTACAGTGCCCAGCTGAGATTTTGTGTGTGTGTGTGTGTGTGTGTGTGTGTGTGTGTGTGTGTGTGTGTGTGTATGAGCGCGTCTGGTGCTGGGGATTGAACCCAGAGCCCATACGTGCTAGGTAAGCACCCTGGGCTACATCCCTGCCAGCCCAACCCCTACCTCCACTCCATGATGCCATTTTTTTACATTTTTAAACAGAGTTTGGGTAAATTGCCCAGTCTAGCCTTGAATTTGCTATATTGCATCTCAGACTGGCCTGCAACTTTAGGTCTCCCGTTCCTCCTTCCAAGCAGTCATGATTACAGCTCTGTGCCACTCCGCTACCGAGATTTCTGCTAAATGTAAACTGGGGGGTGGGAGGGTTCTAGAATAGCTGAATCTGATATCAAAAGACTTCTGGGAGCTGGGTGTGGTGGTGCACAGTCATCAATCCCAGCACTCGAGAGGCAGGCGGATCTCTGTGTTCAAAGCCAACCTGATCTACAGATTGAGTTCCAGGACAGTCAAGGATGTTATATAGAAAAACCCTGTCTCAAAACCAAATCAAACCAACCACACAAAAAAACAAATAAAAGAAAAAAGATATTCTTCTGAGTTGAAATATGTCCTTGCTGTAATGTTCAAGCCTATCCAAAGTTAATTGTGTGTGTGTGTGTGTGTGTGTGTGTGTGTGTGTGTGTGTGTGTGTGTGTGTGTAGACAAACCCCGGACATTATACATGGCAAGCATGTGCTCCCCTATTGAATTAACTAGCCTAGCCTCTAATTCTGACTTTAATTTTTTTAATAATTTATTTACTTTTATTGTATGTGCGTTGGTGTTTTGCCTGCATGTATGTCTGTGTGAGGGTGTCAGATCTTGGAGTTACAGACAGTTGTGAGCTGCCATGTGGGTGCTGGGAATTGAACCCAGGTCCTTTGGAAGAGCAGGCAGTGCTCTTAACCACTAAGGCATCTCTCCAGCGCCTGGAGGCATTTTCTTAAAGGTTGCCTCCTCTTAGATGACTTTAGCTTGTGTCAAGTTGACATAATAGTTACCAGAACAGGCCACATCAGAAGAGAAAGGACTATCCTTATTTTAAACATTTATTTTATTTATTATTGTGCAAATATGTGTGTGAGTATGCACACATGCTATGGTGTGCATGCCGGAGCCAAAGAATATCTGTGGAGTTCTGTCCTTCCACCTTTATGTGGGTTTGGGGGATTAAGCTCTGGTCATCAGGCCTTAGTGGCAAGCGCTCTTGCCTGCTGCTCTAGCCCAGTTAGTCTCGTTTGACAGCAAGTGAAATCAAAGTTTAGGGAGTTTAAGTTACCTAGAAGCAGCAGGTCTTGAACCTTGATATATCTGTTCCTAGGACCCGTATCTGAGCCACTCTGTGAACCTCTGCAGCAGCCATAGCAGCAGCCCAGACTCCAGTTCAGCGAGGCTGGTATGAGCAGCTGTAAGAGGTGCGTTGCACACGTTGCTCAGACACGTAGTAGTGCCCAGTGCAACTAGATGCTCTACATCGTTACATTCCAGTCAGGGATGGGAGAGTCAGCTGAGCCAGGCAGGGAGCATGAGAGGAGAACCGATGCTGTGTTGGCATCCTTGCTTTTAAGATTAAAGAAACTGGGGCTGGAGAGATGGCTCAGAGGTTAAGAGCACTGGCTGCTCTTCCACAGGTCCTGAGTTCAATTCCCAGCAACCACCTGGTGGCTCACACCCATCTATAATGTGATCTGATGCCCTCTTCTGGCCTGCAGGTACATTCAGGCAGAGCACTGTATACATAATAAGCAAATAAATCTTTAAAAAGAAAGATTAAAGACACTATCAGTTTTTATGTTGGTACAAGCCTTGTAAACTCCTGATGTGTGGAATAAGCTGTGGCACTGCTGAGCTGTTAGTGAGGCTCTGTCAGTAGCCACACTGTGTCCTACACCTCACTGTGTAGGTGAATCGACTTGGACGCTACCTCTTTTGCTGCTGCTGCAGGGCTCAGGTCGCTGCCTTGGTGGATGCTATTGATTTTATCTTGATGGTGTGGAGGCTTCTGAAGTCAGGAATGCTGGCCTGATTGAGGTAGTATATACCTGTTTAAGCATGGTGCCATACACTTTCAAAACCAGCATTTGGGAGGCAGAGGCGGAGGTGGAGGCAGGCAGATCTCTGAGTTTGAGGCCAGCCTGATCTACATAGTGAGTTCTGGGCCAACCATAGCAGCATAGTGAGAGCCTGTCTTTAGATAGATAGATAGATAGATAGATAGATAGATACATACATACATACATACATACATACATACATACATACATAAAAGTAAAGTACATGCCTGTAATTCTTGAACGAGGGAGGCTGAAGCAGGTGGCTCATGAGTTTGAGGCCAGCCTGGCCTACATCTTTAAAAACTAAAGTGAAATGAACTGAACCCAGAAATGTTTATGGAGTCTGCCGCCACGTGGAATGACTATCTAGAAGTCCAAGGTTCTCTCTCCCAGAGTTTTCCAGTGACTGTGCCCGGAACATGCTGGAAAATGTGAGGGACCTAAAGTTCCCCCTCCTCTTTCCTCTCTGACCACTAAGAGCTTAGTTAACCTAAGGGTGTTGTGCATGTGATGTCACTTCCTGTGTGTACCACAGAGTGATGGTCTGGAAAGCATCTCTACCTTTGTCCTCCTTCCGGTTAGGACTGAGGTTTATGTGCTGTGCCCATCTCCTCTCTCTGTTTCCGTTGCTGAAATACTAATGCCGCCGATGCAGCCCTTGCTGGGGCAAGTCCATAGCCTCGGCAAGCGGGTAACAGAAGGCTTTTTCCCAGTTAAGTGCTAATACTTCGAACTCCCAGCCCAAAGGAAGGAATAACTAAGGCTTTACCAGGAACAGTTCTTCGAATCTTAGCAAGGACCACTACAGCTCAGACCTTATCACTGGTGACCCTGGGCAGCACTGAAAATCCAGCAATGCTCCTCACCCCTAAGAGACTAGAGAGGCATCTCACACTGTGAGCAAACTCGAACGATGTACTAGCGTTCCCACACACGATCACATTTTTGTGGCCAAAACAAGCCCTGAACAAAGTGAGGTCATTCCTCAATTATGTAGAAACCACCCTGCTTAGCTGGTGGGGGCACGCCTGTAATCCCAGCACTTGGGGAGGCAGAGGCAGGCAGATCTTTGTGAGTTTGGGACCAGCGTGGCCTATAAATCAAGTCCAGGACAGCCAGGGTTACACAGAGAAACCCTATCTCAAAAAACAAAAACAAAACGAAACGAAAAAGGGAAAAGAAATCACCCTGCTTGATGTAGAAGAAAGTGAAGGTGGATGGACCTACCAATCACCAGGCTGAGAAACTCCACGGCTGCCTACAGAACCACTGTGATTTCAAGTATGCAATGACCCTGCTGAGTACTAAATGGGGCGGTACCTTTGAGTCATAGTTTGCTTTTATTATCTCAAAGATCCACCCCCCCCCACATCCCTTGGCAGGACTTTGGGTGTGTTAGGGAAGTTCTATTCCTGAGCTGCAGTCCCAGCCCCTCATCAAAAGGAACTTTTTGGGGGGTGGGGTTGAGACAGGGTCTCTCTGTGTAGCCTTGACTGTCCCGGACTCGCTTTGTAGACCAGGCTGTCCTCCAACTCACAGCGATCCACCTGCCTCTGCCTCCCAAGTGCTGGGATTAAAGGTGTGCGCCACCACGCCCGGCTCAAATGGAACTTTTATTGTGACTCTATGACTTCTACAACAGAGAACATTAAATTGCGGAGTGAACATGCAGTTAAGACAGTTCTGGGCCGGTGGAGGTGGCTCAGTGGAGAGAGGTACTCGAATGCTGGCCTGAAGATGTGAGTTTAGTCCTTGGGTCCCACAAGGGGGCAGGAGAGAGCCAGCTCCTAAGAGTCATCCAGTGACCTCCATGTGCACATCTACACACACATACACACACACACACACACACACACACACACACACACACACAGTTTTTAAATCAGGGGGTTGAATGTACAGCTCAGTGCTAGAGCATTTGCCTGAAAGCACGAACCCATAGCACCACAAAAAGGGGAAAAAATACACTTTATATTCTGTGGCTTCCTGGTGATACGTGAGGTATGCACATACAAGATGAGCAAGTGACAGGATGCTGATTGTGGTGTTCTTGGTAGCAGGACCACGACACATTTCATCTGTCATACGCCTCCTTTCACCACCCCTGACACCTGCGGATTTGGGGAGAGGTTTTGTTTTCCAAAACAAGGTGCTTGTAATTTCCGAGCAGTTTCTGTGCACTTTCACTGGCTCGCATGGACGAACGGGGGTCTGGGTAGGGGACAAGGCCTTGTGCTGGGACACAGACACCTTTGCTTGTGGGATCGGGTGAGTCATACGGAAAGTCAGCTTCTTTGCGTCTCTGGGCCATAGCACTTTTTGGCAAGAGAAGAACCTCTTCCTTTTTTGGTTCTGAAGTGACACTGGAAATCCTCAGCAGCTCAGCTGTGGCTAGATGTGCCCGTGGGTACTGGTGTTGGGGTTAGTGGTCTTTGCAGAAGTCAAGGTTCCTGTCAGGCCTGGGAGGAAGTGTGGCCTACGTGCAGCTTTGTGTGTGGCTCCAGGAGAGCGAGCATCTCTGTGGCTGCTTCCTCTTCTTTGCTTAACTGTGGTGGGAGTCTGAGAGGGTCTCTTTACAAAAAACAGCCCTAAGCCGGGCGTGGTGGCACACGCTTTTACTCCCAGCACTCGGGAGGCAGAGACAGGTGGATCGCTGTGAGTTCAAAGCCAGCCTGGTCTACAGAGAAAGTCCAGGACAGCCAAGGCTAACACTCTGTCTCGAAAAACACAAACAAACAAACAAACAAACAAAGCCCTAAAACCCTAGTGAAAGACAGCTTCGCTCTCCTAAAGGGCCTCTGAAGAGCTAACCCAAACAACTGAGGCTCTAGTCAGCCAGACGCAACAACAGCACACGCCCCTGTCTCCTCAGCCTGCAGCATGCTTTGATGTCATAGTCTTAGGGAACACTGACCCCCAGCAGTTAGAGATCTGACAGGAAGAGAAGGCTTGGAGGCCAGGTCCAGCTGAGAGGAAAGGACCATGGGGACTGGCTGCCCTCTGGGGAGACTGACAGCCAAGTTCTGACCTCTTCCTGTGCCGATCCCCCGGGGGGTGGGGGGAGCCAAAGCTTAGGCTGCTGCCTGTGGGAACTCACTACCTACAGTTTTTGTATAAGAACAAGATCCAGAAGAGGAAACCTCCCGGCATCCTTTCTTCCTCTGCTGGTGACCTGTGGCTACCATCATGTGATAAACATGTGGCTTCCTAGGAGAGAGACTTGTGCAATCATAGGAAGCTGGAAGAAGATTCAATGTGGCACATAAAGAATTGGGCAATGAGTTGTCTGGACGACTTTGGGTCTAGAGAAGAGAGCCAGGCACCCTCTCACTCATGTCTCTGTCTGAGGAGGCCCCTGAACTGTCTGAGTGGTCAAGAGGCACAGGCACAGTGTTATCCTGTCCTCTGCCTGTCAGATTAAAAAGTGGGCATGGGGCTGGTCTCTTTTGCCAGAGGCAGGCAGGCGGCAGAGGTTTGCCAGCCACTGGGCTGTTGTTTCATCATCACTCCAGAGACGGTCAGGCAGGGCCTGTGTCCTGAATGCTCTGAATTAGCCACCCTAATGTGTTCCCTGGGCCCAGGAAAGGCCAGTGCTTGCAAGAAGCACCCCCTAAAGCAGGTGACTCCCCAGTACTGCACAGCGCTTTTGCCCAGGTGGCTTTGCGGGGGACCTGAAGTGCCTCACAGCTTTTGTGCTTCCAGTTCCTGTGTGGATGTGTCTCAGAAGCTCAGTGGTACCTCCTTAGGAAAGTGAGCCACGTGGTGTGAACTTCTCTCATGACAACCCTATTCAGAGCACTGAACAGAGAACGTTCTACAAAGTCCAAGCTTTGGGCAACGGAGGCGTGGGGATTTACGAAGAGGGCTGGGTGGAGCAGGTTATAGAGTGATGACCTCAGTTTCCTCCTGTGCTCCTCTGAGACATTTTTCCTTCAGATGTGCGCGGTGGGTCCAGTGAGATGGCTTGCCATGCGGGCCCGACGACCTGAATTTAGTCTTCAGGACGCACAGCAGCAGCAGAGAACTGACTCCTGAAAGCCATCCTCTGACCTCTGTAGATGTATGCTGGTACCTGTGTACTCTCTCCCTGCCACAGACTCAGGCATAATATACAAAATTCAAATTCAAATGCTCCACCGGACGTGACAGAGCACATACCTTTAATCCCATCACTCAGTGAGGCAGATGCAGATGCATCACTGTGAGTTTGAGGCCAGCCTGGTCTACAAAGCACGTTCAGGACAGCCAAGGTTACTCACAGAGAAACCCTGTCTTGAAAAAAACAAACAAATACAAATTAAAATGCTCCTTAAGTGGGTTGAAGGTGTGTCTTGGTAGTAAAGCATAAGGTCCGAGATTCCATTTCTAGTAACAAAAATGAAGAAAATAAAGCATTCTCTCTCTCTCTCTCTCTCTCTCTCTCTCTCTCTCTCTCTCTCTCTCTCTCTCTCTCTTCCTCAGCAGAGTTTCTTTGTGTATTGTTGGCTGTCCTGGAACTCTCTCTGTAACCCAGGCTGGCTTTGAACTCACAGAGATCCACCTGCCTCTGCCTCCTGAGTGCTGGGATTAAAGGTGTATGCCACCACTGCCTGCCTAAAATGTGTTCTTTTTCTTTATTATTCTTACTTAGCTGAGCCTATTGTCAGTTTAGGGCTGCCAGTGTGAGAAAGATGCCTGAGACTAGCTCCAAAATCATTAAGTGCCCTTACTGCCAGGGATGCTCTAGGCACAGGCCGCATGCCAGAAGACCCAGAGCCTTAGACCTCATTTAAGGTGAAAACATGGGAGTCTGTCTTTGCTCCTCTCTGGCCCTGCCAGTTCCCTTGACACACTGCTTAAGAAACTCTGCTGGTGCTGGTCATGGAGGCACATACTGAAATCCTGGTGCTCTGGAAGCTGAGGCAGGAGGATTGCCAATTTGAAGCCAGCTTGGGAAGAGGGCCACTGTAGTCATGAACGTATAGTAACAGTAGGTACATACGGGAGACTGGGCCCTTCAACACGCCGTCACGAATAGAGGAGGTGCTCATCAGGCCTCGTCCCATCCGGAGGCGCTATTGATTGTTGATGGTTTTCTCGAAGGGGGTGTCATTTTCTTAAATGATACAGCCACTGGGGAACTCGATGGGAAGAGGGAAGAAGGGTGGGTGCAGAGAAAGAGAAAAGGGAATAACAGGTTATAGAAAACTAATATAATCGTGCCCATTGTATTTATGCACGGAACTGTCAGAAAATCGAAGAGGAAGAAAACACACAAAAAGCCCTGCTGATAGATTCACATCGGCATCTTGTGCCTGTGCTGCCTGAAGTTCAGTTTCTCCGCAGTGATCATCGCTGGGGTATCTGGTGAGGGGGCTTGCAGAAACCTCATAACTGGTAGCACAACCACAGCGTAAACTTCACACTAACCTTCTGCCGGAAGTGTGACCCTTTGTGGGGAGTGATTATGTCTTCCGCGTTGAAATGATTATTAATATTTAATATTGATTTATAATGTTAGTATAATCAGTGGTTGCTCCTTAACCAGCGATATACCCAAATAACCACAGAGAGAGACCAGGATCTATTTAATTAGCCTAGAGCACAATACTGAGCAATAATCACTCCATCCTAAACCTCCAAGCTAGTGTAGATTCCTCCCATTACTTGCTTTTTACTCATATCCTAGGTCCGGCTCGCTCCTCCTGGTGCTTCCTGGTCCTCTCCACGTGTGCCCTTCCTTACCTTCCAGATCTTTCTCCTCCCCTCACTGGGCCAGGCTGTCCCACCCCATTCGCTGTCTTGCTCAGCATTGGCTAGCTGGCTTTTATTGGCAACACAGAGAACAAATGGTGGGCATGTTTACACAAACTTGAGACAGGAGATACTTAGAATAAACATCACAATGCAACGTCTGGATTGAAACCAGATACCGGTAGAGGAATCAGCATTTGAATGGACAAGGGAAACTGTTCACAGTTACAGTTCACAAGAACATTATGCCAACGCCACCACAGGAGGTATCACATACCAGAAAGGTGAAGCGATGTGTTTAACATAGTCATGGTACCTGGGACATAAATCTTGGTGACACTGGGAACGCATTAACTAAAGGGCTTTTCAGTAGCCGAATATGGGAACGTTGCTCCTAAGGTCAGGTGTGCATTGAAGGAGAGAGGTCAGGCCTAAGAAGAGCTGAAAATCCTGTTGGTTTTGTCTTACTTACTTCTATTGCTGTGACAAAACACCATGACTGAGGCAACTTAATAGAAGAAACAGTTTGTCGGGGATTTACAGTTTCTCTGCTCATGGCAGAGAGCAGGCAGGTGAGCCTGGGGCTGGAGCAGCAGCTGAGAGCTCGCATTTTGAGGCAATATCCATGAGGCAGAGGGAGCCAATGGGGATTGGTGTAGGATTTTGGAACCTTAATGCCCACCTCCAGTGACACACCTCCTCCAACAAAGCCACACCTCCCAAACCTTCCGGAACAGTTCCATTACCAGGGGACCAAGTGTTCAAACATGAGCCTGCGGGGACCATTGTCACTCATACCGTGACAGGTCTCTGAGTTCACGCTAAGGCAACTCCCTCAAGTAGCATGTCTTCTTCAGGCACCCGTTCTTTTTTGTTTTTTTTTGGTTTGGTTTTGTTTTTCGAGACAGGGTCTCTCTGTGTAGCCTTGGCTGTCCTGGACTCACTTTGTAGCCCAGGCTGGCCTCGAACTCACGAGGGTCCACCTGCCTCTGCCTCCCGAGTGCTGAGACTAAAGGCGTGTGCCACCACACCCGGCTCCAAGCACCCATTCTAGTTCCCCAGCCCCTTTTCTTTTTCTTCTCCATCCTCCTCCCCTTATTCCTCCTTTTCTGTCTCCTTGTCTATATCTCAGGCTCGCCTCCAACTTGCTATGTAGCCTAGCTATGTAACCTTGGACGTCTGACCTTCCTGCCTTTAGCCACCAAGTACTGGGATTATGGGTGAACACCACCACACTTGCTTTTACGCGGTGCTGGGGCTCAAACGCAGGGTTTTCTGTGTTGTGTGCTTAGCTTGTACTTCACCGAGTGCACTACACTTATAGCCTTCCTTCTATCTTCTTCTTTTTTTTTTTTTTAAGATTTATTTATTATTATGTATATAGTGTTCTGCCTGCATGTAGACCTCCACACCAGAAGAGGGCATCAGATCACATTACACATGGCTGTGAGCCACCATATGATTGCTGGGGATTGAACTCAGGACCTCTGGAAGAGTGGTCAGTGCTCTTAACTTCTGAGCCATCTCTCCAACCTCCATCTTCTTCTTCTTTTTTTTTAAGTCAGTGTTTTACTGTGTTGCCTAAACTGGTCTCTAATGCTGGGCACAAGTGATTCCTGCCTCAGTCTCCCAAGTGTCTGGGACTATAAGTTATGTACCTTCCATGTCTGCCTGTCTTCCTTCATTTTTGTCCCAGCGATTCTTTATACGTTTTCTTCTCTCCCAGAATGCCTTGACTTTCCACTCCTTTATATTTGCCACTGAAACATTAGTTGCCATCCCATGCCTCAGTTGGAATCCTGCTTCCTTCTGAAGCTGTGCTGGCTAGTTTATGATGCCAATGTCACATAAGCTAGAATTATCTGAAAGAAAGGCATGCCAATTTAGACAACACTTCCCATAGATCTGGCTGTATGGCATTTTCTTAATTAGTGATCGATGGGGGGGGGGGCAGCCCATTGTGGGTGGTCTCATCCACGGGCTGGTGGCCCTGGGTTTTATAAGAAGGCAGGCTGAGCGAGCCATTTATGCTGAGTGTGGCCTCTGCATCAGTTCTTGCATTTGAGTTCCTGTCCTCTTTGAGTTCCTGTTCTGACTTCCTTATCTAGGATGAACTATGATGTGAAAGTATAAGCCAAATAAGTCCTTTGCTCCTCAACTTGCTTTTGGTCATGGTGTAATAATAAAAATTAAAATCCTAACTAGGCCAGGCATGGTGGCACACGCCTTTAATCCCAGCACTCGGGAGGCAGAGGCAGGCGGATCTCTGTGAGTTTGAGGCCAGCCTGGTCTACAAAGTGAGTCCAGGACAGCCAAGGCCACACAGTGAAGCCCTGTCTCGAAAACAACAACAACAACAAAAAATTCCTAACTAGGACAGAAGGCATTTACTTATTACCTCAGTTGTAAATGGTAACCACCTGCCCCATAACACACTGTGCAGGCTACTCTCTGCATCCACCAGGTATTGCCCGGCCTCTGAGATTCCCAGGCATGTTTTAAACCTATAATAAAAAAATATATTGGGAAAATAAACCCTGCCTTTAAAAAAATTATTATTTTAATTTTGTTACGAGTGTTCTGTCTGCATGTATGTTTATACACCATATGTGTGCAGTGCCCTCCAAAGCCAGAAGAGGGCACCAGAGCCCTTTAAATTGTGTGATGTCATGTTGGTATTTGGAACTGAACCCAGATCCTTTGGAAAGAGCAGGCTCTGTTCTTAACCCCTGAGCCTTCTCTTCCACACCCAGAAGCCCTGTCTCATGAAGGGCTTTAGAAATATCTGAATGGATAATAAATAACTTTTTCAGCCCTCAGCATTCCAGGGTATGCTCAGTGCAGTGTTCTTTCCCTCCTGCTGAGGAGAGACATGTTTAGGCATGTAGGAAAGAAGGTTGAGGGGTGGGTGGGGCGTGGCTTCTATGGAGGCCTTGAGACACTGTGGTACATGAAGGTCTTAATACACAGCAACTGCTTACGGCATCACTGGCACAACAAACGTTCATATTTGTGGTTGTCGTATTATTAGTCCATTATACTCATTGGCCTTTCATTGCTATAATAAAGTTCTGAGGCAGACTGCTTTATAAAGAAGAGTTTTTACTTGCCTCACAGCTTTGGAGAAGTTCAAACAGCATAATGCAAGTTCTGGTGACAGTCTGCCTCGACTTCATGGCCGCACAGCAGGATCACATGTGCACCTCTCTTCGTGTTCTCACTCTCCCTTTCTTTACAAAGCCACTGGGATTCACTCATGAAGGGCTCTCCCTTAACGGCCCAATCACTTACTAGAGTTCTCTCCTTTGGATGTCTTGGTAGAGTGGTTGTCTAGAATGTGAGGCTCTGGGTTCAATCGGCAACACTGCAAACAACAAGACAAAGCAAAGTCCCTGCTTGAAAGATCATATGCAGATTAGGTTTCTATTCTCTTTTTAAAATGATTTATTTAATATGTGTCTATCTGTCTGTCTGTCTGTCTATCTGTCTCTCTCTCTCTCTCTCTCTCTCTCTCTCTCTCTCTCTCTCTCTCTCTCTCTCTCTTGCCTTGGCTATCCTGGACTCACTTTGTAGACCAGGCTGGCCTCAAACTCACAGAGATCCCCCTGCCTCTCCCCCCATCCTGCCCCCCCCCCAGTGCTGGGGTTACAGGTGTGCACCACCACCCACTTTGAGCAGCGCACACTCTCAACAGCTGAGCCATCTCTTCAGCTTTAAGTTTCTGCCACCTTACTACTGTTAACATATGGCTTTGCAAATTAGACTTCTGCATGAGTCCAGGAGGCACAGATCATATTCAAAGCATTGGACAGGAGGAGAAAGGTAGGACCTAAAGTGAATTCAATACACCAGAACATCCTTACTAGGTAGCAGGTAAGAAACTGGCAAGAACCTCAGATTAAACCCCTGGGGGAGCAGGAAGAAGAAACATAAAAGAGCTGAGCATATAGCTCAGTAATAGAGTGCTTACCTACTTAGCATGCATGGAATCTTAGTGCCAACCCTGGTAACACAGACACACAGACACACACACACACACACACACACACACACACACACACACACACACACACCCCTCATCTGGAATATGGACCCTGATAGCCTCAGTTGGTTTTCTGTGGTAAAGGCCCAATAAATGAAACCTTGCAGACCCCAGCAGACCAGGTGAGTCCTGCATTCTCTGGGACCCTATGGCCCACTCAGCAGTCACTGGGAACCCCGGCACACAGCCTTACACAAGATCTCCTTGGCTCAGTCCTCCTGCTCTCAAGCAGGCTGACTGTCCTGGAATGGAGACCACAGTGAGGTTCCAGCAACTTCTCCCAGTACCGATCTGAAAAGCAGGTTTCCAGACTGCCTGGTTAGAGGCCTCCGAGAGCTGGGAGTGCATCAAGTCGACTCTGGGAATCTCCCAGCTGCAGCCTGGAGTGCCCCAGGCAGAGCAGCTCAGCATCACTGTCAACCACCCAACTCTTCTTCCAGATCCCCAGGCTTCCCACCCTCCAGAGAGCTGAGTATCCAGGCCAAGCGGGCTGCCTCGAGTGATAGTGCACGTCCCTGCTCCAAAACCAAACTGCCTTGCAAATTTAGGGCAGGTCTAGGAGAAGCACCCCAGTTACGGAGACTGAAATCCCCTTAGTGGGCTGAATCTTTTCTAGGATTCTATTCTATTTCCACGTTGGAACCTGATTGGGTAGAAAAGAGTGCAGCATAGGATGTTGGCTGCTCAGCAGGGGAGGCTGTGCATTGGGGGAGTCTTCAGTTGGGGCTTTGTGTAAGCAGTTAAGAGAATAATTAGAGCAGCAACTGTCCTGCCCCAAATCTGATCTTAGGTTCCCCTACAGTCACTTCAGAGGATGTGGCCACCTGTCAACCACCCAGTTGGTGGAATAAACAAATAGCTAAATATCTATACGGCTTAATGGTAGGCTCTTTGTAGCTAGGGACCACTTATTCATTTGAACAGTATGCTGGGATTCCCTGAGACTCTGAGCACTCGCTGTCCAGCAGGAGATGGCTTTGAATGACCTTAAATTTAAAAAACAAAAAACTTGATTTTATATGTACAGGAGATTTGCCTGCGGGTATGTCTGAACACCACACGTGTGCCTGGTGCCCCCAGAGGCCAGAAGAGGATGCCGGATCCTGTGGATCTGGAGTCACTCATGGTGGCCAGCCACCACGTGAGTGCTAGGAATCAAACCTGCGTCCTCTGGAAGAGCAGCCGGTGCTCTTAACCAGTTGAACCATCTCTCCAGGCCCTGAATGACTTTTTAAGAGTAGTAAGGACTCAGACAGAGAGAAGCAGGTCTCCCTGGCTTGGTTGTTAGAGAAAGAGGAGCCTTGATATTTCAGTGTAGCGCCACAGTGTAAGTTGGAGATGCTCAGGCAGGGTGGATGAAGCGGTGTTTTGATTTGTTTGCTGGAGACAGGGTCTCGTGATGCCACTCAGGCTAGCTTCCTGCTTACTGCAGCCTTTCTTTTTCGGCCCCTCACGCACAGAAATAATGGCTATTATTATGCTACCTTGCCAGGATAAGGAAAGAACATTTTCTCTAACTGTTGCAAAAGACTTATTTTATTTTATATGTGGGGGTGTTTGGCATGCATGTATTTATATCACTTGTGTGCCCAGTGCCACAGAGGTCAGAAATGCACATCGGATCCCCTGGATCAGATACTTTTGAACCACTGTGTGGATGCTGGGAACCGAACCTGGGTCCTCTGCAAAAGCAACAAGTGCTCTTAACCACTGAGCCAACTCTATAGCCCCGAGGACGGAACATTTTAACCAGCTAGATCAACCTGTGCGGAGGCACAAAGGCAAGCAACAGCAAGAAGAAGGAGGGGGAAATGTCCTGGGGAATCCATAGGGGTGTGTAGGATGGGCCAAAGGGCCCAGGCAAATAACGAGGGTTAGGGCTCTATATAGCCCAGTGGGAGAACACCTGCTTAGCATGGCTAAGATATAGGGTTTGGTCCCTAACACTGCAAAAGGAAGAGGAGAGCTGGGGGCAGGGGGCAGGGGCGGGGATGAGAATGAATGAAGATGAGAGAACAGAACGTGCCTTTCTCCAGGTGGTGCCTTAGAAAGAGAGAAATGGCATGGGATAGTAGTCTCGCCGCACGCTGTCTGTGGCTTTGAGATGCAGGAGACTTCCGTCAGAACTTCAGGTCTAGGACATCAGCCTAATAAGCCTGGGACTGCTCAAACCAACTGACCCTTCACAACTTCCGCTGACTGTTGCTTCCTGTCCCATTCTTTCTCACTGTCCCTCCATCAGGATTTGAGTCATGTGTGTCGTCTCAGATTATGTGTGTGCGATTGTGCCGAGCAGCCTGCAACAGGGCGCAGAGACAAAATTCAGAGTCACAGCGTTCTATAACAAGAAGCTGAAAGCACATTATATGAGGGGTGCACAACCCGGGACAGTTCTTGAGCGGAGAGCATGGCTCACAGGGTGAGCCCAGCGTGGTGGCGCACGCCTTTAATCCTAGCACTTGGGAGGCAGAGGCAGGTGGATCTCTGTGAGTTCGAGGCCAGACTAGTCTACAAAGCTACTTTAGGACAGCCAAGGCTAACACAGAGATCCTGTCTTGAGAAACCAAAGAAGAAAAAAGAGAGAAGAGAGAAGAGAGAGAGAGAGAAAAAGAAAAAGAAACAGGGAGTGAGGTGGGTGGTCCTGTGGTTTCTCGGGGATCATCTTTGCACTTCTGACATGCCAGCCCCGCTGCGTCTCCCTTCCAGAATGTAACCCAGAGGGGTTGACTGGTTGCAGATCTGTGTGCTTGGCTTCTAGGCAGGGACAACCTTGAGTGTTGGCATCCCTTGTAGAACCTTCCCTTCAAGCCCTAAGTCTATAAAGCTGACGTTGGGCCAAAAAGATGGCTCCCTCCATGGGTAAAAGAGCTTGCTGGCTAGCTGGAGCTGGATTTCCAGGACTCATGCGGTGGAAGGAAAGGATCACGAACTGACTGCAAATTGACCTCTGACCCATGTGTGTTTGGCTAAGAAAGACACCAAACCCAGCATTATGGGAAAAGAAAATGAGTTTCAGAGTTTGCCAAGGGGCCATCTGTAACCATGGAGTGCCATCGGCACTGCTGACATTAGGGACAGGTGCTCTTTTGGCATTGCTGGCTTCTGCCCTTTGAATACCTCAATCCCTCGCATTTTAAAAAACTCTTTCTGGAGCCAGGTGTGGTGGCGCACACCTTTGATCCCAGCAGTCTGGAGGCAGAGGCAGTTGATCTCTGAGAGTCTGAGGCCAGCCTGATTTACAAAGCAGGTTCCGGGACAGCCAGGACTACACAGAGAAACAAACCTGTCCTGAAAAGCCAAAAGTGGGGGGCGGGGGGAACGGACCAAACAATATCAAGTAAAACCTTTTTGGTACAGCACTGGCAGCTGCTCCTTTCCCAGCTAAGAACCACTGATTGTGACGAGAAGACGTGGTTGTGTTCAGCTGTGTCTCAAGCCCCTTATAGCTGGCAAGCGGGGAGATGAGGGCTCTCCTCCTTTAAGATGTTACTGGGGTGCTGGCTGGGGTGCTGGAGAGATGGCTTACCAGTTAAGGGCACTTGCTGCTCTTTCAGAGGCCCTGGGTTCAGTTCCCAGTACCCACATGTCACAAAGCTTACAACTGCCTATAACTGAGGGGGAGGGGGGCAGGGTCATCAGGCATACACATAAGTCAAGATAAAAATAAAGAAAGATGTTACTGGAGGATTGTCCGATGGGGCGGGGGTGCATTCTGCCCGCAATACTCTTGTTCTTCCTGGCTTTCCCAGACTCTTTGCTCACAGTGGTAACCTGCAGCCCGATATAGAGTCTGCTGGAGAAGCTGAGGTTTGAGTCCAAGTCCTTTGAGGCTGCCTATCTAGAACACCTTGAGCGGCTGAGGTGCCACTCCATTTGGCCACCAGATGGCACCTGAGAGTCCCTGCTCTCTGCCGCAGGACCAGTGGTAACAGGAGTTGACTGCAGAGAGAAGTTGCCTTAAGAGAGGCCTGAAGCTTAAAGAGACACTGCCCCAGACCCTCGGGCTGGACCCTTAAATCTGCGAAATGAGGCTCTACCAAGGCAAGCAGCACCGTCCAGGGTCAGTGGCTACTTTGTCTTTGCCTTCCTAGGTTTTGATGCCATCTCCTTGATGGTTCTCAGGCCCTGAAACTGCTCCTGAGCCTGAGGGGACAGGGCCAGCCGGAGGGGAGGGTGGCGTCAGAGCTCGTGGCAGAGCAGTGTTGGTGCTGGGATGCATCTGCAGAACCCGGCTGGGCTGTGGTGTGGTGGAAAGCACAGCAGCTTTGGGGCAGGGCAAAGGGCCGGCCTGTGAGCTCTGACCTCTGCTGGACTTGACTCTGGCTGCCTTGGAGCTGAGCAGATTGCAGCCTTTGAAATTGATCTCTGGGTTTTTGGGGATTCTGAGGATCCTTGTGTCTTCTTCATCTGGCATCTTTCCAAAGGCTGATGGGGGCTCAGAGGTAAGTAAATGCGGGAGGGGGCTCTAGACTCGCCTGTTGAGGTTTCTCATTGACTTAGGGAAATTCTCAAGTTGACCCCTGGGTGATGAGGGCTGAAAATTGTTAGAGGAGGGTCGCTTTAGCTGGAGCTTGGGGAGGGACCCTCCCCTAAATTGCTTTGGATTACCCTCATCTAAGCCAGCTGCTCTGCCATGATGTTAACTCTTTCTGGTGCCTGGCTGTGGGGATAGGGCCCAGGAAATCGGTGTGCATGATGCGCCTGCTGCTGTCTGTCCCTGGGGATCGTCCTGGTAGGGACAGAGGAAAGCATAAGACTGTGAATGCGGTCCTATGGAGGCCAGTCTATATCTTGTCAGGGATGCGGACCTTTCCCACGACTCAAACTGACATAACACTTCCATAGGGGAATGAGTCTCGGGCCGGTGGGGTTGGGGCTTGGAGGCAGTTTCTGTTGTCTGTAGATCTGTCTCTAGAAAAGCCAAGAGGCTGGAAAAGGGCAAAAGACAGAGTCTTGGACCAAGCCGTCTCCTTGAAAGGCAACTCATGGGATGCCTGGCCTGGGGAATTTTCTTATTAAAGTATTTTAATTTTGCATTTATACATTGTGTGTGTGCGCGTGTATGTGTGTAAATGCACACATGAGTGCCGCGGAGCCTATATGGAGGTCAGGAGAGATCAGAGGGCAAACTGGGGGAGTCTGCCGCATGCCGTGTGGGTCCTGAGGGCGAAACTTGGGCTCTCAGGCTTGGTAGTAAGCACTGTGCCTACTGAACGCCCCACCCCCCACCCTTCACGGCTCTGGGAATTTTCTTCTTTCCAGACTTTAGCATTGAAGATGAATTCTGAGAACAGTAAACGCTGTTTTGCCCTACCAAGGAAAAGGAAATGAAATAGGGTGTAAAAACAGGCTACCTGCCAGGCATGATAACACATACCTTTAATCCCAGCACTCCCCTGTGAGTTTGAGACCAGCCTGGTCTACACAGTGAGTTCCAGACCAGCCAGGGCTACATAGTGTGAGACTCTACCTCAGAAAACAAACAGAAAGCCCAACCACACACATACACGTTCACACCAGGGAACGGAAAGCCGGGCTACCCCAGGATCTTTTAGAGAGGCAGCTTTACGGTCTTTCAGGGCTGATAAGCTACCCGGAGGTCAGCTGCCTGATCTATGTGGGACCACCCTCCGCATCTGTGAAGACTAAGGTTGGAAAAGCCTGAGCCTGGTCTCAGCCCTGTCAGCAGAGGGTTGGGGACCTGACCCTAACAGACTGTCTCTGGATCGCTTTCCAGCTTGTCTGCAGGGTCATCTGACCTGCTGTAGTAGATGTGGTTTTCTTTGGGAAACAATTCTCTTCTTGTTGACTTATCGGTGGCCCCTGGGAGTTCTGCAACGACACCGTTTTGCCTTTCCACACAGCTCCAATTTCTCCTTCCCCGGGCTTACCTCTTCTGTTTATTCACTGGTTCATAAGCCGACTTGACTCATTCTCAAGTGTCGCCCTCTGCTGGCTGGCCAGTTGTGCCTCTGTTTCTTTGTCTATGGGATGGAGCTAATAGTAGCACCTATCTTGAGGGCTTACTGTTGAGGATTAAGCCAGAAGCAGCTTGTGAAGCACGCAGAACAGCGCCTGGCAGTTGGGCATCAGTCAGCGTGAGCGGCCGTTCATCCTGATCATGTCATTAATCTTGGTTAACTTTTATATGCACTTTTAAATCTTTTCATCTTATGCAGTTGAGTGTTTCACCTGCATGTATGTCTATGCTTTGTGTGTGTACCTAATGCCTGCAGAGGCCAGAAGAGGGGGTCAGATCCCCTGGAACTGAAGTTACAGGATGGTCTGAGTTGGCACACGGATGCTGGAAGGCAAACTTGGGTCCTCTGGAAGAGCAATCATCTCTCCAGTCTACCATGTGCTTTTTGTATTAATTTAATTTCTTATATATTACATCCTGTCTGCAGTCTCCCCTCTCAGCCTTCAAAAGTAACCAGAATCACAGGTGTGCATACACACTGCTACACCTGGTTTAACATGCATACAGGCAGTTTTTTTGCTTTTGGCAAAAACCTCGTGTGTGTGTGTGTGTGTGTGTGTGTGTGTGTGTGTGTGTGTGAGGTCACATTGCTGTAATAGTGTTTTTTGGAGGTTTATATACTCTGATGCTTCCTGCTTGGCCCCAGCAATAGAGACTCATTTATTTATTTCTTTTATTTTTGTTTTGCTAGCAGTGACCACTGAGTCACACACAGAGCGAGGCTGTGTTGCCAGCATGAGAAGGGAAGAAGAGTAGAGCTACATAGGTCGCATCACCAACTTTTGCATCCTGCCCAAGAGGCTGCTGGTCTTCAGAATGGGTCTATGTCTTTTCCACTCGGCCCCTCAACACCACCAGCACAACACTCTAGGCTGTGTAACCAACCTTAAATCTTAACGATGAGGGAGGAGCAGGCAGGTAACCATCACCTCGGAGATGGTGGGGGACAGGGTAAACTATACTGCGTGCACAGGTTGGGGCTATGGAGAGGGTGGGCCTTTAGGAGCAGATGGGGACTGGTTTCTAGGGGCTTGGCTGGAGTGGTGCACTGAACGCTGACTCAGTGCCTCCAGGAGCATCACACATCTGAAAGCCGGGGCACTTAGCTGAATCAGGGAGGTGTGCCCACAAGGGTACCTCCCTGCTGCTCAGACAGATTGAGGCAGATAGCTGGGGACAAGAGCACTTCAAGATAGCAGGCCTTGGGCAAACTGCAGAGGAGGAAGCCTCTTTTAACTCCTTAGTTCCCAGAGTGCGTGTTGAGTTAGGATCTTTCCCCAGCCTTTCTCCATCCTCAGTGTCCTTTGATTTAACTGGAGGCATCGCGGTGCTCCCAGGCCCACCCACTTCGCTCTGTGAACAAGGTGAGAATGAGGCTGTGTGAGGAGACTCTTCCTAAGACAATAGGTCAGGTGTAGTGTTGTGTGACCAAACTTCTCCTGGGGAGAAGCAACATACAAGTCTACTCGCCCCTGACAGGGAGCCAGGACAGAGCAAAGTATGGACGCCATCAAAATCCAACTTGGTGATCCAATGGGTTTTATTGGGGTTCCTTACAGGAGCAGAAATGACTCAGACAGCTGCATCACCAAGGCCCACTCTAAAGGGGTAACAGTGTGCAAATCTGGGAACCCTGGAGCGCAGTGCACACACAGCCTTCAGGCAGCTTAAAAGGTTAAAGTGTCCTTTCCAAACGACTCTGGTCCAGGTTTCTGCTGCTTCGACTGGCTGGACTGGTCCGAACCTTCTTCCCAGCAGCTCGGCTGGGCTTCCTTTCCATCTGACCAGAAGCTGGTATTGTTTACTCTGGCAAAAGGTGGGGCCTAGTGAACCTGGTCAGTTTCTGGGACTTCCTGAAACTGTTTTAAAGTTGTTTACTTTCCTGCTTACGGAGCTTCCCAGCAGGATAGAATGTGTCAGTCTTAGATGAAACTGTTACGCAACAGGTGGGCAGATGGTTATGGAACAAAAATGTAAGGGCTTCCCAGCAAGAGATTTTCAGGGACCTTCAACGCCTTGCATTGTGCCGGTGAGGTGGTGCGCATAGGCTCCCAGCACACAACGTGTGGTTGGGTCACTGAGCTGTGCTGCCGTTTTCTCATCTGAAAAACTCAGAAAACTGAGATAGGGGCTGTGCCTTGCCTGGTAGCACAGGCCTCAAGTCCTAGTGTTTGAAACCTCAGTTAGCCCCCAGTGACACACCTCTCCTAATAAGGCCACACTCTCTAATCCTTCTCAAACAGTTTCTCTGACCAAGGACCAAGTATTCAGCTGTGTGAGCCTGCAGGGGCTGTTCTCATCCACACCACCACACTGTCTGCCCCCAAAAGAGCTGGAGACACAGCTTTGTGGTAGAGGGCGTGAGTGTAGCCCTGGGTTCAGTTCCTGGTGCTGCGAAAAGAGGGGGAGGGTAAGGAAAGAAGGAAACTGAAGTAACAGTGATGCTCACAGAGGGATCATCCTTGTGGGGGAAAAAAAAATACTTAAGATCCAAGCTAGAAACACCAAGTATTCAGTGTCCAGTATCAGCACTGTGACCTGCAAGATTGTTTCTGTACTCCATGGTGTTTTGTGGAGGGAACCATCCTGGGCAAGATTGAGAGCAACGGCAACATTTTAGTTGGGGGGAAAACACACTGAAAATAGCTTGCTCAAGCCTTTATAGATAAAAAATGTAAAATATATGCAAATGTATGTGACTCACATAGAAACATATATCCATGGCCTCCTCACAGTTAACACCGGATGTGGAGATGTGGGGTTGGGGCCCGGCAGGAAAAAAATCCCTGTAGTGTATCATGTGGTGTATTGTGGGGAGGGGGTCGGTGCCACAGCCTTCAAGGGTTTGTAGCTGAGAGCTGTATCCAGGCGTGTTCTAGGCCTTCAGACAGTGCTACGCAAGAATAAGCAACGCCCTTGTCCTTTCTCTCTCTCTGCTTCCTCAGAGGGCCTGCTTGCTCCCTTTCCCGTCCCGGAACTCTATTTCTGGATAGTCTCGCTGGAGACGCTCGGCCCCCTCCTTTGCTATGCTCCAGGTGTCGGCTTGGCCCTCCCAATCTCATATGCCAGTCAGGGACAGTGGGAGGGAACCCGCAAGCCACAGAACCAGAAGCTTGGGTTAGAACTGGGGTCATGAGAGGGCAGTGGGTACAGGAGGATCCTCCATCTGCTATAGCCACCTCCCCCCCCCCCCCCCCCCGTAGGGGCTCCCACACATTAAGAGCGTCTACCCTTGAACCTCCCAGAGGCGGAGGGGCTCTGTCCTGTGCATTGATGGCCGATAGCTCTTCTTGGGCATCTGTGGAGGCCAGTGTCCAGGCACGCAGCTGGGTCTGCGTCTACTCCTCAAAAACGGTATTTGAGCTTGTTTGGAAGGAGGAGTCCTTGCAGATAGCTAACAACACTGCCCCCTATAGAGGACATAAGGGGAGCTTAACTCTTTGTAGACCTCTGTATGGCTGGAGCCCAAGGAGGTTTTGCCATGAGCTGTCTGAAGATGGGATGGGATGGGAATTGCTCTGTTATTAGAAATGTTCTGTATCCTGGTATACGAAAGGTCTAATCCAGGTTTTCCTTCGTGGGTTCGATTCCCTCCTTCCCTGAGAATTCAGGAAATAGGCGTCCTGGATCACCGTAGCCTGACTCCCTTTTAGACCAGTTCTGTCTCCAAGTCACTTGGCCCAAGGAGGTTGGGAAAGTTGCCCTATCATCAGCGCCCCCTCCCCCAAGCCTTCGGTGCTGTTGAGGTCACCGTTTGGAATTTTGTTTAAGACTCTGAGGCATCTGACTCCATCTCCCTTTAACTCCCATGTGATTATGCATAAATAACAGCTCTCCTGCACTCAGGCCAGGGGTCACCTGGAGGAATTGGGAGAGCCCAGGGCTTTGTGTACCCCAGTTTGTCTCGCTGCCTCAAAGGGGCACATATGAGAGTAGGTCCTTCCTCAGATGCCAGTGGTTGACCCTGACCCCTGCCGTCGCCTTACTTCAGCCACCCACCCCTCGTATGGAGCGGGAACTGATGGGCTGTAAGGTCAAGGGTGTTTGAATAGATGGGGCGCTAGCTTTAAGGTTTGGTAGGAAAACAATCCCTGGGTGGCCCGGCCTGACAGCGGGGTGCAGGACATTAACCCAATCCACACTGCGCTGCCCATGCTTGTCTAGGGGTGGAGCCTGGCAACTGCACCAGCCCCAAAATCGTGCTTAGAGATCCTGGGGTGGCAGGTGATGTCACTCCTGCGGGCCCATAGGTCTCCCTAGTCTACGGGTTCCTAGAATTTATGCTGAGTCCAACTGGAGGAGGAGGGGAGCCTCTGGCCCTGCATCGCCGCCCGGAGACCCCGCGGGAGCTCTGTGGGCCAGCTGGAGGCAGTCGGTGGGGCTGCGGGCTGCTCTCACACCCCATCAGCCCCGCTGCGACTGGGGGTGGGGGCGCTGAGCTTTACGCGGATTGGCTGCCGCCTCCGCCCCCCTCCCCGCCCCGGGCACAGCGCAGCCCCCGGGAAGTTGCTAGTTGGAGCGCGCGGGCTGCGGGGCCGCGGCTCCCAGATCCGCAGCGGGTTCGCCGCGGCCGCAACCGCGCACTCGGCTCCCGGGGGCGCTCCCCCCCCTGCCCTCACCTTGGCAGCTACGGCTTGCTCCTCCCTGCTACCTGTTTCTCTGTTTCTCTCTTTCTCCCGCCTCCACCCTGAGCTCTGTAACTTCGGCCTCCGAGTCTGGCCACCCCTCCCGGCACCCCGCCCGCCAGCGCCCTCCCTCCTTTGTTGTGTGCGATGAGGGTCGGGTTTCCCTTCTGACCAAGGAGCCTCTGCCGCACTGAGCCGCCGGCATGGAGCCGCTTAGCCATCGGGGCCTGCCGCGCCTCTCCTGGATCGACACCCTCTACAGCAGTACGTGTGCGCGTGGGCCGCTGGGCGAGGCATGGGAGGGAGACCCTCTACCCTTTGAGGTGCCTTGATGTCCTCAGGGTCCCAGGTGCACCCGGTGACTGGCATGGGTTTGAGGGCATGGTCCGCCAGGTGTGCAGCCAGCCAGGGAGGGGGGAGCGATGTGGGGTCCTCAAAGCAGACTTCAGATGGGAGGTGGGCTCGAACGGGTGGGAGCTGGGGGAATTGAGTCACTCCACCCACCTGTTGTGTAACCCAGTACTCTAGTGCTCGGGGAGTGGGAAGCGCCCTATTTAGGGGGCTATCTCTGCCTTTTAGATTGGCAGCTTTTCTCCCCACGTTGAAGCAGAAAGGCCATTTTGGGAAAAGTCTTAGACTGTCTAGTTTACTACCTCAGGGACATTCCGGGTGTGTGATTCGGGTTGATAATGGGATCAGGTTGGCAGAGAGACTGTAGGTACGGATCTCTGTGGGGGCCATTTGGATGAAAGGGCCAGCCCCTCTTTCCAGCCTCATCACCACCCGCATTCTCATCACTACCACCACCACCACCCAGAAAAGCAAATGAAGGGGGGGGGGAACCTCCAGCACTCCACCCCCTCGCTCCCAAATCAGCCACGATCATGTGATTGCTCTTGTACAGCCTCGGGGGGATGTGTAGTTGATCACTGGGACTTAAAATGGGAACCATTCCCGCCAGCGCCATCCCCCCCCCAAGCCTTAGGTGGCACTGCCTGTGTCGCCCTCCTCGCCCTCTCTTTAACTCGTTGGCATTCTGTGGTGTAGGGAGATAGATGATCCTGCTGGGCTCTAAGGAAGACAGTGTGGATTTTGCTTTTTGCTATGGAAATGCTGGGAACCCTCTTACTCCCTCTCAGCACACCCCAGCCCTGAGGCAGCTACAGCTAGGTGGGTGACTCTGAACATGAGGTACCATGGAACAAGGACATTTCGAAGGGTCAACCTGGCTTGAGTTCCTTATTAGCAGTTATATTCCATGGGTGAGAGGAGATATCTGTCTTGAGCCTGGAGGTCTTGCCTCCGTGTGTCTCTGCATTACCCACCACTCAGCCTCTGCCCTCTGCATCCCTTTGGGAGCTGCCTCTGTCCTCTGCATCCCTTGGAGTCCTGCACTCCTCCTATTTTCTAACCAGCCTCTCATCCCAGTTTCCTGCCCCTCCTCCTCTTCCCAGCAGTGCTCCTTGTGATGGTTCATTCTGCTTTGGGTTTTCAACATCAAAGAGACGAAATCTGGTTCCCCCGGGTGTCCGTCCTGGCCAAACCCAGCCAGTCCATCTGCTCTTTTCCGGTAGAGGGCCAGCATCATTGGGTGAAGGTCAGGGCTCACAGCTGTGTGGCGTGTGTGTACACACACGTGTGTCTGTGCAAATGGGGACACACATCTGTTCAGAGGCCTGATGCAGATCAGCTCCTGACTCAAAGGACGGATTAGTGACCTCTGCTTAGCTGTGTTTTTGCAAACAGCAGTCATAAGAATGCCTCATACTCATCTGCTGCTTGTGCTCCTGGGTATTTCTGGCTTTCTGCAAAACCCATTCCTGCTTTCCTTATTTCCCAAAGCATACAGGCTCCTATGGAAAGCTATTTGTGGCTTTCACTCTATTACTAAAGATAATTCTATAACTAACTTGATCATCCAGGTCCCCACCTGCAGCCCCAGCCTGGACTTGAGGAGCAAAATTGGCCTCAAGAATTCCTGACTAGAGGAATGTTAGAGCAGGGAATTAGGCCAAGGGCTTCTTTGGGGGATGCTCTATAAACCAATCCTTACTCCAGCAGCCTGGTATCTGAGCTGTCTCTAACCTATTGTAAGGCCCTGGGGCAGCTGGTGGGTGAGGTGGTGGGCAGGGGCACTAACTTGTCATTGTGCGTGGTGTCTCCACCTCCCTTTCTGGAAAGGCTTAATTGGGAGTCTGTAGCAGCAGGCTTCCTGGGGAGGTCCTGTGCAGTCATATCTAGGCTGTTAGCCATCAAGTTTTCTTTCTGACAGGAACCCAAGTTAAACAAATACCCAGGCTGTCACTTGCCTGGCAACATGGTTCCGTGGCTCCCAGGGGGAAGTTCCTTTGCCTCTGTGGAGGCTTTCTCTTTACCAGGCTCACAGGGCTTCCACAAATGCTAGATCTAGGCATTGTAAATGGGGTATACATGGTGGCCGGCGTGACTCCTTGGAGATGTGACTCGATTCAGCGATAGAGGCTAAGTGTGAGTGACGTTCCTGTAGTAGTAGTACTCAGGGCCTCTCCGGGTTGTTCAGAGCGTGGCAGGTACTGCGCCAGGTACTTTCTTCTACCTCTTATTTCCCAACCTGGAACTCTGACAGATTAGGAAAAGGGGGGTTGAGTAAACTTCAGTCATTTACTCAAAGTCACATAGCTGATAAAGGACGGAAGGGAGTTCAGATCATTCCTTGGCCAGTGAGGCGTACTTGAGCATACCTCCCAGATATGCATGAGTGTATTCAAGGCCCTGTCCTGTCATGCAGTGGGAAATACCTGTCCTCTTCAGTCCTATTTCCAGGTGTTTCCCTGAAATGATCCATTAGGGTAAGTGGCTTTTGTTTTGTTTTGTTTTGTTTTTCGAGACAGGGTCTCTCTGTGTAGCCTTGGCTGTCCTAGACTCCCTTTGTAGACCAGGCTGGCCTCGAACTCACAGTGATCCGCCTGCCTCTGCTTCCTGAGTGCTGGGATTAAAGGCGTGCGCCACCACCACCCAGCTCAGGGTAAGTGGCTTTGAGAGCTCTCACACCACATTGTTCTATGTCTCTGTGGCACCTTGGGACCTGGTTTTGGAGTCCACGCCAGATTGGCTGACGCTCCCTGTAAACTTAGTGGTTCTCTACTCCTGTGAGACTAACGACCAGCCCCTTCCTCACAAACTCCTCGTCGTTGCAGCCCTTGGACTCTTCTTTCTGGTTCCTGCAGCTGTGCCAGGAGCGTTGATGGTCATCACACACTCCTTGCAAAGGTGGTAACGGCATATCCCCTCTGCGTATAGTTGGAGTCCTGAGTGGCTGGGCCGTGGAGATTTGCTAGGCACAAGGAAAAGTGGTAGATCCCAGCTGCCAGTGGGGCAAGATCCTTGGCCCTGATCGCCTGAAGTGGCCGTGGAGGCTTGCAGCCACTCAGGTTCCTGCCTCTTTACTTCTCATTTTCTTTGTGGATGTACTGATGCTGCCTTCCCTCCTCAGGGCTTTGTCTTGGTTCTTCCCCAATGGCTGGTATGAGTCTCTCTCTGTGGGCTTGTTTTCTTTCTCATAATTCCTCTGTCTTTTTCATCAGTCACCCTTTCCACTAAACACTTCCTACCCTCTCTACAGCACCGAGGAGGGCGTCTGGACTAAATTAAGTTCTGTGAAGTAACAAACACAAGGACACTCTGAGACTCTGCCTGTCCCTCCCAAGTAGAAGCAGCCTTCCGAGCAGATCCGGACTGAGACACACATGTGCACCAGGCAGGCTCATCGCTTCTCTCCTCTTCAGTGGGGACATCTTTAAATATGTGCTCTAGATTTACTCAGATGGGAGACACAGGGCTGTGTTTCAGGTCTCCACCTTTGCCATTTTAGCCTTCTCTATCCCAGGCAATGTAGTACAGATCCCAAGCATACCTACCGGACTGAGCCAAGCAAAAGCCTGTGCTTTCTTGGATTCCGGAGACGGCAGAACATGAGCATCCGTTGTTACAAGACCCTCGCCTTTATAGGATCAATGTGTCTTGTGGTGTGTTCATGGATGGCCCTTATAGACTCAACCTGTAAGGCAGGGGCTGTGAGGATATGGGCCGACCCTCAGATCATCCTAGTCCTGTGTGTGCTGTGTACCTGAGGACCAAACCACTAACACGGAGTTTAATCAGAGTGGTTCACTCAGCCAGGCTCCATCAGACTGCACCCCCTGATGTTCCGTGAGCACCCGCACACCAGTGCTCTCTTCTGCTGAATAGTAAGTACTTCACTCCTCTTCATCAGCACCAGTCCATAGTTGTCATGGCAGTCAGGGTCTCAGAGGTAGGACTGGCAGAATGAGTCATCTGTTCAATAAAAAAGGAGTGGTGGTTGGAGCTGGAGAGATGGCTTAGTGGTTAAGAGCACTGACTGCTCTTCCAAAGGTCATGAGTTCAATTCCCAGCTACCACATGGTGGCTCACAACCACCTATAATGAAATCTGGTACTCTCTGGCTGTATATATCATAAATAAATAAATCTTTAAAAAAAAAAGGAATGGTGGAAACGTTTGTGGAGAATTGGCTAAGAAGATGCTTCTTGGGGGGAGATTAGATAGCTGGGAGGATGTTGAGAAAACCCATTCTGCTTCTGTCGTGGGGACAGGATGGAATGAAATGCTTAGGCCGACCTCTGGGGCATGGGGTGTGTCGGATTCTGTACCTGCCTTGCGCCCACTCCACTGTAAATCTGTGTGTCTCAGAGGTGTCGTGTGGATCAGTTAGTTAACGTCTCAACATCTTTGAGGGCGCTGTGCAACGCAAACGTCCCATGCAGAGATACCCACAGAGGTTTAGGGAGGACTTAGCTAGGAGCGCATATGCATAAGCCCTCAGTAGTTTTTGGTGGTGTGAGTTTGAGAGGGAGCGGACTTTTTTTTCCCCCCTGTGTTTTTTGGCCCCTTTAACTCCTGACTCCACCAGAAATCCCAGAAACACATTATCTGGCCCATTCATGAGTTTCCTGGCATGTGTATTTGGTAATTGTAGTAGTGTGTAGTGAATGTGGAGACCCCCCAGGGGAGTTCTGTGCTTTGCCAGGGCCTGTGATTGGAAGGCTTCTTTCCGTGCTGTGTTCGTGGTGCAGCTGTTTGACTCAGCTTGAGCTTTTTTGGGGGAAGAATCTGGAGCCTAGGCTTCAGATGGCTTCAGAACGGCTCTGATTCCCCTACCTGAGGAGAGGTTTCGGCTAAGGTGGTATGTGGAGGCATTGCCTGCTATGTTGTTTGGATCTTTGAGAGAAGCATGCAAGCCTATCCGTCTCCAGGAACTGGCAAAAGGAAGACAAAGTCTCATGTGTCTGAGGCTGGCCTGGAACTCTTGACGCTCCTTCCCCCAGCAGTCGGGATTACAGACTTGACGCAGCAGTGTGGAGATCTTGACCAGGGTTTCATAAAGCATGTCGTACAAGCACTCTGCAAGGTAGGTTCTGCTGTGCTCTGTGGCTCAGTCTTGTATATCTTAGGCTAAGATTTAGTCAGTTGAGGCTGTGAGGACCCATGGTTGGTAGCAGGAGTCTTATGTGTGTGGTCTTAAAGCTTGGGTAGAATCTTCTTTAGATCCTGTAGGTGCGTAGGGAAAAAAAATGGAGGGGGCAGTGGGCTGAGCACACACACAGAGCCAGTTTTGAAGCTGACGACAGGCACTAGATCCTGTTGCTGTTATCGCCAAGGCACCTGGACAGAGTCCTTTGAGCTGGTCCCTAGGTTCAGATCTGCTTTCGTCCCCCTCGGTTTTCTGCCTCTGTGCTTAATTGCTATTGTCTCTTCTCCTTACTCCCCCATCACACACCAGAACAAAAGAGGAATCTGCCATTGTGGGCTCTGTAGAAAATGCCAGAGTCTCCACTTGGCCTTTGGAGAGGAGGGTAGATGGGGTGAGTTCTGTAGTGACCTAGTTGGTTAGATCCAGTCCCCTCGTCCTTGTTCTTGCCCTCACTCCCATGCCTTTATGTCCCTTGACACGGCATGGAGATGTCATTTTGCCCAAAGTGAGCAAGGTGTGTAGAAGGGATTGGACACCTAGGGGAGCCTGGGATTGATGAGGGATCTGCAGGTTGGTTAGGGCTTCTGGGGAAGGATGTGGCTGTAATTACCTTCATGGGATTGAAGGGCTGATTCTGCTAGTGTGCCAGGCTAACCTCCTACTCCTGGGCATTGCCTCCCAGGCAGCGGCGAGAGTTTAATGCATCAAGATGACCCAGCATCTTTAATGCCATGTAATTAAGCTTAGTTGCCTGCCTGGCTGGAGGGACATCAGCTCACAGCTCCAATTGATTTCTTCCTTTTGTAGCTACCTTGGTTATTGGTCGCTATCCTGAACAGCATTTTCCTTTTCCTTTTCCATAAGTCTTTCCCTTGAAGGTACAGTTTTAGGAGAAAGGCGCCTTTATGGAGAATTCTGGGGTTACGGTGACAGTTTGTTCTGTGATGGCACCTAGTGGGAAAAAAAGGAGTTCTGAAGAAAAACCTTGTCTTTAGGCCCTTGAATGACATCTTCCAGTGAGAAGAGTCTGTGTCCTACTGGTTTTTCCATTTGAGAAAAATCTGTCTTCCAGTTAAAAAAAAAATGTTGGTTACTTAATGCATGTGGGCATTGTGTGTGGATGTGGGTGAGCATGCATGTGGAGCTCAGAAGACGACTTTATGGAGCCATTTCTCTCTTTCCACATTTTATATGGATTCTGAGTGATTCAACTGAGGTTGGCAAGCTTGTTAAGCAAGTGTTTTTACCCAATGAACCATCTTGTTAGCCTTCTGTTTTCTTTAGAAAATTTGGAAGTGGGGGCTGGTTACGTAGCTCAGTGAGGAAAGTGCTTGCCTACAGATTCACAGAGGCCTGGGATGAAGCTAAAGCACCCCCACAGAACATGAGTGTGGGGGCACCCTGGAGGACTGACAGTTCAGGGTTAGCCTTGGCTCTATCAGGCTAGCCTTGGCTGTATAAGGAGCTTGGGCTACATGAAACCTTATATTAGAGATGGATGTGAGGTCTCATGCTTATAAACACAGCAACTGGAGATTGAGGCATGGTTTTGGGGCCAGCCTGGGCTACATAGTGAGTTCCAGGATAGCCTGGGCTACTTAGTGACTCCAAAGAAAAAAGCAAAAAGAATGTATAGTTTAATTAGCCCTACTATGTGCCAGATATGCTAGATGTTTTCTGCGTATTAGCTGTAAACCGCCCCCACCCCAAACAATTAACCTGGTTGTTGTTTCCTGATAGAGCTGAACAAAATGGAGGATCTCAGCTTGCACATGACCAGATCTCAGTGTTCTGACTCCAACAACCACTCAGCTTCTTACAGGATTACCAGTACAATAGTGCTGTTCAGTACCTGCTGTGTGCCAGCCCTGGCAGAGGCACTTAACACATCCCCTAGGCTCTTCTCGGCCTGCACTCATGTACAGATGAAGCCCCTCCAGCCGATAGGGAAGAAACTGGACTTGAGAGATTAGGGATTAGCTGGGGGCTGGCGAGCGGGAGTAGGCACTTGGCATGGAGCACCACATTAGCCTGACCCTAAAATTGACCCAGAAACAGTGTGCTCCACTTTCCACACTCCTCTCTCTTTCACAGCGGATCGGTGAGGGCCCCCGCAGCTGCGGTCTCACTGAACTGCATGGATCTGGTTATCTCCGACCAGTGTGACAACTGAAGTTTTTTCAGGGTGTGTGGGGGCTAGCGGTGAGGGTTCTACCTGGGGCCTTATGTGTGCTCAGCCAGTGCTGTACCACTAGGTTATATCTCATCATATATTAACACACACACACACACACACACACACACACACACACACACACACACACACCATTTTTCTTTTTTTTCTTTTTTAAGATTTATTTATTATGTATACAATGTTCTGCCTGCATGTACACCTGTATACCAGAAGAGGGCACCAGATCTCATTATAGATGGTTGTGAGCCAGCATGTGGTTGCTGGGAATTGAACTCAGAACCTCTGGAAGAGCAGACAGTGCCCTTAACCTCTGAGCCATCTCTCCAGCCCCATACACCCCATTTTTAAGGCAGTGTTTCTCTGTGTATCCCTGGCTGGCCTGCAACTAGCTGACCTGCCTCTGCCTCTGCCTCCCAAGTGCTGGGACTAAAAGCATGCACCGCCACTGCTAGGCTCCCAGCCCCTTTTTACTTTTTATTTTGAGTCAATCTCTTCCTAGATTGACAAGGCTGTCTTTGCACCCTTGATCTCCCTGCCTCAGCTTCCCAGATAGCAAGTGCTAGCGAGATTGAGTCTTGCTTCTCCTTGGTGTGTGAGCAGCTCAAGCCCTAGGGATCTTTTATGTCCCTCACCAATTGCCTGCCTTTTCTGAGGGATGGTTCCCCACCCCCAACCCCCGGGGATATTTGGAGCCCGTATCCCTGCATGACCCCATTTGAGGGGTTATTGGCAAGAAATGGTAGTTGGTAATGAGAGTGGAAGGTGGGAGAGGGAAAGAGAGGGACTGACTGGCCATGAATCTAGGTTTTGGAGGTGGGGATGGGATGTTCTTTTCAGAGCACTTGGGGGTAGGGGTAAGAAATGGGAACTAGAAGAGAGGACTTGGCAGAGCCAGAGTGTGCTGGCCCTGCTCTTGGACCTTTTAAAATTCACCTCCAGAGTTCCAGAAGGAGAATAAAGAGCCCTCAGCCATAAATCAGGCCACTGAGCACCAAGGGTTTTTGCCCAGGCAGGGGCTGTTGGTGGAGATCTGGCTCATGTCTGAATTTGCCCAGTGCAGCATGCTAATTCTGGGTGGTGGTGCGACTCAGGGCTAGTAGCCTCCAGCCCCACTCTGTACACCCATGGAGGTCCCCGGGGTCTAGGGAGCACTTGCTGAGATGGCGCACCTCAGGCAAAGGGGTGAGCCCCGTGACTCAGGCTTTTGTATACCTGCCTTTGGCTAGGACCAGAAAGGCCTGAATAAGACTGAACCCCATTTCACAGAGGGTTTGTCTGTGGCGAGCAGAGGGAAGAAAGCTTGAGCAGGGATCAAACAAGGGAGGCGGAAGCACGGCCCCCTCCCTCGTGGTCTTCCCCTCGGTGCTCAAGACTTCAAGGACAGCTCATATCCTGTATTGACTCAGCAAGTTTTTTTTGGTTTTGTTTGTTTTTGGAGCCTCCGCTTGCTAGCCTATGGGGATATAGGCACTCCTGTATCTTAGTCACATGCTTTCCTGTGGGGACACATACACAATTCCAGTTGCTCCTAGGGCCTTATAATTCCCTCCTGACTGCACTTCTCCCACCACTGAGAGGCTGCCTCTTTCCTGTGGCCTTACCAATTGGCTGCCATCCCTGCCTCCAACCCTGCCCCCTTGACTTTAGATTGTAGCATCAGACTTGCCAAGTCCCCTGTTCTAGGTGCCTTGCTGTGGCACTGTGGGCCCCTCGCCCCCCCGAGCTTTCTTTTGCTCTTCCTGCCCTTCCTCCACCCCCACCCCCGACTTCACATTCTTTCAAGGGAGCAACGTCTCTGGGAAGACCTCTACCACAAGGCTGCCAGCTCTAAAAGCGATCTGAGGTCAGGAGAGCAGATCCTGGTGTTCAAGTCCCATTCCTCCAAAATACACGCTCTCTCTGATGCTTTTCCACAGGCCGCCCTGTGCACGTGGAAGCAGTGATCTGGTGGGAATGAAACAGGGTGGGGCAATACCCACTGATTGGTGTCCTGTGGAGGCTGCTGTTGACTCTGTGTCAGGAGACAAGAGCCAGGGAGTTACAGAAAGCTCTAGGATGTAGCATTAAAAGGAATTTACACATGGGTGGCCTGACCAAAAAAGTCAACTCTACACCCTTGTGATTTTTTTTTAAGTACTTAAGGGATAGATGGCTCTTTTTAAAAAAAAAAAAAGTGTGTGTGTGTGTGTGTGTGTGTGTGTGTGTGTGTGTGTGTGTACACATATGCTATCGTGTGTGCATGGAAGAGTAGGTCTGTATTACCTTGGTATTTGTCCTCACCTTCCACCCTGTTTGAAGCAGGGTCTTTCCTGGTTGCCACTGTGTTTCATACTCCAGGCCAGCTGCTCCATACTCCAGGCCAGCTGCCCCATGCTCCAGGCCAGCTGCCCCATGCTCCAGGCCAGCTGCCCCATGCTCCAGGCCAGCTGCCCCTATATTTCAGGCCCACTGGCCTGAAAGCTTCCAAAGGACTCCCCCATGCCTTCCCCACCCACCCATCTTACTGTCAGAGTACTGGAATTGCAAGTCAGCCACCGTGCTGACTTCTAAATGGGTTCCTGTGATCCGAACCCACATCGTCGGGCTTGCAGGACAAGTACTTTTCCCAGCTGAGCTGTCTCCCTTGACCCTCTTACCATCCTTTTCTTTAGTAAAATCTAGGGGCTAGATAGGTGACTTGCGAACTCTGTGGACTCTAAAGCCATTACATAAAGTACTTGTTTTGCTCTCTGAGCCAGTGCATACACAGACTGAAACGAAATTTCACGGAAGTGTCCATATTTTGTAATTGTCCTTCCTGTAGCAAACTTGCAGTGCATTCATATTTTTATGCCCTCCTATCCTGTTAGAACAGGATTCCATACCATTTAAGTAAGTGTTGGTCATGATCTACAGTGTTTAATCAAAATAACAGCACTGATGTTAAAGGACTCTTATTAGCTGGGGGGGAAGTAACTGAGCAGACTGCCATCACTGTGTACTGCTGCGGTGCGTTTCGCCACATTCACTCTGCTCCCACAGACTTAATGTTTTTCTCCCATTTGATTTATTGTTTAAGATATAGCTTACTTAGGGAGAAAACAAAGGAGAAATGCAGCGTTTGTAATAATAATAAAAAAAAAAAGGCTACCTTACAAATACACACTGAGAACTAAATGGAGTTCTTAGCTCTGGTTACACATTGCTGCTCTTGGGAGGTTCTAATTTTGAGCCCTTTTTGCATCTTTGTTGAGAGGGAGATGGAGGATAGAGAGACCATAAAGACATACTGTTTCCAAGTGGTGTCTTTTCTCCTTACAAATAGGGAAGATTAGATATCTTAACCGGTGATGAGCCTTAAGCATACATCTAGCAAGCAGGTGCTAATCGAATGACCCTCTGCCTTGATTCCCACTTCATCGACCCACACGTGGAGGCCCAGTGTTTCCTGTAGCGGGACCAGGGATGGGAAGAGATGGTTCTCTCTAGGACCGAAGGCCTGGAGTAGATCCTCACACTTTGTTCTGTGTTGGAACCTCCTAGGGGGTCATTTGAGCTTCTCTATTCAGTAGGTCTTGGGGGAGACCTAACAGGTGCTCTGGCTGCAGCTACTGCTGGTTTGAGGAACATAGTTTGGGTAAGCATGCCCCGGAGTTCTTTACACCCACTCACAGAGGGGCTGGCTGTGCACTCTGACCCAAGGCAGGCCCTTTCGGTTCCTTGAGAGCAGTGATTCTCCCCCGTCCTAACACTATGACCCTTTAGCACAGTTCCTCATCCTGCGATAACCCCCAACCATGGCATCATTTCGTTGCTACTTTATAGCTGTAATTTCGCTACTGTCATGAATCATGATGTAAGTTTCTGATACATGGGATCTCTGATACTTGACCCTCCAAATGGGTCGAGAACCACAGGTTAAGAACCGCTGCTTTATATTCCAGACAAGCGAAAATAACCCTTGGGTTGGCATGGTAGCATACACACTGGTAGTCCTAGCGTATGGTGGGGGATTGCAATGAGTCTAAGGCTAGTTTGCATTATATAGTGAGTACTAGTCAGTGTTGCATAGTGAGATCCTAGACCCTGGCTTAAGCACCTTCCCTCCCTGGCCCCAACCTCTTAAAAAAAAAAAGGAAGAAAGAAAGAAAGAAAAAGATTTGAGCCAGCATTCTCACACTCATGATCTCTTTTAATCCTCACGGTGTCTGTCTGTGTCTGTCTGTCTGTCTGTCAGTCTCTCTCTCTCTCTCTCTCTCTCTCTCTCCCTCTCTCTCTCTCTCTCTCTCTCTCTGTGTGTGTGTGTGTGTGTGTGTGTGTGTGTGTGTGTTGTGCACGTGATAGCCAGAGGTTGATGCCGATATTGGGTGTCTTCCTCGATGGCAGTCCACGTTATTTTTTTTTTTCAGATGGGTACTGGATTAGTGACTTCAAACGCATTATATTAAAATGTATATTTTGCTCCATAACCATGCTGGTCTTGAACTCGCTTACCTGCCTCTGCCTCTCTGACTGCTGGGATTAAAAGCACATACTACATGTGTGATGAGGCAGGGGGTCTCTTAAGTGAAAATGGAGGTCAGTGCTTGGCTGCATGGGAAGGCCCCAAGGATCTTATTTCTGGTCCCCATTGCTAGGATTACACGTGCGTGACGCCACACTTGGCTTTCTGTGTGGATGCCAGAGATCTGCACTCAGGTCCTTGTGCTTAAGCAAGAGGCACTACCCATGAGCCATCTCCCCAGCCCCTACATAAGCATCTTAAAGAAAGACTGATTTTTGGCTCATGGTTCCAGAGCATCAATCCATTGTCTTCATGTTTGTGGGCCTGTGGTGAGGCAGAGCACCATGGTAAAAGAACTTGGCGAGGGGAGCCGGTGTGTGTGTGTGTGTGTGTGTGTGTGTGTGTGTGTGTGTGTGTGTGTGTGTGAGTGTGAGCTGAAATGCAGTATCCCCTTCAAACACAGCGCCCCTGGTGGCCTACCTCTTGCTCATCACCATCTCCCAATAACACCATCAAATTACGAGTCCCTCAGTGGATTAATCTACTCTTGAATTTAGAGCTCTTATGACCTAGTCACCTCCCAGAAGCCTGTCAACCAGCAACCAAGCAAGCCTTCGTTCAGTACATGAGTCTGAGAGGCACAGTGAGCCTATGGGAGGTTGTTACCCCTGTTTTAAGGATGACAGGGGACCTGGCATAGTGGTTAACCCCTGCTGGTGACTTTTGCCTTGGAGCACCCTCCGTAGAGGGCAGACAGGGTCTCCTTCCTTCCTGAGTGGCAGCAGCTTAGGTATCTGGTCTTTATGAGCAGCTCTGTCTAGACATAAACACGTGTTCTCCCCCCCCCTCCTGCCCCCGTGATGGGCCAAGCATGGTGTTAATGGAGCAGAAATGGTTGTTAATTTTGTAGTGCATCATTGAGAGGGTTAATGAGAGACCATCTGGTCTACTACCCAGTTGCTTAGAATAGCCCTTCTCCCCTGATTCAGGCTGATGAGCATTTTTGCGGACCCCGAGGCATCTCCTGAGTTAATGTTCCCTGACTCGGAAGTTTGCGGGGTGCCTACCTTGATGGGCAGTGAGAGCTGTACAATTTCTCTAGTGCGTAACCTCCAGTGAGTGAAAGCAAAAGCCGGTTTCTTTCTTTGGCTCCCTGGAAAGGAGGGCTGGAACACAAGCTCCTTTCAGAGCTGTGTGTGGCCTGAGGACACTGTGGCTTGCTGAGCTGTCCCCACAGCCTGGGCCTTACAGCAGGTGCCTGTAAGCATCCTTAGCCCTGCCCTGAGGAAAAGGCCTCACTCCTATCCACTTGAGTGTGCATTCGTAGATTCAACCAACTGCGATTGCAAATATTCAGGGGGAAAATGTGTATATTGAGCACATGTAGATCTTTTTTTTTTTTTCCTTTCCTTCTTGTCACAATTCCCTAAGCTAAAGAAAGGAATAATGAACGGAGCCCATCCATCTGCCTCTGCTTCTTTCGGAATATTCAGTAGGGCCATTCTGTTCCCACCATATTTGGTCCAAGCTGCCTTTGAGATCCCCCCATGCCTAGAGACCCCCCTTGTGATGCACTGATTCCCCAGCATCTCAGCACACTCCCTGTGCTGTGGCCAGTGAGACTCATCATGGTCCCACAACAAGCCTGTGCTTCTAGAGAATTCCTCAGCATCCTGCCTCACCTCAGTCATCACCACCTCCAGGAGGTCTCCCTGGCCTGACTGTAGTAATTGTCCTAATAGGATGCTAACTCCGCTAGCTCTGAGCCACTTCCTCTAGCACTTCCTTCCCTATTGTCTTAAGTGTCAGTTGTCGCTTCTTCTTTGCCAGATTCTATCCTTAGACGCACAAAGGGTGACAAAGGCTGTATTTGTAGGATGCTAGACACAGTTCTCAGCGCTTAACAAACAATATTCCACTTAAACTGTACCTTCCAAGGTCCCAGGTGTTCCTCTGCCATGTTCATCTTCCATGTCTCCCTTAGGTCACTGCCCAGACAGCGGGGGGACATTCATTTTGCAGGATCCCAGAGGCAGAACCTTCTGGAGAACCTTGTTCAGTGTTGGAAAGCAACCCCACCCCCACCCCCTCTCACCTCCCCGCTTGCCCAGTATGTTTTGGAGCTCAGGGCGTAGCTATTTAACTCATCCCCTTTCCTGTATCCTTGCAAGGTTCAGTGGCTGAGCTACGAATGTGCGTCATGAGTCACATGGACAGTCTCACAGTGACTTTAACCCAGTGCCTGTGCGATGAGTCCCTCAGAGCCTGAGAGAGAGAGAGCCCACATAGTTGGAGTGTGTGCGTATGGTTCTCTGTGTCTGTGGCTTCTGTGTCCACGGATTCAAACAATTACAGATGAAAAACATTGAGCAGATCGGGTCATTATGCTGTCCCTGTACCGTTTGTGATCTAATGATGGTTTAGAGGTCACAGGCTAGGGATTGAACCTGGGGCCTTGGGAATGTTGAACGTGCGCTTGTAATTGCCGAGCTAAAACTCTAGCGCCAGCTTGTGCCTTATTTACGTTATATAGTGCTTGGGGTGAAACTCAGGGGTGGGGTGGGGCGGGGTGGGGCAGGGTGGGGGGCTGGTGCCAGCACAGGCTGAGGGTGGGGCCGTGAGCAAAGGCAGGGGCGGCTTTGTTTAGTGGATCTGTTTTTGTTGTTGTTGTTGTTGTTTTTCTTACGTGTTAGAACATCTGAAGTAATAAAAATGGCCTGGACCAGCCCTCTTCCTGTCACAGATACCTTACTCACATAGATTTCCTTTGCAAATGTAAATTTATGTTAAAATGACCATTTTTTTTCCCCCAGAGCTATTTCCTCATCTGAGTTGTCTTAGAATAACTAGCTTAAAACATGCCAAAGGAGCCAGTTTGAGTTTATTCCCGGGACCCACCTCGTGGAAGGAGAGAACTGCCTCCAGCAAATTATTCTCTGACCTTGACACACTGCTTGGACACAGGGTGCACCACCATCTGCGCATGCACGCACAAACATAAGTAATAAATAAAATAAGTGTTATTTAAAATGTTTAAAAAAAAAAGACAGTTTGGGGAGGCGTATTCTTGGTCTCCTACAGTCACATTTTAGGAGGGCTACCCTGAGCTGAGCAGGTGGGAGGCTTGGGAATGGTTTGTGATTGGTTGGAAGTCGGAGTAAAGAAAAGAGGCACGCTGGAGACTGAGGTCTGTTTTTCCTTTTGAAACCTGTTTTTCTAGCACAGGAGCATCCAAGAGAACCGTGAGCAAGGAAGGCTGCCAGGAGGAGGGAGAACTGGGTTCCAGGAGAGCAGAGGGCAGAGTTGGGAAAAGATTGCAGCGCTCACATCAGTTAACCCTCTTTGTGTCCTGGCTGTAACTCAGGGTTGGCCTCAACCAAAAGCTGTGAGTCAGATGAGTGTCTGTGGCCGTGAGAACACCTCCTTCCGCACCCGCAGATGATGTAGCCTCCTGGTGGACACTGACAGAGAGCCTGCAGGGACGCTCCTGATGTCCACCCTGAGCAAGAAGGAGCTAGATTCCAGAACCCATTCCAGCACTCACCCCGCCAGTGACTGTCCTTAACCTCCCAGCTCCCCCATCCCCCCAGGATAAGCTCTCCACTCCATAGAGTGACGTGGGAGACTGGCTCCTTTTGCTTCTTGGCCCTTCAGCTGAGAGCAAGTACAGAGACTGATGCTCACTCGTCTCTGGCATAACCTCTCCCGGTGCCCCACCTACCTCAGGGACCTCTTAACTCATGCTTCAGACCCAGCATGCGGGTTTTTGTTTTGTTTTGTTTTGTTTTGTTTTGCAGATTCTGCTCTTTTGCCTGTAGGAATGCATTTGGGCCTTTCTGGGCCAGGCCAAGTTGAGGCTGAAAGTCACCTCAGTAGCAGCTAACGGGGGAGCAGGGTCTAGGTCTAGATTTCCTGCCCTAGAGAGAAGCTGTAATATTTGTAACCGTGGGTTTTCCATGCCCCAGTTCCCGAAATAATGACTCTGAGACCTTATTATTTATAAATAAATGTCTAGTTCATGAGCTTTGGCTCGGTCCCCAGCTAGCTCATAACTTAGGTTGCCCGTTTAATCTCTTCTGTGTCTGCCTCGTGGCTGGTTACCTTTCCTCAGTTTCAGGCATCATCTCTCTCAGAGTCCACAGCAAATCCCACCCCACAAATGTCAGCAGCAAATCCTGTCGCTGCCCCCCCCCCAATTCTATTCCAGAATTCACCTTTGGTGGAATTCCCACCTCCTATTTCCTGCCTCAGCCAATAGGCCATCAGCTTTTTATTGACATACAGTACACAAGAGAAGCTACAAGAAGCCCTCCAGAAGTTTCTGGAATCCTCCCCTGTCCCTGCTCACAGAAGAGTCAGCCATAGACCTCAGGCTCGCAGGGAGAGGTGAAATCAGGTGACTCAGTTGTCTTTCTTTGAACATTTGTTGTTTCTTGACGCCTGTGAGTAAAAATAGAACTGAGAATGAGTGAAGCGAAATGCTTCCTTGGAGTGCTGGAGATGGAGATGGAGGGTGGGGCCTCCTGCTGAAGGTGTATGCCCGCCTCTCAGTGAAGGTGGCCTGAGCCAGAACCGGTCTTCAGCCTTGGTCTTGGGCTGGTCTGATCCTGAGCAGAGCTCTTCTTTCTAGTGCTTTCTGTCTCCACTGGGGGATGGTCTCAGGACTTGCTGAAGGAATTCCTCTGGGGCTGCCTGAGTTTTGTCTTGGACCTAACCTGAAGCAGGGATGGTCTCAGAAGGGCTCTGGGTACCACTCTGGCTCCCCCACTACTGAGTGCTTACTCACCGTCTGGTTTGGGGGATCCGTAGCTCCTCCTCTTTGTGCAGGAGGAGTTGAGCAGCAGGCTGGGGGTACAGTTCTTTGCTCCAGCCTATCTCCCCTCCTCTGGGAAGGGCAGGTGCTGTTGACTCACACAAGGGCCTTGGAGACCTGCTGGGACTATTTCCTCCATGGTTTAGTCCTTTAAGCTTGCTTTCTTTGCCTATAAAATGGCAACGTAAAGAAATATATTTAAGTGGCACTTTATCGAATCCAGGAGAGGGATGCTTTCAAGTTTGAGCCCTGCCTAGAACTTCAACAAGTGTGAGCAGTTTCTTAATGCCCTAGTGGGTAAGGGGGAGAAAGAGGAGAAGAGAAAAGAAAGCCCAGCTGTGTAGCTCATGGTAGAGCAGTTACGTAGCATATGCAAGGCACTGGGTTGGGTCTTTGGCGTTGCAGGATGTTGTCATCTGGTGACCCTAGTCCTAGCCATTCTGCAGGCTGAAGCCCGGGCAACATAACCAGACTCCCCTCACCCAAACAGCAGTATCAGCAGAAGCAACCAAACAGAACCACAAACCCAAGCAACAGACAAACAAAATCCTACCCAGGGTGCTCAGTTAAATTACAAGTTTAGATCAGGAATGTGTTGGTTGTTTGGTTTGTCAACCTGATTGGAATCCTCCATGAAGAAGGAAGCTGGTTTGAGAAAATACTTCTATCAGATTGGCTTCTAGGTGATCTGATAGGGAAGGACCCAGCTCATCCTAGGCAGTGCCACCTCTGGGCATGTGATCCTGGGTTGTATGAAATGCTAGTCGTGGGGAGTAAGGCTGTGTGTGAGCAGTGCTCCGCCACAGCCTCTGCTTTAGTTTCTGCCTCTAGGTTCCTGCCTTGAGATTCCTGTCCTGACTGTCCTCAGTGGTGGGCACTGAAATGTAAACCATATAAACTCTTTTCCTTCCAAGCTGCTCTTAGTCAAAATGTTTTAGCATAGCTACAGACAGAAAGCAAACTAAGACAATACCTAAGGAGTTGAAGAATATTGTAACTCACACAAGGGAGATTTGCCAGGGAAGATGTGAGGAGGACAGACACATGGTACCTGAGCAGAGGTAACCAGCTATGTGGCAGAGCTTAGAATGGAGTAAGTGGGATTTTGGTTGTGAGCAAGTCAGGGAACAAGCCTAGCTATGTGGCCTAGGTATTTGTAAAAAGAAGAAAGAAGGGGAACAGGAAGAGGAATATTGTAGCGTGCAAATTTTGAGACATACATAATTACTAAAAAACCTATTTGTTAGTTGTCCAAAATTCATATTTAACTTGGGTCTCTCTCTCTCTCCTTCCTTCCTTTCTTTCTTTCTTCCTTCCTTTCTTTCTTTCTTTTCTTTTCTTTTCTTTCTTTCTGAGACAGGGTTTCTCTGTGTAGCCTTGGCTGTCCTGGACTCACTTTGTAGACCAGGCTGGCCTCAAACTCATAAAGATCCGCCTGCCTCTCGGCCTCCTGTGTGCTGGGATTAAAGGCGTGCACCACCACACCTGGCCTAGGTGTCTCACTGTTTAAAAGTCAGGTTGTTACTATGTAGCCCTGGCTGGCCTGGAACTTGCTACATAGATCTGGTTTTAGAGATCTACCTCCCTCTGCCTCCTGGGTGCTGTGCTACTATGCCCTGGTATATTGGATTTAATCTGGTGTCCCTACCACTGGATTAAATGGTAGGTGATATAACATTTTTTGAGGATCCTTCTCCAATATGCTATTCTCCCCTTATGCCCAGGAGCCAAACTGATAAAATTCTGGGAGTTGTCATAGAAATACTGAGATTGATTTTTAGAGAACTGACACAAAAATAATGGTAGAATTTATGGAAAGAAGCCAGTGAAGATTGCTGAGTAATTTAGCACTTGCTGTGAGCCCCACATGGGTCCCAGGATTTATATGTCTGAATGCCTTTATTCACAACAGATCCGTGAAGGTGACCAGTCTTGCTCTTCAGCTTTGTTTTGTTTTTTGGTGGGTGGTATTGGGGATAGAACCTAGGGCCCAGCTGCTGCTGTTAACCCCCTGTTCACCAGGATGCTGTGCTGCTCTGTCTTGTTTGCCCAGCTGCAGGAGTCCAAACACTTACCATGTTCTCCAAGGTCAAGGACATGGCAACTTGCAGGGCTGGGCTCCACAGAGCAGGTTACACACAGCAGCCTCCCAGGAGGAGATAGATGTGGCTTACTGCCTGGGTTCCCTGTGATCTTTCCATGGGGAAGAACAGCCTGGCCTAAGGAGCGACATGGCAGATGATATTTTTCTGCCTAACACCGTCGTGGAGACACCTGCCATGTGTTAACCTATCCCAGGTGCAGTAGACTCAGAGCATCTCTGAGTGTTTACTGAGAATGTCACTGAAGTAAGAATCCCCAGCAGGCTGACCTCCAGGCCTGTCTGAAATCTGTGCGGGCGAGCCCTGGTGTTTGCTTCAGTTCAGACTTACTAATTCACAAAAACTTGTGCCGCCGTGTGATGTCTGTCTTATAAAGTCCTGTAGTAATTCTCCAAGACACAGTTTCCCTCTTTAAGAAATGAGTTTTAGTTCAGAATTCAGATGGTGGTGGCCCACACCTTTAGTCCTAGCAAAGGCAGGTGGATGAATCTCTTGAGCTCAGGGCCAGCCTGGTGTACGGAGTGAGTGAGTTCTAGGACAGCCAGCACTATCCAGAGAAATGATGTCTCAAAAATACCCCCACACACAAAAAAAGGAAAAAAAAAAAAAGGAAGAAAGAAAGAAGAAAGTGCAGGACAAGGGTGGAAATGATGTAATACAATATTCATGTATTAATTTCTTTTTTAAAAAAGATGATGTGGCTGGGTGTGGTGGCACACACCTTTAATCCCAGCACTTGGGAGGCAGAGGCAGGCGATCGATGTGAGTTCGAGGCCAGCCTGGACTACAAAGTGAGTCCAGGACAGTCAAGGCTACACAGAGAAACCCTGTCTCGAAAAACAAAAAACAAAACAAACAAACAAGATGATGTGAGTATGAGCTGATGTGAGTGTTTGGAGTGATTGAAGACTGTGGAAACTCCGGAGTCCCCAGGTATCACTGCCACCTCTGGTCTCCCTATCCCTGCCTCTCAGCTCCTTTCTGCTCCCAGGCCCTCAGGACCGTTCTCATTTTCTCTCTGCCCTGGCCCTGGTCCCTGAGGAACTCCACAGTAAGTGTTCACTAGGAGATGATTCGGGGTGGGGTGGGGGAGAGGGGAGATTGCCTACCCATAGGGAGACCAGGTTCTGATTACTCGCCACCTTGTCCGTGAGTGGGCAGGAAACAAGTAGCACAGCTAGACGGGGAACTCGGGAGCTTGTGACATGGACTGTGACCACTGTGTTCAGGATGAAGGCAGGGCCTGGCCTGCAGAGCTAGAGGTGGACGTGGTGAGCTTGGGGGTTTCTAGAAAGAACCTGTAATGTCAGTGGATCCATGACCCAGGGGCACAGGAAGGAATTGGCAAGAGAACAGGATGTGGGTCCAGGAAGCTAGCCTGTGTCTGGAGTGAATGCACGCTGAACTTTACCCACCACCATGCCTCTATATAGAGCACAGATACCCAGCCACATGTGCCTGATGTGTGTGAAAACCGGCCCAGATGATGACGTCACTGCTGTTAACTGCACAGCCTAATTCCAGAGCAAAGGGTTACTGGTATTAGTGATGGGCACTGGCTGGGTACTCAGCTCCAACGAATCTTGACCATCCTCATCTCTACTCTTAACCTCCTAGGATTGTAGGTAAAGAAAAGAGAAATCACGCAGCTGCAGAGCCTAGATTTAAATCCCTGCACTCCCACTTTATGTCCAGGTAGCAGCATAAAGCAAGTTAGGTTGATGTGTTCTCTCCCTCTTTCTCCCTAGCCCCTCCCTCTCTCCATCTCACAGAGGTTGGCCCGCCTCTCCTCTCTGTTTGCTGAGATTAAAGGCGTGTACCAGCCCAAGCAAGTCTCTTAATGATCCTCTCTCATCAGTGAAGCGTACCTCACAAGGCTGGTTTGGAGGCTCAGAGGGATTGGACAGTGCTAGCTGGTGACACAGGGTGGTTGGGGACCCCATGGGTGTCCTCAGCCCAGCTCTATAAAAAGCCTTGATACCTGGCTTGTTGGGGCTCTCTGAGAAGCCCAGGCGAGCTGTGTGGGCCTCAGTCCTATGTCCCTGAGAAGAGACTGTGTGGCTGGGTCCATAGAAGGCAGGATACAGCCACCTCCTGTGCTCTTCTCTCATCAGCAGCGCCTCCTGGAGTCTGGAAAGTAAACAACAGTTTTATTGAGCAGCATTGTCTCCGCTGTTTACCTGCCCCTTCCAGAGGGAATGGCTGTGTAACTAGTTTCCTTCTTGAAGTCCAAACCTTGCTGAGTTTTAGTCATTTGATGTGTCAAGGACCACAGGGTGGGTCCTCACGGTCCTTCCCCGTTTCCATGGAGAACGGAAACTTACTAGCTGGGTGGTGAGCTCCACAGGGCAGCTGTTGCCCCAGTCATCTACCTATTCAGCTCCCCCTGCGAGTCTGGTTGGTGTTCGTACCCTGCGTGCTGGTTGTGTAAACTTGGTGCCAAAGGCTGGGTATTTTGTCTGTTTGATTCTCCATCATACCTGCAGCTCCTGGGATAGTGTCTGAGACACAGAATTACTTGTGGGAGGGAGGGAGAGACGGAGAGAGAACATGGGTGGCTTCAGATTCAGTATTCTCCTTAGAGCCAGAGAGATGTGGCTATGAATATTTATTATAGTCTCATCTGTAAACTTAGCCCGCAGTGTCCCCTGACCAGGGCACTTAGGAAGTCGATGCTCTTTAACTTCAGCTATGGCATATTGTAAGTGCCAGGCCCTTGCGAGGCACCAGTGAGTCCTCATCCGCCTTCCACCTGCGTCCAGAGGTGTGAAGGGCAGTCCCCGGGGCTCTGTCCTTGGCCACGCTTGTACTCTCCTCTAGGTCTTCAGTCAGGGCTTGCTGCGGGTCCCTGTCCTTTTAACCCCAAGAGACTGAGTCCTCGGGACTGTACCCCATTGCCAGGCGTAGCTTCGTTCATGGAACCTACAGTTCATGTGCGTCACCCTCACCCTTGATTGAGTCCCAAGGCCTGTCCTTGTCCTAAGGACACAGAAGGGTATTTTCCTCTCTCCCCACATTCAAATTTGAGACAGGGTCTGTGTGTCTAGGTTGGCCTCAAACTCAAGATCCTTCTGCCTCAGCCATCCCATCATAAGCATCCGCAGCTGTGCCTCGATGTACTCCTAACAGTAATGGCAAAAGTCGTCACTGGCTTTATTGTTTGCTTATGGTATACAAGACTTGTCTACATAAGTCTCCCGGTAGCATTCTACTAGAACTGGTTTTTTTCTTTGTATATTTATTATACACTTAATTTAAAGCCATCCCCGCCCCGCCCCTGGAGGGGGCGGGGAGAGTCTGTTTCTGTCACCAAACTGCCCCTGGTCTATGGCAAAATGGTTCAGGGTTCCGGCTCATTGTCTGAGTCCCAAGCTCCCTGTCCTTTAAGCAGAATTAAGCCTTTCCAGAGCTCTGGGCCTGTGGCAGTGGCTCTCGCTGGTCTTTGAGGCATGGAATGTAGGTGTTGTTTGTTTTGTTTTGTTTTGTTTTGTTGAGACAGAGTCCCACTGTGTATTACTGGCTAGCTTGGAGCTCACAGAGATCCACCTACCTGCCTCTACCTCCTGAGTGCTGGGATTAAAGCTGGGATTAAACCACACCCGGCTGAAACCTGGGTTCTTATTCCCCTTAAATCCCTTGCTGACTGTGTGACCCCAGGTGGGCCTTAAAAGCCAAGGGTTAAACTTCCCCTTACATGTTTTTCATTTCTATTCCATATGTGAAATACATCTTATATGTAAAGTACATGTAAAATGTCGGTTTGTTGTAATAGGGACTACTAACAAGGTGAGCATGTAAATTTTAAGAGAGCGGTCGCGAGTCCTGAGACAATGCCACGTGCCCTGCCGTTTTCACTTGCTACTACAGAGTACCCCAGGCCGGGTGCTTACACAGCAGGAATATAGCCTCCCTCCGTTCTGCAGGCCGGAAGCTCAGGCTAAGGTGTCAGCAGGGCTGGCTCCTTCTGAGAGTCAAGAATCCCTACCCCCTTCATGTGGCAATTGCTGACGTTGTTTGGAAAGCTCCAGGATGTGGTGGCCCTCTGTGTCTGTGTTAGGATTCCTCTTTGGTAGGAGGATACAAGTCACATTGGATTAAGACCTGCCCTCAGGACCTCCTGTCAACTTCATTGTCAACAATAATATCCTGTTTCCAGATCGGGTCACATTCTGAGATCCAGATGTCAAGACCAGCATCTTTCTACCCACAGTGTTGCTTCCACCACCCACTGCAGTTGAAAGGTCACTTTAATTTTAGTACATAGGTATAGGTATGTAGGGGAGGTGGGTGTGTGTGTGTGTGTGTGTGTGTGTGTGTGTGTGTGTGTGTGTGTGTGTCCCTGTGTAGTCCTGGCCAGCCTGGAACTTAACAGTGTAGATCAGGCTAATCTTCAACTCACAGAGCTCTACCTGCCTCTGCCTCCTGAGTGCTGGGAATAAAGATGTGTACTACCCAGCTATACGGTCCTAAATAATATTACTATTTAGTTTTGTTCATAATTTATATAAATAATACTATTGTATCTTTATGCAACTTGCATTTTTTGCCGTTTAAGATGACTTTTTTTAGGTTTGTCTTTGTTCTTGCCTATAGCTCTAAATTACTCATTGTTAAAGCTGCCTATCTGTACTGGGAATGAACCACAGATTGTTTAGTGCTATTAATGGTAGCCCCACATTTTGGGACAAAAATCCATTAGCACTCACTTATGTGTATATCCCCAGATTATGTGTGTATTTTTTTTTAATGTGTGTACTTATTGTGAGACTGAATGGAGCAAGTTTTACAAAGCAGTACCTTCCTATATCAGGTAAGATACTATTTCCCAAGGGTTGATGATGTATATAGGTCAGTGGTAATGTGCTTGCCAGTTGAGCGTGTAAAGCCCCGGGTTCTGTCCCCAGCACCGTAGCAGAAGAAAATGCCTTTGCAATCCAGTCCAAAAAGCCACCTACCGGATCAATTACACAGTCCACTAACGAGCCAACCTGCTGTTTGAAAGAACTGAAGGCTTATGCACCCGCTGTGTATCATGTGTCTGCCTTGGTGGCTCTGTAGGTCCTTGCCTGGCAGGTAAGCCCGGGCCGTGATCCTGCTGGTCTCACCAGCTGTCTGTCTGCACACCCACTGAGGCGAGACCACATGTCTGCAGGTTTTCCCTCTCCATCTGTCACCAGTGGCTTCTCACTGGTTCTGTTGAGTATGTTCTAGCTGTGGCTTTGTCCTTGTAGTTGCCGTAGCCCTAGATAAACACACACACACACACACACACACACACACACACACACACACACGCACCACTCTCCCAGACATGTTAACTTCACATGCACTGTGTGACATTACTGGCTTAGGTTATAAGGGGGAAGAACACAATTGGGGCTGCCTAATTTGGGATCCTAACTTGGCCACTTAAGCAGCAGTGTGACTTAAAGGAGCCGCTTGGTCACTGTGCCTCAGTTTCTTCATCTTCATAAGATGGGAACAGTGTCAGTACCTACTGCACGGGGCTGTATATGGGTGAAGTAAGTTCAATTATTAGTCCCGTGTGAGGTGTTGTTATTCTGAGCCTGCCTTGGCCAGAACCTGAGATCGCTCTTTGCTAGTTACCTCTGGACGCAATGGCTTCCTTGGTGAGAGAGAGCAGAAGAATGTCAGAGCACTCGGTGGAGGTGGGTAGAGGAAGAGCAGATTCTGCATGAGCCAGGCTCCAGCAGGGCTCCAGCTAAGTTAGCCGGCCATGCTGCTGAGAGCAAGGTGCTTAGGCTTCTAGTTTCCAGGGTAAAGGCTTCTGCAAAGCAGATGATGACGTTGAAGCTGGGTGAATAATCCTTATGAGGATTGAGGATGAAAATGCATGCAAAGCTTAAGGGAGATGGCTTTTAAAGAAGAACAGAAAACTTCCTTTTATTCATAGAACACTGTGACCCCTTGGGCAGGGAACCTGGCTGATTTGAGGTTCAGTTCTCCAAGCTGTGCCTTTGAGCGGAGGCCTGGGCTCTTTCCCACTGGATTCTGATCTTCATACACAGCTTTCTTTCTGTGCAGGCAAGTGACAACCATCTTCATTGAGAGTTCCACAGGGTTCAGCGAGGATCCCATAATTGGAGTTGGACCAAAGGTCATCTGGTCACCAGGCATGCTGTGTCTCACAGTGGGCACCTTTCCTACCCTCCATGGCTAATATTCTGGCTGGCCTGCCTTCTCTTTTCTGGGTACCACTATGGGTGAAGTTCTGTCTGCATCATTTGTCCCCAGACCCCATTGCTAGCTGCATCTGCTCACCTCACTCTTTGCTCTTCTTCTTGTTCTTTTTTTTTTTTTTTTTTTTTTTTTTCCCGAGACAAGGTTTCTCTGTGTAGCCTTAGCTGTCCTGGACTTGCTTTGTAGACCAGGCTGGTCTCGAACTCAGAGATTCTCCTGTCTCTGCCTCCCGAGTGCTGGGATTAAAGGCGGGTGCCACCATGCCTGGTCTTCTTCTTCTTAGGCTTCCTTAGATCAGAGTCTACAAAGTTCTTCTGGCTTAAAACCTTTAGGACCACTCTTTCGGGAGAGCCAGGCAACAGCAGTAACATGCCTGTAATTTGAGCCTTCGGGAGGTGGAAACAGGGAGACCGGAAGTTCAGATTCTTTCTTGGCTACAAAGCTATTTTGAGGCCAACCTGAGCTACTTGAGACCTTGTCTCAAAAAGTAGAAAAAAAAAAATGTAAAACCACGACTCTCAGCCGTGCGTGGTGGTACACACCTTTAATCCCAGCACTCGGGTGGCAGAGGCAGGCAGATCGCTGTGAGTTCGAGGCCAGCCTGGTCTACAAAGTGAGTCCAGGACAGCCAAGGCTACACAGAGAGACCCTGCCTCGGGGGAAAAAAAGAAAGAAAGAAAGAAAGAAAGAAAGAAAGAAAGAAAGAAAGAAAGAAAGAAAGGAAAAGAAAGGGTAGGGTGAGGTGGGAGCAGCGAAGAAAGAAAGAAGGAGAGAAAAAACCACTCAGAGCCATTTGGGTTTTAGTTACTTTCAGATGTAGGCAAGTTGACAACCTAAGAACAGCCTCCACAGTGTTCAAGGTCACACAATAATAGTTCAGAACACAGAGCTTGGAGTAGACTGTCCTGGCAATATCGCTTGGGTTAGATGTCTTTTAGTGTTGAATTGTGAAATTTCTTTAGATGTTCTAGGTTCAAGTTTCTTGGCAGATGAATGGATTCTAATATTTTCATTCCATGGATGATCTTTTACTTTCTTCATAGTGTCCTTAGTGTCCTTAGAAGCACAAAACATTTAATTTTGATGATGTACAGTTCCTTGTTTTCTTTCTTTTTTTTTTTTTTTTTGGTTTTTCAAGACTGAGTTTCTCTGTGTAGCCTTAGCTGGCCTAGACTCACTTTGTAGTCCAGGCTGGCCTTGAACTCACAGCGATCCACCAGCCTCGGCCTCCCAAGTGCTAGGATTAAAGCCGTGCGCCACTACCGCCCAGCCATTGATTTTGTTTTTTGAGACAGGGTTTCTCTGTGTAGCCTTGGTTGTCCTAGACTTGCTTTGTAAACCGGCCTGGCCTCGAACTCACAGAGATCCACCTGTCTTTGCCTCCCCAAGTGTTGGGATTACAGGTGTGTGCCACCATGCCTAACTGTTGGTTTTGTTTGCTTGTTTATTTTTGCTTTTGTCTTAGTTACTTTTCTTTTTGTTGTTGTTGTTTTGGTTTTGGTGGTTTTTTTGTTTGTTTGTTTGGTTGTTTTTTTTATTTTTTGTTTTTGTTTTTGTTTTTTTTTCCGAGACAGGGTCTCTCAGTGTTAGCCCTGGCTATCCTGGACTCGCTTTGTAGACCAGGCTGGCCTTGAACTCACAGCAATCCACCTGCCTCTGCCTCCTGAGTGCTTGGATTAAAGGCATGAGCCACCACATCCAGCTCTTAGTTACTTTTCTATTGCTGTGAAGAAACATAATGCCCAAGGTGACTTATAAAATAAAGTGTTCACTTGGAAGCTTGCTTACAATTTCAGAGCATGGTAGCAGGTAGGCAGGTGGGCTTGTAGGTAGGCAGGTAGGTAGGCAGGCAAACACACAAGGCATTGGAATAGTAGCTGAGAGCTAACATTTTGAGACAACCGTGAGCCAGAGAGAGAACTGGAAATGGCATGGGCTTTTGAAACCCCAAAGTCCACCCCCAGTGGTACACCTCCTCTGGCAGGAGCACACCTCCTAATATTTACTAAACAGTACACCAACTAGGAACCAAACATTCAAAGGTATTAGCCTACAGGGACCATTCTGATTCAAACTGCCACACTTTTGATATCGTTATCTACGAATCCTTTGCTGTGAAGAGCTACTTGTTGGATTTTTCTCTAAGTATTTCATAGCTGCAGCTTTTACTTGTAGCTCTGTAATTATTATGAATATAAGTGGTGGGTATTTTGATTTGTTTTGGTTTGGTTTTTGGTTTGAATGTCTGTGCGCCACATGCATGCCTCAAGGCCAGAAGAGAGCATCAGACCCCCAGAACTGGAGTTACAGATGGCTGTAAATCTCTCTGTGGGTGCTGAGAATCAAACCCAGGTCTTCTGGAAGAGCAACCAGTGTTCTTAACTGTAGAGCTGTCTCTCCAGCCCCTTTTAATTTATCTCTTTTTCCCCCTGTTTTTAAAAGCTGGGTGTCTTTGGGGGGCCTTGGCTGTCCTGGAACTAACTCTGTAGACCATACTGGCCTTGAACTCAAAGAGATCCACCTGTCTCTGCCTCCCGAGTTAATTCTTCAATTAAATGTTTTTGCTTTGTTATGGAGACTGGTTCTCACTATGTAGTGCAGGCCTGCTTCAGAGTCCTGCCTTAGCCTCCTAAGTGGTAGGGGGATTACAGGTATGAGCCACTATACCTAGCTCCGTTAATAGTGCTTTGTATTGTTTTCCAAGGTCTTTCTGTGCATCCCTGGCTGGCCTGGAACTCACCGTGTAGATTGGGCCAGCCTTAAATTCATAGGTATCTGTTTGCCTCTGCCTCTCCTGGGAGCTGGGATTAATGGCATGCGCCTTCACGTGCAGTCAAGCAAGAGCTTTTTGTATGCTTTACCAATGAGCTACATCTCCAGTCCTGAGTTAAATTTTTAAAATTATCATTATTGTATGCGCACGTGTGCTACACTTTGTCCTTGTGTGGAGGTCAGAGGGCAACTTTGTGGGGTTCTCTCCTTCCACATTTACATGGGTTGCAGGGCTTGAACTTGTGTTACCAAGCTTACATGGCAAGTGTGTTTGCTGGCTGAGCCACCTTTATTGGTGGCCCCTAAGTTAACCTCCTGAATGAGTTCTGCTTCACTGTTTTGCACTTGGTAGTCTGGTTGTACTGGTACCATTTGTTGAAAAGACCATTCTTCCCCTACTAAGTAGTTTTGGCACCCTTGTCTGAAATCAATTGATTAGAGGCAGCGCTTGCCTCAAGTACACAAGGCATTGGGTTTTGATCCCAGTACCAAACAAAACAAAACAAAACAAAACTCAATTGGCTGCCTGTAGTGCCTCCTTTAGAAGGCTGGGGCAGAGGAGGTTAGATTTGAGGCCAGTTAGGCCACCGAAAGAACCTTAAAAAACAAAATGAACAATTCCTTGACCACAGCAATACAGGTTTATTTCAGATCCGCCCCAGAGTTGTTTGTTGGAAGCCACAGCCAGCAGTTTTCTACCTCTCTGTAGTCCCAGAAGCTCCCGCAGGACTCAGGACGCCATTACTAGGCATCCCATGGCGAATGCTTCTCCCAGGAGGCTCTCAGAGATAATCACTTCCCGCATCTGTCAGGGTGGCCACTGGGAGGTTGCAACGGAGCGCCCCAGTGCAGGCCTCTGCCAGGGTGCAGGTCCCAGAGCAGGGCCTGTTTGTGTGAAGCCCAGCGACTGATTGGGTGGGTGCCCTGAAGGCCCCAGGTAGGAGAGCTCTGAGGACCAGGTAGGAAAGAGAGCCAGCCTCCTGGAAGGAGGCATTCCTGGCTCTACAGGCATTTGTACTGCCTTGGCCTGCGAGGGAGGGCGATCCCTGCATCCATGGGTAGGCACCCAGAGGCCGGGGGACTGTATGTAACCTTGCCGTCTCTCCTGCAAACGTGGGCTCTTTACCTGTGGCCTTTGGGGGTGGTGAGGACTGGGTGAGTTGACCCTTCAACTTTCTGAGTGGCTTCTTTCATGAAGTTGGTGGCACTGGTGAGTTAATGGGTTGGGTGGGTCTTGGCAGATGTATTCTAAATGTAGAGTGAAGAGACCGCCCAGGGAAGCTGAAGTCCTTCAGATTGAATTGAGACCAAAAGTTTGGTGGCCTCATGGGGACATGTTAGCTTGCAAGAGAGTTCTGAGATTATGGGTAGCACTCAGCAAATTCGGCGAGCGTAACTAGCAGAGAGCTGTGGAGCTGCATCTGTCAAGTTCTGATTTGTTCTGGGTTTTCGTTGGTTTGTTTTTGCTGTGTTGGAGATGGAACACAGAACCGTGTACATGCGGAGCAAATGCTCTATTCCTGAGCCACACCCCCAACCCTGCACCTGTTGACCTTCTGAGGAGTTGGGCCCAGAGAAGGGGTGGGATGCAGGATGCTGGTTCTGCAGATGAGGAAGGAGTCTGTGAGAGTAGAGAGTAGCACAGTCTGTCTTTGCACATCTTCCAAGGCCTCTGAGATGCATCTTCCGCAGGTGGCATCGGCTGCAGTGACACTGTGTTCATTAGGGATATGGGAAGAGAACCCACTGCTTACTTCGTGGTCTTTGGTCCCTTAGAGTCAGCCCCCCCCACACAGTGGTGCGGGGAGCAGAGCGTCTGTAGGCTGTGCACCTATCTCCCCCCTCTTTGTTTGTTCTCCCCACTCACCCACCCCTAAGTGAGAACAGAGCTGGGTGAGTTGGAGTTTGCTCAGTGCCTGAGAATTGCATCAGCCCTGCCTGGCAGGCTGGAGCGGGAGCCTGTTGCTATGGTGACTACCAGGCTTCAAACCAGAGGGAAGGATGAGGTAGTATCAGGGTGTGTTTTTCTCACCTTGTGGTGCTGCAGTGTGATAAGCACCCGGGTCTGGTGGACCTACGTTCCCACCGCTTCGTGGAGGTGTCATCTGCTTCAACAGGCAAAATCAAACTGTGCCAAAAGCTGGTGGGCATCAGGTGTGTTTAACCAAAGGACACAGGTGGTCCCTCCATAGACCCTCTGCCTTGTATTGGGGCAAGATTGGAATTTGGATAAATGAGCTAGATTCTGGGGACAGAGAAAGGTCTGGGTATACCCCCATCTCCCAGAGCTCCAAATCCCATACGGTAAACCTGTTTGGGGTGCCTTGTGCTCCCCTCCCCACATCCCCCCAACAACAGTACATCATCTGGCTGAATATAGCAGACTTGGGCAAGTAGGCAGATCTGTCTCTCATCTCTGTTTTCAGTGATAAAGGAGATAAAGTTCTTTTTCTAACACACTGAATACCTGTGAGATGTCAGCATAGAGCTGTCCCATCTTGCAGATGTAGCCTGTGCTCTGCTCTGGTAAGGAAATGCTACCCCTATTTACCTAAGTGGCAAACAGTATAAGAGATTAACACTTTTCTCAGAGAGCCGCATCACATCCTTTGGGTCTCTGTGTCTGCTTTGGATTCCAGAGGCTTCTCCAAATCACAGACCCTTAGACTGTCCAGTGAGGAAATGCACAATCCATCCCTGAGTGGGGGAAGTCGCGGCAGTGTCTCTTCAGGACATAGGGCCGGGTCTGTATGGGGTGTGACACATTGAGGCTACTATGATCTCCAGACAGGAGTGATGTGGGGTCTGCATGGTGCAGCCTGGAGGCAGAGGAGACCCAGTCAGGACAGGGTGTTGATAGAAACCTATGCTTGGGCTATAGGCCGAGCTGGGGATTTTCGCAGGCCTTTAGGACCCTTTGGGGGATAAGGACCAATTGTCAGATAAATTCTCACGGGATTAAAAAGATATGTGGATCTGGAGGGGAAGCTGGGCCTGTTGAGAGCTCAGAAACAGCATCTGTATAGCTGAGCCTGTGAGGAATAGCAGTCACAGCTGAAATTCACCCAGAATGTACTTACTCATCATCCCTGCTCACAGGAACCCTTTGCGTTTGGCTGCTGCTATTATCCCATTTCGGAGGCGGAGCAGAGGCACAGAGAGGTTATGGTGACTTGCCAAGGTCACACAGCTGGTGGGAGGTGGAGCCTGGGATTCAAGCCAGGCAGTCTGGTTCTGAAGCTTGAGTTCTTAGCAACGTCCTGCTGACGCTTACCTTCCAAGAGGAAGACTGAGTCAGTTCATGTGATCTCCCGCGCAGAGGAAGGATTGAACATATGAGCACACGCTAACCTACCAGTGCTGGCGGGACAGCTGGGGACAGTGCTGTGAGCTGCACGTGTTGGTGGCTGCACTTTGTGCTCTTTTGTGGGAGTGTGGGATTAGGCAGGCTGTGTCTGTGCACCTCCCACTGCTCCCCTCCTCCCTTCCCGAGCGGTTGTTTCCTGGTGGGGTTGGATTTGCACGGACCACATGCCTAGACAGCTTGGCCAACTCTGTGGAAGGGCCCAGGGTTCTCAGGAAGGAGTCCAGATCTGGGGCTGAGAGTGAGTGGCAGCCGCAGAAGGAGCAGGCTGTCAGACTGGGGAGTGCAGCTACCATGTGTGAGGTCCGTCCTGTTGTGCCTCTGTTGCACTTGGCAGTGTGTGTGCTACCCACACAGCGTGCAGCTGGACGCCCTGGGCTCTTTCCCAAGGCCAAGACAGTGCAGAAACAAGAGCAACAGTAACTACAGTGATGATAATGATAGTTAGCTCATCACTTGTTGCATGCCAGGCATGGTTCTTAGGGTTTTACCTAAACTCATTTAGCGGTCACAAAAACTCTATGAGATTTTGAGTACTGCTGTTAATCTCATTTTATCAACACAGAGAAATTAAGCAGTCTGCCCAAAGTCACACAGTTAAAGGTGAGGCTGGTATGTCTAATAGCCACTTAAATCTGTTTTTTGTTTGTTTGTTTGTTTTTTGAGACAGGGTTTCTCTGTGTGGCACTGGCTGTCCTATACTTGATTTGTAGACCAGGCTGGCCTTGAACTCACAGAGATCTGCCTTGCCTCTGCCTCCCAAGTGCTGAGATTAAAGGCTTGCGCCACCACACCCAGCCACTTAAATCTTTGTGGGTAGAACTGCAGCGTTACCCTCTAGGGACGTGAAGGCAAAGCCAGGTGGGAGGACGGAGCTCTCCAGACTGAGTTGGGCACCTAGATGGTATGAGAGGTGGGGCTCAGAGCCAGGGAAACTGATGTTGTGGGGGAGTCCTCTTCCTTGCCGTGACCCCTGGACCGGTTAGCATCCTACCAGCAACACTGCCCACTGGCATTGACTTGATACGGAGATAGCTTAGGCTCTGGAGTGGGAGCCTAGGTGCTGCCTGGTGGGAGAGAGAACACTGGAATCAGAGCCCACAAGTGCCTGGCTGCCTGCTTAGAGCCGAGCCAGGCTTGCCTTGTGCCAAGGTGTTGATCACAAAGCAGATGCCCTCTGCTAATGAAACCTGCCTTTGCAGCTGTAAAGATGACGCTGGAGTCTGCATCAGCCACCTTGTCATATTCTCTTCCCCACCCCCCACCCCCCCACACCCCCCCTCCCCGCCAACTCCCCTCCCAGATTTTTTTTATGATATTTTGTCTGCATGTTATGTGTAACATGTGCATGCGCTGCCTGTGAAAGGCCAGAAGAAGGCGTTACATATTCCCTGGAACTGGGAATGGTTGTGAGCCCTGATGTGGGTGCTAAAGTTGAACTTGGGTCCTCTGCAAAGCAGCAAATGTTCTTAGCCACCAAACCATCTCTCCATTCCCTTGTAAAGTTTCTTAGCCTGGTCTTGATCCCTCTCTGTCTTCTTTTCTAAGATAAACATATTTTAGTCAGGCTCTGAAGTGCACACCTTTAATCCCATCATTTGGGAGGCAGGAGGATCTCTGGGAGTTCCAGGTTGTTTGCTTGTTCTCAGCCTCTGAGAAGGTCTAAAGGGACTGCTAACTCTGACGAGGGTTAGAATTCCTGAAGACTTGTCAGAGCAACCTCCTGGCCCCTATCCTGTAAATAATCAAGTCGGTTGTTCTGGGGAAAGCTTAGGAAGCTTTTAAGGACTGGTGTCACCCAGCCAGCAGCTCCAGCACAGTGCCGGAGTAACAGGGCTTACAGACAAATGCCATCTTTTACCTTCTGGTCTCCTGCCACCTAGTGGAGAAACCAGAACATGCCAATCTCAGCAGACAAACATGACACTGTACAGAATTGTTTGTTTGGTTGGTTTGGTTTTTCTTTTCTTTCTTTCTTTTTTTTTTCAAAGGATTTATTTATTTATTAGATGATTTAATGTATATGGATACTTTGTCTGCATGCACGTCTGCACACAAGAAGGTGTGAGACGGTCGTGAGCTGTCGTGTGGGTGCTGGAGATTGAACTCACGACCTTCGGAAGAATAGTGAGTGCTCTTAACCACTGAGCCATTTTCTCCAGCCTTTGGTTTGGGTTTTCAAGACAGGGTTTCTCTGTGTAGCCTTGGCTGACCTTGAAATCTCTTTTTTAGACCAGGCTGGCCTTGAACTCATAGGGATCTGCCTGCCTCTGCCTCCCAAGTGCTAGGATTAAAGGTACGTGCTACCTTTGGCACTGTATACAGATTTATTATTTTGTTGTTGTTCTTTTGTGTGTTCTTTAATTTGTTTAGTGTTATGAGTATCCTATCTGCATGTATACCTGCAGGCCAGAAGAGGGCATAAGATCTCATTATAGATGGTTGTGAGCCACCATGTGGTTGCTGGGGATTGAACTCCGGACCTCTGGAAGAGCAGACAGTGCTCTTAACCACTGAGCCATCTCTCCAGCCCCAGATTTATTACTGTTATTTTGGTTTGGTTGACCAAATGATTTACTGATGTGAAGTGTCCTCCTTGTTGAGTGTCTTCCCTTGTTCCACGGGATATAATAAGCACCCCGGTTACAGATGAGGAAGTGGAGGTACCAAGAAAACAAACAGCTTGGGGGAAGCATACAGAGCTGGAACGTGGAGAAGGTCTGTGGGAACCCTGGCTTTGCCTCGGGTTCGTCCACCGAGTGATAGGCTCCAGCAATGGAGAGCGGTCACCTCCCAGGCCTGCACCTGCCATTGACGGTGTCTCAGGAGGTGTATGTTGACTGGCCAGTTTACTCACACGTGCAGTAAGCTTCCCCTCCATCATGGACGGAAGGCCCTATGTCCATTTGGTAGTGTCTGACCTGTATGTTCAGTGCACGTGGAACTGCCTTTCCCACAGAGTAATTGGGATATTTTTTTTCCCCACTGAGTGTGATGTTGCCTGCCTGTAATCCCACACTCAGCAGGCAGAAGCAGGAGGATCATGAAATGAAGGCCAGTTTGGGCTACGTAATGAGACCCTGCCTCTACAAAAGAGACAGGCCCTGGGGAGATGGCTCAGTGGGGTAAGATCACTTGCTGCGCTAAGCATGAGGATCTGCGCTTGGTCCCTAGCACCCCTGTGAAAAGCCAGGAGTTGTTGCATACGCCTACCCTAGTGTGGCAGCAGTGGGGACTTAGTCAGGAGACTCTCAAGGGCTTACTGGCCAGTCTAACTGAAAAACGGTGAGCTCCAGGTTCAGTGGGAGACCCTGTCTCAACTGGATAAAGTGGAGAAGGAGAGAGACACATGCTTGCTTGGGTACCTTCCTGTGTGCACACACAGGGTCACAGATCTATTTCAGAGAATTGAGGGATTTTAGTTTGCCAGGGAAGGGGAATTACATCAGACCATAAAAACAAACCAGACTTGGTTCAAAAGAGCAGGCTTTAAGTTGCAGCTCAGTTGTTCTAATTACCTGGTGGCCTTGGTGGAGACCTGGTGTTTCTTTGAGCCTCAGTTTATGCCCCGTTTATGTACAAATGGGTAGATGATGCAGGGAGTAATGGTACCCTGACCATCTGCCTGGCTTGCAAAGATGAAGTGAGTTCCTGGCTGTAGGCTTTCTGTGTACACCAGGGAACAGGATGCAGAGTCCATTCAGCATTTCTGTCCGTCCTCAGAGCCTGGAAACTGGTGAAGATGCTCCCTCTTCTGCCCAGACCCAGTTGGCACACCCTCTTCCTCCTCATGTCAAGACCTGAGGTTTCTATCGTCTTTGATTTCGGAGCCCTGGCCTTCTCCCGGCCATGGTCTCTGCCTCCCTTCCCAGAGGAATCCTGGAGGTGGATGATCGGATCACCATCTCCATGGCAACCAAAGAGGTCCCCGCTGCACTCCTACAGAGGGCCTTGAGTCTGTTCCCAGCCGTGGGGGTGCGGAGCCAGAACGGAGAACTCCAGTGACTGTGAGCTGCCACCTGTCATTGGCCAGGTGACCAGCTTCCTCTGTGCTGGTTTAGTGCTTGGATGACGGTGGGGACCTTTCTGTGCTCAAGTAATTGCTGCATGCGGACTCCAGGGATCTGAGTGAAGGAGCCATGGGCTTCCCTCCATGCCTGTTCACTGTGTGTAGTCAGATCAGAGCAAAGCAGAGCTCTTCTCGGCCACTGCCTCCTTCTCTGCCCCAAGGCAAACTCGGATCCCTTAAGACTTCTTGCCAGTGGTGTGCCTGGTGAGTTGACATGGTGCCGACGGCATAATAGGGCAGCTTCAGAGTCTGGCCTCCATTAGGCTTTCACCAGAGCTCTTATCTTAAACTGGTGGGTTTCTGCTTTTCTAAGCAGTAGAATTCCTCAGGGTCAGGACAGTATTCATAGCCCTAATGCTACTACCCACATGGATTTGTTTTGAGTCTCCGGGGTGGGAGCAGTCACCAGGAACTTCCTGGTAAAGTTGGGAACTTAAGTCTCTAAAACTCAGCGTGTGAACCCCAGTGGTTCTCCATGACTTTCTTTGTGCTGACACTACTTGGTGGAGGGTGGTTATTTTCAACTGACGGCAAGTTTGCTATGGCCTTATCAGCCGTCAGTTCCACCAAAGCCGTTTATGTGAGGGTATTTAGTACGGGGATGCAGTCAGCCTCCAAGTGGTCTCACCTGGACCAGGGCAGGTCCTCTGGGCTCTGAAGGCGTCTTCCCTCCACTCTTCTGTGTCCTCTGCGCGCTACCTCAGACTCTCTACCCTATTTACCACACCGAGTTCTTTAATGACATTCTGACAGCCACTCTGTTGTGTGGGCACTGTCCTTATCTTAACAGAAAAACTGAAACACAGAGAGGCTGTGACTCAAACCCAAAGCCAACCTGCTGATAATCTACATCTGGTGTTTAAATCCAGGCTCCCAAGCTTCGTGGCAGCTCAGGTTTAGCATGAGCAAGAAGATCCTGGATTACTTGTGTGCCTTAGGAACTGGCTTTCCATAAGGGTGGAGGGGGCCCATAAGCCAGTAGCATAGGGGGACAGCTGGCTGTGGAATTAGACTTGCATCTGATGGACTTGAGGGTCCCATAAAGACTGTCAGTCTCGGGCTGGAGAGTTAAGGGCACTGACTGCTGTTCCAGAGGTACTGAGTTCAATTCCCAGCAACCACATGGTGGCTCACAGCCATCTATAATAAAATCTGATACCCTCTTCTGGCCTGCAGGTGAACATGCAGGCAAAGCACTGTATACATAATAAATAAATAAATAAATAAATAAATAAATAAATAAATAAATAAATCTATCTATCTTTAAAAAAAAAAAAAAAAGACTGTCAGTCTCCGAGCAGATGGTAGGAATGAACTCTGGATACCTATGAGGCAACGCTTGCCCCAGGAGGCTACAGACAGAAGTCCGAGCCTCACTGGGACTCAGAAGCAAGCCCTGTGTCTGGAGGACAGTGCAAGCACCCAGAAGACACTGTCCATTTGGAACAGCATGATACAGGGGAGGGTGGGTTGCTCAGGGCTCGGCGGCTGTGGATCTCGTCTTAGCCTCCTTCCTGTCAGCCCCCTGCACTGCTGCCGCCTCGAGGCATTCTGGCCTCAGAACCATGGTGACCGGTTCAGATGTAGCCTCTGGTTCTGACATTCTAGACCTCTGTTCTGCTGTCTAGTTTCAGGACCGGGAAAAGGCTGCCTCACTCAGCAGGAGGAACGGACTAGCACCTCTGGCAGCCCCTGCCTCCACAAGCCTGTTCTCTGCTCCCTGCTGCCTTCGAGTGGGGCCGCAGCGTAGTTTCTGGCTCTGCTTCAGTTGCGTCCGCTCTCCGCTCAGAAGCTCTCCTGGCCTTTCTGCGGAAGAGTCACTCTCCTTCAGTCTCTCTCCTCGTTGCCTTGCTAAAGAATTTGGCCTTTGCTTGCCCTTCCGGCTGTGATGTTCCAGAGTCTCTGGTGTCCCTCTGTTCCCAGGCCAGGGTGCCGCTCCATCCTGGTTCTCATCTGGACTGGTGCAGCTCATACTCTCTAGCTTTCAACTCCATATGGCATCTGTGACAGCCATTCATCCCCCATTTTAGTCCTCAGCAGCCCCTTCTTGGACTCGGGTGCCATCTTTGCTCTGCACACTCTTTCCTCCTTCATCCAGAGTGATTTGTAAGTCTAGCCTCACCCCATTGTCTTTTTGCCCTCTTCCCCTGACCTGCAAGCTGCTGGCACCTGTTCTCAAGATGTCCTGGGTGCTAACATTGCCTCCCGCATCTGAATAGACCAGAAACAGTGGGAAGGTCACATCTTTCACCGTGCAGGGCTTCTGTGAAGATTCCCACTCTTTATTTGACTGTTCACTCATTCGCTCACTCCCTCACTCACTCCCTCACTCACTCATGGACCAACATGTGCTGTGATACTGTTAGGAATATTGGGGTTGCATCAGGGAGTAAAATGTATAAGAATCCACGACCCCTGGAATTTACCTCCTTGTCACAAGGGAGACAAGAACCTCAGAGTAAATGATGTGATATGTTAGAAGATGGAGAAGAGGCATCAGCCACACGGAGGTGGTCACCGCTTGTGACTTTAAGTGGCACTCAGGGGGGAGCTGCCCCACGAAAGGTTGAAGGAAGTGGAGAGTGGGGAGAGTTGGCCACGAGGCCAGTGAATAGCCTGCGGTGCCTCCAGGAGTCCGTTTTGGAAAATTGGTGATCTGTAAGGTCTGGTGGCTCACACCTGTAATTCTAGCACTCAAGAGGCTGGGACGGGGTGGCATCCTGGCATGTGTGTAAGACCCTGTCGCAAAACAAAATAAGAGTACGTTGCAGGGACCAGGTGGGCCGGCCTGTCTGTGTAGCTCTAGGGTAGACAGAGCACCTAACAGCATGCATGAGGCCTTGGGTCTAATCCTCAGCACTTCACAGAAAAAGAAAAGGTGGGATACACTGTAGGGGGAAGGGCAGGAGCAGGGAGACCCACCCAGAGGTGGTTCCTCGGAGGTCTATACCAGTCGGACCTTGTGGTAGTAATGCTAAGAGATGACAGTTCTGCAGTAAGGCCAACAGGAATTTCTGATGGAGTGGATGTGGGCGCACAAAGACCCGACTGACTGATGGGAGGCTGATGATGCCCCTTGCCGAGCGGGGGAAGCTGTGGTACGGCAGCCGCGCGGCACTGTGGTTAGATGCTGTACGTTGGGATGCCCCCCCCCCCCGACATTGAACTTGAGCAGACGGGAAGAGTCTGGGTAAAGGAGGGAGATGCGGGCTGAGAGTGGTCACATGTGGAAGGATTTTAGAGGAGACTGGGTGAAGTCTTAAGTTCCAAGTCCCGCACTGAGGAGGCGGGAGCAGTCGGCTCCTGTGCTGAGGTAGTGATGGGCGGGTAGGATAATTCCCAGAAGGCCGGTGGGAGGAGAAGAATCCAACACCCTGACTGAGCTTCGGCCGTGCTTTGATCTGGATGATAGGTGAGCGTTGTTGCTGGTTTCTTCTGGGGTCTTAACTTCGTTCCCCCGCCCAGAGCATGAGTCAGAGGTGAGGACTCATCCTGGGCCACGGAACACCACAGTCTCGGCCTAGTCTCCATCTCGGCCTCTGGTACCCAGGCTAGCTGTTACAGCCGTTCTGTTTTAATACAATAGGAGACTAGGACCCTGTCTTTGTAGGTTTAGTGTCAGGTCCGTGGCTGATGTACCATCCCACTACTGTCATTCCAGAGAGCCCTCGTGGTACACCAGGGAATAGCAGCTGAGCATCATCTGGTTGGTTCTGTGATTCAGGGTCTCGCTCTGCATCTCTAGAACAATTGTAGATTGGAGCTCTACAGGCAGGACCTTGCTTGCTCTCAGTCCATACCTGCCACACCTGAACCCAAGGTCTGTGCCCAGGAATCTGGTCCCCCTTTCTGTCCATGGCTCCTTAAGTCATCCAAGCCCAGAAGATCCCCTTCCTGACTGCACTTTGTATAATGTCTCCTACATCCAGTCTTGTTCCCTTGCTATTGGCACCACCCCTGGCAATCCACAGGAGGACTGTTTGTTCCACTCCTGATTGGCCCCACTGTCTTGATTGGCTTACTTTTCCTGAAGCTACTTTGCTCTTTGGCTTTAGTGGTTCCCTGGTACTGACTGGAATTGACTGTGGGGCACAATGTGCTGGTCCCTCCACAGCCTGATCCCCCAGGAACACGGCTTCAGCCAGGTCAGTCCACCCATCAGTGCTGTGCCTCCCCAGTCTGCCTAGCCCCTTAGCGTGGGCACCTCTTCTTCCTCCATTCCTTTGCAACAGAGGCTGTTTATTTTATTTTTGGGCATCCTTGAGATTTGGTGTCATTCTGTGTCCAGATCATATGATGCATTGGTCCCGGCATTAAATCGCCAAGGTCAGTCTGGTTTTCTACATAGACCCCCAGCCTTCAACAAGGATAGTAAAACTCCCTGTGCCATCATTACATCAATTGTGAATGTAAATTGTACAATTTATGTAATTCTTAACTTCCTAAAACTTTTTTTATTATCATTATTAATATTGATTTATTTAATTTTCACATTTTGAGACAGGATCTTTGTAGCACTGGTTGTTCTGGAGTTCACTTTGTAGACCAGGCTGACCTCAAACTTAAAGGGACCCACTGCTTCTGCTTCCTAAGTGCTGGGTCTAAAGGCATGTGCCGCCACCACCCAGCCAAAACTTTTTTCCTTTGTTTGTTTGCTTTGGTCTTTGTTTGTTTGTTTGTTTGTTTTTTGAGACAGGGTTTCCTTGTGTAGCCTTGGCTGTTCTGAACTTGCTTTGTAGACCAGGCTGGCTTTGAACTCACAGAGATCCGCCTGCCTATGCCTCCCGAGTGCTGGGATTAAAGGCGTGCACCACTACCGCCCTGGCCACCTTTTTTCCTTTTTGAGACGGGTCTTGTGTAACCCAAGCAGGCCTCAAACTCTTGGTGGTCCTCCACTCCCATGTGCGGAGATTGCAGATTGTATGCTACACTGCCCAGCTCTTCTTAAAGCCTTTTATGTGGCAGGTGTGGTGGTGTATATCTATAATGTTGGTATTCAAGAGGTTGAGGCAGGGGGATTAACTGTGAAATCAGAGCCAGCCTGAGCTACAGAGTGACTTAAAGGTTAGCCTGAAACCCACAGTAAGACCTTGTCTTAAGCCGGGCGTGGTGGCGCCTGCCTTTAATCCCAGCACTCGAAAGGCAGAGGCAGGCGGATCGCTGTGAGTTCGAGGCCAGCCTGGTCTACAAAGCGAGTCCAGGACAGCCAAGGCTACACAGAGAGACCCTGTCTCAAAAAACCAAAAAAAAAAAAAAAAAAAAAAAAAAAAAGACCTTGTCTTAAAAAAAAAAAAAAAAAAAAATATATATATATATATATCAAGCCAGCCGCCCAACCAAACAAAAAAACCTCACTTTTAAAAGTCCACCAACCTTAGGTATCCAACTGAGAAGATTTCCATGTGTCCCTTTATAAGAACAACATATGGACTGAGATAGGCAGTGTTCCCATCACCCATGAAAGTTCGCTCTTGCCTGTCCCAGTCAACGCACTGCCCGCCTCCAGCCCTGGGTAGCACTTGTTCCTAAACCGTATGTAACAGAGTCCTCCGCTGTGCACTTTTGTATCTGGCTGCTTTGGTTCTCCGCGTAGCCAGGTCCGTAAGATGAGCCTTTGTGGATGAAGTAGCTTGCCCAGAGCTGCACAGGTGTGAGACACGGTGTGTAAGTAGTGCTCACAGGAGCTCCTAGGGCGGGACGGCGGGACAGCGATGTGGTTTCGTAGGATCGATGGTTGAACCTGGGCTTTCCTCCACTCTTCTTCCCGCCCCACTGGTTCCCAGGTAGAAAATAATTTTATTACCTTTATTACTTGCAGTTAGCCTTGATGTTATCCAGCTGGAGTGTCAGGACCATGCCACGCCCACCTGGAGTTCTATCCTGTACCTGAAGGTTCTTAGAGTCCCCCAGAAGGAGGAGAGAGGACCCCATACCTTTTATCAGCATCTGCTTGAAGCTTGGGGCCCTGAGTGTGTGTGTGTCTAGCCATGCCTGTTGGTCTCTGGTTCCGGCCAACCGCAAGACAAGATTGGAAACGGTGACCTCCTGCCGTTTGGACACTTGAGGCGGTAGGGATCAGGGCTAGCCACTTTGGTTTGAATTTACCTCTCACTGGCCAGTTCTCGTCATTACTTGAAGGGTGTGTTAGAGGCCCTGTCATCTGGCTGCTCTCCAGGCTGGGACTAGGGTACCCCACATTCATGGGTAGTGTCTTTCTCTAGGTCTGCATGGGACACACAGGACACAGGGGCTTATGTCAAAAGGAACTGCTCAGGGCTACCTCTGTTCTGTACACCATGGCTGGGGGCCCTGGGCTTAGGGGGGGGCTGACTCAGCAGAGCCCCAAGTCCTACCCAACCTCCAGCTTGACTCAGGATCTAATCTGTGCCCCCTTCTGTTGTGCCATTCCCCTCACCTCCTTGCTCACTCAGTGTTCCAGCCAGGGTGGCTATTTATAGTCCCCTTAAGGGGCCCTGCTGTTTCATCCTCGTGCCAAGCCTCCTCCTTGCCTAGAACTCTGCTCCCGGCCCCCACCCACCTGGCAAGCACCCACACATCCTTCAACAAGAGTCAGTTAATAATATTAACAATAGAAGCTAAGATTTATTGGGTGTTTACTAGGTGGTAAGTGCTTCACACAGATCGTCCCCGTTGAGCCCTTGCGGGCCTGGAGCTTGCAGACCCCGTCCCGTCAGCCAGGGTCTGCTGAAAAGTGGCTCCTGGTGCAAGACCCAGAGAAGTTGAAAAGTAAAAGATTTGAGCCTGTCTTCTCTGTCCTTTGCTCTTAGAAGGTGATAATTCCTTGAGTGTTTGATTCTCTCGCCCCACTCGTCTGCTTCTCTGGGCCTGGGACGTTTTATTGCATGCTAGTCCGTCTTCCTTTCCTGGGATGCAAGGGTGTCACTTAGAAGTGTGTTCGGTACATGTGCCAGAAAACCTGATCTTCTAGGGCTTTTGTTTCCTACTTAGTAAGAACTGATTCTAGTCGGCTTCTGTAGCTCACAAATTCACACAGATGCCTTTGTTCCTTTTTCACTCCTCCCCCCATAGCAGCAGCATGGCCATGGTAGCTCTCGTCATCACGTCCAAGTTCAAGGCAAATAATCAAATCAAGTCAAAGGCCTTTCAGATTCTCGTTGGCCAGAATGGTTACTTAACAGTCTCTTCTTATAAAAGATGTCTTTCTGAGGACAAGGTCCATTTCTGCTTCATATAAAGCGGAAGTGATGCAAGCAGAGAGCAGAGATGGATATTGGGTAGAAAACAAGCCGTGTTTACTAGTGTCCTGGTGAGCAGAGAGCCCACAAGTTAATTCCTTTCGGGTTTCCCGAATCTGAATGCTCAATAATGTTTTTATTTTCTCTCTTAATTTGCTTTTGTTTGGTTCTTTGAGGGGGGTGGTTGGGGCTCAGAGTTTTACTGTGTAGCCCAGGCTGACCTTAAAGTCCAGATTCTCCCGCCCAGCCTCCTAGGGCTGGTATTACAGATGTGAGCCATCATGTCCAGTTTCTATTACCATGTTGTATGTGGTAGTCTCCTTAGCTTCTGTGTGTGTCTAGACCATCCTGCATTTTTTCCAAATATACTACTACTGTTAATCTTTTTTTTTTTTTTTTGCTTATGTGATGGCCTATGTCACCCACACCATATTAAGTGGTTGTATATTAGTCTGTCTTGAAGACATACCATAATTTACTCAACCAATTCCCTATACTTAACCATTCAGATTGTTTTAAATATATGTCTGCAACCATAAATAGCCTTGAAAATCTATTGAAAACAAATTTTATTTTATTTGTATGGATGTGGTTTTTAGTTGTTTTGGGCTTTTTGTTTGTTTGTTTATGTTTTTGTTGTTGTTGTTTGTTGTTGTCCGAGACAGGGTCTCACTATAGCTCTGACTGTCCTAGAACTCATTATGTAGACCAGGGTAGTCTGGAACTCCAGAGAGCCTCCTGCCTCTTGTCACCCAAGACTAGGACTAAAGGCGTGAGCCACCACACTTGTCCTTGTACGGGTGTTTTGCCTGCATGTATGTCTGTGCACCATGTGCATGCCTGGTGCCCACAGAGGCCAGAAGAGGGCGCCAGATCCCTGGAACTAGAATGGTTGTGAGTCATCATGTGGCTGCTGGGACTCAAACCCAGGCCCTCTGGAAGAGCAGTCAGCGCTCTCAACCACTGGGCCAACTCTCCAGCCCCATGCAAGTATAATTTTGTGAGTATTTAGAACTAATTATATATTACTATCTTAGGGCACAGTTTTGAATTATGCTGGGTTCAAGGCTGTGCTGCCTACTAAAATTTTTTTTGCACCATCTGGGCAGAGTTGTGGTCATTAAATACACCTTCCAGGGGCTCTGAGAATGTGTTATTTTACAGCTTTGGGCTTTATTAATTAATAGTATTATTTTGTGGTGCTGGCCTTCACCCTCAGGGCCTCACACATCTTAGGCAAGAAACCTACCATTATTTTTATGTTCTTGTTAATTTGATAGGAAAATTACACCAAGCAGAAAGGAAAAAGTAGTTTGCATTTTCTTTGATTGCAATGAGGTTAACCTTTAAAAAGAATACCTCTGGCCATTTGCTGTTCTATTTTAAGTTTTCTTCTCCTTTCCCTTGCTCGTTAGTATATGACACAATTATCCTTTTCTCATAGGCTTGTGAAAGTGCTTTATCTATCCAGGTGTCAGAGGGAGGAACACATACATAGGGGAGGGTGCAGCTGGCGGCTTTGAGAGCTGAAGAAGGCCTCATTGATGGGTAAAGGCTGAGGTGAGGGCTGTAGGCACCAGAGGTCTAGGCGTGGGGCAGAGATGAGCACTCATGGAGTGCCCTCCTTGCTGTACACGTTATCACACAAAAACTGATGACCACAGAAAGTCACCTCACGTGCTAGAAAGTATAGGCCCCAGTTCAGGGCCTGCTGGGAAAGCCCTTCCTCCAAGGCCTCAGGGGGTTAAGTTCTTGCTTGCTTCTCTCAGCCAGGATTGGTTACACATGTTTCCTGCCTGTGCTCACAGGGCCTGTGTTCTTCCCTTCCTGTCCCTAAGGACTTCAGGGGATGCAGCACCTATGGGGTTCATCCAGGATGAGTTTGAGATCCTCAACTTGCTGACTTCGGGTATCTTTTTGTATCTTGATGTCTTCAGGTATCTTCCCCACCCCCGCAAATAAGGTTGTATTTGCAGGCCCCAGGGTTTAGGACTGGTCTCTTTGTCTATGTATTCAGACAACTGAAGGAACCTGGAGATGGTCTGATACTACAGGGCAGGAGGAGACCACCCTATAAAATGGAGAAAGATGGGGACTATAGAGAGTCTTCAGTTTAGGCTGTTCGTACTGTTGATGCTAGTGGGGAACTGTGGCGTTTTGAACAGGGCAAGGCACACTTGGGTTGTAGCTTGCCTGTTACAGGGAGACAGTTGGCAAGGGTGCGCGTCTCAGGAGATTGATGCAGAGTGAGGAGGAGGAGGAATGTGGAAAGATTTGGAGGTCTCCCGGCATCTGCTGAACTAATTGCAGGTAAAAGTTGGGGACTGGAAGATGTGTGTCCAGGAAATAATCAAGAGACAGATAATGCTGCTCAGACCTCTTCATGGAATGCAAAAAATGTTGAGAGAACGCGAAGGGGAGGGATGGCAGAAGTCCAGAAAACACTACCCCCACCCCACCATTTATTATGAGAAATATCAGACGTGGAGAAAATTTGACAGCATTGCACGCGGAACCGCCCACTTCCCGCCAGCTAGGGTCTGTAATTACCACTTTGCCATGGCGGCTCCCTTTCATATCTAGCCGTCTCCCCGTCCCATTCCCTCTTTATTTTGTGTATTTCAGAATTCCAGATGATTCTCCTTCAGGCATATCATTAGCGGGAGTTCAGTATTTGGCAGACTGCATAAAGCTTAGTGGTACTAAGATTTGGTAAATTTTGGTGAATGCATCTGTGTGGACCTCAGATCCCTGCCAAGATAAGGAATGGTTCCATTGGCTCAGGAGGTTCCCTGGCACCCACTATCATCAGCTCCTGTCTGCACCCCATTCCACGGGCCTCCAGGGTTGTGGTGGTTAGCATTGCCAGATGGAGATCAGCTTTGTGTCTTCTAAGACAGCGTCAAGCAGAAGCTTTCAGCTGTGCATTCCTGCCCAGCTTCTTTCACTTGGCTTAGTTTCTGTTGCCTGATGGTAGTCTACTTTAAGAGTCTACACAAAACAGCAGCGTTTGTTTGTTTGTTTGTTTTTCCAAGACAGGGTTTCTCTGTGTAGCCCTGACTGTCCTGGACTCACTTTGTAGACCAGGATGGCCTTGAACTCACATCAATCCACCTACCTCTGCCTCCCAAGTGCTGCCTCCCAAGTGTGCCACCACGCCTGGCCAAAATGGCAGATTTTAAGAGATGGGTGGTGAGAGATCTTACCAAGGAGACCAAGAAGAAGGTAGTAGTGGTTCAGATAACATGAATCTCTCTCTCTCTCTCTGTCTCTGTCTCTCTCTCTCTCTGTCTCTCTCTCCCCCTCTCTCCCCTCCCTCCTCTTTTATTTTTAAAATCTATTCATGTATTTCATGTATATATGTGCTCTATTTGCATGTACACATGCATGCCAGAAGTGAGCATCAGATCCCATTTCAGATGATGGCGAGCCTCCACGTGGCTGCTGGGAGTTGAACTCCTGAGGTCTGGAAAGGCAGCCAGTGCACTTAACTGCTGAGTCATCTCTCCAGCTCCCTCCCCACTTCTCGTTTATAAAAGACGTCTAGGGATGGATCATTCCAGGGTCAAAACGAGGCTTCATTATCCATCAGTGTCTCAGACTTCTAGTCTTCTGTTCTGCCTTCTGTCTTCCTAGTTTAGCATGGCTGCTGCAGCTCCAGCTGTACAGACCACAGACCGGAAACAAAAGGAAGAACGGCGAGGGCAGGGGCAGTCGTCGTCCTCTTCTTCATCGTCATCTTCATCATCATCTTCTTCTTTTTCCTCCTCCTCTTCCTCTTCTTGCTATTACTATTAAATTATATATGTATAATGTGTTGTATTCTTGTGTGTGTGTGTGTGTGTGTGCATGTGCGTGTGTGTGTGTGTGTGTGTGTGTGTGTGTGTGCACGCACATGCACATGTGTGGAGGCCAGAAGTCCAGATCAAATGCTTTTTTGTTTTGTCACTCTCCACTTTCCACGTTGTAGAATTTAGTGTGTGTCACATGCGCACATGTGAGTGCACGTATGTGCCAGAAGAGTGGTCCAGATCCCCTGGGCTTGGTTGTGAGCTGCCTGACTTGGGCCCTGGGAGCTGAACTTGAGTCCTCTGAAAGAGCAGCATGCCCCTATGCTGAACCATTGAGCCATCTCTCCAGCCTCTCTCTTAGTTTTCTGAGACAGTCGTTCACTGAACCTGAAGCTCATCAATTTAGTTAGATTTACTGGTCAGTGCACTTGAGGGATCCTCCCTTCTCCCTGCCTCCCCACCCACCAGCACTGTGGTCATGGGTATATGCCGCCGTCCCTGGCATGTTACGTGAGTGACAGAAACCTGGACTCATTCCTTCATGCTTGTGTGGCAGGTATTTTACCGACTGAGCCATCTCTCCAGCCTCCATGACCAAAAGCAACCCGGGGAGGAAATACTATACTTTGAACACATGTCCACTTAACACCCCCACTTCGAGACAGAGTCTTGCTATATACTCCAGGCTGGGCTTGAACTTGTTTTGGTTTTCGAGGACAAGTTTTCTCTGTATAGCTTTGGCTGTCCTGGACTCACTTTGTGACTAGTTCAGGCTGGCCTTGAACTCACAGTGATCTGCCTGCCTCTGCCTTCAGAGTGCTGGGATTAAAGACGTGTGCCACCACGTCCAGCTTGACCGAGAACTTGTACTGTTCCTCCTTTCCTGGCCTCCCCTGTGCTGGGATTGTAGGTCCAGGCCACCACATGCAGCTGTACCCTTGGCTCACTAGTAAGGACTTAATCACAAGCTACTAAGCAGGGTGCCACTCCAAATACAGCGGGGTTTCTGCTACCAAGAGGGGAAATGGACCCGGCTGTTAGCAACTTCATTGCCTCTCTAGTGGCCAGGCCACTTAGTATTCTCATCTGAGACCTTTCTAGACTGAACCTGTCTGTGCCCAGTGGATTTCTTTTTCATCCCTTCTAACTTTCCTAGAGGGCCGCTTTCTCCTTTTTCTGTATCTCTTTTCCTAAAGAGAACTGTTCCAGACTCCCCAAGATTTTACAAAAGGCAGAAACAAGAAAACAATTGCCTAAGAGTGCTTGCAGAGCGCACTGTGCCAGTCCCCCATGTCTGTCCCCTGTGCTCCCCTTAGTGGCCAACCTGTGCCATGAGGGGGGCCAGAAGCAGGGTGCTGAGATGTCTTCAGAATGAGATTCAGAAAGGATAGGCTAGCCCTTGAAGACTAGATAATCCCAGGCTAGACCCTGTCATGCTCTGAGGCTCAGGGCCCTCATCCGCGAGGAATGCCCTGGACAGGTGGTTACAGATGGAGAGCAGTTGGGGGGGTCTGACTGTGCGCTCCGAGGAAAAGGCTAGCAGAGCCCTTCCTCTCTTGTGGGAGATGCCAGGTACTGCGCCAGAGGCAAGGCAGGCCGTCTTCCTTTCTGGCCTTTCTAGGAAAGCCTGCCTTTGGGTAATAGCTTCATTCTCTGATACCTGATACAGGTCAGTCTAGCTGTTGTCTAGGCCTGCGTCCACTATAATTCACGCTCTCATACCCTTAGCTTCAGCATGACCAGGGAGACCCAGAGAGACCCTGGAGGAGTAAAGAGGTCTGTGGCTTTTTGTGTACCTACCTGTCCTGACGAAATACAGCCTGTGTCTCCAGACAGCGTGATGGGCATCAGCTGAGTCCTGGGACAGGCATTCTGCAGGAGCAGGTGTGGAGAGCCCAGGGGAAGCTACTGACTGCCAACAGCCAGATTGGACTGATTGTAGCCATGGCCTGGCGCCCCAGTGACCCGGTGACACCATTCTCAGGCTTCTGGCTGTCTGTGGGCTGCTGTGTTGTGACAGCGGAGGAGGAGCCAGGGCCTGCCTCCACGGAGGGCTTGACTCACTGGGGCCTGCCTGGCTTAGACCTCGGCCTGAGGTGGATGATGCACCCCTCCACTTGTTCACTCTGCCACTCATGTTTTCTGAGAGCCTGCTATGTGTCATTTTGTGGGTGCTGGGCACCCAGCCACGGCTGAAACACCCAGTTTCTACCCGTGAAGCGTCAAGGGGGCCGTGTGCTATTGGTATTATAGACTGGCTTCCCAGGGAGAACACTCTGGAAGAAGTGATGTCTCAGCAGATAAGGGGACAGGTCCATCCAGGCTCCTCTGACATACAGGCCACAATCCCAAAATCCAGGCCCCTGCCAAGATTCAGGAACCATATGACAAATTCCTGTGTCTTCATCAGGTCCTATGTGCAGGGCGCTACCACCAGTGGCTTCAAGGCTCTCTCTCTCTCTTTTTTTTTTCTTTTTCTTTCTTTCTTTCTACATTCCTCAGTGAGACATGGTACCAGCTCTTGCTGCTCTTCCAGAGGCAGACCTTGGTCTCTCCTCCTTGATGACTCTCTCCCAAAACCAGGGTTCAAGACAGAGGAGACCTTCCAGCTTGCTCGCTGCAACCCTACTGTACTCTCAGACATCCTGATAGTGGACTGGAATGTTGGAAGCAGCAACACCCAACTCACTGGCCAGTCGCTGGCTAAGAATGGTGCAAGGGTCTTAGTGAGGCCATCCTATAGCTCTTGTGCGAAACCCAGAGGCACGACCCTGTTTCCTGGTGGCCTACCCTACTGCTCCCAGGAGGGGATCTGTGTGTGTCCCTTGTATAGTGCTGGGAGCCCTGAGGGGTTAATAAAGCTCAGCTTCCTATCACCTTCCCTCCTGCCTGTTCTGAAGGAAGCTGTGTTGGAATTGTAGACACACAAGTGCTGGCTTTTGAAGAGCCTGCTGTTCACCAAGTCCCTGCCAGGCCTGAGCACAACCCTCTCTCCCACGCCTGCCTGCCTGGGGCTCTGCCCTGCATGCAGGGCCTCATTCAAAGGACTGAGGGCCTCCTAGGGTATACTTTCTGGGCCCTCCCTGCCCCAAACCTCCCTGTTCAACGCCCCCCCCCCCCCAGGGACTGAGCTCAGTGTACAATGGTACCCAAGGAGGAGGGACCTAGGAAGTGACATCGCTTGGCCCGCCCCCACCTCCTTATTCCCTATAAAAAGCAAAATGGTGACTCAGAGAGAAAGAGTTGGACTCGTCCTGCCTCCCTGCTCCCACTGTTAATTTTTAGACGTGGAATTAGGCAGGAGGCAAAGGAAACACAGCTCCACATACGCAGCTGACATGCTATTAGGCGGGTGGCGAGAGCAGAACCGCTCCTCCCCGACTCCCAGCAGCCTCTGACGGACTCAGCAGAGCCTGTGCCTGTTGGAGCTCCCACCACCACCACCCCCTCCCCTCCCCTCCCCAGGCCTGGCTGTGCAGCCCTTGCCCTGGCCCAGGGTGTATGGTGCAGCAGGAGCCATGGCAGCCGGGGGCCGGCGCCGGCGCCCACTGCGCTACCAGTCCCTGGCAGCCCTGGTGGAAGACTCTCAGTGGCCTTTCTTGTTCCTTGTCTCAGACTTCAGCTACGGTGCAGAGGACTACGACGCAGAGGGGCATGAGGAGCAGAAGGGGCCCCCCGAGGGCTCGGAGACCATGCCGTACATCGACGAGTCACCCACCATGTCGCCCCAGCTCAGCGCCCGCAGCCAGGGTGGTGGGGACAGCATCTCACCCACCCCTCCCGAGGGGTTGGCACCTGGGGTAGGTATTCATTCGTGGTTTTCTCTTGTGGGGAGGGGAAATAGAACAGTGTGTGCAAAAAGTGGGCCAGGGTCTGCCTAGGACGGTGTTGGCAGGGGTTGGGGGAGGGAGGGCCTGGACTTCTGGTACCCTGTCATCTGGCTCCTGTTCCACCACCTGCTGAGCTCCGTGTCCCTCACTTGTCTCCCTGCTCTGCCAGCTGTTTGTTCTTCTGCTTCCTGGACACTCTCATCCCCCCACCTCCACCCTCCGCCCCCCACCAACCCCTTCAGCTATATCTCTCTCAAGAGGATGGGGAGGGGGCTGGGGAAGGACCAGGCTTTTCAGTCTGTACCTGGCTGGGTGCACATGGCCTGTGGACAACGAATGCCCCATAAAGCCAGTCCTAGTACTGGTCTCCAGCTCCCTGTGAGGTAAAACATGATGCTTCTGTAATGTTCCCCAGGACTGAGGGCCTCCAGCCCTGTTCTGTTCCATGGAAAAGGAATAAGCCTGGGGTGCCTGACTTCCCTGCTGCCAGGAGAGGCCGGTTCTCTCCGAAGACTTTTGTAAGAAATATTAACTACGCTTTGATAGGGCCAGGAGATAGGAGTGTGTAGAGGATTGTAGTACTTACAATTAATGCTGTTCCTGGTGGCAGGGACCAGCACTGGGCCCAGCTCATGAGTGTACGCATCTGAAATACACGAGTGAGCCAGGCAGAGATTCCTTGGGGCTCCTTTTTTGGAGTTGGGGAGATAAATCGTAGCTGTTTGTTTTGGTGGGGGGGGCTCAGTTTCACAGGTCCCTTTGGTCCGGTTTGCCCAGGGTGTATTTTGTGGGGGTTCTCGCTCCTCTCTTCTGAATCCCTCCCCCAGGGGAGCATCAGAGATGCTGTGCAGTATGTTTCCCTGCTCTAGGGCCTAATACCCCCGCCCACCTGGAGGCTGACTGGACTCTACCATTTGGAAGAACCCCTGCTTCTTCCCACCCTCCACAGGCTCTCACCCCCCTCTTCACACACTGGGGTGGCTGTTATAGCCTTTGGCAACAAGGGCCTTGGCAACCAGCATCCCACTTGGGGGAAGCCACATTGTTGCCATGGCAACAGAGGCCTAGGCAGAGCTCAGTGGCTGCCAGGTGGTGCAAGTTTGGGAAGGGATGCTGGTGGGGGGCAGGTAGGGGGTAGAGGGGATGGGTGTAGGTGGTGGTCAGCCTCGCACTCCCCGCAGCCAGCATTCTTGGGTGCTGTTGCCCTAAGGAAGGGTGGTGGATGAGAGTCAGCCATTTTGGCCATGTAGAGGCAGAGTGTTTGGATCAATGGATGAGGGCTGTTCTGGGACCTGGACTGAGGCCAGCCAGGAGCAAACCCTGGTTCCCCCATCTCGGCCTTCCTGTTGTAGGTCAGTGGGGCTCAGATACCCTCTTAGAGACTTAGCCCATACCCCACTGTAAGCAAGTGCAGGATGGTGGCCGTGGAATCTCCACGCGGGGCCTGGTCTGTGCATCTTCCTTTCTTGTCTCTGCCTCCTTTCTCTTTCCCTCCTTCATGACTGGCTTGCAGGAGCATTCATCCATGGACGTTTGGATTCTCCAGTGAAAGCTCCTGCTTATGCTCTGTGCATAGCAGGGCCATATCCCTGCAGGGTGAGCTCAGATTTGGATAGCGGCTTCGCTGCTTTGTACCCATTGCTCATGATGGTCAGAAGGGAATACTTTATAGTGGAAGAATTTGAAATGTTAAGTATTTACAGGGAACAGTCAACTAAAGTACTCGGGGGTCTTCAGTATGTACTGATTTTCACACCTTGGGTAGGTAGGGAGGTTATTTATCCATGCCCGTTGGGAGTGGCTGAGGCAGGTCCAGCTGCAGGATGCTGTCTGTGCTCCTGCCTGCCTCAGCTCTAACCCCTGCCTGCCTGAAGCTAGCTGCCTTTCTGCTCTTTCTGTTGTGTTACTGGCCCCACCTAGTGGACTCTCCAAGTATTGCTATTTGCAGTGGGTGCCTGGATGGTACAGGCCCCTTTCCTAGTAATTGGGATTTTTTTTTAAAGTGTGTCTGTGTAAGTCTGTATGTGTGCCATGGCTCCTGCTACTTGGCTGTGCTCAGTTGGCCAGGCAGTCTCCTCCTATGCCAGGCTTCCTGTTAGGAACTTGGGGACAGAGGGGGGGACTTTTGGACCAAATCAGACAATTGTTCTAGATATTCAGATATCTGGCTTTTGGCACAGCTTGGCAGCTAAACTTTTCCACACCCAAACACTCCGCCAAGTTGTACCTGGGAAGGAGGTCGAAATTTGGTTTATGTGTTAGAAAATGTTTTTCTATCTGTCTGTCTGTGTGTGTGTGTGTGTGTGTGTGTGTGTGTGTGTGTGTACGTGTGTACAGTTTGTATATATAGAGATTTGGTAGAAGGAACAGACTCAATGTGGGTGTAGAAGCCAAGAAGACCTACCCTGTGCAGTGGATGCTGGAGACTTAGGAGAGCCAATGTGTCATTCAAGTCTAAGTCCAAAGGCCTGAGAATCACGTGAGGCAAAGATAGAAGATTCTAGGTGGGAAACCAGTAGGCTTAAGCTCAAGAACACCCAGTGTTTCAGTCTGAGTCCAAAGACTAGGAAAAAAACAGTCGGCACTTACAGCTGACATGCAGGCAGGGCCTCTTCACTTGTTTGTTTGAGACAGGATCTCTTGGTTTCTGAGGGTATCCTGAAATTTACTTTATCGTTCTGGCTGGCCCGACACTCACAATCCTTCTGCCTGGGCCTCGTGGTGCTGGGTCACACGTGCGCCACCGTCCCTGGCTGGAAGGAGCTCTTCTTTCCTGACCTACTTGATTTCATGTCTTCAATAGACTGGATGAGGCAAGGCCAGCTCACCTTGGGGGGAGGAGTCTGCTTTGCTTAGCCTGTAGATCCAGATGTTGTGAACTGTCCCGGAGCTACTCAGACACCCAGTGGCCCAGTCAGGTTGGCACATGGAATGAACTCGGAGTGCCTTGTGCCAGTGGCCGCATAAGCTTTGGGCAGATGACATGTGCTTTCTGGCTATAGGACACTTGAGAGATTGTAAATACCACTGAGCACCATTTCCTCAGCTTCTTTGAAAGGGAGGCTGTGAGGGATGGCCGTGGGTTGCTCACAGGGAGCCTTCTGGCTTGGATCCATTCAGTCTCAGCCCTCAGAAGGCAAAGGTAGGAGAATTGTGTATTCTAGGCCAGATGGGGCTACATAGTGAGCCCCTGTCTAAAATCAAAACAAAACGAAACAAAACGCATATGAGTTTTGTCATCAGCTTTTACAGGACTGGGACCAGGAGTGTCGTAAAGACTCAGATCTGGTAAATACATGCTGGGAAATGAATCCGTTTGCAGCCCCCCCCCCCTTTCTGGGTCTGTCCCCTCGAGTGTAGTAGCCTCAGTCAAAACATGGTCTCTGCTCCTCAGCATACCTTGCTGTGATAATTTCATCTTGGCTTGTGCCCCAGAGGTAACAGGTGAACCCCAAGCCCTGCCCTGCGGGTCTTTCCCAAGCCTAGGCTGGGTTAGGGTCCTGGCCCCGGGACCAGGGTCACCAGTTGTTGGTGGCTCAGTTCAACTTCGAGTGCATGGTTTCCGTTGGGAAAGAGGGTGAGGTCACTCCCACCCGGCTGCAACTTCCTGTCCCAGAAGCACTGTCTGAACAGAAAGCCTGGTTCCTATAGATCATGATTCCTGTCTCCTTTCTGGGTGTTACAGTCAAAGGGCCCCCACCGGAGAGAAAAGATCTGGGTTTTGTCTGTCTCCTGCTTTGAAGGTGTGTCATCTGAGGGATGTCACCCTGAGTTCACTTACTCATCAGTAAATGGAAGATACTAAGAATTTCCTCCCATGTGCCCTGACACAGCTGTCACGAGTCTGCCATGAGATGTCGTTAAGGGCCAGAACGCCGTGTGTAGTTTGTAAGGTCTATATTGGGTGCCTGCCTCCGCCGACATGAGGATCTGGAGGTAAAAGTGGAGGTTGGGTGAAGTCACCCATCATCACCGCTGTCTGCTCTTGCATTATCTCCCCCCCCCACACACCCCCATCCCCCCCATCAGCCACTTAGAGAGGCAAGTGGCCGAGCCCGTCAACCTAGGATGCTTCATTTAAGGTCCGTGATGTCTCTGCAAGATACGTGCCCTGCTTTCATTGGGTAGTTGGGAAAACTGAAGCCCAAGGACTTGGCATAATCTGCCACAGATTTATTGCATCCAGTGGGACCAGGACTCGATTTCAACTTGGGGTCTTGTGAGGCTTAAGCCTGAAAGGTGCTGCCAGGCCCCTTCTCAGATACCCTCCTGGGTGAGGCTCTGACAGCCCAGCTGCCTCCCCCTTCCCCCACTGCTGGGGTTGTATACAGTTCTTGGGGTTCACATCTGCCTTTCTCGATAAGAAGTACCATTCTTGGTCACCCCTTTGTGTATGCCCCACCCCCCCAGGTCCTGTGGTAAGTTCCTAGGTACCTGTGGGCTCCTGTTTGGTATTTGGGTTTGAACTGTGGAGTTCTGCAGGGGTGGGAGGGGGGCAGGAGGAGCAGGGACAAAGCTGGACAGAACCACTGTTCTCCTTCCCTCTCAGGCTGGGGTGTGGGCTTGGGGCTGAGGGGCGGGGTCCTAAGTGAACAGGGTCCATGTGGGAAGACTGTGTTCCTGATCTGGGAGTCCCCGATAGGGACTCAGCAGCCTTGCTTCTATTTCTCCCCTACTCCATCTTCTGTCTGTGCTGCAGAGAGGACAGTGACCGACTCCTCCTGTGTATTGGTGCTGTGCCACCACATCCAGCTGCTGGTAGGGCTCCTGTTACGTACATGAAAAAACTAGGGCTCTGGGGCTTGGTGCCTTGTCCAGGCTAGAAAGGCTTTTGTTTTGTCTTGTTTGTTGTTGTTGTTGTTTTTTTTAAAGTAACTTAGTTGTGACACTGGCCACTTACTAGTGAGATTTCCTTATCCTCTCCAGGCCAAGCCCCCTCCCCAGTCACACCCCATAATTCCTTAGTGTCTTCTCCTGATGGACTGCACCTGACTATCCTGGTCACCGTATGGCTCTCACACCTTCTCTGATCTCTCACCTGCTGGGATCACAGTTCATGAATGTATTTCTTACCTGAAAATAAGGCTACTCCCAGAGGCATATTTATTCGATAAAGAAGGTACGGTAGGTAATCTGCAGGTTCCCTGGGCACTGGGTACAATGGTGGGCCCAGCCAAAACAGTTCTTCTGATATCTTGAAATTTGGCAAAGGGGTGGGGTGGAGATTCATAGTGTGTTCTAGGCTATCCTGGACTAAATAGGGAGACAGTGTCTCAAAAAAAAAAAAAGTGTCTTCATGGATGACAGAAGAGGTGAACTATCAGGGTCAGAGGATCTGCCTTCTACTTTTTCTGTTGTTGTTACTGAGTTTCTCCACTGGGAGGTGCTAGCAAGGCCAGAGCAGTTTCCTTCCTTTCCAAAAGAGGGTGCTTCTTATTCGCCTGCCCAGTTTGTGCCAGTGTGGTTGGTGGTCCACACATTCCTCACCCACTGCCTGTATGGCAGGAAGAAGTAGGGAAGACTACTAGCGGCTCCTCAGCCCTTCCTCAACCCTAGCATACCGTAGTGTTTTGTGGGCAACTTTAGTTTTCTGCACTGCCTAGTAGGGTGGGCCTTGCGCCTGTCCCATCACAGATGGGCCCCAGGGTGCAGTGGTGCCATGTAATTAATGTAGTATGTGGCAGGGCACTTGTAACCACAGTCCTCTGCCCATCTCCAGGCATGAGCCTTTAGTATCCTTTTGCTTCCTTTGAAACGGTCCCATTATGAAGCCCAGGCTGGCCTTGAACTTGCAGTCATCTTGCCTGGGCCTTTGCCAGGCTAGGATTATTATAGGCTTGAGCCATTATCCTTGTCTGAATCTAACCTCTTGACATACAACATGGACAACCTAGCAAGCATCATTCCTCTCTTCTGTAAACTGAGGGGGGTGAGTTGGGGGCGGGGGTGGCTTCTGCAGGAACCAGGTTGTGAGAAGGTGAACCTCTCTGAGGGTTAGTTGAATTTTAATCCCCATGGAATATAAATCTCATTTTGTCGAGGGCATCTGCCTCCAGAGTACTGGGCTCACAGACCTGTACCGCTCACAGGCCTGGCATTTGAGTAAAGTAAGTGTACTACTCCATCAAAGTGGACTAAAACTATATATCTTGCATTACTTTGGAGGACAGATAAGATTGCAGTTCACCTGTTACCTGTCTCACAGGCCAGTCATGGCAGTGCATGCCTTGTAATCGTAGCACATAGGACATCCAAGTTGGGGTGGGTGGGTTGCTTGCTAGTTCCAGGCAGATCTGGGCTTCTCGGGGGACAGAGGGAGGATAAGAAAGAGCTTTTGGACAGGATTCTAGTGGAGGCTGGTGACTGAGCAGAGAGGAGATTCCCTTCTTGGTGGTTTTTGTGGTTTGCCTTTTGCACTAGGATGCCACTTCATTGGCTGAGTTCCCTTGTCTTAACCTGAGTCCCCCTTTTACCTGATTTCTGGGAGACCCAGGGCTGTGTATATGCTAAGCAGGTACTCTGTCACCAAGCCACACCCCAAGCCCCAAAGTACCCCATATGAAGGCCATCCATGCTCGTCTTTCAGAAAGATCGGATATCCCCAAAAGAAAGTCATGTGACCTCGGGTGGGATCTTAGGGAAGGCATCATGGAGGAGGTAGAGAGGTAAGGGGGAAAGTCCCTAGAGGCTTGAGAAACAGAGAATAGTCTGGGGTGGGTGGGTTATTGGGTTCCTTGGAAGAAGTTGGAGATGATTCTCTGGTGGGCCAGTCCCTCACCCCACACACCTGCCAGAGGAAGAAGGGGAGACTAGCTAGTGTTTTACTAAGTGCTCAGCTCAGTTCAGATGTTGCCCTGTGTTGTGTGTCTCTAGGCCTTCTGACAGCCTAGAGATGGTATGGTAATTATCCCCCATTTTATGGAGGGGGAAACTGAGGCCCAGTGTTGTGTAGCTACAGGAGGCAGAACTAGGATTCAAACCCAAGAGTCCAATGGAGAACATTCTCTCCCTCCCTTCTATGAGTTCATGCGCACTGCATGTGTGCAGGAGTCCACGGAGGCCAACAGAGGGTGTCGTAAGCCAGTTGTGAGCCACCATGTGGATGCCGGGAACCGAGCCCGTGTTCTCTAGAAGAGCAGCAAGCGCTTGTAACCATTGAGCCATCTCTCTAGCCCTGATCTTGTTGACCTATTCTATCATACAAACAATGTTGGTTTATACCCAATAGCTTTATGCTATTGAACTCTGTGTTGAGTTCGATTTTGTGTCAAGAGAGTGTCACACTGTTTCCCAGGTTAGCCTTGAACCCATGGTAGTTCTCCTGTCTCTGCCTCCCTCGTCCTTGACAAGCAGGAGATGGAAAGGGAAGACGGAGGGAGGACCAAGGGTATGGGAGGTAAGATTCTGGTTCTTTCTCTGGCTCCAGTGACTCCACCAGCCTTGACACTGCTCCAGGACCTGCCAAGCTCCCTAGAGCCTGGGCCTGCCGCTTAAGCCTCTGCTAGGAGAGCTCTATGGATGTCTTCAAGCCAGAGAAACTGCATCTGCCAATGGCCTGGCAGGGGCAATGTGCCTAGCCCTTTCAGGGGCTGTTGGTACCAGTGCGATGGGTTGAGTTACCAGTGAGGAGCCAATGGGCCAGTGTCCCTTGTTTGTCTGTCTGACTTAGTGGCTTGCTGTTGAACGCAGAGTGAGCGGTGTTTTTGAATGAGTGATGTGGTGTCAGATGAGGGGCACACCCAAAATGGTCATGTGACTTGCCTGAAAGCCTTCCACACCTTCCCTTTGCCTATAAAGGTGACATCCAAAGTCTCCCACCTTACCGCGCTTGATTGCTTCATGCTCTGCGAGCTTCGGAAGCTTCCCTACCAGCGTGCACCTGCATTACTAACTCCACCAGCATGGCTAGCCCATTCATTTCTATTTTACTTTATTGTGTTCTGTGGCTTGAAGTGAGCCATTTCCCTAGCCCTTGGGTTTTTGAGACAGACTCTCCCTATGTAGCCCAGTTTGGTTTCGAACCTGTTGTAGCCCTCTTGTCTTAGCCTTCCAAGTGCTAGAGGTTTTTTTGTTTGTTTTTGTTTTTTTCCGAGACAGGGTTTCTCTGTGTAGCCCTGGCTGTCCTAGACTTGCTTTGTAGACCAGGCTGGCCTCGAACTCACAGCGATCCGCCTGCCTCTCCCTCCCGAGTGCTGGGATTAAAGGCGTGTGCCACCACGCCCGGTTTAAGTGCTAGAGTTTTAAGCACGTACATCACGGTGATCAGCCAGGCCTGAGTGTTTATGTCACCTCTTCCAGAGAGTCTCCCATGACTTCTCAACTGTGACATCAGACACACCTGCTTGTGCCCTCCCAATTCACTCTAAATTGCTCCCATAGCACCCCGTGGGAGGGGGCGCAGTTAGACAGCCTTGAGAATGCCAGCTCACTCTGTGACTGGGCCGTACCCCAGCCACCCCGCTTCTTTTTATAACTTTATTTTTCTCTGATTACATACTCAAAATTCTCACTTTTCAGAGATACATCATCTAGAACATGAAAGCTCACACCCTACAGGAAACTACTGAGTTTATTTATTTCTCCTCGTTTTTTTCCCATATGTAGACCATGCATTAAAATGAGATCATACTATCGGTTGCCTGGAATTAAGATCAACTGCTTTCCTCTTGTGGCTGTGTGGTGTCTCATTCTGTGGATATACCAGAATCTGTTTAACCAGCTCCTTTCTCCCTCTCCTTTTTTGGGAGGAAGGGAGACAGTGCTGTGGGTCGAACATGGGGCTTTGCGCATGTTGGACAGATGCTCTGCCGCTGAGTTTCAGCTCCCGTACTAGTCAACCCAATCTTTTTTGTGGTGTTTTTTGAGGTGTGTGTGTGTGTGTGTGTGTGTGTGTGTGTGTGTGTGTGTGTATGTGTCTGTCTGTCTGTCTGTCTGTCTGTCTGTGTCTATGTCTGTGACACAGGCTTGGAACTCGAAATCTTCCTGCCTTTACCTGAGTGCCAGACTTTCTAGCATATAACCAGATTCCAATTCACTGTGTGAGTCATTTGGACTCTTTACGGGTTTTGCTGCTTTCTCGAGTTATTGAGCATTTTTGCATACACATCTTTGTGCCCTCCTAGACGTGCTTTTTCAGACGACTCCCTAGAGTGGATCTGTTTAGTCAGAGGGTGTGAACATTAAAATCACAAGAGCTATTTCCATGTTACCCTGTCTGGAGTTAGACCTCAACAGCATAACTCTAAAATGTGCCCCTGGCCATTCTGCTCCCGAGACCATCAGCTAGCTCTGCAACATTTTGAATGTGAGCGTAATGCCTGGTATATAGTAGGCAGTTAATAAATGCTTGCTGATTAAGTTAATAAGGGGGATGAGAGGTGGGAGACTGTGTGTGTGTGTGTGTGTCTGTGTGTGTGTGTGTGTGTGTGTGTGTGTGTGTGTGTAAGAGACAGACAGAGACAGAGATAGCCCACTGTCTCAGCAGGCTGAGATGTGGACCTGGCAGGTGTCAGAAATCTCGATTGGTACCCTACGCTATAGCTCATGCTTTCTGTCCCTCGTGTTCCTGTTTGAGCTACCCTCTGCATAACTTATCTGCTGCTGCTTTTCTCTTCTGTCCCCTAACCGCTTTCTGAACCCCCTTAAGAAACCATCCCCTGGCTGGGATGTGACATACAGCTTATGCAAAGCCCTGGATTCCAGCTTCAGCACCACCAAAAAAGAAGAACCCCTTTATTTTGGGCATCCTTCCCTTTGCCTGGAAAGACCTCCCTGTTTCTAGGTGCTGTTCAGAAGCCCCCCCCCCCCAGGTTCACATCTCAACACCTACAGTCATAACTCCCCACACATGGCCTCCTCTCTCTGTCTCCGACCTCTTACACCGTCATTGACTTAATCAGCAGACGCTCGCCAGTGAGATTTTCCTTGGCATGAGTACCTCTGTCCACTCCATCCTATTTTTCTTTTCTTTTTTTTTTTTTTCATCCTATTTTTCATTCGTCCCTCACCTCAGTGAATTGAGAGTACACGAGTGACAGGGCTTTGGTCACACATGCCAGGCCTCTTGGAAGGCATGAATACACATGTGCCAGTGAGCAGGAAAGTGGACAGACATGACAGGGAGTTGCAGTACAATGTTTTTTAGGGCTGTATAGGTGTGAGATGTTTCAAGGCCTGGTTGGTTTGCGGGTTGAAAAAGAGAAAAATGGAAGAACCAAAGATTTAGTAAAAGGGCTCTATGGGGCCATGGGCACAAAGAGCCACAAGATGACAGCCCACAGGCGGAATTGGAAAGGCCGGAAGGGGAAGCTGGTGTGGGGAAGAGGTCAGACTTACTAATGGAGCTGAAGGGGTTGCTGCTCTGACTCCCCAGCTGTCTGTGCGTGTTCTCAGGCCTAAAGGTGGCCATGGGTCGCTAGTGGCAGATGGGGTCTGTTTTCCAAAGGCTGGGAGCAGAGGGCTGTGGGGTAGGGCCTTGAGCCATGACTCCATGTGTAAAAAGGAAGCAGGAGGCCAAACCTACCATGCGGACCGAGACACCTTAGGTTTTTGAGAAAGATCAGAGGGCAGTGGCCATATTGGCTGTTGCTCTGGAGACCAGGCTGAGGAGTAGGGAGGAAACCTTAGGTCCAGGACCTTCTTGCACATTTCAGAAGGAAAGGGAGGGAGCACCCTGGGGATTTGTGAGTCACTTCCCTTCCAGAGGGAGGGCTGAAGGCCTCTGAGTGGAGCCTCTGTCCACTGAAGGGGGACATTCTTGTTACTCACTGGAATTTCCAGCCAGTTGCAGTGGGTGGGGTAGTTGAAGCCTTGGATGCTTCGGGAGCAGCTTCTGTGAGAGGCTCACCGGTTTGGGGAAGGAGTGGGTGCTGAGTGGGAGTGGGAGTATGGAGAGCAAGATGAAGGGATCCTAAAATTAGATGGCTCAAGGTACCTCACGTCTTGTTGGGTTGGGAGTTAAGGACACAGAAAGACCCTGGGGTGATAGTCCTCTGCTGACTGCTAGCTTGACCCATCCGGGCTCCCCGTGCTCTGCAGGGGTAGAAGACGGAAAGGGACCTGTAGCATAGGGCCCTGAGCTGGCACACTTGTGCCCTAGGGAGTGCCAAGCCTGGCTGTTCCCATGGGAACAGCCTTAGCCATCCAAACCAAATGAGGAATTGTGGCTTGAGAGGGCCCTTCAGATGAGTCTTGGGTATTTATAACTCAGCCAGAATAGAATGAACTAAGAGAGAAAGGAGAGGGGGATGGGCAGGGACACCTTTGGAAGACCCCCGTGGAGCAGACTTCCCAACCAGAGCAGGCCCTAGTGAGCCTGTCAGATTTCTCTCAGTCAGTTTCAGTTTTGGTGACAGGATGGAGGCTGTACTGGTAGGGGCAGGCTTTCTGTTACAGACAGAATGACAAGAGCCTCTCCCAGACTTCTAGATATTTATTTAATTTAATTCAATTTATTTATTTATTTGGTTTTTCGAGACAGGGTTTCTCTGTGTAGCCCTGGCTGTCCTGGACTCGCTTTGTAGACCAGGCTGGCCTCGAACTCACAATGACGCACCTGCCTGTGCCTCCCGAGTGCTGGGATTACAGGTGTGCACCACCACGCCTGGCTGCCTTCTAGAAAAATGTTAAGGCATAGGATACACTCCTTTTTGTCCACACCCCCCTCCCCCCCTTGCTCTGGCCTTCTGTGTGCTTCTTCTCAGCTAAGGTGCCCAGTGGAGCAGAGAGGAATTGCCACTGTGTGGGCCCTGGTGGAGACAGTTTACCTTTCTTTGGAAATGGCCTCAACAGTTTGACTCTGCCCTGTGGCCCTATGGTTGCCACCAACAAGTGGATGTGATGTGTATGCAAGGCTCGTCACAAAAGGCACACGGGGGTTTGATGGACATACTCAGACATTGCACCACCGGGTCGGTGGCACCTGTTACATAGATTAACCAAGATAAAGTGGTAGGTTGGTACATGAAGCTGAATTTTATTCCAAGCTGCCAAATATTCTAAGGAGATAGACAGAGGCCATGCTGAGAGGAAACTCCTCCAATATAACCACAGCTAACAACCAATTGCAAGAGTAAAGGCAGTGTGGTCATCCTTAAGTCCAGCTCAGAACAAGGATGTGGTTCATAGTGTGCTGTGCTTCTTAAAAATGTAAGTTACCCGCTTTCATTTTAAAGTCAGGAAGGCTGGAGAGATGGCTTAGTGGTTAAGAGCACTGACGGCTTTTCCAGAGGACCTGAGTTAAATTCCCAGCAACCGCATGGTGGCTTATGACCATCTATAATGTGATCTGATGCCCTCTTCTGGCCTGCAGGTGTACATGCAGGCAGCACTGTATACATAATAATAAATCTAAAAAAAATAAATAAAAAATAAAGTCAGGGGCTGGAGAGATGGCTCAGTTGTTAAGAGCGCCGCCTGCTCTTCCAGAGGTCCTGAGTTCAATTCCCAGCAACCACATGGTGGCTCACAACCATCTATAATGTAATCTGATACCCTCTTCTGCAGATAAAGCACTCATATGCAATAAATAAAATAAATAAATCTTAAAAAACAAAACAAAACACTTTAAAAAAAATAAAGTCAGGAGATTTTATTTAGGCATTCATAGTTTCCCTTGGGCATTGTGACATAGGATGAGGCAAAGACAGGTAGATCTCTTGAGTTCCAGGCCAGCCTGATCTACATAGCTGGATTCAGGATGGTCAGGGCCACACAGAGGGGGACCCTCTCTCAAAAACAACTACAGGGAGCTGGGGAGAGAGCTCAGCGGCTAAGAGCAGATGCTGCAGCCAGGCAGTGGTGATGCACACTCAGGAGGCAGAAGCAGATGTATCTTTTAAGTTTGAGGCCAGCCTGATCTACAGAGTGAGTTCTAGGACAGCCAGGGCTACACAGAGAAACCCTGTCTTGAAACCCCTCCCACCCCCCACCCCCAAAAGAGCACCTGCTGCTCTGGCAGAGGAGCTGGGTTCAGTTCCTAGCACCCGTTTGTACCTGCTGTTGGTGGGATCTGAACTGGGTCTGATGCTTTCTGGCCACTGGAGGCATGAGACACACATGTGGTGCACACACCACACACACACACAGAGGCAGGCAAAAACAATCATGCATGTACCACACAATAAATCTAAAAACAAAAACAAAACAAAAAGCTGACAAGCCTAGCTTGGCTACACACAGAAAGCCTGTCTCAAAACAAAACTAAAACTAAAGAGAATACGGATTTTGCAAACTTGAGCCTGAGTTCCCTTTATGGGACATTAATTAGCTGGAGCCCCTGTAGTTTCTTGAGTTCGTTTAGACCCTCTGTGGCTCTGTGCTTGCCTTACCTGAACTTTGAAGGCCTGCTAAAGATGTGCCACAGTTGCCTTCAATTGTTGCCTTTGGAAAGCGTTTCCTGCAGCTGGCTCTAAACTCCCCCCCCCCGCCCCGCCCCCATGGCAGTATAGGTGTATGGCTCTTGGATCAGGGTCAGGGGACCAGGATGTGAGCCTCATCTTCTGCATGAATTTAGTTTCTGGAACATGGAAGGCGCTGAGGGAAGAATGAGAGGAAAGCAATCTGAGATCGGGCTGGGTGGATAATGCCACCTGTCCTAGATTGTAGGGTTGGCTCTCTCCCCTTGTGCGTCCCAGAAACTACTCCAAGGAAGTGGCATTGCCAGCAGCACCTGATGTGGCTGTCGGGTGGTCCATGGAACGCGGTGATACACGCTCAAGACCCTGTCTGGCAGTGTGCTCTACTTGGGTATGAGGCAGGCCAGTCCCCTCCTGTACAAGTACAAAAGCCTTGTGCACTCTCCCGTGGTGCAATGGCAACTGCGGTTTCTCACCGGCAGTGGGCCTCCCCGCCGCAAAGGTGCTGGAGACTGAGGCCGAGGTGTGAAGGGGGCTCTGGCTTGTGACGATCCCACTGGGACGCGGACTGAGTGGATGATGGGTGGCTTCTCGGGGAAGCCACTCTCCTGCTTTCCCCTTGCCTGAGGGCTCCGGCGAGAAGTTGTAAATAAAGCTTGTCTCAGGGAAGCAGACTTCCCCCCGCGGCCGCCCGGCCTGTCTGCGGCCTCCTCCCTCCCTCCTCCTCCGCTCCATAAGCCTCCGCCAGCCGCTCGCCCGCCCGGTGACCACAGAAGGAACGAGCAGCCCCACCTCGCAAGTCAAGACGTGCGTTTCCTGTGCATTTGGAGCAATCGGGCCTCTGGGTCCAGAAAGGGCGGGCTCTGTGGGGCCGGCAGCTCAGCGGCGGGGAACCCGGACGAGCCCGGCACCGGGCCTGGGGCGAGCGGAGTAGCAGGGGAAAGAGCGGACCGCGGAGGGCGCTGGCTGCCGCCCCTGCCCTGCTTCATCCTGCGAGCGAGCGGCTGCCCGGAGGCCCCGCTTCCCCTTTCTCAGGGTGGGGACACCCGGGAGGCGGGCCCGGCGCGCAGGACGGCTGGAAAGCGGCAGCAGGAAAAGGTTCATAATGGAGCCTTTCATCGCGAGCCGGTGGCCAGGTGCCAGGACCGACTCCGCGGAGGCCAGCATGCTGGTGTAGGCCTGCCCTGCGCTCTTCCCCGCCCGCCCGTCCCCTGCCTGCCTCCTTGCTGGGGCGCGCGGCGACCGCTGCTGCTGCTGCTGCTTCTGTTGCTGCTGCCGCTGTGTGGACCCTGCTTCCTGTTTGCCCTCTGCGGCTCTGGCTGCCATGGAAGAGGAAGAGGAGGCAATAGGCTTTTTGGACAAGGTTCTGGAGGATGAAGATGTGTTTCTCCTGGAGGAATGTGAACTGGGGACCCCGACCAGCCCTGGCTCAGGGTCCCCCTTCTTGGTGGCCGTGAAGGTGGGAATGTGACACGCCCTGGATGCTTGTGGGGAGGGGGGGTAGGGCTGGCTCTTGACTGATGCTGAAGCCGTGTTTGGAGAGAAATGGCTGATGTGTGCACAAGCCTCGTGGCTGAGTGGAAGAGCCTAACTCCGCATGAGATGGGCTGATACGTCCCTGCTTGGGGGATTGAGGGCTGTGCTCTTTCAGCAGCTGTTCTTGAGGGAGAGGTGGAGTGCCTGTTTGCCCTGCTCCAGTTGTCCTCACAGGCAGTGGCTGTTGGCTTTCCCCTGTCAGCTGTGGTAGGGGATCTTTTTTGGCAGTGACATGAGTCACCTGGTGGCCTGTCACTGAAGGCGAGCCTATTACCCCCCAGAAGAGCTGGCTGACTTGAAACTGGTGGGAAATAATTCATTGTCTCCATGGCAACCAGAGGATCAGGGCATTTGTGAAGTGTGGCCAAGGGAGTTACCCCTTTCCCAAGGAAGAGACTGGCGACTCGGTGCGTCTTGACTGATGCAAGTGAGCAGTTAGGAAGATCAAGAGTCTTGAGGTCACTTGGGCTTTCTTGAAGGAAATAATTGAATCAGCTGGAGGGGGGGGCGGGTGGGAGCCGCTGTCAGGTAGGTAAGCATTTTTTTTTCCCCAAGGTGGGCACAGGCAGGAGTAGCCCACTTGCTCCACGCTAGTAGACTTGCAGTAGAACTCCTGGAGAGGCAGATCAGGAGGGAATGGGCCGTTGGGAATGTGCGCCCTGGTATGGAGCCAACAGTACACTGATTGGTCTTAGTTTCACCTACACCTACCTTTAAGGACTCTAGCCACAGCCTATCACTTCTCTCTCCTGTGCCCGGAGGGAGGGCCTTTGAGGGCTGTGGCAAGGAGCATGCACACTGCGTAGCCAGGCTGCCTAACCGCATGGACCCTGGAGGGCGTGGTGTTGGGTGCAGTGCCAGGGCTAGGTGTCCTCCCCCCCCCCAGCCTTCCCTTTCCATGAGACAATGATCGCAGCCTTGCCCCACCCATGATGTGGCTCCAAAAAGGAGCTAATGGAGATTAAAAATAGACTGCAGACCCAGGTTAGGTAGGTGGCAAATAATGCGGGGTCGGGGTGGAGCAGCGACTGCGGCTTGGGTGGGAGCTTGCAGTGGGGTCCTGACACCTCATCTCTGTTTGGTAATCTGGTGCTGTTTTAGAGTCATGTCCCTCATTGGGCCCACAGAGACCTCTGTGCTTAGGTTTTGGCCAGCCTTCCCACCAGTCTCTTTATGATCCAAGGAGCATGCCGGGAGGTCAGCAGTCATGGGATGACCAATCTATGAGGTTCCTGAGGGACCCTCCCTCAGAAGCCCTCTCAGCCCGGGTGTTAATACTGCTCATGCTGCCTCCTGGGCATATCCTTTCTCTGTGTTGTGACATACAGTTCACCATGCCCACTGTCGAGTGCTGAAAGGTTCTGGGTGTATGGCTGGGGCTGGTGAGAATTTTTGGAGTGACTGAGGCTTGTTGGGACATACAAAAGCTATAACTTTGTTCCATCTTAGAGGTATTCTCTGGGAAGGGTGAGTTGGGACATAGTTGCCAAGGGGTTCTGGACGCATAGCAGGCCTAAAATTAGCCTTCCTTCCAGGTCCCCATCATGCCTAGATAGAGCCCTCCCCTCTGCTCCCCTCCTCTGCCCTCCCCTCCCATGTTCTCTGCTTTGGTGTTTTTGGAGTTCGCTTCTTCTTGCTCATCTGCAGTACCTCTCCAACACCTGTGTCCTCTGTCAGGCTTGGCCTTAGACAGGTAGACCAGGGTTGCAGAGAAGCGAAAAGCACAGCAGTCAAGTGCTGTCAGGTTGCATCCTGTCCTAAGCATTTCAGCCTAGTGCCGTGGTGGAGCAAAGTGAACAAGTCATGGTCCTTTCTCACAGAGTCCCAAGGAAAAGGATGATGCCCACAAGGGGGACAGAAGAGTGAAGTGAGAGAGCAAGCAGGCCGTGAGGAGCGAGGAGCGAGGAGCGTTCAGGTCAAAGAATGCCGGAATCCAGCTGTGGCAGCGGCGAATGCCTGCAATTCTAGCCTTCAGGAGGTTGAGGCGGGAGGGGCCACCAGGAGTTTAAGGCCAGCCTGAAATACATAGTAAGCTCCTAGTCAGTATGGGCTGTGAATGAGACCCCGTTACAGAAGTATATAAACAACAACACAGGCCTCTGAATTCAGAGGAGGAGAGAGGCCACTTAGAGTTGAATCAAGGCTGGACCGAGTACGTGGATGCACATGCACGTGTGCAGAGACCATGGCGCCAAGGTGATGCTCTCAGCGTCCTGGCTGCAGATGGTGTTGGCTCACTCCACCATGGCAGCTGGTAGGAGTCCAAGGCAATTTGCCTTTTGCTATTACTTTACTTCAGGAGTACTTACCTTAAACAGTAGTGCTGCTGTGCATTTGCCCAAATGCCAGCCCTATAAATCAATCCTGGTCTCGCTGTGATTTCCGAGGTCCTTCATCTTCCTCGGGGACAGATGTAAAACTGGCTGGCAGTTTTCTCCAGAGCTGGAGCTGGAGCTTGCTGCATCTCACAGCCCAGCTTCCTTTGAGGAGTTAACGATCTGTAAACTCACGATGCAGATACTGAGAGCAGCATCCGCATCCCGTCTGTAAAACGGTGCATACTTTTCCAAAAAATTTTTTTCACACAGTTCTATTTAAAGGTAGGTCGGGCTGACGGGTGGAGCCTTGTAGAAGCTGCTATTTCAAGGAACTCATTTGTCAGGAATAAAAAGCCCCTTTGTATTCCATATTAACTCTTCAGGTATTGTTTTGTGCTTAAGGAGAAAGGAGTTGTCAAAAATGGCTATATTCCTGTTGGCTTGCTCAGGTCTCTCTCTCTCTCTCTCTGTCTGCAGTGACGGTGCAGCCCATCATCACCCCATTGGAGTTTCTTGAAGTAATGGTGATTTGAGGGATGGTTTTAGGTGACATCTCAATATATGTTTTCTAGTCAGGTATTTGTTTTAATGTATATAAGGAAAAAATAGGACTCGTACATCACTCTTATGATTTGTTATGAGGCTTAAGATAAATCTGTGCTTTAAAAAAAATCAGTACTGGCCAAGGCATGGTAGGGCATGTCTTTTATCCCAGCGCTTGGGAGGTAGAGGCAGGAGGATCTCTGTAAATTCAATGCCAACCAGGTCTACAGAGAGAGAGAGAGAACTTGTCTCAGTACTGGTTGTGTTTAGTGGGCCCCAGCACTTGGAAGACTAGGCTGGAAGACTGCAAATTTGAAGCCACATAGAAGGGCTTTGTCTTAAAAAAAAAAAAAAAGGTGTAAAGAATAATACTAAATACCATGCCAGCATGGCAAGGCTATCGTGGTGGGACATGAGCAACTGAAGTTTTTAAACACAAAGGGACTGCGTGAATCTGCCCAAGGCTTCAGACAGCAGGAGGATGGAACATGAAGATGTACCACCGAGAGAGAAGGGGGCCACTGGGGACAGGAGAGGCTCCTGTGTTGTACTCTCTTAGGTATGAGAGGGGCCAGCTGGCTGAGGCTGGGGCTTGACCTGGGCATCAGCGCCCCCCCCCCCCATGTGAGTACAACCCCACCCGGCGTCTACTCTGATGCTGAGGGTTCCCTTGCAAATTGGTGTTGCCCACGGGCTCAAGCGCGCTGTTTCTAAAGTCTCAGACCCTTGCTGTTTATGGTGGCTTTAAAGCTCAGCTAGAGCTGGCCCTGCCTGCTCAGTCCTCGCTGTTGCCTTGGAGAAGATAAAGGGCCATGGAAGATTGTTTTTTGACTTGGCTTAGAACCAAGCCTTAGGAAGCTTTATTTAGCCTCTAAGCTCTGCGGGAAGCCCAGGCCAGAGTTTATCAGTAGACACTACCTTAGTGACCCGGTATGTTGATCTGGGGGCCTTAAGATGACAAACTCGTCCAGCAGATTGTCTAGATTGCTGGGGTTGAAGGTGCCCACTAAAGTTGCGGTTTGTAAGCCCTGAGTGGAGAGAAAGCGGCGACAGCTTTCCTGTGTTGGGGAAAGACAAGTGGCATGGCAGAGCGTTTGCCCAGGGGCTTTGGTGCACACATTAGGCATGTTGAGGGGACAGCTGGCTCCACATGTGTGTGACCACCAGTGTCCAGCATGCAGTAGAGAAGAGACAAGTGATTTCTGAGTCTTGGTATTTTATGAGGCAGGCAACTCTCCCACAAGGACTGAAGAAACAGTTGTGAATGTCCAGGTTTCGTTTTGTTCTTTATAGTTTATTGAGTACACGGCAAGAGGCCCCAGCCAGGCGGTAACTCAAGAACCAGGTGCGGCCATTTTTGTTCCAGAGCAGAAACATATGTGATCTTTGAGAAAACCCAAAGGTGTGGAAGTCTCTTCAGTGCTAACTGAGCACCAGACTTAGGTTAGTAAGATTTATGGAGCCTAATATCACGTCATTAAACTCTTAGCTGCCCACCCTATCCTAGCTTGAATTTTAGAAGAGAGTATAGCCCAGAGTGGGAACTCTTGGGGATCACTAATGACTGCCTTTTAAGAGTGAGTCTTTGAGCTGGGCCCGATTGCGCACACCTTTAATCCCAGCACTCTGGGAGGCAGAGGCAGCTGGATCGCCGTGAGTTCAAGGCCAGCCTGGTCTACAAAGAAAGTTCAGGACAGCCAAGGCTACACAGAGAAACCCTGTGTCAGGAGGAGGAAAAAATTCTTCCAAGATCTCTACTCAAACCTAGTCTTTGGGATAGGATTATGAGGTGAGGGTCTTGTTAAAATGGATTGTGAGAGACAGAGGGGTCTTGCTCCATGGTGGAAGAAGACTTCTTCAGAGCAGGGAACAAGTGAGGAATGAGGCGCAGGAGGGGAGCAGTGGCCTGCAGCTTGGAGGGCAAAGGGCAGGACAGGTTTGGGAAGCAGCTGGGAGGCCACCCGTGCGTGCGTCTGACCTTGAGGGCTGGAGGCCTGCTGCTAGCTCTGATCTGTACTCCACAGTGTATTGGAGGCTGGGCTCTCCAAGCAGCTAGCCATATTCACACCGTCTGTGCCTCAGGCCCTAATGCTCACACCTACCAGATGGTGAGATGCCAGTGAAGAGCACTTACAGCAGTTCCTGCTACTTGTGAAGCTGTCAGTAAAGAACTCTGCCCTTCCCTAATGTGGGGTTTGTACAGGGTCTCTGATGCTGCCAAAGCGAACGGCCGCAAACTTAGGGCTAGGAACAACCCCGATTTAGTTTCTTGCAGAGCTTCTGGAATCTCTCAAGGAATAAACCCATTTCACCCTTCCCCTACCTTAGCTGGCTACAGGTCCTATTCTCTAGCCTAAATGCCGGCAGTCTAGCCTTTCCCCTACCTCACTGTCACGTTGCCCGAACTGCTTCCGTCTTATAAGGACCCTGTGACTACTAAGGGCCCACTTAGGTAATCCAGGAATCTCCTCAAATTTAATCGCACCCACAGAGTCCCTTAGTCACTATAGTAACGGAGCCACGGGTTTGAGGAGCCACATGCGGACCTCTCCATAGAGTCATTGTTGCCTTTACTCTGGGGCACTTTAGAGTTGGGGGGGCAACAGCCTTCAGACATTCTTACCACTTAGGAGACGGTGTGGAGAATACTCCTTCAGAAAGCCTTCAGGGACACTGAGGTGGGGTTTTTCCTCTGTGGCTGGAGAGGTTTGGGTGGCTCGATACACTTTTTCTGGCTCACATTAAGGGTGAGGCAATGGCTGTGTAAGTGCAAGCTTGGGGAGGGTGTAGGAGAGGGAAGAAACCATCCCAGAAGTGAAAGGAAGCGGAGCCGGTGTCGGAAGGCTCGGGGTGGATCCCGCCTCTGTCTCCTTTAAGTCCCATTTGTGTCTACTACTGTATAGTGGGGGAAACACAGGCCCCACTTCAGTGTGGGTGTCTGGGGGTCGGAAATCAAGTGTGGAAGGTATGGGGGGGATTAAAAGCCTTTCCTCCCGAAGGTCAGGGGTGACGTGGGAGTGAGGCTCGCCTCAGTGAAGACGGTGCAACGCAGTTGTTGCAGAGGCCTGAGGGAGATCACCCGCTAGCCAGGCAGGAAACCTCAAGGCCATGCAGATTTTAGATGCTGAGGCTGGAGGAGGAAGAAGTGACCCTTCAGCTGTGCTGTTAAGAAAAAGCTGTCACTTAGCCAGAGGAAGAGCAGCACATCAGGCAGCACCCACAGTGTGACTAGTGTGTTGGGAAGGTAGAGTGCGCTTAGGCCTTGGCCCTGGAGAGACTGGGAGGTAGGGAAGAGCCTGGGGCCCCTGCAGGTATTTATGATACGCTGCAGCCCAAGTCGCAATTTATGGTCTCTTTGTTTATTCCAGTGTTTTCCTCTCCTACTAGATTATAAACCAGGTGACAGCAGGGACACGGCTACACACTTGCTTCCTGTTGTAGCTATGAGGGCTGCTGCGCATTCGGTAGATATTTGTTGAATGAACAGATAAGTGAACCTCTCTCTCCTAATTGGATTTTGCAGTATTTATATAAGTCCTTGACCAGAAGGTGTTCTTGGGAGATTGATTTTTACTGCAATGGGCTGGAGAGAGGGGAAGATTCAGAGGTCAGTTAGAACTTCGGTGGGAGGAATCTGTCCTGGAGATAGGCAAGGAGGCTTCCAAGCATGGCGGAGGGGAGAGGGAAGGATCGAAGGGCGGCCAGGAGTAAAGCTTTAAGCATCCTGCCTGATGTGGAAAACTACATGATTTTCACTCAAGGTAAATGGTTAGTGTTTTCTCTGCACCAGCCACTGTGCTAGTTGGCGGCATCCAGGCTAAAAAGGACGTGACGTGATCACCACCGCAGGGGAACAGGGATTCAAGAGGGCGGCGGGAGATCTAGCATGGGTTTGCGCCTTACACGGTGAGGAATGGCTGAGGTAAGCGTGGGTGGCTCACAGCTGACACCTGTCGTAGTGCTGAGCCCCTAGGACAGGAAGACCTCAGCACAAGTGGCCACAAGGCCAGGGCTCCCATACCCATTTCCGTCCCATTCTTTCTAACCCTGTCTCAATTTATATATTACTTCCTCTGCGGGGTGGGGGTGGGGGGTTACTGGTGGGGGGAGGGGCGGAGGAGGGGAGGCCCTGTCAGCCCTGTCAGCCCTTGGCTCTTCCATTCCACGTAACCAAGCTCAACCTCAATGGTGGGGAAAAAAAATGCCTTTAATCCCCCCTTCCCTCTTCAGACCAGATGCAGGGCAGGCCCCAGGTGACCCTCGTTAATGTTAGCAAGTTCACTAGGTAGAAAATGGTTGAGAGCAGAAGTCCCGAGAAAGGATGGAAGAGAAACAGCACAAGATGGTAGCAGGAACATGGGTGATTGCTTTTTCCTCTTACATTTCAGTATTTTCCAGATTTCCTGTGGTATAATATGGAGCAGTAGGCAGAGCGCGGAGGCTCATGGCTGCAGTCTCAGCAGCTGGAATGTTGAGGCAGGACCAGCCTGGGCTACAGAATGGGATTCTGTGTGAAAACAAGCATAAAAATAATGTTAATAAGTACGGCCTTTTATCACCTTTGAACGTGTTGGTTAAAAGAAGAGAGAGAGAGAAAAAAAAAAGCAAAGAAACGGGCGTCTTGAGTGGTGGCCCCTTTCTCACCAGCTGCTGTCTCTCGGCTTGCTTTCTTGCAGGTGGAGGCAGGGAAGGGCCTGGAAATGAGAAAACTAGTTCTCTCAGGATTTCTGGCCAGTGAAGAGATCTACATTAACCAGCTGGAAGCCCTGTTGTTGGTGAGTACCTGGGGAGCCGGGCGAGGGGAGACAGCTCCCTCTGACCCAATGCCTTGAGGTTGGAGAGGAAGGGGACCCCTAGAGGACAGATTCCCCTGTTCACAGCAGGCCATCTGGAGAACTGGGTCAGTCAGTGCCACCTCCCACACACAGGTGTGGGAGGACAAGCACTCATCAGCCGTGATGACCGTGTTGCTGGGTTATGAATGGATACGGTGCTGCGTACCCAACACTGTGCTCTTGGTAGTGTCTACCAGTCAAGCAAGCTGGGACTTTTCTGTCACCTTTGGTCCAACTCCTTTCTCTTCCCCAGGGAAGGAGATCATTAGCGTCATCCTGAGGGCTCTCTGTCGGGGAAATGGAAGATGTCTGTTTTTAAAAGTGCTGTAGCTCAGCCTGAGCTTGCGGTGGCGTCGTGTGAATCGGGTTGGGTGGTGACGGGATAAAAGCACCACACAGATGCGTTCGCCTTTGAAGAAAGTGCTTATTAGATGCGTCTGGGTATTATGCAGAGTGATTGTGTGCTGTAAATTCTTTTCTCTGGGTGTTGTGCAGTCAGATGGCATTTAAAAAAAAACCTGTTTGGGTTTTTTTTGTTCTGTTTTGTTTTGTTTTAAATCTGAGCTGGAATAATGGCGCACACCTTTGATCCCAGTACTCTGGAGGCAGAGGCAGGTGGATCTCTGAGTTGGAGGCCAGCCTGGTCTACAGAGCAAGTGCCAGGACAGCCAGGACTATACAGAGGAACCCTGTCTCGACAAACAAAAACTAAAAACAAAACGAACAAAACCTGAAGCAGGAGGATCAGATCGTCCCGAGTCATCGTGAGTTTGATAGTGAGTTTCAGGCCAGTCTGAAACCTTGTCTCAAAAAACTAAAAAGACAAACCAAGCAAACCAACCAACCAACCAACCAACAACAACAGCAACAACAAAACCCCAGAGAATCAGAGATGAATGTGGGTCTGTAGACAACGGGCCTCGTAAGTCAGGTGCTGGGAGATAAGATGGCTGCCATTCAGTGTCCCAGAGGTCTTCTTGATGGTTACCTTGCGAGGCTCTGCTGTGCTGTTTCAGGGTCTCCTTGGGAGCATATTGGTAAGCTCAAACGGGAGATAGTGGCAGACAGGAGTCTGGTCTGAATCTGGAGCCAGCACTAGGACACAGCCTTCCCATGCTGTTAGTAGCAGGCATAGGGCATTGCTTCCAAATCATGTTCCTCGACCTCTCGGGAGGTTGTGATAGTGTAGAGGTTTAAAAACAAATCGAAAAGAATGTCAGTGTGCATCAAAAGCTATAGCAGTTAGGTGTTCTCAGGATGTGTGCGCCTTTTCTTTTGTCCGTGTGCCAAAACACCTTCTCCCCCTACCTTTGTCTCTTTCTCACTTTCTCATGTAGCCCAGGCTGACCTTGAACTCACTCTGTGTCTGAGGCTGGCTTTGAACACCTGACCCTTTACCTCCACCTTCCAAGTGCTAAGGTTACACTTCTGTGCAGGCCTGCTGCATTATTTCTTAAATATTTGTGTGTTCAAAACCCACTGCTTGGGGTAGAGAGCCTGTGGGTTGGGAAGATCAAGTGATCCTCTGGGACCTAGTACAGTGCTGGCTTCTAAAGGTATGAGTCAAGACAGACTTGGGGTTGCTGTACCCAAAACTGCATCACCGGCAGAACGCAGGTCTGAAAGGGACCAGACTGACTGCCTGAGAACTCCACTTCACACCTCCACGCATTACCTACATACTGCCTCCCCACCACCACCACCCCCCCGCCCGCCCATCTGCAATCTGGGTTCACAAGTAGTACTCTCTGTATGGGACTGTTGTGAAAATAGTGACTTGTTTTCAGTTCTTAAGAAAGGACCTGGGGGTTGGAGAGATGGCTCAGTGGTTAAGAGCAATGCCTGCTCTTCCAAAGGACCCAGGTTCAATTCCCAGCACCCGCATGGCAGCTCACAACTGTCTGTAACTCTAGGATCTGACACCCTCACACCAATGCACATAAATTAAAATTTAAATTAAAAAAAGAAAGAAAGAAAGAAAGGACCTGAGCCTTACCTGGTTCCATTACTATTTGCTACAGAGCTGAGCAGAGACAGATTAAGGCTCCTGTGTTCCTTTTGTTTTTTTTTTTTTTGAGACAGGGTCTTGCGATGTAGATTAGTCTGAGCCCACACTTCTAGCTGTCTTCCTGCTTCTGTCTCCTGTGTTCTAGACGATGGCGGGTTTAAAAACCAGTGTCTTGCCAAGTATAATTGTGTATGCCTGTAATCCGTCCCAGTGCTCCAGAGACTGCAGCAGGCTTGGGGCTTTTGTGTTCTTGTCAGTATCCCCTCCCCCACATACACACCCCGGAGGAGGAGGAGGAGGAGGAGGAGGAGGAGGAGGAGGAGATGGTACCTCTGAGAGGCATGCCTCTTACATCCCATCCTCCCTCAGGAGATGGTCTCATATGAGCAAAGACGGATGTAGGAGCCAGGACAGAGCCTCCCTGCCTTGCCTTCCTAAACCCCTTACCCCAGGGGCACAACTGCGCAGTTGCACACCCCACCAACACTCCCAGTTTGTTCGCTCTGGCCTCTGGGGCTGGGAGGGTGTGGGCAGGCGGGAAGCAGGTTTGTTGCTGGGAGGCCTCGGGAGGGGGTGGGGCTGGACTCTCCCCAGCCTCTGGCTCAGAGGATAAACCTTAAAGATAAGGTCCCAATCCCCGCCTCCTCCTTAAATCTGGAGGCCTCAACTCTGCTTTTCCGGTGGTCTAGCTTAGAGGAGACTTAGAGAAACTTTCCTCCCCCACCCCACCCCCCAATAACCACAAATGCCTTATCCCCTAGGGAGTGACTTTAAAATGGAAAGTGACTTTGCAGTGCAAAGCATTCTGTTTTCCCCTCAGTACTTCCTGGTATGCAAAGGACTAAGACTGTGTACCTAAGACTGTACACCCGGGCAGAAACAACACACAGACAGGAAAAAGCCATACAGGGGCCTCTGTTCTGCCCCTGGGTGCTGGCTGGGGCCAGGCTTAGTAATCTTCTGGAAGTCTGTGTTCCTGACGAGCTTGTTACGCCTGAGGTCCGGGAGCCCACGTTGGGGGTGGGGCCGTCGTAAAAAGAATAGCGAGAAGACTGAATGGGTTGTAGTTCTGTGTCTGGCCCGTGCAGGCGTGGCTTGCTGGGCTGCAGGCCGTCCCACCTTGGGGCGGTGGATTGCCACAGCTAGCCCAATTGCCTTCTTCTCTTAGCCTTTCATTTGGACTGTTTCCATAGTCCCAGGACATCCATCCCACCTTTCTTATCTGTGTGGTAGGTTAACTACACCTCCTTCCTGAGCTCCAAGAAGCAGCTTAGGCAGGGGCCGAGCCTTCGTGGGTAGGAGGTGGAGGAAGTGGGGAAGAGTTCTTTCCCCTGTTTCGAAAGGCCACTTGCTGGAGGACGAAGCGGATATATCAACTATGTAAAGTCAGAACTGGCCAACCCCCCCAACTTTGGGGAGGAGCTCCCAGGGTGGGATCTGAGGTCACCTGGGGGTTCTCTTCCCACCGAGGGTTTTCCTGCCGGCTTCTGTCTCACCCTTGTTGTCCAGCTGGAGCAGAGAGGAGGCTGAAGGTAGCTAGCTGGTATGCTAGCTCCCTGGTCCTAATGGCAGTGTTGGGTCAAAGTTCAGTGAGGGGGGCGGGGACTGGGCTTTAAGCCCCTCCTGGCCTAGAGACCTGTATATGAGTCTTGATAAAAAAAAGAACTGACTGAGGACCAGCTAGCCCTTCCCCAGGGAGAGTGAGGACGGGAGCAAAAGTCCTTCGTGTGGTGAGAAGGTCTCATGCCTCCAGTGCAGGCTGGCCCATGTGACTGGCCCTGGTGAGAATATTTTTCTTCCCCTTTCATAGACAGTGGGAAGTTTAGGAGGAAGCAGAGCTGTCGGGCCTGTCCTGGCGTAGGAGGTGGGCGAGTGCGTGCTTCCTCAGCAGCCAGCTTCTGAGAAATCTTAGGCTTCCCAGGACTGTTCTTCTATTTCCTTTATTCCCGCCACAGTGGGGACCGTGCCAGGGCCCCAGTGATGAAGTGGCTTTGGGGTTCCGTCCACTGTACCTGCCCATTGGGTTTTAGATAAAAGTGTTGTGTCGCATCTGAAAGGGGGGTTCGCTGTGTCCTTCGACCTGGGCATAGAAGAGCACCCTGCCTTTCTTTCCCCTGGTTCCTCTGCTCCCTTGTCTGAGTGTTGTTCATGCAGCCTTCCACCTGTGCCCCAGCTTCAGAGGCTCTGTTACTTGTTCCTCCTCGACGGAGCCTTTCTTTGGCTGCCCCAGTATATCCAAGTTGGGAAATGTCCCGCCCCCCCCCCCCGCTCCCCCCACCCCCACGCACGTGCGTAAACGCCCTCCGGTGATCCATCCAACCCTGCTTCAGCCCCTCTCCTCCCCTTGCCCTGCATATACGCAACACCATACATAGGCTCGATGGCCCTCAGCCCTTGTCTCTCACCAAGCCTGGTTCTGCCTCCGGTTCAGTCATGGAGGAACTCTTGATGAGTACAACTCCATCTGGCCTCATATTTCTATCTCAGAGTAAATGTCCCTCCCCTCTCTGGAGAAGCCATCTCACCACCCTGCCTTAGATAGTTCCCTCCTTACTGTTTTCATTGCACTTGCTGGTGTGTGTAGTTACATGTTGGATCGTTGGCTTGCGTTTCGTTAGTCTCCTCGTCTACACTGGAACCCCCGTGAGGACTGGGATTATATGTGTTCCCGGCGCATAGCGCCGAGTGTTGGGGATGGGCCTTATGTTCAGCACTTGGCTCATTATTCACAGGGTGAATAATAATATTGGTTGTATAGAAAGAGGAGGCAAAGTAACCCCGCCCCATGTACACCCCAGCCTAGGCCCTCCTGCCTGGTCTGTATTGTGAATGGGGAGACATGGGGGAAAAAAAATAATATTGGTTGCTTTCTATATGCCAAACAAGCACTAGATACTTGATTACTTTTACTTATTATCTTTAGGTGTGTGGGCACGTATCCTCATGAGTTTATGTGCACCGCATGCATGCACGAAGTACAGGCAAGAAGAGGGCATCAGAACTCTGGTGCCCCATGTTTGACCACGTCCCCTGGATGGGGAGGCCCGGTGGCACTCAGAGGAAGGACAGCAGGCTACCAAGAAGAGACTTGATACCCTATGAGCATATGCAGGGGGAGGAGGTCCCTCTCAGTCACAGTCATAGGGGAGAGGAGTAAGAGGAGAATGGGAGGGAGGGAGGAATGGGAGGATAGAAGGGATGGGATAACAATTGAGATGTAATATGAATAAATTAATAAAATATATTTTTAAAAAAAAAGAAGAGGGTATCAGATCCTCTGGGGCTGCGGTTGCAGGTGGTTGTGAGCCACCATGTGGGTGCTGAGAACTGAACCCAGGTCCTCTACAAGAGCAGGAAGCAGTCTTAACCACTGAGCCATCTCTCCAGCCCCTAGGACTTTCTTTATGTAATGTGTGGCTTTTGATTTTCCTGTTGGTTCTCTTGAGAAGGGAATACCATTTTGGTCCCGCTCATGAGCCTGCTAGTGAAGTGATGAGCTACCCAGAAATGGCGGGGTCTGGCTCTAGCCCACGTTGCCTGGCTTGACCTAGGTTAAATACCATCATGTTTTCCAGCAAGGACTTGATACTGAAGGTTACTTGGTCCAAGTGCCAAGAGGGTCAGTGGGTCTCTTGGCCCTGTCTTTGTCTTGTTTCTGGACTTTGTAGAATGTGAAGGAAAAGAAAGTCAGCAGTCAGATACTGTCTGGGAGTTTGAGACTTCCTCTTATGGACATATTTGGGCTTAGCCACCATCAGAAGGAAAATGCAGTGCAGTTGGGCAGGAAGGCTGGCTTCTGTGAGCAACCCAGGCTGGCTGTCATGGCACAGAGGCAGCCAGCCACAGCCTAGGTGACCCCCAGTCCGGCACTTTCAGCACTTGCCCCACCCCACTCTCTGTTAGGAGGCAGTTCACGACCTCATCCTGTGAGAGTGGGGTACAGCTCTAGTGAGCCCATGCCGAACCCCCCATCTTCTCCCCACTGCTCTCGAATCTGCAGGGAAAACCAGGCTATTCGAGAACCCTCAGCTATTTTTATATTAATTTTATTTGTTTATTAATTTTGTAAAAAAAAAGAATTTGAGATGGGGGGTTTTTCCTTTTGTTTTCCCAGGATGTTATGCAATCCCTTTGCCTCAGCCTCCTGAGCAGCTGGGACCACAGGCAGGCACCATGGTGCTAAACCTCATTGTGGGTGATTTGGAAAATAACAGTTTCTTTCTGAAGAGAATGCACCCAAGCCCCATTATCCCAGGCAGTGCTTAGGGATGGTGTTGTCCCTGCCCCTCCCACTGGTGGGCCCTGGTGATGTTGCCGTAGATAAGCGAGGATGACAGGTTGCTTTCATTTTCGTGTCGAAAGGCATTGAGAAAGAGTCTGAGACCAAAACCACACTCGGTGGGGAAGACCATCGTGCTCGTTTAGCAATGTCTGCCCTGGGCGTGGGAAGCAGGAGAGTGGCGTGTGTGTGCCTGCTCCTCTGCCTCACCAAGTGATGAAAACTGAGGCTGTCAGGGAACCTGAGCTGGCTTTTGGTGTTTTGAGGACGAGCTCTCACTGTGTTGTCCAGGCTGGCCTGCAGGCTTCCTGCCTCAGCCTCCTCCGGAGTGCTACCATTTCCAGGCCCGGCTTGAGCTGGTCTTGAGTCTCTTGATGGTGTTACCTCCCGAGCACTAGAACTGACTTCTGTTTCTCAAAAGGAAGCAGCTTAAGGAGCTGGCCTTCCAGGCAACACTCCCTTCCCACTCAAGCAGGACAAAGAGGCTTACGATTGGGGCACGAGGCCATTGTGGAAGAGACTAGGGACCTGTTAAATGGACCGGAGAAGACATAAGAGCCAGGGGTTGCGAGCTCAGGTGGGGGAAGGGATGTGCTGTGGCTGCAGCAGCGGCAGACTGCTGCTGTCAGGCTCCCTCCTTTTGCCTGCGGCTTGTCGGGACCTGCGACAACAGCTCTGAGACAGAAACCGTGTCTCAGGTTCTCTGCCTTCAGCGGCCTTGTACAGGCAGGACTCGGGCATCACTGCATGTGTCACAGGCTGCCCAGGGGCTGCCAACCCTCCCAGCTCCTCCACTCTGTTCCCCTTCCTCTTCAGCCCATGAAACCCCTGAAGGCCACAGCCACCACCTCCCAGCCCGTGCTCACCATCCAACAGATTGAGACCATCTTCTACAAGATCCAGGACATCTACGAGATCCACAAGGAATTCTACGACAGCCTCTGCCCCAAGGTGCAGCAATGGGACAGCCAAGTCACCATGGGCCATCTTTTCCAGAAGCTGGTGAGTCTCCCGTGAGGGCATGTCTCCATGACAGAATGGTGTTGGATAGATAGGGCCTTGGGAGAGGACCGTGCTGGCCAGTCTGGGCCTTTGTTCTTTGGCGGGGGGCAACCGGGCTGGATCCTCAATCCCAGCCTCATTCTTGTGGAGCCCTGAAAGTGCTTCTAGGGATAGCAGAGGTGGGTCATATGTGTATTTCTGGAGAGTGCTGCCTTTGTCTTCATGAGGGGGGTCCTTGGGGCACTGGGGTGGAGTTTCTTCTGCCAGGATGCAGGCCCTCTGTCACTCCACTGACAAAGGGGCACAAGATGGGCTGCAGGAGAAGGGCCACTCAGCGGAGACTTTGGGAGGCCATTGTATTCCAGTGCCCAGTGCTGCCTTTGCACAATGAAGCCCTTGGACAGATATATGGTCCTAACTAGTGCTTGATCCCAGAGCGGACAGCACCAACAGCCGGCGGCGGCAGTGTTCGGCAGTGTTACCTGCTGCTGCTGCGGAGGAGGGAGGGCACCGCTCAGTGTTGGAAGCCGTTCACAGAAGTCCTGTGGTTGCCTAGGCTTCTGCCTTCCCCTTATACCTGGCTTCTCAGTCAGTTTCAGGGAAGCCTTTCCAGGCCTCATGTTTGTCCCTTGTGAACACTTATAAAACCACTCTCCCCACCCTCTGAAACTATGAGCTCTGCGACAGTCTGTATTTGCTTCTTACTAGACTCCCAGAACCACCCCACTGGTGGATGAGTGTATGAATGGATGGACAGATGGACAGTGACCTTGCCTGAGACTAGGGAGAACTCGAGGGTTGAAGTGCTCTGTGTCCTGACAGCCATGTTTTCAAGGTCGCAGGTGTTGCAGGGATGAGCACAGCTAGAGGCGTGCCACAGCTGGGTTTGAATCCCAGCTTCACCACAGATGGTCCTGAGACAGCTTACCCTCCTATGCTCAGCACCCTCCTCCATAAAGAGGGGGTACCAATAGTCAATGGGGTTATTGGCAGGAGTGAGTGTTAGTAACTGAAAATGTCTGCTGCTGCTGCTGCTGTTGCAGGCGTCACTGCTGCAGTTTTAGGAAGAGCTACTCAGGAGGCATTGTTTCCCAGAATGCCATAATCCTGGCCGTAGGGGACCCAGCTGTTTGCTCTGCTGTAAGGATGGTAGATACCTAGTCATCTGTCCCGTTCACATGCCAGTCTGAGGTCATCTGCATGGCGGCACCAATACTCAGCCCTCCAGGTGTAGAAAAGTTAATCTCAGCACTCGGGAGGCAGAGGCAGGCAGATAGCTGTGAGTTCGAGGCCAGCCTGGTCTGCAAAGTGAGTCCAGGACAGCCAAGGCTACACAGAGAAACTCCGTCTCAGGGGGGGAAAAAAGAAAAGAAAAAAAAAGAAAGAACGAAAACAAGCTCTGATGGGCGGGCAAGTAGCCAGAGCAGAGTGGCAGAGCTCTCCAGTATGATATGCCTGGGTTTTTTGTTTTTGTTTTTGTTTTGTTTGGTGCAGGGTTTCTGTAACCCAAGCTGAACTTGAACTTGGACTTGTAGCAATGGTTCTGCCTCAGCTTCCCAAGAGCTGGGATTGGAGGTGTGAGCCCCCACTTACAGCTTTACCAGTTTGTCTGTGTCATTCAGACTCAGGGTTCCCTTGGTCTCAGCTCTACCGGTCTGCTTCCCAACCTACCCTCCGCCCCCTCCCCCCCAAGCATCATGAACTGCTGTCTGCCACCCTGAGGCTGCTTACTTGGCGAGGCCTGGGTGGAGCCAGGGCAAGCCAGGCATCTGGAGGCAGTTTTATTTCAGCTGAAGTCTCTGGGTATTTGATTATCCATTACCAAGAGACGGGAATTAGCATCTCCGCTGTTTGTTTTATGAGATCACTCCCAGTGCCAAACTCCTGTTTCCAAGCAACCTGCGCTTCCCAGTTAATGACCCTGGCAGGCTGGGCCTCTGGCCTTCCAGCCTCTGGTAACTATGGAGATGAAAGTACCTGGCATGGCCCATGACACCTGCACACAGATGGCTTCTGGGTCACAAGGGGGTGGCAACACAGGTATCCATGTTCCCTCTTTCTCATGGTGTTAGAGGAGACTGGGGTGCAGATCTGTTGCTTGAATGTTTGCCTAAGTTGCAGAAAGCCCTGAATTCAGTCCCTTGCTCTGAATAAAACTGGGTGTGGTAAGCCACACCTGTAGCGCTCTGGAAACAAGCGGCAGTAGGATTCTAAGTTCATGCCTAACCTTGGCTAGAGAGTGAGTTTGAGGCCATGCTGGGATACAGGATATTCTGTCTCAAAAGAAAGAAAAGAAAAAGAAACCGTGAGACTAGAGGGTTCGAGAGCCCTTCCTGGAAGACAGTGTGACATGTACCTGTCTGGGACACCTCTGCTGCTTGGAGCACTAATGGCTAAAAGTGCCCTTTGACCCCTCTGCCCCTTCCCTGGGAGCTTTTCTGAGACTGCGCTATACTCTTCCTCTCCGCCCCCCTGTCCCAAGGGCAGCCTCACCAGCTTCTGCAAAGGATCCCCGTCTCCTCCCTGGGTGGCTCGGGAGACATTGCACCCCGGCCCTTCCCCAGCCTTTGTGTCCTGGAGGGACACGGATGACACTGAGTGAGGCACAGGAACAGCACACTTTCCTAGCACCTCGCTTTGGAAGCAGAGAAGCCCCCAAGGAAGCCTGCAGCAGCTGCGTTCTGTTGCTACTTCATTGGGAAAAAATTTAAAGCAGAAAATCTTGAGGATATGTGGCAGACAACTGTCTGCAGCTCCCAGTGTAACAGATGTTAGGTCAGCAGAGAAACGCCAAGCCTTTGCCTTTTTTTCTATCTTATTTTTCTGTTTCGTCCTCTTCCTACTCCTCTCTCTCTTATAAAACAACATCATCATCATCATCACCGTCATCATCAGTGTGTATGCGTAATGTCTACAGGCAATCTGGGAGTGGCACAGAGAATCTCCTCTCTCTTTTTACCATTCCATGGACTCTGGGGATCAGATTGAGGTCACCAGGCCTTTGTACTATGAGGCATCTTGCCAGCCCCTCCGCTAGTAAAACTTTCTGATTTAAAGAATAAATAAACTTTTTAGTCAGGAGGCCGAGACAGGAGAATTTGCAAGTTCAAGGCCCGACTGGGCAACCTAGACCTTATCTCAAAATGGAAGGTAAAAAATAGCAGCCAAGTGTAGGCCTGGGAGTGCACATCTGTAATGCCTGCACTTGGGAGGTGGGTACAGAAAGATCAGAAGTTCAAGGTCATCCGTCGCTATATAGGGAATTTGACACTAGCTCGGGCTACATGAGACCCTGTCTCATAAACATAAACGAAACAAAAATATAAAGTACTATGAATGAAAGAGAGTCTGTTCATCCTTTCCCCTTTTCTCTTGAAGCAGCTTGGTGGGAATTTGATGTAGAGCCATATAGATTGCAGTTTGGTTTTTTTGTTTTGTTTTTTCAAGACATTGTCTCTCTGTGTAGCCTTGGCTGTCCTGGACTCACTTTATAATACAGGCTGGCCTCGAACTCACAGAGATCCACCTGCCTCTGCCTCCCGAGTGCTGGTACACCCTGCCTAGCTGAGGAACCACAGTTTTAAAAAGTAAAAATAAAGACTAGAAATAGCTCCATGGCAAGGTGGTTGCTTCCCGTACACAAAGCTCTGGCTTTAGTCTCCAGGAACACAGAAAACAAACAAATACAAGGTAGGTGTGGCAGGGCCTGCTTGTTCTCCCAGCACCAAGGGAGAAGGGCCACTTGAACTCAGGCATTGTATTGCTCAGCTACACAGTAAAACATATGGTACATGTATACATGTATGCATATGTAGGGGATAATTTCTTTCTTTCTTTCTTTTTTCCTTTCTTTTTTTCTTTTCTTTTTTCCCTTGAGACAGGATTTCTCTGTGTAAGCCTTGGCTTAGACCCGCTTTGTAGACCAGGCTGGCCTCGAACTCACAGCCATCTGCCTGCCTCTGCCTACCGAGTGCTGGGATTAAAGGCGTGCGCCACCACGCCTGGCTATGTAGGGGATAATTTATGTCCTTTTTTGTATGCTGAGTCTTTGGAATCCAACGTGGGTTTATTGTTGTTCCTGTTGTTGCTTGTTTTGTTGAGACAGAGTCTCACTGTGTCTTCTTGGCTGGCCTGGAAGTGGCTGTGTAGACCGTACTGGCCTTGAGACCCACCTGCCTCTGTCTCCTGAGTGCTAGGATCAGAGGTGTGGCATTTCTACATGTAGCATGTGTCCTTGTACTATATTGTACACGCTCAGTATTCGTATGTGACTCATGGCCACTGTGTTAGACAGTATGGCGCTGAGGTTTGTCTTAATGGTACATCGGCCAAGCCCTAGGCTGAAGTTGTGCCTATGGTCAGTTTGATTAGTTGCCGACAAATTAGGTACACGGTCTTAACACCATAGTCTGAGGGCTGGAAACAAAGCTCTTCAGATGGGCATGGTGTCACATGCAGCTTTAATTTGCACACCCACTCTCTGGAGGAAATACTTACAACCAAGAGAAGGCTCGTCATAAATACTTGAGCAATTAAATTAGCAAGTTTCAGTTTTCTTTTTTGAAGGAAGGGTGGTGGATCCGTCCTTACCTCCTAGATGTGGTGCAGCTTTTGCTGGTCAAGACAAGTGTTAGGGTCCAGGTGGCATTGCGGCATAGTGAGGCAGAGGTTCTGGCACCTTGGAGGCTGAGGAGGTGGGGACAGAACCTAAGAGACTCAGGATGAAGAAGGAGGCTGAGCAAACTACATGTGTCCACCCTGTTGCTTTGTCTCCCCTGCTATTTAATTCCAAGATGCGGAAGAGGTTTGTGGAAGGAAGTGTAAGGCACTGAGAGGCTTCAAGCCGTGGGAGGCCTTGGTAGTGCTAAAGGGAAAAATAACAAAAAATGAAAACAATGCCAAAAAAAAAAAAAAAAAAAAAAAAAAGCAAAACAGAACAAAAAAACAAAAAGAAAACAAAAAAGAAAAAAAAAACAAACCAAGTGTTGTGATAAGTTGAATTTCTGGCGTGCCAACAAAGGCCCTGTCCCTGTCCTCCTCACTGCCAGTACCACTTTGTTAACCTTATTGACTCAGCCAGTTACCATGGAAACTGTCAAGTTCAAAGCCATACTGTAATGTGTTCATCTCTGACTTTCCCCTGGTTTCCAGCAAGCCTTTTGGAGCTGAGTTAGAGGTTCTGAGTGCTAAGGGGGCTTCTGGAGCTCAGGCGTCACTTTCATCCATTCACTAACCCTCTCTCCATCCCACACTCAGCCTCACTCTCCACTTCCTCCCGGCAGGCCAGCCAGCTCGGCGTGTACAAAGCATTTGTGGATAACTATAAAGTCGCTCTGGAGACAGCTGAGAAGTGCAGCCAGTCCAACAACCAGTTCCAGAAGATCTCTGAGGTAGGCAGCTCTCCCCGCAGCCCACCCCATCCACCCCGGGCTCTGGTAACGGTCTGAGAAGCCGCTTTAGACTCTGGATCTCCTCCTTTGCTTGCCCCGGGGAAGCTGCTTGCCACAGTAGTAATGCACGGCCTGACATTTGCTTTCTTGCAACTGACATTTTTCCTCTTCATATAAGAATATCAATTGGTTTGGTTTATTTTATTTTATTTTTTTCAGATTAGAAAGTGGAACAGAGCTGGGCGGTGGTGGCGGTGGCTCACACCTTTAATCCCAGCACTCGAGAGGCAGAGAGGCTGTGAGTTCAAGGCCAGCCTGGTCTACAAAGTTAGTCCAGGACAGCCAAGGATACACAGAGAAACCCTGTCTCAAAAAACCAAAAAAAAAAAAAAAAAAAAAACCCAAAAAAAAAAAAAAAGAAGAAGAAGAAGAAGAAAGGAAAGGGAAAAAAATGAGGTTTGGAGTGGTCAGTATTCCTATGACTTTTCCAGTGACTTCCCAACCCTGGGATTTTGTTTCTTTTCCTGTGGAACAAGCTGTTTGGACCTGCCTAGCTCATCTGAAAGTTTTCCTGATGGGGTGAGGTGGGAAGACAGTGGCCTGGCAGTTAAAAGCCCCTACCGCTCTTACACAAGACCTGAGCTCGGTTCCTAGCCCCCCGAGCTGGGTGACCACTTTGTAATACCAGCTGTAGATCTGATGCCTCCGGCCCCTCAAGTACCGATGGTCGTGTGGACATATTCACACACAGTTACATGTATGTACACAGAATGTAAAAAAGAAATCACATGCTGGGTGGTGGTGGCGCACCCTTTTAATCCCAGCACTTAGAAGGCAGAGGCAGGTGGATCTCTGTGAGTTTGAGGCCAGCCTGGTCTACAAAGTGAGTCCAGGACAGCCAAGGCTACACAGAGAAACTCTTGTCTCGAAAATCCCAGAAAAAAAAGAAAAGAAATGACTGGGAGCACTGCTGGGAGCACAGGTGCCCAGGCTCCTCCTTTCTTGGAGCGTTTGCTTCTTTTCTCTGCTCCCTCCAGCATCTCCCACCCCACCTCACCTCACTCTGTGCAGCTCGGGCCGGTCTCCCCAGCCCTCTGGGATTACAGATATGTGCCCCGATCGTCTGGATCTTCTTCTGATTCAGCGGGGTGGATCAGGGGCAGCAGTTTACATTCTGACAACATCTTGACTTACCATCAGGGAGGGAAGTGTGAGGAACTCTGGGCTAAGCAGTTTTGAAAGGTACTTGCACGTCTAAGACTACAGTCTCCCGGAGTCCGCCAGGGTCGGCGAAGGACATAAGACCTTAGACAGCAGCGCACGGTGGCACACTCAGGGAGGCAGAGGCAGGTGGACCTCTGTGAGTTCAAGGCTAGCCTGGTCTACAGAGTGAGTCCAGGACAGCCAAGGCTACACAGAGAAACCCTGTCTCAAAAAACAACAACAACAACAAAAACAAAAAAGGAAAGAAGCCCCTGGGGCTGGAGAGGTGGCCCAGAATTTAAGAGCATTGACTGCTCCTTCAGAGGTCCTGAGTTCGATTCCCAGCAACCACATGGTGGCTCACAACTATCTGTAATGAGATCTGATGCCCTCTTCTGGCCTGCAGGTGTACATGCAGGCAGAATACTGTGTGTATAATAAGTAAATAAATAAATGCTATTATATAACCAAGTTTTTTAAAAAAGAAAGAAGGAAAAGAAACTCTTTGACCCCTTTGGCAGGAGCATGCCCCTCCTGCACCCATGTGTGGTGGAAGTATGAAGTCTCCTGCCATTGGCATTTCTTCTGTTGTTACCGTTTTGTTTTGTTTTTCTGAGACAAGGTTTTACCACATAGCCTTGTCTGGCCTGGAACTCATTATTTAATAGCCCAGGCTGGCCTTAGACTTGTAGCAGTCCTCCTGCCTCTGCATCCTGGGTGCTGGGATTATAGGTGTGCACCTCTGTGCCCTGCTTTGCTTTGGGACTTCTATCTAGGAAGTAGCAGGGAGAGGCTGCCGGTCTGGGATCATTCAGCCCGGCTCACTCTTCATCCAGGAAGACCCCTGCGACACTCTCAAGCCACTAGCTTTGAAGGAGGCACCTGTTCAGGCTCAGGGCAAGAGAGCCTGTGTTTTAGAGGGAGCTAAGGGTCCGGGGTTCTTCTGTAGTTTTGGAAGTCCTGCCTTGAAGTACCCATCTCCCCGGCTTTGGGGCGAGAAAAAGGAGACACATAATCCCCTGAAAGTGTTGGCATTCCAGATCGTACCTAAGCCGGAATCAGTCTAGAGACCATACCGCAGTTGGGCAGGTGTAGTTAAAAATGTGATGCCGAGGACTGGAGAGATGGCTCGGCTAGGCTCACGACCAAACATATAAAAATGTGATGATGAACGCCTATTAATTCCAGTACTCAGGAGGCAGAGGCAAGTGGATCTCTGTGAGTTCAAGGGCAGAATGGTCTATATAGCCACTTCTAGGCCAGCCAGGGAGGGATGGATATATATATATACACACACACATACACACACACACACACACACACACACACATATACACACACATACACATATATATTATATATAATATATATTATATATATACACACACATACATACATACATACATACATACATACATATATACATACACAGTGTGAGACCCTGTCTTAGGTGAGGGGGGGGGAAGGGGGAGAAGAGGGGAAGAGAGAGAGAGAGAGAGAAAGAGAGAGAGAACGCTTAAATAAGTAAATGAAAATAAATTACAAAAAAAAGAAAAGATGGCAGTTTGATTATTAGAAAGCAGATAAGAGCTTGCAGATTCGGTGTACAGGCCTCGCCTCTGGAAACACATGTTCTGTTTGGTTTCTAGAAGGATGAGAAGCTACAGAGAGAAGGCTGTGCTCAGCTTTTCCTCCCAGGATCCCTACCTGGATCAGGTGGCTGTGTCACCCTGTGGAAGGACAGGACCAGGGTGGGAAAGCCTCTCTTAGAGAAAGAAGCCATGAGGTTGGAGAATTGGTGATTTCCTCTCAGCATCCAGCCCTCTCTGGGAAGGAACTGGACTCCCTGACGTGTGTTCACAGTGGCTCTGGGTACCCCAAGGTCAACATGGTCCAGAGAGTGTGCAGAGACTGTGGAGTGCCCCCTCTTAGCCCGGCTGACTGCTTGCTCTCTGTGCATCCATGCATAAGCACCCCCTGCACCCACTCTCCTGCATCCATGCATTAAGGTCCCCCACCCTGACCCCAAAGCCTGTGCCAGCCAGGGCCGTGGCCCTCTGCCAGGTGGCTGCTCATCTTGACTCACTCAGTAAAGATGACGCTGATGCTTCCTGCTGGCGCTGCCACTTAATTACTGCAATTAGGCTCTTCTCATCTGCAGCAGCAGTGATTTCATACCTCTAGGCTGCACTGGAGGGGGTATGGACCAAAATCCGTTAAAGCAGGGATTCCAGGCACCAGCGAGAGACAGACTCAGCCCGGAGGAGAGCTGAGTTGTCATCTACCCCCTCAGCCCCCACCCCCCACCCCGCCCCATGCCAAGCTCAGTTCCTGGGGGTTTTCTCAGTCTAGAAACAGCTGGGGATGTTGCAGGAAATGAGCTCCTACTGTGCTGGCCTTGCCTTCACCCGGGCAGGGCAGCAGCAGCACCTGGGCATCTGACCTTGGCCTCACCTTGCCTTTCATGAGAGCATGCCTCTTCTAGGCTCTGCCTCAGCCTAGTGAGGATTGCATTTCGGCTCCAGTTGCAGCCACTGCCCTGTTGGCAAAGGCTTGGGTATCTCTGCCTCTAAAGCAGATGAACGATGTTTCGATCTGATGGTGTCTGCCCCCAGAGTCTGTTCCGAGCACTCATTCCTGGGTCACTTGTCATACATTGAGGAGAGGTAGCAGGGAGTGTCACGGGGCTAGGGGCCGGGTTAGCCCTTGCATGGGGAGGATACGGCTTGAAGTGCCCTGTGGACTCCGAGCCCATCTCCTCTCTACTTACTGTGCAGGTCCCCCTCTGCCATGACTCAGGGGTGTTCATCCCCAAAGGTCAGCTGGCATGCCTAGTGCATTATTGACTTCAGCCCTGTCTTCCCGGGGCTGTGTACACATTCCTGAGAACAGGTTGGCAGTGGGAAGGTCACTGCGCTTGGGCACGCTCATCCTCCAGAGGCAAGGGCATCAGGGAGCAGGTGTGAGGAACCCTTTTTGCCACAGCACTTTCTTTCTTTTTTAAAAGATTTATTTATTTATTATTTATACAGTGTTCTGCCTGCATGTACACCTGCTTGCCAGAAAGGGCACCAGATCTCATTATAGACGGTTGTGAGCCACTATGTGGTTGCTGGGAATTGAACTCAGGACCTTTGGAAGAGCAGTCAGTACTCCTAACCCCTGAGCCATCTCTCCAACCCACTTTCTTTCTTCTTTCTTTCTTTCTTTCTTTCTTTCTCCCCCCCCCCCACCCCCAACAGGTTTCTCTGTGTAGCCTTGGTTGTCCTAGACTCAGGCTGGCCTTGAACTCACAGAGATCCTCCTGCCTCTGCCTCCGAGGGTGCTGGGATTACAGGTATGTGCTACCATGCCCAGCTAGCACCACAGTGCTTTCTGCAGTCAGTCCTAACTGTGGTTTCCAGAGTCTGCCTTCTTGCCTCTTGTTACTTACGCCCTGGGCTTCTGAGCTCCTCTTTCTCACCAAGCTCAGCATAAGAGAGGGAGGCTGGGGCATAGAACAGGTAGTGATTTTTTTTCTCCTCCCTCTCACAGGAACTCAAAGTGAAAGGGCCCAAGGACTCTAAGGACAGCCATACGTCAGTCACCATGGAAGGTACTTTGGGGAGTGGACTGGGATTACAATTGTCTTCCTTTGTTTTAGTGAGCTGTGGTCTGTGTGAATGTGATGGCCTCCTTGCCTCTCCGTGTGTGTGTGTGTGTGTGTGTGTGTGTGTGTGTGTGTGTGTGTGTACGTGCGCGCTCGCCTGTTCCTGTGTGCGTGTGCCTGTGTCTCCTCCCTAGGCAGCAGGCCAGCTACAAACGTGCTCCTCCTTAGGATGCCAGCAGGCTTTTGGTCCCTCCTCCCTCCTCCCCTCCCTTCCTCCTCCTGCCTCTCCACGCTCTTGCCCTCCCCCTTGTTGGATGAGCACTCGGAAGGAAGCGGCTGCTTGATTCTGGAGGTTGTGCAGCAGCAGCCAGCAAGGTGGCCGAGTGGCTGGACTGCTGAGGAGAGCCAGGAGCCTGGAGCAATGGCTGCAGGTCCCTGCTGCAAGGATAGAGGCTGCCATGGAAATCCTCCTCATCATTCGCTTCTGCTGTAACTGCACCTATGGTAACCCAGGCACCCCTCCGTGGGAAGTGGCATGCCTCAAGCCATCTGGGGGCTGGCTAGAATGGACTTCAGTCTGGGCTGGAGTATTTAGAGGCTGCAGGGAAGGGAGGACGGTCGTGTGGTTGAACCCACCTGCATTCGCTTTGTGGTCAGCCTGGCGTTGAAATTGAGAGGCTGCACGGGGCAGAGTTATCTTTGAAATGGAAGGACCAAGCTAGAAGGGTCCAGGTAGTTCTGCGGCGGTGTGTGGGACTGGTGTGTTAGCATGTGCGTGCGTACGTGAGGGACATTGAGCAACTTCCTGAAGAGGGTAAGGGAAGTGACAGGCTGTACCCGGGGTCTGAGGTGGGGGCAAGGGACAGCTGGGAGCAGGCAGAGAGGGACAGAGAGTCTGGACAGCTATACCTCATGGCAAGAGGGCGCCAGCCTGGGCTGGAGAGAGAAGTTGGGAGTTTCTTTGTTCAGTGAGCACAGAGGATGCTAAGCATCAAGGGTATTGTGTGCACGGTGCACATGCTGCTTCCTTTCAGGATGGCTCTGGGAGAGCAGGGAGGAGCTGGCTGGTTTCCGGAGCAGTGTTTCCAGTCCCTGAAAGACCCCGAGCCCAGACCCCAGACCCCAGACCCCAGCACTCAGTGCAAAAGGTCTGCATGAGAGGGGGGTGTGGCCGGCTGCTGCTTTGTGAAGGTCACACACCCACTTCAGCAGGAGGCCTGGAGTATCCTCTGTGTCACTCGGTCCAGCTGGGGTGAGGAGGTGTCCCAGGACGGGTGTATGCTGTCAGCCAGGCTACGGAAGCAGGCGAAGGCAGCGTGTTGTCCAGACCTGGTGGCCTGACTCTCTTAAGGCAAGAAGTGCCTTAGTGGTGACCTAAGCAACCTCTGGTGGGGTACGGGGCCCACATGTAGCCTCCAGGCTAGCTGTTGTGGGTCCATGTGTGTCAGAGAGGCAGCTTGCTGGGTAAGGTCCTTCCTCTTCCCCCTCCCACCCTGCACCCTTCTCAGTCACTTCGCCTGCCTATCTCCGTGGTAACCTGAGGCTCCCGTTACAGGCTAATGATCCAAGTGGGGGGTGGCAGTTTGCTGGAGGAAAGATGATGGATGAGGTTTCCAGCTCTCTCCTAGAGGCCTATATGTTAGGGAGCTGTTCAGGACCACTGTCCCTGTCATTTCCCTGGCTTGTTCTGTGTCTGGTGCTGATGGTGGAAACAGTCTTTGTGCTGCCTTCAGCTGATTCCAACAGGCTGGGTGGGACCCAGGGAAGGGCCAGACTTGAAGCCCTGTCAGAGGTCAGAGGAGAAATGCTGGGCCTGGCTGAGGGGCTCTGCTCCCCCCCCCCCCTTTGCTCCCTAAAAGGAAGCTTAGACTTAATGAAGCAGGCTTCAGATTTGGAGTCCAGGGTCTCTGTGCTCCTCATGAAATCTTTGAAGTCAGCTTCAGAGTGGGGGAGTTGGGTAAGTAGCTAGCTCTACAGAAAATACTCACCTGGGTAGGTGGAGGCTTCCCCGGGACTCTTGCCTGTGGAGTTCCACCTGCCACCCTCTCCCAAGGACGGAGACAGTCCAATTGTAAAAGCACACGGGTGAGCCAAAATTCTTAATCCAACTGTGGCTCCCAATGTTGTGGTTATAAACAAGTAACTTGTGCCTGAGTTTCCACACTGTAAAAATGGGCTAGTAAAACGAAGCATGGTGGCGCACGCCTTCAATCACAGCACTCGCGGCCAGAGGCAGGCGGATCGCTGTGAGTTTGAGGCCAGCCTGGTCTACAAAGAGAGTTCCAGGATGGCCAGAGCTGTTACACAGAAAAACCCCGTCTCAGAAAGGGGGCGTGGGGTGGGCTAGTGAGAGTCGCATGCCCTTTTAATGACAGGAAACAGTGCACATGAGGCAGTTCCATGAAACATGGGACAAGAACCAGTTTGTTCATATTGGTGGTCTGACTTGGTGCTTATAAAGGTCAGGGAAGACTTCCTGGAGGAGGGAGAGAGATGGGCAAGACCACTTGTTTGATGGCACCTATTCCAAGAAGAGTGGGGAAAGCACGATGCAGGAGTGGAAAAAAAACGGGCTGCTCTGCAGATACCAGGAACAAGGAAGGGCCAGGGGCAGGGGCAAAGCCGGCGGAACAGAGGCACTGGGCCACCCTTCCTTGCCTGATTTCCTCCCGTGCACCTGATCCCCCCCTTGACCAGTGCCCGGGCTGCAGGATTCATTCCGTGGCCCTGTCAGATGGACTCTTGAGGTGACTTCAGGCATATTAATAGCCCCCCCCCGAAACCTGATCCACCATTTCTGCAGACTTCTGAGCTTAGTCAGAAACCTCTTCCTCCTGGGACTCAGAGAGGGCTGCAGAAGCTGATGGAGTGGTGTCAGCTTTCCTGGGGGATGGGGCTCTGGGCCCACCCCGGCCGGTGTCTGTTGACCTTGTGAGGGCGCAGTGGTTCTGGTATGACTTTTCCCTCAGCAGTGCGGATGCCTGAGCCACAGGTGGATGGGGTGCCTGTGGCATCCTCACAGCTGAGACCCCTGCACATGCCCAAGCTTTACTCTGGCTGTCCCAGCACACCCCAGACCCATGCATCAGCCCATGGGGGTGTGGATGAGTTCTAAAAGTGGCTCATTAAGAAAGAGCTCAAGGCCTGGTGGCACTCAGAGGAAGGGGAAGCAGGCTGGCTACCAGGATGAGACCTGATAGGCTGTAATCATATGGAGGGGGGCGGGAGGAGGTCCCCTTTCTGTCGCAGACGTAGGGGAGGGGAGTAGGGTGAAAGAGGGAGGGAGGGGGAACGGGAAGATACAAGTAAGGGCATAGCAATTAAGATATAATCTGAATAAATTACTTAAATAAAAAAATAAAAGAAAGCTACAAAAAAGTTAGAGGCATAAAACAGCATTTTTCAGCTGCTAATACATATCCGTCTCAGAAAAACAGCCTTTTCATCCTTTGGAGATTTTGGGTTAGTTGATGGAGTGTAGAAGGGACATTTGCTTCTTTTAAGAGTTCCTCACATGTGATCCTAGTGGGCAGCCAAGCAAGGGCTACAGATTGGCACTTAGCGCACCTCAAGAACACATCAGAGCATCAGGCTGTTCCCTGAAGTGCTTGCTTAGCGCTTCACGAGGTATCTAGGGCTTTGAGAGACTGGTGCGGGGGCTGTTCAGGCGTGAGGGATTTAGGATCCATCTAGGTTGTATGGGACATTCAGTTATGGACATTCATCCAGCCAGGTAGAGCACCTATGACAGGAAGCCAAAGGTCATAGTCTCAGGACTCGAAGACCCAGGTGTAGGGCCAGCACTGAACCACCAGCCAGGGAGGAGCAATGTACAGGAAACAGGAAGTGTGGACTGCTGGTGGCAGCGTCTTCCCAGTGCCTGCTGAGTGATCTGGTGGCCAGCATCCATTGTCTGGGTCACAGAGGAGTGTGGCACATGGGACCCGGCTGACCTTGGCATTTTTCCAGCTTCTTTGGGGCTCCCGTAGCAAGACTGTACCCAGATTTTTTTTCATAGAGGAGCTGAGGCCAAATAAATAAATAAATAAATAAATAAATATGAGTGAGGCTGAATGAAACGTGTGGTTCCCAGTGGGTGTGCCAGTCCTTGGCCTGGAAGGGCTGGAGGATGACTGGCACGAGGGAGGTAGCCTTCTGGAAGAGTAGCAGACACCTTCTGCCGTCCTAACAGTCCTGAAGGGCACCACAGCGTGCCGAACTCTCGCAGGGCCTGTCTGGATGTCTCTGTATGGCTGTGGATGTGGGCCAGGGGAACTTCAGCCGGGGGAGAGCCTGGCCTGCACAGGACCGGGTGAGGAGAGGAAGGTTCAGGTGGGGGAGCGAGCCTGAGTGGACAGAGCTGTGTGTCCCCGTCGCTTCCATTTGCCCTGTCCGTGGAGTGAAAACAGAGGCATGGGTTGCCACAGAACCCAGTTGGCTTTCCGAGTGAGTGTTCGTTTGGAGAAACAAAACAGGCCAGGGGTAAAAAAGCTCATCTCTGTCACCCGGTTTGTACTTCATTGTCCTGTCTCCTCTCTCGGCTCTCCCTACAGCTCTGCTCTACAAGCCTATTGACCGAGTCACTCGAAGCACCCTGGTCCTGCACGTGAGTGTCATGTCCCAGAGTGGCCAGAGGCGGGTTAGGAGTTTTGTGCGAAAAGTACTCAAGTTACTGAGACTCCATTTGGGGAGCATGGCAGAGGGTCCCTGGGCCCTGACTGTGCCTGCCTGGCCTATGGTAACCATGCCAACAGGGCCGTGTCCTAAATATAGCTTGCCTACTAAGCTTGATATTTGGCCAAATGCTCCCTAGGAGGCAGACACTTGCTGCTGCCTCATCCGCTGCCTTGTGGTCTCTAGGGTCCTGGAGCAGCTGTGCAGTGATTAGAAGAGGGTTCCCCAGCTGCTCGGTGAGGTACGGCTTCACCCGGCTGCGGCCCCTAGGGAAACGAGTCACAGGAGTCCCGCAGAAGTCAAAGGCGCGCTAACTGCCCCTTCACTGCCGCTCTTCTGGCCCTGGTTTTTCAGTTCTGTTTTCCCAGGCATGGCCGGGTTAGCGTGTGGGCCCCAGGAGTAGCCCCCCCTACCCCCACCCCCGAATTCTTCGGAGGGTTGCATGCTCCCTACTGTCTTCTCACTGAACTTGGACCACTTCTTCTCAATTCACCCTCACATCCTTTTCTCAGGATCTGTTGAAGCACACGCCCGTGGACCACCCAGACTACCCACTACTTCAGGATGCCCTCCGAATCTCCCAGAATTTCCTGTCCAGCATTAACGAGGACATTGATCCCCGCAGGACTGCAGTCACAACCCCCAAGGGCGAGGTGAGTTCAAGGCCCGGCACAAATTCACACCTAGACCGACCAGGAGACCGTTGCCCAGGTCCTGGGTCCCTGCTGTCCTTGATGCCGGGGTATCACGCTGAGTATCCTGTGTACCCCCACAGCTAAAGGGAGGCCTGAGTGCAGTCCTGGGCCGCGCTAAGTATCTACAGCATGTCGTGTCAAGAACTTTAAGACTAGCCCGGCAGTGGTGGCGCACGCCTTTAATTCCAGACTCGGGGAGGCAGAGGCAGGTGGATCTCAGTGAGTTTGAGGCTAGCCTGGTCTACAGAGTGAGTTCCAGGACAGCCAAGGCTACACAGAGAAACCTTGTCTTAAAACAAACGAAAGCAACAAACAAAGCAAAAAACCAAAAAGAACTTAAAGACTGTTGTCTCACAGGTCCCTCTGATAACTTGGTAAGACAATCTCTGAGCCCAGCACAGGGATCTCCAGGCAAAAGTGTCAGAATCAGATGCTTGCCGGGCTGTCAAACCCCACACATTGTCCACACCAGAAGCTGGGTGGGATTCTGGGATATTCTCGATATCTTTGCTCTGATTGGGATGATGCTATCAGGGAGCTGTTGGTTGGACACGCTAGGTAGGCCAGAGCTAGGCAATGAGCCCAACAACAGAAAACGCTAGTACTGGGGATGCTTAAGGCCATCCAGGCTCATGAGATGTCCTAGCTGTTGCATCGCATCTCCCCTGGGATGGGGTGGGAGGCTTCCTGATGGAATCGTGGGGGGAACAGTGTAAAGAACTGGGGAGACCGACCCTAACGGGTCAGCAGTCTGGCCCAGATACGGTGCCTTCTGTCTAATCGGGGTAATTAAGTAGCATTTAGGAGGGAAGGCTCACTGCGTTTATGTTCCTTTGTTGCGTTTATGAGCCTTCCGTGTCTGCTGGGAAGGGAAGTCATGAGGGACAGAGAGGGTATGGAGCGTGACTAACGGGGCATGGAGCTGTCTGTATGTACGCAGTTCCCGGCCCTGGTTTGCAGCACCCCAGGAAATACCTAAAAAGTCTTAGAAGGCATAGAGCAATATCAGTTTCAGGTTGTCTCAGTCATATCCTTTCGACATGCTCACCCACAGACGGTAGTGTATGTAGGTCACACAGCGCACACGGGGAAGGCTGAAGTGGATGGTGACAGCTCCAGGGAAGCCCGCCAGCTCTGAGGGTGGCAGGGAGGAGATGCACCAAGTCTCGTGAGCAGCAAAATGCTTTTGGCTGTCCCGGTCGCTACAGCCACCCCCACCCCCACCCCCACCCCCACCCTACCCCCACCTTGGGGGACATCCCAGGGTCTTTCATCCATAGTTGGAGAATCCCCTGAGAAGTAGCATGGATGAGCCTGAGTGGGTTGGCTGAGCAAGATGAGCTGTAACTAGATCAAGTTCTCCATTGGGAGGAGATGTGAGGTTGGATGTGTTCATGGTCCAGGATGGAGAAACCAAGTCATTCCAGGGAGTTTGTATCCAGGGGAGGCTGCTGAGGGCTGTGGGGAAGGGTTAACCACATGCAGTGTGCCCTCCTGCACCGCGCTGCTGTTCCACGGCAGATGCTGTTTCACACACAGATAGCATCCTCTTAGCCGGACAGATAACAGTGCCGGCTGGGGCCCTCGCAGCTCTCTGCTGTCTGAGCAGGTAATGGGTGTGCTGTCTCCCTCAGACTCGGCAGCTGGTGAAGGATGGCTTCTTGGTGGAAATGTCTGAGAGCTCCCGGAAGCTGCGGCACGTCTTTCTCTTCACAGATGTCCTACTGTGTGCCAAGCTGAAGAAGACCTCTGCAGGGTGAGGATATAGGTTTGGGGTCACAGTTAGGGACAACCGGCCTGGGCAGTTTATTTCTTCCTCCCCCCCCTCCGCCTCCCGCCAAAAACACAAAAGACAAGAGTGGCGGCTTGTATCTATCTATAGGGAGGCTAACACAGAAAGATCACAGCAAGTTTAAGGCTTCCAGGATTACAGTGTGAGACACACACACACACACACACACACACACACACACACACACACACACACACTCTCACTCAATTCAGTTTACTGTGTGGTCTCTTCTAAAAAGAAAAACGCTTTTTTAAATTATAAAGGTAATCTACTACAGAGGGAAAAAGCTTATCTGAACATAAGCATAAGTTTTCTGTGGCTATATTTCTTTCCCATTTTTCAAAATTTTCAAAATGGTTTTGTGTTTTTTCCTCGTAGTTGTCCTAACAAAGAATGCCCAATTTGGGGCTCGGCTTTTTATCTGTTACATTTACATGCATATTGTTTATTATATAGGTCTCACTGTGTAGGCTCTGCTGTCCTGGAGCTCATTATGTGGACCTGGCTAGCGTTGAACTCACGGAGATCTGCCTGTCTCTGCCTCCTGAGGGCTGGTTGATTAAAGGCGTGCGCCACCACTTCATCCAGCTTGGGCTTTGTGTTTTCTGTTTTATGCCATAAGCATTTTTCTTACTGTGGCTGAGCCATTGCAAACACCACTTCACTCTCCTGCATGGTATTAAGTGGATAAGCCATAATTTACTCAGCTGCTTTCTCCTCATCGGACAGAGTTTTATGCCGACTACAATTCTGTGGCCATTAGTTACATCCGTTACTGTTTGTGGAGGGCTTCTGCCACGCTAGGTGCCATGGCGAATGCTCCAGATTCATCATTTCTAATCTTCCTGTCACCTTCACAGAGTGGTCATTATTTTTCCCTCTCACAGTCAGGAGTCATAGAGAAGGCGAGTAAGCTGCCCAAGGTCACATGGCTAGAAACAGAGGAGATGGGATTTGAACCCTAATCTAACTTGGAAGCTCCTTTTCAGTAGTGTGGATTACATACACACTCTGTCGTGGCCAGGAAAGGTTGCTCCGTATTTATTCACATATTCTCGCCATTTCCATTTATAACCTGTTCTGTGCGAAATAAGCTGCCTCACACTATAGAGGGGGAGATCTTTGTGCCGACTGCAACGTTACAGACCAGAGTTGGCAACAGATCTAATTCTCAGAGGCATAAAGAAGAGAGGAGGTCATCATGGGCTTCAGCCGACAACATAGAGATGCCAGCAGGAAGCAGTGTACTGGGTTTCTGCTCCTGTGTTAACATTTTTTAAAAAAGATTTATTTATTATGTATACAACATTCTGCACCAGATTTTGTTATAGATGGTTGTGAGCCACCATGGTTGCCGGGAATCGAACTCATGACCTTTGGAAGAGCAGTCAGTGCCCTTAACCTCTGAGCCATCTCTCCAGCCCCTGTGTTACATTTTTGAGTGCCCCTCCCCTGCAGATGTCTACAGGAAGAGCAGCACTGAGGAACAGGGTCTGCAGCGCTGACTAGTAAGACATGGAGCTCCCGTTTTTTTTCTACACAGGGTTTCTCTCTGTAGTCCTGGCTGTCCTTGACTTGCTTTGTAGATCAGCTGACCTCGAACTCAAAGAGATCCACCTGCCTCTGCCTCATGTGTGCTGGGATTAAAGGTGCCACCATGCCTGGCTAGTCTCACTTTTATTTATTACACACACACAAACACACAGGGTCTCTCTGTGTAGCCTTGACTGTCCTGGGCTCTTTGTAGACCAGGCTAGCTAGCCTCGAACTCAAAGAGATCCACCTGCCTCTGCCTCCTGAGTGCTGGGATTAAAGGTGTGCACCACCCCTCTGCCTCTTAACTACCCACAAGCCCCACCCTCTGCCTCTTAACTACCCACAAGCCCCACCCTCGCCTCTTAACTACCCACAAGCCCCACCCTCTACCTCTTAACTACCCACAAGCCCCACCCTCTACCTCTTAACTACCCACAAGCCCCACCCTCTGCCCCTTAACTACCCACAAGCCCCACCCTTTGCCCCTTAACTACCCACAAGCCCACCCTCTGCCCCTTAACTACCCACAAGCCCCACCTTCTGCCCCTTAACTACCCACAAGCCCCACCCTCTGCCTCTTAACTACCCATAAGCCCCACCCTCTGCCCCTTAACTACCCACAAGCCCCACCCTCTGCCCCTTAACTACCCACAAGCCCCACCCTCTGCCCCTTAACTACCCACAAGCCCCACCCTCTACCTCTTAACTACCCACAAGCCCCACCCTCGCCTCTTAACTACCCACAAGCCCCACCCTCTACCTCTTAACTACCCACAAGCCCCACCCTCGCCTCTTAACTACCCACAAGCCCCACCCTCTGCCTCTTAACAAAAAAGAAAAAAAAAAAAAGACATGGAGCTCCCTCCACCTTCAGTTTTTCTCACACAGCAGATGTTTATAATCAACCATTGTGGACTGGAGAGATGGCTCAGAGGTTAAGAGCACTGACTGCTCTCCCAAAGGTCATGAGTTCAATTCCCAGCAACCACATGGTGGCTCACAACCATCTATAACGAGATCTGGTGCCCTCTTCTGGCCTGCAGGCAGAATCCTGTATACATAATAAGTAAATAAATATTAAAAAAAAAAAAAGTCAACCATTGCACCCTTTTCCAATAGGCTTGGATAGCGTTTGCTTTATTGACTGAATAACTGATTAATTGATTGGTTGAGATGGAGTCTTGCCCAACCTGAAACTGTCTGATGTACACCAGATTGGCCTCCAACTCAAAGAGATCTGCCTGCCTCTGCCTTCTGAGTGCTGGGATTAAAGGCGTGCACCACCATGCCCGGCTTGCATGTAGTCTGTGACCCTCAGCCCAGGGCTTTGTATGATCCCAGGGTCAGAACTGGCATTCGGAATAGCATCTTTAGCCCATCTCCACTGGAGAGGATAGTGTTGTTAGCTTCGGTATGGATAGACTAGAGGAGTGAGTCCAGCCAGGAAGGCTTCATTCCCGATACACAGTGATTTGGGACACTTAAAAGCACCAGTCCCACTAGTAGTATCTAGGGCCTCACCCGCCAGCTGACCCACACTGGATTCTCAGTGCTCCGCAGGTGTGTGCGTGAAGTCCCTCCAGGGTAGGGGACGTTCCTGCCTCCCTCCCCGTGGGTCAGCGGATCCCTTTGTGGGTCATTCTTTTAGCTCTGGGCAGGCAGTTGCCATTGCAGAGGCCCCTTTGCCTAGCCCTCGTCTCCCACTGCTTGCTTACAGAAAGCACCAGCAGTATGACTGTAAGTGGTACATCCCCCTGGCTGACTTGGTGTTCCCATCCCCTGAGGAGTCCGAGGCCAGCCCCCAGGTGCACCCCTTCCCAGACCACGAGCTGGAGGACATGAAAATGAAGATCTCGGCCCTCAAGAGTGAGATCCAGAAGGAGGTAAGGCACGGATGGCCCTGGCGCTGTCTCCAGCTGGTTGCTCTGGGGAATGGACGGAGGGGGGCTGGGAGCCCCTGCCTGTGTAAGTGCTGAGGGAGGGTCGAGGACCAGTGCTTAGAAGCTAGTGGGTTTAACTATGGGATGTTTCCTCAGTTGACCGTGTATGGGGAAAACGAGAAGAGGAGTGAGAGGCTGAGAGGCTTGCTTTTTTTTTTTTTTTTTTTTTTTTTTTTTGGTTTGTTTGTTTGGTTGGTTTTTTTGGTTTTTTGAGACAGGGCTTCTCTGTGTAGCCTTGGCTGTCCTGGACTCACTTTGTAGACCAGGCTGGCCTCGAACTCACAGTGATCCGCCTGCCTCTGCCTCCCCAGCGCTGGGATTAAAGGTGTGCCACACTCAAGGCCCTTGAGAGGCTTTCTTGAGGAAAAGGCTCCTTCCACCCCCCATCCCCCACCCCCACCCCTCAAGTAGCACAGGATGTGAAAGCCACTGCCACAGAGCTGGCTGCAAGATTCATTAAGAGTTTTGCCAGACTGTATGTTAAGGACTGAGGAGATGGTTCAGTGGTTAGAGTGCTTCCCATGCAATCAAGAAAGTTTAGAGCCGGGCGGTAGTGGTGGCGCACGCCTTTAATCCCAGCACTCGGGAGGCAAAGGCAGGTGGATTGCTGTGAGTTCGAGGCCAGCCTGGTCTATAGTGAGTCCAGGATAGCCAAGGCTACACAGAGAAAACCCTGTCTCGGAAAAAAAAGACCCCATGTAAATATTGGCTGGGCGGGGTGGCCCTCCTGTAATTCCAGCACTTGGAACTGCAGAGCAAGCTGGTTGCTGAGGCTAGCCCTGTCAGTGAGCTCTAGCTTTGATTGAGAGACCTCAAGACCGATTCCAACATCACCTATAGGCTTACACATGTATGAACACACATGCGCACACCACACATGAAGGGAAAAGGTGAGGTTAGTCCACATTTAAAGAGCTTGGGGAACTCAGCGACGCTGAGATTGGAAGCATAGAAAACCTCCTTGATGAAATAGAAAGTTGGGGAATTGGAGAGCGGTTTTTGGGCAGTGCGGGACAGACTTGTTGGGGAGTCGGGCAACCTTAGCAGCATATGGGGAGCAGAGGCCCAGCAGTCAGATGAGCAACTGGGGCTCCTAACAAGGCGATTGAGTGATGGGGTGGTGTCTGAGAGGTTGCTCAGAGAGTCTGCAAGAAGCCTCAGCATTTGTCAGGTCCTTGGGGTTTCCACGGTGAGGCTAGGATTGGCTAGTTGCAGTACTAATTGGGGGGGGGCGGGGCTGTGGCTTTGGGGTGGTCTAGCTGTCTGGCCTGACAGTGGGTGTTCTACAAAGGCGGCTCGGGCTGGGGCCTTAGGGTAGTTGCATGTGAACAGTATGCTCCCAGGACGGTTAGGAATTAGCTGGCACTTGGGAGCTGTATACCTGAGCCTTAGATATCAAAAAACCTCATGGCGTACAGCAAATAAGAAACAAGCCGGGCCGTGGTGGCGCACGCCTTTAATCCCAGCACTCGGGAGGCAGAGGCAGGCGGATCGCTGTGAGTTCGAGGCCAGCCTGGTCTACAAAGTGAGTCCAGGATGGCCAAGGCTACACAGAGAAACCCTGTCTCGAAAAACCAAAAAAAAAAAAAAAAAGAAACTGTTCAGGGGCCAGGCGTGGTGGCGCATGCCTTTAATCCCAGCACTTGGGAGGCAGAGGCAGGCAGATCGCTGTGAGTTCAAGGCCAGCCTGGTCTACAAAGTGAGTCCAGGACAGCCAAGGCTACACAGAGAAACCTTGTCTCGAAAAGCAAAAAAAAAAAAAAAAGAAAGAAAGAAAGAAAGAAAGAAAGAAACTGTTCAGTGCAAGGAGAATGTTGTGCATAGCACAGCTGAGTGTGATACGAAGGCACCCTTGTCTCGTCCCCTGCAGAAAGCCAACAAAGGACAGAGCCGAGCCGTCGAGCGCCTCAAAAAGAAGATGTTTGAAAACGAGTTCTTGCTGCTGCTCAATTCCCCTACGATCCCGTTCCGGATACACAATCGGAATGGAAAGGTCAGGAGGAGAAGGGTGGGGAGTCACCTGTTCCCTTAGTGCAGGCCTGCCCGCTCTCTGTGCCTTCAGAGAGCCATGGCTGTCAGGGACAGGGCCTGGGAATTAACTAATTCCCCAAGAACCGCCGCCTCTCCCTTGGCTCCAGCCCTGGATATGCTCTTCCAGCTAGCAGGAAGCTACTGCCCTCTGCTGGCCACCCTTGGTACTGCCACCGCCGCTCTTGTTACCTGGCTTCCTAAAAAGGGCAGCCCCCCCCCCCCAGCCCCCAGCCCCCAACTGCCTCCTCCCTCAGTCTCAGGGGGGCCTGAGTTAGAAGAGGCTTTGATGGCGTGCCTAGAGGTTGGGGGTGCAGCTTCTCCGGCTGTGGTCACTGCACTGAACTCTTACCTCTCCCTCCAGAGTTACCTGTTTCTTCTGTCCTCTGACTATGAGAGGTCAGAGTGGAGAGAGGCGATCCAGAAGCTACAGAAGAAGGGTAAAGTCCTACCCGGCTCCATGCTGCTCTAAAGGTGTCCTTGGCAGCAGCAGAGGGCCTCGTGTCTTTCCAAGCTTATGTCCGCTGTCTCTCTTCAGCCCTCATAGTCACCTTAAGATGCCAGGGTGGTGGCACGCTCGGGGTGTTCCCATCTGTTGAGGTCCAATTAAGGCCCATGGTGAATTCATAACAAGCCACTGGGTTGGGTGTACTCCCTTCTCTCGCTTCCCCCTCACACACATGAGCCTCTGACAGCGCCCCCTAGCTGTGCTCACGTGAGTGCCTGCAGGACTTCCCCACTGCCCAGAGAACCAACGCCGCCGACACTCGCGTCTAAGCTGATTTCCTGAAGCATCTGCAGGGAAGGGCAGCAGGTCCTGGTGGGTCTATAATGAATCCCCTCCCCTCCTGGCCTCTCTGCACAGATCTCCAGGCCTTCGTCCTGAGCTCTGTGGAGCTCCAGGTGCTCACGGGATCCTGTTTCAAGCTTAGGACTGTGCACAACATTCCTGTCACCAGCAATAAGGATGGTAAGATTCGGAGCCCCAGGCTGCCCAGCCGGCGGGGCCGGGCTCCCAGGACGTTGTTAGGAGTCTCCTGCCAGAACAGAATATGACAGCCATGGCTGCTGATGGCTGCCTCACTGCTCACTGTGCCTGGGACGGTCTAAGTCTCTCAAAGACCCAGGTGTTCCTGGCCCCTTCTGGTTTGAGGGAACAATCTGCACCCCGGGGGATTTTGACAGAAACCAGGGTGGTGTTGAGTTCGTGAGATGGTGCCCCATCAGAATAGAAGGCTGCAGAGTGGGGCAGGGACTTGGGGGAGGACGGGACAGGAAGTGGACGAGAAATGGCGATGAGAAGGCAGGCCAGGTGTTTCAGGAAGCAGAGCTGGGAGGCCTTGAGTGCCAAGCAAGGAGTTTGGAGTTGGCCTTGTATTTCCAGGAGCCTACAGGGGGGTTCAGTGTAGGGAGAGTGCAGTGAGGCTAGAAACTGGCCCAGGGTGTACTCCCCCGGTGCTGGACGGCAGTGTCTGCTCTGTGAAGTCTCAGTCTTCCTGTCTCTGTCCTTCCAAGTGCTGGGACTTAGCATGTGCCACTATTGGGGCATGAAAGGGGTTTTGAAGGCCAGGTTTCTTTCTCTTTTTTTGTTTTTGTTTTTGTTTTGTTTTGAGACAAGGTTTCTCTGTGTAGCCTTGGCTGTCATGGACTCGCTTTGTAGACCAGGCTGTCCTCAAACTCACAGAGATCCGCCTGCCTCTGCCTCCCGAGTGCTGGGATTAAAGGCAAAGGCCAGGTTCCTTTAGGCTCACCTAGGGACCTTCGTGTCCCAGACAAGGGCCGAGCCTTCCTCTGAGCTTTTTCTTCTCCATTAGAACAAAGTGAGTCAAATTCGTTCGTTTCCATTTTGAAGGATTAGACAAAGGAGGGCGGCCTGGGGATATAAGCCGTCAGAGAGAGGAAAGATACTAATGCTGGCCTAAGACATTTGTTCTGGCCCGTGGTCTGAGCAGAGGCAAGAGGGTCCCAAGCAAGGGCAGCTCACACTGTGGGAAAACAGTGAGCGTTGGACTTGTTCCCCAGCTGGCCAGCAGGTGGTGCTGTGGACCAAGGCCACCGTCTGCCCTCTCACCAGCTCAGGGGTGGCGGGAGAGCTGGTGAGTCCTGGCACTTACAGCGAGCGTCTCTTTGCTCTCTTACAGACGACGAGTCTCCAGGACTGTACGGTTTCCTTCATGTCATCGTCCACTCTGCCAAGGGATTTAAACAGTCAGCCAGTAAGTGCTCCCTCGGCCCTGGGAAGTTGAGTGGCCACTGCCCGGTCTTTCATAGTGAGTGCTCGCTCCCCTGCTGGGTCCCTGCCAACAGGCCCGCAGCTGGGGGACTTTCCCTCCTTGTCTGCTTAGACGCCAACTCCTTTTGGCCCGGGGGTGGGGGGTGGGGGTGGGGTTTCACCTTTGCACTTTGTCTCCGAGGTTTGCTCTCCCTCAAGCCTTCGCTTTAGAGCTACTGACTGACACCTAGACTCAAACGCCTGCCCTGTGATTACAAACCCTGTGACCCTGGGCAAGTTTTCTAACCTTTCTGAGCCTCAGCTTCCTTCTCCATAAAATGCAGCTGCGGGCCTGGAGAGATGGCTCAGTGCTTAAGAGCACATGGTGCTTCTGCAGAAGACCTGGGTTCAAGTCCCAGAACCCACATAGTGGGTCACGACTGTAACTCCAGTTCGAGGCGATGCACCGCTCTCTTCCAACTTCCTCAAGTACCAGCAACACACAAGGAGCGCAGACATACATACAGGCAAAGCACCACACACACACAAAGTAAATCCAAAACAAGACGGTTGGTTGGTTTGAGACAGTCTCTCTAATGTAGCCTTGGTTGCCCTAGAATTTACTATGTAGATCAGGCTGCCTTCAGACTCACAGAGATCTGCCTGCCTTTGCCTCTTGAGTACTGGAATTAAAGGAGTGTACTATAATGTCTCAAAAAAATTTTAAGAGGATCACCTTTGTTTTTATTGACCTGAAAGTGAGCTTAAGTATTATTGTGTGTATAAGCAGTGTTTGGGGTACTGGGAATGGGGCCTCATTTCTTGCACACACTGGGCAAGTGCTTTACCACCGAGTGATAGATACTCTATCTCAGTTAAACTTTTTAAAAAATATTTATTTCTTTATTATTATGTATACAGTGCTCTGCTTGTGTATGCATCTGAGGGTATCAGATCACGTTATAGATGGGTGTGAGCCACCATATGGTTGCTGGGAATTGAACTCAGGACCTCTGGAAGAGCAGGCAGTGCTCTTAACCTCTGAACCATCTCTCCAGCCCCTAAACTTTTTTTTTTTTTTTTTTTTAAAGACAAGGTCTTAGTCTGTAGCACTGACTGGCCTTGAACTTGGTCTTTTGTTGTTTCGAGACAGGATTTCTCTGTCCTGGACAGACAGGGTTGGCTGTCCTGGACTTGGCTTTGTAGACCAGGCTGGCCTTAAACTCAGCGATCTGCCTGCCTTTGCCTCCCAAGTGCTGAGATTAAAGGAGTGCGCCACCACTGGCTGGCTGACTTGAACTCTGTATGTAGATTAGGCTGTCCCCAAACTTAAAGAGATTTCTCTGCCTCCTGAATGCTGGGATTAAAGGTGTACGCCACAACACATATCTTCTTTTTGTTTGTTTGTTTTGTTGTTTTTCTTTCCTTTTCTTTTAAAGATTTATTTATTATGTTTACAGTGTACATCAGATCATATTATAGATGGTTGTGAGCCACCATGTAGTTGCTGGAAATTGAACTCAGGACCTCTGGAAGAGCAGTCAGTGCTCTTAACCGCTGAGCCATCTCTCCAGCCCCTGTTGCTGTTTTTCAAGACAAGGTTTCTCCGTGTAGCCTTGGCTGTCCTGGACTCACTTGTAGACCAGGCTTACAAAGATCCACCTGCCTTTGCCTCCCAAGTGCTGGGATTAAAAGCGTGCGCCACCACGTCCGCCTCACAACACCTATCTTCAACTGAACTGCTTCTATATATATAGTGCTCTCTCTGCAGGTACATCTGCAGGCCAGAAGAGGGTATAGATGGTTGTGAGCCACCAAGTGGTTGCTGGGAATTGAACTCAGGACCTCTGGAAGAGCAGCCAGTGCTCTTAACCTCTTGAGCTATCTCTCCAGCCCCCAAGCATCTTTCTTTTACTTCCTGTCCAGTGAGTTTCTAGTTCCTGTTTTCCAGATGAGGAAACTGAGTCACAAGAGATATGAAATGACTTAATGCTATGCACACAGGCTGAGAAACTCAGGGCTCCCAGCGCCTGCCCCTTCATACTAAGTTCATGCCGTTGGCCCATAAAGAGCTAGTCAGTCAGTCAGCATTACAGGGAAGCCTTCCTGTGCTTCTCTGGGAGGATGAACAGGCCTCCGCTTTGTGTCCCCATCACACTCAGAGTGAACTGTAGTCATGGCACCTGCCATGTTGTTGTGTCACTTAACGATTTGTCTCCTGCTAGGAGCACTTCAGGACAGGTCTTCTTTGTCCGCAGATGGTTAGAGGTTCTAAAAGGCTAAATGACAGTGAATTTAGAGAACACCTACAGCATACCTAGAGCAAAAGCAGAGAGTGGCCAGTGCCTCGGCATGCTTAGGCCTCTGCAGGCTCATCCATTACCTGCCCTCTGGCTTCTCCCTGGGGGTTTGCATGGGAAGCCGAGGCTCCAGGGATCGGCCCAGGTGGCAGAGTCCGCAGAGATGCCGTAGGATCTGTGTACCCTTGATGCTAAAGTTCAGATCTGTCCCTCAGAGTTTGCACCCCTTCCTCCCTGAGCCGCTGACTACCACCGCTTGTGCCCTGGCCCTGCTCGTGGCCGGTTCTGGCCTCACTTGGTATGTCTGTCCTTCCCCCGCAGATCTTTACTGTACTCTGGAGGTGGATTCCTTTGGCTACTTTGTCAGCAAAGCCAAAACCAGGGTATTCCGGGACACGACAGAGCCCAAGTGGGATGAGGTGAGTGGGGGAGGCTCCCGTGTGTCCCAGTTTGTCACTGAGCATGCCTCTCTGCTGGGGGTGGCCACATCACTGGCTGGACCGGCTGCATCTCCCTAACCCGTTACCTTCCTATTAGTCATCCGCCTGCAGCGTTCAGGTAGATGAATCCTGGGGTTTCAGCTACGGTCCCTAAGCCCCACACTGCCAGTCACATAGACGCCTCCAGGAGCTCCAGGAAGCCCCAGTGCCCCTCTGTGTCTTTGATGTAGTCCTCCAGCGTCCTGCCCGCCCCAGCCTTGCAAAGCCAAGGCTCATACTTGGCTGGGAGGCCGGCAAGCCACAGATTTCCCACCTTCAGAGGCTCAGGGCCCTCCCCCTTGGTTGCTTCCATCTGTCACCAGGAGTTTGAGATTGAGCTGGAGGGGTCCCAGTCCCTGAGGATCCTGTGCTACGAGAAGTGCTACGACAAGACCAAGGTCAACAAGGACAGCAACGAGATTGTGGACAAGATCATGGGCAAGGGGCAGATCCAGGTGAGGAGCCAGGGCTTTACAGCTGAGGAGTCTCCTTTGTGACTGCGGCTCAAAGCTGAGACACGGTCCCCAAAGTTGGCTCCTTCCTGTGTCGCACAGAGATACCTCGTCCCCAGGCCGCCATACCTGGCTCAGGTAGACCACCATGTTTCTGTGAGGTAGATAAACACAAGGGAGTTGGGTGCCTTTGTTTTCACAGTCTCTTTCAGTTTGTTGGTGGCTTTTTGTGTTACACTGTGTTGGGAGGCCTCCCGAGGCTGTTTGAAGCAGAAAGAAAGATGGCTGTTTGTGATGAACAGTGTGTGCTATGAGCTTGAAATAAGAGGGAGCCCCCATGTTCACCAGGGTCAGCTGGGCTGTGCGCCCCCCCCCCCCCCCCCCCCAGTTTCTGCGCTCTCCTTACCTGTGTTGGGAGTCACTGTCTCAGGGTGAGGCCTTGGAACATCAGCAGAGCCAGATCCCTCGGGGTGAGCGCACGTATTTCAGTTGTGTTTCTTGGTGCCCTGACATTGGAAATGAGGACAAAGGTCTTTTGTGTACGTGTATCTCTGGAACATCATGCCAGTTTGAAGATGCCTGCTATTTACTTACCTTCCTGAGAAAGCTTGAGGGATAATGTTTAGCATGGAGCCATTCACACTGCTGCCTGGTACCTTGTGTGGCCTCAGTGACACATTTGATTGATTGATTGTTTCTGCTTGCATGTACCCCTATATGCCAAACGAGGCACCAGATCACATTATAGATGGTTATGAGCCATCATGGGGTTGCTGGGAATTGAACTCAGGACCTTTGTAAGGGCAGCCAGTGCTCTTAACCTCTGAGCCATCTCTCCAGCCTGGCATCTCATTTTTTTAAATGCTTGTTTTTATTTTATATTTACACATAGTTTGCCTACATCTATGTGTATTTGCCATGTGTGTGCCTGGGTATTAGATCCTCTGGAGTTAGAGTTAAGGATGGTTGTAAGCTGCCACATAGATGCTAGGAATAAAACCTGGGTCCCCTAAGTGGTCTTAGCCACTGCGCCATCTCTCCAGGCCCCTTAGTGTCCTTTTGTGCAGGAAATGATTGTTCTCTGCTGCATGTTGAGGCTGAAGTTCTGGTTTTTGACCTGGGGCAACTGAGAGCCATGTTGGGTCTCCCCCGAACCCCAACCTCTGCCTGTCTTGCATTCGATATCTGAATAGAGAGGTGGTGCCCTCCAGTAGAGGCCCAGCCATCTGCCTCATGTTCCTAAGCACAGCTTTCCTGATGCTGAGGGACCTATACCCTGCTCCTCGGTGCTGTCGCCAGGGAGACAGTGCTGCTAGGCAACCATGTGCCAGCCCTTCATTGTTTCGGAAATAAGGATGATGATAGAAAGCTCTCTAAATCCAATCCTTGTCACGTGTCCTCTTAAGTAGCAGGAACCCCATCTCTACGCCCTTGGGCAAGGCCTAAGAAATAGGCAGGGACGTGTTCCAGGGTAGCCTGGGCAGCCTTAGCAGACATGCAGCTGTGAGATGTGAGAAGATGCCATGCCGCCTGGGCCACTGACGGCTGCGAAATGAAATGGTGACAGGGCCAGCCAGCTCAGTGAGTGTTGTGGCCCACAGCCTCCCGGGACGACTCAGATGCCAGAGCCAGGAGTCTCCCACCTGGAAGGCAGCCCTGCTGCTTCTGCCCTCACTGTGCTGCTTAGGTCCAGAGGAAACACCATAAATCACTGACTCTTGGAGAGGGGAGCAGATGGAGGTAGTGGGGGAGGGGAGGCTGCCAAAGCAGAAAGCACAGTCTGCTAAGGAAAAGGCTGCTGTGTTTAAGCTTCGAAGAATGTTAAATGCCTGGGAGTTGATATTAAAAGAAACGCAAACATTCCTGCTGCCAGCTGACCAGGCCAGTGAGTGGGAAGCGCAGGGCCTGAGGCCTTTGGAGGCCTTTGAAGTTCACTAGCACTCAGCCTTCCTGAGCACAACCCCGGGCCCTGAGCCATGGACTCACCTCACCCGTCTCCTAGGCACTGGGGAGGGGGTGTCATGGCTCATAAGGTCTTATACTGTAAGTACCTCAAGAGTCACTAAGGATAACCGGGCCGCATGGATAGTCTGCACTGGACAGTCCCACATGGCCATGCCCCACAGAGCTCTACCATGTGTCTAAGGGTGGTAACCTAGCTAGCTCTGGGGCCCAGGTTGCTTCCCCTCAGTGGGCCCTGGGGCCAGAGCCAGAGATGGCTTTGTGGTAGAGGCATCACCTAAGGAGTAGTCAGTGTAAAGATGGAGAGAAATCCCACTTTGGTACCTTTCTCTTCCCGGGGTCCTCTCCACTCAGCTTAGCCAGGGGTCAGGGAGGGGACCCCCTTCGTCTGAGCTCTAGTCATTTGCTCTTCTGGTCATGGTAGTGGCAGAGCATCTGGGACTGGAGGCTGCGTCGGGTGTAGCATTTAGTGCAGACAAATGGCAGCACTGGTCAACCGCCGCGCGCGCGTGTCCTGTGTTTGTGCTCCGAGAAGCTCATATCCACGCGCTGTCTGTTGTGAGCCTGCTGCGGCTCTGCAGGGAAGGTGACCCTCTTGTCCTCCTTTACAGACAGACAGTGAGGCCGAGGCACCTCCACTGACAGCTTGCAGGGAAGGCCGGCCACACTGTTTCTATGGTGCTATGTCTCTGCGTCTTAGGTGAAAGGCCTCGGCATGCATGGCCAATGGAAAAGAAGCAGTGCATGGAAAAGATCCAAGTAAAGATAGAAATTGGTGTGTGTGTGTGTGTGTGAGAGAGAGAGAGAGAGAGAGAGAGAGAGAGAGAGAGAGAGAGAGAGAGAGAGATATTTTTTTTACAGTGCCTCTGCAGAAGTGTAGGGTACCCTATCAGATTGAGGAGGTAGTATTCCATCACAGGCCACCAGGGAGCAGTTTAAGATGCCAGCAGAGCACAGAGAGCCCTCCGCTCTGGTCTCGGGGGATCTCCACAGTATCCTATGGGCAGGAAAGGTCATAAAGTTGAGGACATTGAGGCAGTGAGGGTAAAAAAACCTGTCCAAGGTCCAGGCATGAGGTTAGGAGAGCCAGCCTCTGCCCCCAGCTCCAAAAGCCCCATGGCTTAGGGGGCTCTGCTGCCCTCACTTCTCTGAGTAAGGAATAGGGTGGAAACCAGCAGGGAAAAATCATTGTGGGCCGGAGGTAAGGAAGCTTCAGGAAGGATGCTGGGCCAGAAGGGTCTGAGAGCTCTGCATCTTGAATTCCAAAAGCAGGCTTTGCTTGTGTTTAAAACAAAAAAATTACAGTCGCAGTAAGGAGACTTAACAGTCACCAGCCCTCTCACCCCATCCCACAGCCCCGGCCAGGCCCCTTTATTATGTCTTTATGCCTTTCCCCTCCCTTGGTGTGTGCACCATTATGTAGGCTTAATCATAGTGTGTGCTCTGCATAATTTTTTCCTATTTACATGGCATAGTATCATAAACCCCCGTTTAGGCCCTGTATATAGTCTTTAGATATGCCTTTTAAAAGCACATTATTAAAGCGCTTTTAATCAGTTTATATAGTAGCAGGCATGTAATTGCACTCTGAAGGCTCTGTTACTTTAGCAAGCAGGCAGGCTCTGGGTCAGCAGAAGCGAGGCAGGCGTTTGGGGGAGGGACCCTCATGGCGCGCTCAGAGGACCAGGAATGTGCAGGGAGTAGTCCAGGAAATTAAGGTACCCAGGTTGTCCTGAGTAGGAGGGGCTGTGAGCCAGGCACGTGGGGGGGGTGAAGGAATGAATGAAGGGAAGATGATCTGTAGGGTTTAAGGCCAAACGAATCCAATCCTGTCTTGAGGAGAAGGAGACCCAGACCAGAAAAGTGGCATGCCTATCTTTGCGATCAAAGGGATTCAGGGACCCCACCCCCACCCCCCACCCCCCCAACCTCCCCCCATCCCCTACTCCCCAACCTCCCCCCCCCACCCGTGATCCAAAGTTGGCCAAGCTTGATGGACTGCCCGCTGGATGATTAAAACACAACGCTCATAGGTAGAGTGGTGACAGTATGTGACTTCTAGGCAGCTGTCCTTTGCCACTGAAGATGGACTGGAACACCCTACCAGCTTGGTCCATCTCTCTTCCAGGCCTAGGGATCATACCATGTGGATTTTTTGTAGGGCCACCCCACCATCTACCTCTGCCTGCTGGCCTACCCATAGCCCGGCCAGGCCAGGGTAGCCGCTCAGCCCGAAGCATCCCCCACTAGCTTGCTTTGCTTTCCCTGCTCCCAGGGGATACTCTATGTTTATCCTAGTCTATTTCCAACTACACCACTCCAGCCTCCAGATGTGGGCTCCCCAGCTGAGACCTACCGGCTAGCTCATTAGCATATTCCCAGGGTCTGCTGGGTCTGAAGGGGGAAAGGCAAGCTAGGGCAATTTCTTTGACTTTTTATGACCAGGCCATTTAAAGAGATCAGAGCTCTTATAAATAAACGGAGGAAGTCATGAAAGCCAGTCCCTGCCCTCCAGTGCCCAAATCGGCAAATCTGGCAGCGTTTAAACAGTCTTGATATTCTTTCACCCAGCCTCAAATCTCTGCGTAGCCAAGGCTGGCTTTGAACCCCTTACCCTTTTGCTTCTGTCTCCTGAGTGTAAGATTATAAGAACGTGCCACTGTGTTCTACTTAACTCTCTGCATTTTTAAAAAACACTTACTTGTTTTGTGGGGAAAGAGAGGCGCACATGCCACAGCACACTTATTTAGGTCAGAGGACAACTTGTGGGAATTTGTTCACACTTTTTTTTTTTTAATCCATCACTACCCTGCGGCTTGGGAACTTCTCACCTGGCAGCTTTATACCCATTAAATGCAAACTGCCTTCTCCCTTCCCCCAGCCTCTGGCAATCACCCTCTCTCTGTATTTGACTACTTACCATAATGCCCGCAGACTTCATGCATGCCCCATTTCTTTTTCCTCCTTTTTCCTTTTGAGGCCTGAATAATATTTCAGTATTATGAGTATAACACGGTTTTGTTTTATCTATCTGTGGCACACAGATTTGTTCCACCTTAGACTCTCAGAGTATCAAGTGGGAAGGAAAAAAAAAAGACAAAGCCCATTCTTTGGAGCTGGGAATTTCATAGTCTCCTTTCCCAGAGTCATGTATGCTTGTTGCTTCCAGCTGTAAAAAAGACAGCAGAGCCCCAGGACCCCAGGACCCAACTAAGAGCTTGGTATGGTGAAGCCAGCTCCGATCTTTCGCCCCCTGGGGAGCCATGCCTGCTCCTTCCCTTTCTTTCCTCAGCTCTCCCATCCACCCTCCATTTGGCTGTTACTGAGAGTGGTGTCCAGTGACTTGAGACTGTGGGAGGAGCCCGGGGCTGTGGGAGGAGCCCGGGGCTGTGGGAGGAGCCTTGGACTGTGGGAGGAGCCCTGGGCTGTGGGTTGGAGAACTAACTCCAGGTTCCTTGGCCTCTTGGAGCTTCAGTTTCCTCATCAGTTTGGGAGTTATTCCCACTCTTCACTGCCATGTTTGTAAGACGCAGGGGATGGAATCTGCCTGGAGGAGCAGTCGGAGCCCTGCATGCATATCCTGCCTTCCACTGTTTTACCTCCCCATTTGTCCGCTGGGCACGCTGTACGTGATGAGCACTGAGCAAAGGGTCCTGAGAGAACAGAACTTCCTGTGAGAGGATTTGCTCCTTCAGCCAGCCTTGAAGGGACTTTGAGGCCAGGCAGGTCCGTGGCTCTGTCTTGCTCCGTCTGTCCATTATTGGGGAGAATGGGGTGAGTTGTTCCACTTGTCCTAGCCTCAGTTTCCTGACCTGTAAACTGGCTTGTGATGAGGACCGAATGTAAAAGTTCATGATGCCCTTGGGACAGAGCCTGGAACAAACCTGGGTGATGAAGAGGGCCTTTTGCCCTAAGCTGGCAGGCTCAGCTGTTCCTCACTCCAGGAATTCTGGGTGTACCTTGTCAAGAAGTCCCCTCATAAGGCTGTGTTTGAGCTGGGGTGTCACATTAGGGCCTGTTGTCTTGTGATGATGGAGTTAGACCAACCAGCCGAGCTGGAGGCTCTGAGGTGGCCCTGCCCTGCGTGGAGCAGCTGGGCTTTTCTCTTAGGGCTGCCCTCAGCTGCCTCAGAGAGCACAGTGTGGGGAGCCTTGGAACAAGGGGCCTTTGTCAGCCACGGGAGAGCTGCTTCTGGTCTCAATTACTCTGTGGAGAGAGAGCTTGGAGGGAGCGTGGGTCAGGAGCCTGTTGGAGCAGGAGTCAAGGGGTCTTCCACCAGCTCCTACCCTCCAGCCCCTGAGGGATCCAGGATCCCCACTTAACTCTCTCTAATGGCCATGTGGCCCAGTTCTTGGCCAGGTAGCCTGTTTCTGAGACGTTGGCTCAGGTGACCTACAGTCCTTCCCTGAATAGATGACAGGCTGTTAATGGAACTCCTTGACACTTTGTCCTATTTGTCCACCAGGCCTTGTTTATAAACACAGTGACCACAGCCGGGCCCCCGTTTCTTGGGAGAGGGCATGCTTTAACTGTAGTGGAAGTCAGAGGCAACTGGGGTGGGGAAGGAAGCCTTGGCCATTGAAACTCTGCCTTCTTTTTCTTTTTCTTTTCTTTCTTCTTCCCCTTCCTTTTCCTTTTCCTCCTCTTCCTCCACTTCCTCTTCCTCCCCTTCTTCCCCTTCTTTTTACTCTTCTCTTTTTCCTCCTCCTCTTCCTTTTCTTCCTCCTCCTCTTCTTTTTCTTCCTCCTTCTTCCTCTTCCTCCTCTTCTTTCTCCTCCTCCTTCTTTTTCTTTTTATTTATTTATTTACTTTTTTACTTTTCGAGACAGAGTTTCTTTGTACAGCCTTGGCTGTCCTGGAACTCTGTAGACCAGGCTGGCCTCGAACTCACAGAGATCCGCCTGCCTCTCCCTCTCTAATGAGTGATAGAAGGTGTGTGTGTGCCTCCACTGCCCAGCCCTTTCTTTCCCTTTTGTCCCACCACCCCAGCCCTCCAAGCCTCATCCCAGTATACATACATCACAGACTCTGCCAGCTCCCTCCCCGGAACACAGGGTTAGCCTCTCTGAAAGACAGCCTCTCGCCTCCAGCCTGTGCCAGATATGAGTGCCCAGGGGTTTGTGTCTGTGAGCATCAGCCCCAAGTTCATGTTTTGTGGCCCTGCTGCCAGCTGCTCTCAGTGCTGCCCCAGGTGGGATGCTTACTCTGCTATGTTCGCCACCACTTGGAGGCACATGGGGACAGGGAGGCTGTGGAACTGGCTTGATTTTTGCCTCTTGCCTCATACGCCATCTCCTCCAAGGGACTGGGAATGTTGTCCTGGCAGGAACTCATTCTGCATCAGCTGTTGTCTGTCTGTCTGTCTGTCTGTCTGTGTCTCTGTCTCTGTCCCCCCGCCCCTCTCCTAGCCCAGTGCCTCTACTGTCACTCTAACAACCCTAGCTGTCCTGGACTCACTCTGTAGACCAGGCTGACCTCGAACTCACAGAGATCCACCTGCCTCTGCCTCCGAGTGCTGGGATTAAAGACGTGCACCCCACTCAGCTACTGCTGTTCTTCAAGGCTGGTCTGGATGGCATGCTTGGAGAGTGGGTAGACATGCATTTGTCTTGGGGACCCGGGCAGGACCTGTGGGAGTACCAGCCGCAGCTGAGCTGCCTCTGTTGCCCAGGTGTCCCTGATTTGGAGAACCTGGACTGTACCAGTGCATCCTGGGGATGGGAAGGACAAGATGCATTTGACAGGAAGCAGATGGGTCCCTTCCTCCCTGCTCCCCTCTCATCTGGGAATTCCATCATGGCATGCAGGCTTGATGCCTGTTCTCTAGGCCCACCTCTGAAGGTAGACCCACTGGGAAGCCCATCCAGAAAACGTCTTGCTACCTGCTCACTTCAGGCCCTGGGGACACCCTTGCTGTCCACTCTGGCTTGGAGCCCTGAGGCTTGGAGACAGAGGACAGGTGTGATGCCAACAGCTGGCCTTAGGTAATAACTCCCAGAGCCGGTCTTCCCACCAGCAGGAGCCCTGCCTTCAGCTGGGGCATTGCTGTCCTAGAAATCAAAGTAACTGATCTGCTACCTACTTTAATCTGTTGCATTGCAAAAGCTTTAAGAAAAGCGGAAACACTCTAAGGAGGCCTCTGAGTCACAGCTGAGGCGGCTTGAGTGCCGGTACAGGGGAAGTCTGCTGCCTTCCCCACGAGGGCCTGAGCTTCATGGCACCGAGTGTGCGGGTACTGTGCTTGCTATTGGGTGAGCCCTCCCACTGTGAGGTTAGGCATCTGGCCGCACGAGCACGCCACATGCAGCCTGCTCTTACATTTGATGGGAAAACTGCAGTGGCTTTGGAGAAGACCCCAGAGTGACTTGAGAATCCAGCGTGGCCTAGGAAAACATCCATCTGAAGGAATGGATGAGGTAAGTGTTAGCTCACCGGAAGCCCCTGAGAGGTCAGAGGCACCTGCAGTTTTCCCAAATGGAAGCCAAGAATTGAGTTCTGCATCAAATACTCTACTTGAGAATAAAAGCCCCTGATCTGGGCAGGGCGTGGCGGCGGCGCTGACCTTTAATCCCAGCACTCAGGAGACAGGCAAGGGGATCTCTGTGAGTTCAAGGCCAGCCTGGCTTGCATAACGAGTCCCAGGCTAGCCAGAGCTACAAAGTAAGTTCCTCTCTCCAAAAAGAAAGGAAAGCAAGATTCCTAATATTCTTAAATTCCCCCATCTCCCCTGCCCTGAGGAGGAGCGAGGGCTGGTGGCTACTGTCGAAGGAAACTGCATGTCCCACCAGATCTGTTGTCTCTGCTCAAGAAAACTTCAACTCGGAACCATAGGCACTGAGAAGGAGAAACTAGGGCCTCTGGTTCGTCTCGTAGAGCATGGGTTGTGCACGGCCCTGAGGTAGCTGAAGGCTGGCGGAGACAGCAGGTCGGTTCCCTGCCCAGTCTCAGCCAGACTCAAGCTCTGTGCTTGCTTTTCTAAAATCTAATGAGGAGGTAGGGAGACTGGGGTATACTATTTCATTTGAAGGACTGGAAAGAGACAGCTCGGCAGTTAGGGGGCCTTACTGCTCTTGCAGAGGACCTGGGTTCAGTTCCCAGCACCCTGTGGTGACTCACAACTGTCTGTAACTCCACTTCTGGGATATCCTGTAGTGTAGTGTGGCCTGGGAGGACCCATGTGTCCAAAGCACACTTCTGGAGTCTCCTACCCACTGACTCTGCCGGGAGTCCTGGTCCCTTGTCTTCGGATGCTCTGGGCGGCTGCCGCCTGTGTCCAGTCCTGGGGTCAGGATAGAGTGCAGGGCGCATGTGGGAGTGAAGTAGGTGTTCTTCCAACCCTCTCCCTGGGCGATTTACTTCTAAATGATCAAAATGTTCCCAAAGGCTCAAGCGGATTTTCCACCCTTTCCACGGTCAAATGTGCCGTGAGAAACACAAGGGGTTGCCAGGGACATGCTGTCCGTCCAGTCTTTCCGCAGCAGATAAGCTCTTAGGCCATTTCAGCCTCTCCTATGCACAAACAGCCACTGTGATCCCTGGGAACAGCAACGTGAGGTGGTCACGCAGAGTGAAGGCAGGCAGTGTAGGCATCGGCTTTGGACCAGTACAGGCTTCTGAGGAGACAGAGGGAAGTAGGGTCACCTTAGGTGGGCTTGGGAGTTTTTTCATCCTGGCTGCAGGATATATTTTAAGCTTGGGCCCATCCTGGAACCTTCTCTTAACCTTTACTCTGGAAACCTATCTATAGCTACCCATACCTGCTTAGGAGCAAAGAGTTGGGGCTCCAGAGCTGAAACTGCTGTAACCCCATACATGGATGTTTATCTGGCATGGCAAAGGCTCTTGAGGTGCTCTGGAGCCTGGGAGGGGGGAGTGGACTCCCTTCAGAGCCTTAATTGCGTCTATTCAGTCAGGGCAGGGGGTACTCAGTGGGGAGCAGTCAGGGTGCCATTATGCTATGTTCTACTTTGAGCTCTAAGAAGGCCTCTGCCCAGCATGCTGTGGGCATAGAGGCAGCTTCTTGGCTTAGCTGTGTTACTGACTTTGAGCTGGGAGTTTCCATTGCTGTGCTTAGTGAAGCCCTGAACTGAGCAGATACTAAGGACTTACTCAGGGGAGGGGGGTAGTCCTAGAAACAGGGCTTGATTTTTCAGTCTGGAAAGACCGCTGACTTGTCAGTGTGTGTGTGTTTTAGCTAGAATGGTGTCTTATTTAGGGTTACTATTGCTTTGATAAAACAAGACCAAAACCAATTTTGGGTGAAAAGATTTTATTTGGCTTATGTTTCCAAATCACTGTTCACCACTGAAGGAAGTCAGGGCAGGAACTCACATGGGGCAGGAACCTGGAGGCAGGAGCTGATGCAGAGGCCGTGGCAGGGTGCTACTTTCTGGCTTTGCAGCCCAGGGGGTTGGGTCACCCTCTATCAATCACTAATTAAGAAAATGCCCTACAGGCTTGACAACAGCCAGATCTTAGGGAGGAATTTTCTTTCTTTCTTGTTCTTAAGATAGATTTATTTATTTATTTATTTATTTATTTATTTATTTATTTATTTATTTATTATGTGTACAGAGCTCATGGCTGCACAAACACCTGCAGGGCATCATCACATTATAACCACCGTGTGGTTGCTGGGAATTGAACTCAGGACCTCTGGAGGAGTAGTCAGTACTCTTAACCTCTGAGCCATCTCTCCAGCCCCCTGGAGGCATTTTTCTTAATTGAGGTTTCCTCCTCTCAAATGACTTTAGCTTATATCAAGTTAACATAAAACTGTCCTGGGGCTGGAGAGATGGCTCAGCAGTAAAGAGCTCTGGCTTCTTTTCCAGAGGACACCTGACTCATTTCCCAGCACTCACATGGCAGCTCACAATGTCTGTAACTCAAGTTCCAGTGGATCCGACTCCCTCACACAGACATTCATGTAGGCCAAACACACCAGATGTACATAAAAATAAATAAATAAAATTTATTTTTAAAAAAAACCCATAAAACTGTCCAGCATAGATGAGTACCTATCAAGATAAGAGCATACAGAAATGTAGGACCTGCAAAGCCATCAATGCTAAGAGGCCAGGACCCTCTCCTGGTCCCTACGGTTTTCCTTGTGATGTGCCATCTCACCCCGCAGCTGGCATGGCTTCTTCATAGAACCTGGTCTCTCTGGACCCAGTGTTTGTCTTAAACCCTCCACAGTACACAGAAACCTCAGCAAGCCTTGTCCCCTCGGCATCGGCCTCCTGGCTCTGTTCCTTTGGGCCTCTGCCATGCAGCTCTGTTCTGAGATTTGCAGCCTCCTCTTTGTTCCCCCAGCTCTTGGGTTTTACCTGGATTCTGAGAGTAGCCTATTTGGGAGAATTCCCCCCCCCATCACTCTTTTTTTTATTTTTTGTAAAAATTATTTATTATGTATACAGTGTTCCGCCTGCATGTACTCCTACAGGCCAGAAGAGGGCATCAGATCATATTACAGATGGCTGTGAGCCACCATGTGGTTGGTGGGAATTGAACTCGGGACCTTTGGAAGAGCAGGTGGTGCTCTTAACCACTGAGCCATCTCTCCAGCCCCTCCCTCATCCCCCACCTCCATCACTCTCGAGTCTCCAGTAGGGGAGCTGGCATTTGAGCTATAAGACAAGGACAAGGAATTGGGGTTCCAGTCTGGACTGGGGGAGATAAAAGTTGTTCAGAGAAAACAGGTCACTCTAGAGAGGCAGCCTCCCTATTCTGGGGTTCTGAGGAAGAAGCTTCCTCCTGTGTTCACAGGCTGGAGGCCTTGCTTGAGAGCTGTCCCCCCACAGTCTGCAAGGCAGTGCCGCAGGAGACCCACAGAGAGGCTGGGCATTATCCCTCTTGACCTCTTTTTCCCTCAGCAATACTTAACCCAGTTTTGCCCCTGTCACATCTATGCTGATCAGGGGGTTTCCCTGCTCTACACACAGCCTAGGGTCTTCTCTACCTCCCCCCTCCCCCCTTCCCACCCCCATCCCCACCCCCAGGGACAGCTCTGCTCTGGCCATGAGCCAAGGGAAGGGATGAGGGGGAATGTGACAGTCCACCAGGGACATCTGTTCAGTGGTGAGGGCCTTACCACCCAGGCTCTGTTTATCCAGACGTGGGGGTGGGGTGGGGGGTGTCCTAGGAGGCAGTTCTGCCAGGTGTGGCTGAGTGCTTAGGGAGGACGCAGCGGGAGGGGATGTGATTACTTCCTGCGTGGCCAGGCTGGCATGAGCCTTGCCTAGCTAGAGCAGAGATGAGGACCATCTGGTTGGCTGCAGAGACCCCACTGCTCAGCCTGCCGCTTTTGAGGAACTTGCTGGGACACTGTCTTGAACAGCTCTTCCTCTACCCTGCTCCTAAGCCACAGATTTCAGGAAGAGAAGGCAGATCTGTGCTGTCCCCAGAGGAAGGCCCCAGTGTCTGAGCATCTCCAGGGAAGAGCCTCCCAACTCAGTTACCCATCTGCTAAGGCATTTTTGTTACCATAGAGACCAGCTGGCCAGTGTTCATCCAATCAGAGCTTTCTTTACCCAGACAAGTGTTGAGCCTGGGGTTCTTAAAGACAGACAAGTGTAGGACTTCGGGAACAGGATTTATCCTGCCCCCCTTTCTCCCACACAGCAGTGCTGGGGAGCGGTATGCCATTGTCTGAGACTGCGTTTGGTGGCATGTGACCCAGCTAGAGGGAAGAGAACTTTAGGAAGTCAGTGTCAGCCGTTCTGAAGTTAGCCAGCCAGCGCCAAGTACCAGCTGTGTGTCTGCGGCAGGTGAATGAGGTGAGCAGTTCAGATGGTGCCTTCTCAGCCGTTGCACCTTTGTGAAAGGATGCTGAGCAAAAGCCAGGGACCTGTGGGAGGGATGGGGTGACTTTACCAGTGATTGTCGTGCCTTGTTTCCACAAAGCATCCCTCATTCCCTTGGCTAAAATTGGCCTTTCTCTCGACTTGTATGGCGCTCCACTGTCCTGGAGGCAGAGCGAGGACCCTGCCATCCCCATACGCCACAAAAGCCCTTCCGCCTCCTGTTGAGAGCTAAGTCCCATCTCCTCCCTGCCTCCCTCGGCCTGGTGTACTCTAGGGACAAGCACTTATGGGTCCCTCCTCATGGAACCCAAGCCCTTAGCCCCAGGTGGAGTTCAGAGTGTCACCTGTGCCGCCCAAAGTCATGCGTTTGAGGTTGAGGAGGGCAGAGGCAGCTGCACTAACCTCAGTCTCCATTTCCTCGGATGTGAAGTAGGAAGAACTCCTCTTCTAAGTTGGAAGAAGGTTTTTTTGTTTTGTTTTGTTTTTTCCATGAGAGCAGTCTTTCCCTCTCACCGGTTCTTTGGCTGGCCCCACAGTTAAACTGTCCTTTCCCTCCAGAAAGGTGCCAAGGGCAGGGACAGAAAACCCAAGGATTGTCACTGGTTGAGACCCAGCATGGCTATTCAGAGGGTCTTCAGGACTGACGCCTGTACCCCATCCCATCGCTTTTTCCTGAATCCTGAAATGTAGCTGCACTTCAGCCAGGCAGTGATTGTGACTGACCCACAGAGCTCGGGTTTGTGTGTGTGTGTGTGTGTGTGTGTGTGTGTGTGTCTGTCTGTCTGTCTGTCTGTCTGTCTGTCTCACTGTGTCCTTTCATAGCTGCGGCCGTGTGACCTCAGTATGTTACTTCTCTGTGAGCCCCAGTTCCCACAACTCTGAAATGGAAGCACGAACAGCGTTGTCACCTAAGTGCAGTGTTGAAAGCCCGGTGCATGGTGCCTGGCTCATGGCTGTCACCGTGCAGACCCTGCTTTCCTTTCCGTACGCGCCCAGCTTTGCAGGGGTGTGAAGTCCAGGATACCTGGGTTGCCCATATGCTGGCCGCCATCTAGGGTTCTCTGGCTTTTGTCCTGTCTCTCCAGTATCACACTCTTGAACTTGCATGGTTAGCTTAAGAAAGGACACACTTCTCCTTCAGTTAGAACAAGAACTCGCTGCATGTGGTATCACACACCTTTAATCCTGTCACTGGGGAGGCAGAGACAGGCAGATCTCTGAGTTGGAGGTCAGTCAGTGCTACATTGAGAGACACTGCCTCAGAAATAAACAACAACAAAAAGACAATAAAAACCGAAGCACTTCCTAGTTGTCTCCTCAGGTCCTGCAGCACACAGGGCTGCGGCTAAAGGCAGCAGCGGAGGACCACCTCCATGTTAGACAACCCTTAGCCAGAGCCATATTTGCTTTCACAGAGTTCTTGGTGAGGGTCACCAATACCTTCTGGGGCTGCCTGAGCCCCCAGAGGTTGCCTCTTTATTCTGTGCATTTGCCACAGGAGCCTTAGGAGCATAAACAAGTGTCCAGCCCTGCCACCACGTTGGCATTGGGGAACTTGTCTTAGGACAGGATTTGAGTGAGTAGGGAAGTGGATCGCCAAAGCAGTCCTTTGCAACGGAGGTGGGCAGCTCTTTGAGGCCAGATGCAGCCTCTGCTCAGAACTGTGGCCCCTGGCAGTCTCCCTGGTTTGGCCTCAAGCCTCCTTGATACCTACCCAAGCCCCAGGAGCAGCCTGGTGATGAAGGAGTTAACGACTAGTAACTGGCTTGTGTTTAGCTGCTTGTTGAAGTTTATTTGGTAGAGCCTGGAAGGAGAGGTGGAGGGCGGGAGAGGAAGAAGCCCCAGCTTGCGAAGAGTTAAACCCCAGGCCGGCTTGGTTTTGGAGAGGGGCAGCTCCAAAGCCTTCTTTTGAGTCACTTCCTTCTGTGGGGCGGGAATGTTGTGTGTACTGCCTGCCGCCGGCTGTGGCGCTCGCTCGCACTCTGCGCCCCGGGAGCTGCAGCTCACCGGAGAGGGTAGCAAGCTGCCTGCAGGGAGGCACTGGGCCCTGGTGGTGTGCTCAGACTCGGCTGCTTCCCGGCTGCAATCTTCAGGGAGGGGGGAGAGGAGGAGAAGGAGGAGGACGCAGAGGAAAAGAGGAGGAGAGACTGGAGCCCCACACCGCCCGCTTCAGGACTGCCCCACTAACAGTCCCGACTAAAGCACTTGTGCGCCACCGACAGCGGCTCCCGCTGGTGCGCCTCTCCGCAGTGCTGCCTGGAGCTGGCCCTGCAGGCTGGCCGCTGGCATGACGACGGACATCCTTGCTCAGCCCGACTGCAGCCTGCAGGCAGTGTGCGAATCCCTGGAGCACTGCTGCCTGGATCAGCTGGAGGAGCCAGGGAGCAGGCGTGTGCCCAATACAGGCGCCCGGCTCTGGGGCCGAGTGCGCAGTAAGCTGCTCCGCCACAAGGTGCTAGCAGGGGCTTGGAGGGGTGGTGGAGGGCTAGGGGGGCTGCGGGGGGGGGGGGGGCTAGGGGTTGCTGGAGACTCTGTCTACCCCTGTGCTACTGCTCCTGCTAGATCTACCCAGAAGTCCCAAGACTGGAACGTGGGTCTGGGTATGTTTTAAGCGGCTTAAACTTAGTGATGAATGCTAGTGCTGTTCCCCACCCTAACCCTGGATGCCTTGCCTGCGTCCGTCCCTGGCTCAGCAGAAGGAGGTTTGTCTCCTGTGCCTGCTTTTCTCCTGAATATACGCTGGCAGGAATAGAAGTAGACGCCTCATTGGATCTCACTGCCCACCCAGGAGACCAGCACAGGCCACCCCTCGCCATCTCTTGTGGATAACAGTTCTCTGTCCCTTTGCTGAGGGGTCCCTCAACATGGTCTGCCATGGGAGCTTTCGTTGTGCAGGCTGAAAGGATCATTGCCACCAGGGAGGAAGGGCCTAGTGGTGGAGAGAGTGATGTGCTGAGTTGGGGAGGGGGGCTATAGACTGCTTCTTCAGGGACCACCCAGACAACTGCTGGGCTGGTGCCAGCATCCGGGAACTCACACAGCATGCCACGGGGTTCCTGACCAAGCTATGCCAGGGCAAGCCGCCTGCAGGGTCTTGCCTACAGCCCCAGACCTGAGTTGGGATTAAAGTCTGAGATAGAAGCTGACTGTCCTACAGCTGGGCAGGCTGCCCTGGGGGGCGGGGGGCACTGGCTTTAGGCCTTGGCATCAGGCAGCCAAGGAAAAGTCAGACCCAGTGCCCAGTCCACAGTAAGCGCTTGATAGCTCCACGGACCGGATCAACTGCCCGGGTTGCTTTGTTACAGGGTGCCGCTGGTCCTGGCTGGCTAGAGCCGCAGTAGTCCTTCAACTTAGTGTCTGAATGGAGTGTGGGATGGCACTGGCAGGTCTTCCTGTAGCTCAGAGGAAGACCCTCTGCCAAGATCTGTGCCAGCCAGCACCTGCCAAGAGGAGTGAGCTTGGGCCTATTGGCTCCTCTTTGGTTTGATTGCCGGCCAGTGAGGGCATAGTTGACCCTGGTAGAGGTGACATCAGTCCTGGAAAGTGCTCGGCAGGGAAGCAACTCGAGCTCTTCTGCTTTGGCCCCTGTGTCACCTTCAGTCTCCCTGGGGACTAAGCGAGCAGAGAGCCCTACTGGCCCTGGCAGCTACCAGAGCCCCTCTGTGCTGAGGCAGCTGTCCGTTGCCGGCAGCTTGGAGCCATCCCTACCCTGTTGTCCTCTCCTAGGTCCTGCTGAGGCCAGCAGACACCAGCTCAGAGCACGTCATTAACAAGACCTCAAAGGTGGCAAGAAACTGCCCTAGCGTGTTCCTGACCTAAAACTAGCCAGTCAGAGTCTTGCAGTCTACCTGCCGCCCTGGGTACCTGGCAGGGAGGGTTAAAATTCTAAACCCTAGAAGCCACACTTTCAGTTCTCCTTTCATTTGTGGCTGGCAAAACAGAAGCCACTTTAGGAACTCGTTGACTGGCTTGGCTTTCAGTGGTATGTAACAGTTCCGTTTGTCACGTGATCTCTGGCTGAGGGTGGCGGGCCAGCCAGGTGCTGGGCTGCTGAGCTTGTTGGCGTCAGTGCAACTGCAGGGTGGCTATGGAGCGGGGCTGTGCTTTGTAGCCGGTGACTCAGTGCCCTTAGCACATGCTGTGTAAAAGCATGTCAGTGTCATTGGCACTGCAGGTACCGGAGGGACATCCACCCTCCTCCTGAGCCTGCCTCACTGCATAGACCAGTGGGTGGGAGTGAGGCTTGTTCCTTCCTCTCTTCTGTAGCCGAGTTAGTCTACTTATTTCAGAGTGGCTTCCTGTCACATTAAGGGTGCTGAGATTAGGCAGGACTTCAGGTGGGCTCAGGGACAGGTTCTGCCTAGCCTGGCAGGAGGGACCACCTTACTACCTCATTAGCTGTGCCCTAAGGATTTGATGTCATAGCTGGGCAGTGGTGGCACACACCTTTAATCCTAGCACTCGGGAGGCAGAGGCAGGTGGATCGCTGTGAGTTCAAGGCCAGCCTGGTCTACAAAAGCGAGTCCAGGACAGTCAAAGCTATGCAGAGAAACCCTGTCTCCAAAAGAAAAAGAAAAAAAAAAAAGGATTTGTTGTCATGAATGTGGAGATACCCGTGGCCTTACTGTTCCCTCTAACCAAAGCCATTATTAAAGGTCAGAGGAGGGTGTGATTCATCTGGGACCCCTACACTGGGTCCAAAGAGTCTGTTCTGAGGTATTTAATCGTGTAAAACCTCTGTTTGCTGGAGGTGTGGGGCCCCTCCTGGGGGGCAGTGCTGGAATGGGTTACTCTTGCCCCCAAGATCGTTTCTGGAGCTGAAGCCTCATTCTAGGCCCTGGCTTGGCAGTTGGTTTGTTGTGCAAGCATTTACCAAAGGACACACGTGGCATTTGGCTTTGTGGGTTCTGCCAGGGCGTGCAGTATTTAACTTGCATCTCAATTTGCCTTTTCTTTCTTTCTTTCTTTTTCCGCTCCAGTCAGGCAGAACAAGCTCAGGGTTTTGCCCTTCCTGCTATCCTTCCTGGGTCTAGATTCTTACATTGAACCTACAAGAGGAAGGTCCTGAAGAAGGAATTCCATTCCTAATCCTGGAAGATTTTAATAGAGTCCCTTGTGGGAATCACAGAAGCTAAGTAAGAGGCCCAAAGCAAGGCCAGACCAGAGAGACATTCGTTTAGTGAGGAAATCAAGACTCTCATTGTTTCTCTGCACCCAAGACAAAGATGCTCCTCATTCAGACCAGGCTAGATACTGGCCAGACGTGGAGGTCCAGGCCAAGTGAAGATACAGCGAGCAGAGGAGAACTAGGGAAAGCTTCTGGGTCCTTTGTCTCTGTTTCAAAGAGCGGCCATGTGGGCCGGAGACACCCGGGCTTTGGAAGAGCTTCTCGTGGCGAGAAGAGGGCTGACGTTGGTAAATGGGCCTGTTCTGCGATGGCCGTTATCCTACCCTGCTGACAAAGGATGTGATACAGGGCCCCTTGAGATCACTTGTCTGGGGGGACCTTAGCGCTTAGGAGGACAGTAGAAGAGGATTCGGTTGTCAGGCTGATTTGCCACCACAGGGCAGCTCCTAGTCCTCCTCCAGAATGTCATTTAGCTTGGCAGATCTTTCCAGCAGAGGCTTGCGTACAACATGTGCATCCCAAGACGTTCACTTGGCCATTTCCTGGCTGTCTGTGCCATTGAGGGTTCAAGAGTGCTGGCCATGAGATAGATGTGTGTTGTGGGCGCATCTATCCGTTCTGGTTCTAAACATTAAGACAGACCTTAACTGTGTGGGGTAGCACAAGCCTGGATTCCTAGTCCTCAAGGGGGGGACAGTAGGACCGCCACATGAGTCTAGCCTGAGCTACATAGTAAGCTACGTAATAAGACCCTTTCTGAGAAAAGGGTAGGGAAGAGACGTACTAAGTTTCTGTAGTAGAAACGCCCTGCCTGTGGTGGCCTGATGCTCTGCCCAGCTGCCATCCTCCCTAGCTCCTTATTATCAAAGAGGAGACCCTTGCGTTGTGTGCCTTTGCCATCTGTGGACCCAGCCTGGAGTAGTCCTTCAGCAGTAGACAAAAGAAGAAGAGCATTTCCTCAAGAACTAGAGACCCCTGCCACAACCCTCTTTCTCCTTGGCCCCTGTGGTCAGACCAGCAGCAGGTAGGAAGTGGGGTTTCTGAGGTCCTTGTATTTACACAGCCTCTGTGATTCCACCTCCTGGAGTGAGGAACCCTGACTTCTGGGACCATGTGAATAGTCTCAACCTCACTGAGCTGTCTCCCCTCCCCCCAAAGCAAGAGTCCTAGCTGTCGCATATCGGATGTTCTGTAGCTCCACCGATGTAGAGCCACCCTGTATACAACTTGCTGTTTCACAGGATTCGTGCACCCTGAGATGGGAGTCCTTGCTCAGGGAAACTTATCAATGTTTTTGGCACCTGGGGTGTCTTGGCTCTTGATATTGCGTGAGGTAAAAGACCAGGCCACTCTGCATCTCAGATCTTATACACAGGTTGGCTGGTTGGCCGTGTTGGGCTTAGTGCCTTACGTTTTGACGGTCTTGGATGAGGGATTGCTAAATGTGCCAACTGAAGTGGTTCCTCAAAGGCCAGAGCTCCTGGCATCCAGGGCTGTGGTAGCGTCCAGAGACGCTCACTGTTTCCCAGGCCCAGGCCCAGGAGGACAGAGCCGTGGAGGTGCCACCTGGGGGTGTTGTCGCATATGCAGAGACACAGCCCTTTGCCAAGCACCCCTCTGCTGAGCTGACAAGGGACTGTTTGTCCTCCTTTCCTCTGTCACAGCATGCTGGGGACAGGAAAGAACACCTGGTGGCCTAGAGGAACACACAAGTCTTGCTCCTGGGACCTTCCCAATGCCCAGTGTGAGTCTTGGGTTTCCAAGAGCTTTGGACTAGCTGTTTGTCCTTGGACCCACAGGGCCATAGGAGCCATTCCTGAGCTGAGAGGTGCAGGCTGGAGCCTGCCTTGGCTTGAAAGAGAACCTGAGACAGAACCAAGAAGTCTGTCCATCCTGGACAGTGGTGCTTACTACAGCTGGTGCCTCAGATACACACAGTCCGTTCAGTGGCACCCACAGCGCCCGTGCCCATCCGGTGCTTGAGTATTGTGCTTGCACTCCAGGAAGTCTCCTTGTAGCAGCCCCAGACACACGAAACACGGGCTTCTAGAGGAGGAAGGCCTAGGCTGGTGGGAGCCACAGGGCTTCGTTCTTTCAGTCCGGGAATGATGGCTTAGCTTGCAGTGAGACCTTGGGTAAATCTCGTCTGTCTGGCATCAGTGAAGGAAATGAACGGCATGACCTCTGTGAATCCAGCTCATGTGATGGTCTTGGCTGGGACTCAATTCCTGTTTCTAAGCTTCATACTCCCCACACGCAGGAGAGGTCACATGGCTGCCTGTGGCCACGACCTGCCATTTACTGAGTATGGGAGACGGAGAGGTGAACAGGAATGTTTGGAACCCTGGTAGAAAGCTAATGCTGTCTCACCCCCCCCCCCCCGCCCATATCCTGGGGCATGGATGTCGATGGAGTTCCTCCTGTGTGCTGGGCCAAGGGATATAGAGGGGGCCAGCCAGAGGGACCCTGATCTTAAACAACGTTTGGTCAATAAATAGGGTCATTCCAGGCTGATTTGTGAAGAAAAGAAAACAGTGAAATGGATTAGAGAGGAAGGGCTGGGAGGCTTAGCTGGAGATTTGATTGATTGATTGATTGATTGGAGTGGGGTGGGGTGGGGTTTGAGGCAGGGTTTCTCTGTGTAGCCCTGGCAGTCCTAGGACTCCCAATGTAGACCAGGCTGGCCTCGAACTCACAGAGACCCACCTGCTTTTGTCTCCCGAGTGCTGGGGATTAAAGGCATGTGCCACCACAGCCCAGCTAGAGAACTTAAATGACAGACTAGCTCTTCATGGATTTAGCCATGAAAGGTCTGAGGACAGTGCCGTCCAGACAAAGGAGCCCGCAGTGCAAAAGCTCTAGGGTAGATGTGTTCAGAAGCCATGCAGAGTGGAGGGGGAAACTTGAAGGCCTAGGGACTTGTCAGCATCAAGAAGGAAGCCTCTAGAGCCTTTCTTAGTAATGTTGCTGTGTCTTGAGCATGACCTGGGTGCTGGGTGTCAGCCTTTGAGCCCATGGTGATCTTCCAGACACTTGACATTCCAACAGCAGCCAGCATGGAAGGATCCTGGAGAGCCTGCTGCCTCAGGCAACTGAGGCCAGCTTCTGCGACTTTGGCCCTGACCATCTTCAGACTGGGCTGCTGCCCTGCTGACTCTAGCATGGCCCTGGGCATGGGGCATGAAATACTTGATTTTCTTGTGAGGTGAAATCCTCAGGCTGGGCCTGGGTAGGGAAGGCCTTGGCAGAGCCCCAGGGCCAGGGGAGATGTGAAGGCCAGAAGCAGCCTGGTTTTGAGTTTTGTCTGCCTCTCCTCAAAGTTCAGCCATGCCCAGAGCCTAAGAGTGTGGTCTCCACAGTATAGGCTGAGACCCCCCCCTGGATGGAGCGCTGGAAAGGGCAGGTTGCTGTGGGCCTAAGAAGCTAACCTGGCTTCAATAAAAGCCTCATTCAGAGCTGCTAAACCCCTTCCATATGTGGGCCTTGGGAACTTCAAAGTTCTCGAGAGGGGGAGGGGAGGCAAGGAAAAGCAAAGGGGCCTCATCTGAGTGTTTTAGAGTACGGAGTCAGCCTAGCCTGTCTGTGGCTGGCTTGGGAGGAGGTGGGCAAACTGGCCATAGGGCACCTTCAGGGCAGCCTGGCCGGCCCTGCTGTGCCTATTTCATTCAGGGGGAGGCGGCTAGAAAGTTAGAGCTGGCTGTACTTTACAGTGAGGCCGCCGGGCCACTGGGAAGGTGAGGTGACAGTTTCTGGAGCCTGGCCCTGGTCTTTTCTGACCCAGTTGCTGAGCTGGAAGGCAGGATGGAGGCCCGTTCCTCTGCCCGTCCCTGAGCTCAGCAGCCACGTTGACAGAATCTTAAGTGCCCTGCTGCAGGAAGGCGAGGCCGCCTCTTGGCAGAGCCCTTTCCCCACTGCCTGCCCTGCTGCGCCTCTTCACGCCTGTGGTATGTCCCAATGACAGGCTGGCTTAGTTTCCCAGGGGATCCAGCCCTAAGCTGGTGTCTACTTGGGATGACAAGGAAAAGTTAGCCCAGGACCGCCACTGTGTCTCATAGTATCAGAGTCATAGGACTTGTACCCACAGCAAACGTGGTTCCTACCTGGCTGGGTCAAGGATCCTCAGAAACATCCAGATACCTTTAGTTTGGTACCCATCCGCAGCTGTTTTTATTAAGGCCCTTGAGTCATGTGATGCTCCTACACTGCCTTTCAGCACAGCAGCTTTAGCACGCTGGATTTAACTGCCCTTGTTAAAGAACATTTCACTTTCATAACTCTCTAAAGCCTGCTGTAGACTCTGTGTGTGTGTGTGTGTGTGTGTGTGTGTGTGTGTGTGTGTTCCCTTCCAGAAAAGGACAAGGATGGGTCTCAGTCTCAGCAGGCCAAAGGCAGAGTAGACTAGAAATGATAGGACTGTAGGAACAGCCCCAGGGGACAGGAGGTCAGGGGCTTGTGCAGAAGGCTGAGCCCCTCAGCCTCTGGTCTCCAGTGCTGTGGCAATGATAGAGGGGGGTGCTCTAAGAAAGGAGGGGTTTCACTTTCAGAGGTGTGGGCCTGGAGCCCCACTATGAGCATTGTCACCAGGGGTCTGTGTCATCCCCTGAGCCACTGGGTTGCGTCCCAGGGCACTGCTCACTGACGACGGCTCTTCCCTCTTCCACTTTGCACTGAGACCAGAGGTGGCTGGTTGTGACTTCTTCCTGTGTGTCCCCAGCTGCTCATAGGCAGGCCTCTTACTGAAGATTAAACTGCCCGGGGGGTGGGGGGGTTGGGGGGGCAGGGCAGGCATGTTAGATGCTGAAGCAACAGCAGCATCATTCCCTTCAGTGGAAGGGCTAACTGTGTGGTAGAGGACACGGGACATGGTGGAATGTGGCCCAGCAGTCAGGAGGATTCAGGCTTGAAGATGGTTTGGTCCACTGATAGAGAACAGGAAAAGACTCCAGCGACAAGAGTAGCGCAGGCTTGCTTTGTGCCTCCTAAATGCCAGGCACAGGGAAGTGGCCCAGAAGTGATGGAGTTACCTGTCTGGGCTCCTCAAAGCTGAGCCTGGGGGAGGAAGGACTTCTACACCCGACAGTGTTCCAAAACTCAAACTGCGTGTCCTTGGAGCCTCACCCTTAGAAGACCATGCGAGTGCTTCCGGTCCTAAATATGGAGTCGCTTTGGTCTAAAAAGAGTGACAGCTGACTGGGATTCTAGCAGAGCCTCTGCAGTGCGTGGCTTACGGCCTGGCGCACTCTTGGACAGTACTCTGAAGGCCTCCACTTCTCCTAGGGAGAGGGCAGAACCTGTGGCTACAGTGGGACTGTGGACTGTTGCCTTGCTGTGTCTGTGTATGGCCACTGCTTAATATCTTCCTTTAAGGCGCTTTCGCTTTCAGGCCTGATTCTGTTACCTGAGCCCCACCCTAGGGGGTGGAGCCTCACTGAAGGGATGCTCCCGTGGGTCTATCCGTCGACCTTTCTCCTTCATATGGTCTGACACCTTTCACTCAGTGTCTGCTCCTGGGATGCGGGGATGGCACCTGTCTCTGGGACTCACCGATTGTCCCCTCTGACTGATATCCCAGGGGCTGGCTCCTCCACCCTGAGCACTAATCTAATCAGGAAATAGCAGAGTCCACAGTTCCCAGGGGTTATAAATAGTCACAGCAACTTAGGCAGCATCGTTTCTCTGGAAAATGTGCCATGTCCCTCTTGGCTCCCCACCCTCCCTTCTCTGTATTTAAATGACATCCTGAAATAGACTTGGTTTCCCAAGGCTGCCGGCCTCCTGGGAAACTGGGTATTGTTGTCAGGGCACTGAGAAACTGGGAAGGCCTTTTCAAGTGGGTACTACGGGGCACCTGTGGCAGGAACCAAGGATGTGGCCGTGGTAGAAACTCACAGAAAACAAGAAGGGCACTTGACCCACAACTGTCCTGAGGAAGGCCGGAGTGTGCGAACACAGCAGATGGCACCCAGCAGTCGGCAGACAGGCTGGAACGTGGAGAGGAGCAAGAACCTTCTTAGTCCTATGTTTCTCCTCTAGGGCTTTCTGGAAGAAGCAGCTAGAACAAGACCTTAGCATCAGCGATGGCTTTACCTATTTGGAAAGCTCCCAGGAAAACAGACTTCATGTGTGAGAAACAGAGGAAACAGGAAGTTTGTGCTGGAAACATCTAGAAGCCTGGTGTCTCTTTTCTGAGTGAATCATGGTGCCAGCAGCTGCCTCTCCAGAGTGCAGGTGCCAGGTTAGGCATGTTGCATAGTGTCCTGCAGAGTTAGCCAAGAGAATAAATCGGGGAGACGTGACTGCAGCTGGTGCACATTGCCTAGGCCTGGGACACCGCGCAGGTTCCCCACTGTCAGAATGGGACAGCTCTGAAGGCTTAAGCCACAAAGGGTTTGTCAACGTGTCAGGCTTACACAGAACGTTCAATTCAGGCAGCCTTGTGAAGGACGCTCGTCAGTGACCCACCCAAACTCACGAGGTAGAACGGGAGACCCAGGCCAGCCTGACGACTCATCCCTGCCGTTTCCAAACTCCAGGAGCCAGGGACCGTTGGCCCTGTCAAGAGGAGGTACCAGGCCATAGGGTACTCAGACAGGAAAGGGATGTAAGGTGACTCTGGCTAGGTTTCAGGACCATAAAACAGCCTCTGGCTTCTGCCGGTACCTAGAAAGTTGTACTTTCAAAAGGATTGGTCATAAGCCAGGCATAATTATGCGCATCTGAAACCCCAGCAGACACGGAGGCAGGAGGATTGAGGGTTCCTGGGCAGCCAGGGTGACATAGCAAGACCCTGTCTCAAGAATCTACAAAGCAAGGGATGTGTGCCTGAGTCCACATCAGTTCCCTCAACTGTGTGGGCCATCTGTGTGGGCTCCTTGGAGGGGGACAGGGGGATAGAACCAGGGCAGACGGAGGCCCTGTCTATAAAGACCCAGCAGTCTTAGAGATGAAGTAAGAGGAACTGTGAAAAGGCAGGCTGTGCTGCAGGCCCAGGATTTGGGGACAAAAGTCGAGAGAAAAGGGAGGTTGAGGAAAGTAAAGCCAAAGTTGGGGCTTCTTTTGTTTCCCAATAGCATCCTTGGCCGTGAGCCTTCCGTATGAAGGGGCCCGGGCCGCAGCATGCTGATGGCTGTCGTTGTTGGAGGCCGTCCTGTGTGCAGGGTCTCTGCCTAAGAAATATGTGTGTGTGCGCTTGGTTCTCTCCATACTACAGTCTCTGTCTGTTCTCAATGCCATTCCTCCGCTGGGCAAGGAGCTGACTGTTGAACATCGGGGCCTGACCCTCTGTGGCCACAATGCAGGCCCAGAGCAAGCCAGGTGGTCATCAGACCCTATCAGGGTGACAGACTGGGGAAGGACTTGGGCTTTTTTTCATGGGGACAGTAGCCTGGTAGGGGCACATGTGCCCGTGAAGTGCAAACGCTTGCTGAGGACCTGAGGGAGAGGGGCACCTTCTATGAGGCACTGTGCTGGCTCCTGACGCCACATTGTCAGATGGGCCTTGTCACCTCAAAACATGAGCTCATTCTTGTGTTCTTAAGTGGATGATGGTGGGTGTTGAATCTCTATGGTAATTAGATTCCACTGCATGCACTTAAAGGATGATGTCACCGTTTTTAAGATGTCAATATTTACATTATTCTGGAAGTGATCTTCTTTACAGCTCCTTAAACTTGCTATAGAAATGTTGAGATGTTGACTTTAAAATGTGCTGGGGTCGGAGGAGGCTAGCTGGGGAGACAGCACGGCGGTGGGTCGGTGACATGGGTGTCGCGTGGTTTGAGTGTCTCATTCTTCCGTCTAATGGGTGCCAAGGGCTGGAGGTTCTCAAGGAAATCGGGAAGCCCTGGTGTTCCCCCACTTTTCCTTGCTCATCTAAGTGCTTGCTGTACATCGTGCTCACTTGTGGACAGTTGTTGCACCTGTGAGATGAGGGTTCAGGACCCATCTGACCATGTGGTGCTCAGGAGCCAGCACAGTATGATGGCCCCTCCTCTTCAGGGAAGGCTGGGGAGGGCTCCGATGGGCCGAAGCCACCTCAGCAGGTTCATCTCGAGATAAGCATCTAAGCTTCTGCCTTTCTGGCCCCTCTGACCTGTCGTCTCCTTCCCTCACGTTCCCCCTCTCTGTCTCTGCAGCTGGATCCGCAGACTGTAGAAACCAAGAGCTGGCATACGGATGTGATTGAAATGAACGGGGTAAGGACATGGGAAGCGTGTGGGTGGGCGTCTCTCCTGCCACACTCTCCACGCCTCCCTCAGACCAGTGTTCTCTCCTTGGCCACACCCTTCCTCATCCCCCAGCTGCAGGTGTGCGTGATGCCCTGCAAGGCTTGGGGTATCCCTGTTTGCAGTCTTGGGGAGAGAGACCCTATGTTTGGTGACACTCATGCCCTGGGGGATTTGTCTCTCTTCCACCCCCTGACCAGATCAAAGTGGAATTCTCCATGAAATTTACCAGCCGTGACATGAGTTTGAAGAGGACTCCGTCTAAAAAGCAGACAGGCGTCTTTGGAGTGAAGATCAGCGTGGTGACCAAGTAGGTTGCTGCCTTGGAGACCGAACTGCTTCAGTACCTGGGTGCCAGCCACCTCCCACCTCCCAGCCCCCTGCCCATGCTAGCAGCGTAATCAGTCAGCCCCCACAGGCGGCCAGTCTCGAGGCCAGAAATGACTCCTGGGACACTTTAGAAATAAGTAGGCCAACGTAGAAATGGTGGACAGTCCCAGGGGGCAGTCTGTTTCCTACAATAAACAAGAAGTGACAGTGACTGTGGGTCCACATTTGGGCTTTGGCAGCAGTAAGCTGGAGTCAGAGGGTGGCTGGCTGGGAAAGGGCCACACCCCTAAGGCCACTCTGCCCCTCTGGGCTCTTTGTTCCCAGGTCCCGACCTACCCTGGCCATGTGGATTAGCTCCTTAGCCTCCCCGTGAGCATATCTGTTGTTTTCCCTTTCTCCTTGAGCATTTTTTCTACGTTGCTAGGGCTTGGACCCAGGCTCTCATACTTGCCACTGAGCTACCCTACCCCCCGCCAGGCGTGTTGAATCCACTGGGATGTTCTTGCCCCACCCTTTGAGCCGCCTTCCACCCATGCTCATTGCTGTACCTCAGCAAGCCCCAGGCCTTCCTTGGCCTTGCCTCCTGACACCCCCCCCCCAAGGGGCTAAGGCTGCACAAGGCTGAGGTGTGCCGTGGAGGGCACAGCCAGTATGAGACGTTCCCTCCATCTCCTGTGCACCTGTGTCCTGCAGGCGGGAGCGCTCCAAGGTGCCCTACATCGTACGGCAGTGCATAGAGGAGGTGGAGAAGAGAGGCATTGAGGAGGTTGGCATCTACAGGATATCGGGTGTGGCCACGGACATCCAGGCACTGAAGGCTGTCTTTGATGCCAGTGAGTAGCGAGGCCCAGTGGGCATGGGTGGTATCCAAGCAGCTGGTGGAGAGCAGAGAGGCCTCAGCCCGTGCCCTGTAGTTTGCTGTGGCATGAAGGAGGCTGTTTCCGAGTCCCCTGACAAGTTACACGGTCTGCATCTTGTCACTTAGTCTCCCTCACTCGGCTTCTTGACCATGGCCACAATTAGGATGACATTCGGAGAGGTCAGGTCACCCACCCTGGGTTTCTCAGCTTTTCTAGAGTGTTGTACCGGAACTTAAATAAGACACTTCTGATTCCAGAGCATATATTGTTGGCGCGGGCTCCTCCCTGCTGTCTCTAGGCCCTGATTCCATGTATCAGGTCCCCTCTGTAGTGGGGCCTGGCCCTCAGTTTCTTCTTTTCCATCCTGCTGGGTGCTAAGGAAGTACTCAGGATGCCTGAACTAGGCAGGCAGCGATGAGTACAGGTAGGGCAAGGATAGGAGAGGGGCCGAGAACATGCTGCTGTATGGCTCCCTGGAACATGCGATTACATGTGTGCTGTGTGCTGTGCGTGTAGCTCTGGTACACTGAGTGACAAGTCAGGTCCCTCCTCTCTTCTGAGAAGTCACGGCAGATAGACCGCAGCCTGTCCCCTGCTGCCCTTCCCTACAGATAACAGCTGAGTTGACATACGGTAGACCTGGTGGGTACCATCCGTGTTCTGCCTTCTTAGGGGGAGGCCAAAGGCTGCAGCACGGTGGGTGGTGGTCGGAGGGGCACATCTGAGGGACCGAAATAGTACTGAGGGCTGCCACAGAGGAGACGATGCCTCAGAGGTCAGTGTGGCCTCTGATCCTGGCCCCTCCTGAACAGATAACAAGGACATCCTACTGATGCTGAGCGACATGGACATCAACGCCATCGCTGGTACCCTCAAGCTCTACTTTCGGGAACTGCCTGAGCCCCTCCTCACAGACCGACTTTACCCAGCCTTCATGGAGGGCATCGGTGAGGCTTCTGGGGCCCTACGGGTTGGTTGGGCTAAGTCTCTTAGACGGATAAAATGAAACGCAGGAGGAGATGCCCCAGGCATTCCAGTCACCGGCTTATCCAGTGCAGTCTGTCCTTGGGGCTGAAGGGCTTGAGCCTGAGGTGCTGCCTGCTGAGGCTGCGCCCTTTCTCACCTGTACCTCTGCCCGTGTGTTCCCATTGCACACTGGTCTGCTTCCTGGAAACTCAGGCCGGTAGGGGAGAAGGGCCTGAGCTGTCAGCTCCCAGGGCTAGAGAGGAAGCTGGGTTAAGCTACAGTATTCCGGGGGCAGCTGTCCTGATCCCATGGAATGGCTCTCCTCACTGCCCACGCACTGGCCAGTGGAGTTCTTGTGGCCACCTATACGGTCCACTTCCAGACCGTGGCACAACGCTGCCGTCTTCTTCAGACCCCATGGAGAATGTGAAACGTGGGGAAGCTGTTCAGCCTAGGCACCAGCACGGGAGGTGTTTGGCTAGTACTAATGTGTAACTAAGGGGCACGGGGGGTGGGGGGGGGGTGGAGGGGGGTGATGGCCAGCGCAGAGGGGAGGGAGGAGGCTGCGCCCCAGCCTACCTTCTAGCCATGTTACCAGCCGTAGTGGTGCATGCCGGGGGAAACCCACTGCTGACAGCCCACGCACAGCCCAGGCCCGCACTCAGCCGCCCTCCAGCCAGGTGGTACCCTAGCCCTTTCTCCTCCTGCAGCCCTGTCAGACCCTGCTGCCAAGGAGAACTGCATGATGCACCTACTCCGCTCCCTGCCCGACCCCAACCTCATCACCTTCCTTTTCCTGCTGGAACACTTGAAAAGGTAAGGAGGGGAAAGAGGCAGCGCCCAGCTCAGAGCAGCCACTTGCCCCACCGGACCCATCGGCTCCCTGCCGCCTCCTGGGTACTGGCCTGTGTTAGGCCACCCACAGCAGCCTGAGTGGTGGTCTTTCCACCTCCTGAGCTCACGTTCTGTTGTTAGGAAACTGTGGCTAGCTCCTAATGGCAGCCTAAAATAACTGGCACGTGCCTATAGTCAGGGTGCTGAAGCAGGAGGATTGCTTAAATAGTCCCTTGGGTGGGTTTTAATCTGTGGGTCCCAAATGCAGCCATTTAGTCAGCAGGGTTTTTTGTTTTGTTTTGTTTGTTGGTTTTTTCAAGACAGGGTTTCTCTGTGTAGCATTAGCTGTCCTGGACTTGCTTTGTAGACCAGGCTGGCCTCGAACTCACAGAGATCCACCTGCCTTTGCCTCCCAAGTGCTGGGATTACAGGCGTGCGCCACCACACCCAGCTTTAGTCAGTAGTTTTTATTTTGTATATTTATATATTCTGTGCCTGTGTGTCTGTATGTGTGCCTTGCGTGTGGAGGTCAGAGGACAACTTTTAGAAGTCGATTGTATTATGTGGATTCTGGGGCCTGGACTCGGGTCTTCAGAATTGGCGGCCAGGACCTTTAACCACTGAGCCATCCCACCAGCCCAGTGTTGCACCTCCCCCATCCTCCAGAGTTGAGGACTGAATTGAACTCAGGGCCTCACGCGCTTTGTTAGGCAAGTGCTCTACCACTGAGCTAAATCCCCAACCCCTCAATGTCGCAGTTTTTAAAAAAGTGAAATGGAAAGAGCAGCAAAAGTGTGTACTGCAAGCAAAGGTATTGTTTTGTTCCCTTCCCTGTAGATGTGTGTCCTGGATTACGTCATCAGTTGCGTTTATTACGGGTCAGTTTAGAATTTGAAATCTACTGGTCTTGGCCTGGCCCATACGTTATAGAACAGGGGAAACAGACCCTAAGCCCAACAGAGACTTGCTTGGCTTAGCAGTGAAATTGTACTTAAAACCCACATCTTCCAAGTCCTAGACTAAGACCCCTTACCTTCTCTCACCCCTGCCATGGTCGCGGCAAACCAGAGCTGTTCCAGCTGACATCATTTTGTCACTACTGGATTTAGTACCAGCGTGTCCTCAGTACTCACAGCCCAGGACTAATCGCAGACACCAATTGAAAGGAGGTCACTTGGTGTTCCTTAAATCCACTTGCTACTTTGGACCAGTGTCTCTGAGCTCATCCCCTCATCTGGGCGCTGGCTGTGGCTCAGCCAGGCCAGGCTCTGGAGGGCCAGTGGGGACCCAGACACAGCTGGAGCTAGAGCCTTGTTTTTCTCATCATGAGACAATGTCCCTCCCTCTGGTTTGGCTGGGACCAGAGTCCCAACCAGTTCCCAACTAGTTTGGTGAACATTGTGGGAGGACATGCTGAGGAGGAATGGAAAGGGAAAATGTTTTCCATCCTGGGAACTGGGCCTGCATAAGGGTTGGGGTGGGGAGGGGGAAGAGAGAACTGGGCCCACATCTGAGTTCGTGTATGTGTGTGTGTGTGTGAGTGAGAGAGAGAGAGAGAGAGAGAGAGAGAGAGAGAGAGAGAGAGAGAGAGAGAGAAAGAGAGAGAGAGAGAGAAGGGGGGAGGAGTGTGTGTGAGAGAGAGAAAGAACTGGGCCCACATCTGGGTGTATGTGTGTCTCTGTGTGTGTGTGTGTGTGTGTGTGTAGGGCTCGCCAGCTGCACAGCTGCCTGCTGGCACTGCAGTGTTTGCCTGTTTCCAAAGCAGTCGGCAGGCACATTTGTGACTCTGCCCAGAGGATGGCAGTCACATTGGCGAGGAGGCTGAGAGGCCTTGTCCAGGGTTTGTGCACATCTAAGCCCCAGCAACATCTGTTAGTATGGAGTCGGGGGAGGTCCAGAATTTCTTGGTGTGTTTGGTGATGCTGAGCCTCCCTGGACAGTAGCCGCAGATGGCAGCTCCCACTGACACTCAGGGGGCGTGTCAACAGAGTACCTGGTCTGTTACACGAGAGAAGCAGGGAAAATCTGGAAAGAGCCAGGGAAGGCCAGGAGGCTGGCCTTTCAGAGAGGAAATGAGGAATTCAGCCCCCAGATTTGCTCCTGCTACAACACAGCCTGCATAACTGTGGCCTCAGCTAGCAGCTGTCTCTGGGCAGAGGGCCTCCCTGCCCTGCCCTATCCACTGTGTACTCCTCATAACTGTATTACTGTTGAATTCCGGATTAAAAAAAAAAGCAAAATAGTAAGCATGACTCTTGGAGAGACTGCTCAGGGTTCAGATCAAGTCCAGCACCTATGAGCTGTGTGACTGTGGGTAAGTCACTTAACCTCTCTGTTCCTCACCTCAGCGGGGAGAAGGGTAATGACACTTGCCTCAAAATGACTGGCTGTGTACAGTCTTACAGTAGTATTCTCCATCTTACTGTAATGTTTTTATCTAAGTCAAGGGTGATGCCATGGAGAGTTGCTAGCCCTTCTGGCTTGGCAGTTTTCCATCAGCTTGGCAGATAGCCTGGGAGCTAGGGGTATGTTATGGCAGTATCCTGGGTTGCAGCCGGGACCTCACCCCCTTAGCTGGAAGGGAGGCTAGGTGAGTGCCCCTTTGATGTCCCTGGGGGAGCTTCTACAAGTGCCTTCAACTTCCATCATCCCAGAGCTCCAAGGGCTGCTGAGCGGTGACTCTGGTCTTTCTTCTTCTTCTCAGGGTTGCCGAGAAGGAGCCCATCAACAAGATGTCGCTTCACAACCTGGCCACCGTGTTTGGCCCCACGTTACTGAGACCCTCAGAAGTGGAGAGCAAAGCACATCTCACGTCGGCTGCAGACATCTGGTCCCATGATGTCATGGCCCAGGTACTGAGTAGGCCCCAGGCCCCCGCCTAGACAGCTGAGTCAGTGGTGTATAGGACAGCCAAGAACAGGGCCGCAGAGCATCCTCCCTACTCAGGGCAAGGCAAACAAGGGTGCCATCTGCTTTCCTGAGAGTGCTTCAGTCTCAGACAGAAAATTTGGGGCTGGTGACTGACCGTAGGGTCAAGCGTCTTACCTTCAATGGCCAGGGCAGGCCCCATTGACCCTTGGCCCTGCAGCGCCCTCTAGGGCTCCAAGTGAGCAAAGAAACCTGGCCGTCCAATAAAGGAGAAGCTGCCAGAGTGAGGCCGGGGAGTGATGGGGAGTGCCATGGGTGCCGCAGCCCTGCGAGGCAAGGGCCCCAATCCGTCTTCCTGTCTCCCACAGGTTCAGGTCCTACTCTACTACCTGCAGCACCCCCCCATATCCTTCGCAGAACTGAAGCGGAATACACTGTACTTCTCCACAGACGTGTAGCCTGGGGTGGGCAGCTGTGGGGGTGGCCAGAGCCAGCTCTGCAGCCAGGGCCCAAACACAGACTTGAAAGACTGCAACAGAGACCTGCCGCCCCACCCCCCACCCCCCAGCCCAGCACTCCAGAGTCCAAGGGAAGCCACCCTCCAAGAACTGGACCGTGTGCATCTTTTGTGCCACCGTGTACAAAGCCAGCTGACCAGCCCCCAGCCACCTCATCACACCCCAGCGCCTGCCCTCCATACCTCTGAGTGTGTCTGATGCTCTATGCTGTCCAGGAATTGTTTCATGTCTATTTGTCATGCAGAAAAGGTAGTGGCCGAGCCAGTGTGGGCACAGTCAAGCCTGCTTTGTTCTTTCATTTTTTTCCCCCCAACACTTCTTTTCTGCCTGAGTCCAGTCCTAGACTTTTTTAATTTTTGCGCTGTGTAATTGCTGCCAGCTTCTCTCCTGGCCCTGCTCCCAGATTGCAGCCCTCCCTGCAGCGTCTCTGCCCTGTCCATCTTCCCAGCCTGCTGCGTGCATGTGCAGCACGGGGCTTTGCTCCATCACTGGAAAGTTCTGCAGAGGCCCTGGGCAGTGGTGGTGTCCGACGTGCTGCGTGCCGCCCTTGGCCTCCTTGCTCTCCACCTGTGGAAGCACACTCGCTTTCCTTGCTGTCTGTGCAAATGTTGAACACGGAGACGGACACACACTAACACTCGGCACAGAGCTGGAGAGCCGACTTCTGGAATGTCAAGTTTGAGAATTGCCATGTTTGGGGTTTGTCTGTTCTGTCTCCTGCCTACCAGTGCGGCATCCTCAACTGTTTTCTTCTATTGCTGAAATCTCTGTTCCTTTCCCCCTGGTGTTATGTATTTTCTTTGAGTGTAGTGACCCACAAGTGTCCTGCCATCAATAGAGGTTGGGAACGCACCTGAAGGGTGTGGTTGGCGCCCAGGCTGTGAAGGAACAAGATGGGTGAAGCAGCCCGCAGTGGCAAACCAAGGGAAGCCAGTCTTCGCAGTAAAGACCTGCTGGGGCTATCCTAGCGCAGTACAGCCTCCTGCAGGGCAGCTTCCGTGGCTGAGTCAGGTGTCCAGATGAACACAGGCTCTGTCCTGGAACCTGGAACCTCACATACCTCGTGGTACTTTCGCCTTAGATTTTACACTCTCAACAGCCAAGCACTGCCACGGGGCAGCCACATTGCCACGCATGCCTCAGGGCCTAGGAAGAGCAGACACAACCCAGCTGGAACAGTCCTGCCATGGATTCGTAAGTTCAAGCCTGTGGGTAACCCCAAGTGTATGAGAAGTTGGGGGACAGGTTGCCTCTTTTGTGGGTCCTGCTGGGGCTCCAGAGTACTGGTTCAGCAGGTATCATTCCCAACTCTTTGACCTATCGCCTGGTACTAAAAAGGAGGTTTGCTCCCAAAGCACCATTTCTAGTCTGAGCAGCAGCAACCAGCCTGTGGCAATGAGGGAAAGCCTGTCGTAGGGGCTTGAGCTACCGCACAGCTTCCTGTCTCTTCTATGTGGCAGTTGACTCTTGGCCCGCAGGATTAGGGAGGCCAGCTGTCATTGTGTGCGCTCAGGGCTAAGTCTAAGGAAGGGTTTGCTGGCCCCCAAGCTGTTGTTTGGTGAGAGGCAGGGCTCTTTCCCTGTTCGTACCTGTTGCCTTTGACAGAACGGTACAGTTTGTGCACGCAGGAGGAAGGAATGCCAACTTCCCAGCTGCCTGTTAGCAGTTTAACAAGGAGCCTTGCTGTCTCAAACAGGTGAACAAGAGTGCCCGGAGTGTAAAGATCGCATCATTCAGCCACCAATGGGCACCCAGGTGCTGGTGTGTGGCATTCTTGCTTCCAGAGGATTGATGGTAACGAATTCAGCTGCCTGCAGCTCAAAACAGTGCCTCCTGTCCCTTCAGGACAAGGGACGCTGGCATCTCGGCAGCAGCTCCCGCAGCCCCAGTTTGCTTAGGCTGGAAAGCTGGAGGGGCTGAGAATTATCAAAGGTTCCTATTACTTATAAGTTCCACCCCAAGTGGAGGGCATCAGGTGCCAGACCTGAACTGAGGTGCATCAAGGAAGTATCTGGTGGTCCTCTTGAGAAGGGGCCGTGTGGCCCAGAGCCCCTCGTTGCTGGCAGGCCACCAAGAGACAGGGCCTGGGAACCCAGGTGTGCCTGTACTTGCTTGGGCAACAACTTGAGGGCTGCCAGCTTTTGCTGACGAGGTATGATGGGACCCCCCAATAAGTTGGTATGGATATATTTTTTTTTTTGTCTCTTATGTTTAAACTTATGTAGATTATTATAAATTGATGTAAACCACGTGAGAGGGAAATGTTAATAAAAAAAAATTGCAAAGCCTCAACATTTGCACAAAACTCAGCCCCGTGGTGTGGATGTTTGTGTTCTCAGTGGTCCAGGGAAGACCACTAATCTAAATATTTAAATCCTTCCAGCTGCACCCAGATGTGTTTCCAGGAACCTGTTTATCTGTCTATCTTGAACCTTCCTTTTGATTTTTGGGGACTGTGGCAGTTGGAGAAAGCCCTGTTCTCACTCTGTAAACATTTCTAAGTCATTGCTGCTGCGGTTCCCTTCACGGGATACTCACTGCGGACCTGGTCATCCCTGTGCCTGGGAAAGATGCCAGAGGGGGCCCATCACCTTCCACTACCTTGTCTGTATTGTCCTTGAAATTAGCATGTCTTTGGGCAGCCTTTGGTTAACTGGCTTTTGAGAGACCTGCCCCACCCTCCTTTGGGAGAGCCAATAGGGTTTACGTGGGACCTCACCAGCCACTGGACACTGTTTACCCTGGAGATCGTGAACAGATGTGTCTGCGAGTTGCTGTTTGGTTTATGAGCTCATACTGACCCGCAGCCATCTAAGACAGGAAGCTATTCATCTCCTCTTGATTGAGTTGTCCACGTGCGATGGCACCATTTCTTGTATTGGGGCTCACGTGGAACACTAGCTGGTCAGAGACCTGGGGCACCTGAGCACTTTGACAAGTACCAGGTAGAATCCATCCTTGCACCAAAGTGTTCCTAAGATGACGAATTCACGGACAGTAGAGAAAACACTCTGAGAGTTGTTTTCAGAAGAGCTTTGGGGTGTGCTCCAGCCAGCTTTTCAGTAAGGAAGCCACCTGCTTTTGAAATAGGGCAGGCACCATACAGAATTCACTGGAGGTTGGAAGGCGGGGAGGGGGTGTTCACAAGTCAAGTGCTTGCCTAGCTCGCATGGAGCCTTGGATTCTCTCAATGAGTGAGTGAAAAGGATTCACAAGAGAATATGAGCTCTCTGCGCTAACACTCATTCCAAGGAAACCACAAAAAGGTGTTACTCTGTGCATTTGATACCATCGCTCACATGTAAATACACACCCAGATGACTAATGTTGAAGTTCAGTCTTTGAATTCTGCTTAAAAGGAAAAAAAAAAAAAAGGTAAAAGCCAAAGAAGAGCTTAATGGAGAACCGGGTGGTGGTGGATAGGCCTTCAACCTCAGATCTGGGCCAGCAGCTCCTGTGTGACTGAGCTGGCAGGATGACCACTGCAAGACACTCCTGTATCTTTTTTTTTTTTTTTTTTTTGGTTTTTCAAGATAGGGTTTCTCTGTGTAGCTTTGGCTGTCCTGGACTCACTTTGTAGACCAGGCTGGCCTCGAAATCACAGTGATCCACTGCCTCTGCCTCCCGAGTGCTGGGATTAAAGGCGTGCGCCACCAGCGCCCGGCTGACACTCCTGTATTTTTAAATCGGGCTGGGCCTGCGACCACTAGCTACAAGCATGGCCATCAGCCAGCCCAAGGGGGAGGAGTCTGAGAAGGCGGAGGCGTTGCCAGCGCGGTGGCGTGCATCTGAGAGCGTGGCTGGACTGCTGCTGGGGACAGGCGTAACTGATGGATGATGGTGGTGACAAAGGACAGTTCCCACAAAGTTGGAGACTAGCAGTCCCACAGTTCTTTAGAGGTTTCCTAACCTTTTTTTAAAAAATCATTATAATTTATTCACATTACATCCTTCCCAATCTTTCCATTGGACAGCCACTTTTTGGACCACCTGGCATCTTTAGTAGGAGATGTGAAATCTGAAAAACTAGCTCTTTTTAACAGTATATACACTCTTAGGGGTGGGGTGGGGTGGAATCTATTGCCTGCATGTATGTCTGTGCACCACTCAGGCACCTGGCGCCCTCAGAGGTCAGGAGAGGGCCTTGGGTCCCTGGAACTAGAGCTACAAATGGGGGTGAACCACAGTGTGGGTGCTGGGAACCAAACCTGGGACTTCCAGAAGAGCAGCCAGTGCTATTAGCCGTTCAGCCACCTCACCAGCCCATGTATGTATGTATGTATGTATGTATGTATGTATGTATGTATGTATTTTTAATGAGGAGATAGTAAGATACTAACTGCAATGAAATGACATCACTGTCTGATGGCATAAGTTTACTTTGCCTGCCCTGGTACTCAAGATGAATGCCAGCACACAATCTCAAGGCAGAGGAGCTTCCTGGCTATGGGCAAACATACTGCCATCTCCCTGTTCACAGCTGGAGAGCTGAGTGAGGTCAGGACTGAGCCTGGTTCCAGCCCCTGCCCCCTGATCGGCTTACTGCAAGGAGACAATCTGGCATACCATCTTCCCTGAAAAACCTGGTGGAACTCAGAAGTAGAAAAGTACAGCTGCTCCAATGGCTGGAGGCAGAGACCGGTGAGGTGGGTCCCTCACACCACCAACTGTGGAGGGAAACAACTGCTTCAGCCCTGAAGCAACGCCAAGTGTGTAGAAACTGCTCCAAAGACGAGCTCTGAAGGTGGCTGGCGTCCTCCTTCCTCTCGGGCCATTTCTTTCACCGTAGGTAATAATCGATTGCAGCAGAGAAAGCAGCAAACCCGCCACAACCGATGGCCCCAGCCTTTACACCAGCTGCAAGGCAAACACAAGCAACACCCCACTCTTAACAGGTGCTGGGTTGGACTATGCTTACAACAAGTTTGCACCGCAAGTGCAAAGAAACCAAGTTACGCACATTAAATCGTTCAAACTTTAATGCCTCATTAAGGTTTCAATGGAGCAATATATCCCATCCAAAGCAGCGTGCTTCATCTAACTATGTATATGTTTGCTTAGCTTTTCTCATTCCCAACAGTTACCGACTGCAGTGGTAGGGAACCAGCCCATCACGGTCAGGAACTGGCTAAGGGAAGCAGCCCTTGGGATCAAATGAAAGCATATGGCCTTATCCCCTGAACTGTTTATGGAGTAAATTCCTGGGAAGGTGATCAAAGCCATCCTGGGGGGAGCTGAGCTCACAGCCCCGACGACGGAGCTACACTATGGAAGGCCAAAAGAGAAGCTGCTCTGCCAACCATACATGGCTGTGAGGGGCCAGTGCAGCTTTAATGACAGCAAGTCACTGGCTCTCAGAAGATGAGAGGCTTTTGCTGTGGGTACACATGCTGCTTGCTGCTTCTAGGAGCGTGCAAGTGCTTGACGCCACTGCTCCACACTCAACAGGGACGGAAGGTGGAGGGTGCTTGGTTTCTCACTGATAACCTGACAGTTTTAGAATGTCTGCACTTAGCTTTCTTCCATCCCCATCCCCTACTTATTATTTATCCCCAATTGACTAGTTGATTGAATGATTGGTTTTCACAGCAGGATTTCTCTCTCTCGTCCTGGCTGTCCTAGAACTCGCTCTGTAGACTAGACTGGCCTTGAATACACAGAGATCCTCTTTCCTCTGTGGGAGCTGTGAGGGCTTGGGGAACTGAACTTGCAGGAACAGCACCTGCTCTCAACCACTGGACTGAGCCACCTCTCCAACCAGCCACACTGGGCTTCGGAGACACAGGTCTCTTGCCTCCTGAGTCATGCATGTCCCACTGCGCCCAGTGTGTGCTTAGCTTCCAATTAATAGAAATCTAAGAGTCTTCAACTGCAGAAAGACACAGCTATTAAAATTCAAACAGGGTCTGTAGCTCAGTTTAAGAACTCATGCTTAGTGTTTACAAGGACCTGGGTCTGGTTCCCAGAACTGTAAAGCTGTATAAAATTAAGAAGAAGTGCCCTCTTCTGGCATGCAGACAGAACACTGTATACATAATAAATAAACCTTTAAAAAGAACAAAAAATGTTCATATCCTTGAAATGCCAGGAGACAAATCTCAGCACAGCTTGAAAGTGTGGACAAACAGACTGCTCAGGGCACAGTGACTTAGCTAGGCTTCTGCACTGTCCTACACGCCAACGCCATCTCACACACTTAATATGGAAGCTCTTTTTTTCTGGGAAACACCTGGTTCTGTGGTTAAGTGTGAATGAACTTCCCCACCCCACAGGTCTTTAGACATTTTTAGTTGTCTCGTCTAAAGATGCTACGAGCATCTGGCCAAACAGCCCACAATGCACATGACTCCATTCAGCACACGGGGCTGGAGGGGCAGCTCGGCAGGTAGAGGGACAACTGTTCCTCTTGCAGAGGACCCGGGTTGGCTCCCACCAGTCATGTGGCTCATGGCTGTCTACAGTTCCAGTCCAAGGGACCTGATGCCCTCCTCTGGCACCAGGCACACATGTGGTACACAGACATACATGTAGGCAAAACACCCATACAAAATAAATAGTGTTTTTTAAAAAAGATTTTATGTGGTCCCAAACCTCTCAAGACCAAGGATGAGCAAGCCTAGCACCGATGGAGGTGCCAGCAAGTTTCCAGAGCCCAGTTTTCCCAGAAGCAGCCGGGACTTATTTGTCAGAGGGGAGAATGGATCAAGCATCCTTGGAACACTCATGTTGGGAAATGTCAACATCAGCACGTTGCTCCCTGACCACAGTAGAAAACCACTGAAAGCTGTTTACTAACCTCTGAAACCTATGGCTCCCCCGGTGATGCAGCCGCTGATGACACTGTTCTTCCAGTCCGACCTTCCCCGGTACTGTGGGCGGAAAGAGGCTATTCAGAGCCAGGGAAATGAGCCAAGGGCAGATCCTAAAAAGTGTATGTGCTTATACATGCTTCCAGCAGGTGGCACCAGAGGGCTGAAGTCAAGTCTAGCATTGGGAAATAATCAAAATTTATGTTCGCCAGTATAATTTTTCTTTCTCTTCTTTGTTTCAAACAGGGTTTCTCCATGTAGTCCTGGCTGTCCTGGAACTCACTCTGTAGACCAGGCTTGCCTTGAACTCAGCGATCTGCCTGCCTCTGCCTCCTGAGTGCTGGAATTAAAGGGCGTGTGTCACCATGCCTGCCTTCTTTAGTATAATTTGAAATCATTAACACCATTCCCAGGGTTGGGGATGTGGTCCAGGGGTTGAACACTTGCCTTCTACGCATAAAGCACCAAGTTCAACTCCTACTACCAAATAACTTAAGTAAAAAAAAAAAAAATCACTTATCTACAGAAGATTAAAAAAAAAAAAGCAAAACCCATTTTTACATATTATAAATAAGTAAGACCTTCACATTAGGGGCTGGAGAGGTGGCTCAGAGGTTAAGAGCACTGACTGCTCTTCCAGAGGTCCTGAGTTCAATTCCCAGCAACCACATGGTGGCTCACAGCCATCTATAATGTGATCTGGTGCCCTCTTCTGGTGTCAGGTGTACAATCAGGCAGAACATGTTATGTACAGACAGAACACTGTATACATAATAAATAAACAAATCTTTAAAAAGAAAAGTTTGCCAGGTGTGATGGTACACGCCTTTAATCCCAGCGCTCGGGAGGCAGAGACAGGTGGATCTCTCTGAGTTCTAGACCAGCCTTGTCTATGTAAGTGAGTTCTGGGGCAACCAGGGTTACACTGTAAGACCCTGTCTCAAAAAAGGGGGGCGGAGAGCTGGAAAGATGACTCAGTAGTTAGAAGCACTGGCCCAATTCACAGGATGCACATGACAGCTAACAACTGCCTGTACCTCCAGTCAAGAGAGCAGATTACCAGCCCCCACCCCCATCCCCGCCCGACCCCGGCACCAGGCATGCACATGGAACACATACAAACATGCACACAAAATTTCTTTTAAAGATGATTTTTTTTTAAAAAAAAGTGTGCAATGGCAGCAGACAGAGATTTCTTAGGAAGCAAGAAGCACTTACAGATTCTACCAAGCACTCAGTGCACGAAAACATGGCGCCCACAATGGCAAAGTTTTTGGCGTAGGACATCCCTCTCTGTCCCATGTCTTTCAGGACTTCTCTTGCAGTTGGTGTCCGGTAAGGGTCCTTAGGGTCAAAGCCTACGTTGGTATCAATGCCAGCAGTAAAGATCCCAAATGCACCTCCCAAGACAAACCCTAGAGGCAAGCAGAGAGAAGAGTTCATTTGCACACTCTCAGCATCACCATCGGCCATGTCTGGTGTCGTGTTTCCTCCACAGCACACATCCGAGTCTACGCCCCCCCCCCCACCACGCGAGATTTCTTCCTCTCACTTTCCTGCTCTTCAGCTTTCCGCCTCTGCTTCCCTGTAGACCGGCCACCCTCCAGTTCAGCTACAAGCCTGGGTATCACTCCCTTGGCCATGAGAATATTCCTACGTCACTGGGTCATGCACCAGGTGTTCCAGAAGACGCTTCATTTTTCACAATAACTTGTGAGGCACATGTTACCGGCCTCTCTTTCTGGATTTTTTGTTTGTTTGAGACAGGGTCTCATTATATGATCCTTAGCTGGCCTGGAACTTGCTATTGTAGAACAGGCTAGCTTGAATTCAAGAGATACATCTATCTGCCTTTAATTCCAGCACTCGGGAGGCGGAGCTAGAGGCAGGCAAATCGTTGTGAGTTCGAGGCCAGCCTGGTCCACAAAGCAAGTCTTTGTAGCACAGCCAAGGCTACACAGAAAAACCCGTCTCGAAAAACAAAAGCAGAAAACAAACACACACACACACACAGACAGAGAGAGAGAGAGAGAGAGAGAGAGAGAGAGAGAGAGAGAGATCTGCCTCTGTCTCCTGAACGTGGAACTAAAGGTGAGCAACACCCTGCCAAGTGGTGGTGATGCAAGTTCGAGGTCAACCTGGTCTACAGAGCGAGGCACTCCAGAACAGCCACTGCTAGACAGAGCGACCCTGTCTCCAGTGTGTGTGTGTGTGTGTGTGTGTGTGTGTGTGTATGAGAGAGAGAGAGAGAGAGAGAGAGAGAGAGAGAGAGAGAGAGAGACACTACCACCCAACTGTCCTCTCTAAACCAATGCTCAGAGACGTTAAATAACCGTCTCCAAAGTCACTTAGCTATTAGAGGTGAAACCCTGTGTTACTGAAAACAAATGACTTGTCTGAGCCCTGTACATTTCTTTGTGTATGTGGGTGTAGGCCAGAGGTCAATCCTGGGGTGTCATTCCTCAAGAACCATCCATTTTCTTTGTTGTTGTGCTGTTGCTGTCATTATTATTTTTTTGTTTTGTTTTGTTTTGTTTTTCGAGACAGTTTCTCTGTGTAACAGCCCTGGCTGTCCTCTGCCTCTCCAGTGCTGGGTTTAGAGGCTTGTGCCACCTCACCCAGCCATACCTGGCTTTTAACATGGATGCTGGCTATTGAACTCAGATCTTCACCTTGTGTGGCAAGAGCTTTACCAACTGAACTTTCTCCCCAGCCTTTTTTTTTTTTTTTTGGTTTTTCGAGACAGGGTCTCTCTGTGTAGCCTTGGCTGTCCTGGACTCGCTTTGTAGAGCAGGCTGGCCTCGAACTCACAGAGATCCGCCTGCCTCTGCCTCCCGAGTGCTGGGATTAAAGGTGTGCGCCACCACGCCCGGCCTCCCCAGCCATTTCTGTATGGATGTCTTCTCATCACTTCAAGATCAATGAAACTAGACATCACTCCTCCCCAGATTTTTCCAATCACTTCAGCTCCAAAACACACTCCTCCCTCCCATCGCACCCCTGTAGACCAGGCTGTCCCGGATCTCACAGAGATCAGTCTGCCTCTGCCTCCGGAGTGCTGGGATTAAAGGCCCTCGCCACCACCTTCCAGCAAAAGTCTTCAAATTCCTAACTTCTGCCTTTGAGGACCTTTGCATTTGCAATTCCCTAATGTGTCTGCGGCACCCACTCTTCTGCCAGGGTCCTAGATAGTCTCAATCAGGGCTCTAGTCACTTTCATCCATAGCCCCACTGCCTGGCACGTGACAGCTGGGGAGGGAGGGAGGGAGGGAGGGAAGGAAGGAAGGCAGGCAGGCAGGCAGGCAAACACTTAGCACTCCGCAGTCCCTGACTGCGAATGTTAACGCCAGGGTCAAGAGAGGCATCTCTGGGTTCATTGAGCCAGTCGGGGGTGCAATCAAGGTCGAGACCCACAGGTTCCTCGCCTCCCAGGCACGTGATCTTAGCAAGGAACCCAAAAGCTCTCCCCCCCCAAACCCTCAGCCTCCCCCCAAACCCCACGAGTCTCGCCTCACCTCCCACGCAGGCCAGCACAGCCTTGAAGGCGCAACTTTCCATCGCCCTCTCGATCATCTTTTGCTCCTCGCTCTTGGCGGGACTCGGGATCCCGCCTAGGCTGCCGGGCTCCAGGAGTCGGGGCTGACGCTTGTCGCCCACCAGGTACTGCAAAAGAAGGCTGTACTGCAGCGGAGCTTCGGCGGAACCCATCGCCTCCGAAGCTGAAGCCCCGGCCTTGGGGGCGGCCGCCCCCGCCATGGCTGCACGAGCTCTAGAACCTTTCGCGTCGTACTTCCCACAGCCGATTCCACATACTTCTCTAGGAGTCCAGCCAGCGTAACACAGTCGCAGATTCGCCACACTGAGGAAGTCGACCTGTGAAGTGCATCAGCGTCGAGGAAGTTATTATGTTTCCCCCAAAGCCTCTTGGAAACAGTGAATCAAGTTTGTAAGGCATTGCTACAAGCACTGACAAACAAGATTCAGGGTCTCCCCCCTCAACTAATATGGGCTCCGATGTGGTGCGTGCCGGGATTTGTAGTTCTAACTCGAACAATCTAACTACATTTCCCAGAAAGCTGAGCGCGCTCGCAGGCCTTGGTTGCTTCCTTGGAACAGCGGCTGGGCTCTTACTAGGCTGCAGCTCGCTTAACGTGCAGCAGGGGGCGTGCGTGTCCGCTTTGTTGCCAGGCCAAGCGGCGGTGATCCTGCTACTCAATTAAAACTGCAGGCTGCTTGGTGGTTTTCTGAGCTTTGTAAGTAAATGTTGAAACACGGCATAAATGTGTTCAAGAGATATTTTGTTACATAGTTATTAAGCCTTTGAGGAGGTAAAAGGGGGCCAGCAAATGAGCTGAGCAGTGGTAGAGCATGCCTTCAATACCAGGACTCAGGAGGCAGAGGCCAGCCTGGTCTACAGAGAGAGTACAGGACAGCCAAGGCTACACAAAGAAATCCTGTCTGGGGTGGGGGGTTGGGGTGGGAATCGGGGGCTTTTGTCACGACGACAATTGTGATTTTCATTCGTGTAGAGTAAAAACTATATCGCTACACTACATACACCTGCAGCTCCAGGCTGACAATTTATTTCACCTTCTTAGCTAAGAGAAACACCCACGAAAACAGCGCCGCTTACAGATGCGGGTTTGGTGTCTAAAATCCTCCATATTTTTCTTGCTCCTGTCCCCGCCAGGCTACCAAGCAAGCTAAGTTTGAAGTTTCTAGTGGTTTCTTCGTTCGTGAATCGTTTCACTAAACTTCTCAGATGCATGTGACAGCCACCGCTTTCTCCTTTGATGTTTTGTCAGTATTTAAAAAAAAGAAAAACATTTTATTTGTGTGTGGGTGTGGGCTGGCAGGTGCCCAGGGAGGCCAGGAAAGAGCATCAGATGCCCTGGAGCTGGAGTTAGAGGTTGTAAGCTGGTGGTTGTTTGCCACTAGAAGCACTGGGAACGGAGTTTAGTGGTCTGGAAGAACAGTATGTCCTCTGCACCGCTTAGCATCTCTCCAGCCTGGCTTCTTCAGCTCTGACGGAGCTTTCTCTTCTACTCCTGTGTGGCCTCGCCGTTTGCTCTTGGATTTCTTCGTGAGCTACCCTACTGTCCCTCCCCGTTCCATCCTCTATCGATCAGTGTTTAGTCTCGTCTCCTTCTCCTTCTTCTTCTCCTCCTCCTCCTCCTCGTCCTCCTCCTCTTCCTCCTCCTCCTCTTCTTCTTCTTTGGTTTTTCCGAGACAGGGTTTCTCTGTGTTATCTTTGGCTGTCCTGGACTTGCTTTGTAGACCAGGCTGGCCTCGAACTCACAGCGATCCTCCTGCCTCTGCCTCCCAAGTGCTGGGAGGCACCTCCCACCATGCCTGGCTGTTTAGTCACTTTTAACCGCCCTCCCAACCACTCTCCCCAGTTCCTGCTAAGCTCTTAAGAGTCAAAGTTGGATCTGAGAGAAGTCAAGGCAGGCTGCCAGGACGGCAGGCCTTGGGAAACGAAGAGTGGTCTGAAGAGCTAATCCAGGAGCGACAGTCCTTGTCTATCATGCCTGGTCCATGGGTTCAATCCCCAGCAAGGAAAATAAAATAAAATAAAATGCCAATCCAACAATCCATTAGAAAGCAACAGTAAAATCCCAAAGAAAGGATCAAGGCACCGGGAGCCATCAGATGAGAAAATCCCTATGGACCAGGCTCACAAAGGAGGGGGTCTCTTATGAAACCACCCTGAGCCAAAATTATAGATGGGGAGAGGCCATTCAGATCTGCGGCTCCTTCTCCCATGGCCACTCAAAAGTGGAATACGGTTCATCTGATGGAAAGCGAGCCTCCTCCACATATACTCTAAATGGGAGAAATTATTTCCTGTGCTTATTTCCCTGGGGACAACTAGAGTCTCTATCTGACCATAACATTGTTATGAGCCTAGCAACCGTCAGGTTCTGTCCCCCTCTCCCACGTTGTCTGCTCTGGCCACAAGGACACAGGGTCAGAATCTCCGTAAATCAGAGTGAACCAGGGACAGTTTGAGACGAGTTGGATTTACAGGGAATATGGTGACACCAAGTTGACCACTCTTCCGTCAGAAGACTCAAGATGGTGGTTCGAGTGTCGTGTGCTGAATTAGAAGAAAGCCTGACTATATCTTCCCTGGTCTCCACAAGACCCTGGCTGATCTGTAGTTCTCTTGGGTGCTGTCTGCTGCTGGAGCTGGGAAGGAAAAGAGAGAGCTCCAGTTGGAATGGAATGAAAAAGTCCAAGCCGGCTGGCTGGTGGTTTGTGTCTTTAATCCCAGCAATCAGGAGGCAGAGGCAGGTGGATGTCTGTGTGTCAGCCTGGCCTGCAGCGTGAGTTCCAGGACAGCCAGGGCTACACAGAGAATTATGCCGAGGGAGAGAGGAGAGAGAGAGAGAGAGAGAGAGAGAGACAGACAGACAGACAGACAGACAGACAGAGAGAGAGAGACAGAGACAGAGACAGAGAGACAGAGAGACAGAGAGACAGAGAGACAGAGACAGAGACAGCGCACAAGCTGAGCGCAGAGTTGCATGGAGTATTAGTTGCACATGACCATGGTGACAATGCAAAGTGTCAAAGCCCTATTGCTGGTACAAGGTATGTGTCAACAGATCCTGCTTAGCTGACTGATGTGTTGTAGACAGTGGGTGTTGGACACGTCACTTTATTTTATTTTCAGATTTTATTTATTATAAATTCATTCATGTGTTTTTACCTGAACGTATGTCTGTGCACCAAGTGCATACAGTACCCAGGAGGCCAGAAGACAGCCTAGGATTTCCTGGGACTGGAGTTAGAGATGGTTGTGAGCCACCTTGTGGGGCGTGAGAATTGAACCCAGGAACTTGAAGAATCACAGTGCTCTCGGCTGCTGAGTGGTCTCTCCAGTTCCTGGGCAGATGACTTGTCACGGAAGGGGCATTGGTTAATGTCCTTCAACACCAAAGAATAACCAGGAGGTATGGGTGAACTAAGTTAGGCTTCTCTTGTGCACCCCCATACCCAAGCTTCCTGTTTCCCGTCTGGATGAATCACACTTTTCTGGACTTGCACGCGGGCATACGCGTGCACACACACACACACACACAAACCCCTGTCGTTTGAGTCCATCCTTTGCTTTGATGTTTGTTGCCGTCCTTTCTCAGCCTATTGTCTGCTAACTTGTCTCTTGCCTCCTGCTCCTTGCCGTTCCAGGACCCACTGCGCCGGCCTCACTGTGCCAGGACCCACCACGGCGGCAGTCAGGCCCGCATGGTGTGTCTAGGGAGATGCACGCGCCATGCTTCAGCCCGAGCTCGGCTCTTACTGCGCCGTTCCCACAGTCACCATTGGCTTTCCATATTCTTAGACTCAGAAGTGATAGGTCAGGCTCATTCCTGCTTTTCACTCAGTGTCCCAGCACTGAGGAGGCAGAGGCAGGCAGGTCTCTGAGTTCATGGCCAGCCTGGCTACATGGTGTGTGTGTGTGTGTGTGTGTGTGTGTGTGTGTGTGTACACTGCATGTATAAAGGTGCCCGCAGAGGCCAGAGGAATCCTCTGGGGTTACAAGTGGGTGTGAGTCACCCGATGCGGGTGCTGGGAACTGCACTCTGGTCCTCTAGAAGAGCAGCAGTGCTCTTAAGCACCGAGCCCCAGCCCCTCAGGATCATTCTTGGGGTTGCGTTCATTTGCTTTTGAGACAGAGTCTCGCTGTGTGGCTCTGGCTGGTTTGGAACTAATATTCATCCCTTACAAAATCAGGCACGTTGTGGTTCTTTTTTGGAGGTGGTGTTTCGAGACAGGGTCTCTCTGTGTAGCCTTGGCTGTCCCCGGACTCTCTTTGTAGACCAGGCTGGCCTCAAACTCACAGCGATCCACCTGCCTCTGGCTCCCAAGTTCTGGGATTAAAGGCGTGCGCCACCACGCCCGGCTCCATGTTGAGGTTCTTTAATACAACGTTTAAGACCTATGTAATAATATAATTAGTTACATCCTGGATGGGGCAGCATCTTTAAGTGGGTCACTTATAGCTCATACAGAAGAAAGTGGTGTTTCCACAGGCCAAAGGACGTTGACTAATTATTCACAGGAAGCCAACTGAGTCTCCTTGGGCTTCTTGTAACAAGCACCGGCTGGAATTATGAATTTGGAATCGTTTCCATTGCAAATCCCCTCCTTCCAACGCGCCTTTCAGAGGCAGCTGCACGCCCTGGCTTCCCACCAAGGCGTGCTGCACCAACAATGCTCCAAACTGTATTTATATTTCACGTGCAGTATGTTCGAACTCTCACTTTCCCAGGTGCCAGATGCTGGCTTGGACACACTCCAGTGGAAACTGCTTCCCTGTAAAATAATGAAAGGAAAATGCTGAGCAAATCGCCTCTCCACATTACACTTGCACCTAGTTTACCAACGCTAAGCACTCAATAACGATTTCGCTGTTTCCCCAGTCCCCAATCCTCCAGAGCCCCTTTTCATCTATTTCTGCTCCTGATACTTTGTTCTTTGGGTCACATAAGATGCAAATGCTAATAGTCTTTCCACATTTCATTAGTTGAGACCGGGACTCACTCTGTAGCCCTGGCTGGCCTGGAACTTGCTACATGTACCAGGCTGGCTTCGAACTCACGGAGATCTTTTTGGCTGTCTCCCAAGTGCTGAGATTAAAGGCACGTCTGGCCACCATGCCTGATCTCCTTTCAACATGTGTTTAGAATTTGTCTGTCTGACACGCTTTCAAACACATACCCACTCAGGGACAGTTTAGACGGGACTCTGGTAAGAAGAGAAACCATGTTAACTCACTTACGAGCTTTATTTTGAAATGGAGCCTCCCTCCGTAGCAAGGCTAGACTGGAATTCAGGATCCTCCTGCTTTCAACCTCCTAAGGGCTGGGATTATAGGAATGCACCATCATATCATCCATTTAAGGCTTTAAAAACAGGACTCTGAGGGTTCTGGGAAGATGGCTCGGCATGGTTCAGAGCCCTGGAGAATTCACGTTTGGGTCTCTACACTTACATGGGGTGCTCACAATGTCCTGTTATACCAGACATGTATGTATGCGTGCTCACATGCGCACACGCGCATGCACACACACACACACATACACACACGTGAATAAGACAATACTTATTTACTGAGTGTTTTGAGGCAGGGTGTCACTGTGGAGGACTGGTTATTGTAGACCAGGTTGGCCTCAGACTCACAAAGATCTGCCTCCCAGGTGCTAGGATTAAAGGCATGAGCAGGCATTTCTGGCACCAGAGTGTAAAGCTTGCCAGGTCACTCCGCCTTTGCCTTAAGGACATTGACTGGTTTATGTGATGACATTTTATGGAGCTAGAAACATATACAATTCTTCCTTCTACCTTAAACACATTGAGAACCTTGGGGGCATCTGAAGCTCCCAGCTATGTTCTGAAGGTTAAATGTCCTCTTGTCACACACCTCGTGGTGTGTGTGTGTGTGTGTGTGTGTGTGTGATGTAGCGGAGGAAGCCTGTGTAATTAAAATATCTTGCTGTGTTCAGCTGGTTGATCTTTTGCACCTAATGTGTTGGTTAAAGTTTTTCTCTCTCACTCTTCCATTAGATGGCGGCAGACGCGAGAGAAATGACTTCCAAAACCTTGGAGGATGGACAACGTGGTTGGCTTTCCTTTTTAAAATGTCACTGTTCTTGGTAGCTGAGCTGATACACATCAGTGGTCCTCGCGTGTTTGTGTGTGTGTGTGTGTGTGTGTGTGTGTGATTGTGTGTGTGTGTGTGCGCGCGTGCGTGCGTGCGTGCGATGGTAAACATTTTGTCCTGCATGGGTGCGAGGGGTTAATAGAAGGTCAGGAAACTTGCCACAGACCATTTGTTTAATCTAGGTTCTTCCTAAGCATCGGAAAGCATCTTTCAAGATAGAGTGAAAAAAAAAATTTCTTAGAATTTTCTCAACTACCAACAGACTAAGATAAGCTACGGAGCCGATTAAGGGGAGCAGCCAGCACTGATTTGGAAATGCTGCGCCATCTGTTGCATACATTTACGGAAATGGAAGAGAGCCATTTCCCACCGGGGAATGGTGCCAGCGACCTGTGGACTGAAATCCCACACTGTGACTTGCAATCAGCCCGTAAGTATTTATGAATTCTCTCTCTTGTGCCTGGCGTAAGTAACAGAGAGGTGGCGCCCACCAGTCTGCTTATAGCAGCAAGCACAAAATTCACACATGACTGTTGAACAAGACCTGGCTTGATACAGTGACATTGAACTGTGAAGACGTTAAATCCTACAAGTTTTATATGAGGTCATTGGGGTTCAAAATCTCTGAAAGGTTTGTATAGCGAAGGGAGTAAGTAGGAGAGGCTGAAAAAAGATCGGGTCCGGAACTCCAGTGTTGTACAGAAGTTGAAGGTGAGAGAGTTAGGGGCCAGAGTGCGGCTTAGCACGGGTTGCAGCCTCGGAAAGCGCCAGTTCATGGGGACGGTTCTCCTGCCTCTGGTCCCGGCATTTTAGTCCTGGGGTAGAACTCGGGTCAGGTTTCTTACTTTGGCCACGTCCAGGAGGCCCGCGCCAAGGCGCCAGCTGCTGCGGACCTGCCTGCGCAGCGCGGGCCAGCCACGGAGGGGGGCGTGGCTAAGGAGGGGCGTGGCTGGGCGGCCCGGTGGGCGGGGCTCCCCTCCCAGCCTCCGCCGCCGCCAGTGCCTCCGCCCGCCGCGCGGACCAGCGAGCCGGGTAGCTGCCGCTCGCCCGCCCGCTCGCCCGCCCGCTCGCCCGCCCGCGTGCCGGGGCTGCGGTGGGCCAGGATGTCGGTCTTCCTGGAGGAGCTGCTGGGCGACAAGCTGGTGACGGGCTGTGGCGAGGAGGTGGACGTGCACTCGCTGGGCGCCCGCGGCATCGCGCTGCTGGGGCTCTACTTCGGGTGCAGCCTGAGCGCCCCCTGCGCGCAGCTCAGCGCCAGCCTGGCCGCCTTCTACGGCCGCCTGCGAGGGGACGCGGCGGCCGGGCCGGGGGCCGGGGCCGGGGCGGGGGCGGCCGCGGAGCCAGAACCCCGGCACCGCCTGGAGATCGTCTTCGTGTCCTCGGACCAGGACCAGCGGCAGTGGCAGGACTTCGTGCGGGACATGCCATGGCTGGCGCTGCCCTACAAGGAGAAGCACCGGAAGGTGAGTAGCGCGGGCCCGGCGGCGCCCCCGGCCTGCAGGCGCGGTCCACGCTCCGGGAGCCAGCTGCTCGCCGCCCCCACCCGCTTGTCCATAGGCCTGCCTTCTCTATCTCGGCCTGTTCCCCCCCCCCCACCTTCCCCCAACCTCCTGCCTCATCCAGGACCCCTCCAGGTTGGGGCGCTCGCGGCAACTCCTGGGAGCCAGTGCCCGGCTGCGCCCACGCTAGGAAGTTTGACACCCCTCGCGTCCACGCGTTGGGAATCGCTTAGGGGTGGCCGTGCTCTGCCTTCCCGACTCTCCGACCCCATCACTCTCCTCTAGCCTCTTGACTCCCCGCAGATACCTGTAGTGTGGGGGAGGGCACTAGCCCCCTTCCCATAATGCCCACACCAGGAAGTTTCCTTTCTCTCCCAGAGAAATCTTGCCTTCCTGGGGCCCCCTCCTCTGCGACCGGGGGACCCGGAGGCAGCTGCTGACCGCGGCTTCAGGAGAGAGGGGAGCTCACTCTTCTCCCCCTTTCTTCCCCTGCCCCCGCCCCGCCCCCTGGGCTGAGTTAGTGGCCACCCGGGAGCTTTTCATTGTCTGGCTGTCCAGCGGTCTTCCCAGGCCCAGAACAGCCCGGTCGGTCGTTGTAGATGCCATAGTTGGTGGTGGGCCATTTGCTGTCCTGACATACTCAGCTAGTATTAGATGCAGAACTGATTCCATCCGTGCAGATGAATGACAAGACAGCAAAAGGCCCACCAGTTTGCTGGTGAAATTAGTTTGGGGTTTCTGAGTGTTATCTGTTGGGTGATGTACAAATTCAAGAGATTTTGTAATGAGTGGTAACACGAAAAGTTTTGGCGTGCCTTTGCTTAATTCTCCTGGCTGATGCAAGGTATGAATCCGGCCCTTTCGTTTTTTCTGAGGAGCAACTCAGTTTATGGGGCACACAGGAGAAAGGCTATTCCGGGGGCATTTAGGTTCCCCCTGGGAGGGTAGTAACACATGCCACGTGTTCCTTTTATGTGTACAGAATCATGTTGAGAGACTCATGATTTAGACTTAGAGCGAATGGCTTTTATAATTTGCCTCCAACATGCCTTGAGTAAATCACTCATCCCAGAGCACTGTAAGGCACAGATGTGAGATTTAAAGTTTGAAATATAGTTTAAGAAACGCGGTTGGTAAATTTAACACTGGGAAAACATCGGCTGGCTAACCACACAGAAGCAAGACTTTGCCTCTTAACTATTTTTTCAAGTTATTATTGCCCCTATTTTATTTATATGCCTGCTAGCATATGAAGATGCATGGCTAGCGCTTTTTTTTTTTTCTTAAAATAAGGGAATCCTTTGTCTTCTTTTTGGTGGTTGTTTTGATGATCCATTTGGGAAGAAATAATGTTGAGAAAGTCATTTACTGAAAAAAAACATTTACATCATGACATTTTTCTGTTGTAGACTAAAATCTGTTTAAAATAATATATTTTATTGGGCAGTACAAATGATTTCTAACTTTTGAAAATACACGATGCATGGCAGAATGTTCCAGACTTATGGCCTATTGTAGTTTTTACAGAAAGGGGAAATTAAATTGCTGGGCAATAAAAAATATGGAGCAAACAGAGATATTTTGGAAATGTCTAACACCCCACCCCACCCCAATAGGAGTGTATTTGATGTGACAGGTTTCCTCTCTGCTGGCTAACCCTTTTCCATGAAAGAAAGTGTTCTGTAGCCCTAGCCTCGTCCTGCTGGTTCCACCCAGATGAACATCTGGATGGCACAGGCCAGCAAACTCTTATTTGAAAATACATTTCAGAATGCTGGATGTGCCTAAATCGTAAGCCAGCATCTTAAACATGCATTTTGATTGTATTTGCTCATTTGTGTATTTATTCATTTGGTGTGGTGCTAGGCAGGAAATGTTTGCACATACTAAGCAAGCATGTCTTCTGCCACTGAACCTGACACCCCAGGTTCCCAAATTTATTTTTTTGTGTGTGCCATTTTCCCGACTCACACCCTATAGTTCATTTTCTTTCTTTAGAGACGAGTTTTGGAAGCTCTCCTGTGCTGGAGACTCAGTGTCTGATGCCAGAACATTCTGTTCTGTGGTGACATGTCAGGTAAAAAGGCCCCTGATGGGTATTTTTGGTAGAAAACACACTTGGACGTTGAAAAGGATGTGAAATTTTACCCCAAGAAAAGTGAAAAGAGGGGTGCCCCAGGCCAGGGCACTTGTGGGTGAACTTTTGTTGATGGATCTGTCCAGGCTGTTTCCCCAACTATAGAAATAGCTTTGAAGAAGGGCGTTAGGTTTTCAGAGGGAAACTGGAGCTCCAGATTACATTTAAAAAAAAAGTTCTCATTAACATTTGGTCTTTAAAACCATTTGTGTGTCTCTTCCCGTTGGGATAACAAAGGATATGGTTCTGATTAGTTATTGGCTGGCATTTCTCTACAGAAAATTGAAAAATTATGGTTGGGAAAGAAAATGCTGTGTGGTATTTCTCCTTTTTTTCTTTTATTAATTTCTCCTTTATATAGTAAGAAAGTCTGGGGATGACCATATATGTTCAGCTTGCATTTTGCCTCGCTCTGTCACCTCCGTGGGCGCCATGAGAAAAACATAAGGTAGAAGCTGCCGGTGTCTCCCCCACCTCCCCCCCACTCCTCCCCCCCATTTCCCCACCACCGCACTCTGCCCCCCCACTTCTTTAATTCATTATGGAAAGCTGTCATCCCTGTTTGTATTTGTTTTAATGGTAGGTCTGGGGTAATGGAAGCTTTTCTTCTTCCTTCGAGAACACGCACGTTATTATTATAGCTGTATAGAAGTTGTAACTGGATGATCATCAACTTTGAGGCATTTGAGGAGAGGCTCGGTCAGGAAGGCCGATGTAAAGGCGGCTGGGCTTGTTTTAATAAGGAGGCTGGTGGGCATTTCTCAGATTTCTGGAGAGAGAGAACGTGATGAACAGTTGGAAATTGGTGATGATTTAGACTTTTGGATCTGAGCTGTCTCTTTAGCTGAATGAACGTTAGTCGTTGGAACTGGAGGGTCTGGCTCCAGGATCAACTTAGCTGTGTCAGGAGCGAACAGCCGTGTTGGTTTTAAAGCCACAGGCTCTGGCTTTGCCTGGAAAGCCTTGGCTCATGGGTGCTCTGACATCAGTACGCGCAAACCACCGACCTCCCTCTGCACAGGTGCGTTAGGCTTTGCTTTGGTCTGTGATTTTCTGAGTGACAGAAAGGGGGTAGAGGTGGAACGGATGGGGAAGAGTTGGGTGGAGACTCTGGCCCAGCTCCTCGGATACTTGGTTTGCACAGGTAAATGGAGCCATTCTGCAGCCGTCCGGTGCCGCTGCCTGTTCCGGCTGGTTCTTTCAGTGTAGACTGAGTTAGAGTCGCGGCCAAGTTGAATCACTTGGGCACTTTGGATGTTATCTTGTGCCAACCTGGTTTCCAAGCTCCGAATCCTCTGGGCTTCCCCTTCCGATGCCTCAGCCCGTGAGACAAAGATGCCACAAAGGATACGGCTTCAAATGCTGGAGCCTTCTGCCGTGTTCCTGAAGAGCCTCAAGCAGCCAGGACAGGCTCTCACTGGGGACTGTGTCCACTCGAATCAGTCTAATAGAGGACAACCGTCCGGTTAAAGCAGTCGGAGCTGTATTCCCGGAGAGGCTTCTCCCGGCTTTCGTTATTTATAATGTGTGTTTTAATCTTATCTTCTCTGTGCAATGAAATAGTCTCGTGGCTAAAAATCGAACTTTCTTTGTCTTTGTTGTTGTTGTTGTTTTTTCTTTGCCTGAGTTCAGGTCTTGGGTCTGTCATTTATTAGCTGTGTGTCACTGTGTAGCACGCTGCATCTCTGTGCCATAGGTTCCTTATTAGCAAATTGGGGATAATAGCACCTGCCTTACAGTGTTGTGTAGGGTCTGTCTGTGTGATATTCCCATGTCTGATATAATGGTACATGCCCAATAAATACGGCTGCCATTTATTAATAAATTGTTACAGCACCGAGTAACCCATTATACTGCCTGGCTCTGTGGAGTGTGTGCCATTCTGTGGTCTTTCCTTTCTTCCCTTTCTTTCCTTTTTCTGAGACACAGTTTCTCTGTATAGTCCTAGCTGTCCTGAAACTCACTCTGTAAGTTGAAGGCTGGCCTTGAATTCAGAGGTCCACCTGCCTCTGCCTGCCGAGTAGCCACCACCGCCTGGCTTTTCCTTTCTTCCTTTCTTAGGATCTCACTGTAGTCCAGACAGGTCTTGAACTGACTGTGTAGTTGAATATGACTTTGAAGTTGTCATCCTCCTGTCCTGGCCTTCCAGGGCTGGGATTACATGCCCATTTACGGGGTGCCTAGGGATGGGGCTTGAGGCTTAGGGTGTGCTAGGCAGGCACTGTGCTAACTGCTCACTCATCTCCTATGATGGACTTTTTACAACTCTTCAAACCTACCACTTATAGCCACGTAAGGGGAAATAGTGAAGGGTTTTTAAAAATTGCCCTATAAGAGATAAGAGCTGAGGAGAAAGATTTGGAGGAGTGAAACTACAAAAAGCAAGTGAATGTCTGACGACACTGAAGGTTACTGATAGTCACCGGCCTCACTTGGTATAATATCCAGTGACTGGGTTTGATCCCTGCAGCCTGGGCATGGTAAAGGATGTCAGCTCAGAGATGATCAGGTCCCATTCTGGAAGAAAGCACGGATTTTGTGGTTGTTTCGTGATTTGCCAAAGCCATTAGGTAGCTCTTTGCCTGACTCTAGCCAGCCAGACTAGGCAGTGTGGGGATGCTCTTTCAAGTGGTAAGCCAACAGTGGGCCTCTGAGTTGTAGAAACTCACCCCTCCTAGAGTTGCCTCCCTTCCTGTTCTGGGCTGCTGTAGGGAAGGTCTGCCCACCCTCCTCTCTATGGCTGGATTTGTCCTATCTTCCAGGTAAGGGCTCTGCACAGCTCTTGCTAATTGATTTGCCTTCCGTTTGAGTTGGAGTGTGAACCAGAGCGCAGAGCAAGGGAGTGGCTGCTGAGGTTAGGATCACTCAGCATAGAGCAAGGGAGTAGCCACTGAGGTTAGGACCACTCAGCATAGAGCAAGGGAGTGGCCGCTGAGGTTAGGACCACGCAGCATAGAGCAAGGGAATGGCCGCTGAGGTTAGGACCACAAAGCATAGAGCAAGGGAGTGGCCGCTGAGGTTAGGACCACTCAGCATAGAGCAAGGGAGTGGCCACTGAGGTTAGGACCACGCAGCATAGAGCAAGGGAGTGGCCGCTGAGGTTAGGACCACGCAGCATAGAGCAAGGGAGTGGCCGCTGAGGTTAGGACCACGCAGCATAGAGCAAGGGAGTGGCCGCTGAGGTGAGGACCAGGCAGCATAGAGCAAGGGAGTGGCCGCTGAGGTTAGGACCACGCAGCATCGAGCAAGGGAGTGGCCGCTGAAGTTAGGACCACGCAGCATCGAGCAAGGGAGTGGCCGCTGAGGTTAGGACCATGCAGCATAGAGCAAGGGAGTGGCCGCTGAGGTGAGGACCACGCATTCGGTTCCCCCAGCTTCTCTCCCAGCGTCTGTCCCATGCTCCCTTTTGGTAAGAGGCCCGGTTTAGTATTTACACAAATTGATAGAAGGATGCTCTGTGCTATTTATAGCTGAGGCAGGGGATGAGAAAATCCCTTGGGTACTTTTTTTCCCCCCTCCTAATAGGGCTTTAGGATTCTGGGGCTCCAGCTGGCCCCATTCTGAACTAGGTGTGGCTCCTGGCCACATGGCTTCACTTGGGGGAGAGTGTAGACTTGGCCTAAGCTGTGTTTTCTTTCTTCACAGTCTGAATTCCCAGTGGTACCCATGTTAAGCACCAGGGTGCTTCATCTTGTGCATCTCATTAATTTGTCATTATGCTTATTCAGAGGCACTCAGGGAAAATAGCTCTGATCTTACACACACTTGTTTCCTATCTTGCCATGATCTTCAAAGTTACCGAGAGTTTTTGAGTCCCCAGAGTCACCTTTCATTATCGTCCACAACTCAGCCCGCAGGCGTGGGGTCCAGCTAGCTAACTTGACCTGTTTAGAAGCTGGGAGCTCCGACCTCCATCCTTCCATTCCTGAGGTCACTGGGTCCTGAGCTACATTTCTTGTCAACCAGCTACCTTCTCTGGGGCTCCCTGCATCTAGTCTTCACCCCTGAAATAATTTTCCAAGTCAGGGCACCTCACGTGTGGTCTGCGCAAGCATCCTTTTAAAATAAATTTACATACATACATGTGTACGTTGTCCTGCCTCACACAATACATACTGGGTGCCGTCCCGTATAACCGGATGAGACTTTGGACCACTGACTTGAATGCTGCTGTCTGGCTGAGGTGCCATAAGATTTCTAAACGTCTACTCACCGTTTCTGCACTCTACCTCTTTGTGGGCCAGTGGTCAACAAGTCTCAGACAAGCAAGAGCCAGTCCTCTGCTGCTGTCTCGGGCAGGACCTCTATGCCTTTTCAGAATAGAGTGGAAAGTTCAGAAATACAGTTGTGGGCTGGAACCATGAGGCTCTGGCTCAACCTCCAGCGACCCCTACACTCCCTGAAAAGAGAAACAGGAGCCGGGCGTGGTGGCGCACGCCTGTGATCCCAGTACTCAGGAGGCAGAGGCAGGAGGATCTCTTGTGAGTTTGAGGCCAGCCTGGTCTACAAAGGGAGTCCAGGGCAGCCAGGGCTACACAGAGAAACCCTGTCTTGAAAAACAATAACAAAACAAGAGCAAAAACAAAAAATAAAAACGAGAGAGAGAGAGAGACGCACACACACACAAAGAAACAGCCTCACAGCTCTGAATCCCACTCCTGGTGAGGAATCCTTTGGGTCTTTGAACAAAACGTGGCCTCTCAGGCCTCTCTGCCGCTTGCATTTCTGGACTCTGCCACGTCCTCTCCCACCTGCCTGGGTTTGGAGCTTCCTCGTGCCCCTGTTTTCAGAAGCTTTCCAATCTCTATCAACTTATTTTAATCAATTAATTATCTTTCATTGTTCTTTGTGACATGTGGAAGACAAGTTGTGCCAGGTGACTCTTGCCTTCCATCGCGTGGGCTCGGTGGTGATGGATCGCCGCTGCCCACTGGGACATCTTGCCAGCCTTTATTGCGTTTCATACGGTTACCTCATATCGGTTTACTTAGGGTTTTCATTTTTATTTATTTATTTATTTATTGCTTTTTTGAGACAGGGTCTCTCTGTGTAGCCTTGGCTGTCCTGGACTCACGTTGTAGACCAGGCTGGCCTCGAACTCACAGTGACCCACCTGCCTCTCCCTCCCGAGTGCTGGCATTAAAGGTGTGTGCCACAACGTTGCCTTGAATGGCCTCCAACCCTCACAAGATGTCCAGCAAGTCCTGGTTCTTTTTGAGGGACATACCACTTTCACACACGTCCCCAGAAACATATGCAACAACAGCACACGTCTGTGGGCGTCGCGCGGCATTTCCTGTCACTTTTCCCTCTAGGTAGACTGTTCTGTGAGCTTCCGTGGTTTATTAGAGACAAGGTCTCTACGTAGCCCTGGCTGTCCTGGAACGCACTATGTAGACCAGGCTGGCCTTGAACTCAAAGAGATTCCCCTGCCTCCGCTTCCTGAGTGCTGAGATTAAAGGCATGCACCACCACGCCCGGCTTTGCTCCCACAGAGCGTATGCACAGGTGTTTGAAAGAGTTCCTAGTGTTTTCCATCAGACCGTAAGTAAGCTCCGTGAAGACAGAATTCAATGAAGGAAGGGGAAGGTGGTTTGTGCCAGATGTTGGGAAACAGGATGACGTCATAGAAATCAGGTGTAGGACACTTTCAGGTTGAAAACTCGTGGTGGTTTTCAGATCATGTGGATTGAAATATGCTCTTTTCCCAGGCACTGTGGTGTATGCCTTTAATCCCAGACTTGGGAGGCAGCAGCGGTTGGATCTCTGAGTTCCAGGCCAGCCTGGAAGTTCCAGCCAGGGCTACACAGAGAATATACTGTGTACAGTTTGTGGGTATTTTAGCATTTTTTTTTTTTGTATTTTGGGTTTTTGTTTCTTTTTCTTTTTTACAAAAATATTAATTTATTATTATGTATACAGTGCTCTGCCTGCATGTACACTTGCAGGCCAGAAGAGGACATTAGATCATATTTTAAATGGTTGTAAGCTACCATGCGGTTGCTGGGAATTGAACTCAGGACCTCTGGAAGAACAGTCAGTGCTCTTAACCTCTGAGCCATTTCTCCAGCTCTCCTTTTCTTTTTTAAGGACAGGACTCACCCAGGATAGCCTCGAACTCTGGATTCTTTTACCTGTGCCTCCTGGGTGCTGGAATTCCCATCTTATTCTTGTTTTTTAGTGTTGTTGTTGTTTGTTTGGGTTTAGTTTGGTTTGTTTTTTTGAGAGACAGGGTTTCTCTGTGTAGCCTTGGTTGGTCTGGACTCTCTTTGTAGATCAGGCTGGCCTGGAACTCACAGATCTGCCTGCCTCTATCTCCCAGAGTGCTGGGATTACAGGCGTGTGCCACCGTGCCCAGCTCTTTTATTTTGTTTTTGAGACAAGGTCTTACTGTGTAGCCCCAACTAGCCTAGAACCTAGTATATAGATCAGACTGGCTTTGAACTCATGAAGATCCGCCTGCCTCTTCTTCCTGCCTCCTTTATGCTGGGATTAAAGGTGTTTAGCAGTGTTTGCGGCCTTTTTTTTCTAATTTAATATTTTTTAATTTAATCTTTAATTTATGTGCATTGGTGTGAGGGTGTCAGATCTTGGAGTTACAGACAGTTGTGAACTGCCATGTGGGTGCTAGGAATCGAACTCGGGTCCTCTGGAAGAGCAGACGGTGCTCTTAACCACTGAGCCAACTCTCCAGCCCTAATTTAATATTTTTAATGAGCATGTGTGTACCTTAGTGCATGTATGTGCACTATGTGGACGCAGGAGCCCATAGGGATCGGAAGAGGGCATTGGATCCCCCAGAGGTGGATTTATAGACAGTTGTGAGCTGCCCTGTAGGTGCTGGGAGTTGGACCAGGTGTTCTACAAGTAAGCACTCTCTTAACTATTTGAGTCTTAATGAGCTTTAAAGAGTGACAGAGAGAGGGAGAGAAAGAGAGAGAGAGAGAGGGAGAGAGAGAGAGAGAGAGAGAGAGAGACAGAGAGACAGAGAGAGAGAGAGAGACAGAGAGAGAGGGGGGGGGGGGAGATCACTCTAAGCAAACACAACCAGTGAGCTGTTCCTCAGCCCTCAATAAGGATTTCAAAAAGTATTTTGATGAGTGAATAGGTGTCGCAGCTGAGTCAGTAGCTCCCTTGTGCAGTTGCATCGCCCTGTAATTCTGTGTTCAAAAACAGGAAAAAGCACGACTCTTCCCTTCTGAAACGTTGACTTGGCGCATTAAAACAGTCTCGTGCACACCTGTCACTTGATGCTTCTCTGTTTCATAAATGGGTTGCATTTCTCTATCACCCCTTTTCCCCAGGAACTCAAAGTGCATGTCCAGTCCCTTGACCAGCCGGCTACTTGTAATCAGTGTGGTGGGCATTTACCTTTGACCCTTTCCAAGCACACTGAGAGTGCGAGTACTGAAGTAAGGAGAACTGCTGATGAGATCCGAGGTCACGGTGTCCGGAGGAAGTTCGCCTGACATCTCTCTTCAACATGAGTCTTCCCTCTCTGATCGTGAAGGGGGTTTATCTTGAAAAACATTTCCCTCAAACACACTTCACGGCACAGGAGGGGGCGGGCTGGTGTCTCGCATGTGAGTTCACTCCGAGTGTGCACGGAACACTCTTGAGATGGGACAGTGCAGTTTAAGTACTTAACACACTTGCTGTCAGTTGGCAAGGCAGGAGAGCCCAGACGTCTTCTCTGTCGGTGCCCTTTCCAAGCTGGTGATTTCTCAGCCCCCCCCCCCAACCTCCCCCGGCTTTTTAATGATTTGGCTTTTCTTAGTTCAGCCAGCGAAGTGTCCCAACTCCCCTTCATCCTATGCAAAGCCTGCGGGGCGACTTCAGTGCTTTTGTTCAGTGACAAAATTGAACTTCAGGTATCCTGTGGAGATCCAGGGCTAAATCAGGCCTCCCCTTTACGAGGCTTTCATGATGGCTGTTCCGACTTCCAGGGAGATCTCAAACATGCACTCTCTCGGCCCTCTGACAAAGGAGAGAGAGGGATAGTAAGTGCACTGAGGCCTACGAGGTTCTCCTGGAGGAGAGCCCTGCCCATGGAGGTGTTTGTTCTGCGGGTAAAAGCAAAGTGTAAATAGTCTGCTGTGCTCTGGTGCTAACACTCAGACCAGAGAGTGTTTTGGTTTGGTTTGGTTTGGTTTTCCTTTGTATGAGCCACACATCAGAAGCACCCTTCTTCAGAAACAATTTAAACTCAACGCTCAGCTTTCCCTTCTATTGACGCTGTCACCTGCTCTCCTTACTCCCCACGTGACTATTTCTATAGCAGATGCCGATTGCAGATAAATCTGGGCAATGTTTTCGCATTAAGGTTGCTTCCATGCTGTTCCTGAAGAGTCACAAAGCAGGGGTGCGCTGCAGGCTGCTGGACTGTGCGAAGAAGGCTGTTTGCTTTCCTTACAGAATTTTCTCCAGGTCCACCCCACTCTTCAGCTTTTATTTGTCTTTTTTGGGTCAATATCCCTGGGATAAAAATCTGAATGGATCTAGTCTGCTTAAAATCCTGGAGATGTTGCCTCTCTCCCCGCCCCCCCCTTGCTTTAAACACAATTGGGTTGAGAATTTTCATTTGATTGAGGTGGCTCTGAGCATAGCTGCCTCATCTGTTACTCATTTTTTAGGGTCTGATGTGAAATCTAAAGATTTGGGCTGAACAACTCACAATAGGGGAAAAAAATCACAGTGTGTGACCCTGGGAGCCCTGCGGGGTGTGGATGTGGTGTGAGTACAAGATTTTTAGCTCCAGGCCATTACTTGCTTGTAACTTCTCAAACCATTTACACCGTGGGCTTTCAGAAATATCCCGTCATTGTGAGTATTTGACATGATGGTGCTTAGCTAGTGAGGAAAGACCATAGGCTGCGGATCCGGGTGTCCTAAGCTTGTGTCCTGGCTTCCACTTTCTGGCTCAGTAACTTTTGGAGCAGGTCATGTGCCCTTGTGCATTTCTGTGTCTTGGGTGTCCTGGTCAGTAAGTGCAGGGCGCTGTACCCACTGGGTTGCTTCTGAGGGTGAAGTGAATTAATGTGCAAAAGGTGGCGTGAACAGCGGCTGGCATGGAGTGGTGCCACCCAAGAGTTTAGGCCAGGCACTTGATAGTTCATTCTGTGGTTTATGCTCATTCTAGGAGGGAGGGCCTCTCAGCCTGTGGATTCTTTAGACACCCATCCTCCTTCCAGAGCATCTCTCCTCCTTCTCTTGCATCTAGTGGACTGTCATGCTACCTGGCTTCTCTTTGGTTTCTTTCTAGGACAGTGACGGTGGCTTGTTTGTCGTTGTTTAGATGACATTGATATCTTTGTGTGTGCTGGGGATTGGACTCAGCGCCTCATTAGGCATAAGTCACACGCCCGCCCTCTATCCTTATTTTAAAAGTAGATTTGTTTAATCTTTACTTAGATGTATGTGTACCTGAGTATATGCCTCATGCGTGCAATTGCGCTCAGGGACCAGAAGAGGGCATCGACTCCCCTTAGAGCTAGAGTTCTGAGCTACTGGATGTTCTGGGAACTAAATTCCAGTCCTCTGGAAGGGCCACAGTGCTCTTTACTGCTGAACCAGCTAGCTAGTACTCCATATCCCAAATTTTGAATGTGACTGTATTTCCAGACCACGTGTATGGTAATCAGTCAAATACTCAGTTCCTTTGAGTGGGTCTTATTTTCTCTTTCATTCTGGAAGTAAGTAGAAGAGAGACTGGGTACATTTCTCATGTTTTATTTTGTTTTTTTTTTAAATATAAACTTTTAATCCCAACAATCTTTACACATCATGTAGGTAAGGGAAAAATGGGTCTGGAGAGATGGTGAAGTCCTCATAAGAAGGAGGACTGGAGATCCTTAGTAGCCTCATATAAAGCTGTGGCGGTGGTCCCTGCCTGTAATCCCTGTGCTGGGAACGCAGAGCCAAGAGGATCCTGGGGGTTTGTGGGCCAGCCAATTAGCAGAACTTGCACTCTCCAGATTCAGTGAGAGATTGTCTCAAAAAAACAAGGTGTTGAATAATTGAGGAAGATACCCAGTGTTCACTGCTGGTTTCCACTTGGATGGGCACATTGACACACAAGAACACACACACACACAGGCCTGGCACAGTGGCGCAGGCCTGGCACAGTGGCGCACGCCTGTCACCCGGCACTCAGGGGCGGGCGGTGGCGGGCCAGAGGCTGGCGGACCTCAGTGCGTTCGAGGCCAGCCTGGTCTAAAAAGTGCGTCCAGGACAGTTAAGGCTACACCGAGAAACCCTGTCTCAAACAAACAAAGGAATACACACACAAAACAGGACAGTAAATCCCATGTGAAAAAAAAGTTGTGCAAGTTTTCCTTGTGTATACGCACTGTACTTTGTATTTACTGTGTTACATAAGGGGTTTCCATGCATCCATCAAATCCCCCCACCTACCTCTCCTTCCCTCCCCCCCCCCCCCGTTATTCCCCTTTGTTCCCCTACACCGTTTCGTTTCTATACACACAAGTGATTTTATGTATCTCTATAAAATCTGGGAAGCCCAAACAGGAGAAAACATTCCATGCGTGTTTTTCTGAGACCGGCTTCACGCGGGTAACGCGATTCTCTCCCGTTGCTCCCACTTTCCTACAAACCTCATTCTTCCTGTGGCCGAGCAAAGAAGTCCCTCGTGCATGGAAGCCACGTTTTCTTTATCCATTCCCCTCTGGCGGTTGCCTAGGTTGGTTCCGTGACGTAGCGATGGCGAAGTGTTCAGTGCTGCGGCAGCCGCGCCCAATCAAGTGTCTCTGCTGTGTTGGCTGGAGACCTGCACTCTTTAGAGTCATTACCTACAGAATCATTTCTCTAATTCATGCCCTCCGCAAGCAGTTTGTTTGGCTCCAGATAAGGTCTACAACTGACATTTTATCAATGTGCCTTACGTCTCTTAACCGGTAGACACACTCTCCCATCTTCTATGCAGTCTGTCTGTTGTCCCCCTCCGCTTTCCCATGCACCTCTGCATCTGCCTGCTTGTCACACTCTGGAGCTTCGCAATGCTTTCCGTTTCTTCTCCCGGGCAGTTAGTAACCTTTGGCTAGACGGGGTACTTAGCCCCTATAGCTGAGAAGTGCAGGTGTATGTTGTTTTGAGGCCTGATGGCTTCCCACCTCACTCTCCTGTGTGTCCGAGCCTTGGACTTGAGTGGGCTGTCCCTCATAGTGACATCACAGCCACCCACCAGCTCCGGGTTTGCTTCCCTCCTCCTCAGAATCCTGGCAGAAGGAAGCTACTCTCCATCCAGTACTAGTCACCATGGCTGGGATGTGTAACACCCTGATCGGCTAAGCGTGAGTCACATCCACACCTGTGTCCCCAGAGCCTGGGACCGAGCCTCAGGAAGGGGGCTCAGAGTGTGTCCTCAGAGGAAGCATGCCCAGCGAGTGGCTGCCTGTGCCAGGGGGTTTCTAGTGACCACAAACCATCTCCTCAAGAGGCCTGCTCTGGCTTCAGCCGTCCTCTCCCAGCTAACCTCCCGGCCGTCAGAACCACAGGCAACATTCGGGCAGTAGTGATGCATGCTTTTAATCCCAGCACTTGGGAGGCAGAGGCAGGTGGATCGCTGTAAATTCAAGGCCAGCCCGGTCTATAGAATAAATTCCAGGACAGTCAGAACTACACAGAGAAACCCTCAACCCCAACCCTACCACAGGCAAATACAGAGGATAAGCCGATCACATCACCCCTTCCTCGATCCAGATCTTTCTAGACTCACCCAGAGCATGAGGTGCATCTGCCCACCTGCCTGGGTTCCCCTACCCTTTCTTTTCTTTTTCTTTTGTGTGTTTTGTGTGTGTGTCTGAGGAAGGTGTGTCTCACTCTGTCACTGTCTACTTTGTTCCTTCCAGACGGGTCTCTCACTGAACCCAAGCTAGGCTGGCTGCCAGCAAGCTTCACGTCTCTGCATGCCCAGCACTAAGGTGGCAGGTGTGTAGCCACCCACAGCTTTTGGGATGGGTGCTTAGGATTCGAACTCAAGCCATCACGATTGCACAATAACACTCATATCTACTGAGCAATCTCCCTAGCTCTTGCATTCGCCTTTCTGACAGTCACATCACACTGGTTTGACACAATGACCTCGTTCGTAGTCAACCAGAGTTCCAGAGTCTTCTCTGCCAGTCATGCCTGGACAAATGCAGACAGAATCCAAACTCTCAGACCTCTGGTTTTCGAGACTCAGTTTGGCTGTGATCGGTGTTCACAGTCTGTTGAGCCCTTTCCTAAGTTTGAATTATGTGTGGTCTCCCTGACCTTGATCCAGGAGGTTTTAATGACATGTTGACTAAGCCTGGGTGATAAACTCCGAGGCCACAGAGACCCTCCTCTAGTATAATTGCAGTCCATTTCTTGTTCAGTCATTTTAGTTTCACCCTCAGTTAGCATGTTCAGTGTGGGGGAGCTTAGGAGTCTTTCTCTCTCTGTCTCTCTCTCTGTCTGTCTGTCTCTGTCTGTCTGTCTCTGTCTCTCTGTGTCTCTGTCTCTGTCTCTCTCTCTCTCCTCTCTCTCCCCCTCTCTCAGGAGAGATGGTTTGAACCGGCTTGTGCTTGGTAAGCCCACATTTGCTCCCAAATGACCGCTTCTCCCACGAGCTTAGTGGATAGGCTGCTGACCCAGCTGAAAGGCAGATGTCAAGCTCATGGGCCTGTGGTTCGCAGGATCTGCTCCTCAGAAAGCCAGCACTCCTTCTGTGGATTGGTTTTGGGTCACAGCAATGGCTAGTGATCTTATTGCACTTTTCTTTCCTCCCGGTTTCAGTCCCACCTTACAGGAGCAGACCTGCTGTGCGGGAGAGGCATGCGGGCAGGCTGCTACACTTGTTTCCTGTGGAGGACCTTGTAGCCAAGCCCTTGTACGCTTGGCAGTGGTCATGTAGTTGAGTGCACGCCACTGTCCAGGAGGCCAGAGTCTGTCCTTTCTGAGGGCCCATGGCGATACTGAGTACCTTATCCAACCCCAGGGCCCCACTTCACCTGCTCATTAGCGTGCCCGGGAGCCTGGGGGAGTCTTTCTTACTCCCTCATCCCCAGGATGAGACTCCCACTGCCTAATTAAGTGTGGCATTTTCTTCCAGAAAGAGCAGTAGATGCAGGACTTACAAAGAGATCGAGGGTGGCTGGAGAGGTGGCTCAGTGGTTAAGAGCACTGGCTGCTCTTCCAGAGGTCCTGAGTTCAATTCCCAGCAACCACATGGTGGCTCACAGCCATCTGTATTATGATCAGATGCCCTCTTCTGGTGTGCATGAAGACACCATACTCATACACATAATAAATAAATATATATCTTTAAAAAGAAAAGAGATCAAGGGCTCTGTTGTAAAGAAACTTTGTTTTCTCCTCTTTCTTCCTTCCTTCCTTTCTTTCTTTCTCTCTCTCTCTTTCTTTCTTTGTTTCTTTCTTTCTTTCTTTCTTTCTCCTGAGACAAGGCTTCTCTATGTACCCCTGGCTGTCCTGGACTTGCTTTGTAGACCAGGCTGGCCTCGAACTCACAGCAATCCACCTGCCTCTGCCTTCCCGAGTGCTGGGATCAAAGGCATGTGCCACCATGTCTGGCTAAGATTTGTTTTTCTTATATTTGTGGTTGTGAGCCTAGCCTTTAACGGCTGAGCTATCTCTCCAGCTCAATTTGTTTTTCTTAATATTTGACTTTTTAAGGACAAATCAGCCTGTTTATTTTGAGAATTTTATCTTATTTTGAGAAGGTTTTTCTATCAAATATATTTGCCCTAACCATAGCCTATGATCCCAGTGATCAGGAAATGGAGGCAGAAGGATCAGAAGTCCAAGGCCTCCGTGAGCCACTTAGCAAAACCTTTTTGCTAAAACAAGAACAACAAAAAAAGATTACCCAGGAATCTCTTACATCCAGTACAGTTTAACACCGAAGACTCCTGACTGTTCACATGTTAGGCCTGGGATGAGCTGGAATTAAGTGCCCCAAAGCACGTCCCGGGGAAATGAATTTTTCCTCAGTTTGTACAAGGCCCCCAGATCCCACCCTTGGATGTGTTGTTCTAAGCTTGTACAAATGTTCTTAAGAGTAAAGTACTACTTAATACCACTTGGGCGTACTGCTTTTCCCTAGGATTTAGGAAAAGTACGCATTTGTAGAGGCAGCAGAATACTGACTTTGCAACGCTCTGCTTGCAGCACTCTGTCCGCGGCACCGCGGCATCATCCGTTGTGCCCTGCCACAGCGCCAGCCTCAGTGGTTCCAGCCCAGTATAGCTAGCTCCCTAGAACCAAGACCTAGTCTGGCTTCGTGAGGAAGATGGGAGCTTTTATCCATCTGTATCCAACACAATAGCAGGCTTTGAGCTGGGGTGGGCACTGAAAGCCACTCATAGCCCTTGATTTAGCCTGGGACCTTCTTCCCATTTGCGAAGGAAAGCGAGCACTTCAGTTTTTAATCATGAAATAGTCCTCTTCCCCAAAATAGCTGGCAACAATAGTGTTTTGTATTATTCCAGAAAAAAATAACACTTATATGATGCATAGAGACATGTACACAATGGAATGCATTTGAAATCGATCTGTTTTCTTGAAAGGTACTATATTAAATTTTTCTGCTTTTGGGGTGTGACTCAGTGGTAGAAGGCGTGGCAGGTCTGTCCCCAGCCCTGAATTCAGTCAACCCTCAGCATAGCACAAATAATGATGATGACATATAAAATCTGTACTAACGACAACAGCAATAACATCAATCGCAATTCAAATAAAAGGAGAGGTGCACAGGGGGAAAAAAAATCTCACCTGTCACCGCTGACCACAGTCTGCCTCTGCCATGACCACTACCACAGTCAGAGGTGTCTCCTCAGTGACATTTTGGACATCTGCAAACAAGTATATGTGCACACAGCTTCCCTGCACGTGTTTTTGAGTGGTTCTCGTACATATAATATGAGAATAATATATATACATATATATTAGTATTATTTATTTATTTAGAGGCAGGGTCTCACTGTGTATCGTTTACTGGCCGAGAACTTAACTATATGTAGTCCAGGCTGTCCTTGAACTCACAGTGATCTGCCTGCCTCTGCCTCCAGAACACTGGGGTTAGAGGCGTTCATTAGCACAGCCAGCTATCATTTTGTATTTATTTATTTATTTATTTATTTATTTGTTGAGATAGGATTTCTCTGTGTAACAGCCTTGGCTGTTCTGGAACTCACTCTGTAGACCAGGCTAGTTTTGAACTCACCGAGATCTGCCTACCTCGGCCTCCCTGAAGGATGCGATAAAAAGTGTGCGCCACCACCGCCTGGCACTGCTATAATTTTTGACTGCACTAACAGGTGGTCAATAGAGACAAAAAAAGAGAAAGAAGAGTCCTGTGTGACTTTGTGTGATGTCTGCCTTGGCGCAGAGCTGCACATGGACTGAATACTGTGCTTAGCAGTAAGATGCCTGGCCTGGCGTGCTGCACTGCTGCGACGGCCGGGCCACTTGGAAGACAGTTTCCACTCTTTCTTGAGAGCCCCCCCCCCCCCCCCCCGCCACCCCCCAACCAACACAAAACAATGAAATTGCCACTGCCCCATTTGGATAAATTCAGAAGTTCATTTTCTAAAGCTGTCAGCCTCCCTCTGTAGAAGCATTCGGATGGACCCAGGAACAAAGGGCTCCCCATGCTGAGCACTTGCATTGCGCCCGGCCTTTTGTGGTAGCTGTTAGCAGGTAGCTCGTGTCTTCAGAAAACCCAACACCCTTCAAATCTGAAGATACAAGACAGGAGAATGAAGGGGCAAGCCTCATTCGCTATTGAAGGCTCTTGGCTGTAGGGTCTGGTGTTCATAGCGTAATGTCTTCCACTCAGAGCCCCTCTCCCCTGCTGTCTTAGGAATGCATCTGTTGCTTTGTGGAAAATGGACAAGGATTAGATCAAAGTCTTCTTACGGAAGATTGAACATCTTCCCCTTTCCCGGGGAACATTCCTTATTCCCCTCTGCATGAAGTAGCTGAGAAAAGCTAAAATTAATTTTCTTCTGGGTCATGTAGTCAGGTTGCTTATAAAAGACTAGAAGGCTTGCTCTGGGAGTGTTTATTAAATAGACGGAGCGTAAGCAGTTATGAAAGGTGAACTTTGCAAAGATCCAGTGAATTGTAAAATGGGCTGAGCACAGAGAACCCGAGTCATTTTTCCCCAGCGCCCTTCGCTGCTGGGCCGGGTGGCCCATGCCTGTTGCCTTAAGGATGGGGAGACTTAGTGTCTGTTTAGATTTAGTCCTAAGTGCAGATCACTGTGCAGGAGGACGGAACAAGGTGGAGTGGCGTTCACCTCAACCTGCCCTAGCTCCGGGACGGTGTTCCTCTGTAAACAACAGGAAGGCATTGGAAACACCCTAAGTGATCACCAGTAGCTCCGTAAGTCACCATGCCTCGGAACGGGGTGGGACAGCCATTACAAACAGTCTTAATGGACCATAGAGTTCTGTTGTGTGCAGAAAGGCAAGATTCCAAGTGACATTTATAACACGATTCCAGCATGGTACTAAACGGATTCATAAAAAGAAAGCTTGGAGTACACATGCCAGATTGCTTGTTGTCGGCAGTGGCACTTATGGGAGGCAGGTCTCTGATTTCCAGATGTTCTGAATAGAATGGTTTTATGATGAAAATCCATGTATGTGAAGAAAATAAAGTGTCTCTTGCCGGAAGGGGCTTGCACCTCGTTTGTGGAGCTTGGCTGTAGCAGTTCTTTCTTTTCTATGTAGTTAGCGGCTGAGTAGCCACGTTCATCCTTTGCCTCTTCCCGAGCAAAGGACCATGGGGGGCAGCGGGATGGAGCACCAGCTTGAAGCCACGGACTTCAAGAAAAGCCTCTGGAACGAATAACTTGAAAGTGACCTTTTCAAATGAGGGGGCGGGTAGTCCAGTGGATTAAGAAAGAAAGATGTCCCAGATAAAAATAACCACGTGGGAACGGAGGAAAGCGCTGAGAAGACTCATCCGACCCTGGCACAGAACGTACGTGCAGGGTGGAGGAGGTGACGTGGACTTGCAGAGGGACACGAGGGACACGAGGGACACGGCCTCTGCCACCAGTGGGAACAGTGTTACCTGGTCAAGGAAGCGTTAGCTCCTTTGTCATGTCATCTCGTGGGTGAGGGCTCTCAGAAGCAGTGGTCCTGGCTCAAGGTCTCTCTCTGGCTTAGTTTTGTGTTTGGAATGAGAAAGGTCTAAAGTGCAGACATGCCACAGAATAAGAACCAGATGCTTTTTGGACCAAAAAGACCAAACTTGAGGGCCGTGGAGTGGCTCAGTGGATAAAGTGCTTGCTATGCAAGCATGAGGGCCGAGTTCAGATCCCAGCAGCGGGTCAAAGCTGGGTTTAGTGATGTGCACCTGTAACCTCAGTGCTGTGGGAAGAGACAGGCAGATTCCTGGAGCTCTCTGGCCAGTTGGCGACATACACACGCGCACACACACACACACACACACACACATGGGCATGTGCACACTCACACTTGCACACGGAACGAGAGACCAAACTCAAACTAAGGAATCTGGGCCAGGTTGCAGGAATGCACTTTTTATAAGCTTGTTCAGTGTAATAAAGGCACTGTGTTAGTTATTGTGTTTGTTAAATAAAGCAAAGACTTTCCAAAATTTTGCATGTGGGTGTGCGCGCACACACCGTGGCATGCATGTAAAGGTTAGAGGACAACACGTGCAGCCCATTTTCCCTTCTGCCTTATGTAGACACTGTGTCAAAGGCTAGCTGGAGACATAATGCAAGAAATGTGTGTGTCTGTGTGTTTGTGTCTATCTGTATGTGTGTGTCTGTATGTGTGTGTGTGTGTATGTATGTGTGTATGTGTGTCTGTATGTGTGTGTGTGTCTGTGTGTGTGTGTCTGTGTGTGTGTATGTGTGTCTGTATGTGGTGTGTGTCTGTGTGTGTGTGTGTATGTACTAGTTCAAGTAGAGGTGCAGTTGACAGTAGGCGCACCCTGAGTCACCTGGGAAACCACCTTCTCTGAGCTCCCGCCTGTGTCTCCTCCTCTCTAGCTTTGAGATCTCAGTCAGGTTCCTTTCATCTTTTTCATTCCTAGTTCCTACCTTGTTGGGTTTCTGTGGAGGAGTGAGGGGATGAAACATACAAAAAGCCTGCCACGCTGTGCTTGCCACCACAGTGCTTGGTCAGGTGATGGTGACTATTGCTTTGTTCTTCTGTCTAGGAAGTATGCTGAGGGCGGGGAGCCTGCTCCTCCTCATTCTGACCTGATTTGACTCATTTGTGTTCCTGTTCTCGCCCACCCCCACCCCTGCCAGAGGGTCACTGTGTAACCCTTGCTGTCCTGAAACCAGGCTGGCCTTGAACTCACACAGTGCCTCTGCTCGAAAGTGCTGGGATTAAAGGTGTGCGCCTCCATGACCGCCATCATCTCTTATTAATAAATATTTACCACAAGCACTTGTTGAGATAAAGAGTGGTGGGTTTGGATTGGCTTTAAAGAGCAAGCAGGGCCAGGATGGGAAGAAAAATGAGGGGGCGTGTCTCGTAGCTGAGGGTGCCATGTGAGTCTGTAGTCCGGCTACTTGGAAAGCTGAGGCAGGAGCATGACCTGGGTTTACATTTTGAGACCTGAGCAACATACAACATAGACTTCATCCTGGGGCCTGGCGCAGGGGAGGGTGAATATCAAAGTTTAACGACACAGCCTCATCTGATTGTTTGTGTTAATCTTAATTGAACAAGTGCATGGTGTTGGCCCATGTGGTCCATGGAATTTACCCTAGAAACTCGGAGAGGGATGAGTAGCAGTCCTCTATTATTAATTAATTAAGATGTTTGCTTGTTTGTTTGTTTTGAGGCAGGGTTTCCCTGTTTAACACTGGCTGCCCCGGAACTCGCTTTGTGCCTGACTCTGCTTCCAAGTGCTGGACTAGAGGCATGGGCCAGCACACCTGGGCAATCCTCTACTTTTACCAGCAAGGAAACTGAGGCTGAGAGAGCAGCTGGCGGCCACCTGCCTGAGGCTCTGGCTCTTCTCATTGTCTGCTCAGTGGTATTGCCTAACATCCATCCTGAGAGCCCTGAGAGGTCCGCCCGGTGGCTGTGAGCCCTGAGAGGCCCGCCCGGTGGCTGTGAGCCCTGAGAGGTCCGCCCGGTGTCTGTGAGCCCTGAGAGGTCCGCCCGGTGTCCGTGAGCCCTGAGAGGCCCGCCCGGTGGCTGTGAGCCCTGAGAGGTCCGCCCGGTGGCTGTGAGCCCTTGCCAAATTTTATTTTGTTCATAGGCTAGAGAGATAACTGTGCTGAAAAGAAGGAAATGCCACGGTGCTGTGCTTCCCATGTGAGTTTATGTGTCCTGGTCCCTAGAAACTGGGGACACTTTCCTGGCCCCAGGAGCCTGTTCCTGAGAGCACAGCGGCCTTCCAGTGGCAAGGCCAGGGTCAGGCCCGGGACACAGGTCAGACCTCCTGTGTGGAATGCCTCAAGTGGCTGTAAGTCATGCAGGAAAAACAAACACGTTTCCGCTCTGCCCAACAGCACAGAGCTCTTCAGAACAGAGCCCGGGCCGAAACATAGGAAGTGTAAAAAGAGCCAGGTGCTCCACCGTGAGTCCAAAGTGTCAGAGAGAAGTGATTCCACTCAGACGGTCTAGTGGCCACGGTATTTTTTCCTGTTGGGCCACCAGGAAGGGAGAGGATGCGCCATCCTGCTTGCTGCCTGTCCAGGCGGTTAGCACCCTTCCCGTGTTGTGTTGAGAGATAGCTGTGACCCAACGCGAGCCCTTGGCATTAGTCCCTGGGCCTGAGGTCACAGGAACTCGGCCTGTTGCTTTCAGGATGTCTTTCCAACCTGAGCAGGAACATAGGGAAACAGGAATTTAACACGTCCATGGCCTGAGCTCAGGCCTTTGAAAGGAGGGCTGTGGGGTCACGCTGGGGGGCTATGGGCTATGAGCAGTGGGGGGAGTCAATGGTCTGAAACCATCATTTCTTTAGTGTTCTATTTTTAGATCAGGTCTTATGTAACAGGCTGGTCTCAAACTTGCCATAGGGTTGAGTATAACCTAGGAACTCCCTCTGCCTCTGCCTCCCAAGTGCTGGGATTACAGACATGTGCTGTTAGCCTGGTTTTATAGAGTGCTAGGAATCAAACTCAAGTATGCCAGGCGAGCACCCTATCAACTAAGCTACATCCCTACCTCCCTAAGCTAGTTCTTTGTTTCTTTTTAAGAATTTAGTTTTGGGCCGCCGGGCATGGTGGCGCACGCCTTTAATCCCAGCACTCGGGAGGCAGAGGCAGGCGGGTCGCTGTGAGTTCCAGGCCAGCCTGGTCTACAGAGCGAGTCCAGGACAGCCAAGGCTACACAGAGTAACCCCGTCTCAAACCAAGCATGCAGGAAGCCCTAGGTTCAATTTCCTACCAAACAAAACAGAAATTGCACAGTTTACCAGCAAGGAAACTGAGGCTCAGAGAGCAGCTGGCAGCCACCTGCCTGAGGCTCTGGCTCTTCTCATTGTCTGCTCAGTGGTATTGCCTAACATCCAGTGAACAGCATGATAAAACTCTCGCACTGTCCCTCTATACTCAGGATGTGAATCATCCTTTGTGCAGCGTATCCTTGCTGTATATGCTACCTGCCTGTTAGTTACTTAGTAGCCTTCTTGGCTATTCTAGGTAGAACAGAAAGGGCGTTTTTGCCACTTCAGTGCTATATTCAAATAACTCTTATTTCACAATGCCCTGGGAGCACAAGCGTAGTGGTGCGAAGGAGAGTCAAGGCAACCCACGTCACACACGTCATACAAAGGTAGGATTGAACTGTCTGTGGCTTCAGACTAGCGTCTCCAAATGCATCCTTTGTGGTCAAGGGGCCTACAGAAGCACATATAAAACAGGTTATATATCCACCAATTGATGAGCACTGTGACACTGTGACTAGAGCTCCCGGGGGACCCCAAGCCCTGAGCATCCCCCAGGAGCGGTGCTTCCGCATTCGCTACCTTAGCGTTGCAACAGCTTTCCAAGCTAAACACTGTGAGTTAGGACAGTCCTTCGTTTCTTATTTGTACAGGAGGATGCTAGGCTCAAACTGTAGGTGACTGGCTTGAGTGTGGAACTAGAGTCTCCCGCCCTGGCAGCCACCCCAAAGCCAGCTCACCAGTGTCCCCGCGTCATTTCCACACCCGGGCTTTCAGGCGGGGGTCTGCCTGTGGATCTCTTTGTTGCTACAGATCTGGGCTCAGCATCGCACCCAAACTGTATGGATTTCTCTTTCTCTCAGTTTTTCTGGCTTCCCACATTATGATCTGTGAAATCAGGGTTCATCTGACTGGTGTCGGTCATGGTATGCCTGTCGTGCAAAGTCCTTGCAAACCGTGGCGAGGCGAATACTCCTGAGGGGGGACACTCGATTAGGACTCAGTGAACTCCTTCAGTGTTTCCATCAGCCGCTCAGAGACAGCCTTGTTTCATGTGCGCTTCTGTTTGAACACTTTACTTTTATGTCTATATATTTCACTAAAATAAAAATTAACTAGCACACATTTTATATTCATACTTTATTTAAATTATTCATATGTATATAATTTATTAACACTGAGATGAACTCACAGCCAACAGCACTGCAGCTCATGACTGAACAAAACTCATCTGCGGGGGCCCGTGAGACGGCTCAGAGGTAAAGGCGCTTGCTGTGCAAAGCCTGGATGCTGCGTGCAGTCAATCCCTGGAATCCACCTAAAGGGTGAAGGAGAAAACCAGCTCCACAAGGTTGGTCTCTGATCTCCACGTGTGTGCTCTGGCACAGGTCGTGTACACATATACAATAATAACTTAGATATTGGCTAATACTTATTAAGTGTTAATTAATGGCTAGATGGGGAGGATGTGGGTGCGGGGTAAAGTGTGCAGGGCCGTTGGGACTTGGGTCTGTGTTCTCACAGAGGGCTGCTGATGAGAGTAGGTGGGTGATAGCTGTGTGCACGGAAGACTCAAGCCACACCATCCAGTTTGGAAGCTACCAGCCAAGTACTTTGCAAGGCGGCTAGTTGTGGTTGGGGTGTGCTGTGGTAATTGCATACCAGACAGCAAAGACTCAGTGTGGGAATATGAATGTAAAACAACTCATTAATAACTTTTATATTAATTACATGTTGAAGTGATAATCTTGGGAAATCTGGGGATATTGGGTTAAGTAACTTTCAGTTTCAAGACAGGCTCCCTTCCATTTCTTTCTTTTTTTTCTTTCTCTTTTTTTTAATTTATAAATGAGACAGTATCTTGCTGTGTAGCCCAGGCTGGCTTTGAACTCACACTTCTCCTGCCTCAGCCCTCTGAGCACTGGGGTTGTAGACATGCGCCACTACTCCTGGATACTTTCCAGTTTTTCATATGGCTATAAATAGAATTTTAGATTACACAGAGTTCTTGTGAGGGCTTTGGAGAAAGGGGGAAGACGCTGTGCTGGGCCTCGCCCCAGGACAGGTGGGGGTGGGGGGACCGGAAAGGGGGGGGGCTTGAGAACTGTATCCCGGCTTTGATGGGTGCTACGGAGAAAGGGCTTCGTGACAGCAAAGTGTGGTACTAATGTCCCAGGCTGAGGGGGTTTGTGGGGCAGCTAGGGCACCGTCTGCATAGAGGTAGTTCTATGCCTGAGAACATCTGTGAATCTTCAGCAAATAGAGCCCTGAGCTGGACTGGTTGTTGCCGAGGTGGTGGGGCTGGGGGAGCAGAGCCCTGGTGAGGGGACAGCAAAGGCACAGAGGCCGAGAGAAGGTGCTTTACAGTGCTCTCTGGTCGGAGCATGGGCTGTGGCAAAGCCTGAAGACATCGCTTCTGTTTCTCAGTCTAAGCAAGGTAGCAAGGTGGTAGAAATCAGTAAGCGGCTTGGTTGCTTGGGTTTTGTGTTCTGTTTTAATCTTTAAGTCTCATGTAGCCCTTATGGGCCTCTAGCTGGTGGTGATCTTGAACTGCGGATTCTTCTGTCTCCGATGCTAGGCTTTCAGGATGGGCTACCGCAGCCTGTTTATGCCGTGCTGGGGATTGGAATGCATAGCCTCGTGCATGCTAAGCAAGCATTCTACCAACTGAGCTACACCCCCCAGCCTCCTAGAGCAGTCTTTATTATTTATTTATTTATTTATGCGACAAGGTTTCTTTGTCTGTAGCCCTGGGTGTCCTGAAACTCACTTGGTTTTGTTTGTTTGTTTGTTCAAGACAAAGTTTCTCTGTGTAGCCTTGGCTGTCCTGGACCACGCTGGCCTCGAACCCACGAGATCCGACTGCCTCTGCCCTCCTGAGTGCTGTGATTACAGGCATGCGCCACGGCACCTGGCTGCTTAAAACTCACTTTGTAGACCAGGCCGGTCTCTCTCAAAGATCCGCCTGCCTCTATCTCCCTCTATCTGAGTGCTGGGATCAGAGTCGTGCGTCACCACTGCCCAGTTATACTTTATTACTGTTAATAAAACATCCGGCATTCTACTGTTTCTACTCTGTGCCAGGGGCATCACGGGGTACCTCCGTTCTCACAAAGTGCGGGGCTCGGAGTCTGTCGCACCTGCGGGGCTCTACCTTCTGTCTACCGCAGCCTGGCAGTTTGACTTAAACATTTTTGGCAATCCTGAGACGTGCCCTGGCAAGAAGTTACTGCCTTGAGTTCCTCAGACCACAGAAACAAAACAAACCAGAAGCTCCCCTTCTTAGAGCTGGCCTTGAGGGAGCTCTGGTGATGGATGGCGAGCTGTGGAGGATTCTACATTCCTGGGGGCTGAGGTCAGTGCGCATGCGCATGCGTTCCAGCGCTCACCCGGGCTCCTGCGCCAGGGCTTAGACGGTCTGCGTCTTGGGCACCTTCTTGCTCTAGTGTTCTGTGCCCGTATGTTCCTGATTTTTAATTCTTTCTGCTCTTGCAACTTTCCAACTGAAGAGACCTCGGTTCTCCAAGCAAGGGGAACACCGTTGCCTACCCTCGACCCAGCTCAGGCCCTGCTGGAAGGAACGCCACCCCACCCCCTCCCCGCACGTCCAGGCTCCTGCCTGAGGTTTTACAGTGTGCGCGTCCACTTCCATACATGGAAGTAGCTCGCCAGTTTGCAGAAGAGCCTGCAGCGGGAGGCTGTTTCCCCACAGCTGACAACCCCTCATCTTACATTTTAAAAATGTATTGATCGTAAAAGGCCCCAGCTCTCACCACACGTGTCTGGAAAAAGAGAACTCGCTGTCTCTCAGAGAGCAGCTGTAAGCGCTGCAGGTTAGGCCCGAGTGCTGAATTTGCCGTACTGACCAGCTAGAAAGACGTGCTGGCCTTTTGGAGGGAAGGAAGGGGGGGGGGGGAGAGGAGGAGAGAGAGAGAGAGAGAGAGAGAGAGAGAGAGAGAGTGTGTGTGTGTGTGTGTGTGTGTGTGTGTGATCATGCATACACTTCTTTTCCTCCAGTGCTGGGAATGGAACCCAGAGTGGTATCCCTCCGGCCCTCCCCCCCCAGCCCCCCTCCAGTCCCCCACCTCCTCCCACCCCTACCCTCTCATGCTGAGCTAGCATGGCACCACTAAGACATAGCCGTACTCCATGGGTACCCTTTGGTTTTCTGATTTGATAAAACGAAAAGAAAATCTGATGGACCAGCCAGAATGCCATATGGGATGAAATGAAATGGTTAAGCCAGCCCAGACCCAGGCCAACGTCTTAATGTGTATAGACTGTGAAACCGCTTAGAATTCTCCTTTTTTGTCTGAGAACTTTAGCTTTCTCTCAGCATGGCTCTCTGTAACCGCACAGAACTAGGCTTTGTCTGCATTTTGCTTTTGGTCCCTCAATGGTCAAAGATGGGCCTTGTAGAACCTGAAGATGCAGAAAGCAGTGCTTCATAGCGAGAGATTCTAACGCGGCTGGGGAAAACTGGGTGCCAAGCATGTACCCACGACACTAAGGAGGCTAGGGCAGGGGGCGAGTTACTCTAAGATACCCCACTCGTCTTAGAAGAAATATAACGAAAAGATAAGGATGTGCATTTCCTGTGCTGCTGGCCTTGCTGCTGTCGGAGCCGGTACTACCCGCTCGTGGCAGGTTCTTCCCGGTGCCGGCTGGCTTCTCTCCTGCTGCCATTTTGGGTGCAGTTCCTTCACTTCATGGCTTGTCTAGTGGCTCCGAGCTAGTTAACGGGCATCTCTGAGCTTCATTAGAGTGGAATCTGAATTATTTAAAAGCCGTCATTCAAGACTGTAAAATTCTGCAAGTACACACAGAACTCCACCGGGGTTCCAGTGGGCTGGGGGAGGGGGGCATGGCGGAGATTCCTGCTGGTCCTCGGCTTCTTTCGCACGCGGCTGTCCACTCAGACACCAGCCACAGTCTCTGCCTTCGATAAGATCTTAAAAGAAAACCAAACCTGCTAGGCCTTTACCCATCGTGGTTTATTTTGAGCTTAAAATAGCAAACCTTAAACTCTGTCTCTCTGCCTGTCTCCCCCCCGCCCCCCACCTCCACCGGATCCTCTCTTTAATTGTATAAAAAGATTTTGAAATTCTTCCTTGATTCTTCCTGCCTCAGGGGAAAGGGGCGAAGCTACCAGCTTTTTTTTGCGGTGGGGTGTTGATCCGAATTCCTCCTCTTGCTCTCTGTCTAGTTAAAAGATTCCCCGCCGTGACAGCTGTGGATTGAGGGGCCTTGGGTTTGTAAGGTGGATAGGCCTACCTCCTGAGTTAAAAGGGCTTCTTTTCAGCAATCTCGCTTTGTTTGTTTATTTATTTATTTTCTCCCCCCCCCACCCCCAAATGACTTCTACAGCGTCAGACTATCACCAACTGCTGATTGTTTTCACTCTAACCGGGGTGATACTTGGGGCAGATTACTTCAGGCTCTGGAGACTCCGCATTGCTCCCCCCCCCCCCCCAGGCTGCAGGCCAAATGGCCGTGATCACAGGGTATCCCGCCTCAATGCCAGATTACGTCCTGCTGCGAGAGCCCTGGTCGCCACAACCAGGCTGAGTCCCTGAGTTGGGAAGCTGGCCAAGGGTTGGAGGCCCTGCTGGGCAGCTCCAGTCCACTTTCAATGAGGAAAGTGGGACAGTGGCCAAGGAGGCCAGTGCAGGGAAGATGAGGCCGTCCCTACATTTGCTGTTTCTCCCAGATTTGAGGTGTGGCTTTAACTCGAGTGTGGGAAAGGAATACAGCCGTCTGTCATAGCTGGAGAGGTAGGGAGCCAGGTTGGGACCTTGCTCTGTTTCCCTTAAGTGCTTGTTCCAGAGGAAATACCAATTGTTGATTTCCACCCCCGACTGAGAGTCGCTGCACCCTGGGGAGCTGTTAAAACACACATTCCCAGGCTGCCAGTCCGTTGTTAACGTGTCCCCACTTAGAGCACAGCCCTTGGCATCGCAGCGTTGCTTACACAGGTAGAGCAAAGCCTTTAGCGTCTGCTCGAGAGGCTTAGGGACAGTCTCTTAGCCAATCTCAGGCAGAGCCATCTCATCCTAGCGTCCAGGAGGCCCCTTCACACTCGGGAGCTCAGCTCAACCGTCCCCATGACTACTGACTACCTGTGTTAAAGTGTTTCTAACTTAGTGCTGCAGGCTCTGCTGCTTTCTGGTCTAGAACAGGGCCACAGCAATGAACGGATGCGGAGGAAACTACACACATGAATATAAGCCAGGAGGCTCTGCCTGTCCACAACTAGGGGACCCTTGCTCTGCCCAGTGTCTCATATGCACTAGCAGTCCTCCCGCAGCCTTAGAGGGAAGCAGTGTCGGACTCGTTGTTTTTGTAGGCATTCTGGCAAGTGCTGGAGCCAGGATTTGAACTCTGGCCCCGAAGCTGTGCTGAGCTGTCTAATTGACTAAGGCTGTCATTAAAAGAGGCACCTTCTGTGTGCTAGGCACTGGGATGGAAGGGCCTTTGCACACGAGGTCTTACTAATCACAAAGATCCCGGTGAAGTTAGCATCACCTCCTTTAACTAAGAGGAGAACTGAGGCTCAGAGAGTAAGAGGAAGTCACCAGGCTGTGGCTGTTCCATCTGTTCCCTCCACACCTTATACTTTCCCCCTCGGCACTGCCATGTCTGATGGGGAGCAAGGTAGAGGTGTATTCAAGAAGTAAATATGGGAGCCCGAGAGATGGCTAAGTGGTCAGGAGCTCTTCCAGGGGGACCTAAGTTCAGTTTTCCCAGCACCCATGGCAGGCTTGCGACTCATAACTCCGGAGCTCCAGCTTCGGGAAAGCTGATGCCCTCTTCTGACCTCTGTGGGTATCCACAGCATGTTCACACGTACACATATGTAATTAAAGTTCTTTAAATCTTTGAAAGAAAGAAAGAGAGGCAGATATATGGCGTCTGTGTTCTGGCAGGGGTTTCTCAGCCAGGGTATAGTGGGAAAGTGGTAATTAGACGGTGTAAGGTAATTAGACAGTGGGGCATTGCTCTCAGCAGGGATTACTGATGCTCTTCTGAGAGCAGGTTGTTTTAGAGGGAGACCATGGCATGCATTTAGCCACTGCTCCATGTAGCTTTTTCCTTTCCTGCTTCCCCACCATGCTGTGACTGGGGGGGCGGGTCATCATCAGAGTCCGCATCTGCCTGATCTCGGACTGCAAAACCTTTTCTTTGTAAAGAACTCAGCCGCCTCAGGTGTTTTGTTATGGCAACAGAAATTGAACTAATACTTTTGAACTGTCAAGCTCCTGGAATCTATCAGCTCCGTGTCTTTTACTTAGACCAGCTCCCTCGACACACACCATCTCTCCCTACGCTAGGGAGTGTCCCTGGCAGCAAAGAAAGAGCCCTTTGAGCAGCCACCAGGACCCCAAGGACATTTCCGGGATGTGGTTTGCTGGCCTAACATACAGCAGCTCCTGATTGGTCATCGCCGAAAGATTAACTTCCTGTGCAAAGGCAGGATTGCCAAGATTCAAGTGAGAAAGATGGCAGCAAGGACAGGTGGGAGAGAGTGGCCCCCAGACCCTTCGGGAAGAGGTGCAGGGGTGTGGCTGTGTGCTACTGCCACCATGGTCTGCTGGACCTAGTCATTAAGTGGAGGGCAAAGGTATGAAAGCCTCCACATTTGATATGCACTCATGTTTTTAAGGATTTAACCATCACTGCCTCCTCCTCCTCCTCCTCTTCCTTCTTGTTTTCTTTTTAAAAACAGAGTTTCATGTGTGTCAGGCTGGCTTTGAACTGCCACACAACTGAAGATGACCCTCTTGCCACCTTAGTCAGTGGAGACAGAACCCAGGGCCCTCACATGTTAGGCGAGCGCTGTATTCCCATCCCAGCCCTGGGGTTTAGCATTTAAAAAGACACTGGTCTGTTCTGCAGGATCTCTTTAAAGACCCTCTAGTGACTGTAAGGCAAGCAGTATGGGGCGCTTCAGACGTGGTCACCCCAGCGCATGAGCCCTGTGGGCATTCGGACACAGGTCTTTCTGTGCTTAGGAAACCGGGGCAGTGCATCTTCCACAAAGACGGGTACTGTCTTTCTATTAGTGTTATTATTATTTTTTCCTGGAAGCAGACAGTCTTTTTAGTGAACCTTCTGTTGTCTAACCTTTGAGAGACCTACGAATGAAAAGCAGTTCTCCTTTTAGCTCTCTTCTGGCAAAGTCATTGGTGTGAGTGTGAGTCAGGAGGTGCTGAGGAATGTGGGGCTGAGACAGGCTGGAGCGCTGGCCCTCGTCCCTGTGAGAAGCTCATGGGATGCAGGTACGGCTCAGTGCGATCTTCTGAGATGCTTTTTTCCTTATTTGTGTGTGCGTCGGTGTGCGTGGATGTAAGTGTGCAGAGAACGACCTCGTGTGCTCATCCAGCCTGAGACAGGATTTCTGTCTTTTTTCTATTGTGTTCACCAGGCTGGTGGGGGTGTAAGCTGTGAGCATCCAGGATTCTTCTGCCTCCCCCTCCCATTATCCCAAGGAGTTTTGGGGTTACAACTGTTCATGCTATGCAGCTGGCCTTTCTGGGATCTGGGGACTTGAACTCGGGTACTCAGGCTCTTGTGGCGAGTGCTTTTACCCACCGACCTACCACCACCCAGCCCTCTGCAGGAGATTCTTTTTTTTTTTTTTTTGTTAGCCTTGGCTGTCCTGGAGTTGCTTTGTAGACCAGGCTGGCCTCGAACTCCTGAAGGAAAGTCTTATGAGATGCGAAATCTTATTTCTACATCTTGACAGCTAATCCCCCTTTTAAGACAGAGTGTTCACCAAATAGCATGTCTAAGGTCCCAGCTTGTTCCTTGGGTGGCCTGGTGGTGGCTGTGGCCGTAAGCTCTACTTCTGAGTTTGTACCCAGTAATCTTGGTGCCTATGGAGCTTTGCCCTGAAAGGTGAAAGCACATTCTAGAGTTGGGTGTGGCTTCCTGGGATTTCACGGGCACGCCTGGCTGGGAAGGAACTGAAGAAAGAGGAGATGGCTCACCGCTGGGTGGGGTGGTGTGGAGTGAGGCCTGGGAGAGCTCTCAGCGGAGGTGCCTGGGATCCAGTGTCTCAGCGAGAGCTCACAAAGCGGCCTTACCCACACTGTGGCCAGGGCTTGACTGTTCTCAGAGCCCCGCCCCTCCATGTCCTCCTCATCCCTGTCCCGGTCTTGTCACTGTCTTTATTTCTGCGGTGCACATGGGGAACTCTGTAGAGAGCCTGAGATTTGAGCACCCAGCACCTGCACCCACGAGCAAGGGCTTCTTCGCACAGTCTCTTCCGCCAGGTCTTCTAAACAGTCTCTTGAGGCAGGTAATGGCTGTCTCCGGTTTTCAAGGCTGGTAGCCAAAGATCTAAGAAATAACGTGCGCTACCTAAACCGTGAACTTAGCAAGCTCTCGGCACCAAAAGCTCAAGGGGCCACCAAGCTGTCCTAGTTAGACCTAGGACCCAAACGCAGGTCCTGAGAAACAATTGTCAGGAGTGGAGAAATAAGAACGTGTGGACGGTGGGAGATAGAGACTTGAAAAGGGGCCGAGACACCGGTCCTGAGTGGGGGCGGTTTAAGCAGCCATAGAGGGGCCTCGGATCCAGGATCCGGGGTGGTGACTACAGCTCTGTCGGAGGAAGGAGACTGGTGTGGGAGGCTAAGGAGCGGGCTTATCGCAGGCCGAGACCGCAGGCCTGAAAGACAGTTTAAAGAGACACGCTTGCTGCTCTCCCCACACGTCAGCATGTTGTTTGCTATAGATGGAGACAGCAGTTCCTAGTATTCTCCTCTGGTGAATTTTTTGGGCATCTGCCACCATTTTGGAAAAAAAAAACTGTTTCTTTTCTTCCTCCTGCTCCTCCACCTCTTCTTCTTCTAATATAATGTTTTTATTTTTTGAGAATTCTTTTTTTTTTTTAATTGATTGGGAGTGTAGAGCACTGGTTCTTCCGGTCCTGAGCCATCTATAAGTTCAGTTTCCAAGGATCCACTGCCTCCTTCTGACTTCTGCAGGCACCAGGCATATACATGGTACATGTGCATACAAGTAAGCAAAACATTTATACACAGAAAATAGATAAATTAAAAAAAAAATTCTTACTTTGTTGTTGTTCCCAGACAGGGTTTCTCTGTGTAGCCCTGGCTGTCCTGAAACTCTCTCTCTGTAGACCAGGCTGGCCTGGAACTCAGATCTGCCTGCCTCTGAGCACTGGGATTAAAGGTGTGCACCACCATCACCTGGCTTAGATTTTAAATTATTTTTAAGTGTGTGTCTGTATTTGGGTATGTACACGCGAGTGCAGTTGCCCACAGAGGCTAATGGAGTTGAACTCACAGAGATCCCTCCTGCCTCTGTCTCCCGAGGCTGGGATTAAAGACGTTAGCCGCCGCCGCCGCCACCACCACCGCCACCGGCTTCCCCTATGTTTTCTACAATATGAACTTGACTGCTCTAAGAACCTCAGGTAAAGCTGGGCAGTGGAGGCGCATACCTTTAATACCAGCCCTTGGAGGAGGGAAGCTCTGAGTTCGAGGCCAGCCTGATCTATAGATCAAGCTCCAAGGCAGCCAGGGGTACAGAGAGAAACCCTGTCTTGAAACCACCCCCTAAAATTAAAAATAAATAAAGTAATTAATTAAAAACAAAAACCAAAAATACCTCAGCTAAGCGAGCTCTCACACTGCCTGTCTTTCTGTGTCTGCCTTACATCGTTTGGCTGTCTTCAAAGCTTATGTGGTAGCTCCTATCTGAGCTCTCTTGCATGGCTGAGTAGTGTCCCACTGTGCATACGAGATGCAGTGTCCTTATCTGATATCTATTGATATACTATGGACCTGACTCTCGCCCTCAATTCCAGAGATCAAACCTTGATCTTCGTGTCTGCTGGAAAAGTGCTCTGCCACCGAGTAAATCTCCCATCATCTTAAAAGAAAAGGTTGCCTTGTGGCTTTTATGATTCTGATTTTCTTTTGTAACCTCGTTTTTCTTTTTTTCTGTACATAAAATGGACTAGCAGTTATGTACTTTTTTTTTTTTACTTATTTTTAATGGAAGGATCTTAGAGATTCTTTAAATTAATTTTAGATTTATTTCATTGTATGTACATGAGTGTTTTGCCTGTGTGTATGTATGTGCACCATATGCACGCCTGGTCCCCACAGAGGCCGGAAGAGGCTGTCAGAGCCGTCTAACTAGAGTTACAGATGTCTGAAAGCCTCCTTGTGGGTGCTGGGAGTAGAACCCTGCTCATCTGCAAGAGCACCAAGTGCCCTCGACTGCTGAGCCATCTCTCCAGCCCCGCTTACGATTTCTGTGTGGGGAACTAACTAAGATGTGCCCACCAGGGTCTGGACACTGGACAAGGAAGTGTGGAAGATGTACACTGGAGAACAGGCCTGTGGGGAGAGGCGTGGTTACTCTGGACGCTGCCTGAGCATCTTTAGGGCTTCATTGTGAGCTCAGGACCCCCCCAGCCAGCACATCTCCATGGAGCCCCCCCCCACCTGTCACTTCTCTTGAGGGTCTTTGGAATCGGATAGTTAACACGGTAGTTAATACAGTTGTTTGGTGGGTCCCGTCACACGGGACAAATGCCTCCGTTGAGAGATGTAATATCTACAGGCGTCTTAGTCAAGAGAGAGTTATGGTGCCTGAGAAGAAGCTAACCCTAATATTTACCTTTAGAAATTGACAGCTTATTTTAAAGCAGAGAAGTGTGCTGGATGTTGGCGCAGAGCAGGGAGGCTGGGGTTCGACCTGCTAACCCTGAGGAAATCCCAGGGTGCGGTGGGCAGGCTGTGGATTTACAACCCTGCCCCAAGTCCTGCTTGCGGTTCTGAAGAGCCTTCAGGGAGTTGTCAAGTGAGACAGACTGGTCCTATCTGAGTTTATACACGCAGGGAGAAGACTGGTCCAGGCGTATCTTCGTAAGGAAAGCTGCCTTTGACTTAGATCCAGTTGATTTTCCATGAGCCTGTTGTATTTTAAAGTACAGGCTCTTTCACTCTTAAAAAAAAAAAGAAAGAAAGAAAATTAACCAAAACATTTATTAGGATATTTGCCTTAAAACAAAACAAAAAGACCAAAACCCAACACTGGTGTAATCAACACAAATGTCTTTAAACCCAGCACTTGCGAGGCAGAGGCAGGAGCCTCTGTGAGTTCGTGGTAAGCCTGGTCTATATAGTGAGGCCATGGGGAGACTCTGCCTCAATACAGACAAACAGAAGCAGCATGGAGGAACACTGAAACGCACGCATGTGCACACGCGCACGAGCACATACAAGTCACCGTAGACCTCCTTGTGAGAGGTAACGCGGCCTCAGCTTCTCTACATTCATGAGCACCTGGGTCCTACAGAGTAGGGTGTAGTTGATCATATGTTCACGTAGGACTGTATCTTCCAAAAGATGCTCTCCGATGGCTGCAGGGTATTTCACCACATGGACACAACTATGATTTATTCACTATTTCTCCGTGAAGGGAAACTAAAGCCGTTTTCTGCTTTGCTGCTGTCATCGGGCAAGTAACAGACACGTATATGTACTTTGTGTCCGTCTTCAGCCATGAGGGTAAGTTCCTAGAAGAATCACTTCATCCGAGATTTGGACATAGCTCTGGGGCAGGGGACTCGCCTGGCGTGTGCAGGGGCCTTGGGTGTGAGCTCCCGCCCTGGGGAAAACAGATTTCAATGCTGCTTTCGCTCCTGTCTCCCTTTCATTTTTTTCTAAATTTCATCTTTCTGTTGGTGCTGTTTTAGGCCAGCCCCTCCCCCAACACTTACCCCTCGCAGCGTTGATCTAGTGCTGTTGCCTGGTGCATGCTAGGCAACACTCTGAGTTCCGCTTCAGCCTCAGCTGCGGGTTGATTAGTCTATTTACCACTAGTCCCTTAACTTTATGTTATCTAGCTTAATATTTTTTTAAGCATATAAGCCAAACATACATTAAAACCCTTATTGTCCCCTTGTGCTCTCAGTGCCTTGTGTTGCTTTTGTTTCGACTGTTTCTGGCAGCTTCAAACACACACACACACTCTCTCTCTTTCTCTCTCTCTCTCTCTCTCTCTCTCTCTCTGAATAGAAAAAGTTTTGTTAGGTTTGCCCACTGCCAGGGCATGTTTCTTCTTCATCCCTTTCTGCCTTGGTACCCACAGACTTTCAGCTCCTCAGAGTCGTGATGGGATCTTGTGTGTGCGCGCGCCCGTGTGTACATGTGTGTGCGTATGTTGCGTGTTCACAATGCATGTGTGTGTCCTGGTAGGACAGGTCTATGCTCTCTCTCTCTTCTGTGTTTGTGGGAGCTGCTCAGGTAAAGTCATGATAATAAGCCTTCGCTCTCACCTTAAGCTGCGACTGTCACTTCTTACCTGCTTGCCACATGGATACGAGCTTTGCCTGCCTGTAGCTGTATTACTTCCCTGTGCCCGTCCCACACGTGGAAATAATGCTTTCAAGAAATACCGGGCTAGTAATGTGCCTGCTCCAGCAAGCCTGGCCTCCCAGTGCCTGCCCCTCCAAATAAGGGGGAAATAATGCCGCCCACCTTCACCCCCATCTCTGCACTTAAACCACGTACAAGGTTGCAACTCCCCTCAAGGCCCTACCAAGGCTGGCCTCGTAACTTTCAGATCTGGTCCCAGCTATGCTGGGTTTATCTAGCAGCAATTTCCTCTCCTTCCTCGTGTCCTTAAACCAAGTGCAAAGCTCTGGGTTATTACTTAGCGAGGAGAGACACCACACCCCCACCCCTTAGGTTAGCCAGCGTTGGATACCTCTGGCTTTTTCCGCTGGATGCAGCATTTTTCTTCCCTGGCTGTCCTGTCACTAAGTGCTGCTCCGGGCTGTGTGACTTCAAAGCTGTTTCCTGCTGTCTTTAAACTAAAACTAAAATGAGAGACATTTCTGAGCTCTTATAATAATAATAGTAATAATAATAATAATAATAACAACAACAACAATAATAATAATGAATAATAAAGCACCCTGTGACTGCCAGCTTTTCATGTGGCTTCCAGCGCTCCCCTGCCAGCATGACCTGTTTGGGGGCTGCCAGCTCTCCTTCCTTTGATGTCTGTCTCCCGGGTACCACCCTGGAATCTGTGCTGAGAACAGGGAAATTGCCGCTGTGAGTTGGGACTCGGAATGCGGGACAGGGTGCCCCAGGAACTTTGTGGATGTGCTCAGCAGGAAGTCGGGCTGAACTGGCAGTGACCTCTGGAGGATCGAGTGTCCCCCTTAAGCTGCTGTTCCGCTCACTGCTTGGAGAGGAGGGCCCAGTAGCCTTGTAGTAGCGCTTGTCGCTGGAGGTTTCAAAGCAGCTGTGGGTGATGTGGGCTCCTCTGATGCTCTGGCCACTTCCATCTTGGAATGCTTTTAATTGTGCCCTATCCTTTCCGTAAAAGATAACTTTTTTTTTTTTTTTTTTTAGTTACATAGACTCTGATAAACAGATTGAGCGAGTCTTTGAAAGATTAGGACCCGAAGTGCCACTTGGTTCTGTTTGTTTGGGATCTGGGAATACTTCCATGGACTTTGCTGCTTGAACATTCCAGATCAGAAAATCCCAAATTCTAAATACTCCAGAAGCTAAAACTCTACCAAGGCCAGAAATGAGATATCAATAAATGTTTAAGATTTCAGGTTTTTGCCAGGTGTGGTGGCGCACGCCTTTAATCCCAGCACTCGGGAGGCAGAGGCAGAGGCAGGTGGATCTCTGTGAGTTCAAGGCCAGCCTGGTCTACAAAGTGAGTCCAAGACAGCCAAGGCTACACAGAGAAACCCTGTCTGGGAAAAAAAAAAAAAGATTTCAGGTTTTCTTATTAGAGATATGCTACTATCATGGTGTGTGTGCACAAGTATGTGTGTATGTGTGCACTGTGAATGTACACGTGTGTCTGGTGTGTATGTACACGTGTATGAGGGCTGTATTTACACATGTGTGCTATTTTTACATGTGTATATGATATATATGTGTGTGTGTGGTATATGTATGTGCGTTTGTGATGTATGTGTGTGTGTGCTGTGTATACATGTACATTTTGTATATGTGTGGTGTAGTACATGTGAGGTATATATACATATACATATATATGTGTGTGTATAGTGTATGAGTGTGGTGTATGTGCACGTGTGTGGTGTATATATGTACAGTTTGTGTGTGTGGTATATATATATGTATAACCTGTGCGTGTGGTGTATGTACATGTGTATGTGGTATAGACATGTACAGTGTGGGGGCACATGTACATGTGTATGTGGTATAGACATGTACAGTGTGGGGGCACATGTACATGTGTGTGCAGGTGCATGAGGATGCTAGGGCAGAACGTTGGGTTTCCTGCTGTATCGCTCTGCCTTACTCCCTTGGAACAGGCTCTTTCACTGCACCTGAGCTAAGCTGGCAGCCAGCAAGTCCTAGCAATCCTCCTGTCCCTGTCCCCTCCCTCCCCAGTGCTGGCATTACAGGTGTAGCGCGATCGTGTCCGTGGCTTTCTTACATAGGTGCTGGGGATTCAAACTCAGGTCCTCCTGCTTGCCCAGCGAGAGTTCTCACCTGCTGAGCCACCTCCGTGGTCCCTATAATATACGGCCTGATGTTCACATACATCCTGTGAGATGGACATCACAGTTAGGCAAGTCAGCTGCCACATTTTTTTTTCCCATAGTGACCCTCTTTTGATTAGCTCTTAAAATCATGTTTGTCTTAATTAATCCTAAGCCGCCTTCAGCTTGAAGGGAGCTCTAATTAAGCTTCACAGTGAGTGAGGCCGACAAGTGTAATGAAGGGAGGAGGGTACTTGGCCTGCTGAGAAGGTGAGGAGAACCTAGAGGTAGGGTCCGAGGGGGAACACCAGGAGCACTGCGTGCTTGCAGAGGACCCATGCTTGGTCCCCAGCTCACAGCGTCTCATAACTCCAGCTCCAGGGGGCCTGGCATCTTCTTCTGGCTTCCATAGGCACCTTTACTCACATGCACATAACCACTCACAGACACACATAATTTAATAGTAATAAAAATAAGCAAATGCGGTGGCGCACGCCTTTAATCCCAGCACTCGGGAGGCAGAGGCAGGTGGATCGCTGTGAGTTCAAGGCCAGCCTGGTCTACAAAGTGAGTCCAGGATAGCCAAGGCTGCACAGAGAAACCCTGTCTCAAAAAAAAAAAAAAAAAAAAACAACCAAAAATGTGTACTTTTTGTGCTCGCATGCGTGTGTGTGTGTGTGTGTGTGTGTGTGTGTGTGTGTGTGTGTGTGTGTATGCGCGCACATGCACGTGTGTGCTACAGGAGAGAGCCACCATGCTCACCCAGAATTTTGTTAAATATGTTTTGTAGGGGACGAGAGATGTTACTTGGGGTAGAACGTGTGTTAGCATACACAAAGAAGATCTGGGTCCAATCCCTAACTCCAAATTAAGTTATGCTGAACAATATTTTTAAATGCTATTTTTATCATTGAAAACCTCTCATTGCGTGTCGGGTGTGGTGGCGCATGCCTTTAATCCCAGCAGTTGGGAGGCAGAGGCAGGTGGATCACTGTGATTTTGAGGCCAGCCTGGTCTACAAAGTGAGTCCAGGACAGCCAGGGCTACACAGAAAAACTCTGTCTTGAACACCTCCCACAAAAAACCCTACAAAACTCTCATTGCACTTACTATGTGTTTCTCGTGGCTTTAAGTGTTTGTAAGGGCTGGAGAGATGGCTCAGCCGTTAAGAGCACTGTCTGCTCTTCCAGAGGTCCTGAGTTCAATTCCCAGCAACCACATGGTGGCTCACAACCATCTATAAGGAGATCTGGTGCCCTCTTCTGGTGTACAGGCACACATGCAGGCAGAACATTGTATATATAATAATAAATAAATAAATCTTTTTTAAAAAGTGTTTGTAAATATTAGCTCATTAATTCTCACAACGACTTTTAAAGGTGAATTTCTCTCTCTTTTTTAAAGATTTATTTGCTTACTATATATACATTGTTCTAACTACATGTATGCCTGCAGGCCAGAAGAGGGTACCAGATCTCATTTAACATGAGGACAACTTCCGGTATTACTCGACTCCTCCCACTTTGTTTGAGACAGGGTCTCTGGTTTTGTTGTTCACTACTGTGTGCGTCAGGCCAGGGGGACCGTGAGCTTCTGGGCTTTCTCCTGTCTCTGCCTCATTTCACTGCACACATCCTGCTTCATGCGGGGTCTGAGGATCCAAACTCAAGGACCGTCAGTCCTTGATTGTGCGTGCGTGCGTGCGTGCGTGCGTGCGTGTGTGTGTGTGTGTGTGTGTCAGTGTCAGGAAAAGGTTGCTTTTGCCAGGCCCTCCAGTGACAAACGTTCCTACAGTGTTGACGCCCAAATGTGTGACTTCTGTTGTAGACTGGCAATGTAGGGGGTGAGGAGGGGACAGGCTCTGGCCGCCCTTTGGGGAGCAGCAGATGCAAGCAAGCGAGAGACAGTGTGGCCTGGTTTTACCTGGGTGGGTTTGAAGGATATAGCTGGCGTGGAGCGCGGGGCATGGAGAAAAGAGCGGCTTTGTTTGGGAAGATTGTCACAGCCAGTACCCACTTGGGTCTCTGTCCCGCAGCTCCGTTAGACAGAGCCCTTCCCGTAGCTCAGTGCCACGTAGGTGCTCAGTAAACACGGACCGGCTGGCCTGTAGCTCACCTGGGGAAGGCTTGACTGCAGCTACTTCTCATTATTCCGAATTCTCCTTTTTCTGCCTTACCCAGCAACCTCTGGGGCTTTGAGAGCTTCCTGGGCCCCGTATCTTATATCCTGACCTGATTTCGTAGCTCTCCATTTCCCGGAGCTGCCCTTTCATGAACTTCCTTGTTGACTTGCTGGCCACAAGTAGCCTCTGGTTGGCACCGACATAATCCAGCGGTACCCCGAACCCCACTTTTCAGGAGTCTGAAGCCCAGAGGATTCTGGCTTCTCCACAAACCACATAACACAGACGAGGTGGTAACTTTTACAAGAGAATTCCCGGAAGCTTGAGGATTGGTGTGGAGTCCTACGGTGGTTTTAAAAAAAAAAAACAGCAAAACCCGACGTAATGCTGACTGACAGCCAGCAGCGACGCCGGCCAGCTCTGGAATCGGGATAGAAGAATGTTCCAGCGGACTGGAAGTTGGCCAGCCATGGGATTTTATTGACCATAAGTTGCTAATTCAAAGGCTTTTCCAGCCATGACCCCTGGTTTTCTTCTTACTGCACTTCCTACATCTCCCGGAGTCTGCATTTATGACTTTTATCATCATAAAGTTCAAAATGAAATACCTACTTAAAAATTAATTGAAGCCTGCGAACACCACGTCATTTGTTAATGTGTGTAGCGAGGCATGCTCTCCCCCCCACCTCCCCCATCTGTTTATTTTGCGATTAATAAAAGGCAAAGCATGTTTGTGCTTGAGGCTGGAAGATCTTGGCTGCCTGTGTTGGAATCTGTGAATTTAGTCCAAATTGATAATGTTCTTGTATTTGTGGTGGCTTTTATTTATTTATTTTAGAAAAAGCTGCTTAAATGATGGCACATTTTTCTAAAGCTGACCACAGCGTTCAGGACAAACAGCTTTCTAGCAAGAGGTTTCTGAATAATAGGGGTACGGATTTACCATAGGGGGCTTGAGTGTGCTTTCAAGGCATTGTTTTAAATTGGTGGGAGGCCCAGATGAAAGGAGGAATTTCACAATAAATACCCCCCCAAGTGTCATTTTGCACCGCAGTGGGGTGATGAGACTATGGGATTTGCTCACGGTCCTAGGCTGCTCTGTGGCGGTGCAGGGTGCGGTGCAGGGTGCGGGAGGCCGCTCTGTGGCGGTGCAGGGCTCGGCTTGGGCTGGGATTTCAGACTAGTCCTGCAGTGAACCTCACACTCCAAAACCAGGCCCTCCCGTCTTCTCTCTGTGCCTATTACACAGTGGGCCTAGGGTCTTCCTCCCTCCTTTTTTTTTTTTTTTTTTTGTGCTTTTTTTCCTCCTTACGTGACTTTTTATTTAATTTATTCTTTGCTGCTTGTCATTTTATTAATTTCTCCCTGGGCCAGGCTCATCTCCAGAGGCCTTGCCTTGCCCCTATCTTAGGGTGTGCATTCCCCAGCAAATGTTGGCTTTTATGACGGCAAGCACAAATCTGGAGTACAAAATCAGAAAGCTATAACTTTCTGTGTGCTTGGTTGTGTTGTTTCTTAGTCTTTAGAGCTGTTAGGGTCAGCGGCTGCTCCCTGGGAGCCCTAAGATGCTAGGCTCCGCCTCCCTCCTTCCCCAGTATGTCAATCAAGAGTCAAGTAATAGTGAGAAAGAAGAAAGGAGATTGGTCCAGTGTGGCCACATCGGGAAGAGAAACAAACAAAGGGGTTCACTGACCCCTGCCCCCCCCCCCAGTCCATCTTCAGGGTCCTGACATGAGAGTTGAGAGTTCCAATAGAGGACAGGAGGAACGCATAGGCCAGACGTCCTAGTCGAGGCATGGACCCATCCATTACTGTCTGGGCCGTAGTCTCTCCTGCAAGGTAGTCTGGTATTATCAGAACCTTTTTCCCGAGACACAATTTCCCCGACCTGACTAACATCAGACCTAGCCTTTTCTTTCTCTCAGCTTGAGAGTCCTTGGAAAATTCCAGTCTCGCTGGAACCATTGTTTCAGGAGTGTGATAGCCAGAGGAAGCGGCACCAGGGTCCCTGCCAGGACGGTCACACCTGGCCTTCCAGACACTAACTGGTCTTGGCTGGAACTGGGCTGGTTAAGCAAGAGGACCTGCTTCTTCCTCCCTAATTTAACTTCCAGTTTTAAATATTTCCTACCAGGGGCGAGACCGTGTTTACTGTGTGCTAATAAATGTCCTCATATTTACAACTGGGGTACCAAATAAATAAATAAATAAATAAATAAAAATAAAGCCAGGGTACCTGCACCCTCGCACTCTCAAGTACTGGCAGACTGAGGCAGGAGGGCGGTGAGTTTGAGGCCAGCCTGGGAGAGATAAGAACGTAGGAGACTCTTGTGGGGAATCAGGGGGAGGGGGAGGAGAATTGGAATGGACGAGAATTCTTGCTGAGTGCCAGTTTTTGTGGAGGAAATCAAGTTGTTTGATATACCTCTGATGGCCGTACGGATGGACAGGCAGACAGTGGATTGCTAGGGCAATTGGCCCACTAGATTATGGAGGCTGAAAAGGCCCCGAGAAGCCTGAGAAACTGGTGGACCGTTTGTGAGGGCCCTAGAGTCCACGCAGGAAAGCCTAGAGTTCGAACGTCCAGGGACCAGGAGGGATGGCGAGAGCTCTCTTCACTGTCAGCTCCTTCCCTGCCAGGACCGCCCCCCCCCCACCATTGGTTGGTGCCTGCCCTCACCGAGGGTGCCTCTCCCCCACTCAGCTCACCGACTTGCATGCCAGACCTCTCTGGAAACACACAGAGATGTGCCCTACTAGCTATTTATACGTCCCTTACTTGGGGTGGCACAGAGCTAACCACCACCAGTTTCATAGCCTGAGGTACTGAGCTGCTGGCTTCTCCAGGGCCTCCATAGGGTTGCTAGGCGGACACAGCTGGGGGAAGTGGGGAGGGTGGGACTCACATGAAACACTCATCATTTGTATCAGGAAAGCAACTGAATAATGTTTGTGATGGCTAGCATTAATGCACAGCTTGACAAAAATCTAAAATCACTTGGGAGATTGGCCTCTCAACCTGGAGGGTTAGCCTGATAGTGGTCATTTATGTAGGAAGACCCGGAGCAGTGAGGGCCGCTTACTTCCCTGTCCAGGAGCCTCGACTGTGGATGCAAGGTGACCAGCTGCTTCTGGCTCGAACCATCTGCGCTATGAGCCGTGAGCTAAGATAAACTTCTCTCCATACGTTGTTTTTATCAGATTATTCTTACCACAGCCACGAGGAAAGAAACTAAGACAATGTCGAAAAAGAATGACTCAGAAATAGCACCGGGGACATTCAAAGGCACAACACTTAATAGTAGTGCTGGAAACCCAGTGTTCAGGAGGTAAAAGCTAGCCTAGGCTACGTTAAGAACCTGTTTAAACCTGTTTAAACCCCGCCCCCTAAAAAAATGGTGGCTTTGGAGAGTGAAAGGAAGCAGAAAAGGATCATAGTTCACCACGTTTCTATAGAAACTACTTCACTTTGTTTTATCCCAAAGCTATATTGTTAGTTAAATTCCATTGTCTTAAGTTGCTTTTTTAGCCGGGCAGTGGCACACACCCAGAGTCCGCTGGAAGCTGAGAGAATGAGCACTTGAAGCTAGCAGTTCTGCACCAGTGTGAGTGAGCAGTTTTGTAAGACTCCGTCGTAAGCAAACATGCCGGCGTGCGTGCGTGGTGGTGCATACCCGGAGTCCTTGCATTTAGAACCGAATGCCCTCGTCATGGTAGATCCCCCATCTTGACTTCCAGGCTACACAGATATTGAATGCCCCTTTTACCTTAAAACCAAACCCCCAAACCCAACAACAACCATATCAACAGGCAAGCAAACATTTATAACTATTTGAAAATCTGATAAAGAAAAGAGACCGGGAAAGATGAGCTGAAAACGTCATCTGCCTGTGGTAGATGCATGGCGTTGGGGGTTGAGCAGTGGTTCTGAAGGCCTGGACCCACAGCACCAGCAACTGAGAATTTATTAAAACTGCAAATTCAGCTCTGTGAGTTCAAGGCCAGCCTGGTCTACAAAGTGAGTTCCAGGATAGCCAAGGAAGGCTACACAGAGAAACCTTGCCTTGAAAAACCCAACAAAACAAAACAAAACAACAACAACAAAATCCCTGCAAATTCTTGGATCTCAGCCTGGTTCACCTTTCCTTCTGAATCAGGAGCTCTGGTTTGGCACCCAGGAACTTTCACGTAGACAAGCCCTGGGGCTCAGGCATCCTGGGCAAAGTGCTCTGTCACCCAGCAGTAGCCCCAGCCCTCCAGGTGACCCTGATGCAGACTCGGCTTGAAAAGAACAGGTCTTGAGCAAGACAGAAAAGGAACAGTTCCCTACACCACACAGTGTTCTGAGATAAGTGTTAAGAGCCTGTGCCCCCTCCAGGAGCATGCAAACTTAGGGTCAGTGAGATGGCTCAGTGGGTCATGAAAGGTGCTTGCCACCAAGCGTGGCCACCCAAGTTTGATTTGTGGGACCCACGAGGTGAGAGGAGAGAACTGACTCCCCCAAAATTGCCCTCTGACCTCTATACACAGCTGGTTGATTAAAACGGAATGAACTAATGGTGAGACGAAGCTAAATTATGTGAATGCAGGTAGATTGGGAGCAGCACTGGAGGGGGAGAGAGGAAGGAGAGAGAGGGGGCGCAGAGAGAAAGGAAAGCCAGAAAGGAGAGATGCAGAAAGGGAGAGGGAGGGGAGACAGAGGGAGAGGGGGAGGAGGACAGCAGAGGAGAGGAGGGGGAAAGGGAAGGAGAGAGCAGTAAGGGGGGGAAAAGGCTGGGGGGGAGGGGAACCAAAATATTTGGATTATATAGTGAGGGTGTCTGGGAAAGGGGACACCCCGCCCCTAGGTAGAGGGCAGCCACGCCCTGCAGCAGGACCTAACACCAGCACCCTGGCATATGTGTATTCACACCTGCCTGCGCATATGCGCACACTCGCACACATGAGCACACTCAACATAAAAATACAATTTAAGAACTTAAAAGAAAATATAAATTAAGAGACTATCTAAAGCCAGCCAACCACTCTGGGGTCAGAACCAGAAAGAAGGGCAACCCTCATGTGAGTGCCAAGGGGGCCGGCAGAAGGGAAGGGACTTGTGGGTGGTACCCACCTGCCTCAGCCATGTGGGGCAGCGAGTGGGCAGGATGACCCTTGGCTAAGCCGCTGGGTGGCAGGGAGGTGCCCGGCTGTGGCTGCTTCTCGTGTCTGTCATCCGCTATTACCAGCAAACAAGCAGCCCTTTGCTTCTGGCCTCTGCCAACCCCCAGTGTGGCTCTCAGATGTCCTTTGGCAGGGAGACCATGTCTTGCCTCCTGTGTACCCTGGTGGCGGGTCCTCGGGTCCCCGGGTCCCTGGGTCCTCAGCGCACTTGCCTTGCTGCCCCGCGCCAGCTTCCATTCGGAGCTGACCAAGAGGAACAACCTCACGTTGGGTGACAGTATCAGAAAAGGGAGAGACCGTCACACAGAGTGAACCTCAGACTTGGTGACCACACAGCCTCAGAGTCCTCAATGCAGCTCGCAGACCCACAGCTAACTGATCACTGTTGGCAGGCAAAGTGAAATTTACCACACCTAACTTTGTACATCCAGTTACTCCCACTATTAGCAGGAGCTCCAAAGAACATCGAGGTACCTTGTGTCTTGGTGGGAACAGCTGCTGTCACTAATGGCTTATCATTTAAATGTGTGCTTTCCTTCTTAGGTAAAACGTTCCCTAAGTTTCTTACCAGTTCCATGAAATAGCTGAACAGTGTTAGACATTACAGCCCACTGATCTGTAGACAGACCACTGAGAGCATCCCCACTAAGGGAATAAAAGAAGTTCCAGAAACTGATTTGAAAACTGGTCTACATTCTCCCACAGAGAGCAGGTAGAACGTCTGTCTTCTCTCCTCCAAAGTGCCTGGCGAAAAAGCAAAATGAAAAAAACAACAATAACAACAACAACAAAACAGACTGGAGTCCATGCTGGATCTGAAAAGAAAACAACCACAGAGGTCTCCCTGAATGGGGGCCTCCAAGAGTGCTAGAGAAGACTTTGCAGTGGTCAGATCGGCTCTGTTTGTTCAGGTACAGAGGGAAGGGACCCAAGGTGGCAGGAAGGACCATATATTGGGTTCCCTGAGGAAATGCTTGCCAGCCTGGCCACCTTCTAGAGAGCAGTGTGCAAAAAAAGGAAACCTGGTGAGCAGTGGGCGGCTCAGAAGGCTTCGTGAGAGCCAGCCGCTGCTCTCCCGGGAGTCTCAGTGCCCAGCAGGAGAGGAAGGCTGAGGAACTCTGAAAGGCAACACTGGGGTGTGGCAGGCAGGTGTGTCTCCCCGTCTACCTCTTGATACTTAAGCCAAGCTTAGTCCCTGTCCTGTTGATGTGACTGTATCACCGTCTAGTTGTCTTGGTTGTACCTGTATTGGTTGTGGGCATGTGGTGTGTGTGGTGTGTGTGCACCTATGGGTGCGCTTATTAAGGAAGCCAGATGGCTTCCGCCTTTTCCTTCGTCCTTTCTGTTTTTGAGACACAGCCCTTGCTGTCCTGAAACTCACTATGTAGACCAGGCTAGCCTCAGACTCATAGAGAGCTCTGCCTCCCAGGTGCTGGGATTGAAGGCGCGCCACCACACCTGGTTCAACTTGCCTTTGTTTTATTTGACTGTGTCCCCAGGCCCCACCTTTCTCCCCCCCCCCAGCACTTTGGCATTTTGAGAGGGTCTCCCTTTGTAGGGGGGCTGGCCTCGAACTCATAATCCCTTTGCTTCCGTCTTCAAGTGCTGAAGACGGTGTGTGCCATCGTGCCCGAGGAAATTGATGATGTGTTTTACCCAGTCTCCTGGGACTTTCCGGGCCTTGAGCATTCTAGATTGGACCCGCCTGCTACACAGCTGTCATCCTGGAGGTTTTTCAGAGCGCTTTCCTCAAGTGGCTTTCCAGTGGCTTTCATTTCCAACTCCAGTCACTGATCTGTCCCAAGCATTCTCCTTTATTTATTTATTTTGCCCAGATACTTAAAAGTGTTACCAAGGAGACCTTACAGAACAGAATGCAGTTTTGAATGCAGAACTTTAAATTTTAGTGTGTGAGTTCAGCCTAGGTTAACTGTAAATGAGAATCAACTGTCTTTGGACCAAACACTACTACACATTTTTTTTTCCTTTTAAAGATTAAAAACGGAAATGAAGCAAGGATCCCAAATGTGGCTTTTTCCAGAGCGGCCCAGCTGCTTTCCAGGCTGTCTGTCAGCCTCTTCCACTCGGGTCACCCTGGAATGGGAGCTGCCCATAGGGGCTGAGGGGTACGAGGTATGGTCGGATTAACCTAAGTTCCGGGCTGGAGAGATGGCTCAGAGCTTAAGAGCACTGCTCATTCATTCTTCCAAAGGTCCTGAGTTCAATTCCCGACAGCCACAGGATGGCTCACAACCACCTATAATGAGATCTGCTGCCCTCTTCTTGGTGTGCAGGCACACATTTGGGCAGAATACTGTGTAAATAAAATAAAATAAATCTTAAAAAAAAAAAAAAAGATTAAGTCAGGCCCCTAGTTGAAATCCTGACTTTGGGGGTTGGAGAGATGGCTCAGAGGTTAAGAGCACTGCCTGCTCTTCCAAAGGTCCTGAGTTCAATTCCCAGCAACCACATGGTGGCTCACAACCATCTACAATAAAATCTGGTGCCCAATTCTGGCCTGCAGGTGTTACATGCAGGCAGAACACTGTATACTAAATAAATAAATATTAAAAAAAAAAAAAAAAGAAATCCTGACTTTGGTTCCTGCTAGCCAATTGATGTCCCTCAACACTGTGCATGATAACAACACTGTGCATGGTAAGCCCAGCCTTCCCAGACCGTCGGCAGGGTTAGGCTAACCAGAGGCTAGGGAGACAGCACTGCATAACTAGGGCAGGCTCTGCGCACAGCTTATGGCCGTGACATGAAGAGCAACACCTGTAAAAGCCAAAAGTGAGAAAGGATTGAGCTGGAGCTTAAAGCACGGAACAAATGAGCAGTTAACTGGCCGCATTTAGTAACGAGAACCAGCACCTCACTGCAGGGCTCACCAACTCAAATGCCAGTAGACAGCCTGGTGGTCACAGAAAGCGTGTGAGACATACACGTACCCTCAGGTACACGAGGGTTGAGGTCAGGCCAAGGCAAAGCCTTTCCAGCACTCACCTGTAGTCAATCGCTGCCACATACCAGCAAGAGCCCAGCGTTGTGAGGTCCTTTAAGCGTGAAGTCTGTTTTTGTTTTGTTTTCAGATGTGAAACCAGTTCATTTTTACGTGCTGTTGTTCAGGTTAATGTTTTTCTTTAACATCGTGCAAGCCAGACGGAGCACAAACCCAGGTCGCCAGTGTGAGGCCTCAGTTTCACTACATGGAAATTAAGTGTAAATTGCAAACAGATCCTAAAAAATGAGTATTCGTGTTGCATTTACACAGCTTGCCCCAGTGCAGGGTTGAAGCGATTTGCTCATCTCCTGGTTTAGTGGCGTCTGCACAGGTAAGCAATACGCTTTGGAACCTTTCTTCCTAAGGAAAATCAAGAGTAATGTTGAGAGCTGTGGTGGCGCATGCCTTTAATCCCAGCACTCGGGAGGCAGAGGCAGGTGGATTTCTGTGAGTTGGAGGCCAGCTCGGTCTACAGAGTGAGTTCCAGGACAGCCAGGGCTACACAGAGAGACCCTGGCTGGCAGGGGGAGGGGGAGTAATGTTGAGCTAGCCGATGGGCGGCCGGAATGAAACTTTGTACGAGCACAGTGAGAAAGTGCCCTCTGGGAATAGACGCTGAGGTTTATAACCTGATCTTCAATGGTGCATAGGGGTTCAGTAACTACCAGTCCACCCCACCTTTTAGGTCTCGTGTCCACCGGGACTCCATGGAGATCTCATTGCCAGCTTCCCGTATGAAGTCAGATGTGTCAGGAACCCTCCCTCCCACAGGAGGTAGTTAGATAAGACACACACACACACACACACACACACACACACACACACACACACACACACACACACACACACACACACACACACACACCCCACCCTGGGCTCATAAACACATTCTTCCAAAGCTGCACATGTGGGCAGCACTTGGCTCTCAGAACCTCCCCCCACAGCCCTCTCTGCTTGCCTACAGCGTGCCTCACGAGTCCCATGGCTTGCCTACGGCGTGCCTCACGAGTCCCATGGCTTGCCTATGGTGTGCCTCACGAGTCCCATCTGCGGTTTTTCTTGACCTCTGCGGTTTTTCCACTCCTCCCCTGTTCAGCTACGAGCAGCCCAGCTCCTCGGAGAAGTTAGCTGGTAACACAAGCGATGGGATTGCTGAGACTCTAGTTGAGGAAGCAAGTATGCACGCGTGGCCATTAAAGGAAGCTGCTGTGCGGTGGGTAGGGCCGGCTGTAGGCGTTATTTTAACTGTTTTACCTTTGGGGCTGGGATTGAGCCAAGGACCCTGTGCCTAGAGGCATTATATTGAAGGTTTGGCCCCTCTGGTTTTAGACTGTTTTCTTCATTTCGCTTTCCTTTCGTCTCTGCCTCCAGGAGCCCCATGCCTCCACATGGACATACAGAGGCTCGCTGGGAGCATACCGCACCTTCCACAGGGCAGCCTCAGCCATCATTTATTTTTTATTTTTATTTTTATTTTACTTTTGTTTTGAGACAGGGTATCTCTATGTAGCTTTGGCTACCCTGGCCTTGAACTCACAGAAATCCACCTGCCTCTGCCTCCCAAGCACAGGGATTAAAAGGCTGGAGTTTAAATATTGTGTGTATGTGCGCATGTGTGCGTGCACACACGCCACGGCATACTTACAGAGGTCACAGGGTGACTTGCAGGATGCAAAGGTTTTCTCAGTCTACCGTAGGGATCCCAGGGATCGGACTTATGATGCTGGGCTTGGCGGTAAATGCATTTTCTCTCGGGGAGCCGACTTGCCTCCCCTCTACTCTTTCTGTACCCTTCCAGACCCGCCCCCCCCATACCCCTGTCAGATCACACATTCACCTATAGTCTAGTAAATAGTTTTCTTACTGCATTGGGTAGAAGACAAAGTCTGGCTCAACACAACTTTTCATTGTTCGGGCCCAGGTTCTGCAAATATCAAGATTATATGGGACAGCGTTGTCGAACGAGAGAGGAGGAAAAATGAGACGTGCAGTCGGCAGCATGTGCCTAGGCTCTAACCCTGAGGTGTGCAGTTGGCAGCGTGTGCCTAGACACTAACCCTGAGGTGTGCAGTGTGCAGTCAACAGCGTGTGCCTAGGCTCTAACCCTGAGGTGTGCAGTCGGCAGCGTGTGCCTAGGCTCTAACCCTGAGGTGTGCAGTCGGCAGCGTGTGCCTAGGCTCTAACCCTGAGGTGTGCAGTTGGCAGCGTGTGCCTAGACACTAACCCTGAGGTGTGCAGTGTGCAGTCAACAGCGTGTGCCTAGGCTCTAACCCTGAGGTGTGCAGTCGGCAGCGTGTGCCTAGACTCTGTAGCTGTAACACTGTTTTGACCCTTCATGAGCCTCAAGCATTCCTGAAGGGTCCTGACAGGTAGTCATTTGTAATTTTACCGAGACAGCTTTGAGCTGCAGCTCTGTTGTAACGCCTAACTAATTAAAACCTCCTTTTCAAAAGAGAAGCTGCTGCCGGCATTCAGTGTTGGGGAGTGGGGCAAAGATATTTTTAAAAGTTAGTGGTTTTTATCCAGAGAAAGGGGTGTTTGGGACACACTGAAGACTAGAACCGATGGAATTTGCTGTGTTGGGTATTAGGGCCACCCTCAGACAGACTCCCTGGGGAATTAGGATATTTGTGAAATTTGTTGCCGTGGCCGGAGCCAGGGCAGAACTTACTGGGGTGGAGGGAGCTAGTTTTAGAGAAAGGTGAATGTAGAGCCAACTTATGATGGAATATGATGATGCTAAAAAAAAAAAATCAGTAAAAGGTGAACGATATATATGATCTGAAGAGACGGGGTTGAGGACACCAGGGGAACACGGCCCACAGAATCAACTAAGCAGGGCTCATAGGGTCTCACAGAGCCCACGTGGATCCGCTTATAAGTTATGACTGTGGAGCTTGGTGTTTCTGTGCAACTCCTAACAGTGGGAGTGGGTGGTGTTTCTGACTCTATTTTGTCTGCCTGTGGGATCATTTTCCTCCTATTGGGGTGCTTCATCCAGCCTTGACGTGAGGTTTTGTGCCTAGTGGGTTTTTGTTTTGTTTTGTTTTGTTTTGAGACAGAGTTTCTTTGTGTAACAGAGCCCTGGCAGTCCTGGACTGGCCTAGTGGACAAGGCTGGCCTGGAACTCAGAGGTCCACCTGCCTCTCTCTCCTCAGTGCTGGGATTAAAGGCGTGCACTACCACCCCCAGCTGTGCCTAGTGTTACTGTAAGCTGTTATATTGTGTTCTGTTGATAGCACTGGGAGGCCTGCTCTTTTTGAAGGGAAATGGAGGGGGAGTTGATGGGGAGAGAGAGGTAGGGGTGGGGCTGGGAGGAGTGGAGGGAGCGGAAACTGCGTTTGGGATAAATTTTTAAAATAAATCAAGAGGCTGGAGCTACCACTCTATGATAGAATTCTGTATCGCACGCACTAGCAATAAAAAGAGAAAAGAGGAAAAAGTCGGGCGTGGTGGCGCACGCCTTTAATCCCAGCACTTGGGAAGCAGAGGCAGGTGGATCACTGAGTTCGAGGCCAGCCTGGTCTACAAAGCGAGTCTAAGACAGCCAAGATAGCGTAGAGAAACCCTGTCTTGAAAAAACAAACAAACAAACAAAAAAAAAAACAAACCAAAAAAAAAAAAAAGAAAAAAGAAAGAAAGAATAGGAAAAAAAAAAACCCAGAGGTCTCCACAGTGTGTTCAGAATGCTCAGATTTGGGGACTTCCAAGCTGTCTGGACTCACTGTTTGGGCATGTCAGGCTCCGCATACTCTCGTCAGCAGACACATTGAGCCAGCTGCAGCATGGCCGCCTGTCAGGAGGCCGTGGACACTCTGTATCTCTTCATTTCTATCCCTTCTTCTGTCTCTGTCGAGAGGGCGTCTGTATTGCTTGCACTCAAAGCCAAGGACGGTGTTCTACCACTGAAGTACACCCCGACTCCTCTTTCCCTTTTTGGTGCCCAGACGAGCCAGTGTTGAGCCGAAAGCAGCGAGGGTTCCTGGTCCTCACCTGAAGCCTCTGGCTGTACCCAGGGCCTTGGGCTGACTTCACAGCAGCCCATTTCTTATCCCTTTCATCTTCCCATCTCTGGTTAAAGCCCGTACTGCTACACTGCCTGTCTTCAGCCCCGCATAACCGTAGCCCTTGCCTGCTTAACTCAGGCAGTCTCTCTTGAGTGATAGAAGTTTAGCAGGTGAAAGTAATTTACGCCTAAAAGTGTGAATGAGGCTCGGTCTTTGAATGTTTGCATTTTAAAATGAAATGAGGCTTGAGGGTTGCCAGGGGCTAGGGAAGCAAGAGGGGGGAGAGGTTCGTTTTTAATGGCGATGGGGTTTCCGGCTGGGAAGATGAAATGCTCCAGAGCAGATGGCAGTGCGAATGCACTTAGTGTCACCGAGCTGTGCACATCCTAATGATGAGGACGGTAGAATTTACGTCACGTGGAGTTTTACCACAAAAATAGTAAAAATCAGCCAGGCAAGGTGGAGTGTGGCTGTAATCTGGCAGAAGGATTGTGGGTTTGGAGTTCCAGGCCAGCCTCAGCTGTGTAGTGAATTCGAGGTCAGCCTGGGATACAGGAGACCTTGTCTCACAAAAATGAGGGGTGCTGGGGGTGGTGGAGAGTGCGCTCACAGAATTGTGGGTAGGCACACACTCTTCCAATGTCAGGCTCTGGCAGCCCCGCCCCCAGCATGGAGCTGTGGAAGTAGGCAGGTAGAAGCCGCAGTGGCAGCCTTTGTTAGTTCCTGTTGCCAGCTTCCCACATCCTGCCCCTTGGCAGCAGCCAGCTTTGTAGCTCTTGGCCCTTGACAGCTCTCTGGAACCTGCAGATTATCCTCCCTGGTCCGTTCAGCTGCCCACTCTCTCATCATCGCTGCTCCTGCCGCCTTCCTTCACCCCTGGCCATACTTGAACTGTTCAGCAGTTGCTTCCGTTGTGATTTGCCACTGACGGATAGCATAAGGTATTTGCCTCTGTCGGGACAGCATTTGGGTGTCAGCATACTGGAGGGCTGTTCAGAAGGTATGCATTGGCTATGGTGGCCTGGATTGCTCTGGCACAGGCATCCCACTGGGATGAGCGTCCCTGTGCATAGGGTGGCCACACTTGTGCCACCTGACGGATTCAAGTGCTGTGGGTGAGTGGCTCTGAGGCCAGTGGAGGATGCTACCTCTTTAGCTGCTGAGCGGCTACACCCGGAGGAGGCCTCTCCCTCTCCACAGCAGGCAAGCAGTGGATACTGGGAGGGAGGCCGGGCCAGAAGCACCAGGACTGGATGCTGGTTGCAAGCAAGGCTGTTTGGGTACCAGCTTTGGGGACTGTAAGCTAGGCACTAGCACCCAGGCCTGTGTTCCTGGTGGACGTCTTCAGCTGCCCAGCAGATGCAGATTCTTTTCGTTTGTTTGTGGTTTTGTCTGTTTGTTTATTTTTCAAGACAAGGTTTCTTTGTATAGCCTTGCTGTCCTGGACTCACTTTGTAGACCAGGCAGGCCTCGAACTCACAACGATCCGCCTGCCTCTGCTTCCCTGAGTGCTGGGATTAAAGGTGTGCGCCACCACACCAAGCTTCACTTGCAGATTCTTTTGTGCTCCAGGTTAAGGAACACATTCTGGGCTGTTTAGAAGCTCAGTTGAGTTTTGAAGATGAGCCTAGAATGGTCGCAGCAGCAGCAGTGCCTGCCGTGTGGCGTTCACACTGTACCCGGCAATGTGCACTTCCCATGGGATTCAGGCCCCATATGGGAGCCGGGTGACTCAGGCTTGCTCTGGGCTCCTATTCAGCGGTGAAGGTTCTGTGATAGATGCCCCAAGGCATCCCTGCTGCCACCTCCTCCACGGCATGGTGGCTGCTCCTTTCTTCGTGTTTTCAGGTCAGCCTACACTAGTGAGAGTAGGAAAGACCACTTCAGAGTCCATAACGGCCCTGATTCCAGTTTCAGTTCCGCTGCTGGCATGAAACACCCTGACAAAAAGGCGACATAGGGAAGAAAAGGTTTGTCTGTCTGGCAGTTCCAGGGTACGTCCCTTATTGCAGGGAAGCCGAGGCAGGAACTTATAAGTTTCGTGTCCACAGCCAACCGGGAGAATAAACAAGTGTACCCAGCTTGCTCGCTGCTGTGCGCGGCTAGAACATCTGTTTATTAATGTGCCTCGGGGGGACATAAAAGGGAGAGGTTGGGGGGGCACCTGGGAAGATCAAATGACAACTTGGGAGAGTCTGGAACTTGAGCCCTGAGGATTGAACTCAGGTAGTTACACTTGCCTGCAAGCATTTTTTTTAAAAATATTTTTATTTTATGTGTGTTGGTATGTAGGTGTCAGATCCCTCAGAACTGGAGTTACAGACAGTTGTGAGCTGCCATGTGGATGCTGGGGTTGAACCCAGGTCCTTTGGAAGAGCAGACAGTGCTCTTAACCACTGAGCCATCTCTCCAGCCCCCTACAAGCGTTTTTTACCCACTGAACTGTCTTGCCTTCTTCACTCTTTTTTTTGTTTGTTTTTTGGGGTTTTTGTGGGTTTTTTTTTTTTTTTTTTGCCTTCTTCACTCTTACACATCCAGGGCCTGGTCGGTCCACGTGGGTCTTCCCACCTTAATGAACAATCAAGAGAATCCCCTACAGAGCAAGCTGATCTAGGTAATTCATAAAACTCTCTTCGTAGGTGATTGCAAGTCGTGTCAAGTTGACAGTTAAAACTAACCAGCCCAGACCTGATGCAGCACAGAAAGATGCTCTCCCCTCCCTTCTTCTCCACCCCCTCCCCTCCCCCCACCCACACCCCTGAGTCTAAGCAGCCTGCTTATGTAGCCAAAGAAGGGATGTTTGAGCCAAAGGACCACCAGCCACCGTCCTCTTGCAGCCCGGGGACCGCTCCTGTGACTGCCGTGGACATGGCTCCCGCAGGCTCCCGATAGCCAGAAGATTGATTAGACTGTTGAGACAGTCCTGGCTGGGGCAGGGCTTTCAGGAGCCAGGACGCTCAACTGCAGCATTTTGCACAGTTGTCTCCAAGCACTGGTGGAGCGCTCCAGGTGGCTGATGGGTAGGCGGCCCGGCTGGCTCCTAGACTGCAGTCCTTTCACCTGAGGTAGTTTGGGCAAGAAGAAAGAGAACAGCAGCTGCCGATTATGTCAAATTATCCAAGGTTTCCCTTACTTGAGGAAAATGATCATCATGAGTGCTTACAGTGCACACTTAAGGAACACCTCAATCTTCTGGCTTAACACCTGCCTGGTGCCCAGGCAGAGCCGGGTCTGTCTCACCACCACAACCTGCCTAAGTGCCCAGGGAGAGCCGGGTCTGTCTCATCACCATGTGAGCTGCCATGTGAGTGCTGGGAATTAAACCCAGGTCCTCTGGAAGAGCAGTCAGTGTTTTTAGCCACTGAACCATCTCCACAGCACGTCCCACATGCGAGGTATATTAAAACAAGCAAGTGGGACCAGCAAGATGGCTCAGTGGACATAGATGCCTGCCATCAAACCTACGGGCCCGAGTTTGGTCCCAGGGGATCCAGACAAAGGACAGAAATGACTCCTTTAAGTTGTCCTTCTGGCTTTCTTATGTACCATGCACAACATATTTGTGCATGCACATGGACATACTCAAATAAAGTCAAGACACAGATTGTTTATTTTTAAAAAAATACCTTAGGTGTTGGAGAGGTGGCTCCATGATTAAGAGAACTTGCTACTCTTCCAGAAGATCGGAGTTCAGTTCCCAGCACCCGTGATGAGTGGCTTGACACTATCTGAACTCCAGCTCTAGGGGATCCAGTACGTACATGTGGTACACACACATGTGCACACACATGCACACACACAACACACACACATGCGTGCATACATACACATAAATAAAAATAATTTCAAAAACCTGTAAGCTAAATACATTTAGTATGTTTTCAATTTTTGAAATAATACATACTTTCTGTAGAATTTTCCTGGGCTCCAGAATAATTTAAACAGTATGATAATTATTGTTCCTTAGAAATTAGAAGGAAATGATCCATGAAGTTTGTCTGATCCTAGTGCCTTTTAAGACAGGTGACAATTTGACAATATATGGATAGTCTGCAAATTTTTGTCCTCAAGTTTTTCTTTTTCCTCTTAAATTCATTTTTAAAAAAATATCTTCTAAGGGGATCCATTCACCTAAATGAACCCCTAATGGTAGAATTTTGAGAAGAATTTTATTAGCAGGATTTCCAGGCTCAACCAGGCCATGAAAGAATGATTAATGTGGAAGTCACCAAATGAAACATAGGCGGCTAATGCTTTGGAAAACCTAGTTTGGGGAGAATAAAAAGGGCAGAGTTGTATTAAGCAAGCACACCCCATTTAGGAAGCTGAGAATCTTCTAGAAAGAGCTACTGACTATAGTAAGGCTTTAAGTCATGTGTGGAAATGGCAGGGAACTCCCGTTTCCCTCACAGCCCCAGCCTTGTCTAAAGTCTCCATGAGGACTGAATTACGCTGCTGTGCCGTGCCAGCCTGCCAGGAGGGAGTTGGTACCCTGCTGCTGGCCGGCCTCACTTAACCAACTTGGGTAATGGGGATTGGTCATGCCTACCCAGTGCTTCATGGGATTGGATGCGATGGTCCTGGCAAAGCCCCCACACCCACCTGATAGCTACTGCCATCAGTGCCTTGTGTTGACTGCAGTAGAAGTACCCACTGGGGATATAACCGAACAAAGTCGGCAGGGGCCCTGCTTTGAGGTGTCACTGCATGTGGGGAAGACACAGAGGCAGAAGTGGGTTCTGGGAAACCATCACTTGGAGGGTCCTTTGGGTATAAGGGGGTAAAATGGGGCAGAACGAGTCCAGATGAGTGACCAGGTGAGCCACGAGCAAGGTCGTGAGCAATCCAAGTGTTGTCTGAGTTGGAGAGCAGATGAACTCACCTTTAAAATAGAAACAGGCCAAGGGTGTCCCCAGAGGGGCTGGAGTGGGAGCCGGGGAGGGAGGGAGGAGTCTCCTGGGAGACCGGGAGGATGGCGCATTCAGCAGGTAGAGTGGACTTCTCTGTGAGATGGCATCTGTAGCCTCACGGAGAGAGGCGAGGCCACACCACTTAAGAACAGAAGTCTACCCGCACGGAGCTGAGGAGGAAGCTGGTGAGAGAGGAGGCTGCAAGGAAGGTCAGAAGAAAGCTAACGGGGGCCCAGGCTCCGCGCTTTCATCCCAGCATCGCGTTTGCTCTGTGAGCTGGGTCCAGGGAACCTTTAGCTGCCGTCTCTGCTTGCTCTCCTCTTGGTGGAATGTAACAAAAGAGAGTAACCTTAATCGAGACCAGACGTCTGGGCCTGGGTTTGGCATCTGTGTTTGTCGCACAAAAGACCAGGTCCAGTGCAACCTCTCTTTTATTCTTTGCTTACAAAACAAGAAAAGGCTCTGGTGTTTGAGGAGAGGCAGGAGTGTGTTTGTTGGCGGCTCATTTGTTTGGTTTTGGCTCATCTTCCTATGGCTGTTTGCTGATTTAGACACAAAACTTTTTTTTTTTTTTTAATGACACTATTTCACTTATGGTATAAATGAACTGTTTTGTGCCCGGCCCAAGAGCTCCATAAACGTCTTATTCTTCATGAGGGCTTGACTCCAGCGCGTCACCATCTCCCACCACTGCAGTGCTCTTCTCTTTGTTTGGGATGTGAGTTCCACCCTTGTGTGTTCTGTGTGTCCCTGAGTCTCAGCTTAGCCATCACGTTCTTTGCGGAGCCTCCTCCAAAGGCAACATCAGAAGCCGGGCTTGGTGGCCAGCGTGGGCTTACAATCTTAGCACTCAGGAGCCTGAAGCAGGAGGATCGAAGTTTAAGGCCAGCCTGGGTTACATAGCGAAGCCTTACATAAGATATAAAATACAATGAATAATTTTTTAAAATATAATTTATTAATTTATCCATATTACCAATTAATTTTTTTTTAAAGGAGTATGAGCCCCTACTTCCTGTGACATTTTCTTACAGAGGTGGGACCTGGGTTTTTTTTTTCCTCAGGGACACTGAACAGAGCAGGAAAATCCTTGCAAAGTAGGTGAGATAGAATGGGTTGGTGCCAAGTCTTTGATGGCCTGTAGTCATCAGCACTTAATTTCGGAGAGGGAAAGTGGGTCAGGAGTAAGATGGCAGCGTGGTCAGAGAGTAGGGGCAGGCTCAGGAGGGCCAGGCAGAGCTGGGCCAGCTGCCACAAATGCCACCTGTGGCTTGACATTAGTTTCAGGAATTCAGGGATTCAGAGCCACAAACATGGAGCACCCCATCCCCACGCTCACTCACACTCAACCCAGCCATCCCGTTGGAGGCAAAGTCTGTTTGATTTGTGACCCCAGCGTGTATCACACAGAACACTCTGGAGTGTCTAATAAATGTGATTAATGGCCAAAGATAAAGACCGTTAAAAAGATCTGCCTTCAGCTTGGTTTGAAAACCTCGGAGGAAGAGATTAGCATGGTGACCAGCCTCGACGCCTGTTGGCTGCTGTAATTTATGAGTGGAATGTCCAGGCTCTTTCTGCAGGGGTCCTGGACAGTGGAAACTGGGGAGTCTTAGGGTAATTACAGTAGCTAAGATAGTGGGTACAGTTTCGTGGTCACCAGGAGGGACTGTCTTCTGCCCACATCCTGAAGCCCTCTTAGTTTTATTTGATTTGTATGGGTTTTGTCACAGAACAGGCCTGAGATTTCAGCCCAGGGCCTTACCCGTGCTAAGTGCATATCCTCCAGTACTGAGCTACATTCCCAGCCTTTGTTGGTTCTAAAGTTTTCGATGCTTGTTTCATTGTCTATGTTTTCAGTTCAGTAAATTTGAAATTTAATACATCAGTTTTACTTAAAACAAGAGAGTTAACCTTTAATCATTTCCAAAAGCCCTCTGCAAGGGGAGGGGGGAGTTGTGTTCTAAGTAATTTCATTTTCAGCAGGGTAAGAGCAGAAAAGGCTAAGACGCATCCTGAGCCACAGGGACCTCGAAGCTTATCGCTCCTTGCGGTTTCTCCTGTTTGATACCGTGCTTTCTGGAAGATGCGATTTTCTGCTTCCATTTCTGTTGTCGCCATGCCAGGGTTTCCAGCAGAGTGGGCCTCACGTTTCGCCGGAGGTGACTTTTCTTTGGAAACAATTCAAATAAAATCATTCTGCTTCTCCCCTTTCATTTGACATTTGACTAAAACAATGCTTTGGCAGCTAGACAGGGCCTCTTAAGAGCGTCAGTATTTCTTCTCCCAATCTTTGCCTTTCAAGAAGTGCTTTTTAAAAATGTGGTTTAAAATCGAGCATGGAAATAAAAACACAGAACTGATTGCTTGGAGACCAAAACTCCTAGGGAACAAGAAAAGAAGGAGGTGAGGGCGGGAGAGCCTGGAAGTCAGCTCTGACCTGTGAGTGGTCGCCCACTCGGGTTTCTCCTCCTTGTCATGGAACCTGTCCCCCTTGCATAGCCCATTGCCGTGTCCAGTCCCCTTGTTATCCCCAGGGTACGGTCTCATGTGCTCTCAGGAGGCACCATCCTTTAACCATAGCCTGAGATCTCTGTAACTTTATTAGTATTGTAATAAAATCCAGATAGGTGGTGGACACTTAGGACATCTTTCTTTCTTTCTTTCTTTCTTTCTTTCTTTCTTTCTTTCTTTCTTCTCCCCCCCCCCCCCCCCACGAGAGAGGGTCTCTCTCTGTAGTCTTGGCTGCCCTGTACTCACTTTGTAGACCAGGCTGGCCTCAAACTCACAGCGATCCGCCTGCCTCTGCCTCCTGAGTCCTGGGATTAAAGGCGTGCGCCACCATGCCCAGCCAGGACAATTTTCTTAAATAAGTGAGTAAAACTGGGAATCGGAAGATGACTCCATGAATAAAGTGTTCGCTGCTCGATATGAGGACCTGGGCTGATTCCCAGCGCCTGTGGGAAAGCCTTGTGTGGCGGTGTGTGCTGGGGAAATGGAGACAGGAGGATACCTGAGACTAGCTGGCAAGCGGGTCTAGACAAACTTAGTGAACCCCCAGTCTAGTGAGAGACTCTGTCTCAAAAATAAAATGGGGCTGCATCAAGATAGCTCTATGGAAGGCTAGGCATAGTGGCAAATCCCTTTAATCCCAGCACTCAGAAGGCTGAGGCAGATCTCTGAGTTCAGGGCACCAAACAGCACTATGTAGTGAGTCCCTGTCCAAAATGAAAGAGACAGACGGGGGCGGGGGGGGGGGGGCTCAATGGTTAAGGCACTTTGTACTAAACCTATCAACTTGAGTTTGATCTCCAGGTCCCAAAGGGTGGAATGAGAGACTTGATTACTATGTGTACCTATCATGGCTCCTCCTCTACTGTTGGTGTCATGGTTCCTCCTCTACTGTTGATGTCATGGCTCCTCCTCTACTGTTGGTGTCATGGCTCTTCCTCTACTGTTGATGTCATGGCTCCTCCTCTACTGTTGATGTCATGGCTCTTCCTCTACTGTTGGTGTCATGGCTCCTCCTCTACTGTTGGTGTCATGGCTCCTCCTCTACTGTTGGTGTCATGGCTCCTCCTCTACTGTTGGTGTCATGGCTCCTCCTCTACTGTTGATGTCATGGCTCCTCCTCTACTGTTGGTGTCATGGCTCCTCCTCTACTGTTGATGTCATGGCTCTTCCTCTACTGTTGATGTCATGGCTCCTCCTCTACTGTTGGTGTCATGGCTCCTCCTCTACTGTTGGTGTCATGGCTCCTCCTCTACTGTTGGTGTCATGGCTCCTCCTCTACTGTTGGTGTCATGGCTCCTCCTCTACTGTTGGTGCCATGGCTCCTCCTCTACTGTTGGTGTCATGGCTCCTCCTCTACTGTTGGTGTCATGGCTCCTCCTCTACTGTTGGTGTCATGGCTCCTCCTCTACTGTTGGTGTCATGGCTCCTCCTCTACTGTTGGTGTCATGGCTCCTCCTCTACTGTTGATGTCATGGCTCCTCCTCTACTGTTGGTGTCATGGCTCCTCCTCTACTGTTGGTGTCATGGCTCCTCCTCTACTGTTGGTGTCATGGCTCCTCCTCTACTGTTGGTGTCATGGCTCCTCCTCTACTGTTGATGTCATGGCTCTTCCTCTACTGTTGGTGTCATGGCTCCTCCTCTACTGTTGGTGTCATGGCTCCTCCTCTACTGTTGGTGTCATGGCTCCTCCTCTACTGTTGGTGTCATGGCTCCTCCTCTACTGTTGGTGTCATGGCTCCTCCTCTACTGTTGATGTCATGGCTCCTCCTCTACTGTTGATGTCATGGCTCCTCCTCTACTGTTGGTGTCATGGCTCCTCCTCTACTGTTGGTGCCATGGCTCCTCCTCTACTGTTGGTGTCATGGCTCCTCCTCTACTGTTGGTGTCATGGCTCCTCCTCTACTGTTGGTGCCATGGCTCCTCCTCTACTGTTGGTGTCATGGCTCCTCCTCTACTGTTGGTGTCATGGCTCCTCCTCTACTGTTGGTGTCATGGCTCCTCCTCTACTGTTGGTGTCATGGCTCCTCCTCTACTGTTGGTGTTATGGCTCTTCCTCTACTGTTGGTGTCATGGCTCCTCCTCTACTGTTGATGCCATGGCTCCTCCTCTACTGTTGGTGTCATGGCTCCTCCACTATTGCTCTCCACCTTACTTTTTGAGGCAGTCTCCCTATGAAACTAGAGCTAACCTTTATAACTGCACTGGCTGGCCATGGTCCCCCATTCAGTGGATCACTGTCTGTACTGCTAACACTAGGATTATGGCTGAGTACTGCCATGCCCAGACTTTACGTGGATTATGGGCATCCAAGCCCAAATCTTCACACTTGTACCCACTTGACGCATCTCCCTAGCTCACCATCATCCCCAGTAGTGGTTGTAATACCTGATCTTCTACTGGAAGGAACAGAAAAAGATGCCTGGCCAGAAAAGTTCTGTGAGCACGTCCGCCATCTGCTCATGGCGTGTAGCTGTCGTAGGTATTAGAGAGCGCACTCCATTATATTTTCTCCTATGGTTTCACGTTTAGCCGTGGTATCTTTGGTTTTATTGTGGGTGTTTCGAGACAGGGTCTCTCTGTGTAGCCTTCGCTGTCCTGGACTCGCTTTGTAGACCAGGCTGGCCTCAAACTCACAGCGATCCACTAGCCTCTGCCTCCCCAAGGGCTGGGATTACGGGTGTGTGCCACTGTGCCCGACTGAGCCATGGTGTCTTTGGAACACTGACCAAATCTTTCTTCCCCAGTTGAACTAACTGGCTTGTAGTGTTGTACAGTCTGCAGAGACAGGACAAGGGCCAAAAGCTTTATCTGTGGTCACTTCTGTTTTGAATCAGCTAAAGGCCAAGGCCTTGAGGCAAAGAGGGCGCTGGAAACCAGACAGCCACTAAGCATGTGGACTTCCAAAATGCAATGAGAAAAGCTCTCCATTCCAGAGGCCTGTAAATGCCCTGTTTGCTTGCTTGTTTTGTTTTATTATTGCTTTTAATAGATAAGGTCTTGCATAGCCCAGACTGCTAACTTTAAACACCCTATTTAGCCGAGGATGATCTTAAACTTGTGGTCCTCCTGCGTCTGCCTTCAAGATTGTAGGTGTGCTCCACCATATCCTGTCTTCTGTGGTGCTGAGAGAGCGAGACCAAGGCTTCACGCTTGCCAGGCAAGCAGTCTGCTGACGAGAGCCACATCTCAGCCTTCAGCTGCCCTTCAGATGACTGGCTTTGCTGCATCCTGCAGGCTGACTGGCAGCTGTTCGCTCTTCCAGATTTTACAAAACCAAGGCAGGATTTTGGTGATTCTAAGTTTTCCGTTTGACCATGTAACCCTGAAAAGAAATTAGCGGGCACAGTCGGTGCTCTCTGTATGTGGACTTGACATTCTTGGGTTCTATGATCGCAGAAGGTGGGAGGCTGAGGCAGGTGGATCTCTGTGAGTTTGAGGCTAGCCTGGTTTACAGAGTGAGTTCCAGGACAGCCAGGACACAGAGAAACCTTGTCTGAAAAAACAAACAAACAAACAAAAACAAACAAATCAGAAAAAGAGCAGGGTACGGTGGTGCACGCCTGTAATCCCAACACTTGGGGAGGCACAGGCAGGCGCATCTCTGTGAGTTCGAGGCCAGCCTGGTCTACAAAGTGAGTCCAGGGCAGCCAAGGCTACACAGAGAAACCCTGTCTCGAAAAACCAAACCAAACCAAACCAAACCAAATCAAACAAAAAGCCAACAACAACCAAAAAAGCTATTTGGAGAGGAAAAAATCTCATCTGTACAGCATATACAGGCTTTTTCCTTATCAGTGTTTGTTCAACAGTAAAACCATGTGCATAGCATTTACATTGCACTAAGTATTATAAATAATCTAGAGATGATTAAAGTATTGGGGGGGGATGTGAGTGGGATATATAAAAGCACAACACCGTTTTATATGAAGCACTCTGATGCCTGCAGATCTGGGTGTTCCTGCAGCCATCTTGGAACCAGTTCCCTGTGGATACCAAAAGATGACAATCTGCATTTATATTCAGAAAATTCGTATGGATTGCTCTGGTGACTGTTAACAAGATAACTCCAACATAAAGCTTCCATATGATCCAGAATGGGGGGGGGGGGAAACCAGATCAAATGATAAAACAAGGGTTGAGAAAGATAGTTCTACTTTTTGTTTTTGTTAGTTTGCTTTGTTTCCCCCCCCCCCCCGCCTTTCAGGCATTGAAGGCTTTTAAAGTCAATTTGAGCAAAGAATTTGAACAGACAAAGAAATATAAACATAGCTATAAAAGATACCTGGTTCCACTTAGAATGGAAGAAGTGTAACTAATGAAATACAATATGGGCCTATTGCATTGGCAGAGGAGCATCCGGTGACGTACGGTGCTGGCGGGTGTGTATTGAGGAAAGCGAGCACGAGCCGCGTGGAAATGCACGAGGTTTCTTTGGCAACCACCACCTAGAAGTTAAAATACTTGTTATCTGAACTACTAGTCCAATTTCTAGGGATTTATCCAACACATCTTACAAACATAAACAAAAGTATCTACAGTGATGTTCAGAGCCGGGGATGCTCAAGAGTGTTTATTGAAGCAACGTTTGCAGCTGAAATGAAACGGGAAACAAATGTGTCTGTCAGGAAAGGATTTGTTAGTGGGCCGGGCCGGGCCGGACCACCGTGCTAAAGCATTTCCCCCATGCTGCAGAAGGTCCTGGGTTGGAGTCCCACATCGGGAGAGAAGAAAGAAGTCTGTTTAGACCATAGTGTGTCCACAGAGTAGAATCCTGTTTGTTCATGAAAGGACCTCTCAGCCCCAGATGCACACTTTGTTGCCTGACCTATCTATGCAAATGGATTTGTGACCTGTGTGTGTGTGTGTGTGTGTGTGTGTGTGTGTGTGTGTGTGTGTGTGTAATTCAGTCTCATTTGTGTGGGTGTTTTGCCTGCACGTGTACATGAGTAGCATCACCATGCCTACACCCGAGGAGCTGAGAAGAGGGTGTTGGGTCCTTTGGAACTGGGGCGCCATATGCTTGCAAACTGCCATGTGGGTGCTGGGAATCCAGCCAGGGTCCCTCTGCAAGAGCAGCCAGTACTCTTTTTTTTTGTTTGTTTTTGTTTTTGTTTTTCAAGGCAGGGTCTCTCTGTGTAGCCTTGGCTGTCCTGGACTTACTTTGTAGACCAGGCTGGCCTCGAACTCACAGCGATCCGCCTGCCTCTGCCTCCTGAGTGCTGGGATTAAAGGCGTGCGCCACCACGCCCGGCTTCAGCCAGTACTCTTAACCACTGAGCCATCTCTCTGGCCCTGGATTTGTGACCTTTAAATAATTTTTCTTTGTCAGCTAAGAGGTAATAAGTTGATAATTGGCCCAACTTTTTAACAGGGTGAGGAGGAGGGTAGCTGTGCATGCAGTAAAATTGACCGCGCACGGACTGAGGGAGCTCAGAGTCTTTTGAGAGTATGCAGAATGCAGTTAACTGGCAAACCATACCTCAAAAAGCTTTCTTAAAACTAAAAAAGATAAACAAGAGTGAGAATGGCTGTTTCTTAAGGCCCATGACACCCCTCCTACCCCACCCTCACCCCGGAACTTGGAAGCTGGCCTCTCCAGGGCTTCTCTGTGGCCAGAGGGAGTTCTTCCTTTCGGAGGTCAGTGCAAAGCCGCTGAAGGAAAGCCCTGCCCACACCACCAACTGGACACCAATCAGAGGGGCCCGGGTGTAAACACCTCCCTTCCGGTTTCCATTTGAAAAAGCCATTCAAATGGCCTGCAATTGACTGAAGTAATCAAGGACAGATATGATCGAGCTGACTCGGCACAGGCAATAAAATTGCCAGAAGAATCTGGAAATAATACTGACCACATTTGTTGGCACCCATTCATCGAAGCAATAATGTAGAAAGTATTTTTTGAAAAAAATAATCAATTCTGAGTATTTGTAGCAACTGAACACCTAACTTGGAACCAATGATAAATTTAACAAACAAACAAAAACAAAGGCGACACCCCACTCTAGGGCTTTAAAGACGTCCCACAGCATTTGGAAGACACTGTCTCATTGCTCTGTGCCACTTACAAGGATCAGAGATGGAGTCATGGGTTATTTGATTTAAAAGGTGTGACAGGTGATTACAGCCTGGAACTGGACATTTTAGAAGAAAACCTGACTTGTACGTCTTCTCCAGGAGCGTTTCCCTGTGAGTAGGTAAAATGACATTTAAGATGCTTCTCTGTCAGCTAGCCTGCTGCACGGCGGGAGCAGTTCACGGGCGTTTCAGTACAGCATCTCTGTGTAAGGATCGAGCTATTAAAGGGACATCACTCGCTAACATCCCCTAAGACAGATGTCATTTGCTGCAAGCCGCTTTGCGTTAACCCTCTCCATATGCAGTACCCACGGGAGTTCAAGACTCGTGTCCTTTGGAACAGGGACTATCAATCCTTTGTGTTTCATCGCTGCGGAACCACAGTAACTGCTGGCAGGAGCAGAGCAGGGCTGTGTTCTGCCTGCCTTTGTTGTTTCTCTCATCTGTGTGGAGCTGTCAAAATGTTACTTAGAGACTGTATTCAAAGGCACACAATAGCTCTGTCTCTTTGGTATCACTGAAAAAGGAATACAATGTCTTCTACTCTAAATAAACTTGCCAAATAGTGAGTGGCACATTCTAGAAGTCCAATAGGGTTGGGAGATATTTGTATTGGGGCGGATTTTTGTTGTTGTTAGTTTCTGGGTGTTTGGTTCTGTTTGTTTAAGACACGGTCTCATTATGTAGTGCTGGCTACTCTGGAACTTGGCTATGTAAACCAGATTGGCCATGAACTAACTCATAGAGATCCACTTGCCTCTGCCACCCAAGTGCTGGGATTAAAGATGTGTGCCAAGTCTAGGCTCGGAACTTGCTCTATAGAGCTCAGGTTGGCCATGTTTTCAGGATCCTCCTGCCTCTGCTCCCAGGGGACCAGGATTATAGGGATGGGACATTTGTACTGTCAGATGCCTTATGATATTAAAACCAGATTTTAAAACTTTCTCTTTCTGTGTGTGTGTGTGGGGGGGGGGGACGAAGAGGAAAACCTGTGTGAATTGGTTCACTTCTTCTACCATGTGGGTGTGTCCTGGGGATTAAACAGGTCATTAGGTTCGGTGGCAGGCACCTCAACCTGCTGAGCCATCTTACTGATCCCAAACCTAAGACTTGTACCATTTTTATTTCTTTTTCCTGTAACTTAAAGAATTTGAGATATGTGCTCTTGTGAACAGAGGGGGTTGGTAGCAGTAAATTCATGAAAGTTCTAGACCGGTTCAAAGTCTTTAAAACACTGATATTTTTAGTTTAGTTTTTTTGTTTTGTTTTTTGTTTTTGTTGTTGTTGTTGTTTTTGTTTTTGTTTTGAGACAGGGTTTCTCCATGTAGCCCTGGCTGTCCTGGAACTCAGCTCTGTAGACCAGTTTGGCCTTGAACTCACAGAAATCTGCCTTCCAAGTGCTAGAATTAAAGGCATGAGTTACCCAGATTTAAAAAAAGGTGATTTATTTTAACCTCAAAAGACTTTATAGGCCTTACAGACCCTTTTTCTAACAGCAAATGTGCTTTTGAATTTTGGGCTGCTCATAAATCCCGTGTGGCCAAAGGACCTTCCGCTGACCCTGTGGGCATCCCCAGGGAGCCCCTAGCCTGTGTCTGGGAACAACTGCCCCGAACTATGCAAACTTACCCGTGATGGCTTCTCCCCAAAGGTATATCAGAGGGCATTTTGTTACTGTGACATAACATGAGAGAGACACATTGAAGAAAGAAAAATGATTTTGGCTCATGGTCTCAAATCGTTCATCTGATGGCTTTTTGGCCCTTTCGGTTTAGGGCCTGATGTGAGGCGGGTGGCGTGGGCTTGAGGGGAGAGGCATGTCCTGCATGATAGAGGCAGGCAGCTCACCTCAGCTGCCAGGGAGCGGGGGCAGGGGCAGAGGTGAGGGTGGGGGTGGGGCAGGGGTTGGAGACAGATATAGCTCCTGTTGTAGTTTCTGTCTGAATTGTTCCCAGAGCTTCATATTTTGGGTGCCTGTTCTTCAATTGGGGGGGGGGGGGCTCTTTTCCAGGGCTATGGAACCTTCATGTGTGGGACATGGACCACAGAGGTTGGATACTAGGGATGGCTACAATATGACCAGCTGCCTCATCTTTCCCTAGCATCTTCCCGCAGCCATACCTTCCATGAGGGACTGTACTCGACCTGTGAGCAGGAAAACCAACACTTCCTTCTCGAAGGTGCTTTTCTGGGTAATTTTGTTACGACAAGGAGAAAAGTAACTAACACAGGCCTTAACAAGTACCAGATGAACCTGGAGAGTTTCTGCTGATCCAGGAAAAACTTGCCTGGGTGTGAAAGCTGCCCTTTCTCCCCCCTCCTCCCCTTTGTGAGGACCCTGTGGGCACGCTGTGAGGAAGGCTGGTTCTAGCTGAGAAGTGGGGATGTTGTCTGTGATGGTTTCATGGCCTCCTCCGGAGCTGCTGTTCTTTGTCTTCCTGGAGCAGCATTAGTGTCAGACACTGCACATGGGTTTGGAAACAAAGATGTGTTCTCTGGCTACAGTTAATTCTTTTTCCCTTGTGGTGTTGAGGGCCCTGTGCATGCTGGCCAAACACTCTATTGCTAACCTACACGCCAGCACTACAATTAGTTCTTAGAAACAAAAGCTTTCCCTTTTTTCCTTAAGTCACTCTTCATAAAATGATCACTAGTCACTTAGTCATGTAATTGCTGCTCCAAGCTTGCATCGTTGTCTGTGTTCCATAAAAGGTGGGGTACAGTAGGCCTTTTGTTGAGCTAGTAGAAAATATTGAGACATTAATTCTTCTCAGTCCTAAAATATTGCAGGCAGAAAAATCATCTTAATTAATAGGTGATTTCCTGGGTCTCTTCCGATGCAGAGGCAGCAGGAACAGGATGAGGAGCGGGAGAGCAGATGTCTTGTTCCATCTTAATTGACTCTTCAAACAAGTCCTTTGTACTGTCACATTCCCTTGGCTCACTCCATCCAGAATTTGCTGGCCATAGCCAGTGGTATGCTTTTCAATCAAGATGCTCTTGCTTTGTTTTTTGTTTTGCTTTAAATTAGTATACTTTAAATTGTATGTGTTTGTGTGTATGTCTGCTTGTCCATATGTGCACAATGTGCATGCAATACCCTTGGAGGCCAGAAGAGGGTGGTCGTGAGCTCTAAACTGCTGAGCCATCTTTCCAGCCCCTCCTGCCCTCCCTCCCTTTCATCTTTAATTGTTCGTTGGTTTCTTAACTTGCATTTTGATATAGAGTCTTACTATAGAGCCCTGGCCGGCATGGACATTATTATGTAGACCAAGCTGACCTCAGATTTGTGATGTTCTTCTGTTTCTGTCTACCAAATGTCACCAAGCTCAGTCCCCAGGGCCCTTATAACTATCTAAAACAAACAAAAAACCCAAAAAACAAACAAAAAACCAGTTTGAAGCCAGGCTGTGGTGGCGCACCCCTTTAATCCCAGCACTTAGGAGGCAGAGGCAGGTGGATCTCTGTGAATTTGAGGCCAGCCTGGTCTGCATACAGAGTGAGTCCAGAACAGCCAGGGCTATACAGAGAAACCCTGTCTCGAAAAACCAGTTTGATTATCACTCAGAAATCATAGTGGAATTTTTCTCACAAAGTAACTTCCTGGCTTCTAATACGATTCCAATACTAGGGATCTTTCTGATTGTTGGGGTCTTACTAAGTTGCCCAGGCTAGCCTTTGAACTTATTATGCAGCTCAGACAGACTTCTTGAAATCCCCCTGCCTCAGTATTCGGGCCTGTGTTTCTATGCCTGGCTTGCTAGGGAGCTGTTGGTGTCAGTTCTGTCTCTGTGCTTCAGAGAAGGAAAGGTGGGTGTTTGGGAAGTGTTTCCAGACTTCAGGGAGGAACCCCATTATCTGTCGGGTGGCATCCTCTCTCAAGGTAGCCATAGTGACAGTCATCAGCCATGCACAGCCTCACACAGAGCACTTCTGTGGCCGTTACAATGTGTGTCCCATGCAGCCACTCTGTCTTGGCGGTGTTTTGGTTTTTGGTTTTTGGTTTTAACTTTCCTTTATCTTTGCATTTGAAGAAGCTGAAGCTCAGAGCTGTTAATTAGCAAATGGTAGGGATGAATGGAAGGTATTTTTCTTTTGAAAAAAAGTGAATTTTGCTGGTTATGATGGCTGCACCCGGGGCAGGAAGAGGTGGCAATGGGGTGGGTCTTTGGGGAAAAAAACAGAGAGAGAAAGTTCTTTGGGAAGGCAGACATATATAATCCCAGTACGCAGGAAGCAGAGGCAAGAAGATTGTGACTTTGAGGACTATCTGGCTTACCTAGAGAGACCCTGTCTCAAAAAAATAAAAAATAAAAATAATTGAAACCCCTTTTATTTTTGTTTCTCAGTGCTGGAGATGGAGTCCAAGATTTTGTGACACAAGTACCATGTCACCGAGCCTCACTCTGGGCGTGCTCCTTATCACTTTTATATAATGTCTATGATTTGAGTGACATAGCCTTTCAGGGACTATCTAGTGCACACTGTGCAGGTGGCTTCCCCTTAACAAAAGGCCACCACACAGATGTGTCCTCTCCCGTGCGCTGAAATGACCACATTAAGACGGATACTTTACACCCACTGGGGCCCTTTGTCCCTGCCTTTTGTCCTTGGGGTGTGGGAAGGATGCAGCCAGTGCGGTGTCAGACCGTGGGAGGCTAAGTCTCAGTAGAGAGAAACTGGCAGGTACCTGTCAGGGCTGCCCTCCAGTGCCATGGTGTCCCCGAGGTCCAGCTTGCCCTTCCCCAGGCTCAACACAGCTTCCGGGATCACTGTCACATCAGCAGATGTTGTGAGACATGTACGGACAGAGGTTGAGCTAATTCTGTCTAATCATTAAAATTCTTGGCAGGATTTCTATGTGAATCACATCCCCAAAAAATTTACATTAAAGTTAGTGTTACACGTCTGACCTGAGCCCACAAAACTGAGAGAACTTGGCGTTCTGAGTCTGGACACGCAGCCTTAACCCCTCCTTGCCCAGGCAGAACTGAGTCTTCCACCAGTGAAGAGACATAAATGTTACCAAGTTCCCCTTGTGGGGGCTTTCTGAGGGCTCACCCCAGATGGGAGTTAAGACAGACTCCATGACCATGGCACGTCCTGGGTTCAAATCCTGCTAAGGCACTCACAGGCTGGCGTTAGTGAGGTTCATCCTTCTCCTCGATGTCATTTTGAGATGTCTGGTGGGGGGGGGGGGGCTTGCGCATGCCCCGAGACGCCAATCAGGTTTCTTAACCTCTGGGAACCTTAGTGCTCCGTCTGGAAAGCGGAGCTCATGGAGCTCCGAGAGCTGGTCTGTGTGTTCAGTGAGCTGTCGCGCAAAAACCAGAGAGATGGCCCAGACGTTATGAGCACTCTGCTCTTGCAGAGGACCCGGGTTCAATATCCAGTCATAACCCCAGTTTCACGGGATCCAGCAGGCACACATGTGGTGTGTGCACATACAAGCACACAGACAAAACATCCATACGCATAAATTAAAAATAAACCTTCTGAAAAGCCCGGTAGAGTGGAAGATCAGGCACCTCATACTATGATGCTCTTATTGGTGTTAGGTTCGTTTTGTTTTCTAAGATAGGGTGTCTCTGTGTAGCCCTGCCTAGCCTGTACTCACTACATAGTCCAGGCTGGCTTTGAGCTCATGACGATCCTCCTGCCTCAGCATCTTAAGTTCTGGGATTACAGGCCCAAGCCACCACACCCAGCCTTACTGCTGTTGTTTCTGTGGTCCATCATCATGTTGAGCTGTTTGGGGGGGGGGGTGCACACAGGCTGTATGACCGAGGGGCACAGTGCTCCGCTCTCTGTGTCCTCCTCTGTGCACAGGTACAGAGGAAAGACAGCCGGCAGACACTGCATGGCAGGGAGGACCGCCCAGGCAGGCAGCATCTCTCTGCGCTCTCTCCCGGATGTGGCTTCCCTGGTACTCGTGTGCCTTTTGCCAGTGGAAAGAGCAACCTTGTGGCTATTAGAGGTCGTTATGACGTATCAGCTGACAAATGGCCGGTGAGACAGTGCATGAAGGAAGAGGGTGAGGGCGGTGCTGTGACTGAGGCTCTGTGACAAAAGCATGTCGGGAGCCAGGTGCACACACAGAGCCAGGTGCACACTCCGAAATCCACAAGCCTGTATAGAGTAGGCACTCCCCCACCCCCAGCCCTGCCCTTCTTTTGGAAAGAAGACTGAAGAAGAAAAACTGTTTTTCAGAGGAGGCGACTTTCTGACTAGTTTCTTTTGCCTTCAAAGCCAAAGATGGGACCAGTGTGTCCCAGGCAGCGGGGGGACGGGGAGGAGTGTGTTTTCCTAAAAGAACATAATGTGCCCAACCAGGTCAGTGCCTCTCAAGTTGCCCCTTGGGGATAATTGTCTAGACTCGGGGAGGCAATGGTGATGAAATGTCCTGTGCTATAAATGTCCTACAGTGTGCAGAGAGCCACGGCCACAAGAAATGAGGAGCCCGGGTGAGGGCGACTGCCCCTCCGAGAGATGTAGTGATAGGCAGGAAGACGGAATGTCCGGGAGGGAAGAGGTTCCTGTCAGTAGGTGGGTAGTTATTTGAAATTACATATAACCCAGCAAGCTGAGCACTCAGAGAACTTTCTAGATGGCGAGTGTCAAGTTGTCCTTAAGTAATAGTGAACGAGGAATTCATTTACCATCGAGTTGAAGAAATCTCTGCTGGTCACCAGGGACGAGGCATTAGGAGGCTAATAGGTAATTTCTCTATTTCCTCTCCATGACAGCGGAAGCATGCAGACATCAGCGAGGCCGCCTGGCACTTTCCTTCCCGTATCATGTTGAGTGATTGCTTTTCTCTGTCTGACTGATAAGCTAAAAATGTGCCTGACCCCCGCAAGGTGCTTTTAAGAAGAAATTAAGCCCACACCCCAATCACGTGATTTCGTTTGCTTTTCCTTTGTCCTTTGTTTAAAAAGCCAGGCCTGCGTGTTGTCCCCTGCCTTTCCCAGCTGCAGCGACAGAATTCAGACCCAGACTCTCGAACACGATAAACAAGTACTATCCCACAGAGCCGCTCGCCCCCCCCCCAGCCCAGTGCGCATCTCTGAGTCTCCTCCCAACCCTCACTTCTGCCTCCCCTTCTCAAAGACTGACCAGTCCGTTCTCAGGTGGGCCTGGCTTAGGCTTGCCTGCGGCTTGCCAGGAGCTGACGGCTCTTTTCCTTCTCCCAACAGCAGGTAATTTTCCTTGGCACGGCAGCCCTGGGTTGCCCGTGGCTTTCCTGAAAGCTCACGTCGCACTGTTGTGGCGCAGCTACAATTCCCATTATTGATAGGTCTTTACCTACCGTGGGGGCTTCTCCTTGAGGTGTGTTAAATAGTCAAATCTAGAGAAGGGCCAATTTGAAGAAAAGGAGAGGATATTCTGGAAGTCAGAAGGCTGTGTGTGAATAATCAGAGGACAGGTGGGTCCACCCCAGAAGCCTGGGGAGGTTCCAGTGTCTGGGGTGGGGGGCGTCAAAGGTATAGGGTTTGAAACTGGCTACTAAGTTCAGTCACTGGGAACACTGTGCTCTGAAAGCAGTGCAGTTCCCTAGGAATGGCCTGACCCAGTGTGAGGGAAACGGGAAGTAAAGCGCTGACGTATTCAACAGCTTCAGACCTTAGTTTAAAGGGAAGTTGGAGCTCAAAGATAATAGCTAAAGCTGCCTGGTTTGAAGTCCGTTCTGTGTTCCAGACGCCATGTTAAAAGGTTTACATGCGTTGGGAGTTCCCCGGCGTCACGGGAGCGGAGGTACTGAAGGCTTGTGCAAGGGTGGGGTTGGGGTGGGGGCGGGTACGGTGCCAGCAGGGAGCCCCTCGGATCCCCGGTGCTGAAGGAAGCAAAAGCAGGTGTCTTCTGGCCCCGGACCACAATGAGAATTCCTGAGGAGCCCAAGGGTCTGAGAAGCAACTGCCCACTGTACGGAGAAGGGGCCAGACTACGGTCCATCCTAGGGCTCCACCCCCAACTCATGGCTCTCTGACGACCCAGACCTGCCTGGTCATCACTAAAGGACCCCGTTCACGCGGCAACTTTAGATACACTGTTTTCTCTTCAAGACTCTTTCACTAGAAGATGCTGGGTTTACTTAGTACAGCTTGGATGTATAGGGCTGTGTGATTGGCAGCTGTCAAATGTGGAGGATTTGGAAGGGAACGGAGGCCTTATCCGTTTCTAGACTGCCTTGTAGGCGATATTGGTGTCGTGCCAAATCCCCGCTTCCTCTGCCCCCTCCCCCAAGAAATACAAGTTTTTTCTCTTCAAAAAAAAAAAAAAAAGGTTTACATACATAAGCCTACTCAGTGCTCCTAACAGCCCTGGGAGGTACAGGAGCAGCAGGTATAAGCGTCTGCTCCCTAAAGGTCCGTGTTGGTGGATTACAGCTGGGATGTTGCCCACATAGCAACCACTTTCTCCTTGATGATTCCGCAGTCTGTCCCCATGCTCTCTGGCCTGAGGTGGCCTTACTAGCCTTGGAGCCTCACACCCCTCATTCCCACCCACCCCCAAAGCCCCACCAAGCACCCAACCCTCCTGAGCAAGCACCTGCTCCATGCGGTCTCACAGTCTTGGCACTGGGGACCTTGTGCTGTGGTGGGCTGTCCTGTGCGTTACGGAACTCTTAGCAGCAGCTCTAGCCTCTACCCGATCCCTATTTTGTGGCACCCAAAAATGGTGCTAGAAGCGCAGGTGGTTTTCGCAGTGACACACCTCTGTACACTTCCACAGTGAGCACATGTTATTTGTGTTAGCTCTCTGTTGCTACAACAAAATACCTCAGAGGGTAATACCTTAGAGGGAACGTTTACTTTGGCTCACAGGTCTGGAGGTATCACACAGCGGTCAGCGGGCCCTTTGCCTTTGTGGGAGGCAACACTTCATGATGAGAGTGGGCACGGGGATGTGCTCGGCCTGTAGAGCCCAAAATCGTAGTGAATGAGTTGTGCATGGTGTCACTTCTTAGGTTACTCTCAAATGAAATGCACTCCTTGATCCAGCTAGCGCCAAAGGCCCAAGATCAGGTCCCGTGTTTAATTAAGCACCTTAGGTACTTTTCCAGAAAGGGAGACCTTTGCCCTTCTTGTCATCTCCATGTGACCAGCATCCTCATGACCGTTGGCTTTTTTTTGCTATTGTTGTCTTGAGACGAGGTCTCTCTATGTAGCCCTGGCTAGCCTAGAACTTGCTATGTAGACCAGGCTGGCCTGGAACGCACAGAGATCCACTTGCCTCTGTCTCCCCAGTGCTGGGACCTACGGTGGACGCCACCACCACCGCCAGGCTTGACCGTTAACTTTCATAATGCCAGCAAGTTAGGGGCAAGAGCTGGTCATTAAAACCCTCCAAGAGAAGGTAGCATGTCTGTGTTGGGAAAGGCTTCTGTGTGTGTTAGACGTGTGGGTGGGGCACTAAGCTATCAGATGAACGCTGAGAGATGGCACAGTGGTTAAGAGCACCGCCTGCTCTTCCAAAGGTCCTGAGTTCAATTCCCAGCAACCACATGGTGGCTCATAACCATCTGTAATGCGATATGACGCCCTCTTCTGGCTTACAGGAGTACATGCAAGCAGAGCACTGTATACATAATAATAAATAAATAAATCTTTAAAAAATAAAGAAAGAAGGTTAGACGGGAACGCTGCAAACTTTCCCAGTCAGCACGTGTTGTTCATGGCGTGCTGGGGGAGTCAGGGGCCTTAGTGTCAGCGTGGACCAAGGATTCCATCCCCATGACAGCCATGGGAAGAGAGTCCAGGAAGCGAGCTCACTCCCTCATAGAATATGTAAATATGAATAAAGAGAAATCGTCCTTTTCATAAATTACCTCCTCCACCCTCATGTGTCTCAAGTTGTAAAACCCCACGTAACCAGAAAAACATTCTTTTGAGGGGAAAAGAAAAAAGCCCTTTCTTTGTGAGTTCATCTTTAGACCGGAGAGGGAAAAGCTTTGCGGGAACAAAAAGGTTCCAAGCGAGACATGTAAAACAAGTTTTACGAAAACTTTAATTATCTCCCACCTGCTGGCGCCTTGTGAAGTTCACAGGAAGAAGGGATAATTGAGAACAGCTTCCGATGCGCACGAGACTCGCCCAGTTCTTTGCTCTTCTTAAGAGGGATTTGTTCTTAATCAAGTTTATTTCATAATGATCATGCCTGGACCCTGAGTTCACGTTGGCACGCTTGACACAGTTTAATGAAGCCACTCCGCACACAGGTGTCGCCTTCTGCTGTTGTGAAATTCCTGTCTTCCGCAGGCTAGGGCATTTGGCGAGAAGGATCGTGTTTCTGCACGCCGTGTGTGTGTGTGTGTGTGTGTGTGTGTGTGTGTGTGTGTGTGGTGAAGTTGTGTGTCTTATGTGGTGTGCCCTGGAGCAGAGGCAGAACATTCTAGTGCTTTGTGCCTCACTGGCCTTAAACTTGAAATCACAGGCACCGCAATTTCATTTTGTGCTCTGCAGCCCCCACAGATGGAGCTGTCCGTGTCTTTTATCTCTGTCTCCCCCACGGCTTTCTTTTTGCCTCGAATTGCATCATCACTGCAGGTGTCGTGGCTCAGAACAGTCTTGGCAGCAACAGCAGCTTCATCACTAAGTAATTCAGCACTCGCCATGTGTGAGGACCGGTCACTTGCATTACCATTCACTCCTCCGGAGATGCCCGGTGTCACCTGGGCGGAGGGTGTCGGAGCTGAGACTCAGAACCTGAGTCCTGGCCAGAGTCCCTCTGTCACTTGAGACCCTACTGCCTGCCTCTTGTGCTCTAAGATGTAGAAAAGCTCCTGGCCTTCTGGGTTTCTATTTCTTCAGTTTTAATTCCCTTCAGTCTGGAATTTCAAGTGGATGTCTGTGTTTTGTGTCTGTGTCAGTTTATCTGGAAAGTTCTCTGGCTTCTTGGCTATATTTTGCAGTATGGATGCTCATAGAACACCCGCCATGCTTTCTTGACTTTTTTTTTTTAAGTTAAAAAAAAAAGCAACTTTTGGTGTTGTTTTGTTTTATTTTGTTTTGAGGCAGGGTTTCTCTGTGCAGCCCTGGCAGTCCTAGAACTAGCTCTGTATAGACCAGGCTGGCCTCAAACACATAGAGATCCACCTGCCTCTGCCTCCCGAGTGCCACCACAGCCAGCCGGATAACTTTTTTTTTTTAATCATGCTGAACTTCCCCCCATCCCATCATGTCGTGAGCTGAGTCCACCCTGCTTCTTGCATTTTAAGCCCAGACCCTGTCTCTCTTCACACACCACGTTATCCTTTAGCTTAGCCAGCGAGCCCGAGTGGAAGCACAGAGACCACTCCTGCGGATGCTGTGGACCGATTGCCTTCTCCCTCGGGATGCATGCACTGGTTACCTCGGTGACCTGAGTCAGGGTTACAGGTGCAGCTGATGGATAAACAAGGGAGTGAGTGCTCAGGGCAAGGGTTCACAGGCCTCTGTGGCATCAAAGTCAGATTCTTTTCCACTTCACTTCCTTCTGCTGAGCGGGAACCAGGTGAGAAGGGAGGCTTCAGTTTTGGTTTGTTTGTTTGTTTGTTTGTTTTGTTTTGTTTTCCTTAAGGAAAAAGAGATGCAGCAGGCTTGTAGCAGAGCAGGGAAAGTCTCTTCCCAGGCAGAAGCAGTTAGGGTGGCTCACGCCCATGCCAGGAATGGAAAAACTGGGTCATGTCTCTGCCAGAGCCTGCATTCCTGCTTAATTGGCAGCTCGTTCTTGCTTTGTATTTGTTTAGCTTATGGCCAGTTCTGACAATTAAACCACAGATTCTTTCCCTGACCCCTTCGCATAGGAGGGGCAAGCTCAGAGAAATTTATTTATTTGCTTGTCTATCTATCTTCTTTCTTTCTTTCTATCTATCTATCTATCTATCTATCTATCTATGAGTAAGGCCTTGCTCTGTAGACCAGGCTGGCCTCAAGCTCACAGAGACTGGCCTGCCTCTGCTTCCCAAGGGCTGTGATTAAAGGTGTGTGCCACCACCCCCAACCTCCAAGCCAAGGACTTTCAGTAAAAAGAGTAAAGGATTGGCAACTGTCTAGGATTTAAGAAATCTCCAAATAGACGGTGCAGAATCAAGTATTGTTGTTGAGTTTGACGACAGCACTCAGACACTGCCTTGTTACCGCACAACTTGGCGCCATCTTCCCCAACCCCCTTACCTGTCAACACGTAATCACCGTGGCTTTTTCCTGGAGAGGTCCTGCCACTCAGCCAGCAGCTTGGAGCTTGTACTGGCTAGAAGTTCAGTTGTTGCATCCAGATCACCAGGCAAAAATGTTAGAATAAATAGAAGGAAATGAAGTGTGTTCTTTCTCCCTCTTTGTCTCTCCCCGTCCCTCTGTCCCTCCTGGGGAGTGGAGCCCTGGGCCTCATGCACAGCAGGTAAGCGCTCTACCACTGAGCCCCGCCCAGCACGGTGCCTCTTATTTCCATATCTTTCAATGTCATATTAGGATTATTGGAAAGGGTTTCAGTATACCTTCTAGAACTGAAACTTTGACCAGCCAATGATCGCCCTTCAGTCTTTATGGTTGTAGTCTGGGTGGGATCTAGTTCCTGTCCCCTCGTCCCTTTCTGCTGATGTTTCCCCTCCCAGTGTCACTGGCTGTTCCTTAACCACTGTGTCTGCTGGTAACTTAGCAACATTGATTCTCGTGCAGCACAGCCTCCCTGGGCACTGATGGCCTCCCAAGGAAGAACCGTGTGAAAGTGTCAGTTATCCGTCAGGCTGCATCTCCTTGGACCCAATATTCCCCTTGGCTCGGTAAAGACCAAACCCTTTAGTTCAGCCTGGGTGTTAGGGGACCTTCTGCTTGCTTTATTTATTGACTTTCTAAAGCCAAAGCAACGTTAGCAGAGCCAAGAATAATGTTGGCAAGATTCTGTACAAGACCATAGCCTTGCATAGTTTTCACGACTACAGTCAGCTCAGCCTGACATGGGGCACCGGGAGCTGCTTCGGTTGAGAAACCCGGTACTCCAGGCAGGTGCTCAGTACTCCATTCAGGTGCTCAGTACTCTGGTCAGGTGCTTGGTACTCCAGTCAGGTGCTCAGTACTCTGGTCAGGTGCTCAGTACTCCAGTCAGGTGCTCGGTATTCCGGTCAGGTGCTTGGTACTCTGGTCAGGTGCTCAGTACTCTGGTCAGGTGCTCAGTACTCTGGTCAGGTGCTTGGTATTCTGGTCAGGTGCTCGGTACTCCAGTCAGGTGGGTCCTTGATGAAGATGCTTTAACTTGGGTTGGGTCCCATCTTCCCCCCAGCCTCTTTCCACCTTTCATGTGATCCTGTGCCAGCATATTTTGAGCTATATTTGCAGCCCTAGTTTAAAACTGTACAAGAGCATCAAAGGCTAGCATTGTAGTCCCCCAGGTGGCCAGGGAGCCCTTTCTTCAGAGTGCGGCATGAGCAAAGAGAAAAGGAAACAGCCATTCACTTCGAGTGATGGCTAGGGTCTTAAGAAGTGAACAGGCGAAATGGAGGGCCCGAGAAGAAAACGGGCTGGAAAGTTCTTAACCCCTTTCCAGAGCCTTCCTCCCACTGGATGTGTAGCTGGGGTGGGGTGGGGCGTAGAACATTCGTTCAGCATGTTTAAGGCCCTGAACTCCACCTCCAGTACCGTATATTCATACAAAGCAATAGCAAAAGTGAAGTCATGCATGTCTTGTTAATATAACTTTTATGCAAACCTTGCCCAGTCTCTATGGGACATGTCACCCTGAACAAACCCCTGTTCCCAGAATTCTCTCCTTTCTCCCTTTCCATCTCACGCTGGAGCCCTGATGCAGGGCTGCCTGGGCGTAGCTGTCCCTCATCTGTCACACTCCTCAGGCATTCTTACGTGTCCTCAGCTAAATATCTAAGCGACCCCACAAGCTTCGCCAGTCCCCTTTGCTTCTAGTATATATGCTTAAGAACTGTTCACACTCTAGACAGATGTCGGACTAGGACATCCAGAGATGCTGAGATGCGGGGTCAGCCATGAACTGGCTTTAGTTTATTAATTCTTGTGGGGTAGTGGGGGTGGGGGTGTCTCTCCTTTTTCTATTACGCCTCCTCTTAAGATGCCTTTCTTTCCCTTTTAGTTAGGTGGGTAGAAAGCCTAACTAAGGACCAGGAAGTGGAGCTGGAGAGATGGCTCAGCAGTTAAGAGCAGTGGCTGCTATTCCAGAGGACCAGGGTTTGATTTCCCAGCAACCGCACAGCGGCTCACAATTTCCTGTAACAACAATTGCAGTGGATCCGGTGCCCTCTCCTGGTCTCCGTGGCCATGCCATGCACACACATGCAGACACAACATCCATACACTAAGGGTGGAAAAGCTTTAGAACGGGGGTGGGGGGGTGGGGAGAAGGAAGCGGAGGAGGAAGGGAAAAGGAAAGAGAGAAAGGAAAAAAAAAGAGCTGGGCATGGTGGCATATACTTGCAAATCCCAGTAGAGGAGAGGCTGGGTAGGGGGATATGGAGTTCGGGCCAGCCTGAGTCAGGGTCAGAACCTGTCTCGTGTACTTCTCCAGAAGGGAGGGAGGACGTGAGAGCTAACAGAGTCCATCCCAACCTGTCCCTGCCTTGACCAGCCCCCCAGTGTGAGTCTCAGCCCTTAGCAGCGTCGTCTCTCCCTGGCACAGCGCCCAACGGGTATCCTCAACTTGCTTGAGCAAGCACTTAATGTCTGTCAACCCTTGTCACCAGCACCCCCTAGTCTGCTTTTAGGGCACCTGTTCACAGAGGAGGCCATGCCGTCGCCATTTCAGCACAGTGACCTTCGTGGGACAGTTGTCACTGTGTCTTTAGCAAGTGAGCTCCTCTGGATGCTTGTGTCTGTGGGCACTCTCCCCCCCCCCCCAACTCCCCACTGTGTCTGGCTTTATGGGGAGCACTGCAGAAAGTCACCCTGTAGAGGCACTGCCTGGCCTGGCTGACACCCCCATGCCCCCCCATCCCTGCCCCCCCCCTCTCCTGAGGTCACAAAGGTGGGTGGGAGACATGGAGTGCTGGGATGTAATAGAAACCTGAGGCCTGTGCTGGTTACACTCCAAGAACAAAGGTTACTTATACCACAGCCGGCAAGGAGCAAGCCACTTCTGCCAGGGTGTCAAGGGCAGGCGGGGAAAGCCTGGGCCAGGAAGTGGTGAACACCAGTCAGCCTCCAGTTTTTTCCTTCAAGGCTTTACCTCCACGGCTTCACAGGCACAGTTCCTGCCTGTGCTGGTGTGTAGAGGCAGCGGGCGGGTGGTGGGGGGGGGGAGCAGAAGAGAAAGGTGCATGCCAACAGCAAGATTTTGTTTTGCTTTGTTACTTTTTAATTTTATTTAGTTAGTTAGTTAGTTAGTTGTTTTTCGAGACAAGGTTTCTCTGTGTAGCCTTGGCTGTCCTGAACTAACTTTGTAGACCAGGCTGGCCTGAACTCACAGCTATCCGCCTGTCTCTGCCTCCCGAGTGCTGGGATTAAAGGTGTGCACCACCACCGCCCAGCTTTTTGTTACTTTTTAATTCTCTTGATCTTCTTCATTTAAAAGTGGGAAGGTTTTTGTTCTGTATGTTGGTACATCCTGCACACTTGCTCCGGGAGAGGCTAGGCCAGGCGGTAGAAGTTCTCACCCAACCCTTCCTTGGGAGAGGGAAGGGTGGAACCCACAAACCCTCTAGTTTTCTCCTAGTGCTGTGTGGCCCTGGGGACACCGCTGGCTTCCATCCTGCGGTACTCACAGCCGAGCAGAGTCCGAGTCATTCTCCTCCTATTAGTATGGATTTTGAGGCTCTCCCCGACAGCACGGACCTCTCCTTCACTCTGCCTCTCAGGAGGCTCTAAGCCCGTCACCATGTCCTGGATGGCTGTTATCCCAGCTTCAAGCTAAAAGCTCCCTGCAAGGGTCTTCCAGGCTCCCTCTCTGCAGAGCTGCCTGTGGCACGCACGCACGCACGCACGCACGCACGCATGCCTGGTACACAGGGCAGCCTTCACATAGCACAGCCCCAGGCTTAAACCGCAGATAGCTTGGGCTTTCCTTTTCATTATTTCAATCCAGATCCATTGGAGATTATAAACACACCGCGATCTCTGCTCGTGCCCTTTATATTTAAAGCTAAGTCTTCCCCAAGCTCAAACACTCCTCCCACAGAATGGGCCTGAGCAGGTGACAGTGTGGCCTGTGCCATCAAGTGTTCCAGTAGATAGCAGGGTTGCTTGCTCCATTGCTGGCAGCACTGTTCTTTACCAGCTACGTGGCTCGGTGGCCCCCAGTTCTTTCTTCCTGGCTACATGGACCCCTTCTGCCTCCCCTCCTGCTTCTGAGTTACCCCCCAAAAAACCTAGCGTTTGCACGAATCCTGGTTTTGGTCCAAGTCTGTTTTACACTGAGATGAAATACTTGAGGGTAAGAGCATGCGCTATGCTAATGAGAGAGCCTGATGAGGAAGTAATATGCTGAGGGGGGCGGGGCAAATGTCAGCCCAGGCTGCTTTTCACTTCATTCATTCGTTCATTCATTCATTCGTTTGTTTGCTTGTCTGGAGACAGAGACTCCGTGTGTAGCCCTGGCTGGCTTGCAACTCTTCATGTAGATAGAGCAGACTGTGTTGAACTCAGAGCTCCTCTCGCCTTTCCCTCCTCAGTGTGCCCTCACGCCTTGCTTCTCCTTCTCTTCCAAGCCCCCAGTACGTCATGGATGCTGTACCCGGTGGCCCTGTGGCATCTCAGTTATCAGCAGTGTAGGAATGTGGGGGCTAAGACTCTAGCGTGCGTTCGGGGGGGGGGGGTGGTACATTCCGACCGTTGCAGACTCCCACTCTGTAAGGAGTGCAGCTTATGTCTATGTGACAGCAACCCAGACACAGTAAGGAGGAGGCACAGGGGCATTTCTGGTGTGAGAGCGGCTGTCTGCTCTACCTGGCGCACTCGGAGGCTGAGGCCCTCGTCAGAGGCACTTAACCTTAATAACCTCTCTGAACTTCAGCCCCTCTCATGTGAAGCTGGGGACTGCGACAGTGCTAACGCCTCCTTTGAGGGCCCTTGGGGACTAAATGAGATTATATGTGAGAGGCCAGGACAATGCAGTGTGTGTGTGTGTGTGTGTGTGTGTGCGCGCGCGTGCGCGTGTGCGCGTCCTCAGAGGCGATGTTAGGAGCTATAAAGCTAGAAATGAGCTCCAGGCAGCTAAGACAGTGGAGTGAGCTAGTCCTAAGAAATGCCTTTGATAAAGCGAGTCCTGCCGGAGCCTGCGAGGTAGGAACCTCAGTGTGGAGCCTGTCCTGGATGTCTGCTTGGCTTATTGAGAAGCTAAGTGAGGAACAGGCCATTCTTTGCCTTCGCCACCTTGCCCCTCATCTGCCCAGCAAGTATGTGCTAGCCTCTAGCACCTGCAGTCTTCCCAGTGGCTGAGGAAGTTCTACGGAAACACTGAACTAAATGGGCTGTGCTTATGATTTAGGCAGGAGACACATAGAAACCCGGTCATTGGGCCGGGCAGTGGTGGCGCACATCTTTAATCCCAGTACTCAGGAGGCAGAGGCAGGCGGATCGCTGTGAGTTCGAGGCCAGCCTGGTCTACAGAAAAAGCCCAGGACAGCCAAGGCTACACAGAGAAACCTTGTCTCGAAGAACAAAAATAAGGGAGGCTGGAGAGATGGCTCAGAGGTTAAGAGCACTGTCTGCTCTTCCAAAGGTCCTGAGTTCAATTCCCAGCAACCACATGGTGGCTCACAACCATCTATAATGAGATCTGGTGCCCGCTTCTGTCACGCAGGCACACATGCAAACAGAATACTGTACACACAATAATTAAATAAATATTTAAAGAAAAGAAAAACAAAATGAAAAGAAAGAAAGAAAGCCAGTCTTTACTCTGCAGAGTGAGAATTGCTGTTAAATGACCTGACACATGTCATGTGCTTGTGCCTAGAGCCTGTCACAGAAGGCCAGCAGTTAAGTGTGTGAGCCCTCTATCAAGTGTAGGGGAGGAACGGAGGGAGGCAGGGGGAGCTAGGAGAGAGACTTGTGAAAACAGGTCATGTTGATCAAAGTCCAAAGGAAGGTGACAAGGTAGGTGGGTGTGTGTACGGGGGCGAGGGGAGGGTGGCTGGAGGATGCTATAGAGCCACAGCAGAGCAGCTTGCTGCAGAAAGGGAAGGCTGGGACTTGGAGCATCCGGCTGAAGCATTTGGTCATTATCCTTGAAGTGATGGAGAACGGCAGCGGGACCTTAACAGGGAGGCTGTGCTGTGTGGGACAGGAGAGGCAGGGACAGCAATTTGGGGTCAGGCTGGAATGGGGCTGAGGAGTGGATTTAGGAGGAGCTGCTCGTGGCATTGCAGATGTGAGGAAGAGGAAAGTATAAGGAATCCCAATTCTCTGGGTGCAGTGTAGTTGGTGTCACTCACTGGAACAAAGAACAATAGCGAGGAGAGACGGGGAAGGAGGTGGCAACCTTCTGGGAACGACACCCAGAAGACAGGCACCCTGCATACAAGTCTAGAATTCTTAGTTACTTATATTCTGAGAGAGAGGAACAAATGCTTTTATTGTTGGGTTTTGAGACAGTGTCTCACGGTGTAGGGCTGGTCTGGACAGGCTATGTAGAGCAGGCTGCCTTTGGGCTTACAGAGGTCCATCTGCCTCTGCCTCTCCATCGCTGGGATTAGACGTGTACTTCACCATGCCTTTATAGTTCTTCTTTGTGTTCCGTTTGTTTGGACAACTGGTGTGCTTACAGAAATATCTGCTTGAGCAAGATACAGAAGGTTCCATCTCCCGGCAAATTTCCCTCACGTTCTTTCGAGTTTACTTACAAGACTCTTTAGAGCTTGTGACAATCCAAAGATAAAACAGCCATTCGACCTTGCCTGTCTGCTCTTTGTCCTAACTCCTGCCCCGCCTCCCATGTGCACTTGGTAAGCACAGGCCACGGCTCAGCTCCCTGGCATCTGAGCATCTGCAGCACCAGAGCTTGGTCCAGCAGCTTCAGCCTAGGTGTGTGGGGTGTGTGGACAAGAAGCTCATTCTGATGGTCTGGTGTCGACGAGCAGCAGCCGCACTGGCTTTTGATTTGAAAGTTACCTGCCCTTCACAGTCAGCTCATCCTTCTCTCGTTTTCTTTTCTTTCTTTCTTTTCTCTCCTCCCTCCTTCCCTCCCTCCCTCCCTTTTCTGACTGCTTTCTTTGCCTCCAGGTGTGGGTGGGTGGGTGGGTGTGGGTGCTGCCAAGTCGGGGTCACTCCTTAGAGTATGGGTTTCCTTTCAGTGGCCTCTCTATTTTGAGTCTGTTTATCTTTAATCAGAAAATAAATGCTTACTTTTAATTTTCTTCCTGGCCCAGCTAAGCTAGATTCAAAACCTTTTTTTTTTTTTCCCCTCCTAAACTCTCCCACATGTGAATGATAGAAAATGCTGCCCTGTTGGGGAAATGGGTCATTTCCAAAGTTTTTCTCTCCAGGCCAAGTGTAACTCATTAGTGTATAAGAAAGGCCCAAACAGCAACAAGGGCATAATTACTAAGATCCTTTTTTTCCCCCTCTTCATGTACTGCTAGTCAGAGCCTTATCATGAGCCTCAACTTTGGAAGGCAGCTCAAAGTTACTTCTGTCATTTTATATATGAGGGTGTAGAGAGACCCTGATCCCCTAGAGAGAATGGTACTCTCAAGGGACTAGGATTTGTGCCCCACTGAAGCTGAAGACTGGTATTTTGTTACCAGAGTCACTTCTTGTGGTTAGTGGTGCAGCCGAGTGTTTGCCTCTGCGCACGAGGCCCTGGGTTCCACCCAGGCAGGGGCGGGGGTAACTTAAACAAAACCCACTATGATCTCACTGGTTTTTATTTATTGTATCAAAAATAAATAAATAAATTCCTTCAGCGAAACTTGACCCCTGAACTTGGTACTTGTGAAAATGTGTTTGGAAGGAAAGTTGAGTTCCTTCTTAACCAAAGCAAACATGACTCAGAGGTTCTTCCGTCAGCACCGGCGTTCTCGGTGTCTTCTGCTCATCACTCTTCTTGGCTCACACAGCGCTTCACCACCGTGGGGACTGCGGTTGGATTCCATACCTGTGAGAAGTTTCTAGAGACTTTGGGCTTGGAGCGGCTTAGCCTGGTTCTTTCTTTGAAGCATTCTTTTTGCTGCCCCCTGCTGGTTGCCAGGAAGAGACACCAACAGAGAAGGTCCCTATTGACCAAGTTCAGCCCACTCCAGCTAACCTAGGTGAGGTTTTCATGTTGGGCATCCCTGTCATTAGTGAACAAGTGTCTTGCCCAGCCTTCCAGAGGCACCTCAAGTTCTCTGAGCCCCAAACTAAAATCATTTCTCACTAATTTTCCTTCTTCCTTTCTCCTTCCTCCTCCTTTCTTTCTTTCTTTCTTTCTTCCTTCCTTCCTTCCTTCCTTCCTTCCTTTCTTCTGTCTGCACATTTCAGAAATATGTGAGGTCTTGACCAGTGGACTGGTTAGTTTTTTTTTTTAATTTAAGCTTTATTTTTACTTTATGCATATAGTTATATTGCCTGCACGAATGTCTGTGCACCATGTGCTTGCAGTGCCTGTGCAGGCCAGAAGAGGGTATTGGATTCTCTGGGACTGGAGTTACACGTGGCTGTGAGCTGCTCTGTGGATGCTGATGAACTCAGGACCTCTGGAAGAACAGACAGTGCTCTTAACCTCTGAGCCATCTCTCCAGCCCCTGAATTGTTCCTATAACAGAGTCACACTGATGCACTTAGCACAGCTGCGGACTGTGCTGTTGCTCAGCTTGTTTCCTCCCATTCTCGGACTATAACTAGGTCGTTCAACAGTCCCTTAGTAAACCCACCAAGCCCCACTCCTGCCCCCCCCTACACTGTTCCCAAGCGGCCTTTGTCTGTCACCCTTGTCTGTTTCTGCGCTTGGCATCTATTTTGCTGTGATGAGTTTCAGTACCAGTCTCTTGGCTTCAGTACCACCACGCCTGAGTGGCTCTCTGCTGTCCCGTCCACTCACCTTTGCACTCGATACTAAGCCACACTGACCTGCTCCACAGCTTCCTAAACAGGCCCTGTAAAGATGGCGCCTCCTGGCGTGCGTCCCTGTCCCTTTGTCTGATGATCCTTCAGCTGTGCCTTCTCTACAGGACCTTCCTTCCTCTGTGTCGCTGTCACTTGGTTGCCAGGTTTGTGATGACACCCATCACTGGTGCTGTTATTATTGGGTTTGTTTTGTTGTTGTATCATGTCACCTAGGCTGGCCTCAAACTCATCATTCCCCTGCCTCTGCCTCCTTAGTGCTGGGATTGAAGGCGTGCACTTTGCCCTGATTTCTTAGTTGTTTACTTTTCTAAGAACAAAAGCAAAGACTTAAAAATTACATTTATTGTCAGGTATGGTGGCATATGCCTTTAAAAAAAGAAGATATTTATTATGTGTACAGCATTCTGCCTGCATGTACACCTGCAGGCCAGAAGAGGGCACCATATCTCATTATATGTGGTTGCTGGGAATTGAACTCAGGACCTCTGGAAGAGCAGCCTGTGCTCTTAACCTCTGAGCAATCTCTCCCGCCCTTTAGTCCCAGCACAAAGGAGGCAGAGGCAGGCAGATCTCTGTAAGTTCGAGGCCATCTTTTTACTGCGTGTGTGCCTGTGTCGTGCTGTGTGCGCGCACACACATGCCACAGCACGTGTGTGGAGGTCAGGGGGCAAGTTGCAGGAGTGTTTCCACCATGTCGGTCCCAAGGTTCTAACTCGGGTGCTCAGGTTTAGCAGCAAGCACCCTTACCTGGCGAGCCTTCCCTCTCACTGGCTCAGGTCTTCACTTTTCTGTCTTCTACTCCAGACAGTGTCCCAGGCTTCAGTTCAAATTTTCCAGTCCAGGTCCAGCCTGCTTTCCAGTGGTTTCTACCAACAATGCCACAACTTAAGAGTCATGATGGGCAGGTCGTATGGCCCCTGCCTTAGCTCCCTAGCCCTCTCTGATAGCCTCCAGGGCTTTTTATTCTACGGTCCTCAGAAGTTTCTAGTTCTCCCAGTGTCTTACCAGCTGAGCCACCTGAGGCTTCTTAGCGCTGCACAGGCGTGCAGCTCCCCGCCCCTTGCTTGGACCTGGATCCGGTCTCCTTCCCTCTCCCAAGCCCGATCAAATCCAGCTCTATCCGCAGCAGAAGCAGATCAGATGTGGCTTCCTACTTCCTGCCCTGACTTGCAACGGAGCTGAATAAGGAAAATAGCTGGTGATTCTGTAGCATGACTCATAAGCCCCAGACATCGTTTTTAGCATTGTAGACGCATTAACTGGTTCCTCTTGCATTAATACAACATCATAGTGCTTACATTTCCCCAAATCCTAACGGTTTATGGACACACTCTGCCTTACGGGCTCAGGGCTTCTTTAAGTTGTTTTTTATGACCCCAGCCTTTAGCTCAGGGTTCACATGTAGAAGGAATCAAAAAATGTTTGGTACAGTGCCTCCCATCACCTCGTTCTCAGTTAGCATAGCAAGAAGGGTTTCTGATCATACAGAATGTGTGGGTGGCCTGTCACTATCCTGTATAAAGGAGGGACAAAGGCATAATCAGTGACGGAAGCTGGCAGGAAGGGTTATCGTAGGCCTAGCCAGTGAAAGCGACTCCTGGCTCTTAGACCTAATCACAGAGGGCACAGCTCTTAACTTCCAACAATCAAGCACCTTCCCTGTGGAAGGACAGAGGCCAGAAATGTGCTTAGGGAACGGGACGCGCAGCATGTGAGCGGCGGCCAAAACAAGGTGTTGCTCAAGAGCCAGACCAAGGCTGGAGAGTGCCTGCCTGCTTCGGTGGCTCAGCATTCACTGAGCCTGTTTACCTGAGCCCCCAAATTCTTGTCTGCGGTGCCCCCTCCCCATGGAAGCCGGTAACACCGAGTCTGCCCGCTGGCGTTTCATCTTATGTTGCTTTTGTGTTTCCACGTGAACTGGCTTGCATGTAAAACTTCCACTTGTGAGTTCTGTGAACCACTAGAGCCAAATAGTTGACTGAGCCCCAAGAAGAGGGGCTTCTGGGAACCCCATTTTATAGACTGTCAGAAGCACAGATAAAGCAATTTGGGGTTCCCAGACGGCATGGCGGGGGTAGCCGGTCATGCTCATTCCCATCTCTCTCCCCCTCCCTGCATGGGGTTCAATCTCCTGGCTGCAAGTGTTTGTCAGTATGGCTGAAAGGCTGCACCTCAGTTCCGGAACTTTCCATCATGCCCGCTTCTTCTGTTGCAGCTGGTATTACTTCAGGCCTCCTTTGTTCTGTATTGGAACCACAGCTCATTCACTCCCCCACCCTCCAACTCCCCACCCCCACCCCTGCCCCTGTCCCCGCCCCCGCCCTGCCCCTGCCCCCCGCTCCTGCCAAGCACACATGGCATATAGAATTCCATGCATAACATACTTCTTTGGGCATGTCCAGGTCTTCACATTCCTCCCTCATATCCCCACCCCCAAATATCCCAGGAAGTAGAGCCAACAGCACCACACATGCTTTGAGGCATGCTGCTTGGAAAAGCGTTTACAAGCCTGGGGTTAGCATGGCTAGCCAGGCCGGGATGCAGTTGTGTTTTTTCCAACCTAAGTAGCTCCCCCGCCGCCGCCGCCACCCTCCAATGCAAGTGCACGCGCGCGTTAGGATTTATCAGAAAGCCCACTGAGCTACAAACCTCCCTTGAGGTGATGTTAGCCATCCATCCTCTGCTCATCTCTTTCCCTCGCCCTGGAGCTGCGGATGCCTCACAGGTGTGTACTCCTTCAGTGACGATGACTTAACGTGTGGCCGTGGAGCACGCCGTGCTTAAAAATCAAAGCCCAGGGCCCGAGAGTGCGAGTGACTCCAAACTGTTCTCTCAGAAGCCCGCGGGGACAGGAATTTGCCTCCGCTCAGCCCCTCCCCTCCCATGCTGTCCCTGCAAGATAGAAATAATTGCAAGAGAAGTCAGGGAAGCGGCCCGTTGGATCTTCAGATTCGCACAGGAAGTTCAGAGGGCGTTTGGCATCACTCGGGCACACGGAGCCAGCCCCGGGCTGAGCGAACTTCCCATCGCTTCACTGATCTATTATTCCTGTGCTGTCAGGTTGGAATTAAGAAGTGACTGGGGGCAGAATGACCAAGAATTCCAGAAGCTTAGAGCTGCTTTTGAACTTTAGCACAGTTGACATTTTGAGCCAGATGATTTTTCATTGTGGGCCCTATGCTTTGTAGACTGCTTCCCAGCACCCCCAGCTTGGACCTTCCACATTCCAGTAACAGCCCCATCTCCAGCTGAGAACCAGTGCCTTAAAGTATGCATCAAGTCCCCGCCCCGATCCTGGGCGGCTTCTCTGCCAGGGCCATCCACGCGATGCTACAGATGCTACAGAGCTGGAGCTGGCTGGTTCGTGGCTGAGGTCAAAGGTGAACCATGTGCTTCCCGATACACTTGGAGAGAGAGCAGGGAGGACTCAGAAGTTCATTGTCCATGGGATGTAAAAGCCTACATTAAAAACAAAAAACAAAAAAAAAAAAAAAAAAACCAAACAATGTTGTCTGATCTCAGCTGGTTCACACTCTCGCTTCCTTTTTACGAATTTGTCCAAATCATTTACAGGGCAGGTATCATCCCAGGGAGTCTCCCCTGTGGCTCGGCGTTTCTGATGGACTCTGCGTGTGATGATAATTCTTAGGGCACCATTCAACTGCTGCACAGAGCCCTGGGAGAAGGCACATGGATGTGAAGAGGGGCAGGGATTTTGCCAGAATTCCTTGAGTACATGTCTCATTGGCAGCTTGAGCATGAGAGGCTCCTACCAGACTATGATCACTGTGGGTTTGTGGCCTTGCTACTGATGCTGAGCTGTATTGGGTACAACACACACACACACACACACACACACACACACAGGCCAGGGACCCCCTAAGTTGCTCCCTGACTACAGAGCATGAGGGGTTGCCTGGTGAGTCCCTCGTGGCTCAGTGTAAGGAACCACGGGAGCGGCCAGCTGCCAGTGTCTGTCCTGGTGGCCCCTGCAAGGCATTCTGGCCTTTGATGTAACCCCGTGTGCCTCATGGCTGCCTGCCCTTTAAAAAGAAGCAGATGTGTGCTGGCTGGAGAGTTAACAAACGATGGGATGGGAAGAGAGATGAGAGAAAACGAGCTGTTTGGATGGGGGCTCTCCAAATTCATCTGGGTGGAAGCCCGGCTTGGCCGAGGCCTTGCTTCTGGAGAGACCAAAGCGGCCTTGGCAGGACCTTCCACTTCGGGTCTTCGGCTCAGCAGCCTGGGCCTGTACGCTCTGTACCTGTGCTGACTGCATGGGCCTCTGATATAAGGAAAGCATCGCCCTGATATGTTCTCTCTCTGCTCCTTTATTCCCACAATGCCTTGTACCTGCTCCATGCCAGTAACAGCCACTGTCTCCAGAAACTATTACAACCAGAACTCCAACCAAAAAGTATTCTCAGACGTTGTCATATGTCCCCTCTGCCGCAAAATCACTCCCATGAGGCCCAGTGATCTAAAGCATGTCCCAAGTGCCTGGCTCCTTTTTTCCCTCTGGAAGGCGTCTTCCCAGGTGGGCTGGCTGGCTGGTGATCTCAGCACAGGGCCTGCCTGTTCTGCCGCTGGGGTGCCTCCTCTGAAGAGGATGGAGGATGTAGGTATACGTGGATCCCAAGTGAGGGTGCCCTCACTCTGCTGGCACGATGAGGGTTTGAGGAAGATGTGAAGTGGGGGTGATCCCGGAAGTCTCATCAAGTCTTGAGGAACAAGGAAAGCTTAGGGGAACAGGGCAGGGTTCTTAGGTAGAGGACAGAGGGAGAAGCGAGTTAACTGGTTTTCATTTGAGTTTCATCAGAGTTCATCCATTTCAGAGGAAACGGTCTTCAGAGTCCAGCTGTGAGGCCCTTAAGCTCTGCCCACAGCAGACAAGTGTTCCCATGGTGCCCTCCAAAAAGGGTCTGGTTCCTAGAACTTTGCAGGTGATTACCAAACGGGATGCTTGCTTATGTAGTCTTATTGCTGCCCAGCTTGGCCTTTAGCCCATGGTGTTCCAGTTTCCACTTCCTTAATGCTCTTGGACTTTTTCCGTCCCTTTTCTAGGATGTTCCCTTAGCCTTGGATAGGGGGAAGTTGATAAAAATGAGCTATCTGCCACTGGGCTCTTAGTCACTTATTCTCAGTTCTTTGACTAGTTTTGAGTCCCTGCATTAACCACTATCTACGCAAAAAGTTTTTTTTTTAATCAAGGCAGCACAAATCCATGGGTCTAAACATTAAGAAAGCAGTCTTACATTGGCATATGGCCACTTATTGAAACAACACCAGTAGATTCCCGCATAAAGCCTACCATCTCCTTAGTCATGGGCTTTTGACCAGGTTTATGGTGCCCGACATTAATTCCCTCCTGTGGAGCAGGCCTCAGACCCAATCAGAAAGTGGTTGGTTACCTCCTTAACCACCATGCCACTAATGCACCAGTGGGCGACAACTTCCTTGGCACGACAATATTGTAGCATGCAGGGCCCAGTGCTGGATAAGACCCTCACTCTCCACACTGCCTCGCCTAAACCTGGGGCTCGTGAGTTCAGTTAGGTTTATTGGCAAGTGACTCTGGAAATCCCGCCATCTTCACCTGTCCCAAGGCGTCGGTTGCAGACACCCAGTTTATACATGGGTGCTAGGGATCCAAACTCGGGTCCTCACGCTCACTGCCTACGCCATTTCCCCGGTCCCTTTTCGACCTTAAAGGTTCTGCCCATCACTTCCCATTTAATTGGATGCTAAGATACTTCTTTAGACTCTCTGGCCTCCAAGTATTTAAATTTGCCTTACTCTTAGGAATCACAAATTTGAGATTATTTTGAAAATCAACTTTCTGCTCCCTCCGGCTTGGAGAAAAACTCTTAGTGCTGATTAGCTGTGTGGGTTTTCTGGGCCTTTGTGCCAGCGAAGGAAGAAGGCAAAGCGCGGGACTGAGGGTTGCTCTAAGAGGGCCTGGAGAGAATGCCCCAAGCACCCAGGGAACGTGCTGACAAGGCTGGCATCAGTTTTCTCTCCTGTAAAATGTTTCCACTCCAGTGTTCTGACTGCAGCCTGAGGCTGGCCCCAGCTGGGGGTTTACAGAAAAACAGTATTTGGATGCCGGCCTTGCCCTGACCCATACTCAAATCATTTGTTTCACTAAGAACATGTATTTTTGAGATAGCAGCTAGATTAGTTCACATCCAGCCTTTAATTGCTGATTCAGTTAAAGAGGGGGCCTTGTCTGAAATGGAGTGACCGCTGAGGTGGTTAGGACTTTATTCCTAACGAGGCTTGCCCCCACCCCAGTTTCTCCCCCACCCCAGTTTCTCCCCCACCCCAGTTTCTCCCCCACCCCAGTTTCTCCCCCACTCCAGGTTCTCCCCCACCCCAGTTTCTCTTTCATTACAAAGTCAGAGATCCATGCACATGGTTAAGCATGAATGCTGTATAAGAGGAACAGCAAGATTTAACTCCTCAGATATTCCCACGCAGGTTCCTTACACATCCTTCTGGATGATTCTTCTGCCATGTGCAGGTGGGTGGTGTCTGCTCTTTATAAAAACACACTTAATTTTTAAAAAACATTAATACAGTGCTGGAGAGATGGCTCAGTGGCTAAAAGCGTGTACTGCTGTTGCAGAGGACTCAAGTTCAGCTCTCAGTACCCATGGTCAGGTGGTTTGTTACTGCCTGTAACTCTTGCTCCAGGGCATAATTAAAAATAAAATAAAGCCGGGCATGGTGGCACACGCCTTTAATCCCAGAACTTGAGAGGCAGAGGCAGATGGATCTCTGTGAGTTCGAGGCCAGGACAACCTGTCTTGAAAAACCAAGATGGATAGATAGATAGATAGATAGATAGATAGATAGATAGATCCAAAATAGATAGATAGATGGATGGATGGATAGATCTTTTAAAATATTAATGTAAGGGCTGGAGAGATAGCTTAGTATTTAAGAGCACAGCCCAGGCAGAGAGTCTCAGCGTGACGTGGTGGCTCATAACATCTGTAACTTCAATTCCAGGGCATTTAATGCTATCCTCTGGCCTCTGTGAGCACCAGATGCTCACGTGCTGCACAGATATACTTGCAGAAACACACACCTACACACAAAAAAAATAATCCTTTAAAATATGTTACTATATCTTGCTGATCTTAGTCTACCAGTCAGTGCACAGAGATCTGTTTCCATCTTTACACTACCAGCATATTTCACTGGATGGATGGATGGATGGATGGATGGATGGGTGGGTGGATGGGGTATAATTTACTTATCTGGGAATGCTTCACCCCTCCCCTAGGCTTGTGCTATTTTAAATAATGCTGCAGTAAGCACTCTTGCACAGTCATGCGTGCATGTCAGTAGGCTAGCTTTCCAGGATTGAAATTGCTAAGCCAGAGAGTGTGTACATTGTTAGCTTTGAAAGAACACTGCCAGGGTCCTTCTTTCAGGGAACTGAGTAGGGCTGTGTTACAGAAAATGTGTTTTTCATGCTTTAGGCAGCCAAGAGAAAATGTAAGTTTTTCTTTGGCTAGAAAAATGTTACTTCTTAGTACAGAAGAAATAAGCAAGTGTCATATAATGGAAGGGGGTATGGCACAGGGAGCACGTGTGGACACGGGGTAGGGAGCACAAGTGGACATGAGGTAGGGAGCACAAGTGGACATGAGGTAGGGAGCACAAGTGGACACGGGATAGGGAGCACAAGTGGACACGGGGTAGGGAGCACAAGTGGACATGGGGTAGGGACCCCGAGTGGCATTTGGGAAGACTTCTGGGTACCTCAGCTTTCTTATCTGCTCGATAAATAATGGCCAAGGTGACCTGCTTAATCCTATTGGATGATTTTCAATGAGCCCAGTATGACTGTGGGTCTGAGCGTCAGGGGAAGTGTGAGGCAGGGTAAATGTGGAAAGAGCTTTTTAGCTTCTAAGTCTTTGTCTCTTGGCTGCACCAGGTGTGGTAAGGCTTTGGGGCACGCAGCACTTCCTACCCACAGGCAGGCTGGACACCTCCAGGGTCACAGCCATGCGCAGGAGACTCTAGGGCAGGTTGGTGGATCCTCGCCTTTGCCCATGAGTGCCACCCATATCCCTTGGGTGCACAGCTGATTAGAAGGGTTTGCCTCGGGGAGGTTTGGGGGATTGTGGCTTCTTTTGCAAAGGCTCTTGGAAATGGTTTCTGGTCGAAGTAGAGCCAAAAGTCTTGTGAGACGCTGGCCCAGAGAGTTCTCTGGAGCGAAATGAATCATAAAACGGGGTCCCTCGGGAGCCACCCACTCAGCTCTAACAGACACTTAACCAGGGGAAGAAAGACCGGAGCAGAAGGGGCAGCTCTTCCGTTTTGTTTCTTCTGTGCCGCTAGCCACCCTGACCGGATTCCTTTGAGGCTGACGTCATAGCCCATGCTGAACATAGACCCAGAGACCACAGATGGCTCTAATGTAGCTTTTCCTTGTTCATGAATCAGCATTGTGGTGAGCTCTCTTTCATTCTCTGAGATGGAGAGTGGATTCAGATTTATTCTATGGGCCGGCAAGATGGCTCAGTGGGTGAAGGAGCCTGCTGTGCAAGCCCGATGGCTTGAGTTTGGCCCTGGGACCCACTTAAAGGTAGAAGGAGAAAACTTACTTCAAAAAGTTGTCCTGTGGTTTCCATAGATATGCCACGGAGTACACATGCCTGCCCTCCCCAACACAAATAGTAAATAAAAGTTTAAGAAAAAATTTACGCTACCTGCTTAACTTTTTTTTTTTTTTTTTTAAGTCTTACTATGTAACCCTGGGTGGCCTGGAACTGAAAAACCCACCTACCTCTGCCTCCTGGGTCCTGGGATTAAAGAAAGGTGTGTGCCCAGCACTGAGCACTCCCAACTTTAAAGTTTTTATGGTTAGCATGTGCGTATGTATGTGTGCATGAGTGGTGTGTGTGTGTGTGTGCAAGCGTGTGTGTGCCATGGTGTGCGTGTGGAAGCCAGAGGGCAATTTGTAGGAGTCATTGCGGCATTTTTACCTCTGGCTCACACTTCTCCTGAGTCTCCGGGAGGGCTGAACTCAGGTCTTGGCAGCCAGCATTTCATCTACTGAGCTATCCCGCCAACCCAGCTCCCAACTTTTTTATGTGGGGAACTTTCTGGGCGGAGCAGTGAATGCCTAAGGATATGTCTCTCACTTCAGTTTGTCAGTTGTTAACATTTGCTACATTGTTTGCTGCAGATGCCAAGCCAGGGGACAAGCTCTCGAGACCTCTGGCTGTGCCTTCCCCCCAAAATCTGTGAAAATGGAACATGTACATCACGGTATCTCACTTGTAAACATTTTAGCATGTAACGTCCCAGAACAAGGTTCGCTTCACAGTGTCCTTAGCGTATCCTAGACCTAACATTACGTGAAGGATGTAGGTCAGGGGTCTTGTAGAATTTTCCATATTCTAAATTTAGTATGTTGTTTCTTTGAGACCAGATTCAGGTCACAATGCTTTATCTGTATATCTGTCTGTCTATCTATCTATCTATCTACTGTCAAGATGGTTAGAGGGGAGCCTGTCATGATTGTACACACTTGGTTTTTCAGCACTTGGTAGTCTGAGGCAGGGTCATGAGTTCTAGGTCAGCTTGAGCTACATAGTGAGATCTTGTGTTTAAAAAAAAAAGGCAGAGGCGGGGAGGGCGTTAGGTCCTAGGGATTACTCCAGCATTTAGGAGGCAGAGGCAGGCAGATTTCTGAGCTCCAGGCCAGCCAGAGCCACATAGTGAGACCCTGCCTCAAAAATAAAATGTACTACGGAGGCAATGCGTCCTTCTTACTGTATTTCATTACCCACCAGCGGTGGCCAGTGAGTACTTGGTGGAGGCATCTCTCTGAAAGCATAGGCAGTAGGTGCTAGGATGCTTTGAGCCCCAGGAGTCTTTCCCAGTGTGGTCCTTAATCTGCTCACGTTGCTCCTTGAAGAATGCAGATGCTCCCACCCTCTTTGGCTTTTTTTTTTTTCTTAACAAAAGGCCTCCCGAGCTCCCTTCTTTTTTAGTATCACTTTGAGCTCATGAAAATTTTTATTTTAATATATTTTATTGCTCTAATTATCTCAAATTTGGTCAGAGGGAGTCTTTTCAGGACAGCAGTCTTGAAGCATTTTTGTGCTTTTCCAGCAGCCAGTGGAACCTGTCCCCAGCCTGGAACAGGACAACTCTTTCTCTAGGAAAACCTGTGTCATTTGTCAAACCTGTCTTTAAAGCCAGGAATTTCACATGATGGGGGCTCATTGTTTGGTGTGTTGCTGCTTCCAGGTAGGAGAGAAAGTGCTAAGAAAATCAAATACTTTCTCAAAGCTTAAACAGTCCTAAGGTGTCCAGTTCAGAACCAGCGCCCCACAGGTGCTTCTTACTCTCCCCACTCTGTCTGTGTGCTCCTTGTCCTGTGCTGAGAAGCCTGAACGCCCGTTGTTAACCCAGGTAAAGTACAGGACTCTACTTAGCTCTTTGTGCCAAACGCCTAGTAAACTTGAGAGTGAACAGTGTCAGCGTGCTGCTCCGTTCCTAGAGTGCTGCTCTGTCCATAGCGTGCTGCTCCATCCATAGCGTGGTGCTCCGTTCATAACATGCTGCTCCGTTCATAACATGCTGCTCCGTCCATAGCATGCTGCTCCGTCCATAGCGTGCTGCTCTGTCCATAGCGTGCTGCTCCGTTCATAGCGTGCTGCTGCATCCATAGTGTGCTGCTCCGTTCATAGCGTGCTGCTCCGTCCATAGCGTGCTGCTGCATCCATAGCGTGCTGCTCCGTTCATAGCGTGCTGCTCCCACTCGACTTTACAGTTTTGTCTTTTGTCTTGTAATACTAAATGCACATGACACTCAAAAGGAGAGCTGGCTCGGTGGTTAAGAGTGCTACTCTTCCACGGGACCTAAGCTTCCCCAGCACTGACATCAGGCAGTTCACAACTGCCAGTAACTCCAGCTCCAGGCGACCCAGTGCCTGCCAGGGCCATATACAAGACACACACACATAACATAAATAAAAGTTTTTAAATCTAATTTTTTTTTAAAGTCAAAACTATATACAACAACATGCTGATGTACTAAGAGAAATCTCACTTCTGCTAGATGTAACCAAGGCTGTTAGTTGATTCCCTGTGTATGTTGGCCCATGTTTTACGGCACATGCATGTTCTGCCTCTTAGGCTCATTGGTAACTGGAGAAAACATGCCAGAGGCAATCCCCCCCACATGGTCCTCCACTCAGTGTGTTAATTAGCTCGGTAACTGTTTTTGCTTCCTTTAGCTGTTTTTTGGAAAGGCAAATGCTGGGTGGCAGACTGTCCTGCAGGACTGTCGGAGACAGTCGGGTGCTTCAGACGAAGCTGCCTGGGACGGTTTGGATGGTCTTTTCAAGTCACCTCTGATGCACTGAGGCATGGCCTGAGCCGATCTAGGAGGCTAGAAATGGGTTGTAGCTGAGTAGGAAAATGGCTTCTCCAGAGGCCGGAGTTGACGTTCTGTGTTTGAGTAATTTAGCCTTCTCTTTCCAACCCCCTTCGACACCTAGCTCTAATCCCCACCTGCCTCAGTGTTGCAGGGGACACGTTTTCATCCTTTGAATAAACATCTCAGGGAAGTTAACTTTTCACATTCTTGTCCTTTATTTGACATTTATTTAACTCTTACAAGCAATTAAAATCCAAACCCAAAATCCCCTAAACTCCAAGTGACCTCAGTAGGAAACTGTCCGGTCGTTTGTCTGGTCTGGCCTCCTTCCGTGATTTAGGGAGCATCTGTCCTCTTCCGCCCGCTGTTTCCATCAGCCTCCGTGGCCGTCTACATCCACATGGTCCCTTAAGTATGGTTTGGGGTCCGCTGAGCACAGTGGTGCAGGTCTTTACCCCAGCACTTGCAGGCAGAGGCAGGTGGACCTCTGTGAGTGCAGTGCAAGTGTCAGGCCAGCCAGGGTTCTAGAGTCAACCTTGGTCCATGTGCGCTTGACCACCTGGAGGCAGGGCAGGCTCAGTCCTGGAAGTGGAAGTTACCAGAGAAAGAAAACCAAGTACTCAGCACGGTCAGTGGAGCGGTGCTTACAAGACCTGGTAGGTTGCCATCAGAGACCCTGTTCTACACTGACTTCCGACGCCTCAGAAGACAAATCCAGAGTCCCAAGCATCCCTGGAGCATCTCCTGTTGGCTTTGTGCTCACAAAGCTGAGACCTTGGGCTGCCCATCTCCTCCTGGTCGGGGCCTGAGGTCTTTCCATTCCTCGGCCATCATAAAAAACTCCGACAGATGCAAGGTGAGGTTGGCGTCCGTGTCTGCGCGTCCCCGAGAAGCAGCCTCGAAGCTGTCTGCCTCTGTGACAGGAATCATTTTCTCTGGTTTTGATTGAGCTCTCTGGCTCGCTGGCTAGGTCTGTTGTAACACACACATTCCCTCTGCCAAGGTACACAGTCTGTAGGCGCAGAGGCTTGTTTTATGTTTTTCCCCCCCTAAACTTAATTTATTCTACATATCCCATGGCAGAGCTAAACATTTGTGGGTATTTTGGCTGCCAGAACCTGCTGGTGGATCAGATGGGACCAGGCCCGTACTTGTTGAAGAATGAGAGGCCTGCTTCCTTCTGGGGCATATTTTCAGAGAGAGAGAAACCGACGGACAGACACTAATTCAACAAAGCTTATGGGATCTGGGGAAATTCTATCCATGTTTCAACCCTGGGGTAACAGGCAAGTGTCCAGGTGCCTCTGAGACGCTCTCTTAGGATGGATAGCAAATGTTCACTGTCCTACTCTCGGCTTCAGATAGCGAGCTCCCAGGTCACCGCAGGCTGAGCGTGAAGCGCGCACGCCCCACAATCCCTGAAGCCCTTTAGAGCACAGTCCGATCTGAGCTAGTCAGGGGCCATCTCTCCTCTTGTTCTTTCGTCAGAGAAAACGCCTTAAACTCCCGAATCCCCATTCAGGTGACATGGAAGGAATGAAGATTTGTGGGACTCAAAACTCTCTCCACAGCTGGGCTCCTTCTTTCAGGGACTTGCTGTGTCACAAGGACTTTAACCACCCAAAAAAGCCCTTCCTGAGAACAGTGAGGTTATGAGTAGGCAGGCATGGTGGCTCATTCCTATAGTCTGAGCTACAGAAATAGGCGCATCACAAGTTCAAGGTCAGTCTGAGCCACTTCACAAGGTTCTGTCTCATAATTAGAGTTAAGGGGCTGGAGAGGTGGCTCGGAACATTGCTGTTCTGGGTTCAGGCCCTAGCACCCACCTGGTGGCACACAGCTGTCTGTGACTATTTCAGGGGATCTCGGGCCATCTTCTGACCTCCTCTGGCACCAGGCATACGCGTGGTGCACATAAATACATGCACACAAAGCATTCATATGTGTAAAATAAATAGATCTTTGTTTAAAATGTTTTAGGGGCCAGGGGTGGTAGTGCAGACCTTTAATCCCAGCACTCAGGAGGCAGAGGCAGGTGGATTGCTGTGAGTTCAAGGACAGCCAGGGTTACACAGAGAAACCCTGTCTTGGCGGGGGGGGGGGGGGGGGGGAGGTATAAACTAAAATGTGAAATAAAATTTTCACTAGCGTGGTGGTGGTTGCCTTTCGTCCTACCACTCATGAGGCAGGGGCAGGTAAAACCCTGTGAATTCAAGGCTGACCTAGTCTGTACAGCAAACTCCAGGACTGCAAGTGAGACCCTGTCTCAAAAATAAAATGAGAATTTTTAAAGGGGCTAGGAGAGAGCCAGGCATGGTAGCACACACCTTTAATCCCAGCCCTCAGGAGGCAAGGCAGGCGGATCACCTTGTTCAAGGCCAGCCTGGTCTACGAAATGAGGCCAGGACAGCCAGGACTACACAGAGAAACCCTGTCTTGAAAAAAAATGTGTGTGGGGGGGCGCCTAGGAGAATGACGCAGTGTAGAGTTCTTGCTTAGATGTGTGAGCCCCTGAGCTGGACTCCCAGCATTTCAGAGGAAAAAGAAGGGAAGAGGCAGTGAGGGGGAAAGGAGAGCAGAAATGGCCTCTCTCTTTTTTGTTTGTCTTTAGAGGATGTATTCTCTTTTCTTTTCTTTTTCTTTTTTCTTTTTTTTTTTTTGTTTTTTGTTTTTTGTTTTTTTGTTTTTTTTCAGACAGGGTTTCTCTGTGTAGCCTTGGCTGTCCTGGACTCTCTGTAGACCAGGCTGGTAGAGGATGTATTCTTATTGTCTCAGTGGCCCTAGGCTGGAAGCTAAGGGTGAGGAAAGGCTCCCCACGTGGCTCTGTAGCCCAGCAAGGAAGACATAGGTCCACGGAGTCACCCTGACACCGTAGGCAGTAGAGCTGCTACAAACACTGGAGACCCAGGGCCTGGGCAGCCAGTGGGAACCTGAGCTGACCCCGAGCAGGCAGCAGGCAGCAGGCAGCAGGCAGCAGGCAGCAGGCAGGAGGAGAAGGCTCCTCCAAGGAAGGGGTTTCTGATCCAGCTCTTGAGGATGGGTGGAAACTAACGAGGGGGCAGGAAGCCAAGCACCATTAAAGAGGCCATGCGCCAAAGCCTGCGGGACTCAAATTCAGTGGCTCTTAGAATCACCTGGGACCTTACTTACATTTTACAGTTCCTAAGCTTCACCCGGGTGCCGGAATGAGATTCAGGAGAGCTTAGAAATCTGTGTGCCCCATTCCTGGGGATTCTGGTGCAGGCAATCCTGCAAGGGAAAGGCTGTGTTAACCATCATTAGCGAAATCTGTTCCTGCTCCATTTGTGCAAGAGATAACACCATGCCTCGAGAGCGTGGGGTAGGATGGGGAACAGGACCTTAGGTCTGATGTAGCCTCAACTATTCAGGGGTGCGTAACCCGACTCTGGCCAGGGCTGCCTTCCCTCTCTCTCTTCTCCACCCCGCCCCCAGCCCTGCTTTCTGCCCCATACACTTCCAACAGAGATACCAACAACTGAGCCCTGAGGACCCACTGAGGGAAGTGGGAATTTTTGCCGCACGAACCTTTCTAGACTTCAAATACAAGTTGGACTTCAGATTCCCTCTGTGTCAGGGAACAAGAGACAGCTGTGGTCCCTTCCTGGGTACCTGACCATTGCTGAGGTGGGCTCTCGGTGTTGGGGCTCATGGGGAAGTGGGGGCGGGGGGAGGGGGAATGCCCCAGGCCAGTGGCAGAACCAGGCTGAGCCTGCAGGCTTAGCTCTCTGGCCAGCCCACCAGATCCTCCTCCCCTTCACGGAGGCCTCGGCTGGCACCAGGCCTCAAGAGTTTAAGGTGTGGGGGCGCTGTTACTGGGTTGGCACCCCTGCCTGGACCACGGCGTGCTCTTTCCATTGTGCATTTCCAAGTTCTCTGCTTCTGTCACTAGGAAGCCTTGATAGAGGCTGCTTCCTCCTTAAGCCCCTGGGAAACTCAGCAATCTCTGCCTGGTTCAGAAAGGCAACTCAAGCACCTCTTCTGCAGGGCCCGGGGGACCAGCTCAAGCTCAGGAACCCTGTGAGCTCTCTTAGTCTTCTTTTGACGTTCACCCTCTCTTTGGATAAGCCGTGCAAAGTTTTCTTTCAAATAAATTCGGCATTTTAGAAACAGTCTGTTTAAAGGGGAAAATAAAAGGGCAGGTGAGAGTGAGGGTCGCAATGTAGACTGTATGTGGCGGTGCCAGGTGACTGGGGCAGTGTGGACTTTGCATCTGGTTTAAGTGGCACAGCAAGTCTGTGAGCAGTGCCGGTCTCCCAGCTGACAGAGGAGGTGACTCAGGGAAGTGACTTCAGCCCTCTGTCGTCCAGCCTGCCCTTCGTGGAGTGGGGCCAAAGGGACCTTGTTGTTGTTTTGAGTTTTATTTTAATTTTTTTGTTTTGTTTTTTGTTTTTTGAGACAGGGTTTCTCTGTGTAGCCTTGGCTGTCCTGGACTCACTTTGTAGACCAGGCTGGCCTCGAACTCACAGCGATCCGCCTGCCTCTGCCTCCCGAGTGCTGGTATTAAAGGCATGTGCCACCACTGCCCAGCTTATTTTAATTTTTAATTGATTGATTGTGTGTGTGTGTAGAGTGTTTTGTCAGCGCACATGAACATACACCAGAGGTGTGCCTGGTACCTGCAGAGGTCAGAAGGCGCCAGATCCTCTGGAACTGGGAGTTATGATTGGTTGGGAGCCACCGTGTGAAAACTGGAACCCAAACTCAGGTCCTCTTAACCACTGAGTGATCTCTCCATTCCCACTTACTGTTGTCTGTCTGTCTGTCTTTCTACCTTTCCTTTTCTTCTTTTGGTGGTGGTGGTGGTTTTGTTTTTTTTTTTGAGACAGGGTATCTCTGTGTACTCAGGCTGTCCTGGTACTCACTCTGTAGACCAGGCTGGCCTCGAACTCACAGATCCGCCTGCCTCTGCCTCCCGAGTGCTGGGATTGTGTGCCACCACGGCGTGGCTTTGTTAGTAGTGGTGGTTTTCAATCACGCTCCCCCCCCCATCTTTGCTCCCAGCTTTCTAAGCGCTTCTTCTACGGAAGCCTGCAGAGGACTTTTCTTGCCCTGCCCTCTGCCTGCTGGCCTTGCCATCTCAGCTTGAGAGGCGGGAGCACAGGGGTTCCCTGTTGTTCGGCTAAGAACGGAATTCAAGTGTGCCAGAGCTCGGTTTCTCCACCCAAGTTCCCTGCTTTTGGACACAAGGCTCTAATACAGCGGTCTGGAGACCAGCCTGAGATGTGTTGACATTTAACAGTTCGGTTCTGCTGAAGGCTGACAGGATTATTGTGCTCTTTAAAATGGCCAGCGTGTCCCAGAAAGCCGACGCTCCGACACTCCGCCCGGAGAACTCATTTGTGTGTGGTTTCTGCTCAGAAGGCCCCAGACCTTTTGTTTGCTAAGCAACCAGTTCATGGCAGTATCCAAGGTCTGATTCATGGGGACAGTTCCATTACAGAGGAGAAAGTTGCTGCCCGTGTGGGCTCTGTGGCACCTGTCACCCACGCTTTTTGGAACCAGCCTATAGGAAGGTGCTGGCACATCTGGCCCAAGTGACCTTTGTTTATCAGTAACGTTGGGGACCTGCTGTGACTGCTGCTGGACGTCCTGCGTGCTGTCTGTCACACATTGGGAATATATTGGGCTGGCAATGTAGCTGAGTGGTAAAGCACACTCACGTGTGTACAAGGCCCCAAGTTCAATGACCGTCTCGACAGAAACCACCTTGGAGCTGTGTTGTAAAGCATATGCATTGGCTCGTTGGCTTGTTTGTTGAGGAAAGGTTTTGCTAGGTAGCCCTGCCTGACCTGGTACTCACTGTGTAGCCCAGGTTATCCTACTGTGTCAGCCCCTCTGAGTGGCTGGAATTAATTGGCCTGTGCTATCCCATCTGTCCTTGCTTGTTCTCCCTACCTGTGTGTTCATCTTGTCTGTGGGAGAAGCCCCAGCATTTCTTCCCTCCTGCCTCAGCTTTGGGGTGGCACACCTTGGAGACTGAGCTGTCTGGAGGAGGATCCACAATTGGGGGACACAATGGAATAGTTTTTCTTGGCAAGTTGGAGTTTGTTCACAGCCACCGTCCCCCGGAGCCACAGTCAACGAGACTGACTTTTCTCACATCTGCATACATATGACATGCAAATCGTATTTTCAGCTTACATTTTAAAAGTACTGCACTTCTAGGGCTGGTGGTTGGTACGGAGTGAAGTGGTCCTGCAGCTGATTTGTTCCGCCATCTTTGGCATGTCATCTTGCACCCCCAGTATGAGGAAGAATGTCTTCCTTAGTGCCCCAGGCACATAGGAAAATAACATAGTGGTTTCTCATAACTGAAGTTTTGCCTTCCATAAGTTTCACTTACCCACAATCTGAAAACATTACATGGAGAATTCTAAAAAGAAATGGCTTGGCTGGTAGGTTTTAAACTGCACGCCTGTTCTGAAGTTGTACGGTCTCACCCCCTAGCCTGCTTATCCACACTGTGTATGCTGCTCTCCCTTCGCAACCATCTTTGCTGGCAGACAGATTGTTGAGGGACAGGCTCCTTTTGTTCAGGTAACCCTGACTTTAGTCAATAATTGTCCCAAAGTACAACAGTAGTGTGATGGTGGTGATTACAGAGATGCCAAGGAGAGCCTCAGGATGCTTCTTTAAGCTGGGCATGGTGGCACACGCCTTTAATCCCAGCACTCAGAGAGTCAGAGGCAGGTGGATCGCTGTGAGTTCAAGGCCAGCCCAGTCTACAAAGTGAGTCCAGGACAGCCAAAAAAAAAAAAAGAAAGAAAGAAAGAAAGAAAGAAAGAAAGAAAGAAAGAAAAAAAAGAAAAGAAAGAAAAAAAAAGAAAAATTGTTGATAAAGAAAGAACAAAACTCCCAAAGTTGTCCAAATCTACCACAAGTGAATCTTCTTCTATTTGTGAAAATTTGAAGGGAAAAGAGACGTATACTAGTTAGGCTTTTACACCTCAAATTGCAAACGTGTGGACAAAGCATACAATAAGTTATTAATTAAGATGGGAAGGGCTTTACATTTGTGTGCAAAAAGAAAAAAGATCATAAAAAATCTCCGAGTGTAGGCCGGGCTCTGTGTGCGTAGGACGTGTTTGCGGTGAGTGGGGGGGGGGGGGGAAGGCCTTTGAGAGCACCAAGCGTGTCATAGTTTTACTTTTCCTTCACTGCTACGTTAAGTAGGGAGGGCTTCCCTCTACAGTGTGCCGCACATCTGTCTGAGGAGTTGTTTACAAGGAACAAAAATTCACTCAAGGTGGCATAAGTAGATTGTGTTAGACTCTCAGAAGAGTTGCCGGTCCCAGGGGTGTCTGGAGCCAGGAAGTGGGGGCATCTGGGACACAGACGGTCTCGGAAGCAGGTTCCGACCCTGCTGGGGACTGCAGTCTGTGCCCTTTGCTCCTCTCTGTCCTCTTCCTCTCTAAGATCTGAGGGCACCGCTCTGTCCTGCTCCGTTTCTCTCGGTTCATCCTGCCTTTGACATGAGCATTCGGCCTGTCTCCCTCTTCCCAGCATCTACCTTGCCCCCATCCCCGCTACATTTAGGAAATGATCACTGTCTCTAGAGATAAAGGAACAAAGTCTCTGGCTACCAGAGGCCAAGAACTTGAAGGGACAGGTTGTCCCAAGGTCCCAGCTGCTAAGAGGGTCAATGTGGTGGCCTTGGGTAGCCTGCAATACAACTGATTTTGGGTGTTTTGTTTTGTTTTGTTTTGTTTAAGATTATTTCGTTTTGTTTTATGTGCTTGAGCATTTTGCCTTTATATATGTTTGTGTATCACTGGCGGTCAGGGAGGGTGTGGGATCCCTTGGAACTGGAGTTACAAACAATTGGGAACATCACGTGGGTGTTGGGAACTGAACCCAGGTTCTCCACAAGAACAGCAAGTGCTCTTAACCCCGGAGCTGTCTCCTCAGCCCCCACACCTCTAATCTTTGTATCTAGCTCTGCATTCCCAAGACAGAGAGAGAACTGTCACATTTAAGGCTAAGTGTCCGTGTGTATCTGCTGTGGTCACCCATGGCCTGGCCCTGGAGCGCAGGAAACAAGGGTGGTGCTGGGCTGCCAGCTGCTGGAGGCGGGGAGGGGCACCTCACATAGAGTGGCCAAAGAGGAAGCAGGCTTGCATACTCTGCATGTCCCTTAAAGTTCAAAAGCCCCAGCTTACTCTCCCTCTGTCCCCACTCGGTCTGGCGAACATCATTGGACTTAGTTGTTCACTAAGTGTCTCTGGATGACTAACCACCAGGCATGCGCATGGCTCAGACTGGAATTTGTGCCTAACTGCACCCTGAAATGTGACACTTGACCATCTAGGCGAACCCAGCCTTTTTCTCGTCGCCTACATAACACACTGCGCTTTCTCCCTCCCTGCGAGGCATTTGGAAACAGCTGTGTGCTTTGAGGTAGCTGTTTAGAGGCGATGCACACACGAATACCGAGCTGTAAAAATGGCTTTCCGGCCTGAGTCTCAGATGTTTGTGTATTATTGGTGGAAACACCCATCTAAATTTCCTGCTTGATTTTTTTTTTTTCTAACTTAATGCTAGGCATGAACTTGGCAAACGCTATTACTTGCATCAGTGCCTTTTAGAGATTAAAACCAACACCGGGTAATTGGAAATAAGTTGTTGTTGGTTGACATCTTTTTGAGGGTGACTTCAGACAACCTCTGTTTCGGTTCTAGCGTTCCATCCTGGATCCTTCTCACACCCTGTTTTATGATGGCGTTATTTAGCGGAAAGAGAGAACCGACTCGTCTTTGTGAGAGGAGGGGCGTGAGACACCGCAGACCCGTGCTTTACTGCTGTATTTATTTCTGTAGTGCGTCTGTCGCTCTTTCCCCTTCCCTGTTCTACGGGAACCCTCTGGATGCATCAACTCAAGGACATATGTTTGTGGCTCACACACATCTGTCTTGAATTTCATCTTTTCCACCCTGTCTTCTAGTTTTCAAACAATTTACCTCCCCCCCCCTCTCCCCCTGCTGTTCCTTATTTCATTGTGCAGTGGAATCCTTTCAAGGGCCGGTAGAGGGGAGCAGAGCAGCCCACAGTCTGTTTCTATATAAAGGCATCTTGGGACGTGGCGATGGCAGCCTCTTAAGATGAGATCCGATTCCTTCCCCTCTGGACACAGCTGGCCCACGGCAGTGTGGCTGGTGCTCTCAGAGCTGAGGAGGCAGGCGCCTCTCGCATGCTGGCTTCCCCCAGGGAGGTGATGCTGCCATCTTGGACCAATCCAGTCCAGTTTATGGAGGGCTTTCCCATGCCAGGCTCCTTGCAGACCCAGCACTTAGGATTATCTTTGATCTCCAACTCCCTCAGACCGGGAGTTTCTCACATCGTTGTAAATGTTTCCTCTCCTTGTCATTTGGCCCCAGCGCAGTGGGGACTTCCTGAAGCAGGAAAGTAACAGAGGCTTTAGAGCTGGGCACTCGGAAAGTTCTGCCAAGCAAACAGACCTCTGGATGTATGCAGCCAGGGAGGGGAGAGGGGACGGATTTTTTTTGTCCCCTGATGAAGTAACAGTCACAAAGGAAATTGGGAAGAGTGCTGTGCTGGGTGCTAATGGCTCCGTGGTGGGACAGGTGTGGGTGGCACAGAGATGAGGAACAGCGCCGCCCGGTTACACAAACCACACTTCCTGCTCCTGTTTTCATTTTGGAGAGCCGACATGGAAACGCTGCGGCCCCGCTGCCTTGTAATTTATGGCGTTTGGTTCAGGAGGCGTTACGCAATCACATTCCTCATCTGCTGGAAGCTGCACAACTTTCTGAGGCTATCTGCTCGGTTTCTGTTCTGGATTGCAACTTAGCGAGTAGCTGTTTAGGAACCACGGTGAACAGACGCGCGTGAAATGAGATAGCGGCTTGCTTGGTTCTCATGCTTGTGAAGTCTGTGATGTCCCATGGAGGAGGGGGCGCACTCCGTTGGCTGAGGACACCACCCCGGGTGTCCTTCCACAGAAGATACGAAATGACATAGGGACTGGTTCCCTGCGGGGACTCGCTCAGTGTAGACCGAAATGGTCTTTCAGCAAGCCCTGTATGGTGGTGGGCGCATTCTGGAAGGATGCAGATCCCTTTTGCTGTTTGACTCGATGGATTCAGTCTAAAAGCCCGTCGCATCCAGTTTGTCCGGTCAGCATCTCCCTCTCGTCAGTCGTGGGTTAGCTGATGGGCAGTGTGGTGTGTGAGAAACGCGCCCTGCAAGTGCTGAGCTCTTTGAAGGTTTGTAGGGAATCAGCTGGCAGCTGTGAGGCCTTAGCTTGTCCACCTGGTGAGAACCGTAGAGTCTGGGAGAGCCGTGCTGTCGCGTCCCCAGGGCGAACACTGTTTCTGAGAGGAGGCGAGATGGGTGTCTGTTTCCGGACACAGAAGGTTTCTTGGTATGATTTCTTTTTCAATCTAAAAATGCTAACAGAAGGGCTGGGGAGATGGCTCAGTGGTTAATAGCAGTGCCTGCCCTGCTAAAGGACCCAGGTTCGGTTCCCAGCACCCACACTGCAGCTCACACTCTCCCAAACTCTAGTCCCAGGGAATCTAATGCTTGCTTCTGGTCCCTGGTTCACCAGGCACACGTATGGTTCTCAGACATACGTTCAGGCAAAACACACATATACATAAAACAAAAATAAATTAAAATTTTGGAGGGGCAGAGGTTTGAGACAGGGTTTCTCAGTGTAGCCTTGGCTGTCCTGGACTCACTTTGTAGACCAGGCTGGCCTCGAACTCACAGAGGTCCGCCTGCCTCCGCCTCCCAGAGTGCTGGAATCATAGGTGTGCACCGCCTCGCCCTGCATAAATTAAATCTTAAAAAATAAATAAACTAACAGAGAAGCCTCCTTGGCCTATATTTTACAAAGCCTTTTTATCTGTTCTTATAAATGATTGCCTTAGACCTACTACAAAGCAACAAGGGTTGGGTCAGTTGGGGGAAATTGCTTTCACCTACCGTCTTCCAGCTGAGCAGGGACAGGCAAAGGTAACATTCCCTGGACAAGCATGTACCCTCGCAGACCCCCAAATCTGCAAGACACGGTCTTCCTTCAAAGTGGTTGTCATTCCTAGACTTTCTTTTCCACCCCCCATCCCTGCCCCTGCTCCCTCGATTTTTCAAGACAGGGTTTCTCGATTTAGCCCTTGCTGTCCTGGAACCTGCTCTGAAGACCAGGCTGGCCTCAAACTCAGAGATCTGCCTGCCTCTGCCTCCCGAATGCTCAAACTAAAGGCGTGCGCCACCACCGCCTGGCTTCTGCCCTTTTCTTTTGTTTTAACCTTGTGGGTCCTGTCAGGATCTGGTATGGAAAATTTCCCTCCAGGTTATGACCCTAACACAGGTGACATTGAAAACAGGTGACATGTCTCTCAGAGAAGGCTGCAGACCAAGGCCCTTGTGTTGAAAAAAAAGGGGGGGGTGTGCTACTGCTTGGTGTGAGCATGGGGAAATGTGGGCACACTTCCAACTCCATCAGCAGATCTGGTGACACACGCCACAGAAACTGCCCTCCACTTGATGCCTTTGGGGTCGGGGTGCCTATTCCTCAGGTTCCAAACCCACACTTGGCTGTTTGTCCCACTGTCAGGGGAAAAAACTCAAGCCATTTCCTTAGCTCTTCCAGCCCATAATTACAAGGCCCTTCCAAGCCACTCTGCCCATTGGCAGTTTGGGGAGCAGATGGGCTGTAGGCGATTCCTTTGTTGGCCTGTGGGAGCTGCGGCTTGGTGGGGAAGCCCGGCCACTTCCCCTAGGCCGCATCTGCGGTGCTGGCAGGGAAGACCCTGGAAGCCAGATGCCGCTTTGTAGTCTCAGAACACCACAGTCATCGAGTCATTCAGGCAGGAAATGCAACAGCTTGGTAAACGGCCCCCTTAGAGGGTGCTGGGAAGGATTCCATATTCTAAGCGTTAGGCACCGAGAGTTCAAGCCAGCCCTGAACTGGACGAATTCAGAGGGGTGTTGAATGTTAGCACATTCTAAGTAATTTGTTTGTTTGTTTCTTTGAGAAAGGTCTTTCTGGGGGCTGGAGAGATGGCTCAGTGGTTAAGAGCACTGACTGCTCTTGCAGAGGTCCTGAGTTCAATTCCCAGCAACCACATGGTGGCTCACAACCGTCTATAAAGTGATCGAATGCATACTGTATACATAATAAATAAAATTTAAAAAAAAGAGAGAGAGAGAGAAGGGTCTTTCTTGTGTAGCCCTGGCTGGCCTGGAACTCACTCTGTAGACCAGGTTGGCCTCAAACTCACAGAAATCCACCATCTTATGCCTCCCGAGTGCTGGGATTAATGGCGTGCGCCACCACAGCCCAGCACATTCTAGCACTATAAAGGGGCCCTTTGTGTTTGTGGACTCTAACCACAGGTGTGACACTTGTTGAAGGGAGCCAGTCTGAGTCCCAGGCTTCCTGCGTGGAGTTTGGTAACTACGCTGCTTTTCACGTGACCCTTGAGGACCCACGAGGAGCGCCGGGTTCTCAGAGCGTGCCTCCACTTCTGGGATGCAGACACGTCCTCTTTCATGCTCCGCCCTTGCTAGTTTCCCACTGTGTCCGTCCCCACCAAAGGCACCAAGTCCTATCTGGCAGGAAGGGGAGCCCACTCAGATAGTCATCATTACTTGGGGTGCTATGAAGTACAGAGAAGCTGGGACCGGAAGAGCTCAAGTTCGAGGCTAGCCTGGGCTACATAGAGAGTTCCCGATCAACCTAGATTACCCACCGAGACCCTCACGCCCCCTCTCCACCCTCCCCGCCACCTCCCTCCAAATCCAGTGTTATAATTGTGTGGTGGGGGCTGTTGAGTTCTCCTAAGCCGGCGAGGGACCTGACCAGCCTGGCCCATGCATATGCAGCTCTTCCTTGGTCTCACATGCAGTTTTGTTCTCTGTGCCAGCTCCAGTAAAAGGAGGGATGGGAAGAGGGCAGGGGACAGGGACAGAGGCGCTATTAGATAAAGGGACACGAGCCCTGACCACACTGGCATTCGAAGCCGATCATTCATGTGTGAGTTAGAAAGTGCCCTGCAAGAAATTAGCGGGGGTTGGGGGGGGGAGGAGGGGGTTGGGGGCTCTGAAGAGATGGCTCAGGCGGTTAAGAGCACTGTCTGTCCTTCCAGAGGTCATGAGTTCAATTCCCAGCAACCACAAAGTGGCTCACAACCATCTATAATGTGATCTGATGCCCTCTTCTGGCCTGCAGGTGTACGTGCAGGCAGAGCACTGTACACATAATAATAAAACATTTTAAAAATTAAAAATTAAAAAAAAGTAACGGGAGACATTGAGTCACGAAGCCATTTAAACATCCTGGCTTGCTTGCTTAGCTAGGCACCTGGTCTAGCTGCCCCAAAAACCCTGATATCCCTCCGTCCCTCGCTCCCTCTCTCCCACTATCCCAGTCCTCCATCAGTTCATCCAGATTTTATTGAACACGTAACACGCGGAGCACTGTCCTTGGCCGCCAGCTCTAGCAGGCTGTTCAGATTTCAGCCACAGTCCAAACCGCATCCTGGGGCACGTGCTGCGGGAGCCATGGGAATCCAAAATCTGGTCTGACGTCTGGGAGCAGAAAAAAATTCTCCTGGAGCCGTTAGGATGACAACAGCGAGACCCATGTGAAGGCTTCATCCATTACACACCCACTCACCTGGGCCAGGCCTTAGTCTCAGCACTCAGGGCAACTCATCGGTCTTCACCACGGTCCGAGACTGTAGTTTTCCCAGCATCCCGTTTTACAGATGAAGAAGCTGAGGGGGAAAGTTAGCTGTCTTGCCTGAAGTCACTGGGCAGCTGAAGTAGACTCAGACCCAGGCAGCCCGGCTCCAGAGCCTGCAAGGTGTATATGGCCTTGATGTTGGAGGCGGGAGGGAGATTTTACCCTTGGCCGTCTGCTATGGTCTTGGGTCGCGCTTGTGTATGAGGGTGGGACGCACTCAAGGATCAGTGTTTGAGTGCCACGCACAGAACAGGTGGTTTTGACTGTCGTCAGTGTGAGATGGAAGGGCAGCGCTGTTTGCCTGAGAGGGCTCCAGCTGACCTGGACCACGCAGCTTGCTAATTAATCCTACATCTGCCGTCAGCTTTGGCTTCGTCTCACAGATTTGCAGCAGCTGTTGGGAAATTAAAAGCTGAGCCCCTCCGTCAAGCGCAAGGGCCAGCCCTTAGCCCGGGAGCAGAGCTGGGGTCACACTCAGGAGCTGAGCTTTCTCAGAAACAACCAAATTGCATTTCCCAGAAGCGTCTGCGGTGCTGGCTAATGGAGCGGGTCCGATGAGCTCTGCTCTCTGCTCTCATCTTTATAGCTCACCAGTTCCGGGCCTGTCCCTTGCGATAATTGCTGCATTGTTGTTTCATGGCTCACTATCATAGACTCTCTGACCAACATCCCTGGGCTGGTAGTTCCAACCACAGCCTTGAAACCAGAACCCGCCATCAGGCCCAGGATAGGTATTTTCTAGAAACTGGGTAGCCTGTTTGGTCATCCCTTGTGATGCCTGCCAAGTTGAGCTAATGTCGCTCGCTGCCTCTTTGTTTCTTTCCTTGTTGCCTTGCTTCTGATTTTGGCAAACTAATCCTCAATATTTGTTTATTTGTGGCCAGCAAGACTCAGTGATCCTCTGCAGACACCCCTATACTGAAACTACATCTGCTTGTACTCCATGGATGCTGGGGGGTCCAATTGTAGGGCGTCAGCTTATGCAGCAAGCGCTCTTGCCCAGTGAGCCCTCTCCCCAGTGCTAATTTTAACACTTAGACCCCTAAGCCTTAGGGGTTTGCTGTGACATATTGTGTTGCAGCCAGCGGGCCTTTAGGGAACTGGAAGGCAAAGGTCCTGAGTGCCAGGCACCTTCAGAATGACCCTTGGGTAGACTCTTTGCCTGGATGGTCAGTGGAGAGAGGGCAGATGTGGCTGTGACCGGTCCTTGCATCCTTTAACTGCAGCAGTGGCTGTAGGTATGGGACCCTTTTAAAAATGTCTAGGTTATGCTGGGGATATAGCTTAATGGTCCCTGACACATTAAGGCTCAAGTTTGACCCCGGCACCACCTTCAGAGATTAAAATGCTAACTCTGCCATCAACCATTTCCAAAACGTCTCCTGAATCCAGTGGAATGTGAGCTCCTGCCCTCCATCCCGTCTTCAGGTTCAAAGGCAGCTGGCTGGCAAGAGCCTGACTCAGCACCGCTCCCCCACTACCCCTCCCCTACTGTTTCCATGCTTTTAGTCATCCGAGTCAGAGGCAGGAAACCAAGTAAGCATTCCTTCCAGAGTCATATGTGGTGTCAGGGTTCTCGTGGCAAAACCCACAGAGGCAAAAGCAGGAAAGCATTCCAGCAGGGCATGAGAACACACACACATGTGGGAGGATGAGGCAGGAGGATGGCTGGAGACCAGGAATTCAAGGCTAGCCTGAGCAACATAATACCACTCTGTTCTCAAAAAAAAAAAAAAAAGAGCATATGTACATACATATATATGTATGTATGTGTGTATATGCACCCATAATACATATATGTATGTGTGTGCAAATCATATGTAATCAGAAAGTCTGAAAGTAAGGGTGAGGAGTTAAGAAAAGAGGCAACTGCAAACAGATGACATAAACCAGGGCCTCCAAATGTCTAGTGTTGCATAAGGTGCTTATGGCAAAATTAACTGCTTTCAGAAGGAAACCCCGTCCATTTACAGCCTGCTAACTGCGCGGCTGATTGATTGATTTACTACAAAACAAAGCTGACAAGAAGACAGTCTTTGAAGAGGACGCTGACAAGACAAGGCGGGAGTAAGCGTAAATTGGAGTCCAATATTAACGAAGCGTCCCATGCAAGTGTTTCCACGCGTGACACTGTCCTTGGGCCCGTGCCCCCCTGAAGTGTGGGTACAATGTGCTCTGAGTGAGGTGTGACCCGTCCACTGAAGTCTCCTGAGCTTCAGGGCCAAGATGGCAGCGCAGCCACTTTCTGGCCTGTTTTCTCCCGGGTGAAACTTGTAGATGCTGCAGAAATGCCGCCGATGAACTGTTGTGCGGTTCTGGGGCTTGGTGGCAGAGCACTTGCCAGAATGCATGACGTCCAGTCTTCAGCAGCCCACCCCGCCCCCCAGCCCCATCCCAACTGTAACACCAAGAATGGGAGCTCAGTTTTGGGGCCGGTGGATTTTAAGACAGGGTCTCTCTATGTCCTGGAACTCTATGTAGACGAAACGTGGACTCACAGAGCTCTACTTGCCTCTGCCTCCTGAATGCGAGGTTTAAAGGTGTGCACCACCACTAGTGGCTGCTGGGGCACTTCTTAAAAAGTGTGCGTAGCTCTCAGCACTAAGTTATCTGGCTATCACACTGCCCCTAAGATGAAGGGGAGTCTGAGCACTGTGGGCGCTCCTCAGCCTGAATGGACTCGGGATCTTGGCGTTTACTTCCGTCTCTCACTGTGCTGGCAGCTTAACTTTTGGGCAGACACCGCTTTTGTTGGACATTTGAATGACAGGCGTAGCGGTGGTTGGTGTCTCAGCTCTCTCTGTTGAGTCAAAGTCAAGATCAGCTTTCTTTCTGTAACATTGGCTGTCCTAGAAATAGCTCTATACGCCAGGCTGGCCTTGAACTCAGAGAGCTGCCAGCCTCTGCCTCCCGAGTGCTGGGACCAAAAGCGTGTGCTACCACTGTTGTTGTTTGCTGTTGTTCTGTGACTTGCTGCTTCCCAAATTTTTCAAGTGACTACTTTTTCCCCCTTAAGAATTATATTTTAAAGCTGGTGAGGTGGCACGCGCCTTTAATCCCAGCACTTGGGAGGCAGAGGCAGGTGGATCTCTGTGAGGCCAGGATGGTCTACAGAGTGAGTTCTAGAACAGCAAAGGCTAAAACAGAGAAATCCTGCGGGGGGAGGGGGGGCGGAGGGCAAAAAGAATTGCATTTTAAGCTGGGTGCAGTGACAGAGAAACCTTGTCTCGAAAAACAAAAACAACAACAAAAATGATATTTTAAGCAACAAAATATTCAAGTCAGTGATCTTAATCTTGCTGTTTAAAAGGTTTTCTCATTCCTTCCTTTTTATCCTTTGTATGGGATGGGCAGAGAGAAAGAGAGAGTGCGTGCATATATGTGTACTCACAGGGAAGAGGGTGTTGTGTGCCCTCCTCTGTTGCTCACTTCTTTCTTTCCTTCTTTTTTTTTTTTTTAACTTTTATTTTTCCTATGTGCACTGGTGTCTTGCCTGCCTGCATGTGTCTGTGTGAGGGTGTCAGATCCCCTGAAACTGGAGTTACCGACAGTTGTGAGCTGCTATGTGGGTGCTGGGAATCAAACCTCTTAACCTCTGAGCCATCTCTCCAGCCCCGCTCAGCTCACTTATTTCTTTGAGGCAGGGTCTCTCTCTACACCTGGGGCTCGAGTCGAGTCTCAGCTAGGCTGGAAACCGGCAAGCCCCAGTGACCCTCCTATTTCTGCTTCTGTTGGAACTAGGGTTATAGGCATTTAAAAGGACATTGGCTCGCTAAGTGGGTGGCAGGATCTGAACTCTGGACCTCATGATTGTGGGGCACTTACTCTCAATTGCCGAACCATCTTTCCAGTGCACACTTCTCCCCCCCTCCCCCCCCCCACTCAGACACCCCCTTTAAGTAACCAGGATGGCCTCAGGCACAGCAGATTTAAGCTACTAATCCCAGTGGCACGAAGCTCTTGTTTGTTGTCAAACCTCTGAAGAAGGTTCCTGTCGAAGGTGCAGTAATGGCCCTTAAGCTGCTTGCAGCCACTCTTGTTAAGAGGCTGTTTTGCAAGCCCACCGGAAATGTGGGGCCAGGAAGCAATCAAGCTCGGCCACCCAGTTTGAAGCAGAGTCCCAACAACCCTTCAGCCAAGCCATGTGTCTCTATAGGCTGAGTTTCCTCTTGGCAGATACTCTGGGATTGCATTAAATACCAGCAGGGCCCCATCCACACACTCCTTGCTCCTGTTGGGGGAAGCCACCTTCTGAGGCCTGTTTCCCTTCCACATAACCCTGCCTTGTTTGGCCAGTGACTAAGCCTTCCTGCCTGGACTCCCAGGTGCCCAAGAAGGGAATCTCGGAACCCTCATGGGGCTGTCTTTTGCTGCTTTCGGTTGGGAGCTATGTAACTAGCCCAACATTTCCCTTCATGGTTTTGGCACTAGGGTTGGTGGTTACATTTCAGAGCACCCAGTGGCCCAGCGAAAGGATGTTCACCCCAGGGCCATGAACAAGCAATAGAGCCTGCAAGAAGCTGGCTTTCCAGCCAGGGCTGTGAGGTCCCCGGGCTCTCACCTTCCTTCTGCTTAGACCCCGGGCCTCTGATAGCTTGCACTGCCAAGGTCAGCACTCTGCCAGCAGCCCAGAGGCTGTTTGGAGTAGCAGAGGGCTGAGGATTGGGGCAGGTGTGTTGGCCTGTGTTCAGCAAGACAAACGGCGTGAGTGCACACACACACACACACACACACACACACACACACACACACCAAAGATGTTATTCCAGTCACGGGGTCACAGGCCTGGACAAGTGTGGAGAGGGGCACTTTATTTGTTTTCGTTAAAAAGTATGGCCCTTCCTCCTAGGCTGGTGACTGGCTGCTGCTGGGGTGAGGTGCTCCCTTCCCTCCTCCATACCTGCATACCTGGTTGGGGTCCCATTGCATTCAGAAGATGTCAGTTCTTTATTGTGATTTTCAGGTTATTCCCTGGGGACTCCACCCCCCCCCCCCCCCCCTGCTCCTAGACAGGGTTTCTCTGTATAACAGAGCCCTAGATGTCCTGGGTTCTCATTGTAGATAGACCAGGCTGGCCTCGAAACTTACAGAGATCCATCTGCCTCTGCCTCCCAAGTGCTGGGATTAAAGGTGTGCGCCACCACCACCCCGCCCTGGAGACTTGTAAGGGGCTAAATGTTCCTCTATCAACCACCTCTGTCACAACACGAACCTTCACAGGACTCAGGGCCCTACACAGCCCACAGGACCACAGGGGCTGTAATGAAGCATCCCCACTGCCCAGCAGCTCTGGTTTGAGCCAGTTATACCCGTGTTGTTTTTCCACTCTAAAGTTTTTCCGCTCATCTCTTCCTGGGCCGGAGGGACTTGAAAGAACTCTGCAATTAATTTGGTTTGGGTTTAACCACCTTCTTGCTCTTCTCTCTTTCCAGCTTAAACTTTGGAACAAGTACCGAGTCTCCAACATCCCGTCGCTAATCTTCCTGGATGCCAGCACAGGGAAGGTTGTGTGCAGGAACGGGCTCCTGGGGATCCGAGATGACCCGGAAGGTAAGGCTGGGTGTACCTGACGCCCCGCCCCCATCCCACCCCCTGCTCTAGCCCCTCCTCCACCGGAAGGTAAGGCTGGGTGTACCTGACGCCCCGCCCCCATCCCACCCCCTGCTCTAGCCCCTCCTCCACCGCAGCGCTAATGAAGTGCGTAAGTAGCTTTACAAGGCCAGAGAATAGTGTCTTGATGAAACTATTGTATTCTCCAGGTCACAGTTAAGATTTTTAAAGGCTCCGGAATGTCCCTCCAAGGGACATTATTCTTAGGCCAAAGCAGATGGGGTCTGGGAAGGAGTGTTCAGCTTTGAGGGCTGGGGAGGCCTGTTGAAAAGCAGCAGGGACCCAGATACTGACCTCTAGCGCTGCAGCTGCAGCCACAGCCGCCACTTATCCATAGGGGTCTGCTGTGTGCCTGGGGGAGGGGAGGCCCTCTTTTTTTTTCTTTTCTTTTTTTGGTTTTTCGAGACAGGGTTTCTCTGTGTAGCCTTGGCCGTCCTGGAGTAACTTTGTAGACCAGGCTGGCCTTGAACTTACAGCGATCCGGCTGCCTCTGCCTCCCGAGTGCTGGGATTAAAGGCATGTGCCACCACCGCCCAGCTGAGGCACATATTTCTATGCACTGGCCTCCAGTGAGGTGGGACTTCAGATTTGGGGATATTTGCATATATGTTAGCACCTGAACGTTCTTTTTTTCTTTTTTTTTTTTTAATGTATTTATTTATTTATTACATCTACAGTTCTCTGCTTGCATGCCTACACACCAGAAGAGGACATCAGATACATTGTAGATGGTTGTAAGCCACCATGTGGTTGCTGGGAATTGAACTCAGGACCTCTGGAAGAGCAGCCAGTGCCCTTAACCTCTGAGCCATCTCTCCAGCCCCCACCTGAACGTTCTTAACACCCAAATCTGAAACTTTTTGCTTTTATTGGTTGATTTGGGGGGGGGCGGGGAGCTGTGGTGTCAAGATTTTACTGTTTGCCCAGGCTACCTTGAAACTTGCTACATAGCCCAAGCTGCTTCAAATCTGTGTACTTATCCTGTCTCAGCCTCTTGAGTTTCGAGGCCTGAAATCTGAATTGTCATTACTGTAAAAAAAAAAACAAAAAAACAAATTTTTGAATTTGCCAGGCCATGGTATGCCTTTAAACCCAGCACTTGGGAGGCAGAGGCAGGTAGATCTCTATGAGTTTGAGGCCAGCCTAGTCTACAGAGGTAGTTCTAGGACAGCCAGGGCCTTGTCTTGAAAAAATAAAAAGAGGGGCTGAAGAGATGGCTCAGCAATTAAGTGTACTGACTACTCTTCTAAAGGACCCAGGTTCGAATCCCAGCATCTACATGGCAGTTCACAACTGTCTGTAATTCCAGTTCCAGGGGATCTGATGCCCTCACACAGACATACATGGAGGCAGAATACAAATGTAAATAAAATAATAATAATAGCAACATAATAAACAAAAAGAAAAATGTTTAGATTTCAGATTTGAGAATTCAGAATGTTCCTCTGTGTCACCCAGCAAAGTCTCCATCCCTGTAGTGTTCTCTTGGCCACAGTGAGGGGTGCAGTTTAAGTCCCAGCTCCCCATGGCTTGCTCATGCTGACCTACTTACTGGGTGGTCGGGGCTACTGGGAAGTCTGCCTGGACTACCTACCTACTCAGGGTCTGGCCAATATCTGCACTTTCCCCTTGCACTGGAGGAGTACAAGTTACACGATCTCCACTGCCTTGCTTACTGCCCCAGCTAGGAGATTCATCCATGGTCACCAAGTTTTGCAGCAAATACACACACACACACACACACACACACACACACACACACGCATGCACACACGCACACGGGCACACACATCTAGAGCTGCATGTGGTGGTGCATACCTGAAGCCCCAACATTCTGGAGGCTGAGGAGGTTCCGAGTTCAAAGCCAACCTGAGCTTCTCCCAAAAAAATGGAAAGCAAAGCTAAGATGGCAGCACACATCTTTAATCCCAACACTTGGGAGGCAGAGGCAAGAGCCTGGTCTACATACACAGTGAGCTCTAGGCCAGTCAGAGATACATAGAGGGACCTTGGAGGGAGAAAACAAAACAAATAAACAGAGACAGAGGCAGAGAGACAGAGATGGATTGAGATTTCCTATGTAGAAAGATTGTCCTTTATAAAAACCAGGACATAGTGAACTCAAACCCACCCACTCCCAAGACTGTTAACAGTCTAGCCAGCCTAGCCACCTGTCTCCATGGAGTTCTGCATCCTCTGGCTTCCGGTTAGGCTTGGCCACCCGCGTTTTTAACTGGACTCTCATCCCTGGCCCCTCAGGCAACTTTGAGGCAGTGGGCCACGGACCACCCTGTGAGAAAATAATGTGTTGAGCTGGGAACACGTTAGTTCCTCTTCCTGTTGGGGGACTAAGTGTCATCGGAATGCTGACCATCTGGGTTTTGTAGGTTTTCATTTTTATTATACTTCCCGCCTCACTTGTGCCCCTAGGCCCCAGCCCTGGTCTGTTGCTGTAGACTCTGTGGGGGCGTGGCCCAGCAACATCACACTTGAAAAATCCCACAGTGGGTTCTAATGTGCATTCTGGCTTGGGAACCGTGGGGGTGGCAGGGTGCGCCCAAATTGCTATCTGGTGGGGTAGGAGGACCCAGCACGGGTACTGTAGACCCAGCCGACGGTCCATTACCTGGGATCCCCCCTTCTGGTCTGTTTGTCCATCTGTAACCTTGCTTCTGCATCTGATATAGCCCTCTGGAAAGAGGCTTTCTCATCCACCAGGCATGGGAACTCTCTGTAGATCAGGCTGGCCTCGAACTCACAGAGATCCACTTGCCTCTGCCACCCAATTGATAGGCTTAAAGGGCAGCATCACCATACCTGGCTTAAGGTACATTTTCTAAAAACTTACTTTGTGTGTATTTGTGTGTGTTTGGTGTCCCACGCATGCCCTGGGCACGCATGCCCAGGGTACATGTGGGGATCAGATTCCTTCAGAGCCTGTTCTCTTCTTCCTTCTTCACATGTCCCAGGGATTGAGTTCAGGCCACGAGGCCTGGCTCCAGGCACCTTTACCCATGGAACCACCTCGCTAGCTCTGCTTCTTTTGTTTCTGCGTTGGCTGCAGATCCTGTGAGCTAGGCTGATAAACACTATATGGTGCCAATGCTGTTCCTACACACCCTGAGGACTCCCAGGCCCCAGGCCATCATGAAGAGCCCTTGCCATTCTTGCCATCCGTTGCCTATTTCAGGTCTGGAATTCCCTTGGGGACCTAAGCCCTTCCGGGAAGTTGTCGCCGGGCCCTTGCTTAGAAATAATGGACAGTCACTGGAGAGCGGCAGCCTGGAGGGGTCTCACGTTGGCGTCTATTTCTCTGCACACTGGGTGAGTGTTTTTTTCTCTCCTTAGTTTAGACTGATGGAGGCAGCAGGGTCACCACTGTGCCTAGTGTGCTTGGCTTACAGGGGTGGGGTGGGGGGGTGGGGAAGTGGAGACACTGGCAGAAGTTCCCTGGCTTTGCTTTTCCCTGCTCATTGATGACAGTAAATGCTACCAGTGACAATGACAGCAAGAAAAAAAAACGACATCTCAGCCAGGCACAGTGGCACACGCTTGTAATCCCAGCACCTGGGAGGCAGAGGCAGGCAGATCGCTGTGAGTTCGAGGCCAGCCTGGTCTACAAAGTGAGTCCAGGACAGCCAAGGCTTCACAGAGAAACCTGCCCCCTGTACTCCCCCCCCAAAAAAAAAGAAAGAAAAAAAATGACCTCTTGCCAGCCATCCTGATGGCATTTCTCAGGCTTCCTTAGGGCAGGTGTCTCACTGCTGCCCCGTGCATATTGCCCAGGCTGGACTGGGTCTGTGCATACCGACGACCATGCAAGCTCACTTCTGTCTCTTGTATAAAGTGGGTTTTGCTGTCCCAGCCCTACCCAGGTCCTCTCGCCTGGCACCCAGCGGCCAGCGGCTAGAAGTAGAGAAGGCATGTCACGTGGCGGGGCCTCTTGTCTTTCAGTGTCCACCCTGCCGAAGCCTTACCCGAGTGTTGGTGGAATCCTACCGGAAGATCAAGGAAGCGGGCCAGAAGTTTGAGATCATCTTCGTTAGCGCAGACAGGTACCATGTCCCCTTAAAGTGTCAGCACCACCCCGATCTGTCATTAGCGGCTCACCCCCGTTTCTTTTGCCTCATATTTCTTCCCCAGTGTAGGCCATAGAGCAGGGCATGGAGAGTGAGGTAAACCTTGCTGCAAACACGGAGGCGCAGCCCCGTTCAGTTTGGGGTCGGCTGAAGTCAGGGTGCATTTTGGGGTCAGCTTTCAAGATAGTGGGGGTGGAGGAGAGAAGCGGGCTAGAGACCAGCTGAGCGTGGATATGTATTACTTTTCTCCAGTCTCTCCAGTTTGGTCATGCACGTTGTCTGGGGCTTCTTTAGTGCGTCTCACGTGTAAGAGACCACACAGGCGAGGACTGCAGTTTCTCCCTCCACAGCCTCGTCGCCCCAGCCTCAGTTGCTTCCTCTCCTCATCGGTCCATTCATCAGTAAGCCACCTCCCACTTAGAGCTCCATCCAGGCTCCAGCCTGAGACACCCGAGCTCCTGCCTCCTGAAGCCCTGGCCATAGAAGGCCCTCAAGACACCAGCGTTGTAGCTTTGACATTGCACTTCCTGTGTGACCTTTTGGCTCATGGTCCCACCCCACAGTTCCCTGTCTCAGTGCAAGGGACCCAAGACAATCTTGAAGACATTAAACACAATTTCTACGTAAATACGTTGCATCTGTTTTAGGTTTTCCCACTCAGTAAGCTCTGCCCCGCTTGGTCACTCGTGTCACTGTTGTCATATAGTCAGGACACAGAACATCCCGTGGCCCAGGCGGTCCCTTTGTGCCCTTTCCGGTCACTGTACTTCCCCATAGCTCCGCCCTGTTGTGCTTTCTATAGCTTAAGTGTGCTCGCCTTCCCTAGTGCCTCTCATATGCACACTCATATGTGTAGGCTTGATTCCAAGTGTGCAGTTCTTTACACAGCACGGCTCTGCGTGCAGACTAGAAATGCGCAGTGTGATGTGTGTTCCAGCCTGCTGTGAAGCCAAATGTGCCTGTGCCTCCAGCTCCAAGGGATCCAACGCCCCTTCCTGGCCTTTTTGACCCCCCCTGAGCAAACACATACACACAAATCAAATCAAATCAATCTTTTAAAAAATCGGGCTGGAGAGATGGCTTAGTGGTTAAGAGCACCGCCTGCTTCTGGCCTGCAGACAGAACACTGTATACATAATAATAAATAAATCTTTAAAAAATAAAATCAAATGTGTGTGTGCCGATGATGAAATGTTGGGCACAGGTAAAATTGGTAGAGTGCAAGGAGGATGTTGGTATGGGTCCCCTATGGATAGAGTCATTTGCTTCTTGGTCACCAGCAGAGTGGGTTCCGGTCATCAGTAGCCTGGTGCCTGGGGAGCTAGGCTAGGAACCCCAACCCTGCAGGAGCCAGTCCAACTTGGTTACGGCAGGAAGGACCAAATGGCGATGCACAGAGGGACAAAGAGAATGTCTCCACCTCTCTCTGTAGGTCTGAGGAGTCTTTCAAGCAGTACTTCAGTGAGATGCCATGGCTCGCTGTCCCCTACACTGATGAGGCCCGGCGGTCACGTCTCAACCGGCTGTATGGAATCCAAGGTAGGCATGCCAGGCCCGGTCGGCTCTGCACACCCCTGGCCTCCTCTTGGCAGAGAGAGAACAAGGATGAAAAAAGCCTGGCTGCGCGTGCCTGCAGTCCTAGCATGTGCAGATAGAGGCGGGTGGCGTGCCAGTTCCGCGCCATCGCAGCTGTACGGGGAGACTGATTCAAAAGGACCAACCAACCGAAAAACCAGGTTTTGCTTTTGTGACTGTTCACGTTCCTCACATTTTTAAAGAATGACTTGAGTCAAGCAGGTGTGGTAGCGCACGCCTTTAGTCCCAGCACTCTGGAGGCAGAGGCAGGTGGATTGCTGTGAGTTCAAAGACAGTCTATAGTCTACAGAGTTCTAGGACAGCCAGGACTACACAGAGAAATCCTATATTGAAAAACCAAATAACAAAAAAAAAATTTTTTTTTTTAACTTGGCAGCTGGGGACTGGAAAGATGGCTCGGTGTTCAAGAGCTTTGATGTTCTTACAGAGGCCAAGTTCATTTCCCAGAATCCTCGTTAGGAGGCTCATAGTCCAACTCCAGGGGATCTGACAGCCTCCTCTAAATTCCTTGGTCACACACATAAACATGTATTTGAGCCGGGCAGTGGTGGCGCACACCTTTAATCCCAGCACTTGGGAGGTAGAGGCAGGCGGATCACTGTGAGTTCGAGGCCAGCCTGGTCTACAAAGTGAGTCCAGGACAGCCAAGGCTACACAGAGAAACCCTGTCTTGGAAAAACAAAAAACAAAAACAACAAAAAACATGTGTGCGCTTGCACACACACATACAACCACTCACACATATACTTTTAAATATAAAATAACTTTTAAAAATTACTTGGAGTGATTAGTTTGTTTGTTTTGAGACAGGGTCTCACTATACAGCTTTGGCTGTCCTGGAACTCACTGTTATAGACCAGTCTGGCCTTGAACTCACGGAGATCTACTTGCCCTTCCTCCTGAGTGCTGGGATTAAAGGTGTGTGCCCCCCACTGCATGGCTCCTGGGGTGAATCTTATGGCATATATCATGACTTACACCTCATTGCAGCCACCTGCACTGGGGACTTGGGGTCAGTTTGTCGTGTTTAAGTACTAGTGAAACAGCTATTTCACCCCTGGCATGGCGGCTTCTGGCATAGATGGCCCGTGGAGCACATGCTTGCAAAGCACAGGACCAGAGCTCCCCTCCAGGGTCCGTCTGTTGGGGTGCTTTTGCCTTCGTCCCTCCTCTGCAAATCGGGCATGTTAGATGAACCTCTAACAGAAGATGGCTAAGAAGTGATATAGATGAAGTGCTTCTTCTGTGTCAGTGTGTGTGTGTGTGTGTGTGTGTGTGTGTGTGCATGTGTGTGAGTGTGTGTGCGCGTGCATGTGTGTGAGTGAGTGCATGCGTGTGAGTGCATGCATGTGTGTGTGAGTGTGTGCGTGTGCATATGTGTGTGTGAGTGCATGCATATGTGTGTGAGTGCGTGCGTGCGTGCGTGCGTGTGCGCGCGAGTGAGTGTGTGTGTTATACTTTTACTACCTTTCAGTTGAGGACATTTCCTCAAAGTGTTGACCACTGGATTTGCATTATGATGTTGTTCAGAAATAAACAGTGTCACAGAGGCGAGATGCCCCCTTTGTCAGATAAGCGCCTCCCTCCTGTCCAGCTCTCTCTTGGCAAAGTACACAACAGGCTGTTCCAGAGTTAAAATCCAGGGTAGGTGCTTGCTTAGGCTCCGCCCCTGCACTTCAAAACCAAACAGAAACAGACAGGGAGGGGTGGGGGTGGGGAGGTTATGCTTTCACTTTCCCACCTGTGGGGTGAAGTTTCCGACATCTAGAAGTGGCTCCCCAGCTTATGACTAGAGACCTTTCAAGCGGCTTACAGGCAAGACACACCAGTAGGCTGGTTGAAACGCAGGGTTCTCCTAAGGTACAGACTTTGTCGTCCTTCAGTGCCAGCCTCTTCTAATGAGGATGGGTTTTTCATCGTCACCTGTGCTAGCCGGCAGCTCATCACTGTCATCAGCTGGTGCCAGGAAGGGTTTTCCTAGGGTCACGGCTTCAGAGCCACTCAGTTCACAGCCGGATGGCTCAGGAAGCAAAGGCGGGTGGTGACTTTTGCCCTTTCCCCACTTTATTCTGTCCTGGCCACGGCCCCTGGGATGGTCCGTCCACAGTCAGTGAGCCTTCTCCCATAATTGGCCCTCTGGAGAGATGCCTCACGGACACGCCTAGGCGTGTTCTCCTTCTCCTACAACCCAGTCAGGTGGACAGTGAAGAGCACCTCACATGCCTTGAGCAATGTGGGGATATCTTGAGTTTCTGAGAATTCCTGTTCCTCGTACACAGTAATGAGTACAGATAAATAAAGCTTTGAAAATATAATAATAATAAGTGAAAAAAGAAGAAATCTGCTCTACTGGGATTGATCCACAGGAAATTATCTCATAGCACCACACAGAAGCTGAGCTCTCAAGCAGGTGACAGTTTGCAATATTATTAAAGTTTTATTGTGTGTGTAGTGTGTGTTTTGCCTATATGTGTGTCTGTGTGCCACTTACATACTTAGTGTCTTCAAAGGTCAGAAGAGGTGTCGGACTCCGTGCAGCTGGAGTTACAGCTGGCTGTGAGTCACTGTGTAGGTTTTGGGAATCAAGCCTGGGCCCTCTGCGATTACAGTCAGTGCTTTTGATTGTTGAGCCTTCTCTCTCGTCCCTTGGTTGTTTTGTTTTGAGACAAGGTCTCACTCTACAGCCGGGCTGGACTGCTGTTCACTACATAGTCCAGGCTGGCCTAGAACCCCTTGTGCCTCAGCCTCTCGCCCTTCCCAGCGCTGAGGTTATAGGCACCGGGCATAACATTTCATTCATTTATTACTTTGTTTTGAAACAGGGTCTCATTATGTAGTCTTGGCTGGCCTGGAACTTGCGATGTAAACCAGGCTGGGCTTAAACTTGCAGGAACATTCCATTTGTTTCTGCCTCCCAGGTGCTAGGGTTATAGGCATGTGCTACGGCGCCATGCCAGGTTGATGAAGTGACTTTCCAGAGAAGTCCTAGGAGGGGGGCGGGGAGCTGGATCTGACAGTCACCGGCTCTCCCTTTTGTCTTGGCCAGTTTGAGTGAGAACATACAACACAGAAGAAATGTGTTCTCTGAGTGTCTTGCCATCTAGGCCCAGGGTGCCCTTATACCTGAGTTTCTTCCTCCAAAGTGGCCTTAGTTGAGGTGTCACAGGCACTGAGTCACCTTGTTACAGGGTAGCCATAGCTGCTGCAGGTCTTGAGGACAAGTTTGCCCTAAGCTAGTAGGACCGAAGTCTGGCAGCCGTCAGTGGCCTGGTCACTGGCTCCCTTTAGGCGCCCTGAACTGAGCCCCGGGGTTGTGTGAAACTGTAGTCGTCTCGGGGCCACCCTGGCTCACCGAGGATTTGGCATTTGGCTTCCTTCCATCTCCTTTGTCTCCCTGAAAGAGCTGGCTTCCCCGCAAGGCCTCCCTGTTCCCTGCGCTTTGTGCAGGCTGGGGAATTGTGGCCCTATAAGCTGTTTTAAAATGCCTTTCTAAGGGAACCATTTAGACACACTTGGCAAAAGGCAAATCTCGTTAGCCATTGTCTAAGCAAGCCCCGGGCTCCGGGAGGGGGTTGAAGAACGCCCTGTTCTTTTGCAGAGAGGCTTAGGGGCCCTTCTGTCTGGGGCGAGGGACCCAGGTGCTTTGTCCTTCCTCTCTCTCCTTCATCCCCAGCCCGTGGGAGGGCAGGGGGTGGCTATAGCGTAGAGCCTTGCCGTCCCCAACATAGAGCTTTCTGTTTCTTTTTCCGTCTCCCTCAATCCATCTTGCATTGTTCCTTCTGCCCTTCCATTCCCCGCTTCCCTCCCCTCTCTCTCTGCCCCCCTCCCCTCCCCTCTCTGTCCACTTCCTTATTTCCTTCAGAAAATGGGTTTGAAGCATTCTGTAAATATAAAAAATGACATTTTCAGAGCTTGTGTCTTTTCAATCAGTAGAGGGCAAGTGGCTGACGCTGTTGTACTGCAGACAAACCTCTGCATTCACAGCGCTGGTGCCCCTGTGTAGAGCTGCCTGTCTGCTGGCGGAGGGCAGCCTGGGCAGCCAGGGAATTTACCGAGTGGCCTTGGTGTTCTGTTTTATTTGTTGCACTTAATTGTGCGCTCATAAAAAGGAAGGAAAAAAAAAACATGATAGAGGAGAAAAAAAAAAACAGAATAATGTAATAAACGCCCATGAAGTTACACCAAGAAGACGGGTTTGTTCAGATATTTAGAATAGAATGCAGGTCCTATGGCCACACCTCAGCACACCCAACTCTCAAAGGAAAAAAGGAAAAAAGAAAAAAAGGAGAGGGGGGAGGGAGGAAGGAAGGATGGAAGGAAGGACAGTGGAAGCATTACAGACAAAGAAAAGGCCCTTCGCTCTCCCGCCTTCTTCCTCCTGGGGAATTCACCACCATACATTTACTGTGTGGCCTCATAAGCCGCTCCCGTATTTCCCTTCATGCATATGAACCCATGAATAATGTATCGTTTCCTTGGTGTGTCTTCTAGAAGCATACTTTAAATGCTGTCATAATGTAATTTTCCAACTTGAGTTTTTTTTTTTTTTCACTCATGTTATGTTTTGGAATGTATCACACTAATCCTCATACCCAGTTGGTTTATTTTCAGGCCTGGGAAGGGCTCCGTTGCTTAACTGTGCTGTGGGGTCTCTCAGCCCCTCTGTCGATGGACAGTTTGACTGTGTCAGCAGACGGATCTGCTCCACTCTTGATTGACAGCTGGTTTCTGGATTTATAACTGCATGGCCACACATCTCGCTTAGTGCAGACTAAGCAGCTTTTGGATCTTCTGGCCAAGTCCGAGTTGGTCCATGTCCGTCTGTCTCTCTGACCTCCGTCGAGTTTTTCTGAGTCTTGTCACCTAAGGCAGCTGCTCCCATCCTCTCCTTAGCTTTCTACACAAAGGAAAGCTTTGGGGGTAGATACAACAAGAGCGGCCTGAAGAGCCGGACTGGCTGTTGGTTTTGCCAAGGCGTCGGCTTGCATTTGTCACCCCCACCCCAGCCCTACTGCCCTTCAGTTCTGATTTTTTCATTTTATGTTAATCCACATGTTACATCACTTAAAATTCAAACTCCTCCATACCTCAACTGTATTCCTATCTTACTCAACAACTGTTTCCGCTTTTCCGAGTCCCTTTGGCCACTGGCCACACACACATAGCTGTGATGTGCATGTGGCACTTTGCTGTCCGGGTTTTTCTCTGCACAGTGTACTGCAGCCCTTTCCAACTGGCTGCCTTCTCCATAGCAACCATTTCCACCATCCCACAGTACTGTGCCCTACAGTGTGCCCTGGCTTGCACTTCCTGTCCCAGGATGCCCTTCTCCTCCGGCCTCCCATTGGTCTTCGGGGACTGGGAGACCCTCAGGATGCTACTACCATCTTCCTCAGGTGCCTGGACCATCTCAGCTTCTTTGTCCCACCCCTACACCCCAACCCCCAAACTGTTTCCTTAGCAAACAGAGAAACAAGTGGACTAAACTCAATGCGTTGTTTTGAGGTTGCTCTCAACACCTCAGGTTGGTCTCCCTCTGAGGAAGGGTTTTGGTGCTGGCCTTGTTCCTCTTTGTGCTTTGGGGTAATAGAAGAGGGGACCCCGACACTCCTGGGTACTCCAGCTCCCTAGAGCTGAAGGCTTGGGCTGAGCCCTCTTTGGGAATCGGGGTATATATAGTCTGAGTTCACAAGGTAAGCAGGCATGAGAGCAGAGCTAGCGCTGACTCTTACTTGGCACATGTTACTGTTGCTGGGACTCTTGCTCGTATCTGTCTCCCGATCTCCCGTTCCTTAGCTGACAGTCTCCAGCCCGGCCTGAGGTTTCCGCCTCTCTACTACATGGCTCCCACTTTCTGTGCCTCTGCCTTGTCAGGAAGGACTTCTTAAAACACGAGTGGATTTATAATATTCACTAGCACTTAAGGAACACGTACAGCATCCCCAGTACTAAGCTAAACCATTTTACATTTCCATCTTTTTATTCCTCCCCACGATTGAGCGAGAGAGAACCTCACATCCCCCATTTGGCAGCTTTGGAAATGAGGCTGAAAGGAGTTAAGGGATCTTCCTTAAAACTCCAGGAATCTGCACCTTTCCCTCTAACCCTCCCAACTGGCTTTGCTGGGGAAACAAGTCTGGGCTGAGCAGCGCAAAGCAGAGCAGTGAGAAAGTAGCCATAAGCTTTCTCTTTTGTTCCTGCAAGAAGCCCCCTCGCTGGTGTGGAAGGCATTTTTGCATGACTGCATTGATGAGAACTTTGCTGTTCCCTTGACGTTTCTTGGGGCTTCACCCTGTTTTCTCTGACTTTGGAAAGCCTGCTTCAGGGACTGCATGCAGAGGAGAAGAGTGGGGTGTGACACCCTCATTCGGCCTCCCCTGCCACTGCTCGGGGGAAGGAAGAAGAGAGAGGGAAATAGCTTGAGAAACTGGTTCCCAGGCAGTCCCTGGTCCCAGCCAGGTGCTGGGAGAGCACTTGGCAAAGGAGGTGTCCTGGAGACAGCCACACCCTTGCAGCAGGCAGGCCCAGTGTTCCTATCGCATTATGACTGGCTGGGTGGTCTTGTGGTGGTCCCCATAGCCTGTCAGGGTGACTATGTAAGCTGGCAACTATGTTGTGTCCAGCAGAGGCAAGATCCCCTTCTCACTGCTACCCCCTGATTCAGCAGCAGAGTGCACCCTTCCAGGCTTCTAAGGTCAAACCCAAGGTCACCCAAAGGGACCCATGGATAGATAAAAAGGAGTATAGGTGCTGTCCGGGGCCTCTTCAGTTCCTGGTCTGATTGGGTGTACTTCATGCACTGTAGTCACACTTCTGATATCGCCCTATCCCCAGGAACCTCGTGTCCTGTCCTAGTCCCCACAGGACTCAGGAGAGCAACAAACAAGTCCCCTCACAGTGATTCGATGGAGAGACAGAGAAATTAGATTCCCTGGCTGATAGGCTTGTCTCTTCCCTCCCCAAGCTCTGCCTGTCTGTCCTTCCTAGACCAACTCTGCATCCTAGGTCAGGCTAAAAACAGGCCAGCTACTGTGTCTAATCATAGCCCTGAGCAGGTCAGGTTTACCCAGTGCTCGGAATTGCCCCGGTTCAGAAACACCAGTTCAGATCCAAGTCCCTGCCGATGCTTTTTTAGAGATGGGGACGTGGCAACGTGGATCACTCATGTGTCCCAGGCTGCCCCAAGTGGCCTCTAAGCCTCAGGCTCCCTTTGGGCTGCTGACTTAAGTCCTGAGCTTGGAGACACACCCAACATGGGTTTAGGCCTCTGAGGAGAGGCAGCCATTAGGATAACTTCCCAGGTCTCCTATCTAAGACTGAGCACATCTTAAAAGTCCACAGGAGCTGGGTTCTCCTCACCTGCTCCCTGACACAGCCACCCCGCTACTTCTAATAGGTGTGAACAAAATGGATTCATTCATTCCTTTTGAAGATAGGCCCACCACTGCGTGCCCACCAGGCAAGCTGCCACAGCAGGTGACAGTTCATCAGGGCCATACTTCTGGTACCTTGCTGTACCCCCCACGGAGATGTAAAATGTCAGTGGAGCAAATTACTGACCAAATACTTCAGAACCTATAAATATTAAATTTCTCAGGCTTTCATATAAAATGCAGACTCTGGTCTACTGCCCCCCCCCAAGGGGGGAGGTACCTGGAAAGCTCTGCTGGGGAGGGGACCAGCCACCAGTGGAGAGACAAGTGTCCCCAAAGGGCAGGGCAGAGGCTGACTCTGTGTGAGTGGCAGCTCTGGCCAGAATAGAAACACTGGGGAGTGGGGTACAAAGAGCAAGGAGGGGCAGGCCCAGATGGGGCTGTAAACCAGGCCGGGATGTCCCCTGTGCCCCCGTTTGGGGCATTACAGTTAGAGAGAGTGACTCCACAGGCAAGCAGCCTGTTGTACTTTACTCAGGCCAGGCTTCCATGTGCTGCTCTCTGGGGACCGCCCCTCTTAGAGAGCATATTGGATCCTCCTTAGGCAACGGGGCAGCGGCTGGAGAGTGCCAAAGGCCTGCTCTGGCCCAGCTGTCCCCTGCTTCCCGAACCAGGCTCCTCCTTTTCCTGCATAGCACTGCTCACTGGGGCTGTGCTCCCTTGGAGCTCTTGAGGTGGTGGCCTTGGTGACTGTGTGAGGCCTCCATTCACATCTGTTGTCTTGCTGTGTGTGTGTGTGTGTGTGTGTGTGTGTGTGTGTGTGTGTGTGTGTGTCCATGCACTGTGTGGGAGGGTCTGTGAATGGTGCTGCCACCTCTGCCTGTTTTAGACTCTCTGCCAATTGGGAAGGCCCACCACTGACTGGTTGGTTGTACCTCTGTGCCAAGCCCCTGCGTGCATGTGCGAATGTTGTGTGAGCATGCACACGTGTGTGTGTGTGTGTGTGTGTGTGTGTGTGTGTGTGTGTGTATGTGCACATGTACATGTACACACACACACACACACACTGAGAACTCCAAAACACAGACTCCCTCAGTGTTCCATGCAGTGGCTCCACCCAGACCCAGTGTGGTTCTGGAACCGGTCCACAGCTACACTTAATCTCAGCCTAGGGCAGACCGATCCTGGCCTGGATTCTTGCTGTGAGTGTGCGACCCCGCTCTGGAAGACGGGCTCCACCCCGTGTCAGGACATGGACCAGCTAAGTGTCTGTCTGTCTGTCCGTCTGTCTTGCAGGCATCCCCACGCTCATCGTGCTGGACCCGCAGGGGGAGGTGATCACGCGGCAGGGCCGGGTGGAGGTGCTCAACGATGAGGACTGCAGGGAGTTCCCGTGGCACCCAAAGCCCGTGCTGGAGCTCTCGGACTCCAACGCTGTGCAGCTCAATGAGGGCCCCTGCCTCGTCCTCTTTGTAGGTACGGATCTGGGGGTGGCGAAGTGGGAGACAGGTCAGCACGGACCTCTCACAGAAGGCAGACAGCATCCTCTGTCATTAACCGTGCTGAGCTGGGGGGGTCTTTGTCTCCCCAGCAGCCTTGTTTTTGACCCCCATGATTTATTCATGGCTATCCCCCTGCAGGCGGTGGTCTGGAGCAGCTACTGCTCTGCTTTCCCTCTGTGGGGCTCCTGCTGCCAGCTGGGCAAACAGGTCAGGCAGGAGGATGCCCCCAGCCCCCCATGAACAGAACCTTGGTTGGGAAGGGAGAGATGGGTTGCTTGCATAGCAGCTGCAGGGGGTGGGGCCCCCTCGGGCTACGGCTCATCCAGGGCAGCTTCTGCCACTCTGCTATGCTCTAATGAACAATTCCACTAGCGCTGGTGGGGGACCCCTGCTCCTCCACCCTCGGAAGCTATGCCTCTTGACTGAGTAGAAAGACAAAAAAAGTGTCCCTGCACTCTGGTGGGTGACTCAGGATGCTTTCACAACCCATGGCCAAGAACCTTAGGACTTTGTTGGTCACGTCCAGCTGAATTGCTCTATGAAGTCCGTGGTTGCAGTGGCCCCCGCCCACTTCACTGAGGAGCCCCCAGCTTGGGAGCTGATGAACAGACTGGTCCAGTCTTGGGTAGGAAGGCCGGCTATAGAGAAGCAGCCTTATGGGGCTGTCCTGCCTGCTGCAGGTCTCCACAGCAACATCCTGGGGTCTGTTTGGAAAGAGCTAGGAACTCAGGGACAATTGGGAGCCTTTTGGCTCTCTCCACAACAGTGGAAACAAAGTCCCAGAGAGGCAAAACAAGTTGGCTAGCATCACAAAATGATTAAAGTTGGGGATGTCCCAAGTATGTGTGTCAGTGGACCATGAGCCTCTTGGGCAGCACGGGCATTTCTGGGTAGACCTCTGTCCCCTCCCTGCTTTCCCACTTGAGGATGTTGCGTTGGCTCTTGACCACAGGCCTCAGGAGCCTGAGCCTAGTGTGTGGCTCTTCCTCGTGCTCTTCTGTGGACCCTCGCAGCCAGGTCTGGCTACCAGTTGTGGGGGTGGCTTTGTAGCAACTGTGGGGTCCCATCACCACCAGAGCTGGCCCTTGACCCCCTTGCAGCATCCCTCTGACTGGAGAAGAAAAGCTACCAGGGGCTCAGGTGTTGGCATGGAAACAGCACAACATCCTGTGTAGGTTTGTGAGGAACTCCGTGTCAAGTCCTGTGCGCTGGCAGGCAGTGTTGGAACCGCCCACTGGGCCTGTCTGTGTCTTGTGAGCCCAGTGCAGCTCAGGCCAGCACTCAGGTCCATCCCGGGTCACTACTATTTGACAACTCAGGACTTCTTGTCCTTTTTTCTCCCCCTGTCACAGATTCTGAGGACGATGGAGAGTCCGAGGCAGCCAAACAGCTGATCCAGCCGATAGCTGAGAAAATCATCGCCAAGTACAAAGCCAAAGAAGAGGAGGCACCACTGCTGTTCTTCGTGGCTGGGGAGGTGAGTGTGTGTGTGTGTGTGTTGGGGGGGACAGTCCTGGTCCCTGGCAGGGGCTGGCAGCGGTGGGGGGGCAGGACATGAGGAATCTTGGCTTCTGGAGGTCTGAAGGGCCCTGTGGGTCTCAGCTGATTGTAAGAGGAAAGGTGTTGTGTCCTTAGTCATCAAAAACTGTAGAGCGGCCTTGCTGTGCTTTGTGTGGAGCAGCTGTAAGCCCCCATTCCCTAGCCCCGCCCCTTCCTTCTCACTGAGCGGCCTCAGGACATTAGGAAACCCTCCCAGGGCTGTTTCCCCATGCACTGCTGGGAGAGCAGTGTCACAGACACCAGCCAGCCACCCTCGCTCACTCCCATCCGTGGTGCTGGGTCAGAACCAGCCCCTAGGGCTTTGCAAAGTGTCATCTTAGCTAGTCCCACAGTACCAGCTTGCAGCGCGGGCTTGGCCATCACTGGGAGCCTGGCTTAGGACACCGCTGAGGCCTGCAGTCACTTGCACAGCTGAAGGCGCCTGGGGAGGTTGGCAGTCGCTGCTCTGCTCCATCTGTTGCACCCAAGGCCTAGTCTGGCCTGTACCAGACTGAGCAGGCGACTTCCCCAGGGTTAGATGGCAGGTCCTTAGAGCAGAGAGCCCCTGTGTAGATGCCTGACCACCCTGAAGTTTGGGAGCCTGCATCCTTCAGGCACTGCATTCTGCAAGATGGCCGTGATGGGCAGCGCAGGCGCTCTCCTGTCTCCTTCTGCACATGCTCATCATCTCTCTACCCCACCCAGCACCCCTCCGCGGCTCACATCACAGACTCTGTGAGGCCACCCCATCCCTCAGCTCCTCCTGCAAGGTCAGAACCTCCAGTTGGCCAGAGCCTTCAGACTGTCTGGATCCCAGGAGAAGCATAGGAAGACAAACAGGAGAGGCCAGCCACCCTAAGCCACCCACCCGGTCATCATCTCCTCTGTAGCTGCCGCTGGCTGCCCTGCTGGGCGCCTTGCAGGCAGCTCCAGTTGCCCTGCCCAGCCCTGGGGTGGAAGGGAACAAAGAGGGTTCACAGGCTCCTGCCTGGGGGCTTACAGCCGCTCCACACAAAGCGCAGCAAGGCCGCTCTGCATGTATTAAACTCTCACCCCTAGAGAATGGCTCCTAAGAAAAGATGGGTGCAGAAGAGAAAGGGCCAGGCTGGGGGCGGGGCTGGGACTGAGGGGCACAGCTGAAAGCTTTTTCCGAGTTTTCTGTACCCTGGGCGCCTTGCCAGGGATGTCGCCTGCTCATGGTGTTTGTGCCCCACCTCTCTGACTGGGAACACACTATCCTGTTTCCTAGAGGAGGAGAGCGAGTCACTAGCAGGGGGAAGGATGGGCTCTCCCTAGGCAGGTTTCCTCTCATAGCACCCTGGGTGTTAAGGATGGGACTTGGGCTCCATTGATGTCCCTTGCCAAGGCCACACAGAAGGAAGGTAGCAGAGAAGGAACTGGGAGGTTGCTGTGATGCCAGCGCCTGCCAGGCCTCTTCCTCTTCTGACAGATGGACAGGTATGGGGGTGGGGCTGTTGTCCATGGAGCAGAAACCAGGCTGCCCCCCCCCATGTCATCCATTGCTCCACCCAGGCTCTAGTCTTGGCAGCTGACTTGGCCCAACCCTCTGTCCTTATGCTCAGAGGCAAGATAACCTGGAACAGGGCGGGGTGGGCAGCAGGGGCAGGGAGACGGAACAGGGGCATTGGTTAACTGAGCCTAGCACTGTGGCCCAGGGCTAGGACAGTCCCTTTGTTCTTCTTGTTGTTTTCTGTCTCTCGGGACAAGCAGTGGTTAATCTGAACCTTTGTGGACATCACAATCTATCTTTCTCTGCTTTGCTCGTGGGGGGGGGGAGGAGGCAGGGGAGGCACTGGAGCTCTTGGCTTGGTCCAGGCCTCCTAGAGGGGTAAGAGGGACAGTGTTTGTCCAGGTGCTTCCCTCTGTTTGTCATAAAGGGTTTTTATTAACCCCTGAGGAGGGCTGAATCTGGTGATCCACCCTTCCGGGAGGTGCCTGCTATCTTATGAGGAAGGAAAATGTCACTCCCTACCCTCCTTGGTGTCTGGGCATGTAATGGATTTTGTCTGAGGAACCAGTAAGCTCAAGTTTCATGCCTCCTGCTCACCCTGCCCCCAATTTAAGACCAGGAAGACCCTAAGCCCATTTTCTGCAGGATGAGTCAAAACCTTTCATTACAACTAGAATATTTCGCCAGGCACGGTGGTGCACGCCTTTAATCCCAGCACTCGGGAGGCAGAGGCAGGTGGATCGCTGTGAGTTCGAGGCCAGCCTGGTCTACAAAGTGAGTCCAGGACAGCCAAGGCTACACAAAGAAACCCTGTCTCAACAAAACAAAACAAAAACAACTAGACGATTTCATGTTGTATGGTGGGAAGTGCCATTTCCTGTTAGCCTCTGAACAAGGTCTGTAGCTTGACAGGTCACTTCAAATAGTTGCTTTCCATAAAAGCCTTTCCTTGTCCTTGGCTGTGTGTTTGCATGTTTGGATGGGGGCGTGTCTGAGCCGATGGGACTCACCTGGACAGAATGCATGGCAAAGCGCTGGCTTCCTTCTCAGAGAAATGCTGTGAAGTAGCTTCCAGCCTGGCCAGGCACCCCTGCCCTCCTCAGACACAGGGCACCAGAGGCAGCTGTTGTTGGAAAAGCATTGCAGAGTTGAAATCCTGCTCGGCCTCAGACGCCCCACCTCGGGGCTGCAAAGAATTGAGAGCTGGTTGCAAAACCAAGGCATTAGGGACTTCATAATCTCACAAAGCAGAGAGCATGTTAAAAATCATTTGCACTCAGGAAGAAAGGTAGCTTGCCTCTTGGGTCGGGGGCTGCAGGGGAATTGTACATCCTTGTCCCCAAGGCAGGGTAGGGTCCTCCTCCTTCCAATAGGAGCCCCTCGCTGCAGCATGCTGGCGCTGTCCTTTTTCCATGCTCTCAGGAGACTCTCTTGTTAAAACTTAGTGGTTTTCTTGCCCCTCTGGTGACTTCTAGGATGACATGACTGATTCCTTGCGAGATTACACCAACCTGCCCGAGGCCGCACCCCTGCTCACCATCCTGGACATGTCAGCCCGGGCCAAGTACGTGATGGATGTAGAAGAGATCACCCCAGCCGTTGTGGAGACTTTTGTGAATGACTTCCTAGCAGAAAAGCTCAAACCAGAGCCCATCTAGTGGGCCCTGGCCTCCTGAGTCGGTATTTAAGACACAGTCTTCTCCTCCCCTCCCTCCCCTCAGCCCTTGGACTTCGCCAGCGTGTCCTGAATCCCAAACCCAAGTGGCCAATCTCTGCCGTGCCTTGTTTCTGCATTAACAACTCAGCTAGCGCCCAAGGGTGCGCATCCTCACAGCCAGTGGCAGGCAGCAGAACCCACCGTGTTTGGAGACGGCTTGGGATCTGTGAGGACGGCTGGCCAGCCGGGACTGCCGCACTCTCCTGGTCACTAGCTCTTGGCGGAGGACCTGCCAGGGTCTTCTGCAGAGTGAGCAAGCAAGGACAGTGGACTGGGGCTCTGACTCTGGGGTCAGCACACACCCTCCAAGCCACAGGGAACTTTCCTGTGACACTCGCACCTGGGGGAGTTACAGAGGAAGGGCCATAGCCTCAGGGGACGCCGGCTGAGGGCTGCTGGTGAGCACACTCTGTAAGGATATACATACTCTTTCTTGGTCTGAGGGAAAAACAGCACGTCAGTGGGTTCTTGGGCAGGGGACCTCCAGATCTGCAAGGGAACTTGTGGGGTTTTGTTTTGGGGGGAATGAATAGCTGAGCTAACCGTTCATAGAATGCTTACCGTGTGGATAGTTTCCTGATCCCCCTATCTTTCTTCCTTGCTCTTGACCACCCGCCAGATTTCTGCCCATACAAAAATCTCCCGGTATCTTGGGATTTTGGGTAATGAATTCCCCCCGACCCCTTCCCAAAGCTCAACCCTGAGTTCCCGGAGCAGGGCTGCCCAGCTGGCCACGGGCCTCCAAGTGGGCCGGCTCTGCGCCTCAGGCCCCTGGCCCTCCATGGAGGCACCCACAGCCAATTCCTAATCCATTTTCTTTGCAAACTAGATCCAAAAAGCAATGAGAATTTTCTTTTTCCTGGGAACCTGCAGAAGGGGCTGCGCTCTAGAAACGTGAGGACGGAAGACATGCCTTGATCTCCTCTGCTCAGCCCAGGTAGCTAAACCGACCACACAAAGGACAGCTCCAGCTACGTTCTTAGGGTCTGGGCTTTGGCCTAGGGATTCCCAGGGCTTTAGTCTGTCACAGTCTGGTGTCAGGGGCTTCAAAGCGCCCAGGCCTCGCCCTCAGCTCCTCTCAACACTTTACCAGCCGAAACCATCTATTTTGGAAAGCCCAGTCATCTTCCCACAACAAGCTGTTGACACTGTTGTTCCTTGCTGAATTGGATTGTTGACTTGTAGTTCAGACATACAACGTTAGTTGGTAATTAGTCTGTTGGATGTTGCCAGCCTGAGATGCAGTCACCTAGAAAGAAATAAAGCCGGCCTCTCTGGACCTCATCCTTCGCTCCATTCTTCCTGTACTTAATGATGAGGCTCTTTCACTCGAGTGCTCTATTTGGGATGGGGTGGGGAGATTGTTCTAGAACCTTCAAGAATCTAATGAACTGGGACTGGGGGTAAAGTTAGGTGGTAGGATGCTTGTCAGCCATACACAAGGCCCTGAGTTAACACACACACACACACACACACACACGTGCACACACACACACTAAAGACAAGCATGGCCAACTGTTTATCTTGGTTCTGAGAAAGCAGGAAGCTCGTTGGAGGTTCAGTCCTCGGACTGAAGACCTTGTCGTGGACTTCGCTGTGTCTTTTACTGGGAAGCTGGCCACTGACACCTCCATGGGAAGACACAGGAAGAGTAGGGCGAGAGATGGGACATCCAGGCCTAGCTGTTTCCTAGGGTGAGGGGCTTCTCCGTCAGTGTCTCTGGGAGGGGCCGAGGACCAAGGTGAACTCCCTCCCTTGGAAGATGGATGGGTTTGTCTGTGCCCTGGGTGTGGTTGCTTTGAAGGAAAGGATGGTGTCCCTCCCCACAGCTAATTATCTTTGTGGGCAAAAGAAGAAAGGCCAGTCCAGTGGGGGGGGGGGCGGAGGGAGGGGGGAAAGGGGGGAGGGTGCTGTTAGTGCCTACAAGAGAACCAGGCCTCTGTCATGTCTGGGTGGCCTGTACTGGGCTGATGCTTCAGAGCCACTAATGGCTCCTGTCGGCTGGACCAACACCAGAAGTCCCCTTTTGGAGTGGCTGCGTAGGTTAGTCAGGGCCTCTGGGGACGGCTTAGTTCTGTACAGCTGCTACAGTGGGAGAAAATGCCATGGAAGGATCTTTCGTACGCACCAGTGAACAATCCCTAAAGGTTACTGCAGCACACCAAGTGGGTGGCAGGCTAGCTCCCACCAAGCAGCTCCAAGGCACCTTCAGACTCTCCTTGCTAATTGGAAACAGGCTACAACACCAGCTGTGACACATCCGCAGGCTTCCGGCAGCAGCACGGGAAACGCCATGCCCGGCAGGTCGACGTGGGAAGGGAGCTATAAAAATGCCACTGTAGAATTCCCAGGTTTGTGTTCCAAATGACCTCCAGACCCCATTCACACGACAGAGATACATCGTTTAAAAAAAAAAATTGAGACCAAGTCTTACTCTGCAATCTAGGCCAGCCTAGAAAACACTGGTGTAGCCTCAGCTACTGTGTAGGCTGGCTTCAAATTTGTGACAATATTCCTGCTGCTGGCTCTCAATGTCAGGACTAGAGGCATGAGCTACAGTACCCAGCAAGGTAAGACCTGGGTTTCACCTGCCTTCACACATAAAAGATCAAAAGATAGCCTGGAATCCTAGCACTAGGGAGGGAGGAAGGAAGGTCATAAGTTCAAAGCCAGCCTAAGCTTCATGGCAACACTGTCTCCAAACACAAAAAATAATAACTCTATACCAGGAAAAGGACATGTGTTAGGCTAATGATGGAAAAGGCAGACAGAATTAGCGTCCTGTCTAAGAGTCAGGCGGCCTCTGCTCTGCCCTGCCTGCCACGTGTTCTTGAAACCAGTGGCCATCACTTAGTCCAGCATGTGGAGCCAGCACCACTTTTTTGGCAAGCTTCAAGTAGTAATTTTCAGCCAGACTTTGTTTTTTCCTGTTGCCTAATTAAAGACACTAAAAAGCTGTTCCCCCTCCTGCTGCCATGCTCAGGGCGGCAAACTGAATCCAGCAAGGAGACGGGGGAACATGGCTTGGGAACAGATCTGTGGGACTTACAGTGGCATTTTTAAAGGAATCGGGGAGAAAACATGGTCATGCAAGGACATGCATGTCAAAAAGCTGCTCACAGAGTTGCCACGCAGGGAGTGGCCTGAGCTGGCATCTGGTCCCGCATGCAGAGGTGGTCACACTCTGTACACAGAGACGTTTCCTTTGCCAGCCTGGGCAGACTTGTGCCCGCCTCGTGGCACCAGAACACCAACGAGGCACAAATGTCAGGTAGCGATGCCAGGGGCTGCAGAGGCTCAAAAGTGCCCCTTTCCCCTCCCACTGTCTTGTGGGGCCAGGGACTGACCTGAGAGCCCTGAGCCCACCAGGACCTCTTGTCCCAGAATGGTTATAGTAAAGGGATTATTACCTCATCTACATCTCTTATTGACCATGCCTCGAAGCAGGCTGCCAAGGGAACTTTCTAGGGGACCACTGTTCACATTGACTTCATTATTAATGGCAGTGGCCTGTGGGTATATGTGGTAGACTTTCCAGGAACAAAAAGCTGTATATGGGTTTATATAGTGGTTCTGCCTTGTGGCTGGGAACTCTGCTGCCATAAAGTGTTCTCCATATACTGGTGAAAAGATGAAGGTAAGCGTCTTGGTCTCGATCCTGTTGCCGTGACAAAACACCTCACAGGAGGGTTTATTTTTGCTCATGGTTCCAGAGTGCAGTCCATAGGAGCCAGAAGTCACTCATACAACACAGGATCCCACGCTGCCACCCACAGTGGGTAGGTCTTCCCACTGAATTAAGTGATCGAGATAATTCCTCAGGCCAATCTTATCTATGCGGTCCTTCGCTGAGATTGCTTTCCCAGGTGATGCTAGACAGTGTAGAGTTGACAATTAAAACTGACAACCCCCGTGTAGGTCCCCCACCCCCACCCCCAGTGTTTTGGAATGTTTCCCAAGCCAGGAAATGTATTAACTGATGTGAGTAGAGCTCGTTCTGAAACCCAGTGGAGATTTCCTTTAAAAGCTCCAACTCTGAAAAGCCACCACAGGCCGACGTGCTGCCCGAAGTGGGCTTCAGCGGCCTCAGGGCTGGACTCGGGGTGCTCGGACCTGAAATAACATACGGATGAGAGCTGGCATGCAGTCTTCCCCAGCTACACTGGGCCAGTGTGTACCTCTCTCCTCAGCCCTAGTGACTCCTCTGCTGCAGCTCTCACCACTTTTACCTCCCACTCACCAAGCAACAACACTGGTGATGGGGCACCCTAACTCCAAGGCTTCCTGAGTGAAACTCACAGCTGAGAATCTCAGTACAGAAAGGAGAAAGCCCAGGTCCAATCCTCAGAACACTGGGCCACTGAGCAGCAACTGGGCCCACTAGACTGCCGTGAAGACGGCTCGCAGCTGTGACCTCCGCTACTCAGATGTGACACCACTCCATTCAGAGGTAGTTCATCTGTTAATTTGGCCCCTAGATTATCTTGCTTATGTATTCACTCACACTTCCTGAAAACAAAACAAGGTGAGTGCGAGGGGCAGGAGCTGCTCCACTGAGCTGCTAGGGAGGCTCAGGGCCTACAGCGCGACCCGTGGTCAGAGACTCCTTGCAGACACTGCTACTGGGACTTCCCGTGGCCCTGGATGCACTTTGGCCTGAGTGGCAGAGACATGAGGAGTTGCTGTGGGCAGTGGGAGATCTCCAGGAGTGTTGACCCTGCCTGTCCAAGTGACAGGATTCTCACCAGTTAGCTGCTAAAATGAGGGAAAAGATGAAGAACAGCTTTCCTCCCCGGCCAAGGTTGTGTGTGTCAGCTCCCTGTGGCAGGAGCACATTAGGACATGGGTGTTCTCCCAGAGGCTGGGCATGGAAAGTGCCAATTCTTCCACTTCTTGTTAATGCTTCCATCCCTTGAGTTTCAGGTTCTGATTTCTGCTGAGCTGAATCACACTCCAAGCTTGCAACGCTCTTTGGCGGAGGGAGCCAGGACTTAAACTCAGGGCAAGCCCCAACTCTAGCTTAAGGAACCATTTCTGAGGTGAGGCCCGCCACCTCGTGGCCAAGGCGGCTACTACAGCTGGGCTCCCTGCAAAGCAAGGCAGATCCTCAGGGCTGCTGCTCCTCCAGCTGTTGGCTGGTTTCCTGTCAGGGCCTACTCTTTCATTCCCGTTTCCTGGGGAAATGGTGATAGAATATTTGTTGTTCTCCAAAGTGAGAGCTCGTGATAGTGATTTTCCATTTTCGCTCAGTAATAATTTAGCCACCAGCCCTCCCCTGTAGTCACAGTTACTTAAAAGGACAATCTGTGTCCCCTCCTCTGCTGTCCCCTTCTAACAATGGCCATAAGGCATTTGACAAGTACACATCTTAGCCCTCTTGGCACCCAGGATGGCAAAAGCCAGTGTTTCTGCCAAGCAGGATTACAGCCACTGCCATTCTTCTTGAGGATGTAGGATGTTCCATCGTTGATTTTTCACTTTGTAACACAATGCAAGGAGACAAATTACCGGCTTGATGTTGGCAAGATGTGCTTGCTTCCTTTTAGTGCCTTCTGTTTCTTTGGCTCTTTCTAAGGTGTTGAGGGGAAGACTAAATGTCATCAGGCTCGGCAGAGTGCTGTGGATTCTCCGGCTGCCTTCTAGACCCTGCCTGCTGTGCCAGTCATGACAGCCTTCCTCAGCTCCCACTGTTTGCCAACTGTGTCCCAGCCTTTGTGGGCAACAGTGGAAGTAAAAGGCTTTGGGCTCTTTCTGGCGTCTAGAAGCTGACTAGAGACTGAGGGAGGGTCTGTCTCAGGACTCCACCCTGGATGAGTCCAAATAGTGTTCACCCTGGGAGACACAGCTAACAAAACTGAAAACTACCAATACCCTCTCCTAAAACACCCCAAAGCCATGCCACCTGCCACCTGGCACATGGACTATTCTTGCCCGTTTCATCCTCCTAGAGTTTTCCTAGAGGTGAAGGGACAGGAAGGGACAGTGGGGCTGGCTCTGTGGTTTCTCTTGGGCATGTAGCAGCTTGTTCAGCCTCCCTAGACTAGGCAGCTAAAGGAGTCCTAAAGGAGGCCAGTCCCTAGAGCGGTGCGGCGTGACTTCTTTCTGGGATTTCCAACTCCAAACTTATTGTTTGTGGTGGCAGAAGTAGTTTAGAATGGACCCCACATTCCCGAGCCCCCACCCCTTCCCATGGCCACTCAGCAGAGGTTACTCTCAGCTTTGGTCTTCTCCTCCCTGGCTATATCCCGGGAGGTGAAGGATCCAGCTTGCCCCGGGATTTGAGACCACGGCACTGAGGCGGTATGATAGCTTCAGCATGCTGACCTGGCAGGATCTTTGGCTCACAGCACCCAGTGATGCTTCCTGATTGAGGTTTGTTGGGTTTTTTGTTGTTGTTGTTGTTGTTTAGTTTTTCCAAGACAGGGTGTCTCAGTGTAGCCTTGGCTGTCCTAGACTCGCTTTGTAGACTAGGCTGGCCTCAAACTCCCAACAATCTGCCTATCTCTGCCTCTCAAGTGCTGGGATTAAAGGCGTGTGTCACCATGCCCGGCCTAAAGGTTTATTTTTTTTTAATTACATGTATAAATGTGTCAGTTGTGCACACGTGAGTTCAGGTCCCTGAGGAGGCCAGATCATTTGGAGATGAAGTTAGAAGTGGTTGTGATCCACCCAATATGAATGCAGGAAATTGAACTGGGGTCCTCTGAAAGATCAGTTAAGGGCTCTTAACTGCTCAGCCATTTCTGCAGCTCCTTAAATCATCATCACCATCATCGCATGTGTGAGGGTCAGAGGGAGACCCTGTGGAGTCAGTTCTCTCCTTCTACCTTTCTGTGGGTTCCAGGATTGAACTCCAGTCACCAGGCTTGGACACCAAGCACCTTTCCTCCCTGAGCCATCTTGCTGTCCCTCTAAATCACAGCATGTAATCAGGTGTTAAATAAACTACAACCAGCAGCAAGAGCCTAGTAAGCAAGCTCGCACTTCCCAGACAGCAGCAGGTTACAGGGCAGATTTTTTATAAGATTTATTTATTTATTTATGTGTATGAGAGCTCTATCTGCATGTACACCTGCAGGCCAGAAGGAGGCATAAGATCTCATTATAGACGGTTGTGAGTCACCATGTGGTTTCTGGGAATTGGCCTCAGGACCTCTGGAAGAGCAGCCAGTGCTCTTAATCACTGAGCCATCTCTCCAGCCCCATGATGTAAATTTTAAGACTCAGTTTCTAGCCTTTCTTCATGGTGCACACCTTTAGTCCCAGCACTCAGGAAGCAGAAGCAGGCGGATCTCTATGTTCAAGGCCTCCCTGGTCTATATAATGAGTTCCAGACTGTCTAGGGCTATATAGTGAGCCCCTGGCTGTGCTAAGAAGGTCTGGCAGCACCTGATGAGTTACTTCTATGGGCTCGCCAGGAAGGGGAAATGCTCACCAGCTGCCTGTGGAACGGAAGGCCTGACCAAATCAGCACAGAGGAGGCTGAAGAGAAGACCCACACCCAGCTGGCTGCGGGGTGCCATGCCCTGCAGCTCTCAGGCTTGCAGGCTCTAACTGTCAGCAATGTGCTCATCACTATAGAGATGAAAGAAGACAGCAAGGTGCTGGGAATGCGCAGCTCAGTTGGCAGAGTGCTGACCTAGCACCCTGGGAAGGAAGCCCTGTGTTTGAGGCCCAGCACTACATAACACTGGGCACGGTGTCCCCGCGGCTGTAATCCCAGCACTCAGAAGGCGGGGTCAGGAGGCTCTGCAGTTCAAGAAGGCCATCCTTAGATGTATCTCACATGGGGGTGGGGGGACAGGACGGGACGGGACGACAACAACGACACAGTGTTACCCTGGCTGTCACAGACTCACTTTGTAGACCAGGCTGGCCTTGAAGCCACCCCAAGTGCTGGGATTAAAGGTGTGTGCTACCACGCCTGGCTTAAATGTAACTTTTTAATGTAATCTGGTTCTATATTTAATAGGAATTTTATTCTCCACTGTCCAACAGCCAGACACAATGACAGTGACATAGGTCATGACCTACACAAAGAATCCCATGATTGCAAATCACCTACCAGCTGGTCCAAAAACTGATATTTGTTTAAGAGCAAAGCATTTGGGAACTCCCTTGGCAAAAACGTTCCTTAGTGGCCAATTATTTTCCCCACTGGGGTATAAGTGGAACCTGGGGCTTCATGCAAACTGGGAGAGGGCTCCCCAATAAGCTATATCCCTAACTCCACTGGATGATTTTTAAAAACAGGTACAAAGAAAGCCATGGGGATCATGTACACTTATTCAACCTCAGAAAAGAACAAAGTTACAATCTCAAAACCAGTGGAGAAGGGAAGGTCTTAGGGAGAATCGATGGGTCTGCAGGGGACACAGGTTCAGTTCCTGGCACCCACATGGTAATTCACAAGTCCAGTTGCAGGGGATACGACACCTCTTCTGACCTCTGCCAGCTACCAAGCATGTATGTGGTGTACATACATGCAGACAAACACTCATCTAAGTAAAACAAAATAGAATTTTGACCTTTGCTGTTTAATGAGGACCAGAAGACTCATATTTTTCCAGTACCACACGATGGTGGCCACGCCTACCTCCTGGCTCCTGTGTGGTCACTGTGCTCAGCCTCCTCGCATCATCCAGCAGAGCAGGAGCTGGCGATATCCCACCCCCACTGAGGACTGCTGCACTCCTTCAGTGGTAACTCCTGTCCCTGCTCAAGTCTTCAGCCTTCATCCTCAGCTGCCTTTTCCCTTCAAAGAGCAGGATGCTTGCAGCCATGGCTGAATTCAGGCTGTCCACACCAGGTACAACAGGGATCAGCAGTCTCCTGCCTCCGGTGCTCTCGGCCAACTGCAGGGATTCCAGGCTCACCCCATGCGTCTCCCCACCTATCACCACAGCGGCTGGGGCTTCTGTCCAGTCCTCATCATAGCCCTGGACCTTGATTGTGGGAAGCCAGTCTTCCCTGGTGTTAGTGTCCAGGTCCTCTTCATGCTTGTGAAACTTCAGGAATCGGCGATCACACGCCCCGTCACGCCCACCAGTTTTATTGGCTGTCTGAGTCTGGGCATAGAGACCACAGTTGTCGGCCACATAGACTCGGGTGTCAGGAGGCAGGTGACGGGGTACTGCTTCCCACTCCAGGTTGTTGACAATGGGCACTTGGAAATGTGCCCCCATGCCCGCCCGAAGCACTTTAGGCTCCCAGGCATCCACACAGCCTAGAAAACAGAAGATACAGCTGAGACTTCACAAACCTTCCTAGACCACAAAGGGAACTCTGAAGTAAAGCCCTTTCACTCTGACCAGGCGGAAGACAAGAGTTTTTCACTGGATGCCTATGTTACTGGGACCCAGCGCCTCCCATTCGATGGCACAGACCAGCAAAGGGGCTGGAAGACTGACTGCTGCTAGTGCTGAAATACCTTTGTTCATCTCATGCACACACAGATGCCAGGCATTGCAGGGGATGCGATGGGGATTAAAATGCCACCACGGACCTCCAGGAACTCAGGGTATCAACTGGGTGATGGTACTGGGAAAACACTGAATCAGGTAACTGTAATAGCAATAGTAACTGATTTTTAAAAAGGATTTATTCATTTATTTATTAAGTATACAGTGTTTTGCCTGCATTTACACCAGAATAGGGCACCAGGTCTCATTATAGATGGTTGTGAGCCACCATGTGGTTGCTGGGAATTGAACTCAGGACCTCTGGAAGAGCAGTCAGTGCTTTTAACCTCTGAGCCATCTCTCCAGCCCATAAGATTTTTTTAAAAAGGGGCAAGAATGGGGTAAAAAAGAACCCTATACAAAGTAGAGCTTTCCCCCCCCCCCAAAAAAAACTAAACATCTAAGAAACCATGACACTGAGCTTGCTCCTAAGGGGCAAGAGAATCTTGCTGGAGAAAGATCCAGGCAGAGGACAAAGAGACAGGGGGTGGGAATCATGGCTGCTCAGAGGTTTGTACAGCAGGCCAGGAGGAAGCAGGAGCCCAAACTAGCTGGTAGCCCTGTCCTTGCCATAAGCCCTCCTTCACACTGCAGAGACGGCTAGAGGAACCTACTCCAACACAGTCACACCCAGGCCTAAGGGCTCCTCTGCCTTGGCTGCCAGGCAGACACTGACCCCTCCTTGTGCCTACTCTCACCACAGCATCTCACCATGAGTGTCACAAGGAGATGGGAGCTGGGCTATAGGCCAAGATGAAGGAAGGGACTAGATGGGCCTAGATTGGTGAGAGCAGGTGTCTACTTTCACTCCTTAACGAGTGAGGAGAAGATGAGAGCTCCTTCCTCCTACCCTTGACACTGGGCATCTCACCAACGGTGTCCTTCACAGCAGCCAGTGGTTAACACATGAAAACTCAGCACCCAGGCTAGGTGAACACATTTCCAAAACCACACTGCTAAGAGCTCTCAACAACTGAGTGAGTGGGGTGCCAAAAATGGAACCCAGAAACTACGTCTCATACTGCCTGCCGGAGAACTGTACGTGGACAGAGTGTCACGGGAGAGTTGAAAGGAGCAATTTAGGCAAGTCTCAGCAATGGCTCCACTATTAGTTTATACTTAATAGTAGCTTGGGTGTCTCTGATGACTGACGTGGTCCCTGCTCTCCGCTCCCAGGGTGTGACAGGCTTTCTAGACATGTCTCAACGGCTAGCCAGGTATGTTTAGAGCCAAGCCTCTGGTGAGAAAAGACACAAATGTAGTAAGGCTAATTTGTGTGTAGCTGTGTAGCTACATTTCCCTGAGGCTAAGAAAAATGTACCAGGACACATAATCGTGCTGGTGACAGCTTTCCTTCCACGGGATTCAGAACTCAAGGACTCCTACACTCAACACTTTGAGAACTCAGGAGAAACACGGGATCTGAGGGAGAGTGTTAAATCTGGCATGTAAACAGTTAATGTGAGCCAGCACTCGGGAGGCAGGGGCAGTGAGTTCTGTGAGTTCGAGGCCAGCCTGGTCTATAAAGTGAGTCCAGGACAGCCAGGGATACACAGAGAAACCCTGTCTCGAAAAACCAAAAAATAAAAATAAAAACAAACAAACAAAAACAATTATTGTACGTTCATACAGTCTCACACCGTTGGAATCTACTTCTTCCCACATTGACTTAAGATTCTGAACCAGCTCAGCGAGTCTCAAAGTGGTTTTCAATGATAAGTGACATTTACCACATCCTTCTTTGCATTATTTCAAGTAATCTTAAAAAGCAAGCAGAACTGACCGTGAGGAAGAGGCTTCGCGTCCCCACCCTATCGCATGTTGCCTGTGGGCATGCAGTTAGCCCAGGGTACATCAGAGTCAGACCGTGAGCATCTGTCCAGAACCCGGACTTCAAGAACGGCCAGTGAAGCCACCAGGTTCACCGTGTTTTCCAGGCTGGAGACGGCTCAGCATTAGAGTGCACACTGCTCTTACAGGGCGGGTTGAACCCAGGCTGGGCAGCTCACAGCCCCCTGTAACTACAGTGCCGGGCATCCTGCGCCTCTGGCCTCTGCAGGCTCCTGCACTTGTATGTGCACATGCACACACACAGACATACACATGCACACACAATTAAAAATAAAATAAACCTTAGAAGAAGAAGAAAAAAAGAGGTGTCCTTACCTTTGGTGAGTAAGACTTTACTGCAGCCCGCTCCAGCTGCAGATCTCAGAATTGTCCCCAGGTTCCCAGGGTCACGGAGATTGTCACAGATCAATACTACAGGCAGTGAATGGTGAAGCTGAGTCTTCGGATATGTCATCTTAACAGGGTCAGGTTTGGCAAAAATCCCTGGGGAAACAGCACAGGAGTCACTTGTCTGGAATGGGCAGGAGAACGGCTTGCTTTTGCTGCTGGTGGTATTGTCCTTCTTTATGTACTCACAATGCCCTAAGGCAGGAATACACTGTGACTGAGAACCAAACAACGACAATTCTACTAGCGCTGTCCCCCCCTACTCCATCTGCCTCCAAGCCGGCTCCTTTCTGAACCCTGTGCGCCCACCTGTATCCACACACTCTCCAGTGCTGTGTGAACAATCAGCATTGGCAAAACTGCTGTGGGTGTGCTGGAACAGGAGGACCGGGAGCTGAAGGCCTTCCTGACTACGTAACCACACTGTCACACACAAAGGAGCAAAGGTGTGGGTGCCCTCTTATCTAACAGCCACGTGCCTTTTTTTTTTTTTTTTTTTTTTTTTTTTTGGTTTTTTGGTTTTTTTGAGACAGAGTTTCTCTGTGTAGCTGTCTTGGACTCACTTTGTAGACCAGGCTGGCCTTGAACTCACAGTGATCTGCCTGCGTCTGCCTCCCAAATACTGGGATTAAAGGTGTGTGCCACCACGCCTGGCTTCATCCACACAGCTTTGAAGTGGATAGCTAACACTTTTAGAAGCAACAAAACTGACTGGAAACCAAATGTTGAAATTGACATTGGATAGGGCTGGAGAGATAGACGACTTAGCGGTTAAGAGCACTGACTGCTCTTCCAGAGGACTCAGGTTTGATTCCCAGTGCTCACATGGCAGCTCACAACTGTCTGTAACTTAAAGATCTGCTTCCCTCACACAGGCTACATGCAGTCAAAACACCAATGCACATAAAATAAATGTTTAAATAAATTGACACTGGAGCTGAATAGCTGACTCAGCAGGTAAGAAAACTGGCCACACCTTTAATCCCAGCACTGGAGATGCAGAGGCAGGTGGATCTCTGTGAACTGGAGGCCAGCCTGATCTACAGAGCTAGTTCTGGGGTAGCCATGTCTACACAAAGAACCCTGCTCTCAAACAGAACAAAACAAAACAAAAAAAATCAGATATGACCAGGGAAGGCCTCCAGACAAGAAGAAACCAATCAGGAGGACCAACAAGGCGGGTTAACTTGTATTGCTGATCCTGCTACATGAGATCAGCTCGGAAACTGGCTGCAACATGAAAAACTGTCTCTGCGTAACCAATAAATCTTGTTGGCTACAGAGTCCTCGGGACTTATCATGCATCTTTTCATGTGGCATAGAGAAACACTGGTATTACAGTTTGGTATACAATCCAGGCTGGCTTATAAAGAAAGACAGATGCCTTTTACCTGCTCAAACAAACAGCAGCAAAGAATTTTCAGCTAAATTATGTACACCACGCATTCCATACATGTGCTTATACAAAAATGTATATAACCTGTGAAAGTTTCTATGTTTACAGGATGAAAGAGCATCATCCCAAAACAGCAGAAAGCAAATTTTAGAGAGTGGCACTCATTTCTGAAATTTTGGGGTGGGTGGTTTTGGTCATGCAGTGGGTGACGGATACTCGTAAGTGTGTTGCTATTAAAAGGGGGTTGGTTGCAAATTGTTATGGTTTTGGTCATGGAGGAAACGAAATATAGGAAACTCAGGAATTTCTCTCTTTCTCTTTTCTCTGTTCTTACTTATGTAGGGTGAGAAGGGCTGAAGAGGGAAAAGGGATTGAGAAACAATGGGATAAAAGGGTAGTTCACTGAATCTACTCTTAAACTGCAGATCTACTGGGGCTGGAGAGACGGCTCAGCAGTTATGAGCACTGACTACTCCTCCAGAGGTCCTGAGTTCAATTCCCAGCAACTACATGGCGACTCACAACCATTTATGAGACCTGATGTGTACTATATACATAATAAATAAATCTTTTTTTAAAACCTCCAAACTGTAAATCTATTGCTATTTTCAAATATTTTACACTGATATGGATTATTGTATGTTGATAAAAATTCAAAGTTATTTATGATACACACACACACACACACACACATATATATATATGTTTCAACTCTTGTATAAGGTATTGTGCCTATGCAACTCATTTAAAAATGCAATGTGAAGTTCTAGTCCTTTTAAAAGCTGTTATTAAAAACTATTCAGAATAATTAAAAATACAAATTAACAGACAATCAAACTCATGGTCATGTCAGGCACTCGTCCAGTTTATTACAGAAATAGGCTACCTAGGTTGGATAGTAAATAACTAGAAACAAGCAACATTTGCCTATTCAAATATACTATAGATAGATGGTCTTCAAAAACCTCAGAGACCTACAGATACAGAATTTAAAGATGTTTTTATTGCTGGGTGTGGTGGCATAAACCTTTAATCCCAGCACTCTGGGAGGCAGAGGCAAGAGTTCAAGGCCAACCTGGTCTACAAGGCGAGTCTAGGACAGCCAGGACTGTTACAGAGAAACCATCTTGAAAAACCTTTTTAAGGTTTTAAAAAAGGCTTTAAACTTTTTTTTTTTTAAGATAGTGGTTTTTTTTGTTTTGTTTTGTTTTTGTTTGAGACAGGATTTCTCTGTGTAGCCTTGACTGTTCTGGATTCACTCTATAGACCAGGCTGGCCTCAAACTCACATCGATCCACCTGCCTCTGCCTCCCAAGTGCTAGGATTAAAGGTGTACGCCACCATGCCCGCACCTCCCCCCTCAAAAAAGTTGTTTTTATTATTTTTTTTAAAAATCTTTTGCTAGGATGTAAAAGGAACTTTTATTCACCTGTTGAGGTTGTTGTCTCTGAGGCTCACTGCCTCCATCGGCTATCCTAGGCCTAGTCCAGCCTCCGTGCAATCTAACCTAGAATGTTTTCCGCCTCTGAGACTTACAGGCTAATAAGCTCACCCCATTAGTTCTTACTGTGTCTGGTGGGGGCGGGGCATAGTTCTGAGCTATGGCAGAAGCCACACCTTCTGCGGCTCTTTGAGCTGCCAACTCCTGCTGGGAGAAGCCTTTGCTTTGCTTATGACGTGGAGAGCTCGGCTGCACCTGGTTGTTTGGATTACCTCCCACTGAGAGATACAAAGGGGCGCTTTTCAGCCTGCCGGAGAAACTAGGGAGGGACCTGTAACGAGAGACTTGTTAGAACTTGTATACATACTGCACTCCCTTGAATTAATAAAGCAGAGGCCTCTATCTAACTCCTCGCCCTGGCCTTCATCTCTACATGTCTCTCTCCTGTCTCCCCAATTCTCACCCCTTCTTTCAGGTGTACCCTGGTTTGACATGTTCTGAGGGACAGGACAGTCTGGGCTGGCTGGTTCAACTCAGCTGTTCTGGCTCAAACTCCTTCCCCAGCTGACTGATTCAATCTGGCCTTTTCTCTCGGCTCTAAATTGTTCTGCTTGTCCTTAAACTAACTCCAGCAATCTGTTCTAATCTTCTGGCTCCTTCTCTTTTTCTGGCTCATTCTTTTATTCAATCTCTCTCTATAGAACCATCTCGATAAAACCACCTCCTCTCGCTCTAGTTTTGTGTTGCTTTCTTAAGTAGCTTCCCTCTCCTCCCTGTTCTCCTGAGAGTTGGGCGTATCCTAGTCTGTCAGATCTTTCTCTGATTGGTCACTTTTCCTGCCACTCACACATCACTCTCAAACATGGGTGTTTCCTTCTACAAACTAAACTTACCTTCATTGTTTAAAATTAAAGTCATGTACCACCATGCCTGGACCTAAGCTTTTCTTTACTTGGAACTTGGCTCTATACCAGGCTGGCCTTGAACTCAGATTTGTTTGCCTCTGTCTCCTTGATTAAAGGTGTGTTTGTATTCCAGCCAGATCACGTAGAAGGTCTTCGGATGTGATCTCTTGCCAAAGCAGCCATGTTCTGAAATAAAATTCCTCTACAACAGGGTCTTTCTACTGTCTGTTCTGGAACTCACCATGTAGACCAGACTGGCCTCAGACTCACAGAGATCATTCTGCCTCTGTCACTCAAATTCTGGGATTAAAGGAGTGCACCACCACTCCTGGCCCATAAAATGTATTTTTTAAAAATCCACAAAACAAAAAACCTAAAAACCTAAAAATTGAGCATGGTGGTACATATGACACATGCCTATAATCTCAGCAGGAAGGAGGTGAAGGCAGGAACATCAATGGTTCAAAGTTACCCTCAGGTGCATACCGAGTTTTAAGCGAGCCTGAACTACATTTGCCAAAAACAAACAAAAGCCCCACAATTAAATATGAATATGAAACTAGATCAGTTGCCAGTAAGAATACAATTAAAACATACAGGCCTGACAAGTCCTATCTCTTTTAGACATGTAAGATAAGCCAATAGTGACAGGGCAGTGGTGGCGCATGCCTTTAATCCCAGCACTTGGGAGGCAGAGGCAGGTGGATCTCTGTGAGTTCGAGGCCAGCCTGGTCTACAAAGTGAGTCCAGGACAGCCAAGGCTACACAGGGAAACCCTGTCTTGAAAAAAACAAAAACAAAACCAAAAATAAAAAATTAGCCAATAGCTTTTTAAACTTGATTTAAATGAAATTTGTTGCCTTAAGACAAGTATGAAAAAAAATGGGGCTGGAGAGATGGCTCAGAGGTTAAAGAGCACTGTCTGTTCTTCCAAACGTCCTGAGTTCAATTCCCAGAAACCACATGGTGGCTTACAACCATCTACAATGACATCTGGTGCCCTCTTCTGGAGAGCAGGAGTACATGCAGGCAAAATACTGTACATGTAATAAATAAATCTTTTAAAAGACAAGTATGAACAAGAAAGCCTATGATATTACACTTATATGAAATAGACTTTCTAGATTATTAGGCAAGCAGTGGCATGCTCCTTTAATCCTAGCACTTGTGAGGCCAGCCTGGTCCACAGAGTGAGTTCCTGGACAGCCAGAGCTATATAGAGAAACCCTGTCTCGAAAAACGGAAAAAAAAAAAAAAACAACCCAACCAACCAAAAACAAACCAAACACACACACACACACACAAAACAAAGACACTCTAGAATTAATACACTGAAAATCACTGACCCATAATTCCTTGTGGCGTCACTAGGTCCGACCAATCCTTGATGTCCTCAAATTTCACCTTAATGAGGCTGACACCTTTCAGCTTATCCACCGGCAACTCCTTGACATATTCCAGACGGCTAAAGAAGAACACTTTGGGCACAGCTCCAGCCTTGAGGGCATCTACAATCAGCCGGCGACCTTCCAATAGGATCTTGCCTTGCTTTTCCCGAAAAGACCGGGACTTAACTATTGTCATCACACTGCTGTGGGTGCAAACAGAAAGGGGGGGGGGGGAGGTACGGTGATTATCAACGTTCTTGTCACTGGGACACAAGCAGTTCTAACAGATAGGCAGAGCTTGGCGGGGGGGGGGGGGGCGGGGCACAAACTTCAAAGACGACACTTATTTCGCACTGTTAGAAACAGCAAGAGCCAGAGGCTCCACTACGAGGCAGGGGGGAGAAACGGAAATAGTTGGCAAGCTTCAAGACCACATCACCTTAGCCTCCTGTCCCCGGGAAAGGCCTTATCGTAGCGAAGCCCTGCCTCTTCCCAGGTGTGAGGGGTCTGGGATGGGGATGTCTCAAGAGGGTGTTTCTGTCGCTGCTCCCGGGAACTGGCTTCAGGGACCGCCTTGCGGGGCTGCTTGACAGGAGCGCGCTTCTGTTCCTTCAGCACCTGTCCGGAGGGAGACAGCACTCTCACCGGACTGCGCCTCAGCGCCCGGACCCAGCGCCGAGCCTCAAGGTCCCGAGTCTGGACCACCCGCAGCAAAGGTCTCAGGGAGCACCACACGCCTTTCGCCGGCGCTGCCATCTTAACTCTGCTTGACCTCACCGGAGCGCGCCGTCGCGTGCTAGTGACGTTACGCGACTGGCTTCCTGGATCCGTAGTGGGCGGAGTGGCCCTCTCCGTGAGACTCGGTTTTCATGGTAGGAGTCATGGCCACGCGTCGAGCTCTGCACTTCGTATTCAAAGTGGGGAACCGCTTCCAGACGGTGCATTTCTTCCGAGATGTCCTGGGGATGCAGGTGCAGACCGGGGCCCAGCGGGGCAGGCGCGAGACCCGGGTGCACGGCCGAGCCGCACCTGGGGAGGGAGGATGCCGTGGGCGCGCGGCCACCTAAGCCACCAGGCCCAGGGATTCCGCGTTGGCACCGCGGCGCTTTCAGGTTTTGCCAGCCTTCGTTTCTGGGTTAGGAAGCCTTTAAAAGGGGCCAAACCTAACTACCAGCTGTGTTGTCTACGCACATTCCGTCACCTACAGCCCTTCACAAATATTTATTTACACTCCTGGCGTGGGGAGCCTGCAGTCTGTCGTGATGGAGTATTGTTAGGCAGAACGTTCTTTTTCAGAAAGCTCCTTCCAGCCGAGCGAGGTGGCGCACCCCTTTAATCCCAGCACTCCGGAGGAGGCAGAGGCAGGCGGATCACTGTGAGTTCGAGGCCAGCCTGGTCTACAAAGCGTGTCCAGGGCAGCTAAGGCTACACAGAGAAACCCTGTCTCGAAAAACAAAAATAAATAAATAAATAAAAATAAAAACAAAAAGCCCCCTTCCAGTTGACGATAGAGCTGTCTCTTCTGCTTTGAAACGTTTGGGTGTGATCAGCAAATTCAAAGTTCGGCCTCTGTCGGGGCTTCCTATTTAAAGTTTAGGTTCTGGGAACGGAACCCATGCTCTTTTCACATGCAAAGCAAGCACTCCACTAGCGCACTACATGGACATCCCCTGTCAGGGCAAGATCGAGTGCTCTCGTTTGTCGGTTCTTAGGCTCTCTGTGTAAATCTCTGGCTCTCCTCTGAACAGCCCAGATTTCAGTATGAGGGCAGAGTCACTCAAAGTGTACCAGAGGTTTATTGAGCTCTTGGTAAGCCAGGGAGGTAGGGAACACTTCAGTGCACAATGCTTTGTAGCAGTACGAAGACAGCTCAGTGAAGAGACGGTACTATAATACTCTAATTGGGAGCGTCTATACCGGGAAGCACCAAATGAGAGACACGGAGACCCGGTAGATGCAAAAGCAAGAGGCTTTAATGTTCCAGCGCGCTGGTGTCCACCTGCACACAGGAGTGAGGCGACCCCAAACAGAAGAATCTTAGGGTTTTTATATTCTTAGGCTGGGCAGATTTTGATCACAGTTCCTGGAGGGAAGACGTAGGTTAGGCTGTGGAAACCTCACAATTCCTTAGGCTGGTCGGGTGGAGGCTGAGTCTCCAGGGAAGTTGTTTAACTCAGCTAATCGCTCAGGTGGAGTTTCTGGAAATGGCTAGCAGGTCTAGTTTATGGCAGTGCGTGGTCATTCCCACAACGCAGGAAGAAGTGGAAGTCACCTAGAGAGCAGGTTCTTACAGGAACATTCACCGACCACGGCATTAATTGTAGAATATAGGTTAAACATAGAACATGGCATTAACATTGCCCCTACAGTACAGAGGTGAGTGCAAAGGGCTACACAAATCAGTCAATACGAATTAATCAGTCATAGGAATATCTGCTGTGTAGGGGCTGGAGAGATGGCTCAGCCTTTAAGAGTGTTTGTTCTTCCAGAGGATGAGAAATGGATTCCCAGTGTTGAGTGGCTCACAACCATCTGTGTATCTAGCTCTAGGGCCCTGACATGCAGCAGGCTGGCGCGCACGCACACGCGCACACACACGCGCATACACACCTGCTATTTCAAGGTACCATGTTAAAGTTTGGTAACAAAGGTACAAATGACTCTGGTATTTGTTCCCATTTAAAGCACATGATGTGGGAAATCAGATGTATACCTAGCAATCATGGAAGTCAGAGTTTAGTGAAAATAGACATCATTATTCCATTTCTTCAAAGGTTGTGGAGATGAACCATGTAACTGTATAGGTGGTAACTGATCCGGGTAGTTTGTGTTCCGTAAAGTGTTAGCTTCTTTTATGTTAAAAATACAGAGGCCTAGAGAGGTGGCTCATTGGTTAAGAGCACTGACTGCTCTTTCAGAGGACGCAGGTTCAAGTCCCAGCACCCACATGGCAGCTCACAACTATCTGTAACTCCAGCTCCAGAGAATCTGCAGCCTCACACAGCCTCCCACATGCGGGAAAACACACCGGTGCACTTTTTTTTTTTTAAAGCCAAGGCTACACAGAGAAACCCTGTCTCGAAAAAAAGCAAGCAAGCAAACAAAACAAAACAAAAAGGCAATAAAAAAAGTATTAAAAAAATATATTTTAAAAGTACAAAAGGAGAGATTATCAGCCCGGGTTATCAGGAAAGAGTTCATGGAAACCTTGCATAAATTGACCTGGAAATGTATACCGAGATTAAAGGGAAGAGTTACTCAAGAAGACCTGAATAAGTGACGTGGAGATATTTGGAAAGTGACACTAATTTTGTGCATCTCACTAGAGGAGGAGAGGGGATGTAAGAGCGTACAGGTTGGGATTGTTTCTTGAATGCTATGCATGCAACGCAATTTGAGGTTTACGCTGAAGTAAGGGGGAGCTTGTATTGCCATCAGAACTATGCTTTAGAAGTTTATTTTTATGGCAGTATTAAGGAAAGAAATGAATTAAGTTTTGTGTTTAGTCTTTTGTCTTTGTTTTTTAGTGCTGGGGCAAGGGCAGTGTGTAGCTCAGGCTGGCCTTGAACCTGATTTGCTTCTGCCTCAATGCGTCCAGAGTGCTGGAATCACAGGCATGCCTCCATGCCCAGCTAAGATAGATGATCTTTGTAATACTTTGGTGGAAGTAATGGAGCTTCAACAGGAGCAGTAGGAATCAAAAATGAAAAACAGCTGAGTGTGTTGGCCCATTCCTGCAGTCCCAGCAGTTGGGAGGCTCAGGGCGAGCCTACACTGCACAGCAAGCCAAACTGTGCTACATAATGAGGCAGTGTCTCAGGGGAAACAAAAGAGTGGGGGTGGGGAGCAGAAAGCAGAAACTAAGGCACTGAGAGCCGTCTGTGGTCTAGGTTCTGCCTTAGGTGCTTAAACAGGTTATCCATTTTCACCAGCATAGTGGTTCTCACAGTCAGTCTGAGACGGAAAGCCTAAAACTTTACACACTGAAGTCACACTTCTCTAGTGCTGAGCACACTTTTCTACCACAGGCGGCTTCCTACTCTCAGGAGATTTCATAGCTGTTTGGCTATGCAACTCCTTTGGCGCGCGGTGAGGGGAGGACAGGGTCTCACTCTGTATCCTTGACTACCTTGGAATTCACTATGTAGACCATGCTGACCTTGAATTCACAGAAATCTATCTGCCTCTGCCTCATGAGTGCTGGCACCAAAGGTGTGCGCCACCACGCCCAGCTTAAGATGGTTTTACCTAGATTTAATATAGTCACATTAAAAACACTGAATGAAGAAAAAGAAATGTTCTTACCTCTAGCCCTGATAGTCTTTCTCTTAATAAAGCTGGCAAATGAAAATGTTTATGGTCTGCTCTTCAGTTTGTATAAATGTGCTGGATATAATACTGGTACACCTGAAATCTCAGCATGTCGATGACTGAGGCAAGAGGATCATAGTTTGAGACCAGTGGGGCTACACAGTGAGACTCCGTCTTTAAAAATTAAGGGCTGCTGGAGAGATGGCTCAGTGGTTAAGAGCACTGCCTGCTCTTCCAAAGGACCCGGGTTCAATTTCCAGCACCCACATGGCAGCTCACAACTGTCTGTAACTCTAAGATCTGACACCCTCACACCAATGCACATAAATTAAAATTTAAATAAAATATTTAAAAAAGAGTTTAGTTAACACATCTATTGTTTAAAAAAAAAAAAAAAGGTAAGGGCTGACCGTAGAGCACTTGCCTAACATAAGTCCTTGGATTCTCCAGAACTCCAAAAAAGTAAACCTTTACTGTTTATTCTACTTTGTTTCCTAGGTTCTACGCCATGAGGAGTTTGAAGAAGGCTGCAAAGCTGCATGTAACGGGTATGACACCTTGTATCTTAAAAATCTTAGGTTCTGAATAGCTCCAGAACAGAACACACCTTTCTCAACGTTGAGTATAAGACAGCGGGGTAAAGTATTTTAAAAGGCAAGAAATGAGAGAGGCCACTTAAATAGCAGTGGGGAGTCAGCTTTGTTTCACACAGCACATCAGAAAGAGCAAGCAGTTCACTGCTGCTCTAGATGCCAGCCAGCCACTAACTGTGACCAGCTACAAGTCATGGTCACCCTCCTCCTGAAAGAATCAGATCAGGAAGAGCCAGACAGAAGGGCTGCATGCAGAAAGGGATGGAAAAGAAGAGGCATGGCATTTCCAGCTGCTTCCATGATCCCAGCACCTCCATGACTTCAACAACCCACAAACAAATCTTGTGGAATAATGTTTACACAGATTTAGAGTGTTTACTCTTCCCCCTTATCTTCTCAAAGGTGAGTGTAGCTAAACATTCTCATCTTTTGGTCTTTTTTACAACTAGGCAAATCCTCAAGCTCTCTAGCCAGTCAGCTCGATACCGTAAACCCGGGTATTTTAGAAGAGGCTCATGAATATAAGGTCCACTTATCAGGAAATTCCAAGGTTTAAGGAGCTCTGTGCCGGGAATCCTGACAAAGACCAAATTTTTTTTTTTCGTATTGACTACAGGTAGCAGGGAAAGCAATGGCTGAGTGTCTCCTAAGCTTAGTATCCATGGCAACTTGGAAACTTCCAAGGTCTCTTGGGATTTGCATGCTTTCTGACTGCTAGGCAAAGAAACTCTGAGGTCAGACTAGAGAAGCATCTTTAGGACGCCTTTCCCTGCGTTGTTCTTAAAGGTAACTAACTCTTTCCTTAAGTGAGTGCCAAGGGGATGGTGTGAGGAGCGTGCAGTATGGGTGCTCGAGCACTGCCCACAACTGCTGGCAGCACCGTCAGAGGTCACCCCACCCTTACTTAGAATTTATGGCACCCAAAGGGACTGGCCCCTCTGCGTGTCCAGAAGTAGGAAGCAGATTTTTCCTGTGGTCACTGAGTTTAATTACTTCCTTTTTCTTTTTTCTTTTTTTTCTTTTTTTTTTAGGCCTTATGATGGGAAGTGGAGTAAAACGATGGTGGGATTTGGACCTGAGGACGACCATTTTGTTGCAGAATTGACATACAATTATGGAATCGGAGACTACAAGCTTGGCAATGACTTCATGGTAAATGTCACTGTCTCAGTATATATCTGGATGAAGCAGCTATAACAGTCCAGGTTAGAAACAAAGTTGGCAAGCTGGGTATGGTGGCGCATGCCTTTAATCCCAGCACTCGGGAGGCAGAGGCAGGCGGATCGCTGTGAGTTCGAGGCCAGCCTGGCCTACAAAGTAAGTCCAGGACAGCCAAGGCTACACAGAGAAACCCTGTCTGGAAAAACCCAAAAATATATAAATAAAATAAAATCCAAAGTTGGGCTGTGGATATAGCTCAGTGGTAGAGCACAGCCTAGAATAAACAAAGCTCCAGGTTAAAGGTCACCCTCATAACTGACTAAATCCAAATTGTGTCAGATGGATAGCTGGCCAGGCCAGTAAGATCAAGATTCTTCTTCTTTAGTCTTGAAAACTGAGCAGATTGTCTTTGGTATTAAGAGGATTAAATGGTGCTGATATTTGAGTCTCTGTTGTGATTTTTATTTTTTTTTTATTTTTATTTTTATTTTTATTTTTTTTGAGACAAGGTTTCTCTGTGTAGCCTTGACTGTCCTGGACTCACTTTGTAGACCAGGCTGGCCTCGAACTCACAGCGATCCGCCTGCCTCTGCCTCCCGAGTGCTGGGATTAAAGGCGTGCGCCACCACGCCCGGCCCTCTGTTGTGATTTTTAAATGCTTGAATCTGGAGACCTTGGAGAAAGCATCTAAAACCCTCTTTTAAATCACTATAAGAAGCTGCCAATTAAATCTTAAGTAGTTTTACCGAAGGCACTGGGGCTTTGGAGCCTTATTTTGTCCTGTGAAGGCTCTATTGTAGTGATGTGTATGGATGTCATCTGTCCTAGGGAGTCACACTTGCTTCCAGCCAGGCGGTCAGCAACGCCAGGAAGCTGGGGTGGCCACTCAGTAAAGTTGCAGATGGAGTGTTTGAGACGGAGGCCCCAGGAGGATATAAGTTCTACTTACAGGATGCAAGTCCACCACAGGCAGGTAAGCACTCTAGGCCAGGCAACGCCTGTTTAAAGGCACATTTGGTGAAGATGGGAGGGGGCTGGAATGGAGTTGTTTCTGTATTGTAGTTTTTCTATATTGATAGGATATATATTTCCCAAGCCAGTGCTCTTGCCTGCGTTCTGGAAAGTTATTCCCTTATGTATACGTTAGGTATATGTTGTACATTAGTACATAGCTACAGTGAATCTAGACTGTAGAGGAATATTAATTCAGAACATGGCTGTTCTGGTAAAAGATCACATCTAAAGACCTTCTAGGTCTATGTGACCCAGCTGGAATACAAACACGCCTTTAATCCAGGAGACAGAAGCAAACAGATCTGAGTGCGAGGGCAGCCTGGTATAGAGCAAGTATCAGGAAAAAAAAAAAGCTTAGATGTAGCCATGGTGATATATGCCTTTAATCCCAAACAATGAAGGTAAAGTTAGTTTGTAGAAGGATGCACCCATGTTTGAAAGTGATGTCTAATTGAGTGACAGAAAAGGTGATGAATCAGAGAAAGATTTGACTGAATGGGATACACCCAACTCTCATGAAAAGAGAGGAAAGGGAAGCTACTTAAGGGGCAGTTTGAGGGGCTGGAGATGGCTCAGTGGTCAAGAGCACCGCCTGCTCTTCCAGAGGTCCTGAGTTCAATTCCCAGTAACTACATGGTGGCTCACAACCATCTATAATGTGATCTGATGCATCCGGGCGTACATGCAGATAGAGCACTCATACATAAAAATAAATAAATAAATAAAATTTTTTTAAAAAAAGAGGCAATTTGAGAAAGCAGGCAGATTTACCAGGACCGTGATAGAGAGCTGGGTTGCAGAGAGAGAACTCAGGTGAAGACAGGATGAGCTAGAGCATGAGAAGACGCCAGAAGACTAGAGCAGATGGCTGAGTTAGTTTGAGGCCGAGCAGAGCAATCCTGAGCAGTGAGAGAAGCCAGATTAACTACGTCAGCTGGGAGAGGAGTTTGAACCAGGACAGCTGAGTTGAACCAGCCAGTCCAAAGCCCAGAAAGAGCAAGTAAGGATGAGCTTATTAAGCAGTAAGTCTCAGAGGCTGAAAACACCCTAGGCCTCGGTTAGATTGTATGGAGGCTAGAAGCTTCCAGGGCTAGGCCAAGGCCAGGAGAAGAGGTAGTAAGCCTTGGGGACAACAAATGAAAGGAGAATAAGAGCTATTTTTACACTAAATTGGTTTTGTTCTACAGATAATACATTTTTTTACGATTTTTTTTCAGCAGCAAATAACAGCAAACCTAACTCAAATTACTTTGGCCAATAAGCACATGTTTCAAGTTCACAGAGCAGGTAGGAAGACAGAGGGTTAGTTGGTTCAGCAGCTTAGCCATATTGAGACCCCAGGTTCTCTCTGTGTTGCCCTTTCATCCTGTTTGAGCTGGCGTAAGACTGATTGGGAGAGTCTATATGGGGAAGCACCAAATGAGAGAGACGGAGACCCGGTAGATGCAAAAGCAAGAGGTTTATTGTTCCAGCGCGCTGGGGTCCACCTGCACACAGGAGTGAGGCGACCCCAAACAGAAGAATCTTAGGGTTCTTATATTCTTAGGCTGGGCAGATTTTGGTCACATTTCCTGGAAGGGAGGGGTGGGTGAGGCTGTGGATACCTCACAGTTCCTTGTGCAGGCTGGGTGTAGACTGAGTCTCCAGGAAAGTTGTTTTATCTCAGCTAATTGCTCTGGTGGAGTTTCTGGAAACTTCTAGCAGGTCTAGTTTATGGCAATGCCTGGTCATTCCCAGAACGCAGGAAGAACTAGAAGTCACCTAGAGGACAAGTTCTTACAGAACATTCATAGACCACGGCATTAATTGTAGAACATAGATTAAATATAGAATATGGCATTAAATTTGCCATTATACTAGCTCCCACACTGTTATGTGATGCTGGGAGCAGTGGCGCTCCATGCTCCCATATTCATTTTGGGAAGGAGCCTGCAAACAGACTTTTTAAAGAGCAGAACACACAGCCGGGCATGGTGGCGCACGCCTTTAATCCCAACACTCAGGAGGTAGAGGCAGGTGGATCACTGTGAGTTCGAGGCCAGCCTGGTCTACAAAGCGCATCCAAGACAGCCAAGGCTACACAGAGAAACCCTGTCTTGGAAAAAAAAAAAGGCAGAACACACCTTCTCTGGGATCTACCAGGTCACTCTATGGTCAGATTTAATACACTCTGCCTGCTTAATACAGGTCGAACATCCCTATTCCAAAGTTCCAAAATAGCAGATTTAAAACATTTTTTTGTTTTGTTTTTGTTTAAGACTGTGTCTTAGGATTTCAAACTCTGAAATACTTCCATCCCAGGCATTTCAAATAAGAGGTGCTCAGCTTGGATTTAAAATAATGGCGAGCTCCACATTCCTAAGATGCTTTTGTCCTTTACCATGCTAAGACCTCTGAGTCTTACTTTCCTGTTGGTCTGTTTTAGACTGCACCTGTGCCTGTCCTGTAGCTCTTCTGGCTCTGGGGAGAGTGTTTGAGCTGTTTGCTCAATCCTAGCGAGTAAAGTCTAGGTCTCAGGTGTGCTATGCAAACATTCTGTGACCGAGCTCAGATTCTTGATGAACTTGAATTTGATGATTCTGCAATCAGTGCAGGACAGTAGACTTGAGTCTCAGGGAGGAGGCCCCTGTGGGAAGCACTGTGGTTAGTCTTGGCATGGCTATGCTACAGATGGGGTGGAGGTGATGAAAACTGAAAATACCCTGAGTTTGTCATAGTCAGATGAGTCAAATGTAGTTGTACAACAGCTCTTTAGAGTTACCTTGGCCACACCCAGTGGCACAGACCTACACTCCCAGCTAGTCGCAGGGCTGAGACAAGAAGGCCTACTGGGACCACAGAGCAGAGTCCATCTGGGCAACTTATTGAGAGCCAGTCTCAAAATTAAAAGTGGACAAAAAAGGGTCAGTGACAGAATACTTGCCAGGCGTTTGTGAAGTCCTAGGTCAAGTTCCTATATTGCAATTAAAAAGGAGAAGGGGCGAAGAAGAAAAGAAAGAAGGAAAAGTTCCTCACAGGGCTGGGCCCGCCGCTTTGGCGATTGGGGTGCAAGAGCCTGGGTCAGCCTTTGGCTCTGGCTGGCTCACTGGAGGTCAGAACATCAGCTTTCAATATGACGTGCTGCTATTATATGCTTGTGGTTTTGTGTTTGTGTTTGTTTTTCAAGACAGGGTTTCTCTGTGTAGCCCTGTATAACTACTGGCTGTCAAATATACGGGACTTTGGTGGACCACCAGCTCCCAATAATGACACAGAAACTTTTTATATTTGTTATGAAAGCTTGGCCTTAGCTTAGGCTTGTTCCCCAACTAGCTTTTAACTTAAACTGACCCCTTTATATTAATCTACATTATTGCTTTTAAATTACCAGTAGTATTAGTATGATCAGTATGCCCGGGTTAGCGATCAATTAAGACACAGACACTTGTTATATTTTAAAATAGCCTTAGTTATCCTGGAGCAGGGCAGACATTAATCCTTTAAACTATTTTCCATAGTGGGGCAGGTATGGGATCCCTGCCTCAATCCCATGCCGTCTGCTTCTAATAACGTCTATCAAGCTACCTCCCATCCATAACCCCAAATACTTGCTGATGTTCTTCATCTGGGCCGGATTCTCCATCCACACCGCCATGTGGATGGCCATCCTTCCTCCCCGCGGAGGTCTTTCTTCTTCTTCCCAGGATTCCTCTCTCTCTCTCTCTGGAACCTTAGCCAAACCTCTAGCTCCTCTGCCAGCCCAGGTGGGATGGCTTTTTATTAATCAAGAGGTGACTCACATAGATAGCAAGCAGTAATTAGCATCAAAATACATTAGACCTGGTGGGCGGTGGTGCACGCCTTTAATCGCAGCACTCAGGAGTCAGAGACAGGAGGATTGCTGTGAGTTCGAGCCCAGCCTGTTCTACAAAGCGAGTCCAGGACAGCCAAGGCTATACAGAGAAACTCTGTCTTGAAAAACCAAAACCAAAAAAACCTAAACAAACAAATAAAAAAATTAGACCATCCCCCAACGCTGTGTTCTTTCATGTTTCCTCTCTGCCTCTTGGTCCTGGCACCTGTTTCTTCCTCCATGTCTGGCTGTGATCCTCCATGCCTGAGATGCTTTCCCAGAGTTCCTGTCTCTCCCCAGAAGCCCCATCTTCCTTCCTGCCTTTGCTATAGGCTGTTAAGCTCTTTATTAAGCCAACCAGAAGGTGTTACAACCAGAAGGGAGTGTTTACAAAATAGGATGCAGCCAAAGAATAACAATACCAAAGTCTGGCCTGTAATCAGATCTCTCCTGGCACAAAAATCAGCATTTGAATAATAGAAAGACAGTTTTACACAGTGCACAAAATGATCACCCCAACAGCCCTAGCTGTCCTGGAACTTGCTCTATAGACCAGGCTGTCCTCACACACAGAGGTACACCTGCCTCTGCATAACAAGTGCTGGGATTAAAGGCATGCAATAGTGACACTGACACCAGAAATGTTTTTTTAAGTTTTAATTATTTATTATGTATCCAATGCTCTGCCTGCACATGTGGCTGCAGGCCAGAAGAGGGCACCAGATCTCATTACAGATGGTTGTGAGCCACCAAATGGTTGCTGGGAGTTGAACTCAGGACCTCTGGAAGAGCAGACAGTGAGTGTTCTTTTGTTTTGTTTTTGTTTTTCGAGACAGCGTTTCCCTGTGTAGCCTTGGCTGTCCTGGACTCACTTTGTAGAGGAAGCTGGCCTCGAACTCACAGTGATCCACCTGCCTCTGCCTCCCAAGTGCTGGCATTAAAGGCGTGTGCCACCACTCCCAGCTTTGCAGACGGTGCTCTTAACCTCTGAACCATCTCTCCAGCCCCCAGAATTTTTTAAAAATTATATTTATTTGTGTCTGTGTATGTCTAGATTTTTTTCACCCTAGAATGGAAGAGTAGAATTGAATAGAATATGCATATTGTAGATATAAATGGAAAAGAGATAACTACTGTGAACAACCTAGAGTCTAGGTTAAAAATCTTTTATACAAAACAATACATGCATACATACATATATAAATGTACCATGCATAAGCCACTGCAGGAATTCCACGGCAGCGTTTTGTTGCAGAAAATAAGCAGCCTCTGTTGTTGGGTGTTTTTGTCGTTCCTAGTGTTTCATTTTTCTGGGCAACACTGGTGAATGCCTTTGTGATAAGAAGCCCTTCACACAGCCACAGTTGCTTTCTGAACTGCTGAGACTGGACTTGCTTTTTCAGTGCATTTTTGAAACTTTTGGTACATTCTGTCAAAATCCATGCCCACAAATTTTCTAATTACACTGTATCAGTGTTTTTCATTTTAATTCCTTTCCCTACAGTGAAGCAGTTAACATTGATAAGTTGTCAAGACGTCAAAATTTAAATGAGAACCACATCATTTGTACTTATTTCCTTAGTTTATTCTTTAAATTTCACACTTTAATCCATCAGAAATACATTTGCTATTTAATTCAAACATGTAACTTTTCCCTACCAAATGATTATCTTGCTGTCATTTATTTGGATCATGTTTTTTTTTTTCTTTTTCTTTTTTCTTCTTTTTTTCGTTTTTCAAGACAAGGTCTCTCTGTGAAGACCTGGCTGTCCTGGACTCACTTTGTAGACCAGGCTGGCCTCAAACTCACAGTTATCCACCTGCCTCTGCCTCCTGAGTGCTGGGATTAAAGGTGTGTGCCACCACACCTGGCTCTTTTTTCTTTCTTCTTCTTCTCCTTCTTCTTCTTCTTCTTCTTCTTCTTCTTCTTCTTCCTCTTCTTCTTCCTCCTCCTCCTTTTTTTTTTTTTTCCTAGACAAGGTTTCTCTGTGTAATAACCCTGGCTGCCCTGGAACTTTCTTTGCAAACCAGGCTGGCCTCAAACTCACAAAGATTCACTTGCCTCTGCCTCCAAGTGCTGGGATTAAAGGTGTGCACCACCACTCTCGGCTTTCCTATTTCTTTTATATTAGTTTAAAATGCTTTCCTTATAAACTGAATTCTTTGGATAAGAAGAGAGTTGCTGGAAATCAAATGGAAGGCTGTACACCAGGCACACACGCCCCTCCTGCCTCCTAAGTTCTTACATGCTTGAGCCTGCTGGGCCTTTTATCTCGTGCCAGTGAAGCAATCTCATTCGTCTGTATTTATACAGATCCTGTGTTAAAAGTCACTCTAGCAGTGTCTGATCTCCAGAAGTCCTTGAACTACTGGTCTAATCTCCTGGGAATGAAAATTTTTGAGCAAGATGAGGAGAAGCAAAGGGCTTTGCTGGGTTACGCTGATAACCAGGTGAGTGACCCTGCAGAGGGGCAGCTTGTCTGCTCTTGTGAGTTTGGTTCATAAATCAGGTTAACATGAAAGTGGTCCCATGGTTTCTTTACAGTGATTCGGGATTATTCCAGATAAATAGAAGCAAACAAAACCCACCAATAACCTTACCACTTGGATACTTCCTGGTGTTTGTTCGTGCTTAGTTGACTTGGAAGCTTTGGAGTTTCTCCTGCTTCTTCTTCCTGCCACGCTGTAGGAATGGTAGAATCACACACCCATGCTACCACATCCAGCTTTACTTGGGTGCTGGGGATCTGTACTAAGGTCCTCACGCTTGGACGGCAAGTGACTTGGCAAACATTGTAGAGGGTTTTTTTGTTTTGGTTTTTTGAGACAGGGTTTCTCTGTGTAGCCTTGGCTGTCCTAGACTCACTTTGTAGACCAGGCTGGCCTCGAACTTACAGCAATCCACCTGCCTCTGCCTCCCAAGTGCTGGGATTAAAGGCGTGCGCCACCATGCCCAGCCAAACACTCTAGAGTTTTATATTGCACACACATCTACCCCATCAGAAAGCATCAGCCCACTTTCTTCTTTCTCTTCAGTGTAAGCTGGAGCTGCGGGGAATCAAGGGTGCAGTTGACCATGCAGCAGCCTTTGGAAGAATTGCCTTTTCTTGTCCTCAGAAAGAGGTACTATTTGATAACCTAATTGTTTATTTTTAAAGTTCAATATTCTTAATTATGCATATGCATGTGTGTCTGTGTGCATGTGAGTAGCAGGTGCCTGTGGTGACTGTCAGATCCCTGGAACTGGGTGCGAGGAACCAAACTTGATAGAGCCATTTCTCTAGTTTTTTTTTCTTTTATTATTTGTTTTACTTTATTTTCTCTGTGTGTGTGTGTGTGTGTGTGTGTGTGTGTGTGTGTGTGTGTGTGTGCGTGCATGTGTTGTACGCACATACATGAATGCAGGTACCCAATTGGCTTCTCCCTGAAGCTGGAGTTTCAGCAGTGATGAACTCCCTGCCGTGCTTGCTGGGTGGTACTGGCTCTTAATTGTTGAGCCCTATCTCCACCCCCTGAGCGTTCTGTCACTATTTTAGTTTCAACCCAGCTAAGAACCTCGGACTTCCTTCCTATGAGTTCATTCTGATTGTGGCTTTACTTTGATGTCTAACCATTCTTTTAAGGACCACTGAGACAACACAATCCATCTAGTGGTGCCTTGGTCAAATGAGGACTGTGCCATAAATGTGGTGTATGACCCTTGCTCACTTGCCTTTTGTGTTTTTCAAGTTGCCAGACTTAGAAGACTTGATGAAAAGGGAGAGCCAATCGATCCTGACTCCGCTGGTGAGTCTGGATACCCCAGGGAAAGCGACAGTGCAAGTGGTCATCCTGGCTGACCCTGTAAGTATTGCTCAGCAAGGCGACGGGCTGTCCCAGGGATTTCTTCAGAGATTTTTCCCCCACATCACTTCTCTCTTTTTTGGTATAGGATGGACATGAAATTTGCTTCGTTGGGGATGAAGCTTTTCGAGAACTTTCTAAGATGGATCCAAAAGGAAGCAAATTATTGGATGATGTGAGTAGTCTTATTTCTAATTTGATGTTGTTATAGGCCAAAGGGGGATGTTATAAAGGATGTACAGGGTCCACTTGCTGACAAGCATGTCCTTTCCCTGTTGTGATGACTTTTACTCAGCACCTCAGGCACTGTACAGCATTCTTCAGCTCAGGGCATAGGAACACCTGCCCTGTGGTCATCTGGCTTCCATTTGGCATCAGCCTTTTCCTTCCTACTTGTTCTCATTGTCATATCAAAAGATCCAGTAGCTTTCATCTTTTAAAAGCTTTTCTTGGGAGGCAGAGGGACATAGCACATCTCCATGCCAATCATGGCTACACAGTGAGACCTTGCCTCACAAAAACAGAAAACAAGGCCGGATAGTGGTAATGCAAGCCTTTAATCCCAGCTTTTGGGAGGCAGAGGCAAGCAGATCTCCATGAGTTCAAGGCCAGCCTGGTCTACAGAGTGAGTTCCAGGACAGCCAGAGCTGTTACACAAAGAAACCCTGTCTCAAAAAACAAAAACAAAAACAAAACAACAACAACAACAAAACCCCCAGAAAACAGTGATTGGAAACATGGCTTAGCGGTTAAGAGAGCTGACTGCTCTTACAGAGGACACGGTTGAGTTCCCAGCACCCATGTGAAAGGACAGTACTGCTTGTGACTCCAGTTCCAAGGGCTCTGACACCCTCTTCTGACCTCCAAGCGCTGCATGTAGCATCATGAAGAGCACACACACACTTAGGCATACAAACACACAATAAAATAGATAAAAACAAAGCACCAAAACCAAACCTTCTCACTTGCATATTCCATCTCCAGATATTTAGTCTTTTGTTTCTTTGTTTTTGAAATATGAGTCTGTGTCTCCAAACTGACTGTATCCTCCTGATCCTCCTGCCTCAGCCTCCAAAGTGTTTGAACTGTATCACAAGGGTTTCTTTAGATTTCTGCTTCAAAGATCTGTCTCACATAGTTTCTATTTCTTGTCTGAAGTGCATACTTCATCTTTCTGTGCTAGATCTTTGCAGCAAACACTGTTTATGTTGATATTATTGGTGACCTCCTCCTGCCAAATGCAGCCACTCTGCTCCCATCAGGCTTGATTTGTCATCAAGAAGACAGTAGCCCATTGCTGTGTTCCGGTGTCTAACACAGACAAGTGTGAAGTAGCCATTCTCTGAGAGCTTTGGGCTTCTGAGAAAGGGACTCTGTTGTTCCAAGTGGCCAAGGTTCCTCCTGGGCTCCAGGGACCTTCTGCTTCAGCCTTCCGAGTAGACAGGACTTTAGGCCTGACCACTGGGCCTCACTCTCTTCTGAATACCCAACTGAGTGATTAAAGGAATTAATTTTTTGATCTATCTATGTAACCTTGAAGCAAATGTTAAAATTCTCTGAACTTAGCTGGGTGTGGTAGCACACACCTGTAATCCCAGCACGCAGGGAGGCAGAGGCAGGCAGATCTCAGTGAGTTCGAGGCCAGCCTGGTCTACAAAGTGAGTCCAGAACACCCAGGGTTACACAGAGAAACCCTTAGTTGAAAAACCAAACCAAACCAACATCAACAACAAAAAAATTTGAGCTTATAAAAGTTCCCTTAGAACTTTTATCTAAAGAGATGAGAAAATAAGAATCCTTATGTCTTGGAGCTGTGGTGTGCTTTATTGACGGTAATTAACCGTAAACATGACGACAGTCATATTATTGTGGATTGAAATGGGAAATATGTAGACTATGCCTTTTGATGCTCCATCACGCAGGAGAGCCGACTGTTGAGGGGGCTCCGGCCGGCGGCTGTGCTTCTCCTTCCCTTGTTTTTTCACGCACTCGCAGCTCCCGTCCCCTAGCCCTGCCCCTGTGCTGATGAGACCCTGCTGTCTTCATGGTTCCCTGGTGCTGCTTCCAGAGGCAGCTGCCATTCTGACTTCCAGTGCAGTAGATCAGTTGTGTTTATTCTTGGATTTTAAACAAATGAATCCATTTGGTGGGTATTTCTGTTTGGTTTCTTTCTCTCAAAATAGCATTTTGAGACTCCCTATGTAACTGCATATATCATCTTTTATTATCACTTTTATGGTTTTTTTGTTTTGTTCAAGACAGAATTTCTCTGTGTAGCCCTGGCTGGCCTGGATTCTAGACCAGGCTGGCCTGGATCTCACAGAGATCTGCCTGCCTCTACCTCCTGAGTGCTGGGATTACAGGTGTGCACCACCACACCTTATTGTTTTTTTAATTATCTGTATTGTCTATAGGCCCGGCTAGCAATCAATTAAGACACAGACACTTGTTATATTTTAAGATAGCCTTAGTTAACCTGGGGCAGGGCAGATATCAATCCTCTAAACTCCCTCCCATAGTGGGGCAGGCATGGGATCCCTGCCTCAATCCCGTGCCATCTGCTCCTAATAACTTCTATCAAGTTACCTCCCATCCATAATCCCAAATAGTTGCTAATGTTCTTCATCTGGGCCAGATCCTCCATCCACACCGCCATGTGCTTCTCCTCCAGCTAACCCATGGCGGCCTTCCCCTCTTCCCTTCAGGTCTCTCTCCTTTCTCCTGGTGGCTGTCCTTCTTCTTCCCAGGATTCCTCTCTCTCTAAGCCCTACCTATCTCCTCTCCCCTGCCCAGGTGGGATGGCTTTTTATTAAGCAAAAGATGGGTCACAGACAGCAAGCAGTAATTAACATCAAAATACACCAGACCATCCCCCAACTAAACCTTGCTTATCCATTCTCACTTACACAGTAGGGTTTTTTTTTTTTCTACTTAAGGAAGAGTGCTGTAAGCATTCTTGTTTTAATCTTCCTGTGGCTACATGCTTCATGTCTCTAGGCTCAGTACCTAGGAGGGCTGCTTTCATTGTACAGGAAACTGCTGGACGGCTGACGAGAATGTTATACCAAAGTGAGTCTCTCTTAGCCAGTTTCTCTTTTCATTTTGAAAGTAATAGATGTAAACTTCAGGGCCATGCACAGTGGCGCAAGCCTTTAGTCCCAGCACTCAGGAGGCAGAAGCAGGCAGATCGCTGTGAGTTCGAGGCCAGCCTGATCTATAAAATGAGTCCAGGACAGCCAAGGCTACACAGAGAAACCCTGTGGGGCGGGGGGCAGCGGGCGGGGTAAACATCACAAATGAGCAACTCGTACATTTTATATTTTGCCCTGCTCTGAGTGGCATGATGAAATCTCTTGTTCTTTTGCTATTATGATATATAAATTACACACCGTGCAACAGGTGTGGCATGAGGAAGTTTATTATTATGAGAAGGGAGAGAGGGAGAGAGGATATAGTGTGTGTGGGGGGGGAGGAATTGATTCAGAGGGACAGACAGGACAGGCAGAGAGGCTGGTCCTTTTCTAATCTGGCAGCCTAGAGGCAGCTAGTAGATCGCTTGTGAACTAACATTCCTTCCTTTTCATACAATTAAAAAGAAAAACTGAGGAGCTAGGGAGGGGTGGCAGGAATGAGGACACTGGACTGCTTGCTTCTCATGCAAGGCAAGTTAAAGTATAAAAATGTAGGTTCATTGCAAACAGCTCTTGGCCACATGTAAGGGGGGGGGGAGAGACAGAGACACTATGTCTGAATTATATAAATGTCCAGATTATATGGTGAAAGGGAAGGAAAAGCTCTGCCCTGCAAAGTTCAGGGTAGAGGGTGGGTTATGGCAGCCGGGCCCTGCAGCAGATAGGGACTGAGGAGTGCTGGGAGAACCTGGGCTGTGTGTCCTGGGTCTGACCATTCCAGCCTTTTGGTGATAGTAAATGGATAAGGGATGAAGAAAGCAATCATCTTTGGCTGCTTCCTGCTGACAGTGGGACGGCAGTAAGGGCCAAAGGCTGAAATGCTGGCCACGGCTGGGAAGAGTCCAGGGTCTGAGAACATCTGTGGCCAGGAGGGTCAATGCAGGTCCAGCTGGCACAGTCTGTGGGGTTGGACTGGAGCACCTGTGGGTAGCTGCTTTGGCACAGTCTTGGAGGTAGGGATCTGGAAGGATACTGGAAAGTATGTGTGGGCAGAAGACAAAGTTAAGTAGTTGAGGGAGAAAAAATTTTTTACGTGTCCGTTTGAAACTTCAGGGAGAGTGAAGAAAAGGCTTGGACATAAGGAGCCTCCTTCCATTCACTCAATTGCTGGCAGTAATTAAAAAGATCTTTTTTGCCAGGCGTGGTGGCACACGCCTTTAATCCCAGCACTCGGGAAGCAGAGGCAGGCAGATCGCTGTGAGTTCGAGGCCAGCGAGTCCAGGATGTCCAAGGCTACTCAGAGAAACCCTGTCTCGAATCAAAAAAAAAAAGATCTTTTTTTTTTTTTTTTAATCTTTGGATCTGTCGTTTAAGGGATATTAAAGCCAAGTTTGGTTGCAGGGGCCTGTAAGTTTAGCAGCCCTTAAAGTAGGCAGAGGTATTTGAAATTCTCCAGAAGGCATCCCGGAGGGGAGTCTGGGGGGGTGTGTGTGTGACAAATGGACTGTCCCATGGGGAGAGTAGGAGTCAGTGACCTGTCAAAGGTTTGACTCAACGAAATTGATGCAGTCTGTTCCAGCAGCTCACAGCGCTGTCAGCAGCCAGGGGCACAGCCCAAGCCAACAGTTACTTGTGACTAGGGTTTCAAGCAGGAGCAAGAGAAACCGTGCTGGTGGAAGGAGAACGGAGGGAGCATTTATGCCAAACAGAGGGGAAGACTCATCAGTCAGCTGGTGTTGGGTGCAAGAATGTAGTGATTAGGTAGCTAGAAGTTGGGGAGGGAGGGAGGTCCCAAAACCAGGGAAAGGGGGAGAAATTCCACCCTCTGAAATAGGTGATAGGTGGGAAACTTAGGCTGTTGGTTGGCAATACTTACCTGGAGTCCATTTGACCTGAGAGGAGGATTCGGGCACATTTTGGGGGGGGGAGTTTGAGACAGGGTCTCTCTGTGTAGCCTTGGCTGTCCTGGACTCACGTTGTAGACCAGGCTGGCCTCGAACTCACAGCGATCTGCCCACCTCTGCCTCCCACGTGCTGGGATTAAAGGCGTGCGCCACCACGCCAGGCTTCGGGCACATTTTTTATAGCTTACAAGAATCCTTTTAAGTTTACAAAAGGAGATAAACGTCAGACATGTTAGCATCACCATTGTGTAAAGTCTGCAGTAAATAGTGAAAGACTGTGTCTGAGACCTGCTTTTTGAGTGTGGTAACAAGGTAGACGGTATCTAGACCTGACAGTAGCAGCTCTAGGACTGAGGAGGCATCTGAAGCCGCTGCCCATGACAGAGTTGGCAGTGTGACCGTGGGGCCCAAGTGCAGTACCCTGGCTCAGCGAGGTCACTGAATCTAGGAGCCATCTGTACTCCGCCAGGCCAAGGAGCTTCAAAGCTGGAAGTGGCTGTGGCACTGGGCTGGTTGAGCCTCCATGGCTGGGCACAGAGGACAAGCCTGCATGGGAGCATTTTGACTTCCAGAGGCCAGTCTGCCAGCTGGCAGGGCATGGCTTGTTGAGGCAGCCATGGGATCAGTGTCCCCTCCTGGCTGCATTCAAACCAGGTCCCTGGTGGAGTTGACTCAGCCTGCACCCCAGAGGGAGGGGGCACTTCAGACCTCTGTTTCTTCTAAGGAAATGCTGATAGCCTCAGAGCAGTGGCCTGGGCCTGGAACATAGTTTTCTGCTGTAGCTGAGGCTGTCGGGAAGGTCCCTCTTGGGCTTTAAAGACCGTTTTGACCAACTCCTATATGGGGATTCAGGGACCATCCTCAGCCCTTTTGTTAAGGTATTAGTGAGACCAAAGTCTATCTTAAGAATATCTAGCCCAGCCAGGCGGTGGTGGCGCACGCCTTTAATCCCAGCACTTGGGAGGCAGAGGCAGGTGGATTGCTGTGAGTTTGAAGTCAGCCTGGTCTACATAAGCAAGTCCAGGAAGTCAAGGCTACACAGAGAAACCCTGTCTCGAAAAAATAAAAAACAACAACAACAACAAAAAATCTAGCTGGCCGTGGTGGCACACACCTTTTATCCTAGCACTTGAGAGGCAGAGGCAGGAGGATCGCTGTGAGTTCAAGGTCAGCGAATATCTAGATAAAGTTTGTGAAGACATGTGTAGGATATTAAATAAAGTTTAATCCTGCAATCAATAAAAGGTCTTTAGTTTATCTTAATCATTAAGACAAAGACTTTAGGTTTCATCCCTGTTAAGTTGGAGCCTTAAAAAACAGTCCATAAAGAGAGGGCGTAGCAGTTTTTTATGACTTAGTTTATAACGAGCCCATAGCTTATAAAAGTCTAAAGCTATATTAATAGATTGAAAACATTATCATATTCAGAAAACAAGGCTAAACATTTTTTAAAAGATTCATTTATTTATTATTTATACTGTATTCTGCCTGTATGTACCCCTGCAGGCCAGAAGAGGGCACCAGATTTCATTGTAGATGGTTATAAGCCACCATGTGGTTGCTGGGAATTGAACTCAGGACCTTTGGAAGAGCAAACAGTGCTCTTAACCTCTGAGCCATTTCTCCAGCCCTTGCCTTAACCCTTTCTAAGGATGAGCTTTTAAGAAAAAAAAAAGAGAAAGAAAGAAAGAAAGAAAGAAAAGAAAAGCCACATCCTGCTTGATATACTTTAGCTAACAAGAACAGTTGGCCAGAAAGAGAACCACGGAAGCTAAAAAGCAAGGTTAATACACTGAGACTTTCCCAGAACAATGGACTTCGATGGATTAGTTTTGGCAGGGGGTAAGTTTTACAGCCTGAATGGTACTTCCAACATGGAGTCAGTTGTGCCAAGGTCTTGGGATCTACTGCGGTCTGGAGCCTTGTTATACTATGTAGACTAGGCTGGCCTCAAACTCTAAAACATTCACCTTCCTCAGTGCTGGTGTAAAGGTGTGCACCACCACACCTGACGTGCACTTTCCTCAGTGCTGGTGTAAAGGTGTGCACCACCACACCTGATGTGCTTTGACGTGTTCTTAAATACTGCGTATATTCCCTAACTCAAGATTCCCTAAGTCACCACCTGTAAGGAAGCTAAGGCTCAAAACCAGCAGTCACTCGTGGGTAGCAGGCGTTCGGTAGATGGAGGTCTTTCAAGATTCTCTAATCAGTTCTTTTCCTTCTCTGTACTCTGGTCCTTCCTGTGGGCAAAAGATATCTTGCTGGATGCAATCCCAGCACTTGGGAGGCAGAGGCAAGAGGATCTCTATGAGTTTGAAGCCAACCTGGTCTATATAACAGGTTCCAAGACAGACAGGGCCACATAGAGATATCTTCCCTCAAAACAAAATAAATAAAGGCAGACTATTATCTCCTAATATTCCAGATCTTCAAGGTAGACTCCTCAGAGCTGGGTTTTTACTCTACTGTTGTTGTCCTCCTCCTCCTCCTCCTCCTCCTCCTCCTCTTCCTCCTCCTCCTTCTTTTAAGATTATTACATTTTATTTTTTTCACTGCACGTGCAAGCCATGGCTCGTGGATGGAGGTCAGAGACAAGTCGTGGGAGTTTGTTCTTGCCCTCTACCATGTGAGTCATGGGGATCAAACTGAGGTTGCAGGTCTGACAGCAAGTGCCTTTACCTGCTGAGCCATCTTGCCATCCCTAGGATAGTTTTAGATTTATAGGCACAGCCACTCTGACGTGGTTTCTTCTAATTTATTTTGATTTTCTATTAAATTCTACTAGCCATTAATCACCAAGAGCTGCATTCTATTTCTGAGATATCTCTGGTCTATTTACACTATTTTTAAATCCAGTGAATTTGAAACCAATCTTCTAATGCCTCCCAGATAAATTTTTCACTGACTTGAGCTCTGCCCTTATCTACTCTCTGGCCTGTTCTTATCTCCCGAAAGCCCTTAGCCTAGCCCTATTCCAGCTCACTGCACTGTTTATAGAAACAAAATTACAACTTCTTGTCTCCACCCAAAGTGTTTTTCCTTTCTTTTCTTAAACTGGTCCTTCAAAAGGGAGAGGTTTTGGGTCCATATCAGAGTCAACTGTTCCTTTCCCCCATTCTTTATGACTGCTAAGACAGAAATACCTTTTCAGCTCTTGGGAGTTGGTTTTTAATATTATTTTCAGGTTTAAGTTCTGTATGTTTTCATCAGAATAGTAAACCAGAGAGCCCTAAAATTGATTATTACTTATTTAGGCAAGGATTTTTGAATATCCTAGGCTGTTCTGGAATTGGCGGTTGTCCTACTCCTCCCCTTGAGTGCTGGCTCTGCAGGCGCCCACCACCAGGCTGGCTAGGTCTAAGATTTCACATAAATGAAGCATAGCCATGTCTTGTCCTGTTCTGAAGCCCACTGCCCAGGACAGCCATCTCCACTACTGCTAAATCAAATACATTGATTTTTTTTCAGTTATGCTTCTTAATGTAGATACTGTGATTTCCTTCTGGTGTGGATGAGTATTTCTTATACACTATCTGTCCAACCATTAGTTGTTCCTTACCTTTTAACCTGGTAGAACTTTATGAGCCTTTTTCCCCCCAGAGACAGGGTCTCTGTGTAGCCTTGGCTGTCCTGGAATTCACTTTGTAGACCAGGCTGGCCTCTGGTCTGAACTCCCAGTTTGGACTCCAAGACTGCCTCCCAAGTGCTGGGATTAAAGTTTTTGCCTGCTGTGGCAAACACTATTTTTTGGTGGTGCTGCTGGGGCTTGAACTGGAAGTAAGTACTCCACCCCTGAGCTACGTTCATTTTCATCTAGGTGTCAGACTAAGCTCATAAGCACTGAAGGTTCCTGTTCTCCCAAGGGCCCTGTGCTCATATACACAGTCCCTGCTCTCTCACCAACAGCCAGGCCCTCTTGCCAGCTACGTGTGAGAGTCACCCACAAGTGCAGTGTTACAGTGAGCAACGTGCTCTACACAGATGAGCTCGCGCTAGTGTTAATACTGTGGCGGAGAATGTAGACCTGGAGTGACACCTGTCCATCTGTTTCCATAGGCAATGGCCGCAGACAAAAGTGATGAGTGGTTCGCTACAAGAAATAAACCCAAGGCGTCAGGTTAATGGAAGACACCTGAGCAGCACTCACAAATCCGTCTAGCGTTTATCTGTTACTGGAAATGCACCCACCACTTGCTTGTGTCCTGCATAGACAAGGAGGCCTGTGTGTAGTGTCACTCTTCAAAGCTTTATGTTTTAGAAGTATTTTTATCACTCTCGGTAGAGGTGAATTCCTACTGTAATTGTATTAAATCTGGTAACAAATTATTGTCCAGACTGAGACAGCCATTACTTTAGCTGGGGAGGGGAGGAAATTTTGATTAGCTATTAATCATGTAGATAATCCTGGAACAAGTGTTCAAATGAAGCCAAACCAGCCTGGCATAGTGGTGCGTGCACGCCTTTTGTCCTCGTGCATGGGAAGCAGAGGCAGGAGACTGAGTTCCAGGCCACAGTCAGGGCTACAGTGTCTCAAACAAAACAAAACAAAAGCCAAACCAACTGTTGAGTGCGCTCATATTTCCAGGGCCTGCTGGTAAAGTACTGTTCTAATATCTTACCACAGAAGGTCTTGGCATTTAAACGTTGGCTTTCTGAGACAGATTCACCTGATAGCTCAGAGTAGCCTGTCACATCACCATGGAGCTCAAGGTAGCTTTTAATTTTCTTTCCCTTGAGAGAGAGTCTCATTCCGTAGCCCTGGCTGGCCTGGAACTCTGTCTGCTGGATTGGTCTCCAACTCAGAGACTCACCTGCCTCTGCCTCCTGCTAGGCTCAAAGGTGCAGGTCATCAGACCCAGTGGCTTTGAACTTTTTTTTTGTACCCTTTTTAATGAAAACCAACTGTGCTTTCCCCACTCTATGTAAGGTGAACTTGGTTACATCAGAGAAACAGTTGAATGATTCCTATTTATTGGAAGTAATTGGATTCAGACTGAATAATGTAGTACTTTGACAAGTGCTAAAACTTGTGAAAGCCACTCACCAAAAGGCATCTTTGCAAAAACCAGTATACCCCCTATGTAAAGAAATGGAATGCCATCATAAGACTTTTGATAAAGTGTTCTCATACATCTCTGAGCTTGCTTACAGCAGAGCAGCAGTGGAAACATGCCTACTAATAGTAGGTTCCTGAAAGCAGAGTGAATGTGCTCAAACTTTAACCGCTGCTAAACATTGTGCAACATACTCACATTTAAACGAATGTATCCATATACAACAAAAATTGAATGCCGTATCAATTTTTTGTTTTGTTTGTTTTTCAAGACAGGGTTTCTCTATGTAGCCTTGGCTGTCCTACACTTGCTTTGTAGACCAGACTGGCTTTGAACTGTGATCTGCCTGCCTCTGCCTCCCAAGTGCTGAGAGTAAAGGTGTGCGCCACCATGCCCAGCTAAAATCAAAATTTTTTTTTTTTTTTTTGAGACAGGGTTTCTCTGTGTAGCCTTGGCTGTCCTGAACTCACTTTGTAGACCAGGCTGGCCTCGAACTCATCGATCCGCCTGCCTCTGCCTCCCGAGTGCTGGAATTAAAGGCATGTGCCACCACGCCCGGCTTAAAATCAAATTCTTAAAAAGATGGTCTTGCCTGGGCCAAGTGGCGCATTCCTGTAATCCAAACTACTGCGGAGGCTGACAGGAGGGTTGTAAGTTCAAGACCTGAATGGACTGTACAGAATGAGTTCAAGGCCACTCTGGGCAACTTAGTGAAACCCTGCTTCAAAAGTACGATGGAAAAGACAGCTAAGATGGTAGGTAGGTCAGTGGTAGAGCATGGTCTGTCATGTATTTTAAATTTATGGTGACACTTAGTCCCAGAGTTCAGGAGACAGAGGTAGCATATCTCTGTGGCTTTGAGGGCAGCCAGAGCTACATAGTAAAACTCTTGTCAAAAAAAAAAAAAAAAAAAAAGATAGTACTCTAGGGCCCATAAGTATTTTAGGGCTCTGTAGGCAAAAGTGCTTGCCACGAAAGTCTGGCAACCCAAGCTTGACCCTGTGTATCCATGTAAAGGTGGAAGGAAAGAACCAACTCCACAAAGTTGTGTTCTGCCCTCCATATGCACACTTGGCACACAAACACACACACACAGTTCACACACAGCAATACATTTTAATGATAAAAAATACACTTTATAGCCATCATGATGGTTCACACTTGTAATCCCAGTACTCAAGAGAGTCAAACAGATATCAGTGAGTTGAGGCCAGCCTGTTTTACGCAATGTATTCCAGACCAGCAAGATCCTATCCCCCAAAAACAGAATAAGCAGAAAAGAAAAGAGGAGGAGGAGAAGGAGGAGGAGGAGGAGGAGGAGGAGGAGGAGGAGGAGGAGGAGAAGAAGAAGAAGAAGAAGAAGAAGAAGAAGAAGAAGAAGAAGAAGAAGAAGAAGAAGAAATTACCTGTAGAAACTTTGTTATATGAACAGATTTGCCAGGGATCAAACCCAGAGCCTCACACATGCCAGGCAAGTGGCTACATCTCAGACATAAGATATGTTTTGGGGGGCTGGAGAGAGCTCAGAGGTTAAGGCCACTGACTACTCTTCCAGAAGACCCGATTTCAAATCCCAGCCCCCACATGGCACCTGAGAACTGTCTGTAACTCCAAGATCTGACACTCTCACATAGACATACTTGCAGGCAAAACACCAGTGAACATAAAATAAAGGTTAAAAAAAAAAAAGACATTTTGAAGAAAAGTACTAAAAAATGTCACACTACTGTAGAGTTCTTGAAGAAGTCTACTTAGCATTTCATATGGCAGCTTCTAGTCATAATGGTAGCACACTTGGGAGGCAGAGGCAGGTGGATCTCTGTGAGTTTGAGGCCAACCTGGGCTACAGAGAGAGTCCAGGACAGAGAAATCCTGTCTCAAAAAACCAAAACCAAAACCAAAATAAAATAAAATAAAAATAAATAAGAAAAAAAGAAAAACAACACAATCCTAAGAACATTAAGGTCTTAGAGGAGTCTTTCAGACCCTGAGATTCTAAAGCCGTCCTGCTCCGTTGTCCCCCAGCTGCTGGGCTGTGATGCATGAGGTACTTCGCCTCTGAGTCACTGAAAGTGTGAGTCTCACAGGAATTCTAACCTCACTGGGCCGGTGTTCTAGGTGAGGGCTTTTCTGTTTGACTTGGTGAGTTGACAGCCCTTGATGATGCAAATCCAAGGCCCCACCTTCACTTGCAACCTTGGTCGTTTTCATAGCGGAGTCACCCCCATCCCCATTCAACCCCTCTTCTACCAAGAGGCTGTGGGACCAGGAAGGCTAAGGACGCCAGTCAGACCACACAACGCCAGACCGGTGGAGTTTCACCCAGCTGTGAGATGCTCAATACCTCTCCAGGACCCTCACAGAGTTTCTCTTTTGTAACAGACTCCACCCTCATGCAGTTCAGGTGATTTATTGGTGTCTCCGCCAACCGCGCTACCCTTTCAGTGTGTTTCGGCCATCAGGAGCTCTTAAGCCCCATTCCCTACCAGGGGAGCCATGCTACTTCCTTGTGTCTGCCAACATGTCCTTTAGCCAGCCTCGTTTTTCTTCAGCTCTTCGACTTTGGCGATGTAGATCCTCATGGCATCCATCTTGGACATCCCTTTGTTCACATTCCACGCCTCCCATTTGGCCTTTGCTTTCACATCCGTGGCTGGCGGGGCAGGGATGTTACAGTCGCCCTGGGTGGCCTGTTTGTAGAAGCTGTACACCAGCAGTTTCTCCTGATCGCTCACGGGACCCTTCAGCTGCTTGAGTGAAGCACAGGCCATTTCAAACTCCACTTGGCTCATTGGTGCACCAGAGGTCATGATACCTGGTACGAGAAGAGCTGGAAACAAGAAAAGCAGGTGAGGAGCCGGGCGTGGTGGCGCACGCCTTTAATCCCAGTTATCGGGAGGCAGAGGCAAGCAGATCTCTGTGAGTTCGAGGCCAGCCTGGTCTACAAAGCGAGTCCAGGACAGCCGAGGCTACACAGAGAGACCCTGTCTCGAAAAACCAAAAAAGAAAAAGAAAGAAAAGCAGGTGATTATTGGGCCTTGGGGAAAAAAGAGCAAAGAGGTACGTATGGGAGGAACACAGGGCTTTTGTGTGTGTTTGATGAAGGACAAGTTGCAGACCAGGAATCTATTCCATTGGTCCTGTCCCACAGTGCTTTTTCCGGTGTGACTGCCCTTCAAAGTCATAAAGGCGCCTATGAGCCCTGGAAGGTGATGCTAGTACTGTCGCCCGTAGAAGGCTGTGCAGCATTAAAAGCATATAGAATATTTGTGGTGTCCCTGTGGCTGGGTGGGGATCCGCTGCTGGTTAGCAGGCCGCCGGGGGAAAGCTATTCTGCATGGATGAATCGTACGCAGGAGCTGCCGAGGGTTCCTAGGGGAGGGTTAATGATGGGTCCTGGCCTTAAGAGACCGGGTTCCACACGGAGCCTGCCCACGGTACCTGTGGGTAGACGACTGGGAAAGCCTAGGCCGAGAGAGGGCGCTGTGGGCTTGGGGCGGCCTCGAAGCCGCGAGCTAGCGGAAGAGGAGCACGCGTGCGCACTGAACGGCAGCGGGTCCGCGGAGTACCGCACGGAAGCCCGGGCGAGCTGTGGGCGGGGCCCGTGACGCTCCGGTTAGCGCCGCCCTTTGTGCCGTGGCGCGGGCGCGGGGCGCCGCGTTCCCGGCCTCGGAGTGGGAGGGGCGGCCTAGTCCCGCCGCCAGCGTCGCCGCCATGGACCTAGGTGGGTTCGCGCTTCCCTGCTCCGGCCCTTGCGCCGCGCCCCGCAAAAGTCCCGTCCGGGGCGGGCGGAGGCCCTGCGCTGCTCCAGCGGCGCTCTCCCGAGCTGGCTCGGGAGGTTGGGGGGCTTGAGCAGGTTTGGGGGACCTGCTGCCGCGAGGCCGGCCTCCAGCCTGCAGCTCCGCCTCGCGGTGGGTCTTCTCGATCCCTCCTCCGGCCCTCGTAGTGTCTTCCCATTGGAAAACCGCGAACGAATGTAGCCTTGGATCCCTTGAAAGTGTGCAGGGCTCCTGGTGCACGTGTTTCGGAAATGCCGGGCTTGGAGGAATGGTCTTCCGGCCCGTTCTTCCTTATTGAATGCCTGCCGAGTTAAAGAACAAGTGTCTTAGCAGGTCTCCCGGTGCATAAAGCAGAGACGCTGATAACTGTCTTGGCGTTTTCTTGGCGACCACGTGCATAGCAGGGCGCCTTCCGGGGACTTCCGCACAGCGCTGCTCCTCAGCCCTCGCTTGCCAGCCCGGGTTGCAGCAGCCGAGGCGGCACTTTTTAAAAACCTGAATCTGAGTGCTGCTTGGTTTGGAGTCTCCTCCTAGGCGAGGTCTTGGAAAGAGGTCAGAGTTGATAGAAATCTGTGGCCGTTTGCCGAGGCTCCCCACCCTGTTAGGTGTGCTCTTTAGAGGGTAAAGACGTGGAGGCTGCCCAGGGAGGCACTCCAAGATTTGCAAGTAATACGCTGTGGAGAAAAATGTCTTTGTAGCCAGCCAGTTCCTTGGTGTGGACGGTAGTTTCGTGCCCCGCAGCTGTGAAGAGTTCTGGCACGCTTGACTCCCGCTGGACGAGACACCCTGCAAAATTTTGTCTGGGCCTCCAAGTTCCCATCTGTAAAACAGGAGTAATAATCCTCAAGAAGTTAGTTTGGTGGTTAAATGATTTTATAGATGCAAAGCTGGCTGTGGTGGCTTATATCTAGCGCTCTGAAGACAGAGGCAGGAGGATCTTAAGAGTTAAAGGCCAAGCCGGGCGGTGGTGGCACACGTCTTTAAAATCTCAGCACTTGGGAGGCAGAGGCAGGTGGATCTCTGTGAGTTCGAGGCCAGCCTGGTCTACAAAGGGAGTCTAGAACAGCCAAGGCTACACAGAGAAACCCTGTCTCGAAAAACTAAAATAAAATAAAATAGAGTTCTAAGCCAACCTGGTCTCTAGTTTCAAGCCAGTTCTGGCTACATACCAAGATCCTATCTCAGAAGGAAAAATAAAAACGTATGCGACCAAGCCTGGTGCCTACCAGAGTAAGCAGTCACTTCCTAGCACCAGCTACTGATAAAAAGCCTTTGAGTTTCCCCTGGCTATTGACTGAGTGTGGAACGTTTTCAAGTGGCATGTACACAGTGTCTGAGAGGCACATGTTTGGCGGCAGACATCTGCTCGGCTAAGTTGACAAATGCAATAAAATTAAATTTACAATTATAAGGGAATGTGTTTGGGGTAGGCAGAACAACCCGAGCCAGAAAGAACCCTGTCACGGCAACCTAGCTCTGTGAGCCTGACTGCCGCTGTGGAGGCCATGTGGATTGCCTTCAGGCCTGGGTTTTGTAGGAGTGCTGATCCTTGACCGTGTGGGTGTGTGCATGTCTGTATGCAAATGGTTAGTGGACATTTATTATGTATACAGTGTTGTGGCTACGTGTGCACCTTCAGGCCAGAGGAGGGTACCAGATCTCATTACAGATGGCTGTGAGCCACCATGTGGTTGCTGGGAATTGAACTCAGGACCTCTTGGAAGAGCGGCCAGTGCTCTTAACCTCCGAGCCACCGCTCCAGCCCCAGCCAGGAGATTCTTTAGTTGCCCAGAGTGATTTTTTTTTTTTGGCCGTAGGGGAAGTTTGCAAGAGGGTGACATGACATAGCCTTGGCTAGCCTGAAACTCAGTCTGTGCATGAGTCTGGCATCATAGGAATCTGCCTCACTAGAGCTGGGATGGAGGCACCACAACAGGCCAGTGGAGTCAGTGTTTTGGCTGCTGACTCTGGCCAGTGAGAGTGGGGGAGATGCGTTCCGGGGAGTATGAGGGGCTGAGGGAAGAGCTAGGCATCGGTAGGCCATGGGAATGGGCAGGGGGAGTCAGCAAGGTGACCATGACCAATTTTGCTTTGATAAGACCTGCGCCCCTTTGTTTCTGTATCAGAGGAGACAGAATAGTGGTAAGACTGGTCCTGCCAACAATTGAGCATTTAAATCAAGCTTTTGATGGTCTGATTGTTGTTAAGATATTTTATGTAACCTTCCATTCTTTCATCCCTGGGAGATGTTTCAAAAGGTAGCAGTACCAAACTAGTTACAAAAGTGTGATTAATGTATGTTGTGTTGTCACGTGACCCTCAGGTTATACTATGAAGATTGTATTCTCTTGTATGCAGGTGAGAGACTCAGTAATGTGTGTCAAGACACATTTTGTTTTGGTTTCTTGTTTTGTTTTGTTTTGTTTTTTGAGACAGGGTGTCTCTGTGTAACCTGGCTGTCTTGGATCTGTAGCCCAGGCTGGCCTTGAACTCACAGAGATGGACCTGTGGAAGTGCTGGGATTAAAGGAGTGAGCCGCCGCCGCCAGGCACATCACGTCTTTTTTGTTTGTTTGTTTTTGAGTGACTGAGCTGGGATTTAAATCCATTAACTGGGGGCTGGAGAAACGGCTCAGCAGTTTAGAGCACTGTCTGCTCTTCCAAAGGTCCTGTGTTCAATTCCCCAGCAACCACATGGTGGCTCACATCTATAATGCGTTCTGGTGTGCAGGCATACATGTAGGCAGAACACTGTATGTGTATAAATAAATCTTATTTTAAAATCCATTGAGTAAATCCTCATGTTGCCTTACTTTAAATGTCTGTACACTGACTGCTTTTCTGACGTAGTATTTGTTGTATTCATTTCCTGGTTCCTGCCACAGAGCCAGAACCTTCACTAGCTTGTCCATTTTGACTGGCAGACACTGCTGGGTGAACCTCATCCCTGTAAGGCACAGAATATAGAAAGTTGCAGGAGTGTGTTTAGAAAGAAGAAAGGCAGGGTTTGGGATACAGCTCAGTGGTAGAGTGCTTGCCTGGTTTATGCAAGGCTCTGGATTCAAAAACAGGCTCAACTAGGTGCAGTGGCACAGGCCTTTAATCCCAGCACTCAAGAAGCAGAGGCAGGCAGATCTCAGTTCAAAGCCAGATGGTTCCTAGTGACACCCTGTCTCCAACAACAACAATAATAAAACCCTCAAATAGACCTGGGCATGGTGGCATATGCCTTTAATCCCAGCACAGGCAGAGGCAGGCGGATAGCTGTGAGTTTGAGGCCAGCTTAGTCTACAAAGTCTAGGACAGCCAAGGCTACACAGAGAAACCCTGTCTTGGGGGGGGGGCAGGAGGGGAACCTTAAAAAAAAACTGCCCATTGGGCCATCCATAGTCCATCATCATTGAACAGAGTTTAGTTTAGTTTACAGGTTTTTTTGGGGGGATGGGGTACTAAATACAAGACAGGGTTTCTCTGTGTAGCCTTGGCTCTCCTAGACTCTTTTTTCAAACCAGGCTGGCCTCGAACTCACAGAGATCCTTCTGCCTCTGCCTCCCGAGTGCTGGGATCATAGGCGCGTGTGCTACTGCGCCCAGCTTTGTTTAGTTTTGTAACTGCTACGTTCTGTGGGCGTGGGTGGCATAAACACAAGTGGCGGTCAGAGGACAGTTTGTGGGGAGGTTGGTTCTCTCGTGCCACATCACTTCTAGGAATCAAACTCAAGCTATCAGGATTTGGTGGCAGATGTCACTGGCCTTTGTCACGCTTCCATGGTGTAATTTTCCTCAGTCCTCCGCCCACTGTGGCCTCAGCAGTACAGCTGTCCCTTTCACACTTTGCTAGGTGATCTTAGTCACTTCCTTGGTCTTCATGAACTCCTCTGGCCTGTGGTCACATCAGGCCTTTTTCCTTAACTCATTGCCATTGCTGACAGACATTACTGAATGTTCTACCGCAGACTCCCGGTAACCAAAACTGAACTTGCCTTCTCTGTAAGCCTGCCCGGAGGGCCTGGAGAGATCACTCTGGTTCTTGAGGAGGACCAGAGTTCAGTTCCCAGCAGCCACACCAGTCAGCTCAATCACCCGTGACTCCAGCTCCAGAGGATCCAGCATCCTGGCCTCTGGGTATTGCATTCACATGCGCAAACCCCACACAGACACACATACATATAATTAAAACAAAAATAAAATCTCTTTAAAAATGTAAAGCCCTGTTCTGATTCCTCTCTGCCTCCTATTTCCAGTGGCATCATTGCCCTCCTGATTATTCCTTGTGACCCTAGCTCTTCGGGAGCACTTTCTAACCAGGACTTCCTCCTCTCGAGATAACATCACAGTCCCCTCTAGCTTGATGATGACAGCCATCCAATGGCTGGTTTTTGTTTTTTCTCCTAGCCACTGCTTACTGTTCTGAGAACTTCATTAACTCTTGGCTTCTCTGTGCAGGACCCTTGAATATCTGTGAGGAAATGACTATTCTGCATGGGGGCTTCTTGATGGCTGAGCAGCTGTTCCACCCCAAAGCACTGGTGCAGTTGACGAAGTCTGACTGGGAACACGTGGGGAGGCCCATCGTGGAGGCCATGAAGGAGATCTCCTCAGCCACAGTACACTCCCAGCCTTTTGCCTGGAAGAAGAAAGCACTGATCATCATCTGGGCCAAGGTCCTTCAGCCCGCCCCTGTCAGCCCTTCTGACACGGACACCCGGTGGCAGGAAGATGTATTCTTCTCCGTGGGCAACATGATCCCTACCATCAACCGTACAGTCCTTTTTGAACTGCTCAAGTCTCTGGAAGCTTCTGGACTCTTCATTCAGCTCCTGATGGCCCTGCCCACCGCCGTCTGCCGCTCAGAACTCCAAAGCTTCCTGGAGCACATGACTGTCGACACTTCCTCCAAGGATGTGGCCTTCTTCCTGGATGTCTGGTGGGAAATGATGAAGCACAAGGGCAGTCAACAGGACCCTTTGCTCTCCCAGTTCAGGATGATGGCCCATAAATACTTGCCGTCTTCAGATGAGTTTTCCCATCCGCCAAAGAGGTTTAAGTCTGACCCAGATGTCGGTCCCACCATGCCGCTTCTGGCCATGCTCCTTAACGGGCTGAAGCAGATCCAGAAGAGAATCCTGTGCCTCGGGATGAAGTGCTATGCCTTAGCTAACTTGGCTGACATGCTGAGCGTGTTTGCGCTGATGGAGGATGACCCCCAGGAGGTGTCTGCCACGGTGTACCTGGACAAACTAGCCACAGTGATCTCCGTGTGGAATTCAGACACCCAGAACCCGTACCATAAGCAGGCCCTGGCCGACAAGGTGAAAGAGGCAGAGCGGGACGTGAGCCTCACCTCGCTGGCCAGACTCCCCAGTGAGACCGTGTTGATGGGGTTCGAGCTTATGCACAGCCTGCTGCAGGAGTGGGGTGCAGAACTGCAGGGCATGCTCAGCAGCAGCCAGGGGACGAACTATGACACCTACCGGCTCTGTGACAGCCTGACCTCCTTCAGCCAGAACTTGAAGCTCTACCTGGATACTGCCAGCATGTCCAAGGAGGAGAGGCATGTGGTCTCTGAACTGGCTGAGTGTGTCAGGGACTTCCTGAGGAAAACCAGCAGAGTGCTGAGTGACAAGGGCCTTGAGGACATCACTGCCGCCATTGCCATGGCCATCATTGAACAGAGGATGGACCGGCACATGGAGATGTGCTACATTTTTGTTTCTGAGAAGAAGTGGGCCTTTACAGACGAGTGGGTTGCCTGCCTGGTTAACAACAGGTCTCTCTTCAGAGAACCAGACTTGGTCTTAAGTCTGCTGGAAACGGTAACGGAAGTCATCAACTCTAACAGGGTTATCCCCCAGTCTCAGATCAAGCAAGTGATCTGCTTGACTCTGGAATGCTATGCAGACCTCTCTCTACCAGACAAAAATAAAGTCCTTTCTGGTGTCCTGCATTGTTGGGGGCCAAAGGGCCTTTCAGACAGGTTGTCTGTTTACTTGGAGGGTTTTCAGGAAGACCTCAACACAGCCTTTAACCAGCTTGCACAGAGCACGTCTGAACAGGGCCTGGCTAAGGCCGTGGCCTCTGTGGCCCGCCTGGTGATCCTCAACCCGGAAGTCGTGGTGAAGAAGATGTGCAGCACAGCTGTGACCAATCTTGGCACACACAAGTTCCTGGCTCAGATACTCACTGCCTTCCCTGCCCTGAAGGCCACGGAAGAACAAGGACCAAATCCACGCACCAGTTTCCTGGTGTCCTGCCTCAGAGAAACCGTCTGGACAAAGTTCTCTACACCCAAAGAAGAGAAGCAGTTTCTGGAGCTGGTGAACTGCCTGATGAATCCTGTGAAACCACGGGGGATTCCAGTTGCTGCTCTTCTGGAGCCAGAGGAGGTGCTGAAGGAGTTTGTCCTGCCTTTCCTGATGCTGGACATGGAGGAGGTCGGCCTGAGCCTGAGGCTCTTCATCCAGACCCTTGAAGCCAATGTGGGCTTGGAGGGCTATTGGCTGCAGGCCTGCTCCCCGTTCCCACTGCTCTTCAGCTTGTGCCGGCTCCTGGACAGCTTCAGCAAGTTCTGGCAGCTCCCCCGAGAGAAGCGCTACCTCACTCTGGACAGCAAGGATCTTGTGACCCACATCCTGGAGGTCCTCTGTGATATAGTGCTAGCCAACGCAGAGACTTTCTCCCCAGATACCTGGGCCAAGTCCCTGTCCTGGCTCCACCGCAAGTTAGACCAGCTAGACTGGACCGTGGGTCTGAGACTCAAGAATTTCTTTGAAGGCCACTTCAAGTGTGAAGTGCCGGCTACCCTCTTTGAGATCTGTAAGCTCTCGGAGGCCCAGTGGACCTCACAGGCCCACAAAGGGTACGGGCCTGGCACGGGGCTTCTCGCCTGGATGGAGTGCTGCGCCATCTCTAGCGCTGTCTCTAACCAGATGCTTTCCCTCCTGGTGGTGGATGTGAGCAATCCCGAGGAGGTCAGACTGTTCAGCAAAGGCTTTCTGGTGGCCCTGGTACAAGTCATGCCTTGGTGCAGCCCCCAGGAGTGGCAGTGCCTTCAGCAGCTGACGAGGAAACTGCTAGAGAAACAGCTCCTGCATGTCCCTTACAGCCTAGAGTATATTCAGTTTGTTCCCCTGCTCAACCTGAGGCCTTTCGCCCAGGAGCTCCAGCTCTCCGTCCTGTCCTTGAGAGTGTTCCAGTTTCTCTGCAGCCAGAGCTGTTGCAACTGGCTTCCGGTGGATGGTTGGAGCCATGTAGTCAGACTCCTCTGCAGCAGTCTGACCAGTGTCCTGGATGCGGTCAGGTTGATAGAGTCGGTGGGTCCCTGGGCCCAGGCCCAGGCCGGGGGTCTGACTCAGGAAGCCTTGTTTGTCTATACCCAGATGTTCTGTCATGTTCTGCATATCATGGCCATGCTCCCTCAGGAGGTCTGTGAGCCCCTCTACGTGCTGGCCTTGGAAATCCTTACTTGCTATGAAACCCTGAGCAAGACCAGCCCTTCTGTCAGCTCCTTGCTCCAGACTGTAGATGAGCAGCACTTCCTAAAGTCCATCGCCAAGAACATCAGCCCTGAGGAGCGGCGCCAGACCCTGCTCCAGAAGATCAGCAGCTTCTGACCTCTGAGGGCAGGAAGGAGCTGGACCTCCAACATCGTGTGTCTGCGGGGCTTAGAGCTAAGAACAGACCTTAGTCACGTGAGGATGTGCACACCAAGGACTACGTTACAAGAGCAGTGTAAAGAAAATAGTTTCTTAGGTTATTTGTTACATACTAGTACAATAAATTTCTTTTGGGTTTAAGCTTATCTTGAGCCTTTCGTGTAAGTTTGGGCTTAAATATGCTCCAAAGTTAGGTTTCAGTGGTCTTTAGGATCAAGTCGTGCCAGTAGGGCAGGTGTGGGAGTGCAGCCTTCCAGAGGCTCGGGCAGAGGGTGATAACCTGGACTATATAGTAAGATTCCCAAAGTTAAAAATAAAAATAAAAAAAGACACCCAACCAGAAAACAGTCCAGCTGGGGAAGAACATGTTTGTAACTGAAATTCTCCACCTAGATTTGGCAGTAAGCCCAAAGGTAGAGCTACCTTTTAGAAAACGAAGATACTAACAAGGCTGTATGTTTCCAGTGAGACCCTTGCAGAGCCTTTTCAGCTAGGCTTGGCAGTACCACATCCCTCGAATCCCAGCTTGGGTGGTGGAGGTAGAAGGCTCAGCTCAAGGCCAGACTTGGCTCCTAACAAGCATCTTAGTATTTCATCCTTTTTCCAAGGCTATCTCAAAAAGGGCGAGTGTGGAAAGGACACATTCAGCACCTGTTGTGACATGTGTGCTAGAGGCCTGTGCCTCCAGAAACACTGTTAAGCATGCATAACCATCCACTCCACACACCCAGGAAGGCTGTGCTGAGCCAGGGGCTACTGAAGGGCTGATGCCCTTGGAGGTGGATATAATTACCTTCTGCCTGGGGTGTGACTGTCTTGGCTTTGATGAGTGAGTGGCACAGGCAACAGTGTGCAGACGCATAAAAATGAAAGCATAAGGTTTCTAGGGTGATACTATACAACTCTTAGAGTTGATTAGGGAGGTGAGAGGAAAGGTCCTATCGCCTGCATAGCCACACTCTTGTTTAAAGCAACTTACTGCTCAGGTCCTCTTCTTCGCCTAAACTGTTCTGTGGTCAACGGGCAGGCTTCCACTCTCCCTGCTGCTAATTGGGATTCACCAGGGGAAGAAAAGCCTGAGGTTATATGTAAACACTGAGCTTGAACTCTGGGCATCTTGCGTGCATCCTTTGGCACCTTGAGCCAACACGTTGGACCTAAGGTATGAGTAAGGCCTGCCTGGAGGCTGTTGCTCTTCCAGATCACACTAGGAACTCACCCCACACAGCAGTCAAACTGTGGGATGTTTGAGGAAGTCAGAGCCAGTGCACTCAATGGATAGAGTTTAGTGTAATTTAATCACCATGTGTATGACTTACGGACACACTGACAGTAAACAACAACAAAACGCAAAACAGCATTTTTGTTTTTTAAATGGCACCTATTAAAGACAGACTCAAAATCTGAGACGTAGCCCTCCAGTCCTTTAGAAGTGCACGCACAGTGGATTATAAGGCACTTGTAGTGTTTTTTTGGTTTTTTGCTGCCACCACCTGAGGTGGCAGCAGGTTCTCTCAAACCCAGCCTGTGGCGAGAGATGATCAGTGCTGTACCACATCCTACTGCGCACAGTGACCAGCATCATCGGTCCACTGGACATGTTCTGGCCGGCCTGGCTGTCGTGTCTCCCCCCTTCCCCTCCCGCCCTCCGCCCCACCCCCCAGTCTCTAGCCTTCTGTAGTTAAATGGCTGCACATTCAACATGGAAGTGGGTCTGTCTGAGGAGGAAACGTTAGAAGCACTGGCTTCCATGAGACCTCAGGCTGGTGTGCAGACCTCTGTATCCATTCTGTATGAATGGAGCAGCGTCACGAGGAAACCACTACAGAAGCCATCACTTCACTTTAGCCCTGGAGCTTTAGGCCAGCTTCCAGTGTGTGCGGACACAGAGAAAACTGGGTATGAGAGGCCATGCTGAAAAGGGAATAGTGTTGGTGACTGCTTGCAACAAACTCACAAGGTTGCTACTGGTCTTTATACCAAGTCAGCCGGCAAAGGCACAGGCCCTGCTGGCCTGCTGAAGGGCCCCAGGTTCTCAGCCCTGCCTCCTGCCCATTGTCAGTGAGCCCTTCTGACTAAGACGTCAGTAGGCATGAGAGTTCATGGCTGATGTGCAGGAGAGGACCAGGGCTGTGTAGTAAACAGTAAAAGGCACGCCCATAATGGCCTCGTGTTGGAAAAACGACAGTATTTCAAAACCAAGTTGTCATTTGCTTCTGGCCCAGCATTACAGGTGTTGCCCTGAGTGGCTGAAGATGAGAGCAGCGCTCACCTCCCAGAACTGTTGTCTTGGGCTCAGGGAAGGCTCCTCGAGCTTGCATTAAAACTGACAGGATCCAAGTTATCACGGGAGTGCGGTGGGGGAGGGGGAGCTCTTTTGCAAAAGGAACATACTAGAAGGTGTGTGGGGGCGGGGTGATACTAGAAGGTGTGTGGGGGTGGGGTGATAGGGTCTTTTAAAAAGAAAACCTCAAATCTGGAAGCTTGTCAATGTCCAGAAAGCAGAGGATACCCCGGGCATGATCTGGTCCTTGGAATACTGAGTAGAGGCGGCAGCCAGCGTGAGTGCCAGACCCCTGGGAGTAACTAGCCATCCTTTTTGACTTTGGCAGTGTCAAAGAGCCGGGCTGCCTTCTTGCACAGCAGTGAGAACCAGTACAGCTGGGGAGAGATGAGGACAGCGTTGGCCACGTTGCAGTGTAAAGGGATATTAAATGGCACTCGGAGTGGGCTCAGTCCTTTCTGTTGGCCGTAGGACCAGTACATGAAGGGGAAAAGGAGGATCCGGCAGAACAGGAAGGTGGTCAGCGTGAGGATTCCATTGACCTTGTAAAGAAGGGTATGCTGCTGCTTTAGCTGTACGGAAAGGAAGGAGAGTGCAAGGTCACCAACAGGATGGGTTATCAGGGCAGGGAGCCCAGCCTACGACAAACAGGTTCTTGTACAAGTCAGGGCCTACGGTGCTAAATTGCTTGGCACCCAGACGGACAGACACTCAACAAAAGCAGACGTACAAGCCCATGCATGCGCTTACAGAGGCCAGAATATGTTAGGTGCTGCCTTTTTTGTTGTTGTTGTTGTTTTGGTTTTTCAAGACAGGGTTTCTCTGTGTAGCCTTGGCTGTCCTGGACTCACTTTGTAGACCATGCTGGCCTCAAACTCACAGAGATCCGCCTGCCTCTGCCTCCCGGGTGCTGGGATTAACCTCTCACTCTCTTGAGGCAGGGTCTCATTGAACCCAGAGCTCACCTTTTTAGCTAGGCTGCACACCAAGCCATGCCTGGCTGTCACTTGCTTCTGGCCCAGAATTATAGCTGTTGCCTTGGGTGGGTGCTTGTGCAACCAGCTCCCACTGAGCTAGCTCCTCGGCCACCTTTTTTTTTTTTTTATTTATTGCTGGGCATGGTGACGCACGCCTTTAATCCCAGCACTTGGGAGGCAGAAGCAGGTGGACCGCTGTGAGTTCGAGGCCAGCCTGGTCTACAAAGTGAGTCCAAGACAGCCAAGGCCAACACAGAAAGATCCTGTCTCAAAAAAAAAAAAAGATTTATTTATTTATTATGTATCATGTACACCTGCAAGCCAGAAAAGGGCATCAGATCACATTATAGATGGCTGTGAGCCACCATGTGGTTGCTGGGAATTGAACTCAGGACCTAGAGGTTCAGTCAGTGCTCTTAACCTCTGAGCCATCTGTCCAGGCCCTCTCAGCCACTTTATATAACCTGCATAATTTTACCAAGAGTGATGCTCAATTTGATCTAAGCCAACCTCCCTTAAAAGTGTATAAGAATGATTGATTAAATTGTGGCCAGGAAAAAACCGCAACTGTGTGTGTGTGTCTGTCTGTCTGTCTGTCTGTCTGTCTGTCTAACGAGTTAAAAGTCTCATCCACCTGGTTTGGATGATGAAGTAATAATGTCATTAAAGGGTCTCCTCTCTCAGCATTACCATCTCTCCTAACCCCAGTCTATGAAAGCAGAGTTCTGTTTTTTCGTTTTGTTTTGTTTTCTTTTCTTTTTTTCTTTTTTTTTTTTTCTTAAGTTTTTCAAGACAGGGTTTCTGTATAGCCGTGACTGTCCTAGACCAGGCTGGCCTCGAACTCACAGCCATCCACCTGCCTCTGCCTCAGGAGTGCTGGGATTAAAGGCGTGCGCCACCACGCCCAGCGCAGAGTGGAGTCTGTTCCCTCCTCCCTCCCCTCTGCTGTCTCACCCCTACACACCTGGATCAGAACTCTGCCCAGGGACACAAAGGGAGTACTCAGCTCTGCCGTGAAGATGCAGCCGACAAAGAAGTCACCAAGCTCTCCCCGGAGCTTCTGCAGAGACAAGGAAAAGAAAGGAAGATGTGGAAGTTAGAAGCCACTGGAAGGAAGACTTAGGGCCCTAGGGAGAAGATCAGCAGGAGGCCCTGAAGGGAGAAAAGCATTAGCAGCAAGCAGCTGTTCCTTCCCTGGCAGTCACCTGTTGAGGAGACGTAAAGGCAAATGCAGACAGGCTCACTGCGGCTCGGCTCGAGCGTGCTTCACTGGATCTCAGTGACAACAGGGAGGAACTCTAGCCTGCTTCTGTGTGTCGAAGGCACAGAGTAGGTACCAGAAGGCAAAGTCCTCACCTAATGGTTCCTTTTTCTTCCTAAAATAGCAGCCTAGCTGATGGAACGCCTGCTCAGTAACACTGGGATAAGAAAACTTGGGGCAAAAAAGATGGCTCAGCCATTAAAGGCAATGGCCTATAAGCCAAAAATCTGACCCACCCATACCACCTATAGGGCCCATGTAGTAGAAGGAGAAAACTGACTGTTGCAAGCTATCCCTTGACCGCCACACTTGCCCCTAACCCTATACATACACATAGAATAAAACAGAATGCTGGTAGCACATGCTTTTAACCTCAACACTCAGAGATAGGAAGATTGCTATATATTTGAGAACAGCCTAGTGTACATAGTAAGATTCTGTCACAGAAAATAAATAAACAGCAAAAACAACAAAAGAAAAATCATGTGGAAGCCTATTGGTGATGCAGGCTTATAATTCCAGCTGAGAATTACTGCTGGAGTAATTGGGAAGTGGAAGCAGGAGGACAAGTTCAAGGCCAACCTCAGCAACTTAGTGAGAATATTTCAAAAAGTAAAAGGAGAGCTGGGGATACCGCTAAGTGGTAGACTGCTTTTCTAGCATAGGTGAGGTGCTAATTTAATTCTTGGTACTGAAAAAAATAAACACAAAACAGGACTGAAAACAGAGCTCAGCGGTTAAGAGCACTGGCTGCTCTTCCAGAGAACCTAGTTCAATTCCCAGCACCAAAATAGTGGCTCAAACCATCGGTAACTCCACTTCCAGGGAATCCAACACTTCTGGCCTCTGTAGCACCCAGGCAAGGAAATAGTACACAGACATACATGCAGACAAAAATACCCATACACATAAAACAAAAGTAAACCTTTTAAAAAGTAACAGTGTTAGCTGGGTGCAGTGGCACACACCTGTAATCCCAGCATTCGGGAAGCAGAGGCAGGTGGATCTCTGTGAGTTCGAGGCCAGCCTGCTCCAGGACAGCCAAGCCTACACAGAGAAACCCTGTCTTAAGAAACAAAAAATAACAGTGTTGGCTACAAGTCACAGACATTTCAGGTGGCATGGTTTTCCCTAACTACTTGCATCGAAGACTGAACTCAAGGAAGCACTTAGCGGAAGGAGGGTGTACGTAGGATAAAAAGATTACTCTCCCAACTCCTAAGAAATGTCAAGGCGTTCAGTTCAGTGGCAGAGTGGTGACTGGGGGGGCTGCCGTCCTGAGAGGCCATACCTGTGAAATAGGCACAAGGACAAATAGAATGACCACATGATGTGTGACCATTAGGCGGTTTTCAACCAGGAAGTTTCGGAAAATGGTGGCGCGTCTGAGTTTCTGGTCTCTGGTTCGGCACCATTCGCAGAGGTACATGGCATAGCAGTCATAGATCATGTATGGGATCAAGAACCACACATATTCTCTGGCGAGCCAGTGCCTAAAAGAAAGCAACACCCATGGAAGTCAATGATGAAGCAGAAAGCCAACCTCTCCACTGGCTCCCTCCTGTTCCCTCCTCAGTCAGCTGTTATTAAGCTGCACACTTCACCGTGAAGAGGGTAAGGTGCTAAGGAAAGCAATCCCTGAACTACAAAGCAAATCCTGAGGGCCCAGGGTGGAGAAGCAGGGGTTCACTCTCCCTGGAATAGAGGTCGTTTGCTGTTACCTCTGCCTGGTTTGGCTACTTATCTACAGAAGACTCGGGGGCATTCGGATAGAAACTGACTCTGATGGGAGACACGGTTCCAGGTGATTCAGCAGCTCCACCAAGGAACTGGTTGGGAAGGTGTTGTAAGTCACAGTCCACCCTTTCCAGTTTAACTTCTCGGTTGCTCAACACTTGGGAGGCTCTCGAGAGTTTCCGGAGCTACACGTTCTCTCCTGCTTCCCCGGGCCCCAGCGCAGAGTTTATAGGAAGCAGTCCTACCACGTCATTTCCAAATTGGTAATGAATCCTGGGTTCCATTCATTCATAAAAGTGTATCAGGGACCAGCTAGCTGGCCCAGTGAAGTTAAGCTGCTTGCTGCTAAGCCTGGGGACCCCTCAGTTTGATCCCCAGGGCCCACGTGGCGGGAGCAGAAAATCAATTCCTGCAGGTTGTCTGACCCCTACAAGCACAGCACGATGCACGTACTAAGCGAATACATTTACTTTAAAATGTTAAAAGCGTCCAGAAATTGGCCTGGACTTCACGGATCATATCACAAGTCACCAAGAGAGGCTGGGACAAAAGATGTCCGTTTCCTGGCCTGGTTTTTGGGCGCACGTGTTTCTATAAACTCGCCCAGTAGGAGCAAAACATTTGCTGAGCCACAATGGTTTGTTAGCTGGTCTAGAATACACACAAGAAAGACTATGTCAGCACTTACCAACATCCCACAAAAACTTCAAAGAAACATTTAAACTGGGATCGGTCCCATTCTAGAGAGTATTAGATGCACTTTGCAAATTTTGGTCGCTCTAGAAGAGGAAACTTGCTGTACAGTTCTCAAACTGCCCTAAGCATCAAAGTCACTCCCAGGCTTGTGAAGCTCTCTGCTCCCCAGAGACTAAAGCCACATCTAGGAGCAAGTCTGTGCTTTTCACCTTGTCTTAGGGGGTGTCCCAAGGAGCCAGACCACTGAACTACAAAACCAGGAATCTAGAGAGGGTGCCATGTAAGAGTCTGTTTCTAAATAACTCCACAATTATCACAGCATGGCAGATAAATAATGTCACATATAATAGACTTGTATGCAAACCAATTAGCCAGCTACTGCTTCTATCTGGCCCAAAAGATCGGAAGACCTGCCGGGCATGGTGGCGCACGCCTTTAATCCCAGCACTCGGGAGGCAGAGGCAGGCGGATTGCTGTGAGTTCGAGGCCAGCCTGGTCTACAAAGCGGGTCTAGGACAGACAGTCAAGGCTACACAGAGAAACCCAGTCTCAAAAAAAAAAAAAAACAGAAAAAAAAAATCGAAGACCTATTCTAATGCCCATCAATGGACTCATTGATTCTTATAGCAATTTCAAGTAACTATCAAGAAGAGGGGGGGGGGGCAGCGGCAGGGCTGGAGAGATGACTCAGTGGTTAAGAGCACCGCCTGCTCCTCCAGAGGTCCTGAGTTCAATTCCCAGCAACCACATGGTGGCTCACAACCATCTATAGTGAGATCTGGTGCCCTCTTCTGGCATGCGTTAATATGTATATGCATTAATAAATAAATCTTTTTTTAAAAAACTGCCTAAAGACAAAAAAAGAAAACCATTATATAAAAATAAAAAGGACAGCATGGTACTTACTAAGAAGGTAGAGGCAGGCAGATCTTTGTGAGTTCAAGGACAGTCCAAACTACATATTGAGACCCTATCTCAAAAAGAAGAGATGTAAGAGGAAAAACATGAAAGGGTGACAGTAAGAACCAAGTTAAGATCCTAGACCACGGTGAGACAGTCTCACTCTCTCTTCCAGCAGGAGAAACAGGACATGGCAGGGTGGAAAATAAGGAAAGGCCACCCAGCTTTCTCAGGACACCTGCCTGTCACCCTTAGCTTCTCTAGAAGAAAAAGAGTGATTTGAAGAGCCCAAGCGGGATAATAAATAATAAATAAAAGCGTCTGTTATTCCACCCTTGGGAGACGGAGGACTGACACAAGTTCCATGCCAGTCGGGTCTACAGATAAAAAAGCACTGCCACTCTTAAAAAAAACAACCAACAAACAAACAAACAAAACAAAAACAAGCTCCACCTCTACCCATGTCTAAACAGAATAGTCCATCCTAGTCTTAATTTATGATTTATCTCGCTGAAGTGCCTTAGATGTCCATTTTCTGGCCTGACTTTGTTCACAAATGTGTCAATTATCCGAAGGCACCAGAAACCTCTTCATTATCTTGAGCAAAGGAGAAAAGCAAGAGCAATGTCTGCAGGGAAGGGTAGGGTGGACTTAAACTATCAAGAGAAGGGTTTGGCCACAGACACTGCTACTATCTGCTAGGAATGTTCCAGAGGGAGAACCCAGCGAGCACTTAAAAGAGCCAAAAGCTATACTCCCACTTATAAAGAGGGACCATCGGACCCCATTTGTCCTCTAATACGCCGCGACTTTAAAGTCGGTCTTGGTCTTTGGCTCTCTAGCATTTTTTCACTCTCTCCGTGGTTCTCCAACGCTGGGGAGGTTACAAGCAGCAAGGGGGCACTAATTAGGGTGCACTGTTTTTCTCACCAGGCAGTCACATACATCATAGGATGACAACGAATCAGCACCTGTGAGCCACTAAAATGTGAAAACTTTGGTGGAAGGGAATCCCTCAGCCCGGGAATTTGTACTTCCCACCTGGGATGGGACGTTACCTGTCGCTGACCACGTTTTTGCAGGAGAGGATGACGGTGAGCCCCGCCCCGGTGGCTAGCACTGCCTGCACAGAGGACACCAGCCTGAGGTAGGGCAAAGAAGAGAAACCAAAAAAAGCTTCTTACTCCAGGACTGCGGACAGCATAAAGCCCGACTCTCCAACCTGCCATTCCCGGGGCCGAGAAGCCTTCCTGGGCAGCCATGGCGCCGGGATGCCCAGAGCGGGGGCCAGCAAGCGGGGAGAAGCACTCGCCAGCCCTTCCCGCCTAGGCCCGCCCCGCACCGAGGGGCGCTTCCCGTTGTCCCCTTTCCGCCAGCAGGCTCGGAGCGGAGGGCGGCGCCCCGCGGGGGCCGGCGGCCGGGCCGTGGTACCTGGTGCCGACCGTCAGGCAGTCGTTCTCTGTCCATCCGGGCCGCGCGCGGCGCAGCGCCCAGATGCTGAGCGAGAAGAGGCCCGGGAAGAAGAGCGCGCCGCTGGCCAGCGTCAGCAGCATGGATGCGGGTGCGAGGGCGGCCGCTCGCTGCGCGCGGCGTGCTCCGGGCTGGCGGCTGGGTGGCGCGGCCCGCTCTCCCTATTTCTAACCACCGCCCGCCCCGCCCGGCCGCCGCCACTGGGGCCCCGCCAGCACTGGCCGCCCGCCCGCGGCGCTCCCCCGCGTGACCAGCTCGCTGGCCGCGATAGGCGCGGGCAGGAGCTGGGGCGGGGTCTAGCAGCTAGGCTACCGACTCCCCTCTCGGTCCCCGCGGGCGAGGGCAGGGGCCTCCCTGCAGGACGTGCACCCATGCGGGATGCGCGCCACGGACCCCACGGCTCTGGCGGAAGGACCGGAGGGCTGTGGCCATCTGCTCTCTCCACCAAGCATCCTGGCTTCCAGTGGAAGCCTTCCTGCCCATCACGGTTGGCTTCTCAGTAATCCTCAAGAAGGCTTGAAAGCCTGCGTTTCCTCCATTCCTGCTGTGGAACTGTGGGCCTCTTGGGTCTAGATACTACCTGAGTCTTGGTAACTGTTGTGGATTACAGTTGTGTCTTTATTTAACAGTTCCTGGTACCAGGTGATCCCACTTCGGCTTAGCACCTTGAAACTCGGGCGGTTTCTGGTCGGCTCAGTATCGATAGCTTCTCTCGGGAGAGAATCTGCTTTGGGTTGTAGCTTCGTAACTTCACAAATGTGTGAATGCGTCGAAAGGCGAGGATGGGGAGGTGGCTGTTTACAATTCATGTATGCACAGTACAATCGAAAGCAACTACAGGTCTCTTCAGATCACCAGCATGAAGGATGCACTCCCAAAGTCTCATTAGAAGGCATCAGCGGGAACAGCTGGACTCAGTCTCTTTAGGCCACAGGTTTCCTCAATTGTGGAACGAGGAGGAAGTTGGATACAAGCCCTTCAAGACTTTTCCAACTGTGAAGTCTTATCATTCTGGGACCTCTATAAAATAGCAGATGGTTTCTGCTAGACGCCAATAAATTAACGTTCAGTTAGTAGCATAGAGATATAGCGAACATAACTTTTGCTTGTTTCAATTTGTATATAATTAGTGGGTCTGAGCTTTTCTTAACTTAATTTCTCTTTTTGTATTTTTTACTATTGCTAGGCTGTGCTTTGGAGGGGGGGGGCGGATTAAGACAATGTTGCTACTGTGAATTTAGTTGACATTAAGATAACAAAGCTCAAAGAGAATCAGGGCTTTCATCCACTTAGGGCAGGCTGCCTCTCTGCTTCCCCTGTTCACAGCTAAGGTTAAATGGTAAAATGAAAAGGACTTCAGTTCGGTACCAAGGTGTCTCCCAAGTAACACTCTGATGTGAACAAAAAACACAACACGTACCTGTAAACATCTTTCTGCATCCCACTTTCTATCTCCTATCCACGCATCCTGGTCACCTCCAGCTCTCCCTGTGACAATGTGGTTCTAATTCCTGCCTGCCCTGCTGGGAGAGATCAGCAACAAGTAACAAGTGTGCTACCAATGTCCAGTGGTGAGGAGCCTCCTCCATACAGGAAGATACCCGCTTCAGCTGTCTTCATGGACTGAACACAAAACAACAGGTGTCTCATATATAGAACTGTAGTGAAAGGAAACATGGCTTTTTGTTTTGTTTTGATCCCAAGTGTGAGATGTGAAACAGACTTGTGGGAGGATCTGCCGTGTTATTCCGCTGAAAACAGACTTGTGAGAGAACAGGTGATGTTTGTCCACTGGAAGAGGAACAGCCTTTTGCAGGGCATGGTCTTTGCTGACTGATAAACATCCTAGTACGGACTTTGAGAGTATGTATGTGTGTGTGTGTGTGTGTGTGTGTGTGTGTGTGTGTGTGTGTGTGTATCTTTATATGCCCAAAACAAGAGGCAGGGCTCTTTTGATCTTGGCTGTTCATCACTCTATTTCAAGAAGCTCCGAGAGAGAAAGGGGGGAGGGGAGGGAGAACCATTCCAGCGAAGGCTTTGAGACTCCAGGCTCCAGCTGCTGCTCTGGGGTTCCAGTGGCTGTGGCCACAGTCACCTCTGAATTATTGGTTTACTGTTGCAGTCTATTGGAACCCTGCCAACTACGTCAGTGGAATCGCTCCAGGGAACTGAGTATAAAAAAGATCTTCCCCTGTTCCTATTAACCTCTTTTCTCTCCTATCTAGGGGTGGGTGGGTTGGAAGGAAGGTATAAGCATTAAAGAACCCCAAATAAAGTAGGTTTGAAAAAGTTCAAAGCCTACATAGAAATAGAAGAAAAAATCAGTTTCCAACGTTGTGCCCACAGAAGTCACCACAATGTTTAGATTGATTCACTATAAAACCAACAAGCATAAACTTGAACGTGGCTTTTAGGTGATTAAAAAAAAAAAACCCTGTGGGAAAATGATAACACTGAACCAAAAGCATCAAGCACTAAAGGAAGGGGAAGAGGGAGCTCTGAACTAAAATAAAAATAAAAATAAAAATAAATGGTAGTGGCACACAGCTTTCACCCCAGGCCTCAGGAGGCAGAGGGAGGCAGATCTCTGGTTCAAGGCCAGCCTGGTCTACAAGGTGAGTTCCAGGATAGCCAGGGCTACACAGAGAAACCCTATCTCAAACAACAACAAAAAGCTGTTTGTCCCTCAAAGGATTTTTTTTCCATGTTCAGTGTCTAACCCCCGGCCTTTCACTTGCCAAGTATGTGCTCAGCCACCAAGATACACTCAACCCACTTCAAGCCCTTGAGCTCTGTCAAACGTTCCCTCCTCCAGAGAGGTTCCCATGTTCTTCAAGGCATTTCCTAATGGGCTTTTTTCTTTTTTCTTTTTTTCCCAATGAGGTCTCTCTAAAATGCAGCCCTGGCTAGTCTGGAACTTGATATGTACACCAGCCTGGACTCAAACTCACAGAGATCTACTGACCTCTGCCTCCCAGAGCTGTCTTTGTATTCTCTATCCCAAATTAGGCATGGTACCTTTCCAGGTTCAGCAAATGATATGTTGAAACTGTAATGTTGAGATCTATACCATATGCTAGGGACTCAATCTGACACTTTGTGTGAGTTGATTAAATCCCCGACATAAATCTGCTACTGTGGGAGGGGGGAGCAGGGAGGGGGGTGAGAGTCAGACCAGAGCAATTAAAAAGCTACTCCAGCCCACATCGTGGTGGCGCATGCCCTTAATCCCAACTCTCCTGAGGCAGAGGCAGGCAGATCGCTGTGAGTTCGAGACCAGCCTGGCCTACAAAGGAGTCCAGGACAGCCAAGGCTACACAGAGAGACCCTGTCTCAAATAAATAAATAAATAAATAAATAAATAAAAAAGCTGCTCCAAGCATACAGCTGGCCGCACGGAGCTTAGCACTTTCTACCTTCGGGGCCAATGAGCTTAATGATTATATTGCTTTTAAACTTGAGAGTGATGAGTAATATTCCTTCTTCTCAATGTGGTTTCAGAGTAATAGCTACGGGCTGGGCAGTGGTGGCGCACGCCTTTAATCCCAGCACTCGGGAGGCAGAGGCAGGCAGATCGCTGTGAGTTCGAGGCCAGCCTGATCTACAAAGGGAGTCCAGGACAGCCAAGGCTAACTGTCTCGAAAAAACCAAAACAACAACAACAACAAAACAAAACAAAGAAACCAGAGCAATAGCTACATAACTCCTGTCCCTCATTGTTTACTTACAGATTTAAGTACGGGACATGGGGTTTGTGGGCTCTAATGCTGCTTTCTAAAAGGATGTGCATGTGTGTAGTGTGTATGTGTGTATGCTCGTATACCCGCATGTGTGCAAGTGTGTGTGTGTGCACTCCCATAACACACAGGCATTCAGCCAGCGGAAGTATGGACTCTGCTCTATCACTTCCTGCTTTAGTCCTTTAAGGCCGGGCCTCTTGTTGAACCTGGAGTGAGCCTGGCTGCCAGCAATCCCAGGAATCCTGTTTGCACTTCCAACAGCCCTGGAGTTAGTGTCCACGGCTACACCTAGCTTTCCGTGTGGTTGCTGGGATTCAAAACCCAGGTCACCACGCTTGCACGGCAAGCGCTCTTAGCCACTGAGCTTTGCCCCAGCCCTAACATTACTATTAATACTAAAGACAAGCATATTGCTGGTTACTTTTTGTACACAAAGACGCCTCGATGTGAAGGGGACGCTGACTTGCCACCCTGGGAAACGAAAGGACTCCACTTGAAACCTGAGCCTTCTGGTTTGAGTTCGAGGGTTATGTCAACTGCTTCACACCACGGTGGTATGATTTCTGAACTTTCCCGTTTGCGGCTTGTGTGGGTTTCCAGGGTGAAATTTGGGTCGGATGTGATGGTATACACTTGTAATCCTAGCTTGGGAGGCTAAAAAAGTGTGTTCCAGACAAGCCTGAGCTCCATAGTGAGTTCCAGCTGAGCTGAGGCCTTACAAGATTCTGTTAAAAAACAAAAAACAAAAAACAAAAAACAAAAAGTCTGAAACTTGAATGCTAGATTGTTAAGACTCCTTTACCAGACTCACCGGGTCTCACCGGGGCTGGAGCGACCTCCTGGTGAGGTGATAGTACCTGTTACATAAAGGACTTGAATTCCATCCTCAGAGCCCCTGTGAAACATGGACTGTGCACCACGGTGAGCTTGAAGCCCTATCTCTGGAGAGGTGGGGACAGGCAGATCCCTCGGGCAGGGATGGAAATCAGCCTGGTCTATGGTTGGTTGGTTTTTCGAGACAGGGTTTCTCTGTGCAGTCTTGGCTGTCCTAGACTCGCTTTGTAGACCAGGCTGGCCTTGAACTCACAGTGATCTGCTTGCCTCTTGCCTCCTGAGTGCTGGGATTAAAGGTGTGTGTCACCACGCCCAGCCTGGTCTATGGAGAGCCCTGGACCAATGACAGACCCTGTCTCAAAAATACAAGCTGAGAAGTGGAACCTCATTTTGGGAAGGCCACGATGTGGGGAGTCCACCACTGAAGCGCCTGGTCCTCCGTTTCCGTTCCTCTCTCCATTTCTCTAGGCTGCCTGGACATCACTACCAGACAGGATGCAGATAGTCTCCCTGTGAGTGCTTCCCACACATAAACTGAAAATATCTTGTTTCCTTGTGAAATATTTGCCAATTCCCAAGTGGCTACCATATATGTGCTCTGTGGGCCACTCCCTGTCATCAAAGAGATCAGCTTCTGGTCCAGGAAAGTGTTCCTACAAAGAAACAACTGAGATTCACACATCTTTATTTTGAACTCCAGAATGAGAATTTGGAGGTCTTATCCATTCATGTGCTTTAAAAATCCTAATAGAGTACATGAAATTTGTTTGTTTGGGGGTCTTTTTGTTTTTTGTTTTTTGTCTCGAGACAGAGTCTCTCTATGTTAGCCTTGGCTCACTTTGTAGATAGGCCAGCCTCAAACTCACAGCAATCCTCCTGCCTATGCCTCCCTAGTGCTGGGATTAAAAACATTTGCCACCATGCCCAGCTGAGTATATGAAATCTTAAAGTCAGATATTTGATTTGGACCACATTTCTTTGCCATATTAGGGAGGGATGGAGCAGAGACAGAGTTGGAAGGAGGGCCAGAAAATGAACTGATAGGGAAAGGCCAGGGGAGGAAGATGATCAAGAGAGTCCAAGCGGGGCTAGAGAGATGCTTAGCAGTTAGGGTACACACTGCTCTTGCAGAGGACCTGAGTTCAGTTCCTAGTACCTACATAGGGCAGCTCACAGACATCTGTTACTGCAGCTACAGCTTTTTTGGCCTCTGAAGGCACCTGTGCATGCACGTGTGCACACCCACACACCCACCCCCCCACACAATAAAAATACAGCCGGGTGTGGTGACGCACGCCTTTGATCCCAGCACTCGGGAGGCAGAGGCAGGTGGATCCCTGTGAGTTTGAGGCCAGCCTGGTCTACAAAGTGAGTCCAGGACAGCCATGGCTATTATACAGAGAAACTTGTCTCAGGGGGAAAAAGAGAGAGGGAGGGAGAAAGAGACCAAAATAGAGTTTTAGGGAATAGACCAAGATCTGCCCCAAGTCAAGGGTAATAGACAGAGAGATATAGATCCGGAGAGTGACCAATTACAACACTAAGCAAGAGGAAAGGATGGAAGATAACAAGAAAGATGCAATGAAGCATACAAAAAGAAGAGAGTGATGGCCTCTTCTGGACCATTGTTTCCTTTATGTGAGCACCCACAAAAGCCACCTCAAGCTGTGTGACATGGAGAAAACAACTTCAGCTCCACTGTAACAGGGTGTGGGGTGGGGGGCAGTTCTGCTGCCTCACGGGGCGGCTTGAACAATCAAGTGAGCCATAAATCAAAACGTCATGTTAAACTATGTCCTGGGCAACAACAAGGCATGACTGTTCTTGACCTTGGCCACCTGCAGCACAGTGCTCCGCTGTTAAACTTCTCAGTACTCATTCTGGTCTGAGTGTGGGACACCACGAGAGCTCCTGTGTGGAAGGCATGCGGAGAGGTGAGGCCTTTAGGCTCTGACCTCATCCAGGGATTAGCCCATTGATGGACACAGAGCTTAATGGGCTACTGGGTGTGCTGGGAACTCTAGGAGGCAGGGCTCAGTTAATACACCATAGGGTGTATTTTATCTGAAGCCTGCCCCTCTCTCTCTCTCTCTCTCTCTCTCTCTCTCTCTCTCTCTCTCTCTCTCTTTCCCTCTCCCCCGCCCCCACACCCCTTCCCCATAAAGGAGCAGCTTTGTTCTGCTGTGTGCTCTCTGCCTCTCCACAAGCCCAAAGACAGTGGTATCCAATGACCATGAACAGAAACTTTGAAACTGTGCGCCAACCCGAAGCCTCCTTTAGGATTTCCATTGACCCCTTTTTTAGGTTTTGTTTTTACAGTGACAGAAAGCTGACTAACAAAATAAGCACCTGTTGGGTTAAAGACACCTGTGACTGGCCTTAACTGGCCTAAACCAGTTCCAAACTGCAGCTTTCCTGGGCTCTATCCTGGTCTGTTTGCAAAAGCAAACTGTGAGTCCTCTAGGAAGCACGGTCACACCCCAAGTACATGGTTTCTGCAAACAGCGCCCACAGCCACACACCACAGGGAAGTCTCTGCTCTTGTGCACCGGGGTCACGATCTTGCCAACAGAGCCATAATTTACACAAAGGGCTGATTATAGAGTGCTCAACCTTTGCATATTACTTCATATTTTTGAAGACGTTCACATACATATTTCTTATATAAAAAGTGGAAGTTTTCAGTTGTCTGTAGGTAGATTATAGTGACCTAAAAGCAATCATTTCTAAACTTGTGCTTTAAAACTCTTCAAGGACACTGAGCCATTAGGGAAATTACCTTGAAAGAAGGAGAGCTAGAAGATCCCAGGGAACAAATTCAGCTGCCGCCCTAAAAGAGAACTCAGACTAGCAAGATTTGATGTCTTCCCGTCCCATAGGTAATCCCACAAAAGGCTGATTGTTTGCTTGGGTCACATGACTTTTTGCAGCATAAAAGGGGATTACATTAAAAAGCAAACCATGCCAATTTCAGATAGTAACAATCACAAACAATAACGCCATATTTTCATAGACTTCTCCCCCAGGCATCTATTTCACTTTATTTATTTATTTATTTATTTATTTATTTATTTATTTATTTTGTTTTTGGAGAAAGGGTTTCTCTGTGTAGCCTTGGCTGTTGGCTGTCCTGGACTCACTTTGTAGACCAGGCTGGCCTCGAACTCACAGCAATCCACCTGCCTCTGCCTCCCGAGCGCTGGGATTATAGGCGTGCGCCACCACGCCCAGCTTCACTTCATTTATTTTATTATTTGAGACAAGAGTCTCACTATGTAGCTCTGGCTGGCCTAGAACTCCGTGTAAACCAGGCTAGCCTCAGACTCAGAGATCCACCTGCCTCTGCCTCTGGAGTGCTGTGATTAAAATCAAGTAATAAGGATGAAAGACATATGCTGCTATGCTCAGCCAACACTTGCATTTCATACATATTTGATTGAGATGATGTTTTAAATTACAATGCTAATACCTTTTCTTTTTAAAGATTTTTATTTATTTATTATGTATACAGCACTCTGCCAGTGTATACACCTGCAGGCCAGAAGAGGGCACCAGATCCCACCATGTGGTTGCTGGGAATTGAACTCAGGACCTCTGGAAGAGCAGCCAGTGCTCTTAACCTCTGAGCCATCTCTCCAGCCCCACAGTGCTAATACTTATAAGTACTTTCAATGTAGAATTTCACAAACTTCATCTTAAAATTTAAAAAGCTTAAAGCATAAGTAATTTGACATTTGAGTTTAATTACTATATAACTTAAGTACTATGCTAGTTGCTACAGATTGCTACTATTATCTTTCAAAGAGAAGAGACTATGTTTCTACTTTTATTTTTGAGAGAGACCCTCTCATTCTGTTTTCCTGGCTGGCCTGGAGCTGGCCATGTAGATCAGGCTAAACCCAAACTCCCTGAGATCCACCTGCCTTGGCCTCTCGTCTGTCTTTGTTCTTGTTGTTGTTTTTGTCTTTTACTATTTAAAAAAGAATTTCACCTTTTATTTATACATGTGACCTCTTGGTGTCATCTCTTGGGTAGTGGCTCTGTTTGGGGACTCAGAGCTCACTGTTAAGCTAGACTGGCTGGCCAGTGAGGCCAGGTACCCGCCTAACCCCACTTCTCGGTGCTGAGATTAGAAATGTGTACCGTACACCCACCCAGCTTCTTTCTGTTTAAAAAATGTGAGTTCTGGACTCAAATTCAGGCCAGCATGTCCACAAAGCAGGCACTCTTTCCAGCCCTGTCTGTTTCACTATGCTGTCAGGCTGGCCTTGAACTCTTGGCTCTCCTGATTTAGCTCGCTGAGTGCTGAGATTACAGGCACCACCACATGGAGCTGACTGGCTTCCACATGTATTCGCAGACAGACAGAAACTCTTCTTTTCCTGGTAACTTTAATCTTAAAAGTATTCATAGTCCCAAACTGGGCAGTGGTGGCGCACACCTTTAATCCCAGCACTTGGGAGGCAGAGACAGGCGGATCTCTGTGAGTTCAAGGCCAGCTTGGTCTACAAAGCAAATCCAGGAAAGCCAAGGAAAACCCGAAAAACTCTGTCTTGAAAAACAAACAAACAAACAAACAAAAAAGAAGAAGAAGAAAAGAAAAAAAGGAAGGACTCATAGTCCCATCCTTACTGGTATCCAGCAACTGCGTGAGCGTCCCAGTATCCATAGAAACCCAAGCTTCTTTGTAAGTGTCTGATTTGTTCTTCACACAGGCTAAGCTCCATTAATCTCTAGGAGGTAAGCAGTACATTTACTTTGGCACTTGATATTTAATGGAGAAACAAATGAAGAAAACGCCATTCTATGTAAAGCAAAGTCTGTCTGTAACCTTTACCATACATAGCTTATTTCAACCATAAAAGTCATATGTTAGCAAGACTGTAGGTAAATGGCTCAAGACTAAAAACAGGGACAAGAATGATGATTAGTTATAAATATTTAAACATCTTATCTGGGGAGGAACCTTTATACAGGGCAGCAACAACCCCAGGAGCAAGATCACTCCGTGGCAGGGGAGCATCACCACTGATGGGCCTCATAGAGTGTTACTGATCAGTCTGCAGAGCGAACTGTGAGTTGTGAGCCTGGCTGAGACACCCTTATGCTACAGGCAGAAAAAAAAAATCCCCAAGTGAGCTGCCTTGCAGAGGCTTAGATCTGGAAGGGTTTAAGTAGTATTAGTTCAGTGTGAAGGCCAGAGAGCATGCTCCTGTCCTTCTCTGCCTGTGTTGTTCTGTTTCACTCTGAGGTGTTGTTACTTTTGCCTTGATGGCAAACATGAAAACTTCATGTCTTCATATATTTATCATTACCATATGTGTACCGTACAATATGGGGGTGGGGAGCGCCTACTCACGTGGAGGTCAGAGGGCAACTTTCAAGAGTCAATTCTTCCCTTCCAAGGTGGGTTCTAGGGATGGAACTCAGGTTATTAGACTTTTTGTTTTGGATTATTATTATTATTATTATTATTATTGTTTTTTGTTTTTTTTAAGACAGGGTTTCTCTGCAGCCCTGGCTAACCTGCACTTGCTTTTGTAGACCAGTCTGGCCTCAAACTCACACAAATCAACCTGCCTCTGCCGCCTGAGTGCTGGGATTAAAGGCATGTGCCACCACATCCGGCAGGTTATTAGACTTGTAAATACTTTATCCACTCAGATTCTCTCTGGTCCTTGTATGTGTACTCTGTTGACTGTCAAGAACAGTGCTCCCTCTTTTTTCTGCTGTTTAATATCTACTATTAGCATTTTGTTTTTGTTTCCCAAGACAGGATTTCTCTGTGTAGCCTTGGCTGTCCTGGACTCACTTTGTAGACCAGGCTGGCCTGGAACTCACAGAGATCCCAGAGTGCTGGGAGTACAGGCATGTGCCACCTGCACGGCTCTATATTAGCATTTTTATAACAATACAAAAACTATTATAATTTCTATGATAACACCCACATGCATAAACTCTCAGAGGAGCATCAATACTGCAAAGAAAGAAAAAGACCTGTTGAGATTACTGTTTTCTATTAACGTTTAGCAAGAAAAATGAAAAAATAGTTGAAACACAGTAGGATAAGATAATTTAAGGTGGCTAGATACAAAATCCATATACAAATATAAGTAACTTTTCATATGAGCAATGAATATCATTACAAAATACAATGGAAAAAGGATTATTTAAAATTTTGTTAGTGGGGCTAGAGAGATGGCTCAGAGGTTAAGAACACTGACTGTTCTTCCAGAGGTCCTGAGTTCAATTCCCAGCAACTACATGGTGGCTCACAACCATCTATAATGTGATCTAATACCCTCTTCTGGCATGCAGGCCTACAGGCAGGCAGAGCACTGTACACAAGAGAGAGAGAGAGAGAGAGAGAGAGAGAGAGAGAGAGAGAGAGAGAGAGAGAACTTTATTAGCTGGGCATAGTGGTGTATGTCTTTAATGCCAGCACTCAAGAGGCAGAGACAAGAAGATTTTTGTGAGTTCAAGATCAAGTTCCAGGAAAGCCAAGACTAAATAGAGACACCCTGTCTCAAAAAACAAACAAACAACTGTATAAAACAGTCACAGCAATCTGCCTGCCTCTGCCTCCTGAGTGCTGGGATTAAAGGTGTGCACCACCACTCCTGGCTCAAGTTTCAACATCTTAGGGTCATCATTGGCTACTTGTTGAGTTGAAGGCTAGCCCGAGGCACCTGAGATACTGACTCAACCTCTCCAGATACATATATCTGGCTTAACAAGAAATATGTAAGATTTATATGAAAGCAACTATAAAGCTTTGCCAAAAATACATGAATATGCCTAAGTAAATAGAGAATGTGGCTCTGTGAAGAAGGAGTCAGCATTGTGAACATTGTTTCCCCCGGCATTGAGATATAAACTCAATGTGATCTCAACCAAAACCCAATGTTTGCAAATTAGAGATTAAAAAAAAAAAAGTTAAAAAAAAAGTCAAGAAATATTTGAATTGACTAAAAGGGTGGGAGAAAGAGTTTTGCTAGAATATGTCAAAATACTCCATGCCTAATCATAATTAAAGCAGTAAGGAAGTAGCAAAGCAATCACGGGAGCAAGACAGTCTTGAATTGTGGCTTCTTTTTGTTGTTTTTTGAGACAGGGTGCTGTGTATCCCGGGCTGGTGTCCAACTCACTCCATACGGCAGTTGAGGATGACCTTGGACTTCTTATCCTCCTGCCTCTGCCTCCTGAGTGCCAGGATCACAAGCCTGCCCCATGTCACCAGGTCTCAGGCCAGCTCTCTACCATCTGAGCTACATCTCCAGATCTCGGTTTTTGTTTTTGTTTTTGTTTTCTGTTTTGTTTTTGTTTTTCGGGGCAGAATTTCTCTGTCTAACAGCTCTGGCTGTCCTGGACTCTCTTGGTAGACCAGGCTGGTCTCTCAGTGATCTGCCTGCCTCCGTCTTCTGAGTGCTGGGATTAAAGGTGAGCATGCCCAGCCTTCCAGCTCTGGTTTTGGGTTTTTTTTTTTTTATTGTTTGAGACAGGATCAAATGTGGTCCAGGTTGGCCTTGAACTTACTGTGTAGCCAAGGATGACTTTGAACTCCTGTTGCTCCTGCCTTTACCTCCTGCATGTTGGAACTTCAGGCATGCCATGTTATAGCCAGTGTTGAAGTGCTGGGGACAAGACCCAGGTCTCGTGCATACCTGCAGGTCAGGTCAGCATTCTACAAACTGAGCTACAACCCCAGGCCAACGTTTATTTGTGGCAAGTACGTCAGGACTAGGAAGGAAACCGCAGAGATCATTAACCTTCCATTTGGAAAACTCCTAATTCTAAAATTAGAAGTTGAAATTTGTTTTGAGTCATGGTTTCACTCTGTAGCCCAGGCTGGCCATCCTCCTGCCTCAGCCTCTCAAGTGCTGGAATTATAATATGAGCAACCATGCAGGGCACATTTTTGTGGTGTCAGGGGTTGAACCTGGGGCCTTGTGCAAACTAAGCAAGTGAGCTATAGCCTCAGCGCTGGAAGCTGAATTGTCCCCTCATAAATCATGTCCACTCAGAGCCTCCAAATGTGAATCCATTTGGTGACTAAGGTAAGAACTAAGATGAAGCCATAGTAGAATCACCAACCTGAGAGTCTCCTTATAACAGACAGAAAAGGACTCACAGAGGCAGAGGAGATGGGGATGTGAGAATGGAGATTGGAATGTCAATGCTGAGGCTGAAGCCGGAAGCCGGAAGCCGGAAGCCAGGGCTGCTGCGGGCCGCGAAGGGCTGAGGAAGAGGACATGGAAGACGTTCCCTTACAGCCTCCAAGATGGAACCAACCCTCCAACATGCTGTTTCAAGGATTTGGTCTCTAGAACTGTGAGAAAAATGTCTTATTTTCATAAACAACCCAGCTATCACAATGCATTATGCAAGCTCTAGAAAACAAACGCATCACCATGCCACACACCAGACGGGACACAAGTTTCAGGTGATTTAAATGTTAAACACTCCAAAGGCAGTTGAAGAAATTTCTATGATGATGATGATGATGATGATGATGATGATGGTTTTCAACACAGGGTCTCTGTATTAGCATTAGCTGTCCTGGACTCGCTTTGTAGACCAGGCTGGCCTCAAACTCACAGTGATCCACCTGCCTCTGCCTCTGGAGTGCTGGGATTAAAGGCGTGTGCCACCACGTCCGGCTCAAATGTTAGTTTTATAATTTACAGGCTGGAGAAAAATTTCCCAAGCAAGACACAAACCTCAGATGTGACATAGAGTAGGACAAGCCAATTTATATACATCTAAAATCAAACAAAGAAGCCAGTGAGATGGCTCAGCTGTTTAAGGCGCTTGTCACCAGGCCTGGCAACCCAAATTCCACCTCCAACACCCACATGACAGAGAGAGAACCAACTCCCACAACTGATTTCTCTACACACACACATACACATACATATGCAGTACACAAATAAATACCTTTACACATTTTATAAATAGTTATTCAAATTATAAAGACTGGAAATAGAATACAAACAGGCTAATATAAACTTTATAATATTTAAGTAACTGATATTATCTGATAGACTAAAGATTAAAAGATATAAGCATTCTTTTATAGTGCTAATGTAAGATAAATATGTATTAAAAGGGTATTTGTGCTAGGCATGTGGTAGGTACCTATAATACCAGCACTTGGAAGGCTGAGGCAGGAGGATCATGAATTTGAAGCCATCTTGGGATACATAGGCAGATCTGGTCTCAAAAACAACAACAACAAAAGAATATTGCTTATAGTAGCAAAAATATTAGAAAACTCTAATTAGTAACATGGTAATTAAGTATTTTGCAGACTGCATTGCCTCTCTCTTTCTCTCGGGCCTGTGGCGCCGGCAAGATGGGCAAGTGGTCTCCGTCCTGCCAGGAAGCTCCGCAGTCACTGACGTGACCAGAAGTGGCATGATAAGCAATACAAGAAAGCCCACTTGGGCACAGCCCTGAAGGCCAGTCCTTTTGGAGGTGCCTCCCATGCCAAGGGAATTGTGCTGGAAAAAGTAGGGGTTGAAGCCAAGCAGCCAAATTCTGCTATCCGGAAGTGTGTGAGGGTGCAGCTCATCAAGAACGGCAAGAAGATCACGGGCGTTCGTGCCCAATGACGGCTGCTTGAACTTCATTGAGGAAAACGATGAAGTTCTGGTTGTTGGATTTGGTCGAAAAGGTCATGCTGTAGGTGATATTCCTGGAGTCCAATTTAAGGTTGTTAAAGTAGCCAATGTGTCTCTTTTGGCCTTGTACAAAGGCAAGAAAGAAAGACCAAGGTCATAAATTTTGACAATGCAAACACAGTAATAAACTTTCATATTCTGAAAAAAAAAGTATTTTGCAGAATAGTCTAACAATGACACAATAGAATACTATATAGGCATTAAAAAGAGACGAGCTATGGATAGGGTGTACCTGTGTGGTACAATGCTTTTGTAGCATAATGAGACCCTGGGTTCCATCTTTTCCAGTGTGTGTGTGTGTGTGTGTGTGTGTGTGTGTGTGTGTGTGTGTGTGTAGGGGGAAGAGAGAGAAAGAGAGAGATAGAGCAGGAGGGGGGTCTCTAGAATATACTAAGAGGGAAAAGATGGATGAGAACAAATTACTGAACAATAAACATAACGCGATACAATTTGTGACCACAGTGGTTAGAATGTGATGGGCACATGCTGCGGTGTATAATCACACGGGATCCCTGGGAAGAACATGTAACTCCTGGCAGTGTAGCCTCTGCAGAAGGCTGTGCACGGGCTGGCTCTGGGTGTGCATTTAATGCTGGGATAAAGGACACTCCTGCCTTTTCCTCCATCTACTTCCACGTCGTACGAGTTTCTCTAATAAAAGTGACTCACTGCTTATTACATAAGTAGGAGGGAAAAACACAGTAAGCGCCTAAAAGTGATGGAGCCGACTGCTAAGCCCGCAGAGTGCTGTAAAATACTGTTCAGTATCATGTACGTGTGTTTTGAAATCTAGTCATAACAGAGACGTTAGTGCTTCCAGACAGACACATGCTTCCACGCGCTTTTGCCAGCCATGAGGGTGTCATCATTTTCTGAAGTGTCAAAGCCTCATATAAGTGCTTATGAGGCAATTCTTCTGATTCTTCCATGAAAACTGTAATAGGATGTCCAAAGAGGAAAAGTACTCAGGCACATAGCTAACCTCGGTGTCAGGTCCTTCATTTTATTATCCTGTCTCATGCCCAGGACTATGGTAAAGAGTAAGGAATATACAGAGGAACATGTAGCCATGCACAAAATACTGTATCATGTCAGAAGTCTAAGGTCATCCTCAGCTTCGTGAGTTCGAGGCCAGCCTACGGTACATGAGCTATGTTTTAATTTTTCTGTTTGTTGTTACTGGTGTTGTTGGTTTGTTTTCAAAGAATCCAACAGGTAGTAAAAGAGCCAAAGAAACAGAAAAGAAGGCCAGAAATAGCCATAGTCCTGGTAAGACATTTAAGAGCTAGTTGGTTTGCTTGGTACGAGGTATAGAACCCAGGGCCTTGTGCATCCTAGGCAAGTGCTTAACCACTGAGCTACCTCCCAGATGAGTGGCCAGCCCATCCTGTAAGTGTTTTTGTAGAAGAAATTATTGGTAGCTATATGCCACAATGATGGTATTAATTGACATCGGTCTTACGAAGCAAGGGCTTTTATATTTATCAGTATACAACTTCCACAAAAGGGGAGGTTAGTCTCGTCTATTCACTTGGTCGAGCAAGTTGAAGGTAATTATGGAAGGTGATTCCACTATAGCCAATGGGAAGGCTCGGTTAGTAGCATCTGGGCGCTTGCACATGTGCATGACTGAGCGCCTCTGCTGTGAGCGTGGGAACGGGAGCTGCTAAAGCCAACTGGAGATTATGATCTGCTTTGCAAGAACAGGCACGCTCAGTGAGCCACAGCACCAATCAAAACAAAACTGGTGTCTAGGATATAGGGAACATGTGGAACCATCCAAATGGTAATCGAAACAAATGCCAGGATGTTACAGTAGACTCAGAAATGAGGAACAGAAAAAGAACCAGTTATCACCATAAGCCAGGTAGTAAAAGAGCCTGTAAAGAGACACCAAGAGATTGGCCAGGTGTGATGGGCCGGGCGTGGTGGCGCACGCCTTTAATCCCAGCACTCGGGAGGCAGAGGCAGGCGGTTTGCTGTGAGTTCGAGACCAGCCTGGTCTACAAAGTGAGGCCAGGACAGTCAAGGCTACACAGAGAAACCTTGTCTTGAAAAACCAATAAATAAATAAGAGCAGTGGCTACTTTTCTGGAACACCCAGGGCTTAATACCCAGCACCCACGTGGTAGCTCACAAAGTTCTGCAAGTCCAATTCTAGGGGATCTGATGCCCCCTTCTGGCCTGTTCAGCAACTGTATGTACATACATACATTGCAGACAAGACATCCACACACATAAAAATAAAACAAATCTTTTTTAAAAAGCACCAGTTGAGTTGAGAATAAGATTTTGAGGGGGCCTGGTTAAATAAGGCTGGGCGACTACATGACAGACTTCAGTTTCTTGTTACCTTAGAACATGCCTAAGCCCCCGTTCCTCAGAAATGAGCTTAGTGGGTTACTGGGAATACCCAAGAGAACGGGCAGCCATCAGAGATGGCCTAGCTACCTGGGCAGAGGAAGATACGGATACGATTCCTTAAGGCTGACTTACTGCTGATCTGATTGCTTAAGGATGATTATTGCCGGTTTGGAAATCTCTTGTCTTATGATTAACCCTCGACTGCTGACTAAGGTTGCTCAGGCCTTTTCAGTCTGCCCGTGCTTTTTCAGTGTAAATGCTCCAATCATGTTAAAGATTACCTAGCTACCCCCTACCTTGGAATTCCCCCTGAATGCCTTCAAAAAGCCTGTGAGCTCACCTGGGGTCACCATTTTGTCTAAGTGGTGACTCCAAAATGCTGGATTTCTGCAGACTAAAGCAAGAGCTTTGCCACCTGCACACTATTTGAGTCTGGGGTCTTTCCTACTCCCTAATAATTTAACATAGGAACTAAATTACAATATCTTCCTCTCCCTCCTCCTCTTCTTCTTCTTTTTGGTTTTCAAAACAGAGTTTCTCTGTGTAGCCTGGCTATCCTGGCTAGCTCTGTAGATCTGTAGATCTGTCTCCTTCTTCCTCCTGAATTAAAGGTGTGGGGCACCACCGTGGTTCAATATATTTTTCTGCTATGAGATGGTAGCAGAAAATGGGGTGTATGGGCACACGCCTGTCTTCTAGAATGGAAGCAGGTGAACTGTGAAATTGGGCCAGGCTGTGCTAAATATCAAGTTGCAGGCCCTGCCTCAAACAAAATTAAAACTATGCTAATAGCATCTTCTTCTAACACTGATATAGCCAAAGGGGCCCCACACCCATCCCCAAAGTGGTCCTTACGGCTCTTAAGCACACTCACATTTGATCCAGTTATTATGGGTGGCGACACATTTGCAAAGATCCACCTGCCTCTTCTTCCTGCATTCTGGGATGTACTACCTGCCCAAGGAGGAGATGGAGATGCTTTTTTTTTGTTTGTTTGTTTTTTGTTTTTCGAGACAGGGTCTCTCTGTGTAGATAAATAAATAAATAATAAGGTCTTACTATGTAGTGCAGATGAAGCTCAAAATGCCATCTTCCTGCCTGACCCTCCCAAGTACTGAGGTTACAGGTGTGTGCCACCACAGCTAGCTTCCAGTCACCTGTCAAAAGCTATGTTCTCCAAGATTGAGTTTTGCTTAATTCATTGATTGTCTCTAAGATTGACCTTAAATTCAATATGTAGCTGCAGATGACCGTCACCTCCTAATCCTCCTGCTTTTACCTTCCAAATGCCGGACTCCAGCTGTGTACCTGTGCACCCAGTGTATGCCGTGTTCGGGATCAAACCCAGAGCTTTGTGCCTGCTAGGTAGCACTCCAGCAACTGAGTTACACCCTCAGATTCTGAGCCTCAAACTCTTGGGGACTGAATGCATGCCTTATGTTTTTGGGATTTCATGGTATTTAGGTCTCTGTGATACCCTGTATCATCTGGATATACCGATGCCACAGAATAACAGAAAATTATTCTTAAAAGCCTAGTTCATTTGTGAGAAGATCACAGGTTTTCATATAAAAATTCCTCTTGGGCTGAAGAGATGACTCAGTGGTTAAGAGCACTGCCTGCTCTTCCAGAGGTCATGAGTTCAATTCCCAGCTCCCACATGGCAGCTCACAACTCTCTGTAAGTGTCCAAGATCTGACACTCCCACACCAAGGGACATAAATTAAAAAAAAAAAAGAATATAGAAAAAAATTCCTCTTATTTGTAACTTCCACACTATATTTATCTTGAAAACATATCATCTGTTTTTCTCCAGTCAAACATACTTCTTTCTTTGGTTATTATAAACAGCTTGGCCTATCATTGCTTATCTTAATGCATTTTTAAAAACTTTTTTAAAAATTACATTTCTTTTTTTTTTCTTTACTGTGTGTATGCATGAGGCCAAAAGATGACAATCTGAGCTCCCTGAATTGCATATTGAGGCCCTATCAGAGGATTAACAGGCCATTAGGGAACTGTGTACAGCCTGTCTCTGAAGAAATATAAGCATATGGTGGAAGGAAGCTGTTGGGTTTGGCTCTCTCCTCTTACGATGTTGGTGTCAGGGGTCATACTCAGGTCATCAGGCCGAGTGACAAGCATCCTATTCACTGAGCCACCAAGTCAACCAGCCACGACACAGTTTCTAAGCCTAGTGTCTACCTGTATTCTTTTAAACAGCCTATTTTTTTGTACTGTACAAATCCCCTAGGCTGATTTTTCACTTGGTATTATTAAGGACAATATAATGGAGTTGGGATCTTCAGAAGAAAGCCTGGTTTCCAGCAGCAGCAGCAGCAGATAGTGACCATGGACGATGGATACACCAAAGGACCACAAGCAAACAGACAGTATGAATGTGGGCCGGACACAGTCGCCTTGGATCCAGATTCTCTGTATAAATGCAGGCAGCTCAGAAACAGAACAAGAAGAAGAGAGGCACAGGTGCTGATGACAGCAGTGAACCAGGTGTCACTCGACCTCTCGTCCTTCAAAGGCTATCGTGTTGACAGCCCTCAAGATTAAAGATCTGGCTCCACCCAATTCTCTAGCCCCGGCTTGCACATCTCTGCTCTTGCCTTTCCAAAGTCTACGTCCCAGGCAGGTCCGTTCCTCATCAGGGCTCTGCACACACTGGTTTATCATGCCTTCGCTTCGGAATTGCTTCAGCTGAGAAGTCACTTCCTCAGAGAAAGCTTCTCCAGCGGCAATACACTCCCACAACTCTCTGTGCGCACTGCTCTTGTCTGGCTTTGGGCCTATCACAACTGCATCTTTTATTTGTATGAATACCATCTCCTTACATGCAGCTTTATGGTGGCGGGCACTTGGTGTATCTGGTTCTTTGCTGAATTCAGCACCCAACATAGGTGCCTGTCACCTGTAGGGACAGGTATGCAACATATTTATTGAACGACTGAATGAGTGCCAGAAGCGCTTAGCCGTAGGATCTAGGTCGGTTTGTGTGTTTGAACCAGCTCTCCATTTTCCCATCTAGTAAACTGAGATAACGGTAATTAACTAGCCAGGCGTGGTGGCGCAGGCCTTTAATCCCAGCACTCGGGAGGCAGAGGCACACAGATCGCTGTGAGTTCGAGAACACCCTGGTCTACAAAGCGAGTCCAAGACAGCCAAAGTGACAGAGAGAAACCATCTTGAAAAACCAAAAAAAAAAAAAAAAAAAACAAACAAACCCAAAAAAAAGAACCTTCAGAACTGCTATGTGTTAAAAGGTCAAGGGATGTAATATGCTTGGTATGTGCATGACATATGGTGAGCATTAGGAAACATTCACTAGTCGCATGACTAAAAAGAAACCGAGGATCTGAAACTTTCAGTGGGAATGTGCACTTAATACCCTTTCGTGTGTAACTGTAAACCCAGACAGAGCAGACCACTCGGCAATCTTACTTCTAGGCATCCACCTAAGCGAATGAAAAACTTACACAAAAATTTAGACAGAAGTGTTTACAGCAGCTTTATTCACAGCTTCTCGGAACGGGAGGCAACCCAGGTGTTTTCAAATCAGCTAGTAGATAAACAAATCAACGGAGTACTACACAAGCAGCAAGCGTGGGTGAGCCACCAATCCATTACGCTAAGTGAGAGGAGACAGATTCAAAAAGACAATGCACTATTATGATTCCCGTTTATATGGAATTTATATGGCATTCTGGAAAAGTCAAAACTCTAGGACTAAAAATCAGGCCAGTAGTTGCCAGATAATAGAGTGGGTGTGAAGACAAGTAGGGGATGATGGGAAATGTCCTAACTGGATTGTGCTTACATAACTACACGCATTTACCAACGCTCACGGCATTGCGGACGGAAACGGGCTAGTTTTGCTGTATGCAAATTATAGCTGATTTAAAATAGAAAAACAAGACAATAGATAAAACTGCATTTCCCTTTAGGAATGGTATATGTGGGTTCCTTTCTCTTTCTGCTCACTTATATGCCCTTTTGTCTATCTTTTTGTTTTATTTTATTTTCATTTTCTTAATTTTATGTGTAGAGGTGTTTTGCCTGCATGTCTATCTGTACACCATGTGGTGTCCACGGAGGCCATAAAACGGTGCTGGATCCCTTGGAACTGGAGTTATAGACTATTGTAGGCTGCCAGGTGGGTGCTGGGAATTGAACCCAGGTCCTCTGGACGAGCAGCTGGTGCTTTTAACGGCTGGGCCATCACTCCAGCTCCTTTATTTTTCTTTTCTTTTCTTTTTAAAGATTTATTTATTTATTACAGATACAGTGTTCTGCCTGCACACCAAAAGGGGCACCAGATCCCATTATAGATGGTTGTGAGCCACCATGTGGGTGCTGGGAATTGAACTCAGAACCCCTGGAAGAGCAGCCAGGGCTCTTAACCGTTGAGCCATCTCCCCAGCCCCTATTTTTCAAGTATGTGTATGTACACAATGTTTGTGGGTGCCCTTGGAGGCCAGAGGGGACGGATGATGCCTTGGAGCTGGCATTACAGGTGACTGGATTGTGATCTGCTCAATGAAGGTGCTTGGAACCAAACTCGGATCCTGGTCCTGTGGAAGAGCAGCAAGCTGTTAAGTGCTGAGACATCTCTCCAGCCTTTGCTTTTGAGTTTTGAGACACAGCCTCCCTGCATAGTCCAGCTTGCCTCCCATTCTCCATCTTCCTGCTGCTGTTTCCAGAGTGCTGGTATTTACAAGCATGTGCTACCCTATCCAGTCGGCACCTGTATCTTCTGAAAATAAAATCACTATATGTTTAATGTAGACATGTGGGAGAATTCAGAAAAAAAATATTTCCTTTTGGTTGAGACAGGGTCTCATGTAGCCCAGATTGGCCTTGAACTCACCGTGTAGTGGAGAACAGATTTAAACTCCTTTTCTCTTGCCTCCATCTTCCAAGTGCTGGGATTATAGGTTCATGCCATCACACCCAGCCAATACTGCTTTCAGAAATATATAGCCTGCCTTCTGAAATACACTGTGCATACATTCCCATGCCATTAAATAATTTTAAAGCCATAATTTTGTGAGTCAGTAATGTGTATGTGTGTGCACGCCGGATATGTGGAGGTCAGAGGACATCCTGAGGTCAGGACTCTCTTTCCAACACGTGGGTTCCAGGGTTTGGGGGCCAGTGCTCCACTAGCTGAGCCCTCTCACCGGCAATTTATCTTTTTAATCATTTCTTTGTTGCTAAAAATTATATTGCACCCACGTTGTGTTTTTTGTTTTTACAAACTAAAACCACAATAAAATTTCATCCCCAACACTGCAACGTTGTGGGATGAGAAAGGCAAACTATATTACTCTTGAAGCAATTTCGATACAATTACACAGAAGAAAAGAAAGTTAGAAGTTCAGCAGGTCCAGAGCCTCCTCCATCGAGAGTTTCACAATGTTGAACTGGTAAGGCAGCCCTTCCCTTGCCTGCAACTCCCTCATTGTTCCAGTGCCTGCTGGAAAAGTGGTTCCACAGGGCGATCTGGCTTGGCTCTTTTGTGATGTAGGAGGCTAGACACCCTAATATTTCCTGTACCACCAGTTTGCGTTTGCCTAATACTTCATATACTTAATGCTTACGACAGTTAATGTGGTATAAGCAGGGTAAGATGGGCGTACTTTGTTCAAAATCATAGGCATATCAAGGGTGTAAACAGGGATGTACATCCTGGATATTAGTCGGTCTCAAAAATAAACACTTCCCAGCGTTGGGTCGCTTTCTTGCCACCACTGCCCCCCCCCCCCCCCCCCGCCACCCTAGCGATGAGGCCTCAGACAACTCTGCCCAGTGGATCCTTATCCAAGGAAAAGACGCTCTCCCGACTTTCAAATGTCCTTGGCAACACCGCCACTTACCAGTTAGGATCATTTCAGTCCCTATGGCATGGAGACATAGACTGGCGCTGACCAAGGGGACCCAAGCGAGCAGGTGTGCATGCTGGCTTACTGCCCACGGGGCTTACTGCTCATCCATCATGACACTGTTGGGGCTGCCGCTCTTTGGAGCGCCCTCGCTCTCCAGCGACACAGGGGCGCCGGTGGGTGACGCCCCCCGGGTGAGGTGGAGAGGGCTCCCAATCTTAAGGACCCGCTGCACCCTGAGTGACCACGGAACCTATGGTTAAGGGCTGCCTGGGGTATACTCCGGGAACTAGACAGAGGGCGTCCTCCACTATCCCAGAGTCCCCTGGTTCCCGGAAGTGCCGGGCTCTCCGGAAGTGCCGGGTTAGCTGTGAGAGTAGCGGCTTGCTAGAGCACTGTCCCTGCAGGGTTGCTGTTCGGCACGGGGGTCTTGGTGACAGCGTTTGTGTAGGGTTGGAGAGGGCCTCAGAGGCTGAGCGGCGGGATGATGGAGGAGGAGGAACTGGAGTTTGTGGAGGAACTGGAGGCCGTGCTGCAGCTCACGCCAGAGGTGCAACTAGCCATAGAGCAGGTGAGAGCTGCACCCCGTCAGGAGGGAACTGCGGAGGAGGGGTGGGCTCCGGGCCCGGGCGGAACCAACCTTCTAGGCTGCAAAGGTAGCGGCCCCGCGCGCGGAGCTCAAGTCTGCGTGGTGGTAAGAAGGAAATGGGTTTCTTAGCTCCGGGGCCGAACGCGTCTTCTCGGTCTTTGGAGGTTGTCACGCGCTGCTGGGTTTGGGCCGAAGTGCTGTGCTCTTTGTACCGGATGAAACTAGAAGGAGCTCCGTGATTGGAGAGTTCAGATTATGGGAGATGGTGAAACCTCATTCATTTTTCATGCTAGTGCTGCTGTTTCTCAGATTAAGCCCTTGGAGAGGGTTGGAATCGGCAGCGGGAGACTTTCTTTGCAGAAACAAATGGCAGGATGGGGGTTGGGCATACTAGAAAATGGCCCTTGTACTGGTTTTGTGTGTGCGTGCGTGTGCTTGTGCGTGTGCGTGTGTGTGTGTGTACACTTGACACACGCTGGAGTCATCTGGAAAAAGGAAGCCACGATTGAAAATTGCCTCCATCTGATTGGCCCAAGGGCAAGTCTGGGGCTCCCCACGCCCCCATTGATGCTGTAGAATGGCCCAGCCCATTGTGGGAGGTACCATCTCTGGGCAGCATAGGTCCTGGGTTGTATAAAAAAGTAAGCCGAGCAAGCCGTGGAAAGCAAGCCAGTAAGCAGTGTTGCCTCATGCTTTCTGCTCCAGCCCCTGCCTTGGCATCACCGGATGATACACTGTAACCTGGAAGCCAAATAAACTCTTTACTTTCCAAGCTGCTTTTGCCCGTGGTGTGTTACTATAGCAACAGGAAGCCAACTAAGAGAGATCATTACCATGATTAAAAGGTCCAGGGCCAGCGAGATGGTTCAGTGGGTAAAGGCGCTTTGACACCGAGCCAGAAAACGACTCCTGACCCCAACCGCCAATATATGCCTAAATACAGTAAAAGTCTTAAAACGTTGAGAAATTCTGCAATTTGGGTTAAATTGGAGAATATTCCTAAGAGTCCTCTCTTCCCAACAAGAAGTTTTTTTGTTGATTAAATTCCCTTGTCAAGTATATTACAACTTTTGGTAATGCTACTAGAAATAATTGTGTAGGCCCCTGTAAAGGGTTTTCTTCTTGGTAAAGGGAAGAAGATCGCCTGTAGAGGAATTGGCATGGGGCTATGATGTAAGAAAAGACACATTAGGAACTAGGGATATGGCTCAGTGGGAAAACACTTGCCTCATGTGCCTGAGGATCTAGGTTCAACACCCTGTACTAGTGTAAAAGAAAGAAAAGAAAGAGAGTCCCACTTAATGACTATTGGGAAGTTTGCCCAAGTAAAGTGTTAATTCTATTACTAATAGCATATATGGACCATTAATAATTTTTGTTTGTTTGTTTGAGACAGAGTTTCTCTGTGTAACAGCTCTAGTTGTTCTGGAACTCATTCTGTAGACCAGGCTGGCCTTGAACTCACAGAGATGATGCCTGCCTGCCTCTGCCTCCCAAGTGCTGAGATTAAAGGTGTGCACCACCACGCCTGGCTCAACCATTAATACTTAATCTTGACTCTGCCACCGTACTAAGTGATGTGCTTACACAGTCCCACTTACAGATTCCTATGTGTGTTTTGGGGGGGATGCTGCTTACTCCTGCATCCCGAGGCTGACAACCCATTGGGTAAAACTTGGGGGTACTGGGGTCATGCTTCCCCAGCATCCTTCAGCCAGAAAATACCCCCATTCCCATTGCACTTTAGACTTCCGGGCTCCAATGGAGTAAGCAATACCGCCCAGTACTGTTTGCATTGGAAACGTTAGAAGATCGTATTATTGTCATTATCACGTGATGATGCATTTTCTAGTCTCAAGTTTTCAAGGCTTAGTCAGCAGATGCCTGATGTCAAGATGAATTTAGATTTTTTTTTCTTACTTATTTGTTGGTTTGTTTGTTTATTCAGGACAGAGTTTCTCTGTGTAGCCTTTGCTTGTAGACCAGGCTGGCCTCGAACTCAGAGATCCGCCTGCTTCTGCCTCGCCAAGTGTTGGGATTACAGGCGTGTGCCACTGCACCAGGCTTTTTTTTTTTTTCTTTCTTACTTCAGTTGTCTAAGGGGCAGGAGAGATGACTCAGTGGTTGAGTTAAGGGCTGATATAATAGAACCACATTTCACCTTGTGGTAAGTTCCAGAGACACTGTATGAAGTGAGTACCACCACAGCCATGTTCCCCTTGAAAATTCTTAAACTGCCGGGAAGCACGCTGCCTAGGCGTCTATTGATAGGTCTAGTGTTTTCTCTGCCAACTCTGGAGCCAGGCGTTCTCTTTACAGGTGTCCCCGGATGAAGTGGCTTAAGCCAGGGCTGTGTTGTGTGAAATCTGTTAATGCCTGGGATTACACCCAGGAACAGGAAGAGAGGGATGGAGAAACCGGGAGAGTGAGGAAGTGGAACACTCATTCACTTCCTCATACCAGGTCACAGGGGCAGGCCCTGTTCCCAGCACACCCTCTGCCAAGGGCATTTAATTAATCGTGGGTCACATGGGATGTGCTGTGTTCCTACCATCCGTGTACAGCATAGAGGTGCTTTGAAAAGAAAATGCTGAGCCTCTCCTCCCCCTGACCGGCCCTTTACATCTCGGACTCTGTCAGCCCTCCTCCTAATAACCATCCTCTGTCTTTCTTAGGAAGACGTTTTGATTTATTCATTTTTATTCTTAAATTTAAAAATTGCTTATTTACTATGTATGTGCGTATGTGTAAGTTTATGCACACCATATGCCTTCAGGAGCTCTTGAAGGCCAGAAGATGGCATCACATTCTCTGGAACTGGAGTTGGAGGCAGTTGCAAGGATCGGCCTGATGGGTTCTGGAAACTGAGCCCAAGATGTCTGCTAGAGCAGCCATTTCTCTTACCCATTAAGAGTCTCTCCTGCTTGTGATTCTTCAGCCCTGTGTTTCTTACAAAGGCTGCTTCCCTGAAGACTGCTCCACAGAGCAATCTGCCTTGAACTGGTAAAATTAAGTACCCATGGGATCAGCCTTGGCTGTCCTGGACTCGCTGTGTAGACCAGGCTGCCCTTGAACTCACAGTGATCTGCCTGCCTCTGCCTCCCAAGTGCTGCAATTACAGGGGTGCACCACCATGTGTGGACTCTGTTTTTCCTTTTTTGATGCCATCTGAAGCATAAAAGATCCCTCTAAGGCAAGCTGAGGCTGTGGCTCCAGTGGTAGAGGCTGGCCTAGAATAGATGAGGCATGGGGCGTGATCTCCAGCACTGAAATATATATACACATAAATAGTGTTTTTGTGTGCAGAGGTAACCAAACTTTTTTTTTTTAAACACAATATTGGGGACTGAACCTGGGGTCTCTAGTTAGACATCTTATCACTGAGTTACAGCACCAGCCCAAATAAAGTCTTTATTTCTTTTTAGACAGAGTCTCATATATCTAAGAATAGCCTCAGACTTGCTGTGTAGCTGACGATGATGACCTTGAATGCCTGATCCTCTTGCTTGCACCTCCCAAGTGCTTAGTTACACGTTTTGTGGCACCACATGTGACTAGACAGAAATAAAAAAATAATGGATAGGTAAATGACTCTCTGGTGCATGTGACTGCTGCTGTTCAGGCTTCCAAGACACCCGCCAGTCCCTAAGGTTTCTGTGTCCTTTACTAGTAGGAGGTGCCCACGTTCTAGCTTCTGTTATGCCAAGATGTCAGCACTGCAGGTATTGAAAAGTCAAGATTGACTTTGGTGTGTGTGTGTGTGTGTGTGTGTGTGTGTTGTTTTGTTTCCTGTCACAGTTTTGGAAGTCTGAAATCTTGAATCAAAAATACTAGCAGGAGCCAGAAATTCTGGCACACCTCTGTCACCTTAAGTACTTGGGAGGCTGAGGCAGGAGGACCAGATTGAGACCAGCCTGAGCTATCTAATGAGTTGCATGTTAGCTTAATATATATGTATTAAGACCATCTCTCACAAAACCCAAAGCAACCATCATCCTCGGGAACCAGCGCCTGCCGGCCCACGCTCTGCAGCCCCGGGGAGCCTCCCGCTCTTCTTGCTTCTGGCGGTGGCTGGCGTCGCTTAGTGTTCCTTGGCTTGCAGGTGTCATTCCTATTCCCCCTCTGGTCTTCTTGTGCCTTTCCTCCTGTCTCCTTGACTCCTGCGCCCCAGCATCTACTTATTTCCTTGAGTATCCATTGTACGTGAAGCATTATGAAATGAAAAAAAAAAGTTGGAAAATTTCTCTTTCTGTTTTATTTTGTCTTCAAGAGCCAACTGTCTAATATAAAGATTGAATTTTGAATCCCCATTTTTATAATTTTATTTCCTTGTTTTAGCATCATTCTGTGTGTGTATAGGATGTGATGTGTGGGTGCACATGCCACAGCACGGAGTGCACGTCAGAGGACCGTGCTGTGACCCTGGAGTCTGGGGCTCCCTCTTGGCTCGCTAGGCTCACGGGACCTTTGCTTCCCAAGTCCCCTTGCTGCTCCCGGTCCTTCTGGTTGGAACATAATCCCCAAAGCCTCAGGACAGACTTGTATATCTCTGTGGTGTCCCACGCGATGTTTTAATCAATAACCCCTGCTTTTCTGTAGGTATTTCCAAGCCAGGATCCCCTCGATCAAGCGGACTTCAATGCGGTGGAATATATCAATACTCTGTTCCCAACAGAGCAAGTAAGTGACCAGCTCTAGGTTTCCTTCTTCTCGGGCCTTCTGTCTCATCCTGCGTCTCGTGGCTGCTGTGATAAACAGGTGTCAGTAAGTTCAAATCAGAGCCCACCGTAACCAGCGGGGCCAGTTAGCGAGTTCAACGAGCATTATTTGGTGAGTGTGTTAGAAATTGTGCCTTTAGGGGCTGGAGAGATGGCTCAGTGCTTAAGAGCACTGACTGCTTTTCCAGAGGGCCCAGGTTCAAGTCCCAGCAACCACATGGCATCTCAGATCTGTCTGTAACTCCAAGTACATACATGCAGGCAAAACACCAATGCACATAAAATTAAAATAAATAAATTATTTTTAAAAAACAAGAAAAAGAAATTGTACCTTTAGTTTGTAGGAGGTTCTCTCACTCCTCACCAAACTTTGTGTTATAAATTGGGGTTTCATAACATAGGAAGGGAAAGTGGGAACAAGGCAGGCAGGATAAACCCCAAGTGATAAAGCAGCTCTTTAAAGTTGAAGGCATTTGCTTATATCCTCTTGTCATGTGATTTGCCTTGATGGGCTTTTAAAAAAAGACTTATTTATTTATTTAGTGTATATGAGTGTTCTATCTGCAACTGTGCCTGCATGCCACCCACCTTGTGGTTGCTGGGAATCGAACTCAGGACCTCTGGAAGAGCAGACAGTGCCCTTAACCACTGAGCCATCTCTCCAACCCTAATTTTTTTTTTTAACAGTAATCCAGAGTTAGAAGCTGGAAAATTGGGGGGAGGCCAGGTAGATATTCCCTCTCTCTCTCTCTCTCTCTCTCTCTCTCTCTCTCTCTTTCTCTCTCTCTCTCTCTCCACAGGGTCTGATAAGGCCCAGCGTGGCCTTCACTGTGTAGCCAGGGTGGTCCTCTTGCCTCTGCCTCTTCAGTGCTGGATGACAGATGTGTGTCACCGTGCCCAACTTTGGGTTTTTCATTTCTTCGCTAAGTGAGTGTTTACTGGGTACAGTGTGCTGTCAGTCACTGTCCTGGGCATGGGCATGCGTCCTTGCCACTGAGGTGTGCCTGAGCAGCAGACGGGATCCTGCTGAATGATATGAGGGAGATAGGAAAGAAGAGTGCAAGACAAAAGGGTTTCCTTAGGAAAATAAAAACCCGGGAGCTTTCAGCCAGTTCTGAAGGAGTCATTTATTCAGTCAGCCAGTCAAACTCACCCGTCACGTATGATGTATATGTTAAATACCAGGGACTGTTTTGGAAGCTGGAGAGAAATGGTCAACATAGCAAGCTAGTTCCTGGTCTCACGGAGTACAGAAGGAAGACAAGAAAAGAAAAGTGCCCACAGGGCCCACTCTGCATACTTTTGTGGGGCTGGAGGGGAGAGATCCATTCCAAGATGGAGGAGTCCTTGCCAGTGCAGAATTTATGGTCGACTTCAGTAATTGAGCATAGAACTTACATTTAAAAGGCAATATGGGTCTGTTTGGTCAGTGATGATTATGGTTTTGTACACAAATCCTCATTTCTACCACAACTATACTGTTAAGATTTAGCATTGAGGCTGGGCGGAGGTGGCGCACGCATTTAATCCCAGCACTCTCGAGGCAGAGGCAGATGGATTGCTGTGAATTCAAGACCAGCCTGGTCTATAAAGCAAGCAAGTCCAGGACAGCCGAGGCTACACAGGGAAACCTTGTCTTGAAAAACAAACAAACAAAAAGATTTAGCATTGAGCCGGGTGTAGTGGCGCCTACGTTTAATCCCAGCACTCGGATTAGCTTTGACCTGCTATTGATTGCCCCAGGCATCCTAAACATTTAACAACTATGGATTCTCCACTGTGTTGATGTATAATGACCGTGTGACAAGTAAATGTGGCAGAATGCTCAGCTGAGCTGTGATAGGAGGCATATTGGATACGCTGAATGTAGGCTCAGGAGGCCAGAGGCTCCCCTGAGAAAATGGCATGGTAGGCCATGTCAACCGTGCTAGACTTTGGTTGTAGCCTGCTCCACTTGGCACCTTTACTTGGTGTTGCAAGGAAGAGCAGATGTGGGTGATAAACAGGGGCAGTGTTGGGTGTAGGCAGTGTAGGCCTGCGCAGCTAGCTCACCTGCGGCCGTCAGGTGGAAGTAAAGCAGGTGAACATTCAAAAGTGTGGAGCACACTCCCTGTCACTGTTCACACCCTGACAAACACACCTTCATACACCCCTGTCACTGTTCACACCCTGACAAACACACCTTCATACACCCCTGTCACTGTTCACACCCTGACAAACACACCTTCATACACCCCTGTCACTGTTCACACCCTGACAAACACACCTTCATACACCCCTGTCACTGTTCACACCCTGACAAACACACCTTCATACACTCCCTGTCACTGTTCACACCCTGACAAACACACCTTCATACACCCCTGTCACTGTTCACACCCTGACAAACACACCTTCATACACCCCTGTCACTGTTCACACCCTGACAAACACACCTTCATACACCCCTGTCACTGTTCACACCCTGACAAACACACCTTCATACACCCCTGTCACTGTTCACACCCTGACAAACACACCTTCATACACTCCCTGTCACTGTTCACACCCTGACAAACACACCTTCATACACCCCTGTCACTGTTCACACCCTGACAAACACACGTTCATACACTCCCCTGTCACTGTTCACACCCTGACAAACACACCTTCATACACTCCATGTCACTGTTCACACCCTGACAAACACACCTTCATACACCCCTGTCACTGTTCACACCCTGACAAACACACCTTCATACACCCCTGTCACTGTTCACACCCTGACAAACACACCTTCATACACCCCTGTCACTGTTCACACCCTGACAAACACACCTTCATACACTCCATGTCACTGTTCACACCCTGACAAACACACCTTCATACACCCCTGTCACTGTTCACACCCTGACAAACACACCTTCATACACCCCTGTCACTGTTCACACCCTGACAAACACACCTTCATACACTCCATGTCACTGTTCACACCCTGACAAACACACCTTCATACACCCCTGTCACTGTTCACACCCTGACAAACACACCTTCATACATTCCCTGTCACTGTTCACACCCTGACAAACACACCTTCATACACTCCCTGTCACTGTTCACACCCTAACAAACACACCTTCATATCGCACATCGCCAATATCATCCCAGCCTTTTCTGACTTTAATAACAAAGTTATCTTTTTGTTTTTGTTTTTTTTAACAGTCTATTTAAAAAAAAATACAACAATTTTTAAAATAAAATTTGAGAAATGTTCACTGTGTGATTGTCTTTTTGGAGATTTTGTCAGTAGCATAGCCTTTATTGTTCAAGATTGCTGTGAGAGTAGAGTTAGGGGTGAGCTAGTGACAGAAATTCGGTAACAACTGCCTTAATGACAGCTGGTTGGCCAGTTGTTTTACTCCTCCTGTCTTTTGGTTTTTTCCAAGACAGGGTCTCTCTGTGTAGCCTTAGCTGTCCTGGACTTGCTTTGTAGACCAGGCTGGTCTTGAACTCACAGAGATCTGCCTGCCTCTGCCTCCCAAGTGCTGGGATTACAGGTATGGCCACCACACCAGGATAGAGGCACAGCTTTAATCTCAGCTGTCATGAGGCAGAGGCAAGAAGATATCTGCAAATTTGAGGCCAGCCTGGTCTACATAATAAGTTCTAGGATATCCAGGGCTACATAGCAAGATTCTGTCACAACAAAAATAACAGATGCCAAGTCAAGTAAACAAACAAACAAACAAAAAATCAGTGTTAAAAAATTACATAGGAAGCTACCAGGTTTTCACCTCTTTCTGAAATGATTGTGTACATTCATACAAAAACATACATTATTAATTAATTAACTTATTTATTGTTTTTCAAGACAGGGTTTCTCTGTATAGCCTTGGCTGTCATGGAACTCACTCTGTAGACCAGGCTGGCCTGGAACTCATAGAGTTCTACCTGTCTCTGCCTCCCAAGTGCTGAGATTACAGGCATGTGCCACCACCAGCTGGCTTACACACACACACACACACACACACACACACACACACACACATTTTTAAGTAAAGCATTTGTTATTCCCCAGATTTAGTTTTGTGTCTTGTCTGATCATATTTCCACATGCATGATAGTGTTCTATGAAGTTTCTTACAGTAAGTCAGAAAGTGCAGAACACAGGGTCAGGTCTCACTTTATTTTCCTGGTCCTAGACTTACACCCAGTAGCTCACCTAAGAGCCCAGAGTCCTACAGATCTTTACGGAAAACAGTAGAAGGCGGTGCCCTAATATACCAATTCTTTTAACACTTGGACAAAACCAAGGTGTTTTTTGTTTTGTTTTTAATAATTTATTTTTATTTTATGTGCATTGGTATTTTGCCTGAATGTGTCTGTGTGAGGTTTCGGGTCTTGGAGTTACAGACAGTTGTGAGCTGCTATGTGGGTGCTGGGAATTGAACCTGGATCCTTTGGAAGAGCAGTCAGTGCTCTTGAGCGCTGAGCCATCTTTCCAGCCCTTGTTTTTTTTTTTTTAAAGATATCTACATATGAAGGTTTAGTGGCATTGTAAGTGACGTGATGAGGCTGTAGTTCTCTTAAGTGGCTTACATGTCTGTGGATGCTATGGCTGGAGTGGGAGCCACAAGTCCTCGGATGTTTCTTCTTCATCAGGTTGAATCTCAGCTTCTGGCTGACTTGAGGGACTCAAAATAACCCAGATAAGGTGCTGGAGAGATGGCTCAGTAGTTAGAGCACTTGCTCTTGTAGAGGACATAGGTTCAGTTCCCAGCATCCACACACAACTATCTGTAAGAACAATTCCACACATCCCAGTGTCATCTTAGGGCTTTGTCAGGTAGCAATCATACGTGTGGTGTGCATATATGCATGCAGGCACTCATACATAAAATAAATAAAAATAAATAGAAAAAAAACAACAACCAAGACTGGCCAGTGGTGACACATATCTTTAATCCCAACACACAGAGGCAGGAAGATCTCTGTGAGTTCGAGGCCAGCCTGCTCTACAGAGTGAGTTCCAGGACCGTCAAGGCTACACAGAGAAATGCTGTTTCAAAAAACCAAACCAACCAACCAACCAACCAAACAAAAACCAAACAAAAATTCTCAGCCAAATAAATAAGTAAAGAAACTTTTTGACTTGTTACCTGTGGTACTCCTGTTGCCCTACTGTATTCTCAGCCAAATAAATAAGTAAAGAAACTTTTTGACTTGTTAACTGTGGTACTCCTGTTGCCCTACTGTAGAAGGGTCATGATTTACGGCCAGCTTTGTCTAAAAATAATAATAATAATAATTACAAGGGCTGGAGAGATGACTCAGTGGTTAAAAGCACTGGTTTCTTCCAGAGGAGCTTGGGTCAATTCCCAGCACACACATGGCATCTGTAACTCCAGTTCCAGGGGATCTGACACCCTCACACAGACATACATGCAAGCAAAACACCAATGCACATACAATAAAAATTAAAAAGTAATTATAAAAGAATATTTATTGGCCTTAGGTCTTTATTATCAAGTAGAAAGAAAGAAAGAAAGAAAGAAAGAGGAAACAAACCACCCCAAAGTGACAAATTCATCCTTTCTTATTTTTTTTTAAGATTTATTTATCTATTATATACACAATGTTCTGCCTGAGTGTGTGCCTGCACACCAGAAGAGGGCACCAGATCTCATTATAGATGGCTGTGAGCCACCATGTGGTTGCTGGGAATTGAACTCAGGACCTTTGGAAGAGCAGCCAGTGCTCTTAACCTCTGAGCCATCTCTCCAGCTCCCCCACCCCGAGTCCATTTCTTAAAAAAGCATATCCCTTTATAGAAGAATAGAATGTGACACAGCACTGATACATCCCTGAGAACGTGCTATTTTATCAAGGATATTAAATAGAGGAAATGCTTTACAATAATTAAAGCATTTAGCAATGCAGTCCTATTAAAACCAAACCAGATGAGTGGTTGTCAGAAGATGTACCAAGCAGCAACACGTCCAGTCTCTGGATGCTTACAGGGCTTCCTTCCGACTCCAGGGAGGACTCGCAATCATGAGTGGGGCATGTCAGCGCCATCAGACAGGTGTAAAGGAAGCCCAAGCATTCCAGAGAGGCAGCATGGCCTGCAGGTGTGGCGGCTTGGTGATAGAACATTGGCTTAGCACCAACTAGGCCCCAGCACAAACAAAACGGTGAAGCAAAGCATAGCAAAACAAAAGAGCAGAAGCGTATACACAGGTCTGTCCTGCCAGACCCTGCTTCCTGAGCTTTTTAAAAAGAGATTTATTTAGGTGTATGAGTGCTCCATTTGCATGTATGCCTGCTTGACAGAAGAGAGCGTCACATCCCAGTAGAGGTGGTTGTGAGCCACCATGTGGTTGCTGGGAATTGAACTCAGGACCTCTAGAAGAGCAGACATTGCTCTTAACCCCTCGGCCATCTCTCCAGCCCCCTTCTATGTCCTGAAATTTAACTTGGAGGAGGATGGTTGGGTGCCTCATACGCCTGGGGAATTAAGGAAAAGAATTTCGGCAAAGTGACCACATTAAATGTTAGGATTCTCTCTTGTGCTTGTCCAGTAGAAAAGCTGTAAATGTATCAGCTAATTAAGGATATAGGATTTTTTAAAAAGTGTGTGTGTCTGTGTGTTTGTACCTGTGGTGTGTGTGTGTTTATGTTTGTGTGTGTCATTGTGAGTATGTGTCTGTATGTTTGTGTGTGTGTTCTGTGTGTTTATGTATATGTGAGTGTGTGTCTCTGTGTGTGTTTGTGTATGTCATTTGTCTCTGTGTGTGTGTCTGTGTGTTTGCATATATGTTTGTGTTTGTGTGTGTCTGTGAGTGTGTCTGTGTGTGTCTGTGTGTATGTTTGTGTTTGTGCATGTGAGTGTGTGTGTATATGTATGCATGTATCTGCATGTATGTGTCTGTGTGAGTGTGTGTGTGTGTGTCTGCCCGCGTGTGCACTAGGGATTGAATCTAGAGCTTCACACATGCTAGGCAGGTGCTCTAGCACTGAGCTATGCCCTGAGTCCTCTTTCTGTTCTTTTGATTATTCTTGGGCTGCTAGGTCTTTGTTGTCTCCCAGCACACCTGTCCAGTGTCTCTGTGCCAGAAGGGCCATCATGGCCATATGTCCTTATAGCACACCTGTCCAGTGTCTCTAGAGGTGCCAGAAGGGCCATCATGGCCATATGCCCTTATAGCACACCCGTCCAGTGTCTCTAGGGGTGCCAGAAGGGCCATCGTGGCCATATGCCCTTATAGCACACCCGTCCAGTGTCTCTAGAGGTGCCAGAAGGGCGGTCAGGTAGATATGCCCTTATGCCCTGATTTTTTTTTTTTTCCTATCAGTGGGCCTTGTCTACAGGTCTTTGCTATTGTATATGTTGGTGTGTGCAGGCATCTTGGTGCCATGCTGTGCTCTTGGAGGACAGCTGTGGAGTTGGTTCTCTCCCACAATTGTAGGTTCTGCGAATCAAACTCATTAGGCTTGCACAGCAAGTTCTTTCACCTGCTGAGCCATCTCTCTGGTCCTCTCTCACTTTCAAAGTGCAACTGCACATCTGCGTGATTATTTTGGGTGTTCTTAGATTCAATGTTGTGTGCTGGTTGGTGGTGGCGCATACCTTTAATCTTAGCACTCAGGAGGCAGAGGCCAGACCTGGTCTACAGAGTGCGTTCTGGGATAGCAAACCCTGTCTCAAAAAACCAAAAGAGGAGGGAGGGACGGAGGGAGGGAGGGAGGTGGGGAGGACATATGCATAGGCTGGTGAGAAGTCTGAACAAGTAAAGGCACCTTCCACTAAGCCTGAGGACCTAAGTTCAATCCCAAGGCCTATACAACAGAAGAGAACCAGTTCTCACAAGCTGCCCTTTGACCTTTGTGCTCAAGCCATACTTGTGCATGCACATGTGCACAAACACAAATAAATGAAGTGTAATAAAATGTTTATTTTTTTATTTATGAGTGTATGTGTGTCTATATCTGTTTGTGCCATGTGTATTTAAGTTCCTGCAGGGGCCAGAAAGGTTGTCAAGAGTCCCTTGAACTGAATTTACAGGCAGTTAGGGGGTACGTGACATGAGTGCTAGGAACTGAATTCAGGTCCTCTGGAAGAACAGCAGTGCACTTAGCTGCTTATCTCTCCAGCTTCCCCGACACTTAAAAAAAAAAAACCTATGTATAGCTGGGCGTGGTGATGTACACCTTTAATCCCAGCACTCAGGAGGCAGAGGCAAGAGTTCAAGGCCAGCCTGATCTACATAGAGCAGCAGCAGCAGCAGCAGCAGTACCACCACCTCCACCACCTCCACCACCACATACACAGAGACACACACACACACACACACAATCATGATTGTTGTTTTAAGAATGAGTTCCAGCAGAGTTGGTAGGCCAGGAACTGTTAGGCCTGTTTTTCTTAGAAACTCAGGATGTTGAACAGCTGTCCTCCAGTGAGTTGGCAGTGGCAGGATAGGCCAGCGCAAGGCTCTGAGCAGCTCGCCAGTTCTGAAGGTCTAATCTTCAGGAGAGTAGGTTAGGACTAAATCCACCCCATAAAAGTAGCTTCTCTTTTCTGACTTTCACTCTTGCCTCTGGCTGACTATTCTTGGATCCCGAAAATTTGAAGTAAATCTTGGCTTAAGAGGAGAGGTGTGAACAGACTAGTTGGCACCTCAGGTCTGTTCCTGGAAGGTTCCTGGCTTTCTCTTGTCAGCATGCAGCCAGAAGCAATTTCTAAGCATACTTCCTCCTGAGAAAAAGTATCTGTTGGGGCAGAGGTAAGGGAAGCTAGGGAATACCATCCTTCCCATCTTCCACTAGGGGGCACCATTTCACCATATTTTCTCTTTAGGTCCATCTGTTTTTACTATTCTGTGACAGCCAATATAGATGAATTAAAATACAGGCTAATACTCAGAGGCAAAAAGAAGCATTGCCAGCCGCTGACATGTTACTAATGTGTGTGCTCTTCCAGTTTCCTAACACATCTACAGTCACTAAAGTAACTTTATTTGCTTGGTGAAGGATAAGGTATTAAAGAGACATATGTATTTCCCCCCTTTTTTAGAGACAGTGTTTCTCTTGCAGCCCTGACTGTCCTAGAACTCATTCTGTAGACAAGGCTGGACTCAAACTCTGCATCTGCCTCTGCTTAGAGTGCTGGGATTAAAGGTGTGCGCCACCATGCCTGGCTGCTGTGTTGTTTTGTTTTTGTTTTTGTTTCTGTTTTTCGAGACAGGGTTGCTCTGTGTAACAGCCCTGGCCGTCCTGGACTTGCTTTGTAGACCAGGCTGGCCTAGAACTCTGAGATCCGCCTGCCTCTGCCTCCCGAGTTGCTGGCTTTGTTTTTTGAGAAAGAGTGTCACTAAGTAGACTGACATCAAACTTGTGATCCTCTTGCCTCAGACTCTTGAGTGCCCAGATTACAGGTGTGTGGTGTTATGCTTGGCTTTAGCAAATAAATTGATGAGCTTGAGGGCCAGCCTGGTCTACAAAGTGAGTCCAGGACAGCCAAGGCTACACAGAGGAACCCTGCCTCGAAAAAACAAACAAACAAACAAACAAAAAAACAAAAGAAAAGAATTTTCCCTATTAAGGGCACCATCACTCAAGTAGGACCTTGCAGACTAACACCATGTCCTCAGAGCGCCTTTCTTGGCTTTTGGCGGTCACTGGCTTCCTCAGGGAGCCATTGTTCTGGCTTCCAAGCTGAGAAGTAATTTCACCTGTTCTGGAACCACGTCAGTGGGGTTGTGCAGCCCATAGCCTTGCTTCTGGCGCTCCCCAGCAGTGCTGTGAGGAAGAATTAGACACTTTGCTATGGCTGCATTCATTCAGCCCATTTCTCTCTATACTTTATTTTGTGATTTTTGTCATAGTCTTTTTTTTTTCCTTTGTTGAGACAGGATCTCACTTTGTAGTGTCAGCCAACCTTGAATTCAAGGGACTCCCCTGGCCCTGCCTCCTGAGTGCCATGACTAAAAGAAGGTGCCACCACACCTAGCCCACAGCCTTACCTATCATGTGTTAGCAAGTATCGCTCAAGCTTTATAGGTCTTGCAGTGCCTGTCACAACTTCCCAACTCTGCCACTGTAGTACACAGGCAGCCATAGACGTGGAAGTCGAGCACTGTGGCAGTGTCCCACTAAAATGTCAAAAGGGAATGGGGTATTTGTCAGCCACTGCTGAGTGTTAAAAGGAACCAGGCTGGGAAGATGGCTCAGCATGCGCTGCTGAGGGGGAAAGTGTGGGGAGTGACTGAAGAAGACTCCTAATGTCAGCCTCTGGCCTATGCATACGTGTGTGCTCACAGAATGTGCAAACATGTACATACATGTACACACACAAAATCCAAAAAAAGTTTTTGGTTTTTGTTTTGGTTTTGCAAGACAAAGTCTCTCTGTGTTAGCTTTGGCTGTCCTGGACTCGCCTTATAGACTAGGCTGGCCTCGAACTCACAGCAGTCCGCTTGCCTCTGCCTCCCGAGTGCTGGGATTAAAGGTGTGCGCCAGCACGCCCAGCCCCTCAAAAAGTTTTTTAATTAGATGATTTTTAAAAGAATTAAATGTGGGGTCAAGATTAAACTTGAGGCTGGGTGCAGTGGTGCATTCCTGCAATCCCAGAGCTAGGGGAGGCAGAGGCAGGTGGATTTCTGTGAGTTCAAGGCCAGCCTGGTCTACAAAGCAAGTCCAGGACAGCCAAGGCTACACACAGAGAAACCCTGTCTGAAAAAACAAACAAACAAACAAACAAGGTGTCATAAGCAGCCCTTTCATACATTATTTTCCTGTGAAAGAGAATTCCAGGAAGTAAAGTAACAGCCAACGTTCTTTTTTTTTTTATTTTTTAGTCTCTGGCAAACATAGATGATGTCGTGAATAAAATAAGACTGAAAATAAGGTAAGTAATTTGGTTTTAATGAAAGGTTTATTGTTAATCTAGCCATATCTGAATCACATTTTTTTAATGAAAGCACTAAAATCTCAAATTTAAAAAAAAAAAAAAAATATATATATATATATATATTTTTTTTTTTTGTGGTAAACTCTATGACAAGAAGCTTAATTCTTTGGCCAGTGTTTAACTGCCCATCCAAAATGAAGGGAGCTGGGACTGACTGTTAAAAAACAGTTATCAGGCAGGCTGTGGTAGTGCATACCTTTAATCCCAGCACTCAGGGGGAGATGCAAGTAGATTTCTGAGTTCATAGCCAGCCTGTTTTATATAGTGAGTTCCCAGCCAGCCAGGGCTGTACAGTGAGACCCGGCCTAAAATAAAGCAAAAAAACTTAGTTCATCAAGCCTGGGGATGTATGTCTGTAGAGTGCTAACCCAGCACAGCGTGAAGGCCGGAATTCAGTCCTGAACATGGCATAAGCCATAAGCCAGGTGTGGGAGCATGCACCGGTGTCTCAGCACGTGGGAGCTAGAAGCAGGGCGCTCAGAAGTTCAAGGGCATCCGTGGCTACTTGGTAAGTTTGAGACCTGCCTGGAACACCTGAGACCTTATGGGGGAAAGGAGAAGAGAGGAAGAAGAGGAGGAGAAGTTAATGTTCAAAAAAGGCAAAACCAGCCAGGCATGGTGGCGCACACCTTTAATCCCAGCACTCAGGAGGCAGAGGCAGGAGGATCACTGTGAGTTCCAGGCCAGCCTGGTCTACAAAGCGAGTCTAGGACAGCCAAGGCTACACACAGAAACCCTGTCTGGAAAAACCAAAATAAAACAAAACAAAAAAAGGCAAAAACTTTCCTGCAATATTTTAATGGTTTTGTTCTTTAAAAGGCTTCCTTTTCTGTGTTGTGCTAAGAGCAGATATGGAGATGGGGTTATATCTGTTGGTTAACTGTAACTATAACATTGGATCTACAGGTTGACTTGGGTGGGGCCCAGAATTCAACACTGTGGTTAACCCAGGGCCTGGTGGTCTATGTCATCGTCAGCTGTTTCCTGCCTGGTGGCCTTGTTCGGCCTATCCATGTCTGGGTTTATAAACTTGGCGCCTACAAGCTACTAAATACATGTCTTTCATCACATAAGCAGCCTGACTCCATTGCTTCAGATTACTGTGGGGATTTTATATGCACTTGATTGTTTTCTCTCTCTTTTTTGTTATTTGCTTGGTTTGGTTTTTCACAACAAGGTTTCTCTGTGTAGCCTTGACTGTCCTGACTTGCTTTGTAGACCAGGCTGGCCTCGAACTCACAGTGATCTGCCTGCCTCTGCCTCCTGAGTGCTGGGATTAAAGGTGTACGCCACCATGCCCAGCTTTTTTTTCTTTTCTTTTTTAGACAGTGCCTGTCCGTGTAGCCCCTGGCTGTCCTGGGACTCACTATGTAGTCCAGGCTGACTTCAAACTCAAGAGATCTACCTTCCTCTGCCTCCAGTGTGATAGTATTGAAGGCGTGCACCACCACATCCAGCTTGTCTTTATTTGATTTTTGATGGGGAAACTCATTTTGAAAATTGAAAGCATTCATTCTCAGTCTAGAAAATGAGTCCCCTCACCAGTCTTTAGATTTTTGAGTAAAGGGCCCTCTCATAGACGTGTTGTCCCACTGGTGCCTTAGGAGGCACAGCGGGGAGCCTTTGTTGCTCTCACAGAGGCTCAGTTCCCAGCACCCACTTGGTGGCTCACAACCGTCTCCTCTTCTGATCAGCAGGTACTAGGCATACATTTGGTATACATACATACATGCAGCCCAAACATTCCTACCCATAAAATAATAAAGTAAATAAATCTTCAAAAAATCAAAACCAACCAAACAAAATCCTCCTCATTGTTTTTTTGGCTTCAGCCATAATGGCTCTAGAGGGGACCTCAAAGTTGCCAGAGCTTACATAAAAAGCGGAAACCTCCTGGTAATCCAGAGAGCCCCGCAGCCAGGTATTTCCTGCATTCTTGCTACCATACCTTAAATAGTTCCTTCAAGTGCAAAATGAAGCTGACTGATAGAAATTCCTCTGGCGGACGCCCCAGAAAAAGGGAGATCCTGGAAGCCGCAGGTCTGCCTCCGACAGGCTGTACCACCAGTGCGCAAAGAGTAAGCAGAGTTGACCATTTTTTGCTTGTTTGTTTTTTTTTGGTTTTGTTCTTGGTTTTTCTTTATGTATCCTGGACTCCATTTGTAGACCAGGCTGGTTTTGAACTCACAGAGATCAGCCTGCCTCTGACTCCCTGAGTGCTGGGATTACAGGTGGCGCCACCATGCCCAGCATTTTTTCCCCTAAAGATTATTTATTTATGTATATAGGTATTTAGTCTGCTTCTACATCTGCACACCAGATGAGGGCATCAGATCCCATGGGAACACAGTTACAGCCAGTTGTGAGCTGCCATGTGAATGCTGGGGATTGAACTCAGCATCTCCGAAAGAATGGCCACTAAAGCCATCTCTCCAGCTTTCCTTGACCGTTTTAAAGTCACCAAAGTAGGGATTTTGCAGTTGCTAATTTGACTCTGCTAGCTCATTGCTGTAAACCAGCTCTAACTTTGTCACTGCTGATTTACTCTGTGGAAACATTTGCTGTTTTATTGCTTCTTCCAGCTGCTTCTGGATATTAGCCTTTGCCAATTTTTAAAGCACGGTAGCACCTGCATCTGTACTGAGGCAGCTCTTGTGCTCATGTTGCTCCCTGGTCTGAGCCCCGTCTTCCATCACTGTACCTGTTTGGGTTTCTGCCTAAGTAGGTGCAGCCTGCAGACGCTGGGGACTGAGTTGCTGATTGTCTGTCTTTTGGTCTGCCCAGAATTGAATTTATGTCACTGACTTATATCCTATCCTATTTTGCCAGGAGACTGGATGACAATATCCGGACTGTCGTAAGAGGTCAGACAAACGTGGGGCAGGATGGAAGGCAAGTAAGTGACACACATCCCTCTGCGTTAGTTACAGTGCCCCAATTTCATAAAGACCACAAAACCCAAGGGACCAGAATGTTCATCAGTTTGTTTGCACTTTATTAGTCGCTCCCATAGTCAGCAGGAATCGTGAGTGACCTGCCCCACCATGGCGGGGTAGTAGCTGCAGAGCAGCTGCGAGCTCTCGGTACCCTCCAGACCCGCACTGTGTGTTCATGCACAGCACACCCAGGGCTGGTAACTTGCAGGCTACGATGGATGAACTGAAGGGTCCTGGTTTTCGCCATCCCAGACATGTCTTAATGTCCCATGCCTAACTCAAGTGCCTGCTTCTGTCTGACAGCTTGGTTGTTGGGCTCACTGTTGGCTTGATTGCTGCAGGAGATGCTGAGCTGAGGCGGCTTTGGTTCCTCACACCTGCCCCGTCAGCCAGCAGCAAGCCTGGGCTCATTTCAGTGTTGTATGGTTCCTTCAGCTCTCGCTCCAGAGGGCTACTGCGAGGGGACGAAGGGCACGAAGCCCATGGCGAGGAGGTGCTCTTGGGTGTCTGAAGGGCAGATGTTATCTATTAGCCAGTTTCTTTTTTATTTGGATTCTGTTCTTCTGTATTCGTCATATTTCAGAGATTGATGTGGTAACAGAAATGTTGAGCATGCCTTTCCGGCCTTCCTCTCTACGCTGTCCAGACAGCCTTTCAGTTAGGACTCTCAGGTCAGCGGTGTGCTGTGGTGACGCCTTCACTCCTCTCATTTGCCCTCTTTGGCTTTTTGCTGTGCTGGAGAGCAAGCCTGGGATCTTGTGCGCACTAGACAGATGTTCCCCCACTGAGCTGCAGCCCTGGCCCTAGGTGTTTTTGAGGCAGTGTTAGCTGTGTAGCCCAGTCCTCCCACTTCAGCCAGCACTCTCTGCCGCGCAGCGTTAGAGTGTAAGAAGGGGTCTAATCCTAGGTAGAAATGGCCTCGTCTGAACCTCCCTGTGTCTGCTGCTGATGGCTCAGTCACGCTCCCTTGCTGCTCGAGACTGCCGCCCACGCGTCCCTCGAGGCTGTTGTCCACGTTTCCAACTCTGTGTCTCTTTCTTTGTTCTGGCCACACTGAAAACTTTCTGCCCTGCCACATGCCCCATGCTTTCTGACCCATGCATATCTTCGTACCTGTGTTAGTTATTATCATCGCTGTGGCAAAATATCCAACACAACACAGTTTGGGGGAGGAAGAGGTTAGTCTGGCTTACAGTTGGAGGGGATACAGTCTGTCAGGGCCCAGAAGGCAGGGCAGCAGGAGCATGAGGCAGCTGGACACATCGCACCCACAGTCAGGAGGCAGGAAGAGGTGCATGCTGCTGTTCAGCTCAGTTTCTTCTTTGTATTTAGTGTAGGGTCTTAGCCCATGGAATTTAGAATGGCTCTTCCTGCATTAGTAACCTGATCTAGACGATCCTTCTCAATTGTGCGTCTTGTATCAGCAATTCTTGGCCCATCAGGTCAACTGTCAGTCTTCCTGATTAAGGCCCGAAGTGGTTTTGTTGTTGTTTTGCTTCCCGTTCTTTCAGTTTTTCCATTTAAAAAATTTACCCATTTAAGGGCTAGCTCAAATACTGCTTTAAAAAAAAAAGATTTATTTTTTATTTATACAGTGGCATCAGGCTATATTATAGATGGTTGGGAGCCACCATGTGGTGCTGGGAATTGAACTCATGACCTTTGGAAGAGCAGTCAGTGCTCTTAACCTCTGAGCCATCTCTCCAGCCCTCAAATACTGCTTCCTAAGAGAATGGTATTTTATTTATCCCATCTGAATAACACCAAAGGAATCAGAATCTTAGGTCCAAGGAAACTGGGCCTTCACCTGACCACCTCTTCATCTACAGACGGGGCCAGACGTGTGTCCTTTCTTGTTGTCCCTCCCCAGCCCTCCGCTGTGCCTGGCCTTCTGAGTTCGTGGTCTCCCTTGGCTTACTAATGAGTAGATCTTGTCCCTTTGGCTAGTTTGTAGCTCCTTACAGACAAGAACTATTTTTCGTCTTTACACTTCATTTTACACAATCCTACATACAGCTACACTGAATATTTGGTGTGTCTTAGAGGACAAATGTCCTCACCCTTGACTGTAAAACTTCCTTTTAGTTGCAGCTGAGGTGGTGTAAAGCTTGATCTGTGTCGGGGTTTTTTTCCCTCAGTGCTGGAAGTCAAGGCTTCCTGACTGCAAGGCAAGTATGTGTAGCTCTACCCCTGAGCTGCACCCCCAGCCATGGTTTGTGCGCGAATAGGCCCAGGCTGCTGCTATTTGGGATAGCACTAGTGTGTTTTGTGACTCAGCCTACATTTGGAATGGCTCACTGGAAACCTTAAAATACTCGGGGGAGCCTCAGTAGTTTAAAATCCTAAGACTGTGAGGCGAAAGCTAGTGACTTGTGAGGACTTTGTCAGGGCATGCTGTGTCCACGCACAGCCTGAGGGCCGTGATAGAGCAGCGCTGGCGAGAGAGCCCCGGAGGGGCAGGCCTCAGGAATGCTTCTCCCCACCTTCATGTGGAAACGGGTCACAGGTTGCCAGCAGGCCAGCTCGCATTTCAGAGAGCAAGACCGTGTTTCCAAGAATGTTTAGATCACATTTCAGCCGGTGATGGAATTTTGTGTTCGTCTCCTTAGAATCCAGACAGAGAGGAAGCCCAGAAGAAATAATGGCTTTTCCTGTCATCCCCTCCATCTGTCTCTTCCAGCAAACTGGAATGCAAGCTCAGGGGCAGACTCTTTTCAGCAGAGAGCACTTGGCTCCCTCCTTGTCAGCTCCTAGGGACGAAAAGCGTGACTCGGGAGGGCAGGAGCAGAATTGCAGGCGTGACGGCCGTCTCCAGCTGACTGGCACAGTGGAGGGGAATTGCGGATGTGCCAAAATACTGGCTTTTATAGGTCAGGAGGCCCCATGCTCCCCTCCTCCCTGGAACACAAGCACAGTTTGCTTCCTGACCTTGTTTCCTCAGTGGTTGGGAACACTTAGGAGAGCGGCCACAGGGACAAAGGGAAGCGCCCTTCCTACATCGAATCTCCACAGCCCACCAGAACAGCCATGCTTTCCAGCCGATGTAAAGCAAGAGACTGCCCTCACTGCACACGGTGGAGTCTTAGAGTTTGCCTGCTTTGTGTTGTTGTGTTGTGTTGTGTTGTGTTGTTGAGACAGGGTCTCATGACGTGCGTTCTGACCTTATGACCCTCCTCTCCTCCCTCCACCTCCCAAGTGCTAGGAAGTGCGTCCTCTAGACCTGACGTCCATGATCTGTTGAAAGACTTTTTTTTTTTTTTTTGTTTTTTTGAGACAGGGTTTCTCTGTGTAGCCTTGGCTGTCCTGGACTCGCTTTGTAGACCAGGCTGGCCTCGAACTCACAGCAATCCGCCTGCCTCTGCCTCCTGAGTGCTGGGATTAAAGGCATGCGCCACCACGCCAGGCGAAAGACATTTTAAAAAGTTACTTATTATTATGGGGGAGGATAATAAGCATGCGTACCAGTGCACGTGTCAAGGTCAGAGAACAAGTGTGTGGAGTCAGTCTGACTCCACTTTTTTATGGATTCTTGTTCTGAATTCTGCTTGCTAAGCTTTCATGCTACTGAGCCATCTCTTAGGCCTTTTACTTATTTATTTTTTATTTTTATTTTTTAATATTTATTTTTATTTTATGTGTATTGGTGTTTTGATTGCATATTTGTCTGTGTGAGGGTATCAGATCCCCTTGACAGGAGTTTACAGACAGTTGTGAGCTGCCATGTGGATGCTGGGAATTGAACCAGGGTCCTCTAGAAGAGCAGTCCGTGTTCTTAACCTCTGAGCCATCTCTCCAGGCCCCTCTTGGGCCTTTTAAAATACGTTTTTAGCAGGAAAGTTTTTTTGTATTTGGGTGTGTGTGTGTATGTGTGCACTCGTGCAGTGTGTGGAGGTCAGAGGTGAGCAAGGTCTCCCACTGATCTAGGAGCTCACCGATTCAGCTAGGCTGGCTGAAGGGCAAGCCCTAGATAGCCGCTCTCTCCAGCTGCTGTTCCACGTGTTTTGGGGAGTGCTAGAGGTCAAACTCAGGTCCTCATGCTCCTTTGTTAAGCACTTTACCGAGTCATATCCTGAACCCTGAGAAAAGTTCTTTTTGGGGGGTGCTGAACATGGTGGTGCATGTCTTTTATTCCGGTACTGGGAGCACTCATGAGGGAGGCAGAGGCAGGCGGATCTCTGGGAGTCCAAGGTCATCCTGGTCTACAGAGAAAGTTCTGGGCCAGTCAGGGCTACATAATGAAACATTGTTTCATTTTTTCAAAAGAAAACAAATCTGTGGGATGAAGAGATGGTTCCTGTTAGGAGAGCTTCACTTTCAGAGGACCGGGCGGCTCCTAGTACCCATGCTGGGCAGCTCACACCACCTGTAACTCCAGCTGTGGCAGGTCTGATGCCTCTCGCCTTTGTACACTCCATGTACAAACTCACACACTGGCACATGCATAAATCCATAAGTCAATTAAAAGACTATCTGGGCAGATTTTTAAATGGCAGGTTCAGTGAGAGCATTTTTAAGTTTCTGGAATACTGGCTACTCTGTTAGCAGTCTGCTAAGTAAACACTTTGGAAAGCCTTTGGCTGATGACTGCCTCTCATGTGGGCCAGCAGGAAGTGGTCTAGCCTGTGTCCTCCTCTGACCAGACTACAATGCTACTACGCAGTTTCCGTGGCACTGAGCCCTCCCCATTTTCATCTGTTGAGATCATTAGTCCACAGCTTTAATTAAATGTTCACATATTGAAAACGTGTGGAGAGTGAGTCAGTTCAACAAACACACGCCCTGATATGCTCTGAAGTGTATGCAGCTTTCTAAGGATTACACCGGACGACTGGAAGGCAGCTAGAAAAAGGTGACTAGAGCAGATTAGAGGAGGGAAAAGCTGGGCTTGAAGTTGCAAGCGGCGCCAAAGCTTAACCAATTCCCAGGAAGCTCCCTGAGGCTCACCGAGGCAGGATTAACCTCCCGCTGGGTCTCATGTGTGCAGCTTGGCCACAGCATGGCTGCTTCTTTGAGCAGCGCCGTGACTGCGGTTTAGGAAGGGACGAGAATCGCTACCATCCTGTCCAGCTCTCTGCTCACTGAGGCCCAGGTTTGGAGAAGGATGGAAACAACTGCAGGTGCGAGCATCGGCCCAGTGGGAAATGCTTTCTGTGGCTCCTCTGACAGTTCGTGACTGTGCGGAAGCACGGCTGTGTATGAGATGGGAGGTCACAACTGCATCGGCCAGGACACTACCCAGGTGTGCTGATGTAATTGTAAGACACTTCTCTCTTAGGTGAACTGAGTAGGGAGGTAGACTTCACGGTCGCCCTCATCAGTCTGAGCTCTGCCAGCTGGACCGTGGTGCACCCAACCCTTTCCCTGTTAGAGCCTTTGCCACTTAGCATGGCCGCCCTGAAGTTCCTTGAGTCTCTGATATAATCTCAGAGCTTTCCCTGTGGCAGTTCTTTGCTCTGGGTAGGGTTTGTGAGCATCCCCCTTAATGTGTGACCCCCGAGTAGACACTGTGAGCATGCAGAAGGGTGCTCTCTCTTCGTTCCAGACTGGGGCCTTGTGAGGGTTCTCTTCTGGGGAGACACAGACCACAATCTACCCCCTCCCTACAAGGTCCCAGTAACAAACCCGAGGACAGTTTCACCAGAGCTCACCCTTGGGAACAGAGGAGGTTATTGAACTTGCGGCGTGTGGATGAAGGGTCACTGGCAGGAGCAGGTGACCCTAGAGCAGCCACACTTGACAGTCCCCACCCAGCGTGGAATGCGGCCTCCCCAGAGCAACACGCATGCGGGTTCCACTTCATCAGCCTGTATTCTCTAGCCCCCCCCCTCCCCCCCAGATCCTCTAGCCATGTGCAGTGGGGCAGGACTGCAGGCAGATGCTGGGGAGAGCAACTGGTCTCTTTTCTGAGGGAATGCCAACCGGCAGTTAAGCAGATAGTCACTGATGGACTCTCGCAGGCAGCCACACCTGATGCAGTGAAGATGGGCGTTCATTCAGGGAACTGCTTTCCAGCGCAGACCGTCCAGGGTCTGCCAGTGCCCCGAACTTAATTTTTATGTGGATTTTATACACATTTTTATATGGATAGGCATAGTTCTGGAGGGAAGACGGTGATTTTTCTAGATTCTCTGGGGAGTTTGGAGTTCTTCAGAAGTTAAGCTGCGCTGCTAAAGGTACTGCTGCTCTGCTCCCGGTTTTAATAGGTTTTTCAGCAGCCATGTCACCTTGTTGCCTTCCACCGATTGCCAGTCCCGGAAGCCCTCAGGTCAAGAGTTTCAAAGATGGCCTTGAAGATAAGAAAATAACGAAAGCAGCTTAAGTTGGCGAGTGTGTGATCCTTGTCTTTCTCCTTTGGGGAAGAGAATGACAGTGTCAAAGGGACAGCCACACGTCAATTGTCGCCCAGTTGTTGTCAGGCCCAAATGTAGACCTCGAGTTGCCAGGTCTGCCAGGTTTTCAAGAGAAGCTGGGCATCTGGGTTTTTCTGTGCCTCTCCCAGCTCTTAAATGTTGGCTTGGTGGTTTTCCCAAACACTGCAGAGGCCAACCAAATCCCGTGTGTGGCCCAGCACTCTGTCCCACTGCCGCAGGTCTTTTTCATATGAGCCTCATTTCAGCTTCCTCCTCTGTTTGTGCCATAGATTCTTTAAATGTGGCCGACCCTTGCTTGGCGCTTTGTTTTGCTTGATTGCTGGAACCTGTCAAGATCTCTGTAATGGCAGTGACTTCCCATTTTATCGCTATCACGTCTGCCAAATGTGCCCTTTCTCCACTCAAGCTGTGGATGAGAAAGGGGACCAGCCTGGGTTCGGAGCCCTGTGTTCTACCCTCAGACACTTCCTGTTATTTTCTTCATCCTCACTTCAGTCTAAAGTGCCAGTCCCGGAAGACACAGGATTCTTACCTGGTTTTGGTTATTGTCCACGGTGTGCACATGTGTGCTCTCGCTCTCGCTCTCGCTCTCTCTCTCTCTCTCTCTCTCTCTCTCTCTCTCTCTCTCTCGTGTGTCTCTGTGTGTGTCTCTTTTAAAACTATTGTCCATAAAACTATTGTCATTTATTTTCTTAGTTAACTTCATCAACCAATGGGCTTAATTTTCTTCCCAAGAAAAGATGAGAATGTTATAAACTAAAAGTGATAGACAGTAAAACACAAATATTCCTGCTACATACTGAGGACCAGCACCATGTGGTGGAGCCCTAATATTAACCTAGTTAAGTCTTGGAAACATTATGTCTGTTCTAATGCTTGAATTAGATGAGGTGCTAATTTTTATGATGAAAAGCAGTGGCTATTTTCTCCTTGGAAAGCAACACACTTTGCTGATTTGGTTCATAAATCTTCATGATATCTCTATTCCAAGTAAAGCAAGCAAGTATTATTGACCTCCTTTTCTAGAGAAAATAGAAACAATGATTAGGAAACAAGGTCCTGAGCCAGACAAGGTCATCCTAGCATTCAGGAAGGAAGAAGATAGGCGGATCAGGAGTTCAAGACTAACCTGGGTACACAGTGAGCTCCGGCATAGCCTGCTCCATAGTGTGAGGTATTGTCTCAAAGATGGTGGGTGCTGGAGAGACGGACCAGTAGTCAAGAGCACTTGCTGCACGCCCAGAGGACCTGAGTCAGGTTCCCAGCCCCGATGTCAGGCAGCTCACAGCTGCTTATAACTCCAAGAGCATCCACACACCACACACACAGTACACACACACACACACACACACACACACACACACACACACACACACACACACTTGCCAGTGGAGCATGGCAGTGCACACTTGCACTTCCAGCACTTGGGAAGCTAAGGAAGAAGATCATGAGTTGGAGGCTAGCCTGAGCTACATACTGAGGACCTGTCTGTAATAAATAAGTAAATAAATAAATAACAACTGCTCCTTGATTTCTCATTCTAAATAATACCTTAAAAGGTAGTAAGCCTTTTGAAGTATAAGCTATTATTTCCCATTAGTACCTGAGAATGGCTGGACATTGCTCCTGCCTCAGCGTCCCCAATAGCTGTGACAACAGGTGCAAACCATAACACTTACCCCATACCTTCTGACGTGTGTGTGTCTGTCTGTGTCTCTTTTTTGTGTTGTACTTTCAGAATGTTTTCAGGCTGAAGTCACTGTGGTCTGACATGTCCCAGGAATGCAGCCACACTGATTGATGGAGCAGCCTGGCTGTCAGCCTTCTGTAAGCGTAGTGTCCCTCATGTTGCTTGAGTCTGGCTCCCACTCCCTCCCCAGGACTTCTGACATCTGGTGCAGAGGCTAAGGGCAGCTTGCCTTTATTTGACCAGTTGAATCCATGTGACTTGGTCTGCTTTGCTAGCTCCTAGGACATTTAGCTGTGGCTGGAGCAAGGGCTCTTGATTGTTTAGCTCTGTAGAGATAGGGCTTAATCTGACCACCAAAACACATCCTCTTGCTGCACAGGAGACCTGGTAGTACACCGTCTCCCTCTTTGGTATTTTGAGACAGGGTCTTGCTAAGTACACCAGGTTGGCTTCAAGCTCATGATATAGCCCAGGCTGGCCTTCGCCTCAGTCCTCCTGTCCCATCCTCTCACACGCAGAGATTACAGGTAAAAGCCACTATCCTTGGCCTACCCTGGTAGTGCCTTTTTTTTTTTTTTAAATGAACACATCTGTTGCCTTGTTGGAGCTCTGTCATTTGTCCTGCAAAACTCTGATTTTCAGAGAGCCTGTGAGGAATCTAAACACTATTTTCTCTTCCCTTTATGACCAAAAAAAAAAAAAGGCTGAATATTTCGTTTCAGTCCTCAGACAGTGTTGCTTGTGCAACATTGAGCGGTGGCCTAGTGAAGTGAAAATGTTTGAGTTGAGCCCTGAATTTGAAATCTAGCTCTGCTGTTGTCTGTATATACATGCTAGCTCTTTCAGCTCCAGATCTCCCCGCCCCCTCTAAGAGAGAGCTTCTCTTTGTAACCTTAGCTGTCCTGGAACTTGCTCTATAGACTAGGCTGGCCTTGAACTCAGAGACCTGCCTGTCTCTGCCTCCTGATTCTGGGATTAAAGGTGTATGCCACCACAACAGGCCCTCGCTGCAGGTTCTCACCTGAGCCGTGAAGATAAGGGCTACCCCAGGGTGGCGAGGATTAGAATGAGTGTGATTTACACACCCCTCACGCAGTTGGATTCACTCAAGTTTAAGAAGTGGCTGTAGTGTTGCGGCTGCTGGTTGTGGCAGCCGTTGGGATGCCTGTGTGTGTCCAGATGCCTGATAGGGTCTTGTGTCTTTCTCACCAGCCCTACTCTTTCCATTCCTACTGCCCTGCTGTACCAGCCCGCCTGCCCTGCAGCTGTTTGTGGCTCAGGGCCACACCCTCAGCTCACACTTCCTGCTTCCTGGGCCAATTTTTATAATTTCACATCTTCAGAACTCTTTTGCTTTAGTTTTTCAAGACAGGGTTTTTCTGTCTTGGGTGTCCTGGACTCATTTTGTAGACTAGGTTGACCTTGAACTCACAGAAGTCCACCTGCCTCTGCCTCTCTGAGTGCTGGGATTACAGGCGTGTGTCACCATGCTTGTCTCTTCAGATTTTTTTTTTTGTACTCTAAGTCTAAGTCTATTTCTCTTTCTGTAATCTCAGTTTCCATTCTCTTTCTGTGCTTAGAGTTGTGTTTCCTATTTTGTCCCCTATATTAAACTATATTAGCCAGCTTAGACTTTTCAAATGACTATTTATCATTTTTACCTTTTCTTGTTTTAATTCATTACTTTGTACTCATGTGTATTACTTTTGTTTTGTTTTGTTTTGAGACAGGGACTCTCTACATAAGTTGGCTATCCTGGAACTCAATATGTAGACCAGGCTGGGCTCAAGCTCAGAGAGATCTGCCTGCCACTGCCTCCTGAGTGGTGGGGCTAAAGGCTGTGCACCACTACACTTGGCTTATGTATATTACTTCTTTCTTATGTTTTATTTGAGCTTCTTTGGAAAAAAAAGTGTGTGTATGTATGTGAGGGGGGGAGAGAGGGAAGGATGGAGGGGGGAGAGAGAGAGAGAGAGAGAGAGAGAGAGAGAGAGAGAGAGAGAGGATATATATGTGTGAATATGCTCTGTGCACTTGCATGTATGTCATTGTGTGCACCTCTGCACAGGCATGTGGAGGCAAATGTCTAGTGTTCTTCTCCATTACTCTCCACTCGTTTTTTTGTTTTGTTTTGTTTTAACAAATTTTCAGTTGTTTTAGTTTACTAATGAAGACTCAGAAGCCAGTTACTGGGGTGAAAGCCAGCTAGCTCAGAGAGACAGAGAAAGCACCCAGCTGGCCTTCCTCCTCAGCAGATGTCCCCAAAAGGGGTTAACAGTGTGACCAAATAACACGCAACATTTCCCCCTTTTTGTCTAATTAAAAAGGAAAGATTTTAGCTGGATGTGATGGTGCACACCTTTAATCCAAGCACTCAGGAGGCAGAGGCAGGTGGATCGCTGTGAGTTTGAGGCCAGCCTGGTCTACAAAGCGAGTCCAGGACAGCCAAGGCTACACAGAGAAACCCTGTCTTGAAACACCCCCCTCCCCAAATAAGGAAAGATTTTAACTCTAACATAGTAAAACTATTTACAGTAATGAAGCTATTTCTGCCAAGCTTTCCACAATGTCCAGCTTGGTTGTTTTTGGCAGTCTTAGGATTAAGATTTTTGAGTTCAAAGTTCTGTAAAGTGTTTGTGTCAGTTTCATATGAACTCAGCAGTTTGAATGTCCCGAGCAGTTTGTAGTCTAAAGCTGATCTTTGGGTGGTGGTTATCAGCCTAGTGGTAATCCTGGCTGGGTAGAACACAGCTGTCAACCCAAAGGTGCCCACTGTTTGTGCAGAAGCTGGCAGCAGAGGCACAGGGCAGGTTCCCCAGGGGTTAGTGTTACAATCCATCCAGGTGGATTCATCACTGCAGGCCTCATCATCTTCTCGGAGACCTCAAAGGTTACTGTTAGGAATGGTCACAGTTTATTGTAGAAAACTTAAGCATTTAAAATACCGTATTCAGCAGATCTCAGTTTGAGGACCACAATCTGTTAAGTACATCCGAAGCTTATTTCTAGAATTAGTTAGTACTTTGTATGACTACTAGTATCACAACAGAAAGTTTATATATGCATAATAATCTTACAGATTTTGAGATAATATTTATACCTTAAGAAAAATTTTAAAGAATCAAATAAAAACCAAAAGATTATGAAATTAGTGGCAATAGAATAGTCTTTTATTTCTTGTTTTCCTCTGACCCATACCAGGTGGCTCTTCTGATATGAAGAAATTTTGGGTTTCCCTTTAACAAGCACTTGTAAGTAGTTTAGAGAAGGAGAGAGCCATGCTCCAAGCCCAAAGGCAGCTTTAAGTTTTAATTGAATTGGGACCACATAAAGGCCATCTGCCACTTATGTCTGTAGAGGGCAGCAGAGACAGCTGGAGGTGGGCGATACCACTGGGCCAATTTACTCTTTCTTGGGACATTGTCTCTTGATGACCCATACTTTTTCCTCAGATGTTTCATTTATCCAGTGGACCCCAGATTCCTTAGTTGGATGCTTTCATTCTCCTGGAAAGATAAAAACAAAGCCCTGCCCCAACCTTAACTCGGGGTGGGGGTGGGGGCTCCTTTTTTTTGGTAGGTTATATCTTTCCTAGGGCAAAAGGCTTTTTGGCAACAGAAAAAGTATTATTTTTCAATTGAAATTAAAAAATTCTTTTGAAAATTTGAAACTAGGACTGGAGAGATGGCCCATAGGTTAAGAGTGCCACTTGCTTTTCCAAAGGTCCTAAGTTCAATTCCCAGCAACCACATGGTGGCTCACAACCATCTATAATGTGATTTGATGCCCTCTTCTGGCCTGCTGGCTCACATGCAGACAGAGCACTGTGTAAATAATAAATAAATAAATCTTACAGTTTTCTAAAGTGGGGCTGCACTTGTGCTGCCTCACAGATAAGGTGCTGGTTCTTAAAATCTATGTGTGTACCTGAGTGCGCATTTGTCTACTCCATGTGCTCAGGAGCCTGTGGAGGTCAGAAGAGGGCATTGGGTCCCCTAGAAGTGGGGTTGCAGACAGTAGGTGCTGGGAGCCAAACCTGAGTCCTCTGTAGGGGTAGAGCATGCTCATGTTTATGGTCTGTGCAGTTCTTCTTCAAGGTCATTTTTTCCATTAATCAGGTGGATCAAGTGGAGAAGTCATGGGGTTTACTACCCTTTCCTGTTTCATGTCCCTGCGACTTAAATAAAAATTTATGAATAAAAAAAGAGTAGAGCATGCTCTTAGCCAGTGAGCCATCTCTCTAGCCCACTGGTGCTTATTCTTAAGTGTACCTGGTGTGACCCCTGCCCAGGCCTGGGTTTCTGCCCCTTGTCACGCTGGGCGAGGACTCAGCAGGTTCACAGGGAATGTGATGTGTGTGCATGTGTTTGAGACAGGCTCTTTCTGTGTGGTCTGGGCTGACTTCAAGCACGTGTGCGTGTGCGTGTGCGTGTGCGAGTGTGCGTGTGTGTGTGTGTGTGTGTGTGTGTGTGTGTGTGTGTGTGTATGTGTGTATTTGAGGCAGGGTCTCTCCATGTGGTTCAGGCTGACCTCAAACTTGTGACCCTTTGGCTGTAACCTCCCAGAAAGACTGGTATTTTAAAACTACATTATTGTTGTTTTGGTTGGTGAATTAGTTTTTCGAGACAGGGTTTTTCTGTGTAGCATTGACTGTCCTGGACTCAGTTTGTAGAACAGGCTGGCCTCAAACTCATAGTAATTCCCCTGCCTCTGCCCTCCTGAGTGCTGGGATTAAAGGAGTATACCACCACATTGGCTTATTATTGTTATTTTAAAAATAGTCCTTGGCTATAGGTTGTTTTGTTTTGTTTTTAATTTCATCTGCAAATAGAGCTAAATATTAAGGAATATGTTTAATGACCCTCTTTGAAATGTTTGCTAAGTTTGGCAAGTAAAAACAGCATACAGAGACAGGCAGAGTGAAGGGTGTGAACCCAGCACCCGGGAGACTGAGGAAGTAAAATCTCACCCTCAAGGCTTCTGGGCTACATGGCACAACCCTGTTCCAAAATTAAAACAAAGGCATAACTTTTGTTTTCACGTTTTCATTACTGCATTTAAAACCCATCTGATATCAGCAGATGTGTGTTTTATCTGTGACGTGTTTGTAAGTGCCAGGTGTGCACTGTGGTGTTCATATAGAAGTCAGAAGGCAGCTCTGGGGGTTTACTCTCTCCTTTCACCTTTTCCGGCGTTTGGGAAATCCAGCTCAGGTTGTTAGACTTGAGCACCAGCGCTCTGTTACCTTTAGGTCTTCTGGCCAGCTCCATATCACTACATTTTAAACAGTTTTAATAAGGTAGAATCCACATACAGTATAATGAATGTGTCTTAACTATCCTTTCATACTGTCAGTGTCTTTTGATACAGTAGATTGTTAATATTAAGAAGAGCATAGAGCGTATATGACATAATGCGCTGAGGTGTTAATCTCAGTCACAGTGCTATGCGAGGGCTACTGCTCTCCGTATTTCATTCATCTCTAACAGAAATCTGTAATCATTAAGCCAAGCACCCCATAGCCTCCTGGGCCCTCTAATCTTTCCCTGTGGACTTTCCTCTTCTGGGTCGGTCATATAAATGGGATCCAACAATATCTGGCCTTTTGTTTCTGACACATTTCACTTCTGTCTGCATGGCTCGCCTGTATTAATGCCATGTATCAGAACGCCGGCTCCCTCACGGCTAAGTAATATTACACGGAATGGCCCTGCTGCATTTTGTTTTTCCTTTCATCTGTGCAGATCCCTTCTTTCAGCTTATTTCAGTGAGTACCTGAGAGTAGAACTAGATAATTTATCTTAATATTTAATCTCTTTGGAGACATTTTCCATATTGTTCAAAATGTTAATGTTTTTCTTTTTGGCTAAACAGAGTGCTTTAACATAAGCATGCTTCCTTCTATTTTGCCTTCATTTAGTACCTGAAGCTCTATGTTTCAGATAAGCATACATAGTCTTAAGCTTTGTGTCATTGTCTAATGGCAGAGATGCTCTCCCCACACCAGCTAACCTACCCTGCATTTGTCTTTGGTTTAGTTAACAAGTCCAGCCATTGGGCTGTTTCCTTTTATGTTTTGTTTTTGTTTTTTTGAGACAAGGTTTCTCTGTCACACAAGGCCATGGCTGTCCTAGCCTCTCTTTGTAGACCCTGGTAGCCTCGAAGTCACAGAGATCCACCTGCCTCTGTCTCCCGAGTGCTGGAATTAAAGGCGTGCACCACCACCACATCAGGCCTAGGCTGTTTCTTTTCTGACCATTGAAACACACGTCTCACTTGTCCATGGCACTATTATTGAAAATAGCTTTGGAAAGCCTCTGTGCCAAATGGGAGCAGGGAAGCTTTTTCTTTTTCTGAGCCATCCCCATATAAGTCAGCACTCTTCAGGAGCCTGCAAGAAAGGTCCAGCATAACTTGTTGCACGCCTTTAATCCCAGCACTCGGGAAGCAGAGGCAGGCGGATCGCTGTGAGTTCTAGGCCAGCCTGATCTACAAAGGGAGCCCAGGACAGTCAAGGCTAACACAGAGAGACCCTGTCTTGAAAAACCAAAACCAAAACAACCCCCCCCCCACAACAACCAAAAAACCCTAGCCAAAAAAACCAAAAAAACAAAAAAAAAAAAAACCCAAGCAAACAAACAAACAAAAAAAAAAGTTGAAACTGAGTCTGAACCTAAAGAGGAAAGTGTCACTCCTCACCCCTTTAGCTGTCATTCTTGCTATGATTGCTGGTAGCTAGAGGTTTTGTGAGGAGCAGTTCATTTTCACGTTGAGGCTCTACCTTGGGAAAAAATGGCAGTAATTCTGCCGACCGGCAGAGCTTTCCCGGGTCCCCCGTCTTTGACACAAGAAGTCATTCAGCTGTGTTAAAACCCTGGCTGGGAATCTGAAGCTCTGTCTTTATATACGAACTTGGCCTCATTTTCTCTTCCTTTTTTTAGCCACAGAAATACAGTATTTAAAGTAAAATGGGCTCAGCTATGGTTGTTATGTCAGCGTTTCCACTAATAACGCCTGATTTTCAGGGGTCTGTAATAAAGCTGTAAAATCTCCTTTGCTCTGACTTGGACTCTCTGGTCTCCTCTGGGGGAGATTGATTTTGCAAAACCAAGACAGTGCTTTTCTAGTGTGTTTTGGTTTGGTGTTTTGCAGTTGTCTTTATTAAAGCTTTTAAGTATCAAGGAACTTGTTAGCCTCTGAGTAGTGTTGCCAGGATTCTAATTTCTTTTATGTTTTTATTTATTTTTAGACAGGGTTTCATGTAGCCCAGGCTGGCCTCAAACTTTCTGTGTAGCTGAGGATGACCTCGAATTCCTGATCCTCCTGCCTCCACCTGGGACTACAGGTATGCACCTCAGTCAGGATTCTGATTTCTGTTTCCCTATTGTATTGTGGGTTCTGGAAAGGCTCTGGGTTCTTCTTTGAGTATGATGCTGATACGTAGACTGTGAGTGTTGGGCAGCATAGCCGAGTGCCTCTAGTTAAAGGGAGACATTTATTGTATAAGTATTGTACCTACTGACAAGATTTGATGACCCCAACATTGTTTTTGTTTGTTTGTTTTTGATTCATATTCTTCCTTCGAATAAAAGAAAACGTCCACTGTGGACTAACGAGATAGAAAAGAGTGGGACATAGGATTAGCGTGGGCCGTCTAACCCAGGCCCGAGCAGCCAAGCCACGGGGCCACTCGGTTCTTATGCATCAAGAAGTTAATATTTCTAGCCCTTCCCATGTTGTGGAGCCTTTGGCATGTTTCATGGCTCTCTCGCTGGTGGCGGTGACAAGGCTTCTCATAGTAGCGTTGTCGCTTTATGACTTCAGTGAGCCCATCGGTGGTGAGGACTCTGTTCTGTGTCCTGTGTGCACCCTCCACGTTCCCCTCCTGAACCATCACAGTCCTGGCAGTGGACTTCAGGTGGCTAGCCATGCCTTGTACTCAAATCTTCATTCTTCAAGACCTGGCACCTCAGCACTCAGACTCCAGGGCGCTCCCTGTTTTTGTTTTTTAAAGTAGAAGAGGGAAAAAATAAATAAATAAAGTAGAAGAGGGTAAAGATGGCAAGATGACTCCGTGAGTGAGAGTGCTTGCTGTGCAGCATGAGGACCTGAGTTCAAATCCCCAGCACTGATATGAAAAGCCCCGTGTGGTCATGTGCCACGCTCGTAACCCTAGTGCTCGCTGTAGTGGGTAGAGGAATGGCGCCGGCAGAGAGGGTGGAGCAGGAGACCCAGTGTGCTCCTCTGATGCACAGGCACTTGTACTTGCACATCCACGTGTGTATACCAAACACATATCTAACCACATCCATGCACACACACCAACACGAACACATGACTAAATACAAATAAAGCCGAGGAGGGAAATCGTGAGGTCTTTGTTCTAATCAAACCTAATTACTGGCCCTTGTTCCCTTGTCACACCCAAACTTTCAATATTAGTTGTTATTATTGTACATATTTCATGATCTGTGTTGTGTGCAGGCGTGTGGCGGTCAGAGGGCAACGTCAGGAGTCAGTTCTCTCTTTCTACCTTGTAGGCCCTGGGGACTGAACTCAGGGTGTCAGGTTTGGTGGCAAGAGCCTTGACCTGCTGAGCCATCTTGTCAGCTTTTCCCCTTTCTCCCTCCCTTCTTTATTCTCATTATTTAATGATTTTATTTTATGAGTGCTTTGTACGCATGTGCACTGTGTTTGTGCCGGTGCCCTCAGAGGTTACAAAAGGTTGTGGAACCTCCTAGAATCAGGGGTTACAGATGGTTGTAAGTCACCATGTGGGTGCTGGGAACCGAGCATGAGTCCTCTACAAGAGCGACGTGTGCTCCTAGCTGCTTAGCTGTTCGGCCCCTCACCCTTTATTTTTATAGTGATGAGTATACGCTCACAGCCTCAGACATGCCAGGTAGGTGCTCTGCCATTGAGCTATAGCCCTGGTCCCCAAGTGCCTGTGAAATAATAACAAATGTTTATTACAAGCAGATCTGGGAGCCACTTTGTCTTGCTACAGAGCCCAAGAAACTAATTGGTGCACTTAGGCTCCCCAACAGTAGCAGTGACTGTGACGCATTCAGCAGCCCAGCCTCTGCCAGCACAGTGAAAGCATGACCGAAAGGGAAACCCAGGGGGGAAAGGGCCCTGTGTCCACCGAACAGTGGGAACCAGGAGCTTCCCAAGGGAGGAAGGGAAGCAGGAGAGGGCACACTCAGATGCCGTCTCAAGAACATGTGCAGCAGACCCCTTGATAGGACATCCAGATGTTGCCACAAAATGATGCTCTCTCCTGAACAAACCCCCAGAGTATGCATGAGTGTTACTCAGTGTCTAAAATTAGAAGTAATAGTAAGATGCAGGGAATTAGGATGAAGTAAGAACTTCTGACTTGGCGCTGGAGGCCTGGCTCTTTGTGGGAAGCCGCCCTCTGTTACCCTTGGACAGGCTGTGCTCACAGTATGCCTTTTCCGAAAGTATTGAGTTTCTGTATCTTTTATTCAGCAAAAGCAGCTGAGGCTTTTTTCTTAAACATTTCCTTTTCTTTTGCCATTTGGACTGGCTACATTGAATGCTGTCTCCCACAAGGGTTACATTCCTTCCAGAGAAGCTGTGCACAATGCTCTGGCCATGCCTGTGGGTTCAAGGCTAGTGTGTTTTGAGCTGTGGGCGATAGCTGATAGAAACAACTTGAAATGTAAATGTTTAGTCTTGTTGGGCACTGCCGAGTGTGCCCCCACCTTGTCTTAGGATTTTAACTTCTGGCTTGTGTCCCCAGAACAATAAAAAACGAGCTCATTGGTTCATATTTTTCAGTGGATGTGGTTTGCAGAAATCATAAATAAAACTAACTTAGGTGGAACAGAGCTTTTTAGCAAATAAGGTGAGAATTACCCCCTTTGTTCGGCACGTTCTTTTGGTTCACAGACTTGGAAAGAAAACTGCTGTAAATAAAGCCCCTTTGTACTCTGGATTTCTAAACTGGCCACCAAGTGATTCTTATCTGGTGGGTGCCCCTGTGGCCCCTCACTGGTGCTGCTAGCCCAGTGTGTGGCAGAATGCAGGGAAACACGACGCCATGGGCTGGGGGCAGTGGGCAGAGTTCTTCAGCCTCTGCAGCTGAGCTGTGGACATCTTCCTGGAGAAGGAGATGCATTGTTACTACTGCTGAGGCTCCTTGGAGCACCTCTGCTCCAGCTAAGGATGCCTTGTTACCATAGCAACAGCACTGAATGGTATAGGGTGGCCCACAGTTTCAGAAAGCACCTTCTATAAATAGAAGCTACTTACTTGGATGTTTCTACCATCAGTGGAAGTCATCAGAGCCTCTGTTTAGGACTTAGATGTGTCTCTTGCCAGTTTCTGCTTTCTTGAAGGTTTCTTTACTAATGCTATGGAATGATTCTTTTATTCATACATTCTTCTCTTTCAGTTATTTACCTCTCTCTCTCTCTCTCTCTCTCTCTCTCTCTCTCTCTGTGTGTGTGTGTGTGTGTAATGTGCACATGTGGGTACATGTGTAGACTAGAGGTTGACATTGGTGTCTTCCTCAGTTGCTCTTCACTCTTCTTTTTTTTCTTGATTTTTCGAGACAGGGTTTCTCTGTGTAGCTCTGGCTGTCCCAGAAGAACCCACAGCGATCCGCCTGCCTCTGCCTCCCGAGTGCTGGGAGTAAAGGCATGCGCCACCACGCCCAGTCCTTCCTTTCTTTTTTTAAAATCATATTTATGGTAGAGTGGCTTGCACTGTTGTTTGTTTCATTGTTGTCGCTTGGCTTTTGGGGTCAGGTTTTGCAGTGTAGCCCAGGCTAGTGTCAAGCGTGAGTTCCTCCTTCTCCAACTTCCTGAGTGCTGAGATGCTCACCATACCCAGCAAGTGCTCAGTCTTTTTAAAGAGAAAAAAAATAAGAGTCAACCTTTTTCTGAAGCAATTGACTGTGAGCATGCTTGGAGGATGCTCTTCTCATTGTCCTTCCAGGGTGCCTGCAGGTCCCAGACGTTGCCAGCTTATTTGCAAAGCTCTTTCCGTAAAGATCATCGCTGACCTCTGCATTCTATCAGAACAACCAGGGAGCAATGTGCTGGTGCCATTTAATGAGTCCCTTCTGTAGGCATCGTATCTGCCCAGTTGGAACTACAGGTTATAAAGACAAACTCCTAACTTAAACTGTCTTAAACAAAACTTGGAGGAGGAGGAATTTCTGGGAAGAATCTTTTTGTTTTGAGTTTTTCGAGACAGGGTTTCTCTACATAGCCTTGGCTGTCCTAGACTCACTTTATAGACCAGGCTGGCCTTGAACTCACAGCGATCTGCCTGCCTCTGCTTCTTGAGTCCTAGGATTCCTTTTGGGAAGAATCTTGAGTAGCTTTCTGTGAAGAGACTTGAACAGTTTGCCCAATGGAAAGCGTCTCCATAGGCCTTGTCAAACAGCCAAGGCTCACACCTGGAGCGGTGCCTGTGTCAGTCTGTCTCTGCGTGGCTTTGTCTCTTCCAGGAGGCCAGCCTTCTTCCCTTAGCGTGGAGCCTCACTGCTGCCTAGTGCAGCTTCACGTCCTCCAGATCTCCTTCCCGGTGCCAATATGGGACAGCTCCCTTGCCAGGGGCCTCTGTAGAGCACCATGGGAGGGAACTTGCAGGGTTGGGGTGTGTTGGGTCAACAATTCCAGAGAGTTCCTCACCTGATCCTGGAGTTCTTCCTAGCAAAAGTCTTTGGAAGGGGTGTTAGTATTTCTGTTCTAGAAATTATGAGGCTGTACCCCCTGGAGGCCAAGAGGCTTGACAGAGACCACATGGCTGAGGCCAGGCCTCCAGCCCCTGTGTCTGGCCCCAGAGTACTTGCTTTTACCCAGTATAGTATGTTTCCGGGTCATTCAATAGAAAAGAAAAGGGAAAATACATTTAGATGTCAAGATATCGACAATGGCAAAGTGGTAGGGAATCTAACTTTCTTTCCAGTCACCTCAAATGCTATACTACCTTAAGTTTTTTTTTTTTAAAGACCTAAAGTCATACAAGGTCTCTTAAAAATGAACAACAACAAATGGTAGTAAGTGGGAGTTCAGTTTCTGAAGACTGTCTGTGGGCTCACTAGAGAGTATCATTAGAATTTCCCAGTAAAGCTAAATGCCCAGTTAGACCCATCCTTGAGCCCCAGGGGCTGCCAAATGATCAAGAGCATTGCTGTGGGACCCAGCCCTTCTCTCTACACAGGGGACATGTGGCTAGTCTGCAAAGGGGAAAAAAAAAAAAAGCAGGAAGGGAAAGAAGAAAGCAGAGGCATCTGTGCCAGGTCCCTGCTGCTTCTCTCTGTGCCAGTGTCCTGGTGTGGCCAGGATTCTGCTCCTCAGTGTGCCTCAGGAGGAAGGACATTTGAAAGGCATGGCTACAGTGTTTGGTGCACAGAAACACGAGGGTGCTCTAATGGGTTTGCTGATCTTGAAAGCAAGCTTATCAGGTCACAAGTACAGATGTTGAGATCTCAAACAGGGTCACAGTAGAAACGGCTGTCCAGTGCCACCCCAGGCTCAGGCCACCACTGCACTGCAGTGCTCCACTCATAGACACCAGGCAGAAACGCAGAGTGATGGAAAGCAGAGATTTTGCGTGATTTGTTGTGTTTTTAATTAATTTGGATCCAGTTTGAAATGGGCAAGTGTCGTATTTAAACAGCATCCAGAGATGGAGCTGGAATCTTCCAATGCATTTTCTGATTCTCCATGGAGGATGTGAATGTTAGGGTTTTGTTTTGTTTTGTTTAAAGAAGAATCTTCTCCCTCCATCGGCCTTGCACTTTTTCCACATATGAACTGTTTTTCTGTGTGCAGCCGACTGTTGCCGGCCAGAGAGCAAACACTAGGATGCGGTTTGTGAAGGGACTGACTGCTCTGTAGAGAGGATGCTTCAGGGGAGACATTTTGGCTCTGGAAAGTGTATTACGTTAAGTTCACCAGCTTCAGTACATTCTTACAACAAGCGAAGGCTGAAAGTGTATCTGGCAGACCATTTATCTTTCTCGAAGTCTGTGAAACATAAGATTGTGTGAGGCTTGTTTTCTGGAAAAGAGGAGCAGTGCCCTCGGTGGAGGCAGTCTGGAGAGGACGTGGGACAGGAGCTCCTTCTCTGAGCCTCGGCGCTTACTGTATAGCCTGTCCTTTTACCTTCAGTTTTAAGGTATTTGGCTATAATCTATCAACGTGCCACTGTAACATGGCATGCCATAAACATCTCAGAATACTATATAAACCGTGCCCAAGAAGGGAAGTCCTTTCTGATGGGCCCGCAAGGCCTCTGTGGTGTTTTTGACATCATGACTCAAAAGCACTCAGAAGGCTCCAGTGAGTTTAGAGTGTGCTGACCCTTTAGCAATGCCTTGGCTTCCCAAGGTGTTAAACGTGGCTACTGAAGCAGATGCTACTATCTAAAGTGCGATGCTGCAGTTGACTTTGAACCACTGTCTGTAGCTTGTGGTTACGCCTGAAGCTGGAGAAATGGTGGACCACTAACCCTGATGCAGGGTAATCTTATCCTGCCACTCAACACTGATGCATTTAAACATCCGGCAAAGGTTTGTAACGTTTCAGCTGTGCTATAACTTTGGCTAGATGCCTTGGTAAAGGACCATATAATTTATCACCCGGGCCAGTTTTTTTTTAATTTTTATTTTATATATATGGGTGTTTTGCCTTCATGTATGTATGTATGTGGAGACCACAAGAAGGCATCAAATCACCTAGGGGAGTTATAGAGAATTGTGAGTTACCATGTTCATGCTGGGAATTGAACCTGGGTCCTCTGCAAGAGTATCCAGGGTCCAGCTGCTGAGCTGTCTGCCTAGACCCACCATGGCCACTTTCGAGAGTGAGAAGGAGCTACTCTATAACTCCCACAGTAACGGGCTGAGGCCCTTTGAGGCCAACCTCAATTGCCTAGTGAGGCTATGTCTTCAGTCAGTGTCTCAGTTAGTAGAGTGCTTGCCTGGCATCCGTGAGTGAAGCCTCGGGTTGGATGCCTAGAACAGCCTGGACCACGTGGTAGTCGTGACATGTCTGTAACCCTGGCACTAGAGGCACTAGATTAGATGGTGGGTCTTCCTAGGCTACAAGATGAATTCTACGGCAGCCTGGGTTCCACAAGATCATGCCCAACAAAACAAAACACTAGAGCCCACCGTAAATTATGATAACACGAATAACTTTATTAGTGTTACAGTGATACAGTCATCACATCATGGGACTGTCCCAGCTAATCTGCAGCGGACAGTGGCCCTGTGTATTCATGTCCTTAGGTGTGTCCAACTGTTAGACAGCCAGCAGTTCCACACATTCAATCAGGAACTTTATAAAGGCCTTGGGTCATACTCTTAGCACTGTAAAAATGAAAAAGTATACAAAACAACCCTCCTTCTACAGCTGTTCCAGGGCCCCAGAGGCAGTTCCCCCGTTCTGAGCTATTTACGTGGCAGTGTGCAAGCATCTCTCACCCCGAGGTTCCGCCATTCACTGCTGCTGCTGCTCCACACCGCGTCAGTCATAGCCAAAACGTACAGAAGACAGTGTGCTAGAGTCCAACTAACTTTTCCCCTTTCAAAAAAATAGTCTCCCCAGTAGCTCAGGCTCACCTCCAACTCATGGTGATCCTCCTGCCTCAGATTCTCAAGTGCTCAGCTTATAGGCATTTGCTACCATGTATGACTCAATCAGCTTTTCCTGCTAAGGGCCAGATGGTAAGCATTTTAGTCCGTGTGGGCCATGTGACGTTACAGCCACCCCCTGCTGGCGTTGTATGATAAAAATGAGCAGGTTAGGCCGTGTTCCCAAACCACATTATTTACCTACACAAGTGGCAGACAGATCTGGGCCATCGTTTGCTAGCCCACTGTTTCTTACCGTGTCATCACTGTCTGCTCCCGGTCGCCGTCTCTCCATAGTCTGCTTTTGTCACAGTTTCTAGCTTCTTCCCTGTTGTCGAAGACAGTCCTCTGTCTTAAATCCAGTGTAAGGGACAAATACTCTTTTCCATCTTCAAGTACTGGTTTGGTTTGGGTGACGTAGTAGTCCCTGGATTTCTCTGCTGATGGTGGTTTCTTTCCTGAAACTGTGGCTCCTTCTCTCCTTCCAGACAGCCAAGTGTTGGAATCCCCCGGGGCTCAGTTCTCTCTGCCTTCTCTCGCTTTCCCTCCCCTCTCACTTGACTGATTGAAAGAGTGCATGCAGCTCTGACTGGCGTGGCCAGGCAGCTCTCTTTGTGGTTATCACAAGCCACAAAGTGCATGAGCCCTCCATGTGTCCAGCTCTCCCACACCCCATCACAGATGACGTGGGGGTTATAATGTTTTTAATGTGTCCCACCCACCTTTGTGGGGTTTTAGTTCCTTGGAAACATTTGGCTCAGTACTAGCTTCAAATGTACCCTTCTGACTTCATTCCGTTGGTTTCTAAGTAGGACACCCTAAGTATCTTAAAATTTGCCACAAATCTTGAGTCCCTGGTCAACTCCTGATTTTGCTGTTGGCGGCATCAGTCTTTTAGAGCCATTCTGTAGATGAGGAAGCTGGCCCTCGGCAAGTGTCCAGAGCTTACCTCACTTGTAACAGGGAGCCACCACTGTCTTCCCAGGTGTGAAGCATCATGCACACACTCAAACACAGATGTGTACTCTTTTTATTATCAGTGACAGGTTTATTAATCACCAATATAGAGCAAGTGGCTTAGTCTTAAATAGAGACTTTATGCCAGGCATGGTAGCATGTGCCTGTAAGCCCAGCGCGGAAGAGAAGCAGAGGCAGAAGGGTTGCTGCAAGTTTTGGGCCAGCCTGGTCTACAGAGAGTTCTAATCCAGCCATGGCTACACAATAAGACCCTGTCTTAGAAAACCAAAAGCTTAAAATTTATGACTCAGATGACTAAGCCCGTATACAAGGCTTTACCTCCTATTCTGGTGCAGTGGAGCAGTCTGCGCAGGAACAGTGACTCGAGTTTTGGCTAACTGTTGAGACGGAAGTGGACTGTCGTGTGTGGCTGGCGCTTACTCTCCTTCCATCCTCGCTCACCTGCTGCTTTTGTTCCAGGCTCTAGAAGAGGCCCAGAAGGCCATTCAGCAACTCTTTGGCAAAATCAAGGATATCAAAGACAAAGCAGAAAAATCAGAACAAATGGTGAGTTTACGTTTCCTCCTAGCGTGCTTGCACCCTGAGCGGGAAGTCAGGCTCACCCAGGCACCATGGTCACCAGGCTCCTGTCCCCCTGCCAGCCGCAGTCATGCACTCCTGTGTGTGAGTGTGCCCGGCTGCCTCAGAGCTGCTGGACAGGGCTGACTCACCGGCCTTGCTGCCCCACATTTGCAGCCGCTTTCAAATAGGAAATAATTTCTTTTCCCTCCACAAATAGTTTCCTAGTCACTTTGGATGCCATTCTCTAGCATGTTTCTAGCATCTGTTTCACGGTTAAGACATTTGAGATGTCATCTGGTACGTAGCACATTGGTACGGTCCCGGCTCTGGGCTCCGGGTACCATGGCCAGGATGCTTGCTCACAGTCTTCTTTAGTTCCCACTCTCTGCATCTGTAGGTGATGTGCTCAGAAGGCCCCCTGCTGACCCAGAAGCCAGCCTTCACCACAGCTGCCCCTCAGGGGCCTCCAGGCTGCACTGGGTTTCTGGGCTGAGATTCTAAGTCATGTGATGCACCTAAATGACAGTCTCTTCCACTATGAAATAATAATAATAACGTCTAGCTCATAGGGACTCTGTGCAGAGTACCCTAAGGTCTGCATTTTCTCAGGCGTACAATACCAGACACCAAGTGCTAACGAAGGTGACATTTGCCAGACTTCGTTTGTACTTAATTTTGTTTGGTTTGAGTCAGGGTTTTACTACGTCGCCCTGACCTGGAACTCTGTGTAGATCAGGCTGGCTTTGAACTCACAGAGATCCAGTTGCCTCTGCCTCGCAGACACTTAGGGCTATGCTCCGCTTTTATGCTGAGCAATAACGTTATGTTTCTAAGCTGCTGTTCTGGATTGTTCTCCCTCTTCCACCCAAGGGGGACACCATGGTGGGGTCGTAGTACCTGGCAAAGCCTCTCAAGGTGCCAAGCACACCGCTACTTCCTTTATACAAGTGATTTGATGTAGGCCCCCGATACCCTTGCAGTGAGATTTAGTCATTGCTGTTAGTTTATTTATTTACCTTGATTACTCATTTTGTAGATAAGGAAACTGGTACTCAGCAAGAACCTTGGCCTAAGACACAGAGCGTGTAAGTGGTAGAGAAGACTCAGCCCTGTATTCGCCTGAATCTGGGCCCACCATGTCTTACTCTGTCCTCTTCGGATGCCCACGAATGACCACTGCAGTTAACCGCAGCAATCTGCTTTGCAGAATAGCCTTTCCTAGGTGTGCCCGGAGCACTCCTTGCATGCCCTGCCATTAAAGGTTCTGTTGAGGAGCCGGCTGTGGTGGCTTCCCCAGCTTCTCTGAGGAATCCACTTGCCCTGGCTGGAGGACACTTGCATTCCCACATCATCCTCTGTCCTCTCAGGTCTGCCAAAAAATAGTTCTGGCAGCTTTTGCTCCCCAAATTGCCCTTCTCCTCTTAGGAGGCTACGTGTTAAGCTTGCCACAGCACTGGATTCTTACCTTTTTAAAAAATGTGAGCCAGGGGGCTGGAGAGATGGCTCAGTAGTTAAGAGCACTGGCTGCTCCTCCAGGGGTCCTGAGTTCAATTCCCAGCAACCAGCCATCTGTACTATGATCAGATGCTCTCTTCTGGCATGCATGATGACAGCATACTCATATACATAATAAATAAATAGCTTTTTAAAAATTTGAGCCAGTTTTTCCTTTGCTGGAGACCAGGAATGAACTGTAGCTTCATTAATAATGACTGCCTCAGTGCAGCGAGCTGGGCCTAGCACCTGTAGTGGCAGAGGGCACACTAACTGCAGAGGAACGTGCTACATGTCACTTCTCTACGCTATACCCGCTGCTGTCTGTGTTCCATCAAGAGTGACAAATAGTAAATTTCTTCCTCTGAGGGTTTTGTGACCATGGGTATGAAATCTGAAGAGAAACCAAATTAAACAAACAAACAAAACAAAAAACCATTTGAGACAGGTTTTGCTAGGTAACCAAACTGGCATTAAACTCAGTGAGTAGTCAGGGCCCAGGCTGTCTGTGAACTTGTGATCATCATGGCTGGGCCTTTCAGGTGGTAGGATTATAAGCATGTGCCATCGCACCCAGGCCAAAAGAATGGCTTTAAGAAAGGGGTCATTTACGCGTGGCAGACTTAGACCAAAGGGACAGAGCTGGGTGCAGTGGTACCTGCCTATAATCCCCGACTTGGAAAGCAGAAGCAGGAAGAGTGGCACAGAGCAGGGCCAGCCCAGTTCATACAGCAAGTTCAAGGACAGCCAGAGCTACATAGCAAGACCTTGGCTCAATAAAAAGAAGCAGGCAGAGGGCCAGGGAGACGGCTCAGCAGTAAGAGCACTTGCTGCCCTCGCAGGGCCTAGTCTGGCTCCCAGCACTCACACCAGGCTGCCCACAACTAATTAACTCCAGCTCCAGGGCATCCAGTGCTCCTTTTGGCCTATATGGGCACCAGTATATATACATATACACATAAAATAGTAAGAATACACCTTTCCTTTTTCCCCCTTAAAGAGAGGGTCTCTCTACATAGCACTGGCTGTCCTAAAGCTCAATATGTAGACCAGGCTGGCCTTGAACTCCAGAGACATGCTGGCATCTGCCTTGTAATTACTGAGATTAAATGAATCACTGCACCCGAGAAATAAGCAAACAAAACATCAAAGGGGCTAGTTTCTGAAAATTAGTTTAGTTTTGAGAGTGTCTTTATTTTTTTCTAGGGGTTGGCCTCAGGTTGTTTTGCTGATTTCATGTGTATGATTTTTTCTTGTAGAGTGACTTAAGGAGGGTTTCAAAGCTTTTGTACCCTTCCCCTTTCCCTCCTGTTGTTTTCAATGTTTAGGTGAAGGAAATCACCCGGGATATTAAGCAGTTAGATCACGCCAAGCGCCACCTGACCACCTCGATCACGACACTGAACCACCTGCACATGCTGGCCGGCGGGGTGGACTCCCTGGAGTAAGCAGTGGGCCCATGGGAAATGCTCCACATAAGGACAGTGGCTTCAGAGACATTCACTTCCCAGCCACGCCAGCCTCACCATCGCGCCCCACTTTTGGAGCACTGCCTGCAAGTGTTCAGTCACTTTTGGTGTTCACAACTTAACAAAAGAGCTGGAGATGTCATCCAATGGCAGAGTGTCTGCTTAACATGCCCAAAGCCCTGGGTTCTGTCCCCAGAAAAGCAAGAGGCAGCAGACTTCTGCCTTAATGAAAGAATGCTGGACAGGTGACCTGAGGAGGCCACAGAAAGCCCATGAGAATGACCCTGAGAAACGGGTCGTTTCGTGTGGTAGATCTAGACAGAGTGACTCAGCTGTCACTCCCCAGGGCCTCTGCCTTGGCAAGGGCCCTTCTTCCTAGTGGGCTGAGTTGCACTTCACCAAAGAGACCATTTGTAAACAAATCTTTGATGTATCACTCAACCCACATTTTTAAAAAACCCATGTTTTTAAGATTGTAGCTTTCTGTTTAGCACATTTAGAAACCGTGTTAAAAGAAGTTGCTAGTTATTTACCAAGAAGCAGGGATTCAGCTCCTCCTCAGCGCTGCAGCTCCTGTCTGTGCCGAGTCTCAGGATGATGCCCCTGCCCTAGTCAGAGTGGGCTTCACATGCGTCCAGAAATGCAGCTCTGGCTGGCATGAAGGATGCCCAGAAAGAAAGAGCAGAGGCTGTTTCATTTGTAGCTGCTGCTGGGTATGCTGTGGGTGGCGGGAGTGATGGTCCAGGGCAGCCAGCCAGTGGCACTGGAAGAGCTGCCTCCCGCTTCCTTCCCACCAGGCAGGTAGAGATGGCAGTGGAGCACCGTCCTTGAACATAAGCTGCTCCTTCAGATGTCTTGTAAGGAAGTCATGAATTACACCCTTAATGTGAATGCCAACCCCAGTGAAACACTGAGACCTAATAGTTTGCACTTCGTTGCCATGTTTAACTGTTGATTTTATCAGCATTGCTTACTTAAAGCTTCATTACCCTCAGCAGTAGGGCAAGGCGACATCTCGGATGCAGTCATTTATCATTGGCTTAAAACGACAGATTGCAGCTAACTTGAAATCACAAACAACCATCCTCTTTTGCGTTCTAGAAAAATGGTTTGGTTCTCCTGTGCGACACAATCCTCAGTGATATTTTACCTAATGTTCCCTCAAATTCTGCTCTGCATGCAGTGCCCAACCCAACCCCGTAGTTTGCCCAGAGTCCTCTCCTGCCACTCACTGAGCATGTGGCACACACACACTCTTTTGTGCTCTGGGACATATACTTTGCATTGCTATTTGGAACTTAGTCTGCCCTCCTTGTTGTTAGCTAAATGCTTATTTGACTCTCCCTACTGAGGGGTGTCACCTTGAGAGTTGGAGCCAAGTCCTTATCTTTCCTCCTCTGGTGCTCAGCCCTGTACATATTCAGCACTTGGGAGGTTTTACTAAACCTGGCCGCAGCCTGTTTCAGAGCTAGTGAGGTATCTTGTCGCTATCTTGTGTCTTCAGTGTTTGGTTTCTAGTCTCAGCTTCTGTCCTTGCAGAGCCATGACCAGGCGCAGGCAGTATGGAGAAGTTGCTAACCTCCTTCAGGGTGTGATGAATGTCCTGGAGCACTTTCACAAGTACATGGGCATCCCGCAGATCCGGCAGCTCTCTGAGAGGTAAGATGGCCTCGCAGTCAGAGCCCTCTCCAGAAGGAAAGATGGTGCCGCATGTGTTCCCTCACCTTATTCTAGGAATTGGCTTCCAATGTTGTGTGACCTCACTCTCCGACACTCTTTACCGAGTGTGTGGAGGCTGCCCGAGTCAGCTTGTACGCTCACATGGATGCATGTGTGCCCAGGTCCCCATTGTCCACTCAACTCGTTGACCTAATAGTTACTTTGCTCCTGACCCTGGGCCAGGCTTGGTAGTGATTCATCTCCGCTCCGTGCACTGTCAGTTAAGGCAGCTGAAGACAGGATAGAGGAGCCACTGGCTACCAGGGCTGCCAGATGGTGTTCACTGTCAGCTGGGAGCTCAGCCGGGCTCTGGCCTGAGCTCCCTGTTGTCCTCACGGGCTTCTCGGGCTTTCTCGGGGTCTAAGGATGAGTGCATCACAAGAGCTTGGCCTGTGAAGTCACGTGGCACCACAGAGCCACTGAGATTCAAGCGGAAAAAAACCGCGTCCTACCCCCTCCCGTTTCCTCTCTAACCCTGTCAGTGACACATGGTGCCAGCGTGTGGAGTGGGTGGGCGCTGAGGTTTAGACACACAGTGGCTCCCGAGCTTCACAGTCACAGCGGTGAGTTTCTCTTTGACCTTATTTTTTTTTCTTCCTACCATTCTTGAGGTTTTCCCCAAATTTCCTTTAGTTATTTTTATTTTATGTGTATGAGTGAGTTTTTTTGCCTGCACCATGTCTGTGATCCACACACGTGCCTGGCGGTTATAGATGTCAGAAAGAGGCATCAGATCCCATAGAACTTTTTTTCATTCTGCCCAGTTACACATTTCTATTCTATGTTTCTTTATTTAATTGTACAAATAATATAAATATACAATTTTTTATTTAAAAAGTATAAACTGGGTGGGCGTGATGGCGTACCCCTTTAATCCCAGCACTCGGGAGGCAGGTGGGTCGAGGCCAGCCTGGTCTACAAAATGAGTCCAAGACAGTCAAGGCCAACACAGAGAGACCCTATCTCGAAAAACCAAAAAAGAAAAAGGAAAAAAAAAAGTATAAACTGGATGTGCGTGGCTCACATCTGTAGTCCCAGCACTCAGGAGGTTGAGCTAGAGATCTGCCTTCGTTTGAGGCCGGCCTAGGCTTTAGAATGAGACCTTCTGTCAAAACACTAACAAAGAAAAAGACAACAACAGCAACAAAGCAAACTGGTATATCTAAGTTCCCTTAGCTACATTGCAGGTCCTGTTGCACTTCCTGGATGGGGTAACTGCTGTCCGCCTGTTGGTTCTCCCTCTGGACTGTCACCTGTACTCTTACGGTGTGCTGGCAGAGCAGCCTCCTGCTGTGTGCAGGCTGCCGTGGGATAGTGTGTCCCGGACTAGTTTGCTATTTCCACTTTTCTGGATTTCTTACTCTGATTCTTTCCTCCACCCCTCTTGGTTTTTAGAGACAGGGTCTCTCTGTGTAGCCTTGACTCTCCTGGACTTGCTTTATAGACCAGGCTGGCCTCGAACTCACAGTGATCTGCCTGCCTCTACTTCCCGAGTGCTGGGATTAAAGGCGTGTGCCAGAACACCCAGCTTCTTACTCTGATTCTTAAGACTTACCCCCTTTCACATGTGTGCAAGAAGAGTCGATCTCGGTCCTAAGGTTATATGCACTTAAAGGTTTAAGAGCTGCAGCTCCTTTACTCTCCAAAAAGGCTATTTAAATTCACAGTGCTATCTTGAAGCACTTGAGTACCCATTCCTCTATGCCCTCCACAAATCTGGTATTGTTGATTTTCATTTTAATCAGTCTGGTAGATGAAAGTCACTATCTGCTTCCTTTAGTTTTAATTTCCTCAGTAACCAATGATTGAACATTTATATTTCCTCTGGGTGGTATTTTGTTGTTTTTATTTTGTTTTTGTTTGTTTGTTTGTTTGTTTTGTTTTTGAGATTTGGTCTCACTGTGCAAGTCTAGCTGCCCTGGGCTCACTGTAGAGAGCAGGCTGGCCTTGAACTCAAAGATCTACCTGCCTCTGCCTCCTGTGTGCTGGGAGTAAAAGTGTGTGCCAGGACACCTGACTCAGATTTCTTAAATCCTAATAAATTGCTTTCTTCAGTTTCTTTCTTGGAGTAGTCTTTGTGGTTTGTTTCCTTTGTTCTCTCTATTTGGAGCTCCTACTACATGAGTATTGTGACTTGTAATCTGCCAGCTCTTTGCTTCTTTTGAATTCTCTGCCTCGTCTTTGGGGCTGCTTTTGGAATTGTTGGTTCAGTCTCCCTGTTTTACTTTGTTCTTCACTGGTGCATACTCTGTTCTTTGACCTAGCTGTTCAATTTTTCTTCCAAAGGTCTTGAGTTCAATTCCCAGCAACCACATGGTGGCTCACAACCATCTATACATGAGATCTGGTGCCCTCTTCTGGCATGCAGGCAGAATACTGTATAAATAATAAATACATAATTAAATAATACAGTTTTAAATTTCCAGAATATCTAGGTGGTTCTTTCCTCAGGGGCGTAATGTCCTCTGAAATCTCTGAAAGTCTTAAAACTCTACGTATCTCTGAAGGCCCTGAGTTGCTCGTGTGTTTGTCTGTCCTATGGTATAAGGTATTTAGTTTGTTGACTCTCTTGGTAGTGGCACTCTTCAGATGTTCAGTGAGTCTCAGCTGAAAGCTCATATTTTTGGTGCAATTTGTCGTTGTCGTCATCATCGTCATCCTCATCATCATTTTCTCTGTTACTTTGCTCAGACACCATTCCCTTCTGCTACTGAGGAGAGGAGGGATGCCCAGCTTAAGGGTACCACATAGCTCTTCTGTGGTTACTGGGGCCAGCCCTGCAGGAGCTGGCAGATGGTACACCAGGGACCTGATCTGAGTGTGACTGAGCATTTAGGGTAAAGATGCAGACACAGCTTCTGGCATCCACATTACTGTGATGGAGCCAAATAGATGCTTCTAGAGATTGCCTTCAGAACTTCCTCCTGCTCCTGGTATCTACAGAAAAGACAGGAGTCTTTTGTTATATCTTATTTGGTTTTTAGACTTATTTATCTTATTTTGTGTGTGTTTTGCCTGCATCTGTGTGTGTGCACCGTCTGACCTGCATCTGTATGTGTCCCCATGTGTGCCTATATCTGTGTGTGCATCATGTGTGTGCCTGGTGCCTGTGATGGTCACAACTCGGAGGCTTTGAATCCCCTGGAACTAGTTAGAGGTGGTTGTGAGCCAGCACGTGGGTGCTGGGAGCTGACCTTAGGTCTTCTGCAGGAGCAACAGCTGCTCTTACATGCTGAGCATCTCCCCAGCTCCCACGCCTTTCCTTTGTGAGAAGCACTCCTGGCTTTTATTTTCTTCCTTAGTCTTGTTCTACCAGGAAGCCCAGAGACCGTCTAATCTATCACCCCTTTTCTTGCCTGGTTTTTTACTTTTGCTTAAATCTCTTCCATACTTCATAAGGCTCTCAGGCCGGATGGGGAGGTTGCTGTGTATGCTAGGTGGTAAGAGCCATCTTACAGTGGAGATGCTCAGGGACGGTTAAGGAATGTCGGAATAGGCCTGGCAAAGTGCTAGGGAAATCGCCACCCTTCCCTCGTCTTTCCTAAGCCTTTTGCACTTAGAGGTGGCTGGTTGCCATATCAGACTGGGAATCTGAGAGAGCCAAGAAGGCCCATGAGCAGGACATCATGAGCTTAGGGAAGAAGGGCCCACGGTGGAGGAAGCAGGCCTGCTCTCGGAGGCTAGGGAGGAGCAGGAAGGTGGCACAACCTGCCCTCGTCTCAGGGTGACTCAGTGATCTCTTGTTCCCACCCTTTTATTCTTTCCATCATCTGCCTAGCATTTATGTGCTGGAGCCTTCTGTGTCGTGGGCCCCGGGAATGCTAAGACATGCTCTTCTGCTGAGCCATGCCCTAGCCCTACCACACACCCCTCCCAATTTTCTGATCTGTGGTTAGCTTAATCTGGTAGTTCAGGCCTGCACATACCGAAAGCAGCTGGATCTGACTTCAGTTTTAAGAGTCTACACCTATGAGACATCAAACCATATTTATCTTCCTTTATCTGCCTTATTTCATTTGCTCCAAGTCCTCCAGGTTTATCCATATTGTTGCGTATGTCATCTTCTTTTTTAAAAAGCTAGATAAAAACCTCACTATGTATATGCACCATGGTTCTTTACTCCATATTCATCCATCAAAAGACATGTTTGTTTCCATATCTTGTCTGTTGTTAACTTCCTGCTGTGAGCAGGGCCAGGCAGATATCTGTAGAGAGTGTAGATTTCATCTCCTTCCGGTATATACCCTGTGTAGATATACATACCCCATGTAGATCTATACCCTGTGTAGAGATATACCCCATGTAGATATACATACCCTGTGTAGATATATATATATATATATATACCCTGTATAGAATATATATCCTGCATTTGTGTGTGTGTGTATCTCATAGATATATATGCCCTGTGTAGATATATGTACTCCATGTAGATACAGATACCTCTTGTAGATATTGATACCATGTGTAGATATATATATCCCATGTAGACATATATGCCCTGTGTAGGTATGTGTACCCCGTATAGATGTAGATACCCCGTGTAGAGATATATACCCCGTGCCCCTGAGAGAAACCCTATACTGTCATATCTGTCAGCCCTGCTAAGATTCGTGACTGTTGGCTGAACTTCCTCTTATTTACAGCCCGTGTTTGTGATAGTGTTGTCAGTGCAGTATGTCTGCCGCTCTGCAGGGGATGCAGCCTGAGAGCTGCTTGTTTGCTTGGCTGCCACCAGTTTTCAAAGAAGTGCTGGAAATTTGAGCAAAGTTCAGACTTCCTATTTTTAGCATCATGTCTCGTGAATTGTCCTCCCTCATGTTTACGCAGTGGTGGTAGAGCCGTCTGGAGGCGATAGGAACAGCTGTTTGTTCCGAGGGAGGGGACGAAGCCCAGAGTTGCCCCTGTGCCCTGCTCCAGTGTAGGCCTTGCTGTCTGTAAATCACACCAGTCATATGCAAGGTCGGATCCTCCAGTCTTTGCCTGTACATTTGAAATATGAAGTTCATGGGCCTTGATTTGCCATTTCTTTCAACTACCTTTCTGGCAAATGCCTAAATGTTTAATGTAGCATTAAAGGAAAGATTTTTTTCTTTAATATCTTTACATTCAAATCCTGTGGCTTAAGCATATCCATGAGGGCAAATGTGTCATGTCACTGAGTGATTCCTCAGAAAGAACGAGTGACATTCTTGCATTTCTTAAAAAAATAAAAACAAAAACAAAAAAACCCCAAACCTTGGAATCTTTATATTAGTTTTGTTTTGTTTTCCTTCCAGAGAGGCCTGGCAAGTAAGGAAGTTACATGTGGAGTGGGCGCGGGGGAAGAGTGGAGAGGTCTGGCTAGCTATTTGACAAGTTCTGTCTGGGCCTCTTCAGGTCAAGCTGTGAGGGCCATGGTCTGTGATCTCAGAGCCTCCGGCTGAGTGTCTGCAACACTCGAGGTTGGGATTCTTGGTAGCACTTATTGCATTATTTTATTTCAGAACACTGGAGAGCATTTTCTTGCATTGTCACAAGGTAATGAACACATCGTAGTACTTTCTCTGTAAAACTCTAGTTTCCCTAGTTTGCTGTCCCCTGCCACCACTCCTTATGAGTGACATTACACTTAGGAAAATGCACCTTTGAACAACCCTGGTGTCACATGGCATGGACGATGCCACTCGTTGGCTTTCTTTTCTAAGCACCAGAATGCTTCATTTCCTAGTAGTAGCCAACTTCAGGTAGCTGTCACACAGCAGGCTGTTATTTGGATGCCAGGAAGGACTTTTTTAAAAAAATTTATTTATTATGTATACAACCTCCTGCCTGCATGGGGGCCTGCCAGCCAGAAGAGGGCACCAGATCTCATTATAAATGGTTGGGAGCCACCATGTGGTTGCTAGGAATTGAACTCAGAACCTTCGGAAGAGCAGCCAGTGCTCTTAACCGCTGAGCCATCTCTCCAGCCCCTGGGAAGGACTTTTTTGTTTGTGTTTGAGGCAGGGTCTCTCTCTATAGCCATGGTTATCCTGGAACCCACAGATATCCGCCTGCCTCTGCCTCCCGAGTGCTGGGAGCACAGGTGTGTGCCCCACACCCAGCTGTGGAAGGAATGTTTCTGCTTTGTATCAGTTGCCAGGCAGATAGTAAGTCTGCCAACTTATTTCTAGATCTTGTTCAGTCACGTGATTATTGTGTTAGTTTCTGTTACTATGATAAAATAACAAAGAAAGCAACTTAAAAGAAGTAATGGTTTCTAGACTAGTGATGCACACCTTTAGTCCCAGCACTCTGGAGGTAGAAGCGAGTAGATCTCTATGGGTTCGAGGCCAGCCCGGGCTACAGAACAAGTTACAAACCAGCCAGAACTCCCTAGTAGAGAGACCATGTCCAAAAAAGAGCCAGGCTTATTTTGGTTGATGATTTCTGTGCTGCTGCTGGGCAACACAGATAAGGTAGAGCATCATGTAGGGAGCAGGTGATGGACAGAGGGGCTCACCCTAGGCAGACATGAGGCCAAGAAAGAGAGAGCGAGCATCCAAGGACAAAGTACACCTTCTAGGTGGGCTGGTGATATGGCTCAGTGGGTCAAGATGCCACACACACACACACACACACACACACACACACACACACACACACTTCTTTTAGGGCAGTACTACCCAACCCAGCTATGCCCCATTTCTTTGTCCCATCATTTTCCAGTAACCCATCAAAGTATGACTCTGTCAGCAGCAGATCAATAGTCCACTGATGAAGTCCATCCTCATGGTCCAGCCACCTCTCAGTGAGTACCAGCTGATGACCACGCCCTCAGCACAGGAACCTTTGGGAGATAGTTAACAAGAAGCTGTAACCATTGTAGGAGGCGTGGCTCACAACTCCCCAGCGTATGCCTGTGAACGTGATCCAGCTTTGTCAGGAGTGTCTCCAAGCCAATAGCTCCTCTTCCATCTCAGTCCCTGGAGACACTTTAACAACCGCTGCTGCAGCTGGACGTGGTGGAGCACGCCTGTAATCCCAGCACTCGGGAGGCAGAGGCAGGCGGATCACTGTGAGTTCAAGGCCAGCCTGGTCTACAGAGTGAGTCCGGGACAGGCAAGGCTACACAGAGAGACCTTGTCTCAAAAACCAAAAGAAAAAAAAAACCAAAAAAAAAAAACCAAAAAAAAAAAAAAAAAAAAAAAAAAACAACCGCTGCTGCAAACAGTTCGAGGCAGAAGCTTATTCTTGTGTCCAATATTTATTATGGGTCCCACTTGCCACCACTTGTAAAAGGTGGGTGCTATTGCCAGCTAAAACTGTAAGCTGAGTATTGTGATCTAGTCAGAACTGGGAAGACACTGAAGTCCTAGCACAGGCCTCTAAGCTCCCTATCCTTGCCCTCTTAATTTTTTCCCTCCCTCTCTCCTTCTCTCCTTTCCTCCCTTGTCTTTCCTTCCTTTCTTCCTTCCTTAATTTATATATACGTATATCTGTGAGTGCCCTTAAGAGGCCAGAAGAGGCTTTTAAATTCCCTGGAATTGGGCTGGAGAGATGGCTTAGTGGTTAAAAGCATTGACTGCTCTTCCAGAGGTCATGAGTTCAGTTCCCAGCAGCCACATGGTGGCTCACAACCATCTATAATGTGATCTGATGCCCTCTTCTGGCCTACAGATGTACATGCAGGCAGAGCTCTGTATATATAATAATAAATAAATAAAAAAATTTTAAACCCCTGGAATTATAGTTACAGGCAATTGTGAGTCACCTGGTGTGGGTCCTAGGAACCATTTTGGTCCTCTGAAAGAACAGTGTTCTTAACTGCTGAGCCATCTCTCCAATCCCTTTCACAATGGTTTTGGTTGTGGCCCACATAGAGAAAATAACTTATTTCATGCAGTTCATCAGTGACACCTCAAGTCTATCTGGTTTCAAGGTGACTTTGAATGTTAGAAGTCATTACACACGGGAGCCTGGTCTTTCGTACTCTAGTGCCAAGACCCATCATATACTGTGGTTGTCTTTCAAGCCACCATAGTGTTAGAGTCAGCAAGAACATAGCAGTCAGGAACTGTAGTAGAGTAGGATGGAAGAAACAGGCAGAGCCGTGCACAGCCTAGCATCAGTAGCCTCGAACATCTGCCCGTGGGTGCCTCTGGTCAGGCGTGGGCCTCACCTACAGGATTTGTTCTGTGGCTCAGCAAAGAACTGGTTCTGTCTTTGTATTTCCAAGAAGAAGGTCAGAACAGAGGGACACCAACATCCAGATCTCTGCCTTGTGACCAGCCCTGCATCCTGCTAGCTCCATCTGGGAAGTCACAAGATGCTCTAAGGGATGATTTTATGAAAGCACATTCTTTTGTCTCACATCAGACTTTACACTCAGGGAAGTTTCCGATGTCTCCTGGGCAGTTCCAGTGGGTGGGGACGGGACAGATTCCAGCACAGCCTTGTCTTGAACACAAACTGAGAAGAATATACACTCACCTATAGAAATGCTTCGGAACATTTGTGGGTAGTAGTAAAACCCTGGAAAGTATTTGGAATCAGGCATGATTTAACCATGCCACAGGAAGAAACTGAGTGTTCTGGGTCATGCCTATCCGCTCGTTAAAATAATAAAGTCTCAGCTACTCGCCAGGCTCTCCTCAGTAGCCAAAGAAATTGTGGTTTTAGGTTCACTATTTCTAGAAACTTTATAAAATCAATCCAGAAGTTTCAGGGTGGAGTCCAAGAAAGGAGGCATGCTGTTTCATAGTGCTGTTAGCAAAGCCAGTCTTTACCTCAGGCTCAGGGAGTCCAGCAGCTGCCCGAGAGCCTGGCTCTAGCTCTGTGCCTGGCTAGACAAGGGTGGCTGTCAGGGACAAGGAGGACATGGTCGCAGCGCTTGCTGGTGTACACTTCCTGTTTCATCCTAGCTGCTCCTCCTTCCCCTCTTCCATTCAGGCTGAGTATTTGGGCACTAGTGTTCCTGCAGACGCCATTAGGAACCACGCACCCCAACCTCCCCTCTACCTGATATCCTTATGGTTCAGTATTCTGTTCATGGTCTCTTGAAGTTAAATCTTCACTCAATGCCTATTGCTTGTTTTGCCTGCTTGTTTTGTTTTGCTTTGTGAGACAGGGTCTTGCTATGCACTTCGGTTTGGCTCTGAACTTGTGATTCTCCTGTTTTCTACTTTCTCAATGCTGGGATTACAGATAATGCCCTTCACTTTTAAAGAATAGTTATGAACATCTCGTTCTTTTTTCTTTTTCCTTAGAAAACATTCTTTTTGTTATTTGCTTTAAAATGTTAGCGTTCTGAATTAAAATGTCATAGAAATCAAATATGAAACCACCCTGAAACAGTCTGAATCATTCGTCTCACTCTGTGCCCCATAGAATTAGAAACAGTTATTTTAGTAATCCAGCAGATTTACGTTTGATCAGGGTGCTGTTATATAATATTTCCATGCAGTATAACTACCCCCAATGGAATTTTATAAAAGACGAACATAAGGGTGACCTAGAACTGTGTCCTGAAAGGCTGAGAGTATAACTCAGTGGTAGAGCACTTGTCGCCCATGCTGAAGATCATAGGTTCAATACCTAGCACTGCAAAAAGAGGGAAAAAAAATTAAAAAGGCAGACAATCCATCCTGAGATGCCTGTCATAACCCTGCTTCTGTGTGACATCTCTTATCTAGCTGTGCATTTTTTTCCTTCTCTGGTGATCACTTGCACAGTCCTAGAGCTTTCACCAGCTCCTGACCTGGTGGGTCCACGCACACTTGTATGTGGGCATTTGAAAATGGTGCTGCTTGTTAATACGGTCCCTTTTCCTCCCAGGGTGAAGGCTGCGCAGACGGAGTTAGGACAGCAAATCCTAGCTGACTTTGAAGAAGCATTTCCTTCTCAGGGTACCAAGGTACTGGTTTGCATTTGCTTCCAATCTTTAGACATCAGCTCTGTCCTCATAGCCCCGCTGTGAGTTTGCAATACACGAGTGTATCTCACGGTGTATCACTGCAGAAGCGTGGGCTGGCACAGGCCAACTATTTGCTAACTCAGACTAGCCTCTGCTGTGAGTATCAGACGTGATGCTGGTTGTTCCTCGGTGTCATTCCAGTGTCAGAAAGAGAGCTTAGGCCAGGAGTGTGGTTTTGATGGTAGAGTACCTACCTAAGCATGCTTGAGGCCTGGGTTTGATCACTGGCCCCACATAAACTAGGCGTGGTGATGTGCGTCCGTACTCTAAGCCCTAGGGAAGTGGAGGCAAGAGAATCACAAGTTCATCTTTGCCTATATAGTGAGTTTGAGGCCAGCCTGAGCTACATGAGACCCTCCCTCTGTGGGACGGGTTGTGGGGGAGGCATTTGTTTGGTTTAATTTAGAATGTGTCAAATCTTACATCTTGTCTGCCCTATAAGCTCACTTTCCCCCCTCATAGCTGTGTTTAAAACATCTTTAAACCACAATGGTTTTTAGGATTGTTACATAACACTGGTTTGGGTCTGGTGAAAAGACAAGGGGAGGCGTGTCTGGGGGCTTATGTAACTCTCGTGACACAGGCCAGAGGCGCACTTTCAGTGACGGGGTCGTCTTCTCTGGTAGCGAGGCTGGCTCTGTTGTGTCTGCCAGGCCCACAGGCTTTCGACCGGGAGCTGTCGGGTCCCTGTCTCTCACACGGGCTTCCCTCCCCTGGCTGTCACTGTGCTGCTGTTAGCTCTGCGCTCTTAGGTAACTGCTGGTAGCTCCATCCTTCACACGGCAGCAGATGTCATCTTAATGCTTTGCATGTGTAGGGGAGGACGGGGCCCACAGAAGCTTGTTTTCTCTATTATCTGAGCTATTTCTAGAGGAAGAAGCATTGTTGAAGGCAGCGGTGAAGCAGAGCACATGGCCAGCAGTCTCCCTCACTGGGCTTTGTGGGCGGAGATGGGGATATACATTGTGAGCCAAGGAGCATTTCCTGCATCTGCTCTATAATTCAATAACTGGAAATATCTTAATCGCTTTTCCTCTGTGTTGGGCTTTAGGAAGTAGGTGGGGATGGCAGCCCTGGCTTGGATAGATTGCTTTCTATAAGAGACCAGCTCCTGACCTTAATGGCTCCATGCTTTGCAGCTGACTGCCAGGAATCTGATTATTTGTAAAGCACTTTGCTTCAAGACTCTCAAGTCACCCGATGTAACTCAGGAAAGGCGGGGATTGAAAAGCCATTATTCCTGTTGACCCTGTGAGGAAAATGGAGTTCTGAGAGGCAAAAAGGGGATTGCCTGGCTAGTTAGAAACAGTTGTCTTCCTGGGCGACTGCCGTGCCGTGCTCTCTGCCTCATCCCATTGCGTGAAGCTTCAGAAGGATGTGGGCAAAGGCTCTCGTGCCCGCCGTCCTCTACCCATGGCCTGCTTCCACCTTCCCTCCCAGGTCCCAGTGGGCATATAGCATTAAAAGGGTTTAACGACTGACTTCCTTTTCTGGCTGTTACTTAATGGGATCTTGTTGAAAGTTTTCTCTTTCCTTTTTAAAAGGCTACCGATTGTTCTAAAAGGCCTTGTGTTACTAATCCTGTTTTGCAAGTTGGAATAAAAATTTTTGTTTAAAGTATCGATTGGCGAGTGTGGCTACCACCACAGCAAATTGAAGCAGAAGGATCATAAGTTAGCTGGGACTACAAAGCGAGGTCCAGGCCAGTCTGCACTACCCAGGAGATAGCCTGCCTTAAGAAAAAATTAATTGAGCTGGGCATGGTGACACGTTCCTTTAATCCCAGCACTCAGGAGGGAGAGACAGACAGACCTCTGTGAGTTTGAGGCCAGCCTGGTCTACAGGACCAAGGCTAAACAGACAAACCCTGTCTTGAAAAACCAAATAAATAAATAAATATATTTAGAAAGATAATAAATGTGCAAGTTTTTTTTAAATTTAATTGATTAAAATTTTAAAATAAAGTCACCAAGTGTGGTGGTTTGTGTAAGAGTGGCTCCCATAGGTTCATGTGTTTGAATGTTGGTACCTGGCTGGTGGAAGTGCTGTGAAGGATTAGGAGGCGTGCCACTGGGGGAGGGTCTTGTGGTTTCTAAAGCTAGCACCATTCCTGCCCCTCTCTGCCTCCTACTTTTGGACAAGGATGTAAAGTCTCAGCCACTGCTCCAGTGCCCAGCTGCTGCCAGGCCCTGGAACCCTGAGCCCCCATAAACTCTCTTCTGTAAGCTGTCTTGGCTATGGAAAAGTAACCAGGACACCAAGATAATCTAGTAAATTTTTGCAAATGAGGAAACTTGAACCCCTGAGCCCGTAAGTTTTGTCCTCCATGACTTGTTAGTGAGCTCAGGCATTTTCATCCTGAAGCCAGTGTGTGTCCCAAGAACAGCAGAACAGCCATGCAGAAAGGAGCAGGCCCTTGGAACAGTCTGGGCTCAGGCACCTTGTGTGACACCTGACCATCATTTGAGATGTACAGGAGTGACAAAAACAGGGAAGCCTTGGAAGAACTTGTGTTTATCCTGGTTCAAGTCCATTGCTTTTCAGGTGAGGTTCAGTAACTTCTTCCAAGCCACCAGGCTACACAGCTGAACCAAGAGGTTCCAAAATTCTTTGTACTACAGGTCCACACGTTCAGTGATGGGCTAGCAGGTCAGTGAGATCCAGTTGCTTTGGCCGTAAACAAGTCCTCCTGAGGCTGTGTATCCTCACAGCCCTCCTCACCTCCACTTTTCAGGTCACAGAGCTGTCGTCATAATGTTTCACCTTTGGCTGTCTGCGCAGTTGGCCATCAGTGTAACAAGTCTGCTGGTTTGGAACCTGGGTGTGGGTTTTTAAAACTACGACCCTCTTTCTCACAAATACACTTCTTTAAGAACATGAATGGCAGTTAGGCATGGTAGGGCATGTCTGTGATCCCAGCAGGCTGAAAGAGGAGGACCCTCTGAGTTTGAGGCTAGCCTGGGTACATAGCAAGGCCTTGTCTCAAGGCAGGCAGGCAGGCAGGCAGGCATTCAACAGCACAAGCAAACAACACAACAGGGATCCTAGAAGGTTGGAAGCAGGAAAGAGTCGCACGTGTGAGTGACACTGACTTTTGGACCCCTTCAATAGAATCTCTGTTGTTGTTCTGGCCTTTTAGGTCACTTTCAGTTTTGATACTCAGAAAGTAAAATGTCTTGTGATCTTTGCTCGTACTGTTTTCTTAGATGTCTCGTTGTTGATTCACAGGCTAGTTTTTAGGTTGGCTACTAATGTTCTCTTCTTGAAGAACAGATAGCTAAAATCTCCATCTCCTGCAGCAAGACAGGTGTCCCCGGAGAGGAGTAATAACAGGGCGAGGCAAACAAGAGGCAGCCGTCGCGGCCAGGAGACGGCCAGGTGCTTCTGCCACTTGGACTGATGTATGCTGTTTGTTTTGCCAGAGGCCAGGAGGACCCAGCAATGTCCTGAGAGATGCATGCCTGGTGGCTAATATTTTGGACCCCAGAATCAAACAAGAAATCATCAAAAAGTTTATTAAACAGCATCTATCAGAGTATCTAGTACTTTTTCAAGAAAACCAGGACGTAAGTATCGACCAGATAAGGCCAAATGAAACAGTTTAATTTTATTGAAAAAAAAAAATTAATGCTGCCCACCCCCCCCACCCCCGCCCCGTGCTTCACTGGTGTGGTTAGCTTTGACGGTGCCGTACACTGACCATAGACCCCAGGCTGACTTCACAGGCTGGTGCTTCCTCACCATTTTGAGCCACTGACCATTTGGAGAAGATACTAGAACCCCTAAGTCTTCTCAGGAAGAGTGTGCCTGTGTATAACACTTGCCTTCAGGGAACACACGGACCCTTGCTGCCCAGCTGTGGGCCCCAGGCAGGGAACTCTCAGCTCAAGGGAATAACATGGCATAGACTCTTTTAAGTGAGAGAAATGGAGGTTGGCTGTCTTTTTCTCTCTGGTCCTGACTTTTGCTTCTTACTACTGCTTCTGAGCATTGAATGGTTTTGTTCCCTCCTTCATGAGGTCGCCTGGCTGGACAAAATTGACAGACGTTATGCCTGGGTGAAACGGCAGCTTGTGGACTATGAGGAGAAGTATGGCCGGATGTTTCCACGGGAGTGGTGCATGACAGAGAGGATCTCAGTAGAATTTTGTCACGTGACGAGGTAAATTTCAGCTGTCCCCTGCTTCCAGGCCTGACTTATGGCTCCATGTGTCCTGCAAATTGGGCCACCATTTTTATCTCTTACCACCCTTATACCAACTGCAATCTCATCCTCTCTTTCCCCCTTGACTCCAGGACTTCCTCAGCGTTTAGTCCTTGCCTCAAACAGCTTGCCTGCCCTCCCTCACCAGCCAGATTTGCCCAGAGTGAAAATCATGCCCACATTTCCCCTGCATCTGGGTCGTGTACATCCATACACAGTGTGTCCATCCATCGTTTGTCTTCTGACTTGCCGGATGGAAAGCTCCATTAGGATAGGGGTAGTCTCTCTTTTAAGGGCATGTCAGACACTAAGGAAAGGATTTGCTGAATGTATTTCCCTGATAGAGTGTTTCTACTCTGTGGTTTCTAATATTGCATCTGAGCATCGTAGGCATTTCAAAGACCTCTTACTCATCCTCTGGCCTGTATCTGAGTGTACCCTAGGACACAAAGTTCCTTATGGAAGAATTGCACCCCAGCAAAGTTAACTCAGATAAAGCCAGAGTCAAACTTTTTTTTTTAACTATTTATTTGTAACTATACCAAACAGCATGGAGGAGGTTTTTCATTGCTGTATGTTTCATGTAATTATATTTGTCTTTAGGTTAAGACAAGAGGGAAAGAGCCTCCATCTACAAATGACCTGGCTTTCTTGGTGTCATTTGTGGCAGTTTTCTCTGTCTCTGTCTTTCCCTCCTCCCTCCTTCTCTCACCCCGTCCTGTGTCTCCCCCTTCTTTCTCTTTGCCCCTTTCTTCTCCCCTTCCACTTCTACAACCAGTTTTCTGGGAATTGAACCCAGAGCCTTGTGCGTACTAGGCAAGTCCTCGACCATTTGTTTATATCTCTATCCCAAATCTCCCTTGAAAAATTGATAGAAAGTACCTTTAAACTGTACACTTGAGATATACTGTGAGACAAAATGGTTTTATGTGATGTTGATTTTATTTTAATAAATGCACTTTTAAGGTTTACATCAATTCTAAATTCACATCACAATTAGGTGGTCATTACAGAGATTTCCCATGCCCCTCTGTTGCACACACAGCCACCTTATTACCAATACTGCTCCCCACCACCCCACCCCCACTAGCATGCCTGTTGTCACTGAACCTATGTTAACATGTTCACCAGACTCGTAGTTTACATTATGGCTCACTTTTGGTGGCACACTTTGCTGTCATAAATACAGATCAGAGATAGAACATTTTTAAATTTATTAAATTTACTTTTATGTGTATCAGCAATTTTGTCTGCATATATGTCCACGTCCTGCATGCGTGCCTGGTACCTCCACAGAAGCCAAACAGGATCCCCTAGAACTGGAGCTACCAATGGTTCTGAACTGCCATATAGGTGCTGAGAATTGACCCCAGGTCCCCTAGAAGAGCAGCTAGTGCTTTCCAGTCCCTAGATACAGTATTTAATAACTAGTCTAGAGCCGGGTGTGGTGGCATACGTCTTTAATCCCAACACTCAGAGGCGGAGGCAGACAGATTGCTGTGAGTTCAAGACCAGCCTGGTCTACAAAGTGAGGCCAGGACAGCCAGGAATACACACAGAGAAACCCTGTCTCAAAAAACCAAAAACCAAAACAAAAACCAAAAAAACCTCAACCCAATAACTAGTCAAATATTGATTTATGACTGCTTGTGGTTGTCAGCTTCCAAATTGGTTGGCAAAAAAAGAGTGAAGTTCTTGAGAGTTTGCTTACCAGTTTCTCTCAGCTTCGGTTCAGCACGCTTGCCAGGCAGGCCTGTGCAAACAAGAAGTGTGTGCTGGACCAGCTGGGGAGTTCACTGAGACGGCAAGTCTCACAGGCGCCATTGCTGGCCGCCATTGTCTCAGCTGGGGCAGTGCTGCTGCTCAGCTTCATTGTGGAGATGTTGGCAAACATCCTACAGACAGAGCGTTCTCAGACACACTCAGAGGCTCTTTGTTTAGTCCTGTCGTTTGTGTGGGAAGATGACGACAGCTTGGTGCTTCCTCAGAACTCACCTGTCACTGATCCCAAACAACCCGCCTGCTGTAACAGAGCAGAACACCTGGGTGAAGTAGACATAGGCAGGGGCAGCCAGGGTTCACCCCGAGTTACGAGCAAGTGACTAGAAATGTGAAGATGCAGGCGAGGCATTATGCTGCACGCCTTTAACCCCAGCGTTTGGGAGTCTGGGGCAGGCATAGCTCTGAGTTTGAGGCCCTGGTCAACATATCAAGTTCCAGGCCAGCCAGGGCTATGTAGTGAGTCCCTGTCTCAGAGCAAACAAACAAAACTACATAGAGATGTAAGCCTAGTAATAGTCATGTTATCAGATTAGCAATTATAATTCTTAATGTGTTTTTACTGGGGGATGACATCACCAAAAATTCTTATTTATAGTGTATGTAGCCTCACTGTATGTGTGAATTCACTCTCCATGGATGATGGTAGAAAGAAATAATTCATGAGTTTGAAAATAGCTTTAAAAAAAAATAAAATAAAATAAAATAGCTTTTATTGCAGTATATTGTTTTAATTGTTTTATGGTAAGTTACTGTTACTGTCTTATTGTGCCTAATTTATAAGTCAAGCCTCTCTGAAGATATATGTGGAGAGAGCATAGCATGTGCAGGGCTGGCGACTGCCTGGGTTTCAAGGATCCGAGGCATGTTCTTAGGCTGACCCCTGAGGGAAGGAAGACTGTTACATTTCTGTCCCCCTGGGCTTAGACTGCGTTGGTAATAGACCTCAGAGTTTGAGATGGTCTTGTACACTTTTCCTGAATAAATATAAGCTACTTCCTTTGGCATATATTTAATATATATTGTTTTATGTGTATATGTATATCCTGCATGTATTGTGTGCATGGCTGGTGCCTATGGAGGCAGAGGAAGGAATCAGCTCTCCTGGCACTGGAGTTACAGATGACTGAGCCACCACACAGGTGTTGGCAACTGAGCCAGGTGCTCTGCAAGAACAGCAAGTGCTTTTAACCACTGAGCCGTCTCTCCAGCCCGCTTTGCTGTATCTTGAATGAAAGATGTTTGTTTGACAGTAGTGTTCTTCTTCTTCTTCTTCTTCTTCTTCTTTTTTTTTTTTACTTTGAAGGACAGAACTTTCCAAAATCATGCGAGCCAGAGCTAAGGAAATTGAAGTGAAATTGCTTCTTTTTGCGATTCAGAGAACAACTAACTTTGAGGGGTTTCTTGCAAAACGCTTCTCCGGTTGCACGCTGACAGATGGAACCCTGGTAAGACCTTCCTGAAGGAGCTGAGGTTGGGTACCAGAGGCAGGGTGGCACGCTGACAGATGGAACCCTGGTAAGACCTTCCTGAGGGAGCTGAGGTTGGGTACCAGAGGCAGGGTGGCCAGGCTGCATTCGCTGCTTCTCTGTAAAGTCATCTCGTCCTTTGGTTCCTGCTCTCAAGTGATCCTTCCTTTTCAGCTTTAGGGCAACTAGACCACAGGCACATGCCACTGTTTCCAGTTTAATTTTTTCTTTTAACAAGGAAAATGGGCCAAATCAGTGATTTCTAAAAACTCCTAACAAAGCTGGATGTAGAATCTAAACTTGACATTATTGTTTGTTTGTTTTTAACTTCCATTGTACTATGTGCAGTTACCTGCAGTCAACTACTTTGGTTCATCCCTGTAGAAGGCCCTTGACTTCCAGAGGGCACAGATATAATGGCGGAAACAGAATTGTAGCTACTCTGGTGAGAGAATAAAGATGGCGTCAGGCCCGGAGCACCACTCCGCTGTGCATCTCTCACCCTGCAGTGTTCTCTGGCTCCCAGCTCTCTGGTCCTAAGGTCCTGGCCCTTAGGTACGAGCCTCGCATTGCCCCGTGAGCCCTGCCTCGGCACAGGGCACTGGGCTGAAGATAAGTGATACTGTAAGTGAGGACAGCAAAGCCACTGACCAGGACCACGCTGTTAATAGAAATGTATCACCGGGAAACAAATCGTGGGCTGTTTCATGAGAGTAGAAAACAGCAGCCTACCCAGGAGCCTGGGCCTTACAGGGTTCCTAGGGCTTAAGGGCAGACCCTGCCCTCTTGGGAGACTTTTTTCCTCTCTTAGGTAGAACTGGAGCTCTGGGCCAAGCCTACTAGGAGGGGCCTGTGCCTGTTGCAGTCAGGCAAGAGTATGGGTAGCCGATGGCCTTTTGCATGTGGAGGATGGCCATTTAGGGAGGGACAAGGGAAATGCAGTTATCTGATGAACAGGGTCCCCGAGTCACAGGGTATCTGAGATGTTCTGGGGTTAGGGTTCTGTCTCCTCATGACCATCTTCCTGGCTAAGCTCAGGTGGCCATTGTAGGTACTGGCAGCTGTGTCGCCGTCTTTGTGATATAAAACTGATGACAGTTCTGTTTTAAGACAATATCTCAAGCCCTTATCTGCTCAGACTCATTCATGATCTTCACTAAAAGACAACTGGAACCACAAAATACAGTTTCTACAATTAACATGAGCTATGTAGGAGCTGGGCGTGGTGGCACAGGTTTGTAATCCTCGTACTGGGAGGTAGAGGCAAGATGGTCAGAAGATCAAGGTCACCCTCAGCTGCAAATTAAAGCTGAAGCCATCAGGAGCTACACGAGCTCTGACTCAAAACAAGCCTGGAAACAGCAACACAAAAAAAACTTTACAGTAAATAAGTACGTAAAGTATGTAGACAGTCCTCTGCATGCTAACTTGTTTTCAAAATTGATTTCATTTTAGTAATAGAGGCGAGAATAGGCCACAAGTGGATGTGAGTATCCTTGTCATAGTTATTTTTCTAAGTAACTAACAACTTTGAGAGGGAGGGTTATTTGGGCCTGTGATCCGGGCCTGTGAGAGGAATGAGCCATTGCTCTCCCAGCAGGGACGCGCGGCAGCAGGAAGCACGGCACCTAGAGCAGCAGCATACAGCTCACATCTTGAAGCAGAAACAGAGTATGTGGGGATGGCCCATGAGTTTTTGTTTGTTGGTTTGGTTTGGTTTGGTTTTTCAAGACAGGGTTTCTCTGTGTAGCCCTGGCTGTCCTGGACTCGATTTGTAGACCAGGCTGGCTTCAAGCTCACAGAGATCTGCCTCCCTCTGCCTCCTATACAAACAGCACCACCAATGGGGGACCAAGTATGCAAATGCCCAAGATTGTAGGGAACACCTCATTCAAACCTCCATGTCCTTAAAGAAAATGCAAGTCACAAAAGGGACTCCTTAGCAGAAAAGCCACTGAAAGAAGTACGTGTGTCTGGGCCTATGGCCTGTAGTTCAGTGATAGAATGCTTGCCTTGCTTGCACAGGCTCTAGGTTCAAACCCTAATACTGAGACAAACAAACCAACAAACAAACAAACCAAAACTCACAAAAACAAAACACAAACCTACATATATACAGGGGAGTATGTATCCTGCTGAGAAGCCTGTGCCTGGCAGCCCCCATGCAGGTGTTCCTCCCTGCAGCCCTCCCCAGCTCTGCTCCTCAGCTCAGCCTCGCAGGGCAGAGGGTTTTCAGCCCTGAGCACCAGGCCCACTCTGCATGGAGCCCCCGAGCTCTCACGGTTTCCAGCTGGCCAGCCTGGGTAGAGCACAAGGACCGCCTCTTCAGGCCAAAGATCTAACTAACTGAACAAGACATAGACCCCAGCTGCACATTCTAGAGTATCATTCAGCCACATGCCTGTTTTGAGGCATACCCCACCCCTGTCTGCAGGACCCCACTCCTGGTGACTTCTGTTGTACTGTTAGGTCACTCTAAGATCACAGGAGACCAGATGGCCCTGGTGTAGCTGATGACTAGGGAAGCCTGCGAACCCAGGTCTGTCCAGGACACACTCATTTTCATTTATCCAAGAAATCCCCTAGTGATCCAAAGTGGCAGGGTGGGGGCTCGGGAGGACAGGCCAGGAAAAGGCAGTGGGGAGTGGATATGGCCGAAGTACATGTGGATGCTTGAACAAGCATGTCGTTTTGCAGCCCATCACTCTGTAGAGGGAGAATGCTGTGACTAGAAATAAAGTGCTAGGATAATGTGGGCAGGGAGGGTCCTGGCAGACAGGCTGAGGCTGCTGAGCAGGCCAACTAAGCAGACCACGAAGCCGGCCTGAGCTCTGCTGCCGTTTGTCAAGACAGCGCCTGGTGTGGTGTGGTTTGCTTGTAGAGAACGTGTGGAGCACCATCATCATGTGGCCCTTGCCTATTTCTTAGGGTCATAGAGCACTTTGTCACCTTGATTCCTTTAGCCAGAGCTGGCTCCTGGTCTGGAACCTTGTCATCTGGTAGCTGCCCCATAGCTGGGAACCCTCTTCCCCAGGCCTCGCCTTTCTGCTCTTCCGAGTTTGGGATTTTCTGGCAAAACTTGTTTGTCATTCTCCTTTCTGATCATTCAGGCCTTGCTGCTCTTGTCAGGCTCCTAAGGGAGTGTCAGATCATAAATCCTTGACCAGGGAACGAACACACACACACACACACAAACACACACACACGGACACACACACGGACACACGGACACACACGGCACAGTAGAACACCACAATCTCTTCCTGAACTCTTCTCGATGGTCAGCTGTCTCTCCATGAACTTCTGCAAGTCAGTCAGCTCTAACCTTGTCTGTCTCACGTCTCAAGCCTCAGCAGCCAAGCCTCACTTTAAGTCCTGACACAGGGTGTCCCGTAGACAGCAAGGATTTCCTCTTCAACATTTAGAACACCGACAGACAGCCATGGCCTCTTCAGCGAGGTAGACCAGCTTCCCGGAACCCTAGCTTTGGGGTGCTGTGAAGATCCTCGCTGTAGGTGATGTTCACACTGGGCCTGATACCTGCCATCACCTCACTCTGTTTGTGTTCTGTCATCCTTGATGAGAGGGACTCTGCTAAACCACTGTGGCTCCTGACCATACCAGCGCAAGGCACTGGGAAGAGGCCCCAGTGGCCACGCCAGCTGCCAGCCACCTGACCCAAGGAGCTACTGTCCCCTAGTCCTGTCCTTCTGCTGCCTCCAGAGAAGACTTTTTGAAAATCCTTTTCTGAATACTATTTTGTTTTTAAGGTCTCAGAATAAATTACACAATGGACCCAGGTGTACCTCAGTACTACTGAGTACATGTCATGTTTTATAGAAAGCAAGCAGGGAGCAGGCAGGCAGGCAGCCAGAGAGCCAAGTTGTCCAGAGACCCTGCCTTGCTGTTTGCTCCTTATGCCACCCTCCTCCCCCCACCCCCCGCAGGTGCGCACACAAACACACACACACACACAAACACACACACACACACACACACTATCCCCGGCCTCCCTTTAAGCCCGTGGTGACTCTGACTTTTAACTGGTAGAGCCTTAAGGATGGGCTTGCTTTGTCTGTCTATACTGGCACTCCCAAGTCCCATCCTCATCCATCCCTTCAGCTCTTCCTGCAGGAAGTGAGCGGCCAGTATGCTTGCCTTTTGCCTCAACTTCTGACCCTGCGGGAGGGATTTAAGAGAGTCTGAGGTTCACATGCCTTGAAATGAAAAGCAAATGTGTGCATATGGTTTAACTGTATCCATATGCGTCTTTAGTGACTCGATGATTAGATGGAAGGTGAGCAAACTCCACCCAGCCTTGTGCTGAAAGCACAGCAGATTGGGGTTAACTGCTTCTCTGCATTTGAGTTTTCTTTTTCTTTGTCTTTTTAAAAAATAAGAATCCTCCTGTATCCTGCTGCTAGGGTCCATTTCCTCTTGGCTAGAGCACAGGTGGCCTTTCAAAACAGAATTGTCATTTAGTTTAGAGGTCATTTTACTGCAATGTATACTTGCCCAGCTTAAAAAAATAACATTATACAGATAGAAACTTTCAGAAGCAGTTTTCTGTTTTGTCTGGTTTTGGGTTAGGGGTACATGGGCCTATAGCCCAGACAGGCCTAGAACTTGGGACCCTCCTGCTCCCGCCTCCTGGGTCTGGTGCTGTAGGCATGCAGCGCTACACACAGCTGGTGCTTGTCAGCCTTGACCTGTGCACACAACAGTATTTAGTTGAAAAGCCTACACAGAGCATCCCACCCACCCCTCAACCTTCTGGCAACTTAATGCCTGCCTGTAAGAGACTGTCAGGTGAGGAGGGAGCTCAGGGTTTCCCAGAGATCGGCCATGAGCAAGAAAGTAGCTTTCCTTCACTTCTGATGTTATTTTAAAGGCTCACCCTTACTGTACTGTGCATCAGTACTTTGCCTTTTTTTGTGCCTGAGTTCAGGGTGTCAGAGTGCTACGTGTTGCTTACTTCTTCGTCTGCTGGACATTTGGATTCATTCTACATTTTAGTTGCTATGAATGAATAGTGCACAAAAATCCTAGATTACAGCTCATTTATAAGTACTGAATTTTATGTTGTATGAATTGTACTGCAATTTAAAGGCATTAAGGCTTTAGAACATACTATTGGCACGGTGTTATAAATCGTCTTTATCTTCAGATAATAGCTTGTTTACCCCACCTCGTTCCCTAAGTATTACCTGTATTTTTGTTAATTATTTTGGTTTTCAGAGTTTTTGTTTTGTTATTTATTTATTTATTTATTTGTGTGTTTGTTTTGGGGGGTTATTTTTGTTTTTGCTTTTGTTTTTCAAGACAGGGTTTCTCTGTGTAGCTTTGGCTATTCTGGGCTTGCTTTGTAGACCAGGCTGGCCTCGAACTCACAGAGATCCACCTGCCTCTGCCTCCGGAGTGCCGGGATCAAAGGCCTGTAGCCCAGACTCTGCCTCAGACTTACTACAATACTTTGATTTCTCTGTGTGTGTGTGTGTGTGTGTGTGTGTGTGTGTGTGTGTTTTCAAGCCAGGTGTGCTAGCGCGTACCTATCATCCCAGCACTCGGGAGGCAGAGGCAGGCGGATCTCTGTGAGTTCGAGGCCAGCCTGGTCTACAAAGGGAGTCCAGGACAGCCAGGGCTACACAGAGAAACCCTGTCTCAAAAATGGAAACAAAACAAAACATTTCAAACTCAGTATGTAGCAGAGGCTGATCTTGAGCACCTGATCCTCCTGCCTCCACCTCCCAAGTTCTGGGACTAATTACATGTGTGCACCTTCACACCGCCTGTTAGCTACATGCTAAACGCTGATAGAGAACACAATATTTTAAAAGCAAGTTCTTTTAAGCTCTCCTTAGCTAGAGCTTTCTGGCCTGTTTTTGAGACTTCCTTATGAACGCACACACACGCATTATATACATTTTCTATATTCTGTACAGAAAACAAAAACCTGAGCGTGGAAAATATTTGTTAATGCGTGCTAGTTGGACAAGAAAATCCTCTTCAAGTACGTTCTGTAGAGGCACAGAAAAGGATGAGAAGTCGGCTCAGACAAATGCTTCTGGTTTCGTAGGGGAGGGAGACCTGTAATTCCATCCCATGCGAGATGCAAACAATTGGCAGCAGGAGTGGCTGAGGACAGTAAAGAGCAGGTGTGCGCAGCCCCGGCCTGCGGTCTTGATTGTCAGCTGACGCCGCAGGCTGCCTGTGAGAGTGCAAGTCTGGAACTGAGCTGGTGCAGAGAATGGGGGGCTTTCGTCTCAGAACTGAAAGCTTTCTCCTGCCGGAAAGGGGGGCGTGGGTGGCCTTAAATTTCCTTCTTTGATACTGTGACACGTCCAGCCAGGGCCTCCTAAGGGGAACTTGTGTGTGGAGGCCCAGATGCGGAAATGCACCTGACTGGAACCAGACTCTTGTAATAGTAAATGAGACAGCTTGGCTGGCCCGTGTGTGGCCCCTTCTGTTTGGAAGGTGCTGGGAATCCCAAGTGAGCCAATCAGTGAGAATTAAGTTGCTATGTGAAGAACTTCATCTTCCCGTGCGGACTTGAGACCCACTGTCATCATTGCCAGAAGAACGGATTCTTTCAAAACCGGAACTCCCTTCCCTTCTTGGCAAATACTTCATCTCATCCAGCAGCGCAGAGTTTATAGAACGTGTCATTCAAGTTACTTAAAACCCAAGTCCAAGCTAGCACTTCTCCCTTGTCTACAACAGCTGCGGGGCAGGAAGGAGAGTGTGACCGGGACGGCTGACAGCAGGGCTGTCTCCCAGAGCACTACACCGTGCCAGCGGTCACTGATGGCAGAGACTTATTTGCACCACAGCACATTAATCTGAGCAGTAGCATGGCCCTCTGCTCCGAGTCTTGGGCTTAGCACAGCAGCATTTTCCCCCCAGTCGGGTGGGGAGTGCACGGTTGTGAAGCTGGGGAAGGGGCAAGCGTTTTGGTGTGCTCTCACACTTGTCAACCAGAGTGCGCTGCTTCTGTTTCCTGGAGAGGTCCCAGGGAGACGAGACAGTGGGGCAGGCTGTCTATGTGGTGCTTAAAAGAAATTGGTTCCATAAGCCTTTCAGTCCTGTGTCCTTACTTTTCAGTGAGTAGCTTTACTAAGAGAAGCCCACACTTTTGCACATCTTTAATCCCAGTACTAAGAAGGCAGAGCCAGGAGGATGGCAAACCCCAGGCTAACCTGGCCACCTAGTAAGATGCTGCCTTAAAAGGAAGAGGCAGAGGCTGGAGAGATGGCTCAGAGGTTAAGAGCACTGACTGCTCTTCCAGAAGTCCTGAGTTCAATTCCCAGCAACCACATGGTGGCTCACAACCATCTGTAATGTGATCTGGTGCCCTTTTCTGGCCTGCAGATGTACATGCAGACAGAAAAATAAATAAATCTTAAAAAAAAAAAAAAAAGGAAGAGACAAAACCTGAGGCCTTACTGAGTCCCTATTAATATTAGTGGAAGCCGCTGCTTACAAGCCTTTCCGTGTGAGCTTTCCCTGTGTGTCAGATCATGTGTCCAGTGGCTTGTCCTCCATACTTGAGCTGAAGCTTGAGAAGCCAGGCAGACCCAGTGGTAGAGCTTGGACTTGAACCAGATGTGTCCGATCCAGAGCCTGTGCATCACCCCTGGTCTCCATCTGAGTGTGTGTCCACACCAGCCTCCCAGTGGCTCCATCCAAAGTGTGTAGCCCTCAGCCCCTTCCCTTCCCTCCCCTTCCCTTCCTTTCCCTCCCCTCCCTTCCCCTCCCCTCCCCTTCCCTTCGTGCCCTTGGCTCTCTCCTTTCAGAATCTATGCCTCCAGCTCAGTGCCGTCCTCATCAGCTCTTAGCTGCAGTGTTGCGGCAGCACCACACCATTCCTGCTTCTGTTGTAGTCTCTTCTCCCAAAAGCAATGGAAGGATTTTACTTACGTTTTAAAATTTAAATTCATCCATTCATTCACTGTGCATGTGTGCGCGTGTGTGCGTGCGTGCGCGCGTGCGTGTGTGTGTGTGTGTGTGTGTGTGCCGCACAAGTGTGTGCTTCCTTGCTTGCTTGCTACACACACATGGCGGTCAGGACAACTTGGAAGAGCTAGTTCTCTCCTCCTCCCACGTTGGTTCTGGGGATTAAACTGGGGTCACTGGGCTTGATGGTAATTGCCTTTACCTGCTGAGCCATCTTGCTGTCAGATATTTTTAAACTTTATGTTAGACAAAGGATTATGTTAGTCCCAGATACTTGAGAGGTGAAGGAAGATCACTTGAGTCCAGGAGTTCAAGGCCAGCCTGAGCAATATAGTAAGACTCTTTTTTTTTTTTTTTTACTTCCATGTTTAAAAGCCCTCAGTGTGACTTTCTTGTGAGGAAAGGAAAATCTTACCATGCCTACAAAAGGCTCTCTGCCTTGAGCCTCACACCTCTGCCTTCCTTTGTGCAGACTCCCCAAGATTGTTGCTGTTAGTGCCTTCCTCTTTTTTTTTTTTTAAGATTTATTTATTTTTTGTGTAGTGTTCTGCCTGCATGTACACCTATAGGCCAGAAGAGGGCGCCAGATCTCATTATAGATGGATTGTGAGCCATCATGTGGTTGCTGGGAATTGAACCGAGGATCTTTAGAAGAGCAGCCGCTGAGCCATCTCTCTAGCCCACCTTCCTCTTATTCACGTCTGCTCTTCCCTCTGCCTTCCTTTGTGTCCCTGCCTTCCTCTGTCTCCCTACCATCCAGGTCCTCAATCCTCGCTCACAGGTCCTCTCTCATGTTACTTCTTCCGCATCGCCAGGGTAGGGCAGGGCGTCTGGACCAGGGCAGACACATAATTATTGTCCACTTCATGGCAAATGGATGCTGTCGCCCAAGCCTAGAAAGTGCTCCACCCTGCACTTCTCACCCTCAGGGCAGCCCTCGATCTGCCTCCAGTATTTGGCTCTGATGCTCTACTGTGTGCCTTCATAACAACGGCTTCTTCAAGGCCCCTATGGCATGCTTGTTTCCGGGGTTGATTAAAGCCTGCTTCTCGGCAGACTGAGGGCAGAGCAAGTCTGGGTATACGGTACATCCATTTGCTAAGTAGATGCAGGAAGAGATGCAGTCCACACTTGGAATGTGTGTACCCTAAGAATGTGGTCCATGATTCCCTCGGTGATTTCATCAGTGTGTGGATGGAAGAAAGAAAGTCCAGGGAACTTGTAGTCCAGGGCCCTGCCTCATGCTGCCTTTCATGCTGTCTGTCTTCTCACTTTTGTTTTTGGGGTTTTTTTTTTGTTTTGTTTTTTTGGTTTTTTGTTTGTTTGTTTTTTTGTTTTTGTTTTTTTGTCTTTTGTTTGGTTTGGTTTGGTTTGGTTTTTAGAGACAGGATTTCTCTATGTTATCTTGGCTGTCCTTGACTTGCTTTGTAGACCAAGCTGGCCTCAAACTCACAGCAATCCACCTGCCTCTGCCTCCCAAGTGCTGGGATTAAAGGCGTGCGCCACCACGCCCATCTCTCTTCTTACTTTTTATCCGTTCATTTACACTTTCCTCAGTGGGGCAGAGTCCAGGAACACCCTCAGTCCATTTAATTAATTCTGGATTTTTGTTGTTGTTGTTTCTTCATTTATCTAGTAAACCATACACTGTGCTTTAAAAGTGAAGCTCAGCTGTATAAAAGTTAAGCTGTTACTACCAACCTTAGTGGACTTAGCAGTAGATAGTTTCTGTCATGGAATGGTTCAGAGCAGGGCTTTAATTTCAGCCCAGGGACCTGCTTTCCACATCCACAGGCCCAGGGGACTGGGTCATATGCCCCCAGGTCTACAGTCAAGTGAACTTAAGGCTCCTAGCTGAGTTAACTTTTCACTTGTTTTTTGCATTTGATTTTTTGATGCAGGATCTCAGGTAGCCCAAGCTTGCCTTGAGCTCACCATGTAGCTGTGTCTAGGCAAGCACTCTACCACTGAGCTGTATCTCGAGTTGTGCTTTGTTTTGTTGAAAGGATGGCCTGTTATATTGCCCAGTCTGGTTTCAAATTCTGTGGCTCAAGAGAGCCTCCTGCCTCACTTTCCCAAAAAGCTGGGACTTCAGGTACCCACCCGCAGGCCTAGCTTAACTAATTTAGTTGTTGAAGTTTAGGCCTGGCAGATTATTTTTTCACTATTTCTCCTCTCCTAAAATATCAACAATGCTATTTATTTGTTTTTATACAGGGTCTTACTAAGTTGCCAGGCTGTCCTGGAACTCACTGGGTAGCACACGCTGGACTATAACTGGAGCTCACTAACACACTGTGCGCTCTAGACTGGTCTTGAACTTGAGATCCTGGTCCCTATGCCTCTAGAGCCGTGGTTCTCAACCTTCCTAATGCTCTGTGACCCTTTAATACAGCTCCTCATGGTGTGGTGACCCCCAACCATACATTATTTTGTTGCTACTTCATCACTGTAATTTTGCTACTATTATGAATCATAATGCAATGAACTCCAAAGGGATCAAAACCCACAGGTTGAGAACCTCTGCTCTGGAGTGTTGTGGTTATAGGCATGTGCCGCCATGCCTGGCCATATTCCAGAAAAGACAACTAAAGCTTAGGAGTATAGTTTTCTAAATATCTCTCACTCTCTACCTCTCTCTCTCCATATATATATATGTGACCCACATATATAAAAACTCACACACATATAAGTCATTTGCAGAAGGTCAAGAAGCTAGTACGCAGAGGATGCAGATCTGAAACTCATGCCTCGTTGTTCAGCTGCACTGTTTCTTGACAGTTCTCTGCAAAAACCACCGTCTTACTAATGCTTACTTTAAGCTAATATAGTCATCACAAGGCTTTCTTCATACATAGAAACCATTGTCTGGCTACAAAATAGTACCCAAGTGTTTTGGACCATAATTTAGTAGTTTAAATGTATATAAACCAAATTATCTTAAAGCTCATATCAGATACCTTAGGGGGTTTTGGTTTCTGTTGAAGTTCACGGTTGGTTTTTGTCTGTAATGCCTTTGGATGGTACACTGGCACTGGTAGCTGTTCACGCTGTAGTCCAGCTGTGGCCTTCTCTTGGTTTTAGGAATGGCATCAGCTTACTCTCCTGGTGGATGCTAAAATGTCACAAATGTATTTGGAAACCCCCTTCCCACTGTCCCCAGGATCCCCTCGCCACATCCCCTCAGCCCAGCACCACCCAAGCCCTGTGCTGGCCTTGCTTATCATTGGGCTTCCTCTCTGCCGAAACCCTCAGCACCTGAACGTAAAAGACATTTCTGTTAGTGTGTGTGTTGTACATGTGAGTGTGCATGTGCGTGTGTGTGTGTGTGTGTGTGTGTGTGTGTGTATGTGTGTGTACTTAATTGTGGAGGCCAGAGGAGGATGTCAGATCTCTTTTTAAGCCTTACATCCTTGAGAAAGGGTCCCTCTCTGTTTCTCAGCTAGGCTAGCCAGCTTCTGGTTCACTGGTCTCTACCCTGTAACCTCAGGGTTACAGGCACAGGCAACTACGCCCAGCTCATAAACACCCACAGAGGATATGATGTGGCAGGTGAGGAAGGCTTCCCAGAGGAAGGAACTTCTCAACTGAAGAGCGAGAATGGACGAGTGAGAGTTTAAGCCAGATTAGAACTGGAATAAGGGTACCTGGTCCACATGGTGAGTTCGAGGACAGCCAGGCCTATGTAGAGAGCCTCTGTCTTTTAAATAAATAAATGAACAAATGGATGAGTGGAATAGGGTGGGCAGTGCACATTCTAGAAAGTGGGAAAGGAAGATGAAGACGTAGGTGAGAATGTGCCTCCATTCTTGTTATGGGACAGATGAATGATCCAGATGTTAGGAAGACCTGGATGGGGCGGGAGAGATGGCTCAGAGGTTAAGAGCACTGGCTACTCTTCCAAAGGTCCTGAGTTCAATTCCCAGAAACCATACAATGACTCACAACCATCTATAATGAGATCTGGTGTCCTCTTCAGGTGTACATGCAGGCAAAACACTGTGTATATATGATAAATAAATAAAGATTTAAAGAAAAAAAGAAAGAAAGAAAGACAGACCTGGATAAAGTCGGTTGCTGTCAAGGCTCATGCTCAGAAAATAACCCCTTTCTCGTGTCTTAATAGAAAAAGCTGGAGTCCCCACCACCATCTACCAATCCCTTCCTGGAAGACGAGACAACGCCAGAGATGGAGGAGCTGGCGCTGGAGAAAGGAGAGTTAGAGCAAGTAAGTGTGTCTGTGTTGTTGTGTGTAACTGACTCATGCTCCTTCCTGAAAGTAGCCTGGCTCACACCACACATGGTCTTTGGCTGGGACCACACTCGGAGATCACCATGGCGGTGGGTTTTACAGGAGGACTTCTGTGAGGGCGAGGTCAGATAACAAAGAGCAGTTTTCCTGCCGGTGTCTGTTGCAGAAGAGCAGCGGTATTTAGCACCACACGCTTGCCTCATCAGCCCGTGCGCAGCATCTTCTAGGGCTTCCAGGCAGCTTCCTTTCTCTCATCCAGTGTCATGATGATGCTTACTGTGAGGCCAGCCATGCCATAGGCTTGGTGAGGCCTCCACACAGAGTCAGCCACCCTGGAAGCCACTGCGGAGGCTTTGGGAACACCAGGGTGACCAGCAGCATCTCTGGAGTTTCTTTTTGGAGCATGCTAACACTTTTAATTTCCTTCAGCACGTCTGTCCAGCTCAAAATTTCCTCTCCTTTCGTCCTGCAGAACGGTGTTTTTGTTTCACTGCTTTTTTATGACAGGAGAGCTTAGAGCAGTAAGTCAGCCGTTTCCTTTCTGGATTCGTGCTCTTTCTTTTTAATTTTCTACACTTGGCTGCTAGAGGATTAGTTGGTGGCATTGTTTCTCTCCAGACACCAGCCAAGGGGAGGTGGCTGGGAGGCCAGCTTGAAGAAACACAGCCACACACTGTGCATGCAGCTAGCTCTGCGTTCCGAGTGGCAAGGTTGGGGGGATTCTGACAGGAGTCAGACAGCAGAATTCCCAGGCCCGTTAAATGTGTCTGCCCATTGATTAAGTAATTGTAATGACAGAGATACCTCACATTTAAGGCACTTTATAGTTTCGGGATCTTTACATGCTTTCTTTCATTCCGCTTTAACGGTGCCTTCCTCTGGTTTTACAGGTGATGAAAGTACAGCTCAGAGAGGCTAAACAGCTTGCAAAGGGCTACGAGTTTGGGAGACTGGCAGGGACTAGCAGCCAGCTCTAACAGATGGAAGCTAGAGTTCCTCTCCTAGCGACCCCCTCCCCCCGTCCCCCTACACACACTTCATGTCTTATTAAAAAGTGAAGGCCATAGAGATGAAGTTTATGGGCAAAAGTAAATGGGCAGAACTGCAGGGTTGCTGTGAGTCCGCCCCAGGAAAGTGGGACTAGCTGTTGCTGGCGTAAAGCCACGGTATCATTGAGTAGCACAGAAAGGGACTGTTGCTTCTGACCCCAGTGCAGCTCTCAGTGTGGGAGCAAGGCCTCAGGTTGGGGGAGCCTCATTTCTTTGGTAAGTTCCCTCTTCCTGGCCACCTGCTCAGTAGTAGCAGTAGCATGCCTTGTACAGCCATGTTTGCACGAGGCCCTCCTGTCTCCCCACACCCTAAGCTGCTTTGTCATAAGTAGAGCCACGCGGTTGGAGCACTCAGGTGCTCTGTGTTAGCTGGTTTCCTCTGGGTGTCATGATACCAAATTAACAGAATCCCTTAATTCCCTTTGCAGTTTTGCTGGATAAAATACGCCTTTGTTTCTTCATTTTTTTTCCCCCTCTTCATTAATGCTTGAAGTAATTGTTGTAAGACCAAGATCTGCGGGTTCTAAGGACAGTGAACACTGATTCTGGACAAGCAGGCGATGAAAATCCTGGCCTGTGTCTGCTGCTCACAGCTCCTGGCCTCAGATAGGCTTTCTGCTCTCTCAGCCTCCCTGCTTTCTGTAGTGTGACTTTCGCTGTTTTCTTTGATGGCCCATCAGACATGGGGAGTTGGAGAGAAAGGGACCAAAGTCCCTGCAGCCAGATTAGTTCCACTCTGAGTCACTTTGCCTGTGGACTTGCAGGCCAACCTTGTTTGTTTTAAACCTGAAATTTTATACGTGTTAAAAAAAAAACAACTAATAAAAATTCCTGCTCTAGGTGATGTCCCCATAATTCAAGGCTGCTCTTTATTAGAAGTAACACTCACACAGTGACTAATGCCCCCCACATGTCACTCCCACCTCTGGCTGGCTACGTGGAGTCTCAGATCGCTGCCTTCCCAGCGGCCAGTTGGCTTCTGGAGTTTTGTGTGCTGGACAAACAGGAGCTCTTGGGGTGCAGGGAAGAGAGCCTACAGATTAATAGGGAGCCAGCTGAAGTAGGGGAGAGCCCCTGCGTGTTGTCCTACATTATTCTAGCCACCTCCTTGCTGCGGCCAGTAGGCAGTTGGCCTTCAAGATCAAGGTCAGCTCTTGCTCCCTGCCGCACTGTGTGCCTAGGCGCTGGGAAAGGAGTGCGAACTTGAAAGCAGTGTTCACTTGAAGAGAGGACCTGGCTGCTTAGTTGCCAACATACTCCCAGTGAGAAAAAAAAACAACATCTGAAAAGGGACCAAGGGCACAGGAGAAGAGAGAAGAAATCAGGAGTTTCTGGTTTAAAAATGTACCCTTCTGGTGATCCGAGCAGTTAGATTTAATCTGTTTACATTGGATAGTAATAAAAGGAAATGGGACCAGCTGCAGACCTCCTTACTGTGACAACAGTAACCTTTTATTATTCCATCAAACTCCGGGAGGAAATAGCTTAAGCATCTGCAGCGCTTGGACAGAATTCACCCACTCAGCAGTCCAGCCTGAGCACGGCTGCTGAACGACTTAGTGTGTTCTTTAGGCTTCAGGTTGGGCTGCAGGGAGCTGCCTGGTGCAGAGGGAGACACCAGCGTGAGCTGAAATTCCAGCACCTCCTCGCTACATGTGAGCACGTTTGTAGGGGGGGCAGTGGAGGAGCAGTAAGAGAAAGAACCCTGGGCAGACCCTCCTGGTACCCCCTGCTGAAAATACATCAACAGGAACTCCGTACTGTGGTGACAGGACCTATGACAGACAAGGCAGAGGCAGGCCAGTCACACAAGGTAGACTCGGGACACGGGCTTGCCTGGTAATCTAGCTTTCTGTGTATTCTGTGGGGCCTCCCACACGCACCCCTGTGAACATCAGTCTAGATGACTTTGTTAGAACATCATAAAGCCGTTTTCTCTCACTAACAGGCTTGTATTTTATACTCACCAAAGAGCCTTTAGACTTGTTCAGACTTGTCTTTAAAGCCATGTACCATTCCGTACACAGATAGGAAAATATAAGCAAAACCACAGGTTAAGATATTTATAAAATGTCGTCATACACAGGGTCCAGTCTTTGGAACTACTTGTTAATTAAACTATATTCTGCCAGGCGAAGCAGCATAAACTTGTGCCCCTCCTTCTTGGAAGGCTGAGGCAGGAGGATCACTTGTGAAAGCTTGAGGACGTGGCTCAGTTGGTAGAGTGCTCACTTTGCAGGCAGAAAACCCTGGCTTCGATGCCTAGCACGACACAGAACTGGGCGTGATGGTGCAAGCCTGTAATCCCAGTCCTTTGGACATGAGGCAACAGGACCAAGTTCAAGGTCATCTTTGACAACATAATAAGTTCAAAGCAAGATCCAGGGTCTCAAAACAAAACAAACAAACAAACAAACAAAAAAGAATCCAAGGAACTCCTAAATACCATCTCACCTAGGTCCAGCAATTGCAGACGTTTTGCTGCATTTCTCTGATCCCTTCCTCTCCCTCTTCTTCCTCCTCGTCACTGCAGAGCAGTTTAGAACCATAGCAGGGACAGTGCCCTTTACCCCTGGACCTCTCAGCATAAACTTCTTAAAAGGACATTCACCTATAAAACCACAGGGTGAAAACAGAAAACTTAACACCAGAAACATTGTCAGTTTCATAATGTAGCCATTTTAAATGTATTAATAAAAACATCATTAAAAATTGGAAGCCAGGTGTGTTGAGCCACACCTTTAATCCCAGCACTCAGGAGGCAGAGGCAGGCAGATCTCTGTGAGTTCCAGGCCAGCCTGCTCTACATAGTGAGTTCCAGGACAGCTAGGGCTACATAGAGAGACCTGGTCCCAAAACAAAAACAAATTGGGAAAGTGCACATTAAAAAGTAAGCCAATAGGGGTTGGGGAAATGGCTCAAAGGTTAAGAGCACTGGCTGTTCTTCCAAAGGTCCTGAGTTCAATTCCTAGCAACCATATGGTGGCTCACAACCATCTATAATGAGATCTGGCACACGTGTAGGCAGAACACTGTATACATAATAAATAAATAAATAAATAATTCATTAAAAAAGTAAGCCAATAAAGCCAAATACAAGACATGCTGCATGCTGATTTTAAGACGTCTGGTACAGAGGAACACAGATTTTAACCTAGCACTAAAGAAGGCGAAACAGGAGGGTTGTGGTTCGCGGCCAGCCTCAGACCCTAGGCTGTTCAAGGCTAGGCTGGTATTCATGTCAAGGCCTTGTGGAAAACCAAACAAAACGAGCCAGTGAAATGTCTCAGTGAGTCAAGCCTGACAGATTGAGCTCAGTCCCCAGAACCCATGTAAAGATATGTTGTGGAGCATCCACCAGGAAGTCCTTATTAACAGGCTGGGGATTGCACTGGGTGTTTGGGATCCCAGTGTGGCCTCGAGCCTTTCTCAGGGTGAGCTTTTAAGAAAAACAAACAAAAACCCCCAAAACACATCCTGTGTTGACACACGTCAGCTCACAAGAACAGTTAGCCAGAAGCAGAACTGCAGAAGCTAAAAAGGCAAGGTTAATACATGGAGAGACTTTCCCAGAACTACGGACTTTGATGGATTAGGCCTTTGTTTTAGTTTTGGCAGATCTCCTTGCCGAGTTTTACAGCCTGAATGGTACTTCCACCATGCAGTCAGTTGTGCCAAGCTCTGGGAGTCTGTTACAGGTGGAAGGAGAGACTGACTGCACAAAGTTGTCCTCTGACCTCAAAACACACACACACACACACACACACACACACACACACACACACACACACAATAAAAGGCAAAACTGAACAAACGATAAACAGTACAGGTTAGGGAGGTGTTGTAATGTGAGGCCCTGAGTTTGGATCTCCAGAATCTATGTAAAAAGCTAGGTGCTGTGGGAAGCGCCTGTAATCCCAGTCACGTGAAACGAGGCCAAAACAGACAGATTCCTGGCATCCACTGGCCGGCCAGCCTAGCCTGCTGGGCACAGCTCTGGGCCAATGATGCAGAGCACCGGAGAATGACTGCCTAGGTTCCTTCACCTCCCCTCCTCTCCTCACCTGTGCAGCTCACCTACCTGAACATGCATCCCCCAACACATACGGAAAGGAGCCACACTAATGATTATATTTTAATTACTGAAAAGATGCCTGGCTAGACTAGCCGTCATATCCCAGTCTAACGTCCAGGCCATCTAGTCCCACAGAGACATATCTAATCTCATTTCTATATTTATTTTCTATAATATCAACAAATCAGTTTATCAAAAAGAATAAAATAAAATAAAAAGAACAAATAAAATGCGGTCTGGGAGATGGGCTAGCAGCTAGAATTCTTGCTGTACGAGCTCAAGGACCTAAGTTCAGACCCCCAGCACCCATGTAAAAGTGAGGTTAGTGGCGCACACCTGCAACCTCGGGACTGGGGAGCGAAGACAGATGGGTCCAGAGGCCTTGCCAGCCACCCGTTCTCACTGACATGGCAAACTTAGGTTCAATGAGAGGTGCCTCTCTCAGGAAGAAAATAAGGTGAAGAGCAAGAGGAAGACATCTCAAGTCAACCTCTGCTACCCCGACAGGTGAACACACCTGTACACTTGTGTGTATTGGGTACAACACACAGACACACACACACTCACACATGCATGTGATGAGCAAGTATGGTGGTATAGCCCTGTAATTTCAGTAATTAGGCGGTAGAGGCGGGACGATTTTCTGGATACAGAGTAAGACTCTGTCTTAAAACAACAACATGCCGGGCGTGGTAGCGCACGCCTTTAATCCCAGCACTCGGGAGGCAGAGGCAGGTGGATCGCTGTGAGTTCGAGGCCAGCCTGGTCTACAAAGTGAGTCCAGGATGGCCAAGGCTACACAGAGAAACCCTGTCTCGAAAAACCAAAAAAAAAAAAAAAAAAAAAAAACCACCACCAACAACATGAACAACAAAACTAGGACCAGAGTTTCTAGAAATCTGCCCTAAACTTTAAAAACATGAAACTCACTGGAGGTGAAAAAAAGATGAAATTACAGGACATATGTAAAGTTGACTTCCCTGCCCCCTCTTTCTGTAGCCTTGGCTAGCCTGGAACTCACAGGTCTCCCTGCACTGGTCTACCAAATGCTGGCATTAAAGGCATGGGCCTTCAACATTTAATTTATGTTGAAAATTATTATTATTTTTAAATGTTTGGGGTTTTGTTGTTTTGTTTTTGAGACAGGATCTCTCTGTGTGTAGCCCTGGCTGTCCTAGAGCTTGCTCTGTAGCCCAGGCTGGTCCCAGACTTCTTTGGAGTGCTGAGATAGCAGGAATCCAGCACTGTGCCCAGCTCAAGTGCTTAGGTAGTACTCAGTCCTCACTAAGTTGGTTGCTGGAGTGCAGTAGAGCGCTTGCTAGTGTGCGAGACCTTGGCTTTGATCTCCAGAGCTACAAAGAGAAGAGGGGAAGGGTGTAAGCCGTTCTAGTCAGCGAGTATGGTGCAGGCAGGGCTTATATTCAGTTTGAATGCTCGGGAGATTCTTATTTTTTAGATGCTTGGAAAGGAATTGGGAAGAAAATATAATTTGTCAATGGCTGCTGCCATGGAACCTGTTTGCTAGTAGGTTTTGCGTATCAGTGCAGAGACAAGAGTCTCCTCTGTAAGTTGACCAGCTGTGCTTTCTCAGACAGGATGCCCTCGTGCCGCAGGACTGTGGGTGCCGAAGCAAGAAGGTGGAGAACGAGATGGCAACCCTTTGGTGGCCTCACTCTCCTCTCTTCCTTACATTATTTGTTAGAAAGTCCAAAGTCTGGGTGCCACTGCAGCTCGTAGCAAGTCGGACCTCACGCCGTGGGGATTGCGGGTGGGAGCTCAGCGCCTCCATTTCCTGGGCTGTGTAGTTGTAGCAGTGAGACCCCACGAGGAGCACTGTGGGAAAGACAGATGGGGGCTAGCATCACGAATCATCATAACAATAACGCCGAGCAGAGGCTACCAACGCAAAGGGCTTCCTTCAGCCCAGATTGGAACTTCCTAAAGCCTGCACTGATGACGAGCTTCTAAATCAAAGATGCATGTGCTGTCGGATAGCAGCACACACAACAAGTCAGAGGTACTGACCAGCTGACAGTGGCTCACTGGATGGATCGTGGTGTGTTGGAGCTCTTATCTGTCAGCTCAGAGTGAACTTGGGTGTGTTCTTTGAAACTGCGTATAATCTCGCAGAGGTTGCTCAAATATGCGGTTCATAATTATTCATGTCTCCTGTTCCTCTCTTTCCAGCCAAAGAAGCCCAAGGCTCCGGACAACCCCTTCCACGGCATTGTTTCCAAGTGTTTTGAGCCTCACCTCTACGTGTACATCGAGTCCCAGGACAAGTGAGTGACACGCCTTCTGCTGTTTCCTGTCTGCGTCTCTAGCCTCTCTGAGCAGGTTGGGTGTACACCAGGACAGCTCCTCCCAGAGCTCATGAGGGGCAGCAGTATTATCTTCTGCATGTAATTCTTTATCTTGCTTACAGTTTGCTTGTTTGTTTGTGACAGATTATGTAGGCTCAACTGATCTTAAACTCATAGAGATCCGCAGGCCTCTGCCTCGCAAGTGCTGAGACTAAAGGCATGCGCCATTACACTGGCATATTTTCCTCATAAATCTAAACTGCCTGAGCTTGCCTGTATAAGGGTCCATGTGGATCTGAATACCTCCCACTCCCACCCCTGTGTGAGTGTTAAGCTCTGTCACCCCACAAAGTGTCAGACACCCAGATGCTGTAAGAAAGCCCAGTCCCTGAAGTATGTGCTTTCAATTATAATTTGGCTTTTCACTGTGAAGTAATTTTGACTGTCAAAAAAGCTTCACAATAGCACAAAAAATTCTCCGCTAGCTTCCCCAGGCTTGTGAACATCTTAATGTAAACATAACTGTCAGAATCCGAAAATAGATTGAGCCTGGCCCTGGCCCAGGACCTAATAACCCTGCACTTAGCTGTGTGGCTATGCAGCCTCCTTTAATCCTGGCTTCTTCCTTAGCTTTTCTTAGTCTTTGCAGCCTTGACACTGTTATGGGCTGACCACCTCTTTCCGATGTTTGGTAAAATGGCATCAATTTCCATTTGCCTGATGTGCCCCTCCCTTAGGTCCCCCTTTGTGAAGACAGTTTCTATGTTGCCCAGGCTGCTCTCAAACTTCTCCTGCCCTCAGGTGATTGTACCACTCAGCTCTCCGTCACGTAGGAGGCAGAGGAGGAGGACGGTTTCAGGTTTGGAGCCAGCCTGAGCTGCATGTATGAGGCCATTTCCCCAAACAACAACATCCAGGTTATATGTTTTTGGCAAGAAACCCGATAGAAGTGCTGTTCCATCCTCGGTGCCAGTCAGCTGCTGCTGTTGGCGCTGCTGGCTAAGGGGAAGCCTGCCAGCCTTCTCTACTGTCAAGTTCCAGGGTTCTTCTTCATGCTGAGTGTCATGCATGGAATGGCGTGAGATACTAGGCAGGGGCATCTGATTTCTTGTCACAATGTTGGCTCGTTGTGGCAGGGCTTGCTGGGCTTGCTGGAGCAGTCCTCAGGGCCTCACGGTGCCTGTCGGGCTCCATCGTTTCCTCTTCACTTTCTAACTGGAACCCCAGTGCAGGGGAGTTCTCCCCACCCGCCCCCAACTTGTTTGTATCAATTGTGGACTTGAATCATCCATGTGACACACGTGCATTTTCACAGACTCACAGGCTCCGCACACTTTCACAAACCAGGCTCCTCCCGGCCCAGTTCCCTCAGGGTCCACCTGATGTCCAGGGTCCCTTGTTGATAGAAGACTATTCACAAAGGAGGGTGTCTCTTTCTTTTGTTGTTGTTGTTTGTTTGTTTGTTTGTTTGTTTTTTGAGATAAGGTGTATCCCTGCTTGTCCTGGACTTCCTCTGTAGACCAGGCTGGCCTCTGCCTCCCAAGTGCTGGGATTAAAGGTGTGCGCCCATCTAGGGATGGCTACTTCTCATCCCCTGGTTTTTTTTTTTTTCTTTGAGACAGGGTTTCTCTGTGTAGCCTTGGCTGTCCTGGACTCACTTTGTAGACCAGGCTGGCCTTGAACTCGCAGAAATCCGCCTCCCTCTGCCTCCCGAGTGCTGGGATTAAAAGTGTGCGCCACCATGCCCAGCTCTCATCCCCAGGTCACTACCTAATGGACACTGGAGTTTGGAAAAGTTGGGTTTCTGGAGCAGGGCAGGCTGTGAGGACACAGGCTGGACCGGGTTACAAGGCCTTCAAAGACCCACTTAGGAACACAGGCTGTGGCTCACAGGAGAACACACATAGGGAACTGACTACAGCTGTGAGGAGGCCCTTGCAGTCCTTCTCTGGGAAGCACTCAGGCCCCTTGTTTCTTCTCCTTTATCTTCCTTTTCCATTTTTCCTTTCTAATGCTTCTGTTCTGGGTGAGCAAGTCCTTGTCTCCAGGCCTGTTTCAGGATGAACAATGAGAATAGAAGAGGTTTTGAGTGGATCACTACAGGGGCACACCGTGTCCACCTACTTGATCTTATAGGCAGTAGCCCAAACCCTTGCCTCCTCTTCTACCGAGAATATAAAGTGTGTGAAAGCCCTTTTATGTTAACAAAAGTAACTCACCCACACCAAGAAAGCAAGCTACTTTAAGAAGGCGAGCCTCCGTGGGGCGAGGTGGCGCACGCCTGTAATCCCAGCACTCGGGAGGCAGAGGCAGGCGGATCGCTGTGAGTTCGAGGCCAGCCTGGTCTACAAAGCGAGTCCAGGACAGTCAAGGTTACACAGAGAAACCCTGTCTGGAAAAAAAAAGAAAAAAAGAAGGCGAGCTTCCCTCCTTGTGCTCAGCGTCAACTGTTCAGTAGATGTTACTCCTTTTTTGAGGTGTGGTCTCTCACACTGTCTGGTACTTAATGAATAAGCTATATTGGCTTGGCAGTGAGCCCCAAGGATCCTCTTTTTTTGTTTTGTTTTGTTTTGTTTTGTTTTCGGTTTTTCAAGACAGGGTTTCTCTGTGTAGCCTTGGCTGTCTTGGACTCGCTTTGTACACCAGGCTGGCCCTGAACTCACAGTGATCCGCCTGCCTCTGCCTCCCGAGTGCTGGGATTAAAGGCGTGCGCCACCACCCCAGCCCCCAAGGATCCTCCTGTCTCTGCCTCTCAGTGCTGGAGTTCTAAGTGGGGTATGCCACCACACTTGGGTTTGTTTTTAATTCAGATTCTAGGCATCAGACTCAGGTCCCTATGCTTGTGTGGCAAGCTCGGTATCATCTGAGCGTCTCCCCAGCCTTCAACCACACCCTTATAATTCTTATTTCAAAAAGACCCGAAAGCTATTTGGCCCAGACCTTCCTGGTCTAGAGAGTCATTTTTCTCTCTCACAATTCTGTCGTCCACTTTTTGTGTGGACTCGATTCATCAAAGTCTGAACGTTGCTCATGGTGCTTTGGGCAAAGAGCCAGGCCTCCTTCCCCAGGGCTGCTTGGTCTATGAGAGTTGCAGCACTGGCTGCTTGGCTGGTTTCTTCCCTCCTAGGACATTTTCAAGCACTGGGAAGCAGCAGGGCCCTGGGGGTGGCAGCCACAGAGCAGGGGCTTGAGGCTGAAGAGTCGAAGAGCCCCGTCTTCTCTCCTGTCAGAGCAGAGGCTGACTTGACACCTGTAATGGTTACTAACCCCTGACAAGGCAGAGATCCTTTCAAGAATCCAGGGGCATGGGCCTATAGTCCCAGCTACTGGGGGAGTGGAGAATGGGCAGATTGCAACTTCAAGGCCTGCCTAGGCTACAGAATGAGTTCACATCCAGCCTGGGCAGCTTACTTAGACCTTGCCTCAAAATACAATGTAAAAAGAGGGCTGGTGATGTAGCTCAGTGGTGGAGGACTTGCTTAGCCTTCTGGCCTCTGAGGGCACCAACACACAGACTCACAGACACACACACAGTGACACACACAGGTAAATAAGGAATCTTTTAAAAATAAAGAAATAAGGCTGGGCATGGTGGCGCACGTCTTTAAGGTTCTGGCTCAATCTCTAGTACCATAAATAAGTAAACAAAAAACATAGACCTCTTGTAAAAAAAAATTAGTTATGCAGACATAATAATTTTGAGTATGATTTCAAGGGACTTTAGGATTCCCTTTGGTCAGAGAATCCTATTGTTGAGAAAGAGCTCAGATAGACTGATGTGTGCAGTCACTGCTCTTATTGTACCATGGACTCAGAGCACTCAGGTGACAGAGGCCAGCATGGCAGACAGAGCAGGGGTCTGCCTGACACGAGGACCAGGAGCACTACACTCACTGGCCCGGAGCCTCCAGCATGCCACTTGACTCCCTCCAGTCTCTTGGCCTGTCTGCAACAGGGTTCATCAGCCCACCCCATAGGCTCTGTGATATGAGTGAAACAAGGACAAGAGGCCCACAGTGAAGCTGTTCGGGGACCCTGCCTGGCCTGCCCCTCTCTGTGGCCTTGTCCAGGATGCCTGTGTGGGAAGGTGGCCTCATCAGGGTTGCAGGCTTCCTGTGGAGCTTGGTGTTCTACCTGCCCAGGGGACGTTCTGGCAGTACCTGTCCCAACAAACAGCCAAGCAGCAGCAGGAGGAGGCCCACAAGCCAGGACATAGGAAGGTGGCAAGAAGCAAGTCCCCGCAAGCCCCCTGTGTGACAGGCTGGCTAAGCCGTGCTTACGTGCATTAAATGGATTTCCCCATTTCTGTTTCCACCCTAGAGGATGTTGTGTATGTTCTGCTCAGAGCAGGTACTGGATTGCCCTGACCCTCTTGCGGGAGGGCTTTCTACATCAGCGCCGTCCTCGCTCTGTCCTGTGGTTTTCCTTGTCAGGAGGTTGCTGTAACTCAACTTCTGCTTACTTTCCTGAGTTCCCTACAGTAACTTGTTAGCATTCCTACCCCCTTCTTAGCTTTGTCACACCTAACAACCGTTCTGTAACTAGTTCTTTTATAAATTCTGAATTAATTCATACTTACAGACTTGTAAGAAAGCCTGCAGAACTGTTTGCCCTTCACCCAGCTTCTCAGTCACATTGACCTCTCCCGCATCTCTTCCACACCCACCCACATGTCTACACACATAGAGCTTTAAAGCCATTTGACTTAAAGTCTGAGCTAAGACTTCCTGTCACTCCGTCATTCTTCAGTGTGTACGTCCTACAAACCAGGACCTGGGGCCGGAAAGATGGCTCGGCACAACAGGAACTCTTGGTCCTGCAAAGAACCTAAGTTCGGCCCCCAGAACCCCCATCAGGTACCTCACAAACACCTGAACCCCAGCCCCAGGGGACTGATACCCCTCCGACCCCCGTGGGCATATATACACATAGACAGACACATAAACATGTAAATGAGAAGTAAAGGTTCAGGGTGTAGATCAGTGGTAGACGCAGTGTTTACCTAGTGTGCATAAGGCCCTGGGTTTGAATCCCAGCACTGTTTCAAACAAGCAGGGAAACCCAACAACAGAAGTATGTGCGGCCAGAGAGAAGTCCCACAGCTGCCTGGGACTACAGCTCCATGGATCCCAATGTCCTCTTCTGGCCTCTGAGGGCACCAACACACAGACTCACAGACACATACACACAGGTAAATAATGAATCTTTTAAAAATAAAGAAATAAGGCTGGGCGTGGTGGTGCAAATCTCTAATCCCAGCACTCAGGAGGCAGAAGCAGGCAGATCGCTGTGAGCTCGAGGTCAGCCTGGTCCACAAAGCGAGTCCAGGACAGTCAAGACTACACAGAGAAATGCTATCTCAAAAACCCCCAAAATAAAATAAAGTAAAAAAAGAAAGTTTAGAAGAACCCAATCTATATAACTATAATGTAATTTTCAAAGACACATTGATCTCTATTACCAGTTAAATCCAGAGTTCATATTCCATTTTACCAGTTTTGCTTAATTAACTCCTTTATTTATTTTGAGACTAGAGTTCATGTATCCCAGGCTGGCCTCAAACTTGCTACATAGCTGACGATGACTTGAATTTTAAAGAAGTGTGTGTGTGTGTGTGTGTGTGTGTGTGTGTGTGTGTGTGTGTGTGTGTTCGTTCATGGGAAGAGTGTGGGTGCACGTGTGTGTGGAGCCTAGAGAACAACAGCTTTAAGGGTCACCCTGTCCTTTGCTGTGGGGTCTGTCACTGGCCCGAAGCTCCTCAGCTGGGTTAGGCTGAAAGTAGAACTCATGTCCCCACGCTTGTTTGCTTTACTGATTGCGCCACCTCTCTGCAGGTGTGTGCCACCTCCCTTGGCTTGTGAGGCGTTGGGACGGAGCCCAGGGTTCCATGCAGGCTAAGCAGGTGCCACAGCTCCAGCCCCGGCCGTGCTTTCTTGAGTAGATCCAGCATCCATCCTTGCGTCACGGCTGTACGCTCTTCTTCTTTTGGTCTTCCTCAGTCTAGAAGAAGTCTGAGACCTTGACATGTTTGCAGCATATAGGCCAGTGACTTGCTGGAGTGTCCGGGCCTCCTGCCTTCTGATGTCTCCCCATCGCCATGGCCAGAATGCAGCTGTGGTGTTCCCAGCAGCTTGGAGAAGGCGCGCATACTGTCTGCGACTTGGTATTGATGTCATGCTCGAGGTTTTCATATCTACATAGAATATAAATGATAATGCTAAGTGGGCTGAGAGAGCTGGCGCATGCTTTCAGTCCCAGCACCATGGAGGCAGAAGAAGGTGGGTCTCCGTGTTTTCAGGCCAGCCACGGCTACACGTGAGACCCTGCCTCGAGACAAAAACAAAAAGCAACATTAAAACTCCATCAAAGGCCTTTCCACATTCCTCCCTTAGCTGATTTTAGTACGCATGAATAATTCTTACCTGAGTCTTTTATTACTGGGATGGTTTCAGATAGTGAGATTTCAATTTATTTCTTCTGCATTTGTTGGTACTCTGCTTTAAATAAAAAGGCTTTTATTCTTCTTTTTTTTTTTTCCTTCCCTGACACGAGGTCTCACTAAGTAGTCCCAGCTGGCATCAAACTCAGAGATCTCTTGCCTTCTGAGTGCTGGGACATAAAGGGTACACCACCAGGCAATAAACGCAGGCAATAGCGTTTACTTCTTCCTGACTTTACATACATGGTAAATCATGCATATATGCCCATGATGTATATGAGAATTAAACAAATTCTGGTTTTGCTCAGTGGGTTATCTCCCACCCCTTTTACTTTATATTAGAATTGATTTATACCTTTCAAAAAGTTATCAAACTAGCATGCTATGTGTGTGGTGATAGCCGCTTGTGATGCAACACTCAGATGCCGAGACAGGAGGAGCTGAAACCCCAGGCCAGCCTGGGCTGCATGGCAAAGCCCTGTCTTGAAACCCAAACAAGAAAGCTGGAAGGTAAAAAGTCTGTACAACATTAGCACCAGCCTCCAGGCCTTGCCACTGTTGTCCCTTTTCTCTCTAGGGCCTATCACTTTAGTGCTGTGCTGTGGCCCGTGGGAGCCTCCTCATCTTTTTCACAGGCCCCTATCATTTCCCCGAACACTGCCCTTTCTTTCTGGCACAATGAAATGCACCAGGCTTATCTTGTGTGTTCGTGTCAGCCCTAGGGCCATGCTTGCTTCCAGGCTCCCCATTTCCTCTGTGGGGAGTGCCTGCAGACGCCAAGCTCTGGCGTGAGTGAGCTGAGTGCTGCTGGGTGCCGCTGCAGCCACACACAGGTTATAGTCAAACCTTCCTGTACCCTAAAGCCTGTGGGTCCATGTCAAGACCTCCATTCTAACCTAAAACCACAGGGGTTCCCAAGCTCATAACTGCCTTCTGTAACACAATAGCAAGAAGCGTGCCTCCTAGCATTCTAGAAGCATTTACTTGCTTCCTCCATTGACCCATATGTAGCTCATCCCCCAGTCTCCTCCCAACCCCACTGCTCACCCCAGAGGCAAGTCCACATCCCATCCCAAGAACAGTGAAAAGGGTGCATGTTAGGGGTGCAGCACTGAGTGCACGCATGCTGAGTCTGTGGGGCCCTTGGGCTGTGTCCTCTCAGGGCTGCTGCTACATTCCTTTCCAGTCTGACTTGTCATGTCTGAGTGCTGACCGCAGAGCCATCAGCACATCATCCTAAGCCCTGTCTCAGTGAGATGATTGGCTCTCCTTTGTTAGTCTTTCTTGGTATCGATGCTGCACCACAGTGCTCTTTACGTCTCAATTAAAAAAAAAGATGTATTTATTTATTATACAGTATTTTTGCCTGAATGTGTGCCTGCACACCAGAAGAGGACACCAGATTTCATTATAGATGGTTGTGAGCCACCATGTGGTTGCTGGGAATTGAACTCAGGACCTTTGGAAGAACAGACAGTGCTCTTAACCTCTGAGCCATCTCTCCAGCCCCCCCCTCATTAATTTTTAACATAATCACCAGAACTCCCAACAGTTTGTCATGTGGAACCTGCAGATGCTCACTCAGTTCTTAGGCATAAAGCTCATGCTGCAGGGAAGAGAGAGAAACCACATGCCATGAGCTTTCCCTCAGCTATGGAGTCAGGAGCAGCGGTGTGTTTTGTATCTGCATGGTGCTCTGTAGGCCTGAGGTCAAAGTGCAGGATAGACAAGTCAGTACCAGTAAACCTGTGACCTTGGGCAAAGGTACCTCAAGTAACCAGCCTTGGTTTCCTCACCTTTAAAATGACAGTGACAATGATAATGTCCTCTGCTTAAAGCTATTGGGAAGAGTAAATGAGATTGTATTTATAACATGTCTTACAAGCTAATGGGAGAAAAAGACCAAGAAGTGTTGTTGTGTGACGTTAAGACTGTGAGGAGCTGGCGAGATGGCTCAGCAGTCAAGAGCACCAGCCGCTGCCTGAGAATTTGGGTTTAATACCCAGCACCCACATGGGACCTCACAACAATCTGTAACTTTGATCCCAGGGGATCCAACACCCTCTTCTGGCCTTTTCGGGTACTGCATGCACATGTTGTGCAGGCAAATATACAGGCAAACACTCATTCACATAAAATAAATAAAATCTCAAAAAAAGATAACGATCTGAAGGGTTCCCAGTGGGAATCAGAGGGGTCTTACCGCCACACTCAGGGTCAGACGTTTTTACTTTGCATCTCCACCCTCAGCCAAGTTCTTGCTCTCCTTCACATCCTCTTCCTCACGAGTCATCTGTTCTCGCTGCTCTTTGTTTGGGGCTTCTGGAGCATCTCATGTAGCCCAGGCTAGCCTCAGCTCATTAAGTAGTTGAGGATGGCCTCCCAATCCTCGTGGTGGTTCTGCCTCTTACTTGTGGCTGCATGCTTCTGTTCTCCTCCGCTCTGCTGCAGGCTTTCTCCGCAGCCCACTCTGCAAACAGCATTTTGTCACTGTCTGAAATGTGACTCTTCTCAGCATGCAGGGATTCCCAACACCCCACAACCCCTTGGCCAGAACCTGACCGTTTGTAAATGCTTACTTGATTGCACTTGCTCGCCATGGAAAGGCCTCCTGTGGTTCCAGGCTAGACCAGTGTGCCACACAACCCTTCTCCATTATCCTCCATGAAGAGCTTCCACAGCGTCTGCCCAGTGAGGACCTCTAAGCTAACTTTGTATCTTACACTTACCGCCCTGGAGCTCGCACACTGTAAGCGTGTGGTCGGTGATTAGTTGGACTGGCTCGGCACTTCACGAGCAGTGAGCCTCACAGATTCCATTGTGGCACCTTTTACTGCTCCTCTGCAAAGCTCGGTATCTCATGCCCTGTATGACATGGATGCAGAGCGGAAGGGGGCACAGGGACGAGTCCTCACTGCGCTGCTTTCTCGTCAGCTTCAGTGCTGTCCTCAGTACTGTGGAATTACAGCATAGAGCAGGAACCGGCACTGGTGATTCACCTGCCCACTGTGCACCAGGATAGGCAGAACCTGCCCCATCACACAGACTGGTAAAATGTTTGACAGTTTATCTCTGCTGACAAAATGAGCCAATTCAAGCCCAAATTAGAGTATATAAATGCAGGGGCTTGGTGCCAGCTCTCTGGCAGGGTCACAGGTTCCAAGGAATGAGGCCAGGGAAGTCACCATGCAGAGGGAGACAGAAAAGCAGGGAGCAGAGAGAGAAAGCACACGCGCATCGTGCATAGAGAGAGGAGAGAGAGAAAGAGTGTGCGCAAAGTGTCTGCATTACACAAGGAAGAGCCTCTGAGGGAGGGGAATCCTAGCCTCTGAGCTAGAAAGTGTAGGGCAGAGGGTGGGGTATGCTAGCCATGCCCTTTAACAGGTGGGGACTGAGGGATGCTGGGAGAACCTGGGGGACAGGTCTGCTTTGGTTAAATGGGCACCCTAGCCACTTATACCTGGTCTGGATCCCAACAACATTAAGTCAAGTGCCAAAACCAGGTGCTGGATGCATACATGTCATCTCAGCAGTGGGGAGACAGACAGACAAGTTTCAGGGCAGCTTGGGCTGCATAGTAAAACCCTATCTGGAAAAAAAAGTAGAAAGAGTCAGGTGTATAGCACATACTATATCCCAGCACTCAGGAGGCTAATGCAAGAGGAGAGTCATAAGTTCAAAGCCAGCCTGAGCTATAAAGTAGGCTCTGTCTTAAAACAGATGAACAAACCAAAAACAAATCATGTGGCAGTGAGTGGCAGGTGATGGCAGTTCCAGTTGAGGAGCAGGTGTTAGTTGTGCAATGAGGCCTGGGCCTAGGGAGCTAGAGCAGGAGGTGACAAACAGAGACCCAGAAATAGAGCCACAGAGGTGCCCGGCCCAGGTGCCTGCCATGCTGAAGAGTTGTGAGGGTCCTTGAGAAAGTAGGGCAAAAAGAGTCTGTGCAGAGTGGGGTGGGGTGGCCAAGGCACTTTCAGAGGTCCACTAAAGAGGCCTCTCTCCACAGGCAGGCCTAGCCTGCGTGAAGCAGTCCCATCTGGATGTCATAAACCGAATAACAAAAGCACTGGAGTAAAATGTCAATTGTTTCCTATTCCTGCTAATCGATGCTGTGTGTGGTTCTTGCCTTTTTCTTCTTATTGTATAAATATATTTTTAAAGCACAGCTGGATTCTTGTAGCCTTAGGCAGCAAGCTAAAAATGTACCACATGTCAGGAGGGGCCTCCCATTGTCCACACAGCACAGCTGTGCAGAGGACAGTGGCTATGGCCCTGCTGGATTCCAGCTCCTGGTGACTCAGGGTGGCTGGAGGAACTTGAGGGGTGTTTGCCTGGGAAAATGGAGACAGATCATGGCCACCATCACCACATGACCAGGCAAGCCTGGAGCTTTTCCCAGCCACTTTTATCCCAAGATTTTATTTTATTTATTTATTAATTTATTTTTTTCATCTTTGATTCCGGAAGTTGTAAGGAAAAACTGCTCATCTCAGAGAAGGAAGGCATTTTGTCTTTAAAACATCACTCTTTTGGGGGTCCATCCTCTGACGCATTTAGGTTCACGATGCCTACACCTTTGCTGCCACCAGAGCCTTTTTGTAGGCTAGTGAAAAGCATGAGGCGGGGTCCAGGCCACTAGGGATACAAACAGCCTGGGTCTCCAGCTTGGCCTGGACAAAGTGCTTAGCTGTTCTGTGCCTGAGAAAGGGGATGGTAAGCCTCTGAGGGCTAAGGTTCCATGACAGGATTATGAGTATAGTCACTGTCATTAGTGTTTAGGGGACGGTCACCAGCGTGGTGTATAGGAGACGGTCACCATCGTTAGTGTATAGGAGACAGGCACTGTTGTTGGAGTCTAGGACTTTGGCTTGTGGGAAGGGCAGCTGGTGCTTGGCACTCTGGGATGCGTGCTTCTGTGGCAGGTTCTCCAGTCAGCTCTGCCATCCAGTTTTGTGACAGAGTTTTAGGTGTCCGTTTTCTCACCTTCTATAGGAGCAGCCGTGTCTGTCTCCCTCACGGGGACTGGGGTCAGACGTGGTGACAAGATGCCCCAGGACAAAGCAGTGTACAAATGTCAGACTTGATTGCTGCTCTTTTAGCAGGAAGGTGAATGGTGACGTGGATAAAATGCCCCAGGAGTGAGCACCTGTGGGAACACCTCAGGTTCACTGAAGACAGCACCTCTGCCTTAGCTCTCCAAGTGAAATGACATTTCTGCTCTTCTAGAAATCTCAGCGAGCTGATAGACCGGTTTGTGGCAGATTTCAAAGCCCAGGGCCCACCCAAGCCCAACACCGACGAGGGGGGCGCTGTACTGCCCAGCTGCGCCGACCTCTTCGTCTACTACAAGAAGTGCATGGTGCAGTGCTCCCAGCTCAGCACAGGCGAGCCCATGATCGCTCTGACGACCATCTTCCAGAAGTACCTCCGAGAATACGCCTGGAAAATCCTCTCTGGCAACCTGCCTAAGTGAGTCCTGTTCTCCTTACTTTAGAAGGGAAGCGAGACGCTCAACATCCCTAAATATGGGAGGCTTGAGGGAAAGCAACTCTGGGGTTGTTTACTGAGCTGCTAAGAGTGTCAAGGAGGAAAATGTTCCTCCCAGGCTCCCAAGGGCCTGACCCACTGCTGTTCTCTTTAATGACATTCCACAGCTGAGCATGACTGTCAGCAGGCATGTCCTCCGGCCACCAGGGTAGGTCATAGTGCATCAGTGAGTTGGGCCTCTATGCACATGGATTCAGTGCAGAAAAAACAAAGTTATTCCATAGCAGAGGCAGTGTCACGCCAGCCCGTTCATGCCTTGAGTGCCAGATAGACAAGCTTTCCCTCTGGTCGTCTTCCACAGCCTCTACTGCTGTGTTGTGTACTCAGCCTCAAGTGTAAGCTGTGGGTGGGCTGGGGCTGGGGAGAAGGCTAGTGGGTAAAGTGCCTCCCGCATAAACATTAGCGCTCAGGTGCCCAGCAGGCACAGGAAAGGCCGGGCTTGCCAACGCTCACCTGGAGCCACCACAGTAGGAGGCAGAGGCAGCGTGCACTGTTAGGCCGCCCTACTCCACCTGCTCACTCAGGAGCTCCACGTGGATGCATCTTAACTGAGAAAGACGCTTGGGGAAACAGCTTCTGTGCCACGGATGACCCCCCCACATGGGATCTGCACCTCGGGGAATCCCAAGCCAAGGCACTAGGCCAACTGGCCTCCTTGATGAGAATGGGGTCATCCCAGGTGAGGGCTGTTCCTGGCTCTCTTGGTGTGGTCTCTTCCTGTTCCTGTGGGTGAGAGGGTCCGACCAGAGGACAGTCAAGGTAAGGTCAGGAGCAAAGGAACCCATTGTGTGTTGGTTTATTTGTACCGCAGCCAGCCTTTCCTCCCCTTTCTTCTTGTCATAAAATATGCAGCTTCAGGAAGCAAGTTAGCAGCCACAGCCTGATGAGTTCCTGTCCTTTTCTTCAGGACCAGCAGCAGCAGTGGGGGGCTGACCATCAGCAGCCTCCTCAAGGAGAAGGAGGGCTCAGAAGTGGCTAGGTTCACCTTGGAGGAGCTGTGCCTCATCTGCAGCATCCTGAGCACAGCAGAGTACTGCCTGGCCACCACCCAGCAGGTGAGCGCCCTGCTGAGCCTGCCTCCCTCCTTCCCTCCCGGAGCTACGGGCCTGTGAGCTTCACTGAGGTCTCCTACCACCTTGGGCAGGCCAGTTGGCCTCTCAGGAAGAAATGTAGTCAGAGACTGCCCAGGCAGCCATGTTACGGAAGTATGGCCGGCCTCCACCCTCATGTAAGCCATCAAACAGGCATGACCTCTTAAAAATAGGTCAGTAGCACAGTGTTCCTTATGAGAGAAGCAGGAATAAGCTCCCCCAAGGTACCAGGCCCAGCCTTCTGTGAGGGAGTCACCCAATGACTCCATTCTTAGCAGCGTTTATACCACATGCATCCTTCAGGATTTTATGTCTCTCAACATTTTCTAGCACCCTCTGTTCCACCATAACAAACAGCCATTGTTTGAGACATTGGCTGTGAAGCAGAAAGGGCGAGGCCTCTGCTGGAGCTCCTAGAAGACAATTCAGCAAACTAGCTTTGCAGAAGGACAACCCAGAGTAACCTGCCACTCAGGCCTCCACAGCCTTAGAGGCTCTTGATCCCCATTTGGCCCGGGATCCGCAGGAAGCTGAGAGCAAGAGAGCGACCTGAGAGAGCCCTGCCCCTTCTGATGTTGATGCTTATTTCCTAAGTGTCTAAGAAGTCAGACGTGACAGCTTGGTGCTCCTGTGTGCCAGGGAGTGTGTGTGAACACAGGAAGTGTCCAACAGACTCCTTGAGGGTCAGCCAGTTAGGCCAACGGGTCAAGGCAGAAGCATGCTCTGCTTGGGGACATAGTCACATATACAAGAAATGACTTGCAGACCACTTTGGCTTTGGAGCTAGAGATGGACAGACAGATAGAAACACACACACACACACACACACACACACACACACATGCCTAAGCCTCTCATGAGGAACATAGGTATTTAAAGTATATGAGACGGATACATAGCATAGTGTAGCTTTGATTCAGACAGGGTCTGCTTTTGATTCAATCAACACAGTTGGTCCAGGCCTTGCCTAGCATGCATGAAGCCCTGGGTTTCACCCCTAGCTCCACAGGAACTGGGTGTGGAAGTGCACACCTGTACTAAAGTTCCAGGCTTGAGAGGTAGAAGAGGAAATTCAGAAGTGTTCAGTGGGGGCTGGAAAGATGGCTCAGAGGTTAAGGGCACTGACTGCTCTTCCAGAGGTCCTGAGTTCAATTCCCAGCAACCACATGGTGGTTCACAACCATCTATAATGAGATCTGATGCCCTCTTCTGGCCTGTAGGTGTATGTGCAGGCAGAGCCCTGTATATATAATAAATAAACAAATCTTTTAAAAAGGAAAAAAAAAAAAGAAGTACAGGGTCTTCCTCAGTACATAGAGAGCTTGAGTCCAGCCTAGACTAGGGACCCTATCTCAAACAAACAAACAAAACCAGAGGCCGGAGAGATGCTCAGCAGTTAACACTGGCTACTCTTCCAGAGGACCCAGGTTCGATTCTCAGTATAAAACTGACTATAACTCCATTTTCAGGGAACTGGCTGCCTTTTCTGGCCTATGAGCTCCAGTTAGACACATGAAGTAGCATTAAAAAGTGAGCTTGCGACATCACAGCATGTAAGTCATCAAATCCAAGACAGCATCATCACAGAAGGCCTCAGGAGTTAGAGTGGATTGAACTGTACCTTCAAAACTAAGTCCTGACCTGCAGCGTACACTGGAGTGCCTAGGAGTTGTGGCTGTCACACATGTGACTGAGTGCCTTGGGGGAGCTCATCCTGGACCTGCGCTGGCCCTGGCCCAAGGCCTGGGCTCCTGAGGAAGTGAAAAGATGGAAGTAGACAGACCCCAGGCTCAGTGAAGAGGGCCATGTAAGGGCAGACAAAGAGGGAAGGGGTGCTCTGCAGCCCAGGTACAGGAAAGATCTCAAAAAAAACTAATTAAATTAATATGTAAAAGGTCTCAAAAAGTTAAAGAAACAACAACAAAAAAGCAGGGCCAGTGAGATGGCTCAGGAGGCAAAGGTGCTTGCTGTCAAGACTGACAACCCCAGTCCAGTCTCTGGCACCCAAATGGTAGAAGGAGAGACCCCGCTCTGCACATTGTCTAATGACCTCTACACACAGAGTGTGGCTGGAAATACAGACCGGCACACATGAAGAACTTGACCGTGTTCTGTATTGGGAGACTGATAAAAAATGTCCATTCTCTATAAAATGCTATGTGGATTTGACACTGGTCCCTATCAGCATCCCAAGATAACTTACAGAGAGACCAAACAACCTTGAAAAATGAGGGAGAAGTTGGGTGGCACAGTACTCAATTTTGAGGCTTGTTGTAGTGCTGAGGGCGTGTGGTGGCAGAGTGCTCACCTAACGTGTGCTGCCCTGGCTTCAGACCACCCCAAGCCTTTCACAGAGCTACAGTGAGGAAGGCAACCAGCTCCTCCCTCCAACCAGCCGCTGCTCCCACCTCCCAGACATTCTACATTGATCTTTTTAAATAAAAACAGACTCAAATGCTACATGTTATTCTTCACCAAAGTAGCTTATTTTGTTTATCATCAGATCATAGACACACACACACAGTCTCTCTCTCTCTCCCTCTGAGACAAATTCTTCTTGTTGGCTCAGGCTGACCTGGCGCTTACAGCAGTCCTCACTGTCCATCTGCCTCTAGAGTGCTGCCATTACAGGCGCCGGCATCCCTGACTGGCTCTCATGGACAGCTTTTGATACCAGCGTTGTCAGCCTGTTTTAAGCATTGCACTCATCCCGTCATTCCTTCAGGAGAGCTTTACTAGACACTGCAGTGTACCAGGCACTGCCTTTGTGGCAGTGCATAAAGAGGACAGGCATCTTTCTGTCAGGACACTTAGAGCAGACGGAAAACAGGTATCAAACAAGCAAGCCAGGGTTTCACTACCATTCTGTGGTACGTGCACGAGAAGAAACAAATGCCAAGAGAGGAATTGGGGGGCTGGGAAATGGGGGGCTGGTCAGGAGGGTGAGCAGGGTCATCTTGGAGGAAGTATGGCGTGTGAAAGTCCTGAGAGGCAGAGACTCTGAAATTATAAACACCAGAGACAAGGCAGAGAGAGCAAGATGGGGCCAGAGAGGTAGACGGGACCATGCCGTGCTTAAAGTTAGGGTTAGGGCACTGGAGCACGTGAACACAGGCCTGTGCCACACGGTCCCGTCCTCCTCCCAGGTGTCCCTGTAGACTGCATCCGCCTTTCCGTAACATAAAGCCTTCTGGGTAGACTTTACAGATGCAGGGCTCTGAAAGGTCCCTCACCCCTTAGGAGTGGGAGAACTAATGCTGCCAGAAACCCTTGCATGGTGGCTTTTACATCATTCTCTTTTATTTCATGAAAATATATTTCTGAATGTGAAATTGCAAGATTATGTTTACAAGTTGCCTTCTAAAAAAGTTACCCTCATTCGCATAGTTAAGAACATTTTTGTGCCGGGTGTGGTAGCACATACCTTTAATCCCAGCAGAGGCAGGTGGATCCCTGTGAGTTCGAGGCCAACCTGGTCTACAATGAGAAGCCAGGACAGGCAAGGCTACACAGAGAGACCCTGTCTCGAAAAACAAAAAACAAAACAAACACAAAAAAAGAATGTTTTTGTAGGCGGTTATGGTGGTGGACCCCTGTGATCTCAGCACTTGGGAGGCAGAGGCATGTCAGTCTTTGTGAGTTCAAGGCCAGCCTGGTCTACAAAGCAAGTCCAGGACAGCCAGGGCTACACAGAGAAAGCCTGTCTCAAAAAGAACATTTTTGTTTTTAAGTTTTTTAATATGTATGTATGTGTGCCTATGTAACTTATGTGCACCACATTTAGACAGTGCCCACAGGTGCCAAAAGAGGGTGATGGGTCCCCTGGAATTGGAGTTACAGGTGGTGGTGAGCCACCGTGTGGCTGCTGAGAACCGAGCCATCTCTCCAGCCCCCTAAGAGCACTTTACATTTAAATGAAGAACATTCATCTTAGTGTGGGCGTGAGTGATCTGGAGGTGCTAGATTTATCAGTCCTCAGGGTGTTTAGGTTCTCCCAGATCCCGATCACTTCATCTTTCTCCAAGGCTTAGGAGGGTGTGAGTGCTCCTGCCCAAGCCCTCAGGTCACCAAAGTGAAGGTGTCATTTCTGATTCACCACTGAGACATCTGCTACCTTGGCAAGGTGGTGAGCATAGAGAATCTTAGCAACTGCTTTGACTGATTTTACTGTTGCTCACATTGCAAGGTCCCACTGGTAGGTGAGGCTACATTTAACAGGGTAAGGCGGGAGACCACACTTGTTACTTTTCACAGACGCAGCTTAAAGGGAGGAGAGGTTATCTCAGTCCATCACGTGGGCAAAGAGCGACAGTAGTCCTGGCCATGTGGCCATGAGCAGAGACCCCTCCTGGCTACTGGCCAGCAAGCAGGGTGCTCCTGTAACCTTTCCAAAGCCCTCACCAACTTTTGACATCTAGACCACCTCGTAAAGGCTCGACAGCCTTCAAAATAGCACCACCACTGGGGACCAAACACTCAAGGCATGAGCCTGTGGGGGACAAAACATGTGAGCTGTTGACATGTATGCCATTAGAAATAAGTGTGGTGCCAAAGGAGCTGGGTTCTAGGGAACCTGCTTGACCCTGTCACCTGCTGTCTGAGGTGGGCTCCTGCAGTCCTCATCTGTGAAGTGAGGGTAGTGGGATTTCCCTCACATCCTGTGAACAATTCAATGTGCTCTGTATCGTGTCTCCAACTGTCCGGCTTGTCACGCACACGAGCCTCGGCAGTATGGACCGGCCTTGAGTCATCATTAAACACGCTTCTGCTTCTGCCCTTTTCTAACAGCTAGAAGAGAAACTCAAAGAAAAAGTTGATGTGAGTCTGACTGAACGAATCAACCTCACTGGAGAAATGGACACATTCAGCACGTGAGTACCTTCTGGGCGCTTGCTCCTGCTCAGCCTCTCCTCTCCACTGGCAGTGTGGGCTCCAGTCTGTGGAAGCCACGAGTTCCTAGGGCGCGCTCAAACAGCAGTGAGAAATGGTGTCCCATTCTTCTTCCTCCTCCTCCTCTTCTTCTCCCTCCTCCTCTTTTTGTCTTAAACAAGTGTTTAATACAGATGTTTTTGGAGGAGAACTCAAAAAGAGATTCTGGGGTTAGCAGTTATGGGAGTAGCCATGAAAGTTTGGGTCCTACCTGGGTGAGACATACCCAGAGAAGGACAGGGCATGAGGGGCTGGAGAGATGGCTCAGAGGTTAAGAGTGCCAGCTGCTCTTCCAAAGGTCTTGAGTTCAATTTCCAACAACCACATGGTAGCTCATAACCATTTATAATGAGATCTGGTGCCCTCTTCTGTACGTGCAGGCAGCATACTGTATACATAATAAGTAACTCTTTAAAAAAAAAAAAAGGACAGGACATGAAGAGACAGCTGCTCCTCCATTATCAGTGATTAAAACCCACGATTTCATGAACAAATAAAAATTTTAAGTTTTGGCTCATTGACTGCTGTTCCAGAGGACCAAGTTCAAGTCCCAATACCCACATGGCAGCTTATAACTGTCTATAAGTCCAAGGTCTGATGCTCTCACATAGACATACGTGCAGGCTAAGCCCCAATGCACATAAAATAGTGGTAAATCTAAAAATGCAAATTTTGTACACGTGGCAAGAAGAACCCACAGGGCTTTTGCCCATAATCCTATCAGCTGTGAGGCAGTGACCACAGCAGTTTGTTTCTTTGCAGCGTCATCTCCAGCAGCATCCAGCTGTTGGTTCAGGATCTGGATGCAGCCTGCGATCCTGCCCTGATCGCCATGAGCAAGGTAAGGTTAGGAGCTGGCCTCCTGCAGTGATGGGCATGCCTTCCCTCAGCCCTTCTGTTGTGTTCTGACTCTGCTTAGTGTCAGCTGAGAGGGCACTGGGAGACCTCCCAGAATTCCTGCGAGGGTCAGCTCACCTGGCAGCTGGGCTGTTCTTGGTCCTTTTGGGGGCTTGGGTGAGAGTCTGAAGGAGAGGGGCTTTTGGGTCACCACATGGCCCCAGCCTGTCTGTGCTCTTGCCAGATGAGCAGTTGGTGAGCTCTCCAGCAGGGGCTCCCAAGTCATTGCTCAGTCCTGCCGCTCACAGGCTCCGGCTCTTCCTGAGCATTGGTGTCGGTGCTAGATATTGGATCAGACGTGGGTAATGTTCCTCAGCCCCCTGTGGCCCTTTGACACTTGGCCTGTGCTGCTGTTTAGGGTTTTATTTGCCTGCCGTTTCTTCCCCAAAGAAAGTAAATGGCTGCCGGGCGTGGTGGCGCACGCCTTTAATCCCAGCACTCGGGAGGCAGAGGCAGGCGGATCACTGTGAGTTCGAGGCCAGCCTGGTCTACAAAGTGAGTCCAGGACAGCCAAGGCTACACAGAGAGACTCTGTCTCGAAAAACCAAAAAAAAAAAAAAAAAAAGTAAATGGCTGAGGAGTGTGGTGAGTCATGCAAGTTATAAGGCTAAAGCAAGAGGATTGCAAGTTCAAGGCCAGCCTGCGCTACATAGGAAGACCCTGTCTCAAAAAAGAACAAGAATATTCCCTAAGTGTCTAGACCATATTGAAGACATCATGTTTATTAAGTAGAAAGTAGGCAGTTCTTTGTTGACTTTTAAGCCCAACAAGCCTTGTAGAGCAGGGGGTCGAGAAATCATATCCTCAGGCAAATGTGGCTCAGGACTTGCTCCTGTATGTCTTCACAGAACACAGCGTGTCCATTCCCGTAAGCACTATGGCTGTAGCTGTAGCTGCAGCTGTAGCTGTAGAAATCAGTGGTTACAACAGAGACCTTACAGCCACAATGCAAAATCATTGACAAGTTGACCCTGTTCAGAAAAGCTTTCCAACACCGATTTAGTCATGGACTCTTGGAATCCTCTTCCAGCTTTCGGAAGAGTAACTTGTCTGGGGGAAACTAGGTGGAATTTATGACAGAGGGCAGTGGGAGGAACCCTGACCCTGGGTCAGGCAGACCTACATTTTCTGGTTTTCCTTTTGAGAGTACTGCACAGCTGACTAACCCTGCGCTGACCCATCTCTGTCTCTCTGGCTGCCTCCCAGAGCTGTGAGAGTGGACAGCAATTGAGTGCCTGGTGGTGCCGGTCAAGTGCTCAGAAAGCCTAGCTAGGCTCCTGCCTCTTCACAAGAGGAATGGCACGCCTCGGGAAGTGGGCATTTGGTCAGAGTTTGGTTTTATAGTAGGTTATAACTATTTAACAAAAATAAGATTAAACCCAACACTCTGGCTTTGGGGTTTTAAGGAGTAAAGTAGGGCGCAGAGAAGCAGCTGCTGTCCTAAAGCTGCGGTTCTCAAGGCCGATCCTGTGCCCAGCCGGGATCCCCAGCCACTACTGTAAGCAGGCAGCGTGAGGCTGGCCTGTTCTCTCAATGGAGTGGGGCTGTGCGGATTCGTCTCCTAGGCTCTGGCTGTTCCCTCCCTATTGGCAAACCTGTGCGTCCTGAGTATGATCTGTTCCAGCTGCCGTCTCCTGAACTGCCACACGCCACAGCCTGGAACGCAGCTGCCCAAAGATTTTCACACTGACCAAAGGAAGAGTAGAATCATCATCATCATCATCTTCTTCTTCTTCTTCTTCCTCCTCCTCCTCCTCCTCCTCCTTCTTCTTCTCTCTCTCTCTCTCTCTCTCTCTCTCTCTCTCTCTCTTTCTCTTTCTCTTTCTCTCTCTCTGTAAAATAATATGTAGAGCAGGCTTAACACTCCAGGTGTTGCTTATGTGAACTGTCAGTTCGTTAGGCAGACTTTCCTTGAGTTCCCTTCCTCACCAGCCATTTCTCTCCAGATGCACCCCCAGCAAATGTCAGCCATACCTCCAGAGTCTTGTGTTTATATCATAGGAAAACCATAGGTTTGGGAACGCAGCAGTTGGAAGGCCATTCCTTTTTGTCTGAGTCTTCTGGCGTTCTAGCAAAATGAGATCCATGTGACTAAAGTAAACATGGCAATCAGTGGTCACAGACTGATTCAGCAAGAGCCCTGCATCCTGTTGCGTGGAGTTTCTTCTAGGATTTTTTTTTCCCCTCAAGTCTTTGTGATGGTGATTGTTTCTGTCTCGTTGTTTGCTGCTGGCAGACTAGTCAGCTTGGACTCTGCCTAGCACAGTGCTGGGGGTTGCAAGGCTGGGAAAGGCAGAGGCCTGGTCCCCAGGTGCTTCATCTTGTAGGCGGAGGCAGGAGCTGGGAGCGGAATGTGCAGGCTTGTGGTGGGAGTGAGAGGAAATGGGGACCACAGGAGAGAAGCAACATCCAGCGGCAGCATCCGAGAGACCGAAGGCACATAGGTCAGGACTCAGGTCTGCAGGAATTTGTGATGAGGAGGCTGTTTAGACAGGACTGCAGTGGATGCTGAAGTTAGCAAAGTCAGTTTGCCAAAATCGCCCGTCTCATTCACCACCTCAGGACGTCACAGAGGGCTCTGCACTCAGGCAAGGCTGACCTCAAGCTCATGCTGTGCTGGGAGGAAGCTCAGCCTAACCAGTAGAACAAGTACAGGGATTTCGTAGGCAGTGAGGACAGTGGGCAGTGGTCTCCCAGCTGTAGCGGATCCCAGGGCTGGTTCTGTGCTGAGGGAAGGAGTTTCCTTGACAAGATGGATGGAGTCCAGCGACTGGCCACATTGTTGTCCTGGGAGACAAAGCACTGAGGCCCCCTCAGTTGCCATATAAGGCTTAATAGTTAATAAATATGTTGCCAAGTTTCCTGTCATTTCCTTGGGTACCTTGTCTGTGTGGTTTGTACTGCACCCCGGCTTGGAGCCGGTTCAGCTAGCCCAGTATGCACTGCTTTCCTGAGGTGTCCACGCCCTCCTTCACTCTGACCTTCCTGCCGAGAATTCTCTTTGAACTGTTGTCTGCCCAAAAAGCACAGCCTTTCTAAGAGTGAGCTCCAGTATCTGGCCTCCTTTAAAAGTTGAAGTAGAGTTCCTGTCTTCCTTTGGGTTTCTGTTGCTGTGGTAAAACACCATGACCAAAAGCAACTCAGGAGGAAAGGGCTTCCAACTCTTAGGTCTCACGCCATCACTGAGGGAAGGCAGGGCAGGAACCGCATTCAAGTTGACAAGAAACTAGCTGGAACAAATTCTAGTACACAGTTCGCCTCTTAAAAAGGCCAAGTTAATAGAATGTACATAGACAAAGGCCACATGGCCACCAAGACTGTCTCATTCCAAGGCATCCTAGAAAGAAGCCCATACCTCTCAGTGACCACACACACACACACACACACACACACACACACACACACACACACACACACCTACCTCTCAGCAGCCACATACACACCCCCACCTCAGGGGCCATCCCCCCCTACCCTGTTCTCTGACAGCCATTAGTCGACTTCCTGCTCTATAGATTCCCTATCCTGCTGGGCTTCCGTCACTTCACCGCATTTTCAAGGCTCTTTCACAGTATGCATGAGTCAGTGCTGCATATTCCTGTTTTTTCTGTGTTTTTGTGAATTTTGTTTCTTTGTTTTTGTTTTCAGACAGGATCTTTTTTTAAAAAAAAAAAAAATTTATGTATACAGTGCTTTGCCTGCATGTACATCTGCAGGCCAGAAGAGGGCATCAAATCACATCACAGATGGTTGTGAGCCACCATGTGGTTGCTGGGAATTGAACTCATGACCTCTGGAAGAGCAGTCAGTGGTCTTAACTGCTGAGCCATCTCTCCAGCCCCTTCAGACAGGGTCTTACTATGAAGCCCTAGCTGGCCTAGAACTCACTATGTAGACCAGGCTATCCTCAAACCCACAAGAGATCCACCTCCCTCTGCCTCCCAAGTACTAAGATTAAAGATGTACATCTCCGCCCCTGGACGTGTTCCATTTTAAAGCAATGCCAGAGTTTGAACCCAGGACCTTGTAGATCTAAGCATGTGCTACACCATTAAACTACCCACCCTGCTTCTGGTCCATTCCTTTTAGTGGCTGAGTGATAGTCCATTGTTTACTCTTCAGAGTTATTTCCAGCCGGTGTGAGCAATGGTGTGAACATCTGTGTGAGTGTGTGTCTCAGTTCTGTACAGTACACCCCTAGGAGAGGAGCCGCTGAATCTCATGGTAACTTCCATGTTTCAGTTCCAGGCATGGCTTTCCATACCTGCCATTTGACATTCCCACCAGCACACTTACAAGCATGTAATCTTTCCATGTCTGCACCAATACTTACTTTGCATTTATTAAAATTGTGGCCATCCCCAGAAATGTGAGAAGTGTCTATCTCCTTGTGGCCTCACCTCATTTCCCTGAGATAAAGTGACAATAGGTATCTTTTGGGGTGCTTGTTGGCAATCTGCATGCCCCCTTACAAGAAGCGTTGCCTGGACCCTTGCCGTTCATTGTAAACTCGGCCTTTCTTTTGATTGTTGAGCTGTCAAGGTCATCATCATCTCCTCCTCCTCTTTATTTTTGATGTTTTGTTTTCTTTTGTTTTTTTAGACAAAGTCTTGATATGTAGCTCAGGCTGTTCTCAACCTTTCTGTCCCATATCCTCAGTCTCTCAAGTCACGAAAGTTCTTTTAGAGGCTGTAGAGCTCTGGGTTGTTCTCTCTCCCATGCTGCGGATGGACTTCATTTCCTGCACAATGCCTTCTTAAATTGCTATGGTCTAACTTACCATCTTTGTTCTTATTCTTGTGCTCTCGGTGTCATAAAAGGTTAGATTACCTAGTGACAAATCAAATACTTGGTGTTTTTTCAGAGAGTTTAATAAAAGGCTTGGCTCTTACATTTAACATTTAAGTCTTTAATCCCCTTAGAGTTTATTTATTTATTTATTTATTTTTAAGATTTATTTATTTATTTTATCTGTGAATGCTCCACCTGCATGTACACCTGCAGGCCAGAAGAGGGCATCAGATTACAGTATAGATGGTTGTGAGCCACCATGTGGTTGCTGGGAATTGAACTCAGGACCTCTTAGAAGAGCAGATAGTGCTCTTAACCCCTGAGCCATCTCTCCAGCCCTAGAGTTAATTTTGTATATGGTCTGAGGTGTGGATCACTGCATCCTTTGCGTGTGGACACACGGCTTTCCCACCCCCTTATTGGATGGGCTGGAAGGGTGGCTTGGTGGTTAAAAGCACTTACTGCTCCTGCAGAGGACCTGGGTTTGGTTTGTAGCACGCTACCAGGGACGCGCAGCCACCTGGAACTCTAGTTCCTGGGCACCAAGCACACATACGGTACACAGACGTACATGCAAGAGACCATGCATACAGATTAAGTAACTGCATCTTTAAAAAAACAAGTGAGAAGAAAGGGGGAAGAGAAAGGCAGAGGGACAGTGAGGAAAGGGGAGTGTGGAGAGAGGAGCAAGCAGTTCAGCACAGTGCAGGCATTCTCTCAGAAGCCTGTCCTTGGGCCACTGCTGGCCTGTATGGGTTCTGAGCATGCTGCAGCCATCTCTACAGTCAGCTGCGGCAGGTCCTCCAGCTGTGTTCTCTCTTGACATTGCTTTAGTTGTTCTGAGTCCCTTACCATGTCACCGTTTCTTATCTCAGCCAGAGTACTTGTTTTTCTCCCTTAAGGTACTCCAGTGTCTGCACTGCCTCTCAATTACACACTTAGTTTTCCATTTCCATCTTCCTCTTAGTCTTTGAACGGCTTGAGGTCTGTGTCTTGTCTCTTGTCGGATGCCATGGCGTAGGGCAGGCCTTGCTTTATAACAGTGATCTTGAAGGCAAAGAAGCTAGGAAGAAGAAAGAGGAAGGAAGGAAGGAAGGAAGGAAGGAAGGAAGGAAGGAAGGAAGGAAGGAAGACCAAAGGATGATGGAGACATGAGGATGCTACTGATCAGACTGAGCTGCGTGGTGCAGTAGACTATACATCTTTGTAGAGGTGACAAGTCACAAGCCCCTGGTCTCTCCAGCTGAGAATGTGGCCTGAGTTCTTCGCCCATGCTTAAATAGCTGGGCCTCCTCAGTGTGAGTGGCTGAGAACATTCAAAATTAGGAGCACACTTGCACCCTGTTGGCGTGTGCAGGAGCTCTGTTTCTGGGTAGGTGAGAAAGTGCAGAGCAGCCAGGCCAGCAAAAACCATAAGATGGGCACGCCTGTAATCCCAGCACTGCAAAGGCTAAGCCAGGCATCGAGTTCCAGGACAGCTGGCCTATCTAATGAGACTCTCAAAGATACATAGGTGGGTGGGGGGATGGATGGATGGATGAGTGGATGGTGGGTGGGTGGATGGGTGATGGATGGGTGGAGTAACTTACTCAGAAGCTGCAGTGAGCATGTGCCTGATCTGCTGTATCGCTAGTCATTAGCTCACCAGGTATTCAGACTCACCTTTTAGATCAGTATCCAGCTTTTCACAGTGATGATTATCCTACAGGGCAAGAGGTGTGTCAAGCAGCCAAACTGAGTATTCCAGTCTGCCTTGTACACTCTCCTGAAAAGGGAGGAACTGGCCCGGCCTGCTCTTCATCTGTTTGGTTGTCATATTAACGCCCAAAGCATGCGGCTATTCAGGGCAGCATCATTTCCAGAAGCCACCAAGCTCCCTTTTCCACTCACGGACATGGTGCATTTTTCTTTCTCATAAAAAAATGTGAATCAAAGCGAATCTCTGGTTCTAGCGAAAAGGTTGTTTGGGGAGTCTGGCTGGAAACATGAGGAGTTTTGTCTTTTAGAAATAAATTCCACAGATTCTTAGGAATCAGTATGTCCAATTATGGTCTTTTATTTTTTAAGTAATTTATTCAGATTACATCTCATTTGTTATCCCCTCACTTGTATCTTCCCATTCCCCCTCCCTCCCTCTTTCATCCTATTCCCCTCCCCTAGGTCTGTAACAGAAGGGGACCTTGTCCCCCACTATAAGATCACGGCCTATCAGGTCTCCAACTCATAGCCTGCTTACTCTTCCTCTGAGTGTCACCAGGTCTCCCCACCAAAGGAAAATGGTCAATTAGGGGGCACCAGAGTTCATGTCTGAGTCAGTCCCTACTCTCCACACAATTGTGGAGAATGTGGTGTCCATTGGCTAGCTCTGGATAGGGGTTCTAGGTTTACTGCATGCCTTGACCTTGGTTGGTACGGTAGTTTGAGCTGAGAATAAATCTGCTTCCTTAGAAGGATGCCCTTACTACTTTTTTCTTGTTTGTTTTTTAAGAATTGATCACTGGGTTGAAGGAATCTGAGTTTTTATCCCAGGTCAGATACACAGCTTTTCCTGTTAATGGTAATTAGAAAACAAAAACAAAAACCAGGACAAAAATAAAATAAATTCAATTCCCTTCTAGTCTAACATGTAATTTCTCTTAGGTTTGAGGATTGTAAACATGTACTGGTTTAGGAAACTGCATTACCATCCCCCAAAGACATTTTGAGGCAGCTAGCACAAGTCTCAGATCTGCTCCCATTCTCCTCACTAAAGTGTATACTGTGAGCCAGGCATGGGTGGCACAAGGGGCAGCCACCTAACCCCAGCACGTGGGAAGCAAAGCCAGAGATCGCTGTGAGTTCAACGCCAGCCTGGTCTACAGAGCAAGTTCCAGGGCAGCCAGGGCTACACAGAGAAGCCCTCTCTGGAAAGTTAAAACTAAAAATGTATATGGTGTCAGCAGGCCCACAAAGCACCACCTCTAGAACCCTCTAAGCTCACTTTCCACATGTGATCAAGATACATCTTTCTTTTTCATGAAAAATATTTTTATCTTATTATGATAAAGGAAAATAGCCCTATTTTTATTAGAAAAATACACATTTGTTTGCGTCTTTTGAGACAGGGTTTCGCTATAAAGTGCTGGTTATCCTGGAACTCACTGTGTAAACCAGGCTGGCTTCCAGCTCATAGAAATCCACTTGCCTGTGCCTACCCAGAATTGGGATTAAAGATGTGCACCACCATACCTGGCACTTACTTTTATTTGTTTTGGTTGTGTGTGTCTGTGTGCACACGTGAGTCCACTACACACGGAGGCAATAGGCATTGGATATCTTTGGAACTGGGGTCCCAGGCAGTTGTGAGCTGCCCAGCCTGAGTGCTGGGAACAGAACGTGGGTCCTCAGGAATGAAGAGCCTCTTAGCTGCTGAGCTACTCCAGCCCCCAGGTATTTAAAAGAAAACAGTAAGAAGACCTGCAGTTTCAATAAACAGATTTTTTTTTCACTTTTCCTTTTTATGCTATGTTTAAAATTGTTTAAAATGTTTCAAATAAATAAATAGCAAGATGGCCCAGCAGCTAAAGGTACTTACTGCCAAACCTGAGGGCTAAAGTTCGACTCTAGAAAATGAGAATTAACTACTGCAAGTTGACCTCTGACCTCTACACATATGCAGTGACATACTCAAACACTCGTACATACACAATAAAGAAACAAATAGGTGATGTCATGTACCTTTAATCCCAGCACTTGGGAGGCAGGATCTCTGTGAGTTCTAGGCCAGCTTGATCTACGTATCAAGTTCCAAACCAGCAAGGGCTACACAGTGAGACCCTGTCTCAACCCTGTAAAAAGACTGAGGATGCAGCTGAGAGGTGGAGTGATTGCCTGGCATGCGTGAGACCCTGAGTTCTAGTGCGAGTACCACTCACCAAAAAACATGACAGGTTCTATGAAGCCACCCTCGCAGCCCAGTCTAGGTGGCGGCACCACTTGGGAGGTGTGTGCCAGTACTTAGGAGATGGGAGCAGAAGGCTCGGAGGCTCGGGAGTGCATGGTCATCCTCAGCACCACAGAGAGTTTAGGCCAGCCTGATGTATGCGGCACCACTTGGGAGATGTGTGCCAGTACTTAGGAGATGGGAGCAGAAGGCTCGGGAATGTGTGGTCATCCTCAGCACCACAGAGAGTTTAGGCCAGCCTGATCTACGTGAGCCGTTGCCTTAAAAAAAAAAAAAAGACGAAAATAAAACTCCCCACTGATGGGATATATGCACACATCCATGCGTTTGTCCTTAAAGCCTCTTCACTTTGCTCTCTGTCCTAGATCCTCTTGTCTTCCCCTGGGAGTTGTCTCTGAGCAGAGTTGCAATGAGTCATCAGTTCTTCCTCCTCTGCACACCCTCACCTCTCCCCAGTCATCTGCGCGTCTGAACCCTCGCCCAGAGGTTGATTTTCCTGGGCCTGAGTCCCCAGCTACCCTCAGGTATACTGAGGATTAGTCTTTTAAGGAGCAACATGATATCAGATGGAAAGATCGTGGGCCTTGGGGTGGGGCAATGCTGAGTGGTTAGGCCTCACTAGACAGGTCATCCCTGTCCTGAAGCTTGTCTTCCCCACTTGGGAAGCACAGTGACACCATCACAAGCAGTGAATTCATGTGACAGTGTGGATTGGTCACGGTGCTGAGGACATAGTGATTACGAACAGTCCTCCCTCTGTGATTCCTGACCAAGGCTTTGCTCCCATGCTGTGCATGCAGAAGGCGCCCATTAATAATGCAGAGGCTTGTAGGAGTGAGTGACCCAGACACAAGTGCCCATTGCATGCATAAAGTCCAGGGCTTGATGCCCCTGGCTCAGAAGCCCAAACCACAGCCCTAGACCCCAGCTGCTAGAGTCCAAACATCTGGGGCTGTGCTCCACATCTGTCTAGCTTGGGCCCGGGGGATTCAGGTTTTCAGCTGCCAGGAAGCCTCTCTCGGAGCTTCATGCAGAAGAGGAAAGGTGAGGTCTGCAGTGAGCTCTCTGAGGGCCGCGGGGCTGCAGCGGGCCCTCTGTGGCAATGTGAGCATCTCCCAGACTGCCATAGGAAGTGGCAGCATGGGCCACACGCCTTGGATAGCAAGAGCAGAAGTCCACACACAGGCTGGGCTCCACAGTGTCTCCTCCAGTTAAACGTGACTTCTGGGCACTTCTGTCATTACTTGCTTCATCTTCTTGCTTGCTCTTTCTGTCAACACGGCATCTGATGTACAAGTTTTTGTGAACTATTTCTTGTTGTTTATATAGTACAAATGGTATTCAACTCCAGTCCACCCCACACCCCAACAAAGAGCACAAAAGGAAAACTCTAGCTATAAAGGGGCAACTTTTAAATGCCAAACGCCAGAATTTACCTGGAAGTGCTAGTCTTATTTTTTGCTGTGCCCATTCTAGTCCAAACCTTTTGTGCTCTTTGCTGAGAGATTTGCCTGATCACTGCGTACACCTGCCAGCTCCTCCCAGGGACAGCGGGCTTGCCTTGAACCAGCCCAGTGACGTGGAGGGCTTCCTTGTTCCGTCTTTTCTCTTTCTAACAAGAGTTCAGCAAGCACGCCCATGTAGAACCTGGCTTCCATAGGCCTGCCTGTCCCCACTGGGTTACTTGAGTTTCCTGTTCTGTAAGATTGTCAGAACTAAATGGTATCACACACAACTAGTAAGCGAAATGACACAGGCAAACCCATGGGAAAGCACACATCCAGGAAAGGTCACCTTTACACACATGTGCATGGCAAGACACACATCCATGGGAGGTCACCTTTACACACATGTACATGGGATGACATACATCCATGGGAGGTCACCTTTACACACATGTACATGGGATGACATACATCCATGGGAGGCCACCTTTATACACATGTACATGGGATGACATACATCCATGGGAGGTCACCTTTATACACATGTACATGGGATGACATACATCCATGGGAGGTCACCTTTATACACATGTACATGGGATGACATACATCCATGGGAGGTCACCTTTATACACATGTACATGGGATGACATACATCCATGGGAGGTCACCTTTATACACATGTACATGGGATGACATACATCCATAGGAGGCCACCTTTACACACTGCCTTCTTTGTTTTTGTTTTGTTTTGGGGGCAGAGTCTTGACGTGTAAGCCTTGAATTTATGACAGTCCTCCCACATGTGTTACCCTACCCAGCTTTTTGACAATTTAAGTTGCAATCTAAGACCAGGCATGGCGGTCCAGGCCTTCAATCCCAGCACTTGGAAGACAGGCAGCTCTCTAAGTTCCAGGCCAGGCGGGGCTATGTGGTAAAACCTTGTCTCCAAAATAAATCTAAACCAACAACAGCCTGAGCCCATAATCATCGGGGCAGCTGAGGACACCAGCCAACTGGAGTGGTGGCTGGACACAAGCACTGCTGACTGTATTTCATAGATTTTTAAAGTAATAGAAACAGGCTGGTGGCTAAGGCAGAAGAATTGCCCTGAGTTCAAAGCCAGCCTGGGCCATCTAGTGAGTAGCAGGCAGGCAGGGCCCTGTCTCTAAACACCAGAAAGCATGGGGCCGGGAAACAAGGACTGGGACTGAAGCTCAAAGGCAGAGCACAGAGGCCCTGGCTTCCAGTACCAACACCAGAAAGTAAAGTCAGGAGCTGGGGAGATAATTTAGTCAGGAAAGTGATGTCGTGTACCTGATCCCAAGCCCTCAAGTCACAAGCCAGGTGTGTGCACTGGGGACATTGAGACAGGCAGATCCTTGGCACTTGGCGGTCAGCCACCCTAACTAGTGAGAGACTCTGTTTAAAAACAGAGAAAATTCCTGAGAACCAGTATCCAGGGTTGACCTCTGGCCTCCACTTACACATTTACACACATGTGCGCACGCGCGCGCGCACACACACACACACACACACACACACACACACAGAAAACAATGTCAGTTTTCATTGTTTCCCAGTACTTTAAGTTACCTTCTTCATTAAGCTGACCTACGTTTAAAATCGTGAGTATTTGCTAACACTTTCTGCAGTTTTCCCATCCCTGGCTAAAATGTAAAGCAGGTGGGATCTTTTCACATACATGACACGTGTGAACATCGCTGCTGTCCATACAGCTATCTAGCAAGACCCTGAAGCAGCCACCCGGCCGCAATCTGCCTTGCATCACAGCTGCTTTATAACCGATGACAGAGCATGTCACCACCTCCCTCATGGCCATCTTTGTGAGTAAGGAGCTGTCATGTTTACGTAACTGTTTATAAACTGCATTGAGACCTTGAGCTATCCAGTGCTGCCAACTTGGAAGGCACCAGTTATTTGTATGTCGATTGGCGGTGGGGCACGAAGCCCTGCCTGGTTCTCCGTGTTTGCTCCTGCCCGGATCACTATGTTCCAAGCGTTTCTGCAGAGCTGGGGAGAGAAAGATGAAGGGTGGACCTAGCACCTGTCAGTTTGGGCCTCACCCTATGAGTTCACTGGGAACCCGTCAGGATGCTCATTGTTCGGAAGGATCAGATCTTTAAAGTGAGATGGAAGAAACGCCTCTCACGGTAGCTGATGATGAGGAAAACATTACACATAGCTAAAGCGCTCACTGGACAGGCAGCTCCTGTTGCAGCTTTAACTGTTTCTCCATTGTTTTTACTTTTTCCTAGTGAACATTTTTTTTTCTTTTACTTCTAAACAAGCCTGTAGTTCAGCTACTGGAGAGGCTGAGGTCGGAAGAGCTCAGGAGTCATGAGACCAGCCTGGGCAAGACAGTGTGGAGCTGCTCAATCAATCAGTGACCGCATCCACAAATAAAAGTTCCTTTCTTTCTTTTGGTTTTTTTGAGACAGGGTTTCTCTGTGTAGCCTTGGCTGCCCTGGACTTGCTTTATAGACCAGGCTGGCTTCAAACTCACAGTGATCCACCTGCCTCTGTCATATTTAACAGCATCAAAGTATAGGGTTTTGTGATTTTAATCACCTTAATTGTCATTGTTTCATAGAACTATTAATTCTGGGTTTCGTGCTTAGTTATGATACCAAGAAGTTGGCCCATAAACCAATTGTTCTTGAGTCCTTTAGCAAGCATTTTGAGAGCCTAATCCCAAGTGCTGGGATTAAAAGAGTATGCCACCACGCCCAGCTCAAATTTCCTTTTTCTTTCTTGCTGGTTTAAGAGTTTTTAAAAAATGTATTTATTTTGTATGTATGCATGCATGTATGTATGTATGTATAAACACATGTGCCATGGTACATGTGAAGTCAGAGAACAACTTACGATGTTCGGTTTTCTCCTTCCACTATGTGGGCCTCGGTTGTCAAACTCAGGGCATCCAGCTTGGCAGGCAGCAAGTGTTGTGAGTTGCTGAGCCATCTTGCTGACCCAGAGTTTCCCTTGTCTGTCTGGAGCCTGTGTTGGTTTACACGGGTTTTATTAGTTTATTTTATTAGAGACGGAATGCTGCTTCTATGGTCCAGGCTGGCCTCAAGCTTACAAACCCCCTTCAGCCTACAAACGCTGGGATCGCAGGCGTGCACCACCATGCCCAGCTTCAAAACCTGATTTGAAACTTTGCAAGAGGCTCTTTGAGCATCTGTGAAATGAAGGTGTGGGGCTAGCGAGCTGGCTCAGTGGTTAGGAGAACGTGTTGCTTTTGCAGAGGACCCGGGTTTGGTTCTATAAAAATAAGTGTTTTCTTCCCAGAGACTTCAAGGCCTTAGGGCTGCCAAATGCCCTCCCAATGAGCCTCAGGGCTGTGCTTGGCTGTGAGAGGCCAGCTCAGCAGGGCTCCTCCAAGACAGAGTCAGGAGAGAGCGCCTGCCAGGTGACACAGGCTGGGAGCCCCCAGCCCTCCTGTGTACCCCCAAAAGACAGAGTCACCACAATGCTAATTCTTCCTGCCTTTCAGAGAACTCCCCTGCTGCCTCTTGAGTGGACAAGCTTGAGCTCCATTTTATGTTTGTTAGGGTTTTTGTTTTGTTTTGTTTTGTTGTTGTTGTTTTATTATGTTTTGTTTGAGACAGAGACTTTCTATGTAGCCCAGGTAGTTTCTATAGGAACTGGCTATACAGGCCAGACTTGTCTCCAGTTCATAGAGATCCCCTTGCTTCTGCCTCCTGAGTGCTGAGATTAAAAACGTGTGTACTAGCACACCATGCCTCATTTCTTGTTCTTAACCAGGCAAAGATCACATGAGCCCTGATGAGAAAATCCAGTGTGCTTGTGTGGTGGGGGTGGGGTGGGGGTGTAGTTAGGTATAGTGGCTCATCCCTCTCATCCTAGCACTTAGGAGGCTGAGACAGGAAGATTGCTATAAGTTTAAGGCCAGCCTGGGCTACATAGTAAGCTTTAGGCCAGCCTGGACTACAAAGTAAGACCTTGCCTCAAGAAACCGATAAATAAGCCAGGTGTGGTGTCGTACGCCTTTAATCCCAGCACTCAGGAGGCAGAGGCAGGTGGATCGCTGGGAGTTCGAGGCCAGCCTGGTCTACAAAGCAAGTCCAGGACAGCCAAGTCTACACAGAGAAACCCTGTCTCGAAAAACAAAACAAAACAAACACTGGTCCTCTGTAGGGGATCTAAAGCTTGGCTCTGTCCTGTCTGTTTTAGATGCCGTGGCAGAACGTGGAACATGTTGGTGACCAGAGCCCTTACGTCACTTCAGTTATTCTTCACATTAAGCAAAACGTCCCTATCATCCGTGACAACCTGGCTTCCACACGGAAGTACTTCACGCAGTTCTGCATTAAATTTGCAAAGTAAGTCCTGAGTTGTTCTGCTTTGTTGGTGCAGTTTCTGTTTCGATGTCTCGGGATAACCGAGCAGGCAGCACGGAGATGCCCGTGTGCCCTTCTGCTCATGGCCACATCCCTCATGAACTATACGTGTGGGGTGTAAGCCTGTGGTTGACCCCAGGCCGCTCTCCAGGGGTATCTCTCTTGAGTTGGGAGAGAGCGTTAATGGTTCTGGTATCATCCTCAATAGAGATACTTTACTGCTGTGCTTAGCCACCCAGCATCCTCACAGTCCAGATGTCCCATCTTCCAGCGGGGCTCATTCTTGGACCTCCAGGAAAACGAATATTCTTCTGGACCCCAAAGGGCCATAGTGGTAAAAGCAAATGGGCCACTTGTGGTCATGTGCATGCTCACAGCAGCAGTCATCAGCCATAGCAGAGCAGATAGCTGATTTGGGGGATTTTGCACATGAAACCACTCCTTGCTTGGGCGTTACTTGTTCAGTAAGCTGGTGTATGCATTTCACCTATAGCTGGATTATAAACGTCTCAAAGGCTTGGACCCATCAGTTGTGCCCTTGAGCCTTTGCTTCCTCCCCCTCCACCACAGCTCTTGTGGTAGCAGCTTGTGGATGTCCTTATGTCCAGGAAAGTACTAGAAATTGGGACCGTCAGATTGGTGAGCTGCAGTGCTGAGGTGGATGCAGCAAGCACCGAGTTGCCTGCCTTCCTGTCACGTCCTCGTGTGTGGCCATTTCTGCCTTGAATTTTGAAGCGAGGAAGTAGCTTGGTTCCTTGCCAGTCAGCATCTGGCTCCGGCACTGTTTCCCGAGAGGCCAGGCAGTGATGAGGGCCAGTGTCTCCTCTGACCAATTATCAGATGCACAGTTTGGCAAGTTGCTGCAGGAAGGTCAGTGCTGTCCAAGCTACCGTATTTGGACTGCTCTCGTCCAGGTCCCAACTGGTGACTCAGGATTCTGAGTTTCTCTCTCCCCCAGCTCTTTCCCGGTTTGTATTCAATTAGATTTTCCCCATCTGACATGAATAACCCTCCGGGGGACAACAATGACAGAGTAGCTGTAGAGTTAACTTTAGTTTCAACCTCATCAGGAAGGCTTGGACCGACTCCCCAGGGAGCGCTTGTGTCTGCAGGCCGCAGATGGACCAGGAGCTGACATTCCCTTCTCTCTCTGGATGCTCATTAATGTGTACTAAAAGCATTGCTGATAAATCACATGTGACATTCCTGTAACCACTGCTACAAGTGTCTCTGTAAAAATTTACTGTGACTCAAAATCTCCATTGTGGGCACCCAGGGGTCCGATTGAGCTAAGGTGAAAGTGAACGAGGAGTCCATTGCTCAGCTCAGCCCATCCAAGTGTCAATTTCACACTCTCTCATCGCCTTTTAATTTTAGGACTAAGTTCGTTCTGAGTGATCTGAGAATAGGGTGCCCATCCCCCACATCTGGAAGAGTTTAACCAAGGACCTAGAAAGTTCTGTGTTTTAACTTTTTTTTATTTTTTTTTAATTGTGTGTGTGTGTGTGTGTGTGTGTGTGTGTGTGTGTGTGTTTTAACTCTTGGTACCCTCCATCTTCATAAAATCTCAGCTCAGAGCAGCAGCCACCACTGCCATCCTGGTGTCCCTTGGCAGTAACACATCACTGTGCTGGGATTTCTTCACCAAATTCAAGTGTCTGGATTGTCCCCTTGTTTCCCCAGCCCACCCACTATGGGCTAGTCAAGGCAAGTTCAAGGGCACAGCCACAGCATACTCTAGTGTGGAGTGGCTCCCGTTACAAGCCGTATGTGCAGGGGTGATGCCCCCAAACTCAGCCTCCCATCACTTGCGTGGCTCAGGTTAAGTTCCAGACATCCTCTTGTTCACACTCTAGGTCAGCCGGCGCACCCCAGCGTCTGACCTCTGGACCCAGGTCCTCTTCCACTGCCTCCTGCCCTGCCCCAGCTCGCCAGTCCACCTGTGGCCGCATGGCCTCCAATAGCTGCCTTTCCTAATGGCTTACCAAAGTCACTCCTGGCTGACTCTAGTTTGGATCACAGATGACTTCTCTTGAGCACTAAGCTACTACACCACTACGCAATTGTTCTGGAAGTCTTTAGCTCTCAAAATGATTACAGTGTGCACAAAAGATGTGTCGAGATTGAAGGGGAAGGACCTGGGCCTGGCCACAGCACGGGAGGGGGAGGAGGAGCAAGGCAGCAGGCAGCCCCTGTGGAAACCCTGTCCTTCTCCAAGCCTCCTCCACGGTCCTCTCCGGGGTCGCTCTTTGCCCACTCACTCTGGGTCCTGCCTAGTGCTGCCAGGCCTGCTTCCCACAGCTGCTGAACTACAGCGGCACAGCGCAGCCTTCTCATCTCAGGCCTTGAAGCTTTTCCTAAAACCTCCCGTGACTTGGGAGATTTTTACTCACCTTCACCCGCAACAGCATTACCGGCCCCCCTGATCTAGGCTGTCCTTCGGCGCTCTGCGGATTTTTCAAAAATCATGGGATTTTGTTTCTTGGTAAGAGAAGTACACCTCAGCGATTATTTCTTGGCTTCCCTTGAAGATACCCTAACTGCCCGTGTAGCTTTAGCGCTTGCCACTGTTGGGGTATTTCCAGCCACTGGCCCGCAAAGGGAGCTGAACGGCAAGGGGGATTTTTGTCGTGTTGGTTTTTTGAGACAGGATTGCACTATATAGCTCTAGATGTCCTGACACTCATTATGTAGACCAGGCTGACCTTGGACACACAAGAGATCCACCAGCCTCTGTTTCCAGATGCTGGAATTAAAGGCGTGAGCCACCAGGCCTGTCACAAAATGGATTTTAAAAATTTCACATAACCTCAAGTCTAGAGGGAGTTAGAACAGACTTAGAGTGGTTCGTTTAGACTGGAGCGATGGCTTAGGAGTTGAGAGCACAGGCTGTTCCTGCAGAGGTTCCCAGTTCAGTTCTCCGTAATCACACAAAACAGCTCATGATAGGCTGTAGCTCTGGCTCTAGTGGGTCCAGTGCCCTTTTCTAGCCTCCACAGCATGCGCGCGCGCGTGTGCGTGCGCGCACACGCACACACACACACACACACACACACACACACACACACATACACACAGATGCATACACTAAAATAAAAATGTCAATTTTTTTAAAAGAGAGAAAATGTGATTGCTTTAGGATTTCATTAAGACCTGGGATAATCCGCTATCTTTTAGACTGGCCACATCCTCAAAATGGTGGTAGGATGGCCAGCATGGTGTTTTATGTAACTAACTGTGCCCTAAGCAAGAAGAGAAAGTCTCACACCAGCCCTGCCACGAGGGCCTGTAATTCTGCCCCCTCCCCACAAGGCCTGAAGCAGTCACCAGTGGAACTGGCCGGAGCTCAGGAGAATTGACCCCTGCAGGACTGGAGTGTGGCTCCCTGATAGAGTCCTTGCCTGACATAAGCCAGGACCTGGGTTCCATCCCGAGCAACACAAACGAAAATAATCCACCTCTGTAGTTGAAGATGGGACAAGCTTCCCTCAGAATCCCAAGGCTGTTCTTCCCTAAACAAAACTGGAGCTAAGCTTAGAAGGAAAGAAGAGGCAGTGGGTGATGGCGTAGGGGCCGTTACGTCCCCCTTGATTCTCGGGTTTCTCATGAAAGGGAGGGGAGCCTTAAAAAGTGTGCGCAGCTCTTCACTGCGCAGAGAGTAAGCCTGACTTGTCGCTTCTATCCACAGCTCATTCATTCCCAAGTTCATCACCCACCTCTTCAAGTGCAAGCCCATCAGCATGGTGGGAGCAGAGCAGGTAAGGAAGCCTCGTGCGGGACTGTCACCCTTGTCACAGAGCCAACACACATGCTCAGGCGGATCCAATCTGGAGAGAAGGATGGTCACCTGGCTGCTCTTTTTGTTTCTTTGTTTTCTTTTTTGAGATGGGTTCTCATATTGTAGCCCAGGCTGGTGTCAGATCACTTAGCTAATCACAGCCCAAGTCAAGTGTACAGAAGGTACAAAGCAAGGTTGGGGACACTGTCACAGGGGCATGAGGAGAGAAGGCTTCGGGTTTCTCTGAGGGCTGGTGCTGGAGGGACAAGAGGACCTGTTCTAAGTATGGCGGGGCAGAGAACACCTGAGAGGGCGGGCAGAGAGAGCCTGCCTGAGCTCACTCCCCAGGAAGCTTCTTTGGTGGGCTCCTCGGCCCTCATCTGAACTCTCTGCTGGAGTGTGATGGCACATGCCTGTCATCCCAGCACTTAGGAGGCTGAGACAGTAGGGCTTTGAATTCCAGGCCAACATGCAGAATATAGTGAGACACCCATCTTAAGGGACAAAAAGGCTTTGTTCTTGTTGCCTGAACCCTGGTGAGCTGAGCTATATACTACAGCAAAGTCTCTTCTGTTTGTCCTGCCTGTTCAGACCCTGGAACTTGGGCAATGTGCTCAGGGCAGTTTGTGTGTTCTGAAAACAGAAACATATTAGCAAGATGGCTCTGATAAACAGTGACCAGAAGCACCTTGAGGAGGAAAGGGTTTATTTGGCTGACAGGTCCCAGCTCAGCATTGAGGGAAACCGAGGCAGGAACTGAAACAGAGCACAGACGAAGCTGTTTACTGACTTGCTCTCCACAGCTTGCTTGCCCTGCTTGATGTCTTTCTTCTAGAACCCAGGACCACTAGTCTACAAATGGCGCCACCCACATCGGTCTGCACCCTCCCTCGTTAATTATTAATCAAGAGAACTCCCCACAGACATGCCCACAGGCCAGCCTGACGGAGGAAGTTCCTCAGCTGAGGCTCTGTCGTCCCAGGGAACTCTAGTCTGTGTCAAGTTAACAAAACTAGCTAGCACAACATGCAAGAATGTGGGTCTGAGTCTGAGCCCTATAAAAATCACCCCCTTAAAAGTCCAAGAGTAAAAGGCTAGAGGGATGGCTCAGCAGTTAAGATCACTCCCTACTCTTGTAGACAGCCTGGATTCTGGCTCTAAAATCCACACTGGGCAGTTGACAGCCATCCAGTCACAGGGGGATCTGATGCCCTCTTCCGTTCTCCATAGGAACTGCACACACAGGGCGTGCACACAGGCAGATACACAAACACACACATAAATAAGAGCAAATTTAAAAAACAAACAAGAGTGGTAAGCCGGGCGTGGTGGCGCACGCCTTTAATCCCAGCACTCAGGAGGCAGAGGTAGGTGGATCGCTGTGAGTTCGAGGCCAGCCTGGTCTACAAAGTGAGTCCAGGATGGCCAAGGCTATACAGAGAGACCCTGTCTCGAAAAACCAAAAAAAAAACAAAAACAAACAAGAGTGGTAGTGTGAGGAGGTGGAAGAAAGGATTCCTGGGGTTTGCTGGCCAGTCAGTGTAGCTGAATCGGCAAGACCCTGCTCAGGAACCAACGTAGAGAGAATCGAGGAAGACCCCCGGTGTCCACCTTGGCCTTCACACACACACACACACACACACACACACACACTTACTCACACACACATATTCACATGTACACACACTTACATACACACACTCACTCATACTCATGTACACACACATACTCACATGCACATACACACACACACAAAAAAAAAAAACACAAAAAAAACCACCATTCATTCTTCCAGTCTCTGAAAAGAGCGCTTGAGGTATAAATCAAGAGCGGCTCATGGTCTTCCCTAGACCTGTATCTGTGAACAGTAGGCAGCATGTAAGATTATGTAATTCATTCCCATAGATCGTGCCCTGTACCTAGTGAGGCAATGCAGCAGAGGCTCAACTCTTCCCAGCTCTGCGCCTTGTCCTCGTAGCTGCTGTGTGGACACCTCCACCCGCACCACCCTGGCCCACCAAGATCGCTGGTTAGCATGAACCACAGTACTTTGCAGTCGGTCACTCACAAAGGGTCAGAGCGGATAGGAGTCTGAATAGCAAGGTCTCTGGAGTCTAACTGCAGTGTGGTTTTGTCCTCTCTGTTAGCAAGTGCAGGACACTGAGCACTCAGGTTCTGAGCTCTGCCATGACCTGAGCAGAGGCTGGGCCCTGGGCCTTCAGCATTGTATCTGTTAGCTGTTACTCTGCAGGCCCTGCATTTCCTTGTGTGTGGAGTCGGAGTGCTTGGTGCCACCTCATGAAGTAGCGGTGAGGATTAAACAGCACAGAGCCATGCATGGCGGCATACACCAGTAATGCCAGCGCTTGGAGAAGCTGAGATGGGAAGATTCTAAGCTCGAGGCCAGCCTGGGCTGCACAGCTAGATCTTGTCTCAAAATAAAATTAAACAAAAAGAGTAAACATCAAAGCCAGCGCCCATAAGTAAGACGCACATAGCCAGCTCTCATTAAACACCAGCCCCTGCTCACTGTAAGCACCCAGGGCTGGACAGACCTTGTTTCTGTTTTGTTGCTCATCTCCCTTAGTACCTCGTCCACACGCAGCCTTCATAAAGGCTGCTAGTCAGTGCTTGTCCTCGGCTTCTGCCTGACCGGCTCTAGCCAGAGTAAAAAAATGTTGTCTTGGAAAACTCCCTGGGAGGTTGGTAGGACTCAGACACCAGCTGGGCCTGACTGCAGCCGTGTACTGAAGTCCTGACCCTGGCGTGCCCGGGGCGGAGGTAGCTCTCTTTGTCTCCACCGGAAGTGGCAGAGCGATGCCCTCACATGCCAGCTCCAGTTTCATCAGTGCGTGTTTACCAGGCCTCACTCCGTTCACCTCATTACAGTGTGCCATCTGAGAGGATACGGAGTGATTAAGATCTGGGTCTGGGAGCAGCCTGAGAGTTAGTTCTTGGTTACATTTCTGTCGGCAGACTTGACCGAGCCCCTGAAATCCTGGGCTGACTCATGGGAACAGTCCTGTGTTTTCTTAGCCTCGCTCCAGCCTCTTAAGACTGGTGTCTAACAGCCATGAGAGGTTTGATGTTGTCATCTAAGTCCCATATCATGAGTGTCGTCATCAACTGTTCTCTTTTATAGAACAGTGTTAGCTGGTGAAGGGTAGGGGCACACCTGCCACCCCAGCACGTTCAGGAAACAGGAGGATTGGAAATTTAAGGCCAGTGTGGGCTGTGTAGTACGACAGGACAGAACAGATTATGAGCAGGATCAAGTCAGACCCCAGGCTGCTACCTAAGGAGCAGGATTTGTTTGGCCAGTGTTCATGTCTGCTAGATGTCAGTGAAAAGCCGGTCTTCTATAACTAAGTTTCATTTCTCAGACCCCATGCAAAGACGATGAGTAATAAGAGGTGGCTGTCACAGACCCAGCCTGTGGAGGCTTCCAGGAGGAAGGAAGGGCACTGTGGCCCTTGAACGGTTCCCGTGTATAGTTGAGGGTTTTCTGGGTATGGTTAGCCCTGGCATCTGGACTCTGTAACCCAAGCCATGATGTAGCTAGAGGCCTGCTCACTTAGGCAGCAGGGTCCAAGGAATCCAGAAGTTAACAAAGGGGCTGGAGAGATGGCCCAGCAGGTAAGAACAGTTGCTGCTCTTAGAGGACTCAAGTTCAAGTTCAGGTCACAACCACCTAAATTCTAGCTCTAAGAATCTAATGAGCTCTTCAGGTCTCCATGGGTGCTCCCCCCCCCCCCCCCCCCCCCGCTCTCTCTCTCTCACACACACACACACACACACACAGTATAATAAAATCAGTTTTAAAAGCAAAGTTAATAGAGAGATGCTTGTGGGTAGAAACTCCTTCTGACACACTGTCTTGAGTCACCGCCCTAACCCCAGCTTTAACTTAAGCTGTAGGACTCCAGGCTACAGCTGCACCTCCCCGGCCAGAAGGTGCTAGCTGCTGAGTTGAGATTAGGCTTGAATACTGATGTGAAGGAAAAAAAAAAAAAAAGGAGGCCCTTTGCTGCTCCTTATTCTCATCTTGATTAGTACATACAGTGAGTTATTTATCTTCAGGCCCCAGAGTCCGCCTGAGCAGTTGCAAGGGCATGTGGAGTTGAACCGTTCCTGCATTGTAATGCTCCTTGCTAGTTTGTGATTTTTCAGAGGACCTTGTGGGATTTGCAGGGTCATTAATTAGTCTTACAACTGAGGTCATCTATGACTGAACACACAGCAGAAATAAAATCCATTTGCCTAAACGTACCCTAGAGAAAACAGCACAGTGTGGTGTTGGGAAAAGTCTCTGCTCTGCTGTTGACGGCCCCTGCTTCACAAGTAGTGCCTGTCTGCTGTGTGCTCAGCGTCCTGAAACATTCTCCAGAGTGCCTTGCAAACCTTCCTCATTGCTCTAAAGCTTCATGTTTGTCAGGTTACTTTTTCCTCCGTATATTTCCTTTCTGAATCTGTTTGGTTTGGTTTTGGTACACTGCCCTACTGTGTGACCACGGGATGTCTTCCTACACATTCCCAGGCTCCCTGCCCAGCCTGCTGAATGAAGAGATGATAAGTGTGCGCTACTGCTAGGCCCAGTTTGCTTTGTGTTACCTTTATAGTCCATATCAAGGGCATGGGACTACGGCTTACTGATAAAATGCATGCTTAGTAATACAAGATCCTGGGTGCAACCCTTAGCGCGTGCGCGCACGCGCACACACACACACACACACACACACACACACACACAAAGAATATTTCTCAAAATGTACCATAGGAACATTTTGAAATTGCACATAACATAGAATGTGCCAGTTAGCCATCTTCCAGTGTGTGCTCACTGGCATTGGGTGTAGATGCTGCTGAGAAGCTGCTGTGATGAGCTGCCAAAGAGAGCCTCTGCACGTCTAACCGCTGTCCTCCGCCCATCTAACCGCTGTTCTCTGCACGTCTAACCGCTGTCCTCCGCCCGTCTAACCGCTAACTGCTGTCCGCGGCCTGCCTGGGGACTGTCTGACTCTGAATACGACTACGCTTCAGATATCAAATAAGTGGGATGAGACACTGTTTGTCTTTTGTGTCTGGCCCCTTTCACTTAGCCTAACGTCATCAGAAATTCCCTCCTTTTAAGGCTTAATAGTATCTCATTATATGTATTAAAATATACTACAAGCTGGGTATGGTGGCACACGCCTTTAATCCCTGCACTTGGGAGGCAGAGTCAGGAGGATCTGCAAAGTGAGTCCAGGACAGCCAGGACCACACAGAGAAACCCTGTCTCAAAAAAAAACCCTACATTTTTTTTATCATATTGGCTTTTTTTTTAATTTTTAGTTTTTAGTTTTTCGAGACAGGGTTTCTCTGTATAGCCTTGGCTGTCCTGGACTCACTTTGTAGACCAGGCTGGCCTTGAACTCACAAAGATCCACCTGCCTCTGCCTCCCGAGTGCTGGGATTAAAGGCGTGCGCCACTACGCCCGGCTATCATATTGGCTTTTAAACTCTTTTCATTCAAACCCATCTAGACAAAAATGTATAAAGCATTTTATTGCAAGAACTTGTTTGGTTTTGAGACAGGCTCTCACTATATAGCCATGGCTGACCTCAAATTCACAGAAACTCATTTACTCCTGCCTCTGCCTCCCAAGTGCTGAGATTAAAAGCATGAATCTCCATGCCTGACATTAAAGTACAAACACCACTGTTACCGTGCTCTAGTGTGTACCATCACAGCTGGAAGAGTGAGAAAGTGAGATGGTTATGCTCAGCCCAACTCTTCTATGGAGCCTTTAAATAGCAGGGTTTCTTCATTACAAGGGACAGGGGCTGCAGAAATGGCTCCGTGGCTAATAACACTGTCTTCTCTTTCAGAGACCCCACGTTCAGTTCCCAGTACCCACACAACAGCTCACAGCTGTCTGCAACTCCAGGTTTAGGAAGTCAGATGCCACTCTCCTTACCTCTGTGGGCCCTCTGCACGTGACCCATGTACTCATGCTCAGGCACACATCAAATAAATAAATATTTTCCCATAAAGAGGCCAGGCATGGTGGTGCACACCTTTAATTCCAGCACTACAGAGACAGGAGCAGACAGATCTCTGTGAGTTCAAGGCCAGCCTGGACTGCATAGTGAGTTCCAAGCCAGCCAGAGATATACAGTGAGACCCTTTCTAAATAAATAAATAAATTGTAAAAATTTTTATTCAATTAATATAAAATGTTAAGCTTTATCAAAGAAAAAATAGGGTAATTGTTGAATTGATAAAAGATATTTTTAAAATGATAATTCATGCACTGTAGCAAATTCTCCTAATTTTAGCTGTCTAGAAGTAGAGACAGGAGATTCAGGGGTCAAGGTCGTCCTTGGCTGAGTAGTGAGGCTGAGGCCAGCTTCCTGTATACAAGATGCTACCTCAAAAGTTTTTCGAAAGGCAAATGTTATATGTTATAAGCACTTGTCAAAATTACAGTTAAGAATTATAATAGGGCTAGGCGGAGGTGGTGCATGCCTTTAATCCCAGCACTCGGGAAAAAGAGGCAGGAGAGTCTGGTCTACAAAGCAAGTATAGGATAGCCAGGGCTGTTATACAGAGAAACTCTGTCTCGAAAAATTATAAAAAAAAGAAAGAAAGAAAAGAGGAAAAAAAAAGAATTACAATAGGAAACTGGACAGTGGTGGTGCACATCTTTATTCCCAGCACTTGGGACTTGAGGCAGGTGGATCTCTGAGTTCAAGGCCAGCCTGGTCTACAGAGGAAGTTCCAGGACAGAGAAACCCTGTCTCACAAAGCCAAAATTGATAATGATGATGATGAAAGAAAAAAGCATATACATGTTACTACACATATTTTTAAATACTATATACTTCAGAAAATATTGTAATTTCAGGTTACGTACATTTTACCTCAGAAGGTAAAAGAAGTGAGTGAGGGGCTAGGAGCCAACATGGCAGGGTCCTCAGCACCTGCACTGCTGGCTCCTGCCCTGGGGCTAGTTAAACAGTACCCACCACTTCTGCCCTCTAGAGGCGAGTGACAAGATCACGTGTGATGCCAAAGATGTCTCCAGGGTGGCCAGATGTTGTGGGGTGAAAAACAGAGGTGCCCTTGTTCAGTGCTGCTAGAGTTGAGCAGTCGGTGAGTGAGGAGGACAGGAGTTGGGGTGTTGCAGCTCAGTCCTGGGTTCTGGAGGTCTCAGGGTGCCAATCTACAATGCTTGTATTTGAGATCCACCTTGAGGACAGGATTGTAAAAACACCACTCCACTCCCACAGGTGCCACTCATGAACAAAGTAAGATTTTATTTTGGGACTTGATAGAAAATTCCATGTTTCGTGAAGTTAAACTGGCTCCCTTCCAGATGCCCCCCCCCCCCCCCGTTTGTAGTGCTGGGCATGGAACCCAGAGCGCACACACGTGAGGCAAGCACTTCCCCCTGAGCTGCACCCTGGCTCCAGCTTCCAGGTTGTATTCAGCTTGACAGAGTTGTCCTCAGACAGGCTGCGCATCCTCCTGCCTCTCCTGGACTCCCGCGGCCGCTCCTGCCCCAGTGGCTGGCTTTTGCCCTTCAGCACAGCAAACCTGAAGAGGCGCCCCTCCCCTGCTGTGCACTCAGGTTTGCCTCCTGGGCAGGCTTCCTGTGAAGCCATCTTTCCTACAGAGTGCCACCCTCTCCTGCCACTCAGCCATACAGGCCTCCCTTTGTGCCACACACTGCTAAGAGCAGTCCCTGCTACATCCCAAGGAGCGACCACTGCACTGGCCACGAACCCATTAAGGGAAAGATTACACCGAATGCTAGACACAGTGGCCAGATACAGAGATCTCCCAGCTGACAAATAAGTATCTGATGTCACTATTTTTATCTCTTATTTGCCCTTACAGTCCTAACTAGGACAGTAAAGTGTTAAAAAACACCTTAAATGGCTCTGTGGTTAAGAGTGCATACTGAACTGGAGTTCAGTGCCCAGCACCACATGGCAGCTCACAAGCACCTCTAACTCCATATACCGAGGCTCCCATGCCTCTTAATTGCCTCCAGAGGCACCTGCGTTTACATCACGCATGCACTCACATCTCACATACACGCATATACACTGGAGGGGGGCGTGTAAAATCTTTGCTAGGCATGGTGGTGCACAACTTTCATCCCAGCTCTCAGGAGGCAGAGGCAGGTAGATGCCTGTGAGTTTGAGGCCGGCCGGTGGCTTACATAGTATGTTTACATACTATGGTTTACATAGGAAGTTTCAGGAGAACAGGACTACATAGAGAGATCCTACCCCAGTATATATGTACATATACACACGTATATGTGTATATATAAATTCAGAAAGGCTACAGGAACTTGGCCAGTCTGCAGGCCCCCAAAATCATCTCTGAGGTGTAAATAAATTTGTCTGTGGCCACTTCTTGCCCAGTGCCTCCTGCTAAAGCAGATGGACTGTGATCAGTTTTCAACATGAAACCAGCAGATGGTGGTGATCAATGGGACCTTTTATCTTCCCATAACACTGGTCCTTGTCTTTCCTGATCACACTGCTCCGTGTAACACCACGGGGGAGGCTCCTTTCTAGTTAGCTGTCTAGCAAGGTGGCATTTTCTTGTGACTGGCCAGGAGTGAGCATGTCATTCCTCCTTAAGACATGGCATACACCAGAGAATTAAGTCTGGCTCATTCAAAACCCTTCTATCACTTAACTGTATACAATCATTTATGTATATAACATATCTCTGGGAAGCAGAAAAGTAGCAAGTTTGAATCAGCAGATGTCCGAATTAGATTTTCACCCCAATAGGTAAACGCTAGGCCATGGCTTTGATTTTGACAGACAAGGCTCTTGTTATTTGTTATGTGGTAGGTGAAACTAAGTCTTTGCCAGGCCTCAAAAGACAGAGTTAAATGAAAAAAGAGAGAATACTTCTTATTAACAAATGTATAGAAAATAAATCAAAAGATTTATTTTTAACTAAGGTAATTTTTAATTTGATAATTAAGATAGTCAGTGAGATTTGTGCCGTGTTCCCACATGTGCCCTGCATCTCTGCGGAGCTGAAGGTGATCACTACGGTTCCTGCTGAGGCCCTCTGTGGATGCCCACCTTACCCTCACCACCCCCCACGCATGCCTGGAAGTGAATACTATTCTGACTCAGGTTTCTGGGTTGCCATATGTGTCTGAGTGTTCCATATATGTATATATTCCCAAATGAGACATGATTGTGTTGCTCACTGCTAAGCTTTATATAAATTGTGCTATACGTGTCATTTCCTCTCTTGCCTTTTCCTCCTACTTAACTTTTTTTTTTGAGATTTATTTGTGTTGATATATATTATTTGTGTTCACTCACTTTAGCTTCAGGATCATTTCCCATTGCATAAATATGCCATCGTTTGTTTATTCATTCTTGTTTTATGGACACTGAGCTGGTTCCAGTCCTCGCTTTTGCAGAGTGGATACAAGGAAGTTCTTTTTAACATGAGTGTTACACATTGAATATGAAAGTCACCTTTGGCTTGTGTGTTAAATGCTAACTAGTCACACTGTTTTGAAAGGTTTGGGGAAGCTGCTAGTTGGAGGACGTACGTCCCTGGGGGCATGTCGTTGAAGGCTGTGTCTTGTCACAGCCTTCTCTCTCTCTCTCTCTCTTCTCTGCAGTGCAGTGAAGAACCTCCCCACCTCACGCTCCTGCCACTGTCACATTCTGTTGAAACACGTGAGGTCAAGCAGCCTCACAGCAGCCCCTCTGCATAGCCCAGGTGCTGTCCTGGAGGTTGTAAATAGTCCAGGCTGGCCTCACGCTCGCCAAGTCCTCCCACCTCTGTACCATGCCTGATGAGTTACGGGCATCTTCAAGTGAGAAAACACTCCTGCATCCCCCTCAAAGGGCTCCAACTAATTCACTCTGCCCTCAGTGCTGTAGTCTCGGCGAGCACCTTTTGTGTGTGTGGTGCTGGTGTTGGACCCAGGGCCGGGTGCATGCCAAGCAAACCCTGCGCTAAACCACACCCAGCCTGGTCGCCTTGAGTCTTTCTGTGCCCTGCGTCTCCCTGTCAGCGCAGCAGCACTCCACACGGGTTGTGTCTGTACTTTCCTGTGAGTCTCATATAACTTAGCTTAGCGTAGTGTATGTTTCAATCTTTCCCATATTTGGCATTCTTTTCCAGCCACAAGCAATAAAAACAATCTCTGTGTTTTCTTCTCAAAAGTTTGAACGTTTTGGGCTGTTGAGAGGTGGCTCTGCAGTTCAGAGCGCTGGGTTTGGTTCCCAGCATCCGTGTCACGCAGCTCCTAACCGCCTGCAACTCCAGCTCCAGATAATCCGAAGTTCCTCCGGCCTTCGTGGGCATGCACACAAAAAGGAGTAGTAAAATTACTCCTTAGCCATGGTGGCAAATGCCTTTAGTCCCAGCACTTGGGAGGCAACCAGCCTGGTGTCTGTAGTGAGGTCCTGGCCAGCCAGAGCTACATAGAGAGTATGTCTTTTAAAAAAAAAAAGTTTTAAAGTTTTCTTTTTCATACCCTAGATTCTAATCTATGTAGAATTACACATAAATATTCTTTTTCTTTGAGACAGGGTCTTGCTATTTCATGCAGGGTGGTCTTGAACTCCAGGGTAGGTTCAAGTGACCATCTCACCTCAGCTTCCCAAGCCTCTGGGACATAGGGTGCACACCCCAGGCCTTGAACCCAGCACACTTGTTCTTTAGAGGCGTGTGGAAAGCAATAAATTCAAAGGGACTCTGGGGAGTGTGCTAACCTTGGGGTCTTGCTGTGGGCCTAGGCATTCCGTGCCATTCTCTCACACTGAACACACTTCTCTGTGAGCTCATGGCCTTTCCAAAAAACAAACACTATAGTGGTAAGAATTCATCTTGGGGCTGAGTTAGTGTCCTCAGAACCCGCATAAAAAGCCAGCATTCCTGTAGGCACAGTACTAGGGCTGAGGACACAGCAGGCAGATCCTGGAGGCCCGCCAGCCCGCCAGTTCAGCCAATTAGCGATCTCTGGGTTCAGTGAGAGAGCCTGTCAAATAAGACAGAGGACAATAGGGAAACACCTCAGACTGACCTCTGGCCTCCTTCACACGCAGTCATATGAGTGTGTACACATACGCTTATACATACCCACACCCACCTGACTTCCAATGGCTTCCTAAAACAAAAATAGTAAGATTCCTTAGCTGCCCTGAAGTTGATTAGGCTCTGAGGTGGAGAGGTGGCTTAGGGGACAGAAGCGCTGGCCACCCAACCATGGAGGAGCCGAGTTGATACAGACTAAACCCACATAAAGCTGGGCCCAGCGGTGCACATCCCAGCAGCACTCCCAAGACAAGAGGAGCTCCAGAGGGTGGCAGGGGCAACCCTTGGAAGCTCGCAGGCAGCAGCTGGCACCAGGCGCACAGTGCAGTGGCCCTGCTTCCAAACGAGGAGGAAGCGAGGACCAACACGCAGGGCTGTCTGTGCATTGCACACACAGAAGGAGACGTTGGGCTTCTGACTTGCCACATCCCTTCATGAAATTACCGTCACTGGGGTAGCTTTTGCCACTTTTGGAGAATAATGGTGCCTAGTTATTTGAACTAGGCATTAACATTCCCCAAATCCTTGCAGCATTGTTAAAATTATAATCACCACAGCCATTAAGCTGATTGCACCGCTCATTAGCTAGTTTGTCTTTCGTCATTAATCCTTCTGTCCGCTGCGCAGGGGGAAAGGGAGGGTACAGAGTGTCAGAGGCCTTCCAATACCCCTCTCCTTGCCAGCTAGCTGTAACTCTGAGAGGCTGTCTGACAGTCACTGGGCCTTGTCCTGGATGTCTTACCCATTACCGTCCGTGTTCAGAGGTAGCCGAGAGATCTGTCATCCCACTATGACAGAGGCAGCTTCAGGCCATTGATTATATTCTCTGAGACCGTTTAAACGTACCCTGCTGACTTCAGCCATTTCATTCTTAGTGCTCTCACTCATCTTTGCAGTGCTTGGGATCAGACAGTCCCATGCTGAGTGATGCTCCTGCCCTGAGCTGTCCCCGCAGCCCCTGGCCCCAGGCACTTCTGTGCCCCTTGTCTTCAGTGCCTGGGAGCATCTAGCCAGGCCACCCTGGCTGTGAAACCTCCGGAGCACTGATGCTCTCCCCTATAAACTCGGGAACAATAAACACTTAAGGGTGGCCCCTCCAAGACCATGTGAAGAAACTGCTAACCTCATCTCTAGCCACTGGTGGCCCTTGAGGACAGTTGAGCTCCTTCCAGATCGCTGGCATTCAAAGGACCAGAACAAACAGGAAAAAGTGGATTGCTGCCAAGCTGTGATTAACTATGGTTCAAATGTCATCAGACAGCATGTAGAGAAGGCACAAGTACAGTAATAGCGAGTTACTGTTTTTTACCTAATGAAGAAGTAAGATTTTCATGATAGTTTCTCGGTGCTGATGAGGGTGCAGTCTGCGATGTCTGCGATGCTGGCAGCTATGTACACAGGTGCGCTCGAAGCAGAAGGGGGTTCAGGGGTGTCCTGGGAACCTTCAGCATATGCTTGTGCTCTGGCCTGTGCAAAGCCTCCCTCCTAAGGAAGCACCACCGACCAGGCTAGAGTCAGGCATGAGGCTGTCTGCCTCAGCAACGGCTTTGGTTTGGTTTGGTTAGGTTTTTATGATTATTTTTCTTTTATGTGTGTGAGTGTTTTGTCTGCATGTATACGTGTGCATGCCTAGTGCCTGTAGAGGTCAGAAGAGGGCCCAGGGTCCCCTCTAACTGGAGTTACAGATGCCTGTGAGTCCCCTTGCAGGTGCTGGGAACTGAAGTGGTTAAGCACCGAGCTGACTCCCCAGCCCCTCAGCATCTGTTACTAATGACAAAAGCCGGGGAGTGAATGAGTAGGAGGGCTGGATTTTACACGCACGTCGCCTGTATTGCAGAGCTGCTAAAAATCATAATGTTTTTAAGACTGTCACAGTGGGAAATAATGCGCGTACTAGGAAGGGCCGGTGTGAAGCCATGCACACACTCCATATGATTCAAACTTGGTTTTTATCCACCCACACTGGCTAGCAGGAACTATACCCACATTTCACTGTGGTTTCTTAGGGTAGCTTCTCCTGGACAGTGGAAACTATTTTTCCCCCTTTAAAGTTCTATCTTCCAAGTTGTCTGTAAGGGAAAGACCGTGCGTCCAGTGGGTTGCGCGTGCCTGCTCAGTGGACACCCTCGGTGCTGTGTCGCACAGGGCGGCTATAACACTCTGCTTGGCCTGCAGCTGCTGCTGGACACCCACTCCCTGAAGATGGTCCTGCTTGACCTCCCCTCCATCGGCTCACAAGTGGTGAGGAAGGCCCCCGCCAGTTACACTAAGATTGTCGTGAAAGGAATGACCCGGGCTGAAATGATCCTCAAGGTGAGTCTCCCCTGGAGACCCTGTTCCAAGGGGCTGGTCCCATTTTAGATTCCTTGTTCGAGGGGGTTGGGTTTTGCAAACACGGAGTCCAGCCTGTCCATCGGCCCCCACGGTTGTCCACACTCTGTGATGTTGAATTTCAGTTCATGGTCACCTGGGGATCAGGAATTCCTTCTGACATGTGAGCTCTGTCTAATCAGCTGACCAGCTGAGAGTCAGGTGGCAAATCAGGAGAGCAGCCCAGGGATGCTTTGCCTCTCAGCAGGGGTTTTAGGCCCAGCTGCCATCTCTTCCCTTCCCCATGGTTCCCTATGGTTTGCACCTTTATGTGAACTCTGAACAGATGTCGTAGTAACTGAATCTAATTGACAAATAGGCTCATTTAGGAGAGCTTGTGCTAGCAGAGCAGCATCTGCCTCCGGTCTCCACCCAGCCTGTCAGAAGAGGCAGGCGGGCTGAGGGCCTCTGTTGCCACGAGATCCTGCACCTGCCAGCTCTTCAGGCCCGTCCTAGAGTGACTCTAGTGATAGCAGGAAAAGGCTTCAGTGGCTGGCTGGCTGCAGCCCTCAGGACCTGGGAAACCTAGAGATTATGCATGAGGAAACTACCAACAGCCTCACGACTCTTCTCAGCTGGCTTGCTCAAGGGAGGGAAGATGCATCTTAGGAGATATCTGCAAAAGACTTTGAGGGAACTGTTTCCTGCCGTGTTCTGGAATATTCTCAGGAATTCTAAACAAAAATCTGCCCACTAGGGTAGAAGAATCAGCATATTCCAGCACCAAATGAAATGAGTCTGAGGATGGTAACACCATATATTAATTGGTATATTAATTGGTAGTTAATAAACGTGGTCAAGCAAAGGTCCAGGTTTCAGGTCTTCAAGAGGAAGGCCAGTTCGGGACTTTTGTTTCTGAGAACATCTATGGGCACCCGTTCCATTCCCCCTCGCAGTAACAGACCCATGAAATGCCCCAGCAGAAGGCCCCTTCTGGGCCTCCAGGTAGAATTAGGAGTCTCTGGTGTTGGGGGTGGGGCGCTGGAATTCACATGTTAAAAAGCAGCCTGGGTGATCCAGCCACTCCTGGGAATCCTGCTGTAATTGAACATCAGGTTGAAATGAGCCACTGGATCCTCCCTGAGTAGTGGCTTGCTGTGTGAGGGCAGCTCACAATAGACCCCTCTGTGTCCAGCTGGCAAGTCAGGGGGTGCCGACCCTGCCCTCCAGCCTGAGGGCTCCTAAGGACCTGCTCTTGTCTCCTCTGTTGCTAGGTGGTCATGGCCCCTCATGAACCGCTGGTGGTGTTCGTTGACAACTACATCAAACTCCTTACAGACTGCAACACAGAAACCTTCCAGAAAATACTGGATATGAAGGTGAGCTCTCTGGTTATGTGCACCCCATCCTCCTAAGGAATGCAGTTTGGATAGAGAACCTGAGGGGCCACCTCAAAATGCAGGTTTCTGGCTTCACCCTTCATCCCAGATTGCAGGGAGCCTTTGCTGGAGGCCGATGCTGGCCATACAGACCGCAGCATCTTGAGGACCACTCTGCCCAAGGGCGGGCCCCTGCCCAGCAGAGGACAGGAAGCAGTGCAAGGAAGAGCAGAGCAGCTGGGCTTCCTCCTGCTTCTGTTGCTCTCCTCTTTCCAACCCTTTTTCTTCTCCTACCCCGTTACCTCTTTTTCCTTCCTTAGTTTTATCTCCCAGCCTGCTGCCCAGAACCAGCAATTCCCCTGAAGAAAGCAGGGTCCTCAGGCTCTAGTCAGTATGCAGTTAGCCCAGCAGAGCTCAGGTTGGGCAGACTGCAGGACCAAAGTGTGCTTCCTCCCCCTGCCAGCCACTGTGGGACCACCGCCCCACCCCCCTCCTCTCTCTTTCCTCTCAGGGGCTGAAGAGGAGCGAGCAGAGCAGCATGCTGGACCTTTTGCGGCAGAGGCTCCCTGCCCCGCCCTCAGGGACGGAGACTTCCAGCACACTGTCCCTGATGGCCCCAACACCAGAGCAGGAGTCATCACGCATCCGCAAGCTTGAGAAACTGATTAAAAAGAGACTGTGAGGAACATAGAGATGTTGCCAGGGATCCTGGGCGGCCGATTTCTGGGAGGCCTCATCCTCCTGACTCCAGGGCCTGAGTCTTAAAGCCTCTGAGGACATTACGGTTATTAAAGTGTCTCTCCCCAATACCCTGTCTTGTTCTCTATCCCAGTCAGGGAAGGTGAGCAAAGACTGGCTTAGAAAAAGGCAGCAGAGGGTGAAAGGTCACTGCAGTTCGCTTGCTATCACCAGGCTGCCTGTGAAGGTTGAGTTGTCACTGTCTCGTGTCACCTCACCACATAGCCCTCCCTACCAGCTCTGGGCCCTGCTAGCCAGTGCCTGCAGCTTGGCTAAGGAGGCACGGGTTTCACCTCCTCCTCCTCCATTTGTGTTTGAGGTCAAAGCCTCTACAGCCAGGGGCGCCTCTTCCCTCCTTGTCTCTGGAACTGGCTCTGGGGCCTGAGTGAACCCAGTGGCAGATGACAGAATAAGATGCTGGCCCATCTTTAGCAAAACCCTGCCAGGATTAGCACTTTTCCATGTAAATTGCTGCTTTCTGGGTCTTAACCTGATATCTTCCATGACAGGGCTGCATTACCCTGTGTTCTCCCATGTCTCTGAACTCTCCAGAAGAAAGCTGCACACTGCTCCTCTTGCCCATGGGCGAAGCTGTCTGTGTGGCTGCTGGGGTGCCCAGCCTTGGCAGCAGGTGTCCTGCCTGTGCTGGGCTCCTGAGCTGGAGTGGAGGCAGACCTAGAGCTGACTTGGTTGCAGGGTCTGTGAGGCACTTTCCCAGTTCACATGAACACATGTAGGGCACTTAACTTTACTCCTGAATCCTAGAGAGGGACTGTCTTCTGAGACACCAGAAAGTTCTCTTGGACGGTCATTCTTGGCAGAAGCTGTGGGAAGGAAGACAAGGTGAGGCTGACCATCTTCTGCCTTCCCACTCGCTCAGACATCTCAAGAGTCCAGAAACATGGCGGCCATTATGTACACAACAGTGGCCGTTGTTACTACTACTGAGAACTGAGACTGACCTTGCACACCAGGTCAGAACCTGGCACAGCCCAAGCCTGTTCTGCCCGAGCTGTGCACCACCAGCTCTTAAACCCAAGCTCTGCAGTGGGGAATCACCCCACCTCCAGGGGCAGAAGCTACCCTGCTCTCACCACTCACTTGAAACCAAGGCTCAATTACATGACCACAGCCTCAGTGTGACCACCTTTACTGACAGCTTTTGTTTGGGTACTAAACTTGTCAGCCAGTAGATGGTAAGAGCTGGGCCCTTGAATCTATCCCAGATCCCAGCACCATCACCACAGCAAGAAAGCTCAGCTCATTATTTCTGGCTACCCAGAATGCTCAGCTTTGATCCTGAGCCCTGTGTTTCCTCTCTGTCTGTCTCTGTCTCTGTCTCTGTCTCTGTCTCTGTCTTTTTATCTCTCTCTCTCTCTCTCTCTCTGTCTCTCTCTCTCTGTCTCTCTCTCTCTCTGTCTCTCTCCTCTCTCCCTCCCTCCCTCTCTCTCTTTTAATTCCTTGGCCACTGGGCTCCACACCAGCCCTATGCCTCATTTCTTCATCAGCGTGTAGACTATTCTTAACTAGTTGGTATGACTCTTACATATTGAACATTTTGAAATTCTAAACAGAAAGAAAACAAGTGGCAAGAAAAACATGTGTAACCCTTGGTCACGATGCATCATGCTCCAGAGGAGTCTGGGAGCTCCTTGGTGCTCGGCCGATGCTCTGTGCTGCTCTGTGGTCCTATCCTACTGGAAACAAGGCATCAGGCTGTCCAGGCAGCACAGCCCTTTCAGCCACCTGCTACCAACCCAGGGGAGCGGAGGAAGCTCCTCCCACACCTGGCTGTTGTCCCCACAGTCACACACTTCTCTTTCTGGGTCAGTCACGAGAGGCTGGTTTTGGACCATCTCCATGGTGGCACCAAGATGTCAAGCCGCCGTTTCTCCCAGTCAGTGGTCACAGCCAGCGAAGTTGCTTTTGATGAATTACACTGTCAGAAACTACCTAGGGAGCCAGCAGATAGGTGACTGTAGGCATTGTGTTAAATGTCTTCTTGATGAGGACTGAATCCAGTGTTTTCTGTAGAGACAGCCTCTTCCTCTCCTGGGGTGCGTTAGACTCCCCGGGGCCCTTTGGAAAATGCAGCTGTCTGGAGCCTTAACTCGGTAAGTCTGCAGAGAGGCCTGCTGTGTATATGTTTAGAAGCTGCACAGTGGATTATGGTATCCACAGGAGACCAGCTCCAGGACCACACGCACCCTGTGCAGATGCTCTGTCTCTTCTATAAAATAGCACCGTGTATGTAAATAAATAATCCAAGCATATCCTTTCATTGACTCTAATGACCTCTAGACTGCATATAGCGCCTTATGTGCTATAAAGGCTGCATAGTTGGGTTGGTTTGGGTGGATTTGTTGTTTTTATTTTTTATTTTTGTAGTATTCTTTTGTTTGTTTTTAAGACAGAGTCTCACTATGGGGTGCAGGCTGACCTTGAACTCATAACCCAGACTGGACCCCCGACTACTGGTATGTGCTGCCATACCTCGCAATAAATAGTTGCTACACTGGGTGGCATAGGGACTAATCACAATTGAGAAACTAGTCTACATGTGTTCAGACAGGCCCAATTTTCCTCCTAGATATTGTTGCTGCCTTTGTTTAAAAACACGCATGCGTGGCCCATGGATATAGAGGGCCGACTGTAAAGCATACTGCCTGCTATCAGCCTTTGCAGTGAGAGAAGAAGAACCTCACGGAAGGAGGACACTTTCCCCAGTGTGTCTAACCCAGGGCCGCGGCTGTACGGTTGAGCTGGTCCCAGGGCGGCCGCTCTAGTCACTAGCAGCTTTCCTTTGAAGCTTGGATAGATCAAGACTGTACCTAAGCTGGGCTCTTGCCATGGTCAACAGGGTTCGTCTCGTCTTGATGGCCATTGCTCGGCCAGGGGCTTTATGTTTATTCCTGTCACTTCAAAACAATTTACATAGCTAGGCGTAAGGACCACACCTTAAATTCCAACATTGGAGAGGCAGTGACAGGTGGACCTCTGAGTCAGAGGCCAATTTAGTCTACATCGTGAGTTCCCGGCCAGCCAGGGCCATATAGTAAGACCCCTGTAAAAGAAAAACAAAGCACCACCTCCAACAAAATTTAGAAGAGTTCTTTGCAACTCTTCTGTTGGGACAGGTGGCTTGCTTAGAGGGCCCAGGCTGGAGACTGTTGTTTAGACTATACCTGCAAGGCAGGAGCCACAAGGAACCACTAGCTTTACATGGAGCCTTAGAGGTTCAAGGCCTTGGGTTCGTACCCTGTCACTGAAAAGGCAGTTCCTCTCTGGCAGAACAAAAAATCAGCACCCAAGACTCCTGCTATTACCCAGGAAGGTACCCACTTTGCATGCATCTCAAGTGGCTCTTGGGCACAGATCAGACGCCTGAACGTGGACAGCACAGGTCGTAGCTGCGGCCTGGCGTGGGAGTGTTACGCAGGCTCATCCTGAGTCGCTGTTGCATGAGGAAGCCTGGCTCCCTGTTTATAGAAGGCGAAGGGAAGTGCCAGAAGGCCGCAGCTGGAAATGCCATTCCTCCCCCTAGGAAGAGAAGTCTCAAAATAACCAGCTTGCTTGAGGGGGGAAGGCAGGTTCCATACCTCTTGTCTAGTCCAAGTTGGAGTCCCCAAAATAAAATTGTTAGCGCTGACTGCACCGGGCCGTTTAAGCATGAGCCTTGGAAACAGGCTCACGAAAAGCCGGCGGACATGAAAGGAACCATTATGTTTTACCTATGAAATAAAAATTTCCAGCCCCATCCTAACTGTCCATCAGAAAAGCCTGTTGGACGTGCAGAATTCTGCACCTTTGGGAGAGGTAAATTTCTTTCAAATAAAAGGATCATTCTTCTGTGTAAGTGTCTTTCGCTTTGCCCATCTGGAATTGATTTCTTGCTGCATCTTGAAATACAAAAATACTGCAGTTAATTAAAGCATTACTGAATGTCATTTGCTAGAATGTCTTTCCCTACTGCTGACAGAAAACAGAAGGGACCCTCGGAAGGAGCCCTGAGTTTCCCTCCCAGCCACCGACTCTCTCAATGAGGCAGGTGGGGGCGGGGGTGGGGGTGGGACATGCTCTCCTTTCCTGACAGTCTGAGGAACGCTGTCCATCCTTGCCCAAGGAGAACGTGGCAGACCTGGGCCGCCCCTGGCTGTTCTGCTGCAGTGGCTCCCTCTGTCTGAATGTGTGTCAAGTGTTCTGCTTCTGGTTTGGAATCCACTTTGCACTGACTTTCCATCCCTTGGTTTCCCCTCCTGGCATCCCCCCCCACACACACACACACACCCGGTTCCAGTCTCAGCCCAGTTTCCCATGTGGCTGCCCAGAGAGCCCTCGCCTGTGCACAGCAACTTGCTCCTGCTTCCTTCACAGCTGGGTGGGCGCTCTGCAATGAGATCTTTTAGGGAATTCTGTTGTTTCTTTCAACAGTGGAAAAATCTGCTGCAGCGCTTCCATTAGTCTGGCCTGAGGTCTTTACCTAGTTTCCATCCGTCACCATCACCAGCTCCTCCTTCCAGGGGACCGCCAGGGATGACTCTCTCGTGAGTAAAGAAGCACTTCCGATTACCCACCCCAGAGGGCTGAGTGCAAGATGATCTTCCTGCCAGCCCCTCCGCCGTCTCACCTACATAGCCAGGCAGGGGAAGCTTTGGTGAGCAGTGGCCTATGAAGAATGCGTCCACTGGAAACAAAAGCAGACTGGGACGGAAACTTCCACAGAAGCCCTGCTCAGCAGGTCTGGTCCTAGCACTTTGACATCAGGCCAGTCATTGATCCTCCAAGCCTTAGCTCGAAACATCTGTTAAAAGGGATTATAAATCTTTCCAGTAATCTTTGGTTTGGTTTTTTTTTTTTTTTTAAATGAGACAGATCCAGGCTGGCCTGGAACTCACTAGTTAGCAAGGCTGGTCTTGAAGTCCTGTTCCTCCAGCTTCTGCCTCCCAAGTGCCGGGATTAAAGGGACGGATGTGCCCCTAAACCCAGCTCTTCCCAGTGACCTGAGGCAGGAGGATTTCTGTGAGTTTGAGGTTGGCCAGAGCTACACGGTTCCAGACCAATCTGGCTTACAGAATGTGACTGTGCCTCCGAGACAGAAAGTCAACATGGCCATGCAGGTTGCACCAGGTGTGAGTCCGCCTCTATGGGCTGTGGGCAGTGTGAGGTCTGTGGCTGGAGGGAATGACAGTGGGGGCATAACCTCTGATGGCCAGCCTGCCTTCCCTGGGCTGACTTGAATCAAACAGCCAAGTGAAGACGCATCCTGTTTCTCTGTCCCAGCTACAAGTGCAGCCAAAGGGACAGTGGCAGCCTTTACCTCTGTAGGTCAGGATGGGGGGTGGGGAGTGGGGGTGTCCATTGCCGTCCAGTCCTCCCAGCCTCCTGTTCCACACTCCTCCTGCCCTGGCAGCGGCTACTTCTCCTAGCCTTTTGGGATAAACCTGCAGACATGGAAGAGAGCTTCCTCTCCCGGTGGTGTTGGCCAGGCTGCCCACTTCGGAAAGTGGGACACATTTCCTTTGAATGCGCTGCCAAAGGCAGACTTCCAAAACAGTGCTTTTCGTACAGTGTCTAGTCCGTGGTGGCCCCACTCTCCAATTGTTCTAGCCTGAAAGCCTTCTGTTGTCTCCTGGGGTTTTGTGAGGTTTGATTTTTGACCTGTAGTAACCCCCGAAATTACAGAGAGACAGGCAGTCCTAATTGGAAAAGCTGTGCTTGGCTCACAGAATGGAATCCATAAAATGCCTGTCAAAGAGTCTTAGATTTTTCCTAAGGCTTCCTAATTGCCTGCACTCAGGGTCAAAGTTCCTACCTAACCCTGTGGGATGTTGTTGACTCAGAGAATGTGGAGTGATAAGAGTGATTATAAATTTAAAACCGTGATGGGCGGGGCTTGATCACCAACTCCCATCATCCAGCTCTCACTGGGGAGGCTGAGGCAGGATGAACAGGTGAGGGAAGCCGCCCTTCAGGCTCCTGTAAGAACCTGTCTCCGTCTACAGCACTACCAAGAGCAAAGCACTGCCAAAAGTGTTTTTGTTGTTGTTTTTTTTACCAAAACCAACAAATTGTGGGAGAAGCCCTCGTGTGAAGTGCCCAGTCAGCTAAGACTGTCCCACTTAGTCTGAGACCTCTTTCAGCCTCTGCTCCATAATCAAATGGAATTTGCACAATTTCCACGCCTCCTCCCGTTTGGGGTAATTTTTCAACAAGTCAAAAATTAAGACCAGCCTCTCAACAAACTCCCCTCCATTTCCAAGGCCAAGAAAAGTCTTCGCACAGGGTACCACAGCTTTCCAGAGTGAGGTGGTGGCAAGCAACCAGCTGCTTCTGCCCTCTTGGGGTGCAGTTAAGTGCAAGTGGACTGCATTCCATCCTTGCCCTGAAGGACGCACTGTGACTGGCCATCGGAGGCAACCACTGAGGAGCTTTCGCAGGCAAACAGGAGCATGGCTCGTGCAGAGAGAAGCAAGAATTCACTGCCACCACAGCCCCAGGTCCAGGGGAGTCCTGACGTGTGTGTGTGTGTGTGTGTGTGTGTGTGTGTGTGTGTGTGTGTGTGTCCATAAAGGTCAGAAGAGGACTCTGGATCCCCTGGAATTGGAGTTACTGATGGTAGTGAGCCACAGTGCAGGTGCTGGAAATCCACCCCCAGTTCTCCGAGAGAACTGACAGGGCTTACAACTGCTGAGCCATCTCTCCAGTCCCCCCTCCTCTTTTTGAAGTAGAGTTTTTCACTCTGTAGTCCAAGCTGATCTCAAACTTGTGTCAATCCTCCTGTCTCAGCCTCCCAAATGCTATAATTTCCAACATTAGTCATACCTACCTTGTGCTCTTTTGGCTTTGAATTATATATTTTTTCAAATTTATTTTAATGTACACACACACACACAAATGCAGTAGAGCATGTGTGGCAGCCAGAGGAAAACTTTCAGCAATTAATTTGCTTCCACTATGTGGGTCCTTCTGATTGACTCAGGCCGTCATGCTTGGCAGCAAGCACCTACCACTGAGCCATCTTGCCAGCCCTTGTCCCAGGTGTTGGCTCTGAAACTGGCAAGCTTTGCTGTCAGAGGGGAATGTAAGAAGTTGGCTTGGTTCTGGGCCCTAGCTGTCGTGGCCATCTGTGTCCTCCACCATGAGAGAGGGAAGAGGGCAAGCTCCAGGCCAGACAGGCCACAGACAGGCCACCTTCTCTTTACATCTTTATTATGTAAATTGGATCCATTTTGTGTGTGGGACCAGGAAGCTGAGGGGAGAAGGAGATGTTGCCCAGGATGGGGCAGAGCCAGGACCTTACCATAGCTGTCTTCTCTTTCCAGAGTCCATGCACTTCTCCGGTAGTTTTAAATATAAATATAAGCTATGGGATCCTTGCTATACGAAACAGGCATGGAAATTTTATTATAAATAGTATGATTTGAATTTAGATCTTTTCAAAGAATACCAGAGAAGATGTTGAAACTTTCAATGAGTGGAAAATATTTCAGGGCATGGTGGTACATACCTGGAGGCCGAAGGAGTCAGGGACACCCTCCACTGCCCAGCAAGGGGGAGGGCTCAGTGGTCAAGAATATGTGCTGCTCTTGCAGAGGATGACCCGGGCTTGGTTCCCAGCATCCACTGAGGGTATAATGCCCTCTTCTGACCTCCTTGGGCACCGGGCATGTGAGGCTTGCCTGGTCTACATATAGAGTTATTGAGACAGTTATCGGTTTTTTGTTTTTTGTTTTTACGAAGGCCAGGTATGTGATGCACACCTTTAATTTCAGCACCTGGGAGGCAGAGGCACACAGATCTCTGTAAGTTCGAGGTCAGCATGGTCTATAGAGGGAGTTCAGGACAGCCAGGACTACATAGTGAGACCTTGCCTCAAAAAAAGAAAAAAGAAGAGGAGAAAAAGATGCTGGGGTTAAAACAATTGTCTTTCATGATTTTACATCTAAGGTCATGAATGACAATTAGAATTTATGTTTCATCCCCAGCATCTGCACTATTGCTGCTGGGTTTGGTTTCACAGAATTTAGGAATCTTGATTTGAAAAGTTGTAAACAAGACAAGTGTGGTCGTACACAATTTAACCAGCACTCAGGAGGCAGAGGCAGGCAGATCTCTGAGTTCTAAGCCAGCCTGGTCTACAGAGCAAGTTCCAGAACAGCCAGGGGTACACAGAGAAAAAAAAGAAGAGAAAAGAAAAATTGAAAACAGTACCCTTATTTCAGCCACAAATATCCCCCCTCCCTCTCTGCTTGGTCTTTTTATTTGAGCTCAGGCTAGCCTCAAACTCTCAATCTTTCTGCCTCACAGCTTTCTGCCCAGCCTGAGTTCTGGGGTTACAGCATGTGCCCCTGTGCCCAGCCGCAAGCACAGACGCTCAAATTACAGAGTAAAGAGATGGCTCAGCAGGTAAGTGCACTCTGTTCTTACAGAGCTCCTGAGTTTAGTTCCCAGCAACCACATGGCAGCTCACAATCTGATGCTCTCTTCTGGTCTGCAGGCGTACATGTAGACAAGCCACCTATATACATTAAATAAATAAATAAGTAAATAAATCTTTTTTATAACGATTTGTTTATTTATTATGCGTACAGTGCTCTGGCTGCATGAACACCTGCAGGCCAGAAGAGGGCACCAGATCTCATTATAGATAGTTGTGAGCCACCATGTGGTTGCTGGGAATTGAACTCAGGACCTCCGGAGGAGCAGTCAGTGCCCTTAACCTCTGAGCCATCTCTCCAGCCCCCAAATAAATCTTTTTTAAAGCAGCAAAATAACCTTTTTCTGATACTGCCCTAGCAACAAAAGAACATACCAAGGACCCTCATCAGCCCACCTGGGACTCTTTTGAGATACACACTATGTTGGTATAGTTTTTATGTTAGGTTTTTTTTTTTTTTTTTTAGAAACTTAAAAAATTCTATTTTAAAGTAAAGTTCAGAGTTATGGATATAACTTGCTTGGCTGAGTAATTGCCAAGCATGTATAAAACCCTGAGTTTGATCCCCGTCACTAAGTAAGCTGGATATGGTAGCACACAGTTGTTGTTTTCTTCTTTTAATATGTGTATGCATGTATGTCTGTATAGTATATGCATGTGAGTGCAGGTTCCCATGGAAACCAGAAGAGGGCGTCAGAGCACCCGGAGCTGGAGTTTCAGGCACCTATGAGCCACCCAATGTGGGTGCTGGAAACTGAACTCTAGTCCTCAGCGAGAGCAGCGTTGCTCTTAACCATTGGACTGTGTCTTGCAGCTCCGGTGGTACACACTTGTAATCTTAGCATTTGGGAAGTGGGCAGGAGTGTCAGAAGTTCATGGCTGGCCTCAGCTACAAAGTAAGTTCAAGAAAGACTAGATAGACTAAGATATAGAAGATGCTGGAGAGAGAGAGAGAGAGAGAGAGAGAGAGAGAGAGAGAGAGAAGAGAAGAGAAGAGAAGAGAAGAGGAGAGGAGAGGAGAGGAGAGAGAGGAGGGAAAGGGAAAGAGAGAGAAAGAGAAACAGACAGACAGACAAACACAAGGAGACTGAGAAACAAAGAGAGAGACCAAAGAAATAATAGAATCAAAGCTTTGGGGGGGCCCCCCTCATGCCATCTCCATGAGGGTCTGGAAGCTCCTGTCCCTTGTGTCTTTGACCTTGGAGGGTAGGAGATTTGGACCTGTTGACTCCCAGGAAGCAGTCCCACTTACATCAAGTGCCCCACCCAACAGCACCTGAGCTGTGGCCCAGTTTCTATTCAGATAACCTTGGAGGCCCCCTCTTCTGCCTAAAAAAGACACTGGGGAAGAGCTCTCCTGGGCACCCACTCTGCACAGCAGTCAGTTCCAAGAACAGCTCTGTGGCTGTGAAGAGACACCACAGCCGGCAGAGGCAACTCTCATAAAGGACATTTCCCCCGGGCATGCTTACAGCTTCAGAGACTTAGCCCTTTGTTCTCACGGCAGGAAGCAAGGTGGCGAGCAGGCACACATGGCGCTGGAGAGGGAGCCGAGAGCTCTGCATCCGAATCAGACGGCCATAGGAAGAAAAAAGTCACTGGGCCTGGCTTGAGCATTTTTATTTATTTATTTATTTATTTATTTATTTATTTATTTATTTTTGGTTTTTCGAGACAGCATTTCTCTGTGTGTCCTTGACTGTCCTGGACTCGCTTTGTAGACCAGGCTGGCCTCGAACTCACAGCGATCCATCTGCCCCTGCCTCCCGAGTGCTGGGATTAAAGGCGTGCGCCACCACCACCACCACCACCACCACCACCCCCCCCCCCCCCCCCCGCTCTGGTTTGAGCATTTAAAGCCCACAGCCAGGGATACACTTCTTCCAGCAAGAGCACCCCTACTTCAACAAGGCCACGCCTCCTAATCCTTATCCAGTTGGGCCTCTCTCTTAGTGACCCAGTGGTCAAATATGTGGGCTCTGAAAGCCCTTCCTATTCAAACCCCACAGTAGTGTAAGGGGAATGGCGGTAGGGGCTGAAAGGAAGCAAATCCATAAAGCTCTGGGGCTTTCATGGCCAAGGCCAACACTTCCCAGCTTTGGGGGTGGTGGGGTACTTGAGGCATAGGAACGAAAATGTGTCGAGTTACCTTGGGAGCTCACTGGATGAAGATGGGACTATGCCTCCAGCAGCCTTGCCCTCCCTCTGCAGCCTTGCCCTCCCTCTGCAGCCTTGCCCTCCCTCTGCAGCCTTGCCCTCCCTCTGCAGCCTTGCCCTCCCTCTGCAGCCTTCCCCTCCCTCTGCAGCCTTCCCCTCCCTCTGCAGCCTTGCCCTCCCTCTGCAGCCTTCCCCTCCCTCTGCAGCCTTCCCCTCCCTCTGCAGCCTTCCCCTCCCTCCAGCAGCCTTGCCCTCCCTCTGCAGCCTTCCCCTCCCTCCAGCAGCCTTGCCCTCCCTCTGCAGCCTTCCCCTCCCTCTGCAGCCTTCCCCTCCCTCTGCAGCCTTCCCCTCCCTCTGCAGCCTTGCCCTCCCTCTGCAGCCTTCCCCTCCCTCCAGCAGCCTTGCCCTCCCTCTGCAGCCTTGCCCTCCCTCTGCAGCCTTCCCCTCCCTCCAGCAGCCTTGCCCTCCCTCTGCAGCCTTCCCCTCCCTCTGCAGCCTTGCCCTCCCTCTGCAGCCTTCCCCTCCCTCTGCAGCCTTCCCCTCCCTCTGCAGCCTTCCCCTCCCTCCAGCAGCCTTGCCCTCCCTCTGCAGCCTTCCCCTCCCTCCAGCAGCCTTGCCCTCCCTCTGCAGCCTTCCCCTCCCTCCAGCAGCCTTCCCCTCCCTCTGCAGCCTTCCCCTCCCTCTGCAGCCTTCCCCTCCCTCTGCAGCCTTGCCCTCCCTCTGCAGCCTTCCCCTCCCTCTGCAGCCTTCCCCTCCCTCTGCAGCCTTCCCCTCCCTCCAGCAGCCTTGCCCTCCCTCTGCAGCCTTCCCCTCCCTCCAGCAGCCTTGCCCTCCCTCTGCAGCCTTCCCCTCCCTCTGCAGCCTTCCCCTCCCTCTGCAGCCTTCCCCTCCCTCCAGCAGCCTTGCCCTCCCTCTGCAGCCTTCCCCTCCCTCTGCAGCCTTCCCCTCCCTCTGCAGCCTTCCCCTCCCTCTGCAGCCTTCCCCTCCCTCCAGCAGCCTTGCCCTCCCTCTGCAGCCTTCCCCTCCCTCTGCAGCCTTCCCCTCCCTCTGCAGCCTTCCCCTCCCTCCAGCAGCCTTGCCCTCCCTCTGCAGCCTTCCCCTCCCTCTGCAGCCCAAGGTTAAGGGGGTCAGTAGCCAGGCCCTTGCTCCCTCACAGCGGTAACTACTCTTTCTCTCCAGGTGGGAAGATCTGCCTGGAGCTCAGTGTACACTGGCTGATTGGTTTCCAGTGAGATCGGGCTGCTCTGCTCTGTGCTCTAAGCTACACACACCCCGCCCCCCATGTTGTGGACGACAGTGGAGGCTTGCCTGCGACCCTCACTCTCAGGAGGTGGAAACAGAGGGTCCTGAGAGCGAGGTAACCCTACCTCAGTAAGTATAGAAAAATCCAGGAAGAAGACATGTGGCCTCCACACACATGAAATGAAATGGAAAAAAAAAAAAGAAAAAAAAAAAGGTTGGTCTCGCCTGTCTCTTGCATCTGCAAGGTGGTTGTGCAGAACACTCCCTTTGATAGTGTGTGCACACCTGCTTCTCCACATCCTCCCTGGGCCAGGGCCATGATGTTTTTTCCGGCAGCGCGGCCTAGCTCTAGCTGTGGGAAGCCAGGAGGTAGAAGTTCCCCCTTTCGTTTTCATTGCCCAAGACCAAAGTGGCTCAACCTACGCTGCATCCCGCAAAGGAAGTTTGCTTAGCTGAAGGCCGTTGTGTGAAAGACCCAAGCCCTTCTGCCTGGGCCTCGCTGGTTCAACCATGAAATCAGCGGCCACGCTTTCTTTTCCTTTTTAAAATTTTCCTGAGAAAGGGTCCAGTGTAGGCCAGCTGGCCACAACAGATTTGATACATAGCCGAAGATGACCTTGAGGATCTAACCCTCCTGCTCCCACGTTCCCAGTGCTGAGATTACAGACAAATGCTTCCGGCCGAGTGTTAGGCGGCGCTGGGGATGGAATCCAGGCCTTCCTTCATGCCAGGCAAGCAAGAATACCAGCTGACCTACAGCCCCAGCCAGTGCTCTCCCTTGCTACTTGTAGTGCGGTGAGGTGATAAGCAACAAAGTAAAACACAGTGAAGTGGTTGTTTTTCCTCTTCCTGGCCACCTCTGCTCTTCCTCCACAGCAGCCTAGCTCAAAGGGGACGAAATGAGCGCCTTGGGGTTCACAGTGCTGCAGCTGAGGTGCAGGTTTGGAAAGCCTGTCTCTCCGTGCAAGAGCACTTGAGTGCTGTGTGCTTGCTCTTGCTTTACTTCTTATTCGGAAGTGCTTTTCATTTTTATTTATTTATTTATTTATTTATTTTTGGTTTTTCGATACAAGGTTTCTCTGTGTAGCCTTGGCTGGCCTGGACCCGCTTTGTAGGCCAGGCTGGCCTCGAACTCACAACGATCCACCTGCCTCTGCCTCCCGAGTGCTGGGATCAAAGACGTGCGCCACCACGCCGGGCTTGCTTTTCATTTTTAAACACCACAATCCTAGAGGACTTTGTAACTCCAGTTCCGAGGGATCTGACACTCTCTTCTAATCCCCCAGGACAACAGGACACAAGGACACCAGGACAACAGGCATGCATGGGGTGCTTATACATACAGGGAAATGCATAAAATAAATATTAAAAACTAAATTAAATATTAAAAATTAAAGTAATAGGGGGCTGGGAAGATGGCTCAGAGGTTAAGAACACTGTCTGCTCTTCCAGAGGTCCTGAGTTCAATTCTCAGCAGCCACATGGTGGCTCACAGTCATCTATACTTGGTTCTGAGCCCCTCTTCTGACATGCAGGTGTACATACAGATAGGGCACTCATACATATGTAAAATAAATAAATACATCTTTTAAAAAATTAAATTAATAAATAAAGTCAGGCATGGTAGTACACACCTAAAATCCAGCACTAGGCAGCAGGAGGCAGGAGACTCAGGGGCTCAGTTTAAGGTCATCCTCGGCTACATAAATTTAAAAGAGAGAAAATATAGAATAAAGAAAAGCAGGTTCAGTGAAGTCTGTGGGCTGGGGGTGCCAGGCCAGCAGCGGATGTCTGAACCCAGAGCACTGTGACACTCCATGTGGGTGCTTGGGAATCAAACCCACGTCCTCTGGAAAAGCAGCCAGTGCTTTCAACCCCTGAGCCATCTCTCCGGCCCCAAGCAGCTGTCCTATGAAGAGCATCTGGCTACACCCAAATGCCCCTGTTCTCCATCCTGTCTCAGGCAGCCATGCAGCGCTGGATCCTGCGTGGTCTCGAAGCACCTTGGAGTCTTTTGAGGCTTCCTTTGCTGTGTGGCCCCACAGCCCAGCTGGTGGTTCTTTTTTTTTTTTTTTTTTTTTTTTTTTTTTTGGTTTTTCGAGACAGGGTCTCTCTGTGTAGCCTTGGCTGTCCTGGACTCGCTTTGTAGACCAGGCTGGCCTCGAACTCACAGCGATCCGCCTGCCTCTGCCTCCCGAGTGCTGGGATTAAAGGCGTGCGCCACCACGCCCGGCTTCAGCTGGTTGTTCTAAAGGACAGTGAAGCGCCCTTTTATCATGCCTGTCAGCCAAGGAGCCAAGACTCTGATCTTCAGTTGCTTAACCAAGGACTATTTCCCAAGCTTGCAAGCCCTCATCCGGTCTGAATATGCCGAATACATCCAGAAGTACAAATGCACTGATGTAGGCCCAAAGAGGCCATGTGCCTCAGCCCTTTGCAAAGTCCCACCTGTATGTATTTTTTGCAGAGGCCAGGAACGGACCTTTTCAAGTGTACTTGGGAAAGCCAGCTCTGAGCTTGCAGGGAGGAGCATCCAGGTGGGGGACAGAGTTCACTGAGCTTTTGGGGGCTCCCAACATAGGGAACATCATCCAATTACACACCAGCCACACTTGGTCTCCGGGCTAATGCTGCCTCTGGCTTGAGCAGACCATCCAGACTGGCCATCTTCCAGTTGAGAGGTTGGAAAAGGCACCTAACAATTCTTCAGTCCTGCTTAGCTTTGAAATCGGCAAGCAAACCCTTGGGTATTCCTCGGGCTGAGTGCCACCCTGTGAACCCCAGGGGCTCATGGTTATTGGCCCACTCCAACCCCCGGCACCAGTGCCCACACTCCTGTGGGTGTGTTGGGTTACTAACTGTTAGCGCATGTTTTTGTTTTTGTTTTTTGAGACAAGATCCTACTCAATAGTCTAAGTTGGTCTTTAACTCATAGTATTTCTGCTGCCTCAAGCCTCCTGTGTGCTGGGATTATAGGTATGCACCACAGTACGCACCAGTTCCTGGCTAAAGCACATCTTTTGCATTTACTCCTGCTCCCTTAAAAAAAAAAAAAAAGATGAATCCCATGTAAGCCCAGGCTGGCCTCAGACTCTAGGGCATAAGAATGGCATTCAGTGCCAGGCGTGGTGGCGCACGCCTTTAATCCCAGCACTCGGGAGGCAGAGGCAGGCGGATCGCTGTGAGTTCGAGGCCAGCCTGGTCCACAAAGCGAGTCCAGGACAGCCAAGGCTACACAGAGAAATCCTGTCTCAAAAAAACACAAAACAAAACAAAACAAAACAAAAAAGAATGGCCTTCAGTGCCGGGCGTGGTGGCACACGCCTTTAATCCCAGCACTCGGGAGGAAGAGGCAGGTGGATTGCTGTGAGTCCAAGGCCAGCCTGGTCTACAAAGCAAGTCTAGGACAGCCAAGGCTACACAGAGAAACCCTGTATCAAAAGAGAAAAAGAAAATACACAACAAAATAAGAATGGCCTTCAATTTTTAAAAATATTTATTTATCTATTTTATGTGCACAGGTGTTTTGCCTACACATATGTCTGTGTGAGGGTGTCAGATCCCCTGGAACTGGAGTTGCAGACAGTTGTGAGCTGCCACGTGGGTGCTGAGAATTCAATCAAGGTCCATCTGGAAGAGCAGCCAGTGCTCTTAACCACTGTGCCATCTCTCCAGTCAGGCCTTCAATGCTTGAATTTGAGACTCACCACATCTCCATCTCCCAAGTGCTGGTATTGCTGGCCTGTGCCATCCACCCCTCCCCTCCTTGCTAAATATGGCAGATCCCTTCCGATGTCCTTTGAAAATAAGGACTTTAATCTTCAGATACTTAAAGGACAAAATTCAGTTCTATTTTTAAAAGGGTTTTACTGTCATGAATACAAATAAAGGAAAGGAGAGATCTGGTTGGACAGTGAGGCAAATCCTCTACATTACTGAACAGAGAACAGTCTGGAACCCTGGAGGCTCGAGACCCCAAGGTGCCATGGATGTGAGCACAAGCCAGCAGACTGAGCCAGGAGTGTTTTCAATCCACGGGTTGGCTTTGCTGAAGATAGGCCATTCCACAGAAACAATCGGCAGCCGCGAGGGATCCTGCTTTGCCCTCGTCTGACTTAATTCCTGTTGGGGCATCAATTTACTTCAGTAAAAACAAAAAAACAAAACAAAAACCCCTACAAAAACGCAGAGTTGGCATGCACTGTCAGGCAGCCTTTGTTTCTGAGGGCTGCTGCGAGAGGCCTCGGGCTGGAAGCCAAGTTCTGTGATCTAGGCTGAGGGGTGATGGCCCCTCTCTGAAAGGACAGCTTTGAGATGAAGCCAGTCTCTACATAGGCTCCAAGGTCTCTCTGGGCTTTGCTTGTTTTGTCTAACTTACCTCCTGGTTTCTACAGATAGCCCAGCTATTCCTCAAATGAAAGCCTGTCTCCAAAACTGGGCCGGGACAGTTAGGTTAGGGGAGAATCAGGCACCGTTTCCCTTCCCCTGCTGGCTTTTATTTTATTTTATTTTATTTTAAAAGTAAGATCTTGTTTTGTAGCCTTGACTGGTATGCAATTTCCCCCCAAGATTTAATTAGGATTTTCTGAGCAATGTCCTGGGGAAACACCTGGAATAGGAGGGTGATGACAAGTCCACATAGCAAGGCTCTCGGAAGTGCACAGATTTTTTTTTTGTTTTGTTTTGTTTTGTTTTTTCTTTTTTCGAGACAGGGTTTCTCTGTGTAGCCTTGGCTATCCTGAACTCACTTTGTAGACCAGGCTGGCCTCGAACTCACAGTGATCTGCCTGCCTCTGCCTCCCGAGTGCTGGGATTAAAGGCGTGCGCCACCACGCCCGGCGGAAGCGCACAGTTTTAGGCGGAATGTGGTAGTTCTCACACCATAATCCTGGCACCTGGAAGTGGGCTGAAGCAGGAGAATTGGCTAGAATTCCAGGCCAGCCTGGGCTACAGGCCAGCCTATAAGACTGACTTTAAAAACAAAACAACACTTTTTTTTGTCTGTTTGTTAGAGTTTTTTTTTTTTTTTTTTTTTGAGACGGGGGTTTCTCTATGTGGTCCTGGCTGTCCTGGACCACTGAGATCCACCTGCCTCTGCCTCCTGAGTGCTAGGATTAAAGGTGTGCACCAGCAGAGCATTTTAAATCTAAACTCACTGCCTGGGGCTGCAAAGAGAGAGATAGAGAGCAAGCCCATTTTCAGGATCTGAGCTGCAAGATTCACACACAGTCACAGGGGAAATCCCTTTCTCGGGACCCCTGAGCCGGTTGGTTTGCTCTCTCTCATTCCAAGAGTTCCCCCACCAGCAGGACTGCCAGGTGTCCAGGGGAGGCTTGCTAGATAGGATTATTGGCAGGAAATGTATGAAGGATTCTGCATGGGACAGAGGTTTACCGCCTTGACTTCTGCATCCTGACCAGTCCAAGCCCTTCTGCCTTCTGCACACATCAGTGTTGATCAGATCTGGAAGGAAGGACAGATGGACAGGCTGGTGGACCACTCAACTTTTGCTTTAGGAGTTGCGTGGCAGTTCTCCGGGGACAGGAGGATGACCCCATCTGGTCTGTGACTCAAAGAGTTTGGAGAGGCTGTGCTTGGAGGTCAGACAGAACTCATATAGGTTGTAAGTTAGCTACTCCCTGCGTCTAGTTTGATGACCGCTACTCCTGGGGCCTGGATTCCGCTATGATATCCTGGGCCAGTTGCTTAGTGATACTGGTCCCAGTGAGAAAGTGTGTCCGAAAAGGTATTCTCTCGAACCCTCCAAGGCTGGCAGCTTCATGTTCTATTGCTTATGCTAGCAGCTTTGATGTCTCCGTGGAGCTACCAGAATGTAGGCCAGGGTTCAGAATACTGCTCGGAGGGTGGCCGTGGGACTTCTTAGACTCGGGAGTCAGCAAGTCCCAAAGCAGACACCTCCCAAACTCCCTACAACCCCCGGCACTGAGATAGAGTGTGGTTGTCCCGGCCCAGCATACTGAGCTTTCTCCGCCTCAACCTCCAACCCTTCTGGCCCCATGAGCCAGGAGGCCACCATCTCCCTGGAGCACCTGCCACCTTCCCCACTGTCTTTCCCAGCCCACCTTCCCCACCCTCAGAAAGTGCAGAGCTTCCTCCTCTGAGCTGTGCGGATGTTGGGATCAACCGAGTGGAGAAGTGTGACACCACATAAAGTCCCTGCATTAAACACTTGCTGGGTACCATACACTACGATTTTTTTTTTTTTAAATCCTATTCCCACATGCCCTGACACAACTTCCTGGTACAGCCTGCTGCAGAGTGTATCCTATATAGAAGAGGTGACCCTGGCTTTTTTTTGTTCACAGCAAGCTGCTGTCTACCCATCATGTGATCTGAAGGCAAGGCAAGTCCCGCTCTCTCCTTATCTGAGAGTGATGGATTGAAAGAACGGAGGACTGGACTGTCTGCAGATCTAGTTGCTCTGAATGTATATATTTTTAACACATCCGCCCCAAGCAGGACAGATGCGGACAGGGCTGCGAAGGTGGGCCACGGATGTCCTCTGGTGGGGCATATGGCGCTTACTCAGAGCTGGCATGAGCAGGTCTGGGGAGGCCTTGCTTGCAGGACCTCAGAGAGTAGCATTAGACTGGCCAGGGAAACCTGGTGACTCTTGAAACTTGGTGATGACCCTGGACATCTCCATGAGACAAAAAAGCATTGAATTTGGGCACAGCCCCTATGTAACTAGTTCCCGCTAACGAAGCGCTTCTCTGTCAAACCCAACAGGAAGGTCCACAGTCTGTTGTTGTTGTTAAATTTGGTTTGGGTTTTGTTTTTTGTTTTTAGAAGGGATCCTCTAATATGGCACGGGAGGAAAGTTCTGGCGAGTGAAAAAAAAACTGTGGCCTCTAAAAAGGGGGCCCTGGTCCCTAAGACAGCTGTTGGGCAGCTTGCTTGCTGGTCTCTTCTGGAGATCCAAGCCTGTGACACCCTCGGAACTTCCCTGCCTGGCCTGGCCACAGCCTGTTTTGCAGAGCACCCGGCCAGGGAGTGATCGACGCCCCGGGGAGTCCGGAGGAGTAGGCCATCTCTCCTCGGGGCAGCCGTGAGAGCCCAGAGCAGGCCCTGCTGAGCCAACAGGCGGCCGAGCCATACGAAGCGCATTAAGTATTAATAATTTCCAGTTGTTTGCTCGTCCGTCTCCCGACCCCCCCCTCCCGCCCCATAACCCTCTCGGCCTCTGCAGGCTGGGACTTGGCTCTGGCTCTGGCCTGCCAGATTTAGAGATATTAGCACCTCCCGGGGACCGGGGGACAGGGCAAGGGGCAAGGATCGCTGAGCACCGCAGGGACAGTGTGCGGGCCCGGAGGGAACCCCGCGGCCTTGCCAGTGGGCGAAGCGCCTTGCCTGGGGGGCCCCGTCGCGGGAAGATCGGCGCCCGGGCGAGCTGGGCGGCGCGCTGCAGGAGCGCAGCGGCCCCTGGCGCTTGGCCTCTCGGCGGTCACTGCAGCTGGGCCAGCCCCCGAGGCGGGACGGAGGGCGGGGTCTCCAGCAAGCGCGGCCGCCGGCGACACCCGGACAACGCGCCGGCGGCGGCGGCGAGGCAGGGAGTGCAGCCCGGAGGGCAGCGGCCCGGGCCCGCGTGTGTGGCCCTCTCTCGCGCTCCAACACCGCGCGGGCTGTGCCCGGGTCCCTCCAAGCACGCAGCTATGGTGGGCCGGCTGAGCCTGCAGGATGTCCCTGAGCTCGTGGACACGAAGAAGAAGGGCGACGGCGTCCTGGACAGCCCGGACTCGGGACTGCCCCCAAGTCCTAGCCCCAGCCACTGGGGGCTCGCGGCGGCGGCAGGCGGAGGTGGGGAGCGCGCTCAGGTCCCAGGGACGCTGGAGTCCGACACGGCGGCGACCCCCGCAATCCTGGTGAGTTGCCTCGTGCGCAGACTTCTCCCTGTCCCGGCCCACCCGCCCCGGGGACTGCCTAGCGCTCGCTGTCGGTGCGGCCACCCGCCAGTCGGGACGGCGTGGCCATCGCCGGGAGCCGGGGCGGGAGCGTAGCGAGAGAGCCTCGCCAGCTGGAGCCAGTGGCTGGAAAATTGTCATCGCCTAGGAGGCGCGGGAGCCCCGGGAGAGGCGAGCCGCGGTCTCCTCCCTTCGAGGTGGCGGCCCCCGAGGCTGCCAGGCTGCGGCTCAACCACATTCCTGCCGGGGCGGGCTGGGTGGGGCTCCCGGGACACGGACGGGGAACCCGGCCCTCCCTACCCGGGAGCCCACGCCCCGCGGCTTTGCTCCCAAAGCGCCTTCTCTCTCTCTGCCCGGTCCTGGGAAGAGGGGTGTACTCTGGGATCCCGGCACTAGGAGGGCCAGCCTTTGGGGGACCTTCTAAGGAGTTACGCCATGAGCCATTAGGGTCCTGCTGGGGGCCCCCCGTCCTGGTTCTGAATACCTAACCCAGCCAGTGTTCCGCACTTAATGAGATCAGCGTCCTCCAGGTGGCCAGAGCTTTGAAAGTATTAATCCTATTACTTCTTTTACTTTAAACTTTTTGCAAGAAAAACTCCCAGGTCTGTTTTGCCCTGGGATCTACTCAGGTGGTGGCGTTGAGACAAAAGCTTGGGAGAGGTCACATCCTGCCTACATTTGAAGCTCAAAGCAGGACTGAGACTGTTGACCGTGCCTCCCTTGGGGCGGTCGGTGGCGGAGCTTTGGTGATGTGAGGACATCTTGACCTACTGACCCTCTCCCGGCAAACACCAGCACCTCTTTAACTTCCATCCCAAGGTGCACCTTGGTTCAGCTTGGCCTTTTTTAAAAGCCTTGTCTTACCTGCTCTGACCACTGGTGCTTCTGACGTCACTTCTTACACCTGACATGAACCTTGACCCCGCCCCCCTTAACCTTTCTCCAAGTTGAAATGACCCTTGTGTGCTCAACTATGTCACCTCCTCTGGGAGCTTTCTCAGACATGGTCCAGAACCTGTGGCTTGTCGTCCCTCTTTGGTGTCTCTCATCACTGCGGCTGACTGACCTCATCTTCTACCCACACCTGGATGCGGGGGTGGGGGGTGAGGGGGACTGTCTGTCTGCGGGGTGGGGGGTGGGGCCGGAATGGAACTACAGAGGAGGCAGGACAAAGGAAAACAGAAGGGGCACCTGGAAGAAAGTTGTCTTGGGTGTGTGTGGGAGAACTCTGTGGCCACACCTCATGCGCCTCGGTGCACTGACCTTGGCTTGCTCCATATCCCCTCCCCCAATCTGGACTCACTAAACTCCATCCTAGGCATGGAACAGTACCCCTACCCCCCCACCCCCACCCCTGTCCTTTTGGTTTTTGCGTCTTGTCCTGATAACACAGTAAAGATCTCAGAGTCACCCTTCTAGAAACATTTGTCTCCTTCCCTGTCCTGGGGGTGGGACTGCCACTTCCACGCCCTGGCGCAAATGTAGTTCTTGCTCTTAAATTAAGCAAAGAAAATGACGGATCTCAGAAACCCGGAGAGCACAAAGGGCCGCCGAGGTCCCCTCTGCCCTGTGTTTATCTCTGCACGTTGAGCACAGAGGGCCAGATTCCAGCAAACTGGGTGACATAGAGTGTCACCCGAGGGTCCCTGATGAGCCAACCGCCGAACCCAGCACACTGAGCTTTTCTTGGTCCGGGGAGGCAGGCGTGGAGCACTCCTGAGCTCCACAGTCACAGAGTTGCAGGAACCCTCCGGCGTGGATGGCTGCTGCCCTGTCAACCCCAGAGGCAAAGGAGGTGGGGGAACAAGGGTGAAGCTTCACCTTTAAAACGTCCTAGAAGCCTTTTCTCTTGGCATTAGTTTTGGCCTTTCGCTAACTGTTGCTTCGACAATGCCATTGGGGGTGGGGGGCGGGCGCTCTGCATGGTTGAGGGTTCTGAAGAGTTAAGCTTGGTTGTAGGGCTTTCTCACCACAGGGCTCCTGTGGTGCAGCGGCTTCTGGCTCTGGCTTCAGTCCTGATGTGGAGTTCATCATGTCAGCTTCTTCTCTTGCCTTTCACAAACCTTCGGTGAAGGAAGGGGGTGGGGCCTTCCCGCATCATGCAGATAAGGGCATAGGACGTGTGACACAATTCTTCTGAGGGCACAAAGCACATTTAGGATGGATCTTGCCTAATGTGCTCGTGGGTGCAATGCCCATCACTGAAAAAGAAGAAGAGGGTTGGGGTGGGGATTTGATCTGGGACTTGAATCTGGGACTTTCGCGTGCCCGGTCTAGTGTGCTCTCCATGCCATGGGCCAACCCTGTTCTTTGTAGGGCCAGACTGTGGTCATGATGGAGCCCCTCACCGGAGGCTCAGAGCCTCAAGCCTTCTGTGGAGTGCATGTTTGTCCGGTCAGCCATAGCTCTAACTGCTCTCTCTTCTCTCCTGGAAGAGCCCGGCGTCTCTGACTTACTCGCTGGTTGCCAACTGCTCACCACGACTCTGTCCCCTGTCCTTCGGCGAAGGAGTTGAGTTCGACCCCTTACCACCAAAGGAAATAAAGTGAGTATACTGACCCTAATATTATTTCTTAAAATGTTTTTTAAAATCCCAAGTATAATTGCTTATTGTTTTAAAATGTTAACTATGAAAATATACCAAGGGCTATGAGTAGTTTGACTTATGGTCTTGTGTGCCAGCTAATTAAGTGTATAGATACCCAATTGATTTACATAGTTCTGAGACGCGCTCTGGCTATGTTGGGGTAGCTGGCCTAGACTGTAGCCTAGGTTGACTTCAAGCTTTGGATATTTCTGTCTCAGCCTCCTGAGTGTCGGTATTACAGGTGTGCAGCACTACAGCTATTGTAGACACTCTCTGTAAAATAAAGGTGAGATTCCGTGGTGAAATTCTGGCTCGTGCTCTGTGCGTTTCATAGACCATGCCATCGGGCGCTAAAGATTTTGTTGTGTATTAATTCTTTCTAGAAGCCGTTCACCCCCTCTAACCCAACTTCAGGGTGCTGTGATCCTGTCTCATGCTATGTCACTGGGCGGGTCCTCTGGGAATGACCTCACCCAGGACTACCAGGGGCCAAGAGTCATGGAGACGGTTCGGCAAAGCTCTGTCTTTTTAGTGAGAGGAATTCTACTTTTGGTGACGGAGGTTTTGTGGCAGTTTCCGTTGCCTGAACACAAAGGGGCCATTGATATGGGACAGAGGGAGGTTCATCCGTGTAGAGGTGAACAGGTTAGGTTTTTGTTCCCTGGAGCTTGTATTTCTGACAAAAACTGGGACATGACCTTCTGACATTGGCTCCCATCAGCGCCTTGTGACTCCAGGGAGAGCAGACACAATGTTGGTTCTCACCCACATGATGCTGCAGAAATGCTAATATCGGTGAAGCTGCAAGGCTAACGTATCCAAGTCGTTACTGCGTTGCTTCTAGAAACATATTAACTGCCCCCTACCAGCCACGAATGGCGTGTACACCCACGGTCCCAGGCGGCGCTTGGGAGGCTGAGGCAGGAGCCTGGGTTAGGCTGACCTACTTTGCAAGACCCTGTCCCCAAATAATAAAATAATTGATGGTGGTAGTGGTGGTGATGATGACGACGACGACGATGATGATGATGGTGATGATGCTGAGGGATGTAAGTGGCAAGTTAGTTTGTGGCCACTTGGGTTGCAGTTGGCTTCCATTGATAGAGTCAAGTGCCTGGGTCTCTTTGAGTTGGGAGGTTTCCAAACCACAGTTGAGGTAGGCCACACACCAAGGCCATAGCTATAGCCAAGTTTTAAGGACCAGCGCTCAGCTGTTCCGGAGTTCTTTGTCCTGTCATTCAAGAGCTGTCTGGTCATGGCGTGGGTGGAGAAGCCCCTTCGCCCCACACAGCAGCGGACTCCACCTCGCTCCGTGAAATGGCTCTGCTCAGGCATAGATGCAGAGGGCAGTAATGTCACTGCATGGTGTCTTAGCTGGGTTGCTGCTGCTGTGTAAACACCGTGGCCAAACGCCACTTGGGGCGGGGGGGGGGGGGGGGGTTAGTTCAGCTCCCGTCATGAGGAGAAGTCAAGGCAAGAACCTAGATGCAGGAGCCATGGAGGAGTGCTGCCCACCGGCTTCCTCGCTTTGCTTTCTCATGCAGCCTGGGCACACCTGCACAGGGATGGCACTACCCACAGTGGGCTGCACCTTCCACGCGAATCACCAATCAAGAGAATGCCCCACACGGTTGCCTATAGGATAAACTGATGGGGGTAGGGGGCAGTCATCTCCTCCACTGAATTTCCTTCATCTCAGATGACTCTAGCTAGTATCAAGTCATTTTTAAAAAAGACAGCCAACATACATGAACATGTATGTTAACATGCACTTACACATATGAAGAATCTGCTATGTTACTAGACCACATAATCTTATGGGATCACTGTCATATATGTGGCCAGTCATTGACCAAAATGTCTTTGTGCTGTGTGTGTCCTAATTACCACTGGCTACAGGTGGACATGCCGCCCCCTTGTTATCCGGCATATTTTAAAAAGTGTGGGCAAGTCAAGTTGTTAGGCTTCCAGCTTAGGTAAATTGGACTGGAATTCAGGGCTGCGGCCTGCTGTGGGAAATCATGAGCTCGTGGTCAACTTTGGAAGCCCAGTGCGCTGCGTTTAGGTTCCAGCTTGGGTCTGGGGGTTTAGCTCAGGGATAGAGTTCCTGCTTAGCACTCAAGGCCATGGGTTCTATCCCCAGCCCTGCAATTCCATCAGTCAGTCCATCCATCCATCCATCCATCCATCAATCCATCTGTCCATCCGGCTGTCCATCCATCCGTCCACATACTCACCTACCACCTCAGTCCATCATTCAGGGTCACTATGACCTTCATCTCTGCAAGAGTCTTTGGGAAGGTCCAGTTAGGTCCTGTGACAGAAGTAACTGTAGTGAGATGCCTCTTCTAAAGTACTCCACAGCCTCTGTGGGAGTACTCCCTGATGCGGCCAAGTTCAATGTTTGCACTCCAGGAGAGATGAGAAGCCACACGTGGGACCCCATGCTCCTAACTCAGAGGGCAGCTTCATGCTGGCTTGTCTCTCCACAGGTATACGTCCTCAGTCAAGTACGACTCCGAGCGACACTTCATTGATGACGTGCAGATGCCCCTGGGCCTGGTGGTAGCTTCCTGCAGCCAGACAGTCACCTGTATCCCCAATTGCACTTGGCGAAACTATAAGGCCGAAGTGCACTTCGAGCCCCGACACAAGCCAGCGCGCTTCCTCAGCACCACCATTGTCTACCCCAAGTACCCCAAGACCATCTACACCACCACTTTGGATTACAACTGCCGTAAGAAGCTGAGGCGGTTTCTGTCCAGCGTGGAGCTCGAGGCCACAGAGTTCCTGGGTAGTGACGGGCCCTCAGATGAATGCTGACTCAGCTCGCTACACTGCCCTGGTCCCCAGACCGCCCTGGACAAGCTGGGTAACATTGCTCTTGCACATCACCCCAGCCCCAGGAGTCTAACCTGGAGACATCTCTAAGCCTAGCCGGGGGAAGATTTAAAAAAAAAAAAAAATCACCGCATCTTATGATAATAGAGAAACTCGGCTTTGTTTAAATTTTTTCCAGATAGTCTTTTTAAAGGAACATGTATATATAAGTTCTGGTTGGTCGATGCAGTTTCCCCAAAGGCTCAATTTGATAAGGAAATAAAAATAGGCAGAACAGCCGGGTGTGGTGGCACACGCCTTTAATCCCAGCACTGGGAGGCAGAGGCAGGTGGATGAATTTGAGGCCAGCTTGGTCTATAAAGTGAGTCCAGGGCAACCAGGGTGACACAGAGAAACCCTGTCTCAAAAACAAAACAAAACAAAAAACAAAAGGCAGAACAAAAAAAAAAAAAAAGGACTGTGACAGGCTGAGGTGAGCTTGTCCTCCATTTTCTGATGAAGAAAGTCGGAAAGTCTCTGGAATAGACAATCGAGTTAAGAAATTTCAGCATGTGCATGTGCATTGCTGGGGCGAAAAGCGTTGACTGACTCTGGTAGATTGTGATGCCCATATGCGCTCAACCTCTTTTGGACCAGTTTTTGTTTCCACTTCTATTTGGTTTTCCTGTTAACCCAAACTCTTAGGTTTATCAAAAATCTTTTTCATGATATTAGGGGAGAAAAACAAAAACCACAAGGCATAAACTGCCTGTTGGGCTTTTGTTGGGTTGGGTAAACAGCTAGCCAGCTCTGCAGCACCACGGCCATCTGGTACCCAAAGGCTGCTTCCAGGCGCAGGCTCCGGCGCAGCCCCGGCATGCTTGGCATCTGCTTAACGTCTCCCCGGAGTGTGTTACTCTGCTCACAGGTACTTTGGAGTTTTGAAATACTTTCCCATTTTTTTCATTTTTCGCAAGGCAAAATACAGCAGAGGGCTCTTTTTGAGAGGAACGGCATGTTGAAAGAATGCTTTGGAAAAACACGTTTCGTTCTGTTTTGGTTTTTCCCGGGACTTCGTGGGAAGGGTTTCTGCTGTGGGCCGCCGTGCCCGCGACCAGCTTCGGGTAGGAGGCGGATTTGATGTGACTCCTCATGATTCAAGGATGGACCTTGCTCTTAGGACTTTGAGAGTGTCAAAACTGGGAGGGACAGGGTTTAACCCAAAAAGGCAAGGGATATTGCTTACCATTCAGATTACACTAAGGTGAATTCAGGACCAGGGAAAGACAACGCAGATTCCACAACCTCATCACTGTGGTGAGGGGAGACGTTTCTCTGGCACCACTGTATACATGGAAATGGCCATCGTGGAGTTGAGTGTGAACCGTAGGTGTTTCCTAGCCAATTTCAAGAGTCCAGCTGAGCCAGCTACAGCAGCAAGGACAGCCCAGGCCCAGAGCGTGCTGTGTACCAGGCTGCCCCACGCTCCCCGGCCCCTACCCAAGGCCTGGCCTTTGCTTCTCAGAACCGCCCCTGCCAGGCCCTACAGTGCTGGAGTAAAGAAAGTAGCAAACTGACTTTTCTTCCAGCATTGGAAAGAACAAGTCGTACATATTTCCTTTGAACCCATCCAAGTCGTGTCAAGTGGGTTCCAGAGGCTCTGCCTTCTGTTGTGTCTCTGGGTCTCTGAGGATGGCTTCCATCTGTCCAAAAAGCCGAGCTGAGAGCACACTGGCTCCCCTGGGGACGCAGCAGAGACCTGTTACCATGGAAAACAGGTGCAGACATCATCCCTTCCATTGAAAGACCGCCGCTGTCTAGAGCCACACTGCCTAGCCCCTGTCCCCTGCAGACAACGTGCCCGCTCTGTTGTACCCTGGGCAGAGGTGCTGGCTTCATGGTCCCAGGTGGCCAGGGTACAGCTCAGTTGGGGACACGCTGGGGTCCTACAAGCTCCTTGGTCAGTCTCTGAGCAACAGATGCTTCTTGGCTTTGGAAAAGCACTTATTGGCAAAAGTGGATTTTCTATCTGACTTCATAATGTCACCGAAGCAGCAAATATACTTTCTTTTTGCAAATACAGGTTTTTGTTTTGTTTTGTTTTGTTTTTTTTAATGTTAGGAAAATCACCAAGGCTTTGCTCTGCCCCTTTGGAGACACTTGCTTGGGCTCAGAATGCTGCCATGGCCAGTGTGGCAGGAGAAAGTGTTGTCTCTGACTGCAGTAGAAGGTGTCCTTAAGAAACATTTTTTTCTTTTCTTGGTTTTTTTTTTTTTGTTGTTGTTTTTGTTTTTGTTTTTTGTTTTTTTTGGTCTTAGAGGGATCATGTTAAGTTCAGGCCAAATCATTCTAGGTGTGGGCAGAACCAGAACGGAATCAGTAAGTAGAAGCAAGCGACTGCGGATGTCTGACGCGGATGGGAAGCAGGTTTTAATGCCATTAGGTATTTGCGAGGAGCCAGCTGTGTACAGCTGTTTTGAATCTTCTCTGATTCTGCCTCCAAAGCTTTAGGGCCCAGAAGCCGGGCAGCAAGCATCCTGGAGCACCCTGGTGGTGGTGCCGCCAGCCCAGAACAGAGTCCTCAGAGCTGGCAAAGTGGAGAGGAGATGCTTAAAACTCACTGACTTGACATTCCTAAGTGTGTGGGAGAGAGAGGGTGGCTCGTTAGGAGGGTTTTTCACTCCGTCTCTTAAGTTGTGGCTGTTGAAGACAATGTGTGTTTCTAGAGAAAGGTGGTTTTCCTTTCTAATGTCTCAGAAAGACTTCACTTGAACAAGTATCTCCTCATTCTCTGTAAACTTAGAAAATATTTGACATCTACTAAAAGAAAAAAATATTTTAAAATGATCCTTGACTTCTGTCCCTCTTCTTCTTCTTCTTCTTCTTCTTCTTCTTCTTCTTCTTCTTCTTCTTTTTTTTTTTTTTTGCTTTGTGACTTCGCCATTTAACAATAAATTATCTAAAACATAAAGCCTGGAGATGCATTCATTCATTCATTCATTCATTCTGTTGTGGTGGTGGTGGTGGTTTACTAAGTGGGGTCTCACTGTGCAGTCCTGGCTGGCCTGGAACTCACTTCGACCTTAGACTCACAAAGAACAGCCAATTTTTGTCTCCCCGGTGCTGGAATTAAAGGCTTGTGCCACTATGCCTGGCCTGCTTTTATTTCTTTCTATTTTTAAGTAAAATCATCATGTTGGGGTCAGCAAAATGAGGAAAGCACCTCATCTTGAGTCATTCCCCCCTCCCCCCAGGAGCCCTGTTCACTGCTAGGCCGGCAGTCCACCCCACCACCACATCCCCAGCCTCTGCCTGCCTTTTGGGGAAAAAAAAATTTTTTTTTTTTTTTTGGTTTTTCGAGACAGAGTCTCTCTGTGTAGCCTTGGCTGTCCTGGACTCACTTTGTAGACCAGGCTGGCCTCGAACTCACAGCGATCCGCCTGCCTCTGCCTCCCAAGTGCTGGGATTAAAGGCGTGCGCCACCACGCCCGGCCGGGAAAAATTTTTTTTGACATGTTTTTTTTTTTTATTTGTTTGAGATAGGTTCCCATGTAGCCCAGGCTAGCCTCAAATTTGTAGCCAAGGATGACCTTGATTCCTGCCTCCACACTCTGCATGTTGGGATTGCAGGCATGCCTGTACTGGCACACTCAGCCGGACATGACTTAATCTGACTGTTAATATGGAAGTATGAAAAGCCTTTCTCTGGGGTTGCTGGGCACCCTTTTCATTTGGGAATTGGATTCCACAGTGGCTGTGTCCTCTTTCCTAACACCCATCCTCCTGGAACTGTGATCATGACCTAGGGTGTCAGGTCACCTCTCCCCACATCACCTTTCAAACTGCTGCTTTACAGGAGAAGTGCACGCCCTGGTGGAATTCGCCCTGCTGTTCTTGAGGTACATGGCTCTGGGCTGGAGCCCCAGCAAGCACTGGACAACAAAGAGGAAAGTGAAACCTACCACAGAGACGTCCAGAGGCTTCCTGCCTACGACCATCGGGCGGAGTGTCAGGGTCAGGACAGGAGCAGGCTGTCCTGAGTTGACATGTCCTCCTCACTGACGGGTACCTCAAAATGAGGTAGTGGAGGCAGTGACACCTTTGACTTTAAAAAGAAAGGGTCGCCGGGCGGTGATGGCGCACGCCTTTAATCCCAGCACTCGGGAGGCAGAGGTAGGCGGATCGCTGTGAGTTTGAGGCCAACCTGGTCTACAAAGTAAGTCCAGGACAGCCAAGGCTACACAGAGAAACCCTGTCTCAAAAAAAAAAAAAAAAGGGAGGGGGGTCATGCAATCCGATGAGGGAAAGTCCTGCAGAGAAAGTAATAACTTCCTCTCATCTGTCTTGTGGGGACATAGCTGATCCCCCAGAGCAAAAGATGATTGATTAACGAGAAGAAACGTGCAGGTTGGTGTAATGCATGCTCTCTGAGATGTGGGGGCTGGCAGAAATAAATGTACTGGGGGTGGGGGGTGCCCGGCATCCCACCCAGCGTTCCTTCCTAGGAACTTAGGGCAGCATGCATGTCTCAGGAAGGGCTTAAGGGGGGGGGGAAGGTCAGAGAGGGGCCTTCCTGGGGTTTTGTTTGTGCAGTCTTCCAAGACAGGCTTTCCAGACGTGGCCCAGGCTGGCTTTGAACTCACGGTGATCTTTCTGACTCTGCCTCCCAAGTGCTTAGATTCCAGGCTCTGCCTTGGCTTTCTGGCTTGCCTAAGGTCGAAAGTGAAGGGAAAGAGTCAGGAGTTTCATAGTTTGCTTTGGGGGAGGGAGGCGGGTCAGGATGAGGTCACCCTGCTTCTCCATTTCTGAGAGCCACACCTAGCGTGCCAAAGCACCGCATTTTGGGGTAGCATTTTCTGTACCTCATCAATCATTTTTTGGCCAAGCAGAGAAAGGGGTGATGGGAAAGACTGAGGCTGAGGCAGAAGGCTCTTGACTTCGGGCTTGGCTCTGGGCTGCATAGCCAGGTCCAGGCCCCATCTCAAAAACAACACAGCTCGGGGAGGTGACTCAGTTGGTAAGTTTTGCTGTGCATGTGCGTGGAGCTCCCCATTACCCATGAGAAAATCTGGGCACATTGGTGCCCTAATTTGTCATCCTAGCTCCAGGAGCCAAGCAGGACAACCCCCAGAACTTGAAGGCCAGCAAATTGGTGAGCTCAGTGAGAGACCCTGTCTTGAAAAACAAGACGGAGAATTGACTGAGAAGGCTACCCAGTGTCAACCTCGGGTCTGTACACGTGCATACACACACATAAATAAATATATAGAAAAGGACACAAAGAGTTAGCTGGGTGTGGTGGCACACGCCTTTAATCCCAGCACTCGGGAAGCACAGGCAGGCGGATCGCTGTGAGTTCGAGGCCAGCCTGGTCTACAAAGTGAGTCCAGGACAGCCAAGGCTACACAGAGAGACCCTGTCTTGAAAAAAAAAAGACACAAAGGACATGAGGCCTAGAGGTGCCAGTTTGACTGGGCGAGTTTTACAGAAACGGGGTGAGGAGAGAACAAGCTAGACACAAGTAAAGACGGAACGAGCCAGAGAATGAGAGGGAGCCAGAAGATTAGAGCAGATCGCTAGAGTTAGTTTGAGGCCAAGCAGAGCAATTCAGTGAGAAGCTAAGAGAAGCCAGATCGGATCAGTCCGCTTGACGAGCAGTTTGAGCCAGATCAGCTGAGTTGAATCTACCAGCCAGAGTTCAGAAAGAACTACAAAGGGTAAGTGAAGTGGAAGTTTCTGGCTTCTTTGAAGACTCAGTTGTGCCCCGCGGTGTTTTGCTGAAAGCTGTCTTGTGAGAAGCCACGTGATGTTTTTCTGGAGGAGAGGGCGTGTGATGCTTTAGCTGGGAGTAGACACGTGAGAGCGTGCGTGACGGTGAGAAGGAGTATGAAAAGATCCACTGACGCCGGGCGCGGTGGCGCACGCCTTTAATCCCATTACTCGGGAGGCAGAGGCAGGCGGATTGCTGTGAGTTCGAGGCCAGCCTGGTCTACAAGGCGAGTCCAGGACAGCCAAGGCTACACAGAGAGACCCTGTCTCAAAAGCAAAAACAAAAGATCCACTGACGGTGAGAAGGGGCTTTTCCCACACTGTGCAGCATTTCACTCAGCTTCTCGGACTTCGCTGGTCTTTGCTGGTCGTCACTTGGCAGAGAGAAACGTTGTTCCTGAGAACTTCTCATGGTGCTCCGGCTGGTTCTGGCGGCTTCCACGGCCTCGTGCCGATTCAGCAGAGCCTTGCGGTTTCTCCTGGATCCTGCCGCCTCCACGGATTCCTGTGCTGTTTGGTGTTGCCTATTGGACTGGACTGTCGGTATCCTGTCAACGCAGAGTGACATTGGACCAAGGAACTAAGTCTAAACAGGTCCACAAACCTTTTTTTCTATTAACATTTCTTTCTCCCCTCCTCTGGTTGGTGGGTTAGAAGTGACGTGGAAATGTTTGAGAAAATTTAATTAAATAAAGTAGGTTTTGAAAACTATGAGCTTACAGGTGAGCCTATTCAACAACTGAAAACACTCTAGGCCTAGATAAGATAGCACGGAGGCTGGAGGCTTCCAGAACTAGGCAGTGAGCCTCAGAGACAACAATCACATCAGGGGGATAAAAGAAACTTTTACAGCCCCATACTGCATTCCTGCTCAGATAAAGATAAGCCTTATCTATCTGGGGGTGTGACTCAGAAATAAATACCCAGAACTGCATAGTATCAGTCCTGTGATTTTTCTTCTGGCCTCTCCTATTATTTTAAGTGCAGGAGATTGAACTCAGGGCTTCACATGGACTAAGCTATTATAATCTACCACAAACTCTGTGCCTCTAAAAATAAAATAAAATTTAAAGTTGGAAGTAAGCAAAAATGCCACTTGCACCACTGTCTTCGCCAGTGAGATAAGGCAAGAAAAGTAAACAGCTTGCTATGATAACCTCAGCACTTTCAAGGTAGAGGCGAGCTGATCTCTGTGGATCTCAGGCCAGCTAGGGCTACAAAGAACTCTTACAAAGCGAGTCCTGGACAACCAAGGCCACACAGAGAAATCCTGTCTCAAAAAACTGAAAAAGAAGAAGAGGAGGAAGAGGGAGGGAGAGAGAAAGAAAGAAAGAAAAAAAGAAATCCCCCAGACATACACCATCACTAGAGGACTGCTCTTTTGATGGTGAAATTTTGAATTTTGCATGTCTGAGCAAGAATGCTAAGGGCTGGAGAGATGATGGCTCAGTGGTTAACAGAGCTTGTTGCTCTAAAGACTGGATTTTGGATCCCAGTACACACATAAAGTAATTCTCAGGCTTGCAGAAACACACACACACACACACACACACACACACAGCTTTTCACTTAATTTTTTAAATTTATTTATTTTATTTTACATATAAGTATTTTGCCTGCATGCATGTATGTGTACTGTGTTAATGGTTGGCGCCCTTGGATGTCAGAAGAGGCCATTGTATTCCCTGGAACTGAAGGTTGTGCCCACCATCTGGGTGCTAGGAATCGATCCCAGGTCCTCTGCAGGAGCAGCAAGTGCTCTTAACTGTGGAGCTGTCTCTCCAGTCTGTAAAGATTTGTGTTTTAGAGGCTGGAGAGAGGGCTCGGCAGTTAAGAGCACTTACTATTCTTGCAGAGGACCTGAATTTGGTTCCTTGTCCCCATATCAGACAGCTCACACCTGCATGTAATTTCAATTCCAGTGAATCCAACAGCCTCTAGCCTTCATGGGCACCTGAACACACATGATGGCCATAAACTCATGTACAGACACCCATACACATCAATAAAAGTATCTTTTTAGCTGGGCGGTGGTGGCACACGCCTTTAACCCCAGCACTTGGGAAACAGAGACAGGTGGATCGCTGTGAGTTCAAGGCTAGCCTGGTCTACAGAGCAAGTCCAGGATAGTCAAGGCTACACAAAGAAACCCTGTCTCAAAAAGCCAAAACCAACCAACCAAACAAACAAAATAAGTATCTTAAAAGAAGAAGAAGAAGAAGAAGAAGAAGAAGAAGAAGAAGAAGAAGAAGAAGAAGAAAAAGAAGAAGCCAGGCATGGTGGCACACGCCCGTAATCCCAGCACTTGGGAGGCAGAGGCAGGCGGATCTTTGTGAGTTTGAGGCCAGCCTGGTTTACAAAGTGAGTCCAGGACAGCCAAGGCTACACAGAGAAACCCTGTCTCAAAAAACCAAAAAGAACACCCCCCCCCAAAAAAAAGGATGTTCATGGCACAGAGCATGGTAACACATGCTGGAAGCACCAGCAATGGGGAAATGGAGGCAGGAGGATCACACATAGGCGTTCCAGGCTGGCTTGCAACGTAAAGTTTTGTTTATACCAACTATGGTGGTTTGAATGACAGTAGCCCCTACAGGCTCATATGCTTGAATGCTTGGTCCCCAGTCCATGGAACTGGTTAATAAGGATTAGTGGGCGTGGCCTTGTTGGAGGAGGTGTGTCATTGGAGATAGTGGGTGTGGCCTTGTTAGAGGAGGTGCAGCACTGGAGGTGGTGGGTGTGGCCTTGTGGGAGGAGGTGTGTCACTGGGTGTCGTGGGTGTGGCCTTGTTAGAGGAGGTGTGTCACTGGAGGTGGTCTTTGAGGTTTTAAAAGTCTATGATGTTCCCAGTTTGCTCACTCTCTGTTACCAATTTGCTGGTAAAATGTAAGCTCTCAGCATCTTTGCCTGTCTGCTGCCATCCTCGCTGACATGACAGTCAGGGACTCACCCTCTGTGGGCTGGCTTAAATGTTTTCTTTTGTAAGTTGCCTTGGTCATGGTGTCTCTTCACAGCAATGGGACAATAGACATAGGTGTTTTGTGGGTCTTTTTTTTTTTTTCCAGTGTTGGGAATTAAACTCAGGGTAGTGTGAATACAGTTTTTAGCCTCTACAGGATAGATGATGGGTCAACATGAAGTGTGAGTGCAAAGTTTCTATTCCCTTTTGCAAGTTGCTTGTTCAGAATAAGTATTGGGGGCGGGGATGTTGGCTATGTCAAACCAACTGTTGCTGATGACAAATACCTGTCCTCCTGTGCTACGCAAATGCTTTGTTTAGGCAATCCAGCAAGGCAGAGAAAATGAATAAGATGTTGTTCCCAGTGCCAGCACTGCCCCCCCCCCAAGAGTTCTCACAAAGAAAGGAAGGCCCTGAGGTTTATTTATTGTTTATTTGGAAAAAGGCGTGACCACCTTAAAAGATACCAGGGTGAAAGGGTAACCGCCAGCGAAGGGAGGGATGCACGTGGGTGAGGACATCACCAAGAGCCACACAAAGATGAGCTGATGCCAGAGCAGGGAGCATCCTGGGGGACAGAGTTTCCAGCAGGCGCTAAGCTCTGAGAGGACTCTGCTAGCGCCTCCAGGTGCGGAAACCAACGGTGTCCAAGTTCTTCCGGGCTACTTCCGGTTCCGCTCTCAGGAAAGCAGGAAGTCCAAGCGGACTCTGAGCCAGAAGGCCTGAGTTCAAATGGCCTGTCAGCCATGTCACCTTGTGTCCCTCAAACTATAAACTGGAGAGAACAAGAGCTCTTTTCCCCTCATAGATGATGTGGGAAGTGCTTCAAACAGTCCCGGCATGAGTTAAAAATCTATGTAAAGTCTTCACTTTAATTATCTTCTAGCTTGTAATTTTACTCCCAAGAATGTTTCCAAAGCACTGGAAGTTTTCACTAAAATGTGCATATAAGGATATTCACTGCAGAGTTGTTTAGAGTGGCCAGAAAAACAGGAAACCAATTAAATGTTCAGAGCCGAGAAGGGTGAATGGACAGTCCTGGCAAGGAGAGACTAGCACCATCAAGTGCAAAGTGGAGGGGAAGTTAGTGGTTTGGGGAAACCATCACGGCCTGTATTTTTGTTGGTTGTCTGTTGCCTGGCTGTTTGTTGTTTGGTTGGTTGAGGCAAGGTGTCCAATAGGTAGCTGAGGATGACCCCTGGCCTGAAATTCCCTATGTAGACCAGGCTGGCCATTCAACTCAGAGATATGCCTGTCCTTGCCTCCTGAGTGCTGGGATTAAAGCATGTGTGGCCACCTTGTTAGGCCATAGCTGCATTTTCTAATTTGCATGTTGTAGCCTGGGTATTTCTTGAGAGGAGCCTGTGCTCTTATGTCGTTTTCAAGATGACAGCCTGTGGGACTTAATTTTGTCAGCTTGATCAAATTAAGAGACACTTTGGGAGGGCTGGAGCGACGGCTCAGTTGGTAGAGTGCTTGCCTAACATGGCGTTGAAGCTCTCGGGCTTGCTCTCTTCCACCTCACAAAAACGGGCACGGGAGTGTGGCTGTAATCCCAGCTCCAGTGAGATGAAGGCAGGCGACCACACACTGAAGGCCACCCTCAGCTGTATGGTGGATCTGGGGCCAACCTAGGCTCACAAGACCACGTCTAGAAACAAACAAACAGAAAGAAACACCTAGGGAATCCGCGGGGCCGCATCTTTGGGTGTATCTGTGAGGCATCTCAAGGGAGGATTCACTGAGGGGACAAGACATGCCCTGAGGGTCAGTGGCACCACCCCATGGCCTGGCCTGGCAGACGGAATAAAGGAGAGAAGAGGCAGCCATTTGCCACCCATCCCTCCTCGCCATCACCAGTGTTCGTCACAGTCCTGAGAATGGCGGCCAACGCAATCTGCCGCTGTTTTAGAATGTCAATCAAAGACTCCAAACTTTGGAGTCTGATGGGAAGGGTGGTGGATTTGTCACAGCCGTAGCAGTCGCTGGAGTGTCTGTGCCAGCCCTGTGTCCCATAGGAGATGCCGAGAACTTCCGGATAGCACCCTGCTGTGAGAGGGAATCACAGGAAGGCCCCTGGGACCCCGAAGAGCAGGTCACCGGCGAATCTGCCCTTCCCTCTGGGAACACGCCATCTCGATCTTCTGAGGCTTTGTGTCACACACACCCTTCAACAGATAATTTAGAGCAAAGGTAGCTGCCCCACGACTCTTTTCACAAGATTTTCAGAAGTGTGAGAGTTCCCTATGGGGACTGTTCAGCCACTGTGCAAGCATTGCCACGTAACGCGCATACAAATCAGCAAGGCGTCTGTAAGCCACAAATCCTGACCCAGCTGCTCTGGCTAAGGACAGGATGGGAAACCCAGAGTCTCTGCTTACAGGAACTGCGAGTAGGGGCTGAAAAGATGGCTCAGTCTTCCAGAGGATCCGCGTACTATTCCCAGCACCCGCGTGGCGGCTCACAACCATCTGTAACTCCAGACCTAGGGGATCTGATGCCCTCTTCTGGCCTGTACACGCACCAGGCGGCATGTCTGTGGTCACTCATGCAGTCAGTCAGAGGCTGAAGCACTGGTTTGAGTTGTTGTGACTGCACGGGGCATGGTCAGATGAGGTAGGATTTCTTTGTGGTGACAATCCGAAGGGAATGCAGCAAAGTGTCCCGAGTCCCGTCCCCCCTACCCCCAGGGGCAAGTGGGTAGTGTGACCTGAAGACACCTGAGGAGATTGTCACCTTAGGGGCCCTCTGTTGCTGGTTAATGGAGATTCCAATCTTCCCCAAGCCCCACCCCCAGCCCCACCCCCAGCCCCACCCCCAGCCCCACCCCCAGCCCCACCCCCAGCCCCACCCCCAGCCCCACCCCAGCCCCACCCCAGCCCCACCCCCGGGTAAGACCTCATCCTTCCAATACTGTCAGTCACCAGCACCCAGATTGACATGTGCTAGTGGGTGCCAGATCCCCCTTGGTTTTTCTCCTGTTTGTGGGCCCCACCTGCTTAGGGCCCCTGGGATCTCTGGGGACCGGCCACACCTGGCTTTGACATCCCCGACCCTCTTCTTCCACCCCAGGTAAGGACTTCTCCCTGTCTGTGCCAGTTTCCTTGTGTACGGATGGAAATCACAAACCCTCCTGCTTCAGAAATATCTGTGTGGAGGAAAGGAGATCATGTTTGTTGAGTGACTAACGCTATGCTGGGTGGCGCAGGTGCCTGATACACCTTGAGTGCTGGTGACAACCTGCAGCCAACAACATCTGTAGCCGTTGTTTGACTAGTGTTTCCGCAAAAGACCTGGAGTCCTTTTTTTTTTTTTTAATAAAATCTCTTAGTAGCGGTGTGATTTGAGCAAGTCACCTCTTGTCTCCAAACCGTGGTTGTAAAATGGAGATAATTTCCATTGCTCAGGGAACAAACGTGAAAGAATTTATAAACAATAAAATGGCTATAAAGTGTCGCAATTCTAACTAAGGTGGGACCAGAAGGAATACACATGCCAGGCAGCTACGTGCAGCTCTGGGAGGCACATGGCAAGTGAAAACACTCAGTCCTCCTGGAGTTTTATTGCCATGTAATTAACAAAAATAAGGAAGCTAGAGAGAGTCCCATTCAGTCTTATCTGGCTCCTAACCCATCCCACAGCCCCCTCCACTTGGTAGCACACAGCGCCACCGTGGAACTCAGCGCTCTCAGGGCTGATGCGGTGGCTCGGCAGGTAAAGGGCCTTCCTGCCGAAGCCTGAAGACCTGAGTTTGGTTCCCCCCACCCCTCATGGTGAGGAGAGAGAACCCACTCCCACAACACGAGACATCCACAAAAATTCAGGAGAGTTCATGAGCTTCCCACACACAGGTAAATATTTTCAAATGGAATGAAATAAAAGCTTTCTGAACCCGGACAGTGTGTCTGTGATGCCTAGCTAAAATGACACTTTAAAAAAATTTTTTTGTTGTTTTGTTTTGTGACAAGGTCTCACTGTGTTGCTCTGAGTGGCGTGTGTGTGTGTGTGTGTGTGTGTGTGTGTGTGTGTGTGTGTGTGTCTGCAGGTTCTTGGGGAAGACTGATGAAAGGGTCTGATCCTCTAGAACTTCTGAGCCACCTGATGTAGGTGCTGGGAATTGAACTCGGGTCCTCTGGAAGAGCAGCCAGTGCTCTTAACCTCTGTGCTTTCTATCTGGCTTCTGGGGTCACCATAGCACACAGGCATACAAGCAGATGGAACACTATGTAAAACCCTGCCTCTACCCCATCCACAGAATGATGTTATAACAAAGGTGGTGGTTTCTGCTCTTGTTATGTTATTTTTGCTGCACTTATGTGTGCGGTGTGCATGCATATGTGTATGCATGTTTGCGTGTGTGGGGGCATACGTGTGTGTGAGTGTGTGTGCTTGTGTAGGCCAGAGGCTGATGTCACTTATCTCCTTGAGCCCAAGCACTCCTGCTGGCTTTATGTGTGTACTGAGAACTGAATGCTGGTCTTCACGCTTGCACGGCAAGTGTGTACATACTGGGTCATTTTCCAGCTCCTCCTCCACTGTTGTGTTTGCGGTAAGAGTGTGATATAGTGCAGCGAACTCTTGGACTCAAGTGACCTTCCCACCTCAGTCTCCCAAGTGGCTGAAACTACAGGCATGGGTCTCCAACCTAGGCTTAATACGGTTGTTGGGTTTGTTTGGTTTTTGTTGTTTTGTTTTTCGAGACAGGGTTTCTCTGAGTAGTCTTGGCTGTCCTGGACTCACTTTGTAGACCAGGCTGGCCTCGAACTCATAGCGATGATCCACCTGTCTCTGCCTCCCGAGTGCTGGGATTAAAGGCATGTGCCACCACTCCTGGCTTAGGTTGTTGGTTTTTGTTGAATTTTTTTTTAATGCCTTGCCTTGGATCCCCTGGAACTGGAATTAGGAAAGGTTGTGATCTGCCATGTGGGTTCTGGGAACCAAATCCTGGTCTTCTGGAAAGACAGGCAGTGCTGTTAACCACAGAGCCATCTCTCCAGCCCTTCATAATGTTATTTTAGGTCACTGCATTTAGGGCTAATTTGGTTGTGCGGCAAAGGCCAGAAGAAACAGCCAGCCTCCTCCAGCTGTGCTTGACAGTCACCTACCTTAGTCACTAAAGGCTGGAAAATCCAAAATCCAAGCCTATTCTAAGAAATAGAAAAGTTTGGGTACTGCCTGTGGCTCAGCTTCTGGTCGCCAAAACACTAGCCGCAGTTGCAGGCTTCTCAAGGCTTGGCTGTGAGGACCTGTTTCCAGGCTCACCTTGTGACTGACAATAGCCTTGGGTCCTCTTGCTGTGGGTGGAGACATCAGTACCTTCCCAGATGTTCCCCACCCCCTTAGGTGGCCAGCCACATGGCAGCCAGTGTTCCCCCACTGACCTTGAGAAAGAAAGAAAGAATGTGTACTGCCTATGTACATCTGACTTTCATCAACAGACTTTGTTTTTTGTAATTTTGTAACTACATTCATTTGTTTGTATGTGTGTGTACACACATAGCGTAGGGTGACGTAGGACACCTTGTGAGGTTTGCTTCCCCTCTTCTACTGTATGGGTGCTGGGAATTGAACTCCCGTCTTCACGTTTGGCAGCGGGCCCCTTTACTTACTGGGCTAAATTCCCTGCCCCATTTCCTAATCTTTAGAAAGAGTCCAGAGGTTTAGTTTGGGTTGAAGCGTGTGATAGCTCCAGGCAGAGGGCACTGGGGGACAATTACCATACTAGGCTGGAGATCAGTGTCACCCTCAAGATGTGCGGCAGGCCCAGAGGAGTCCCCCCTTCCCAGGTCTTTATAGAAACCAGGCCCGACTGGGCTGCCTGCCTGTCTTGCTGTTTCATGTCCTGTTTCTAGCAGCTTCCATGTCTGTGTTTATCTTGGTTAGCTAGTCTTGTTTACTGCTCTGAGAACGCGCCCCTCCCTTCCTCGAGACTTTTCCTCCTGTGTGCAATCACCTCTTGAGGGATTTCACCTGGGAGGAGGAGTCCTGTTTTGCTGCCTATAAGAAGGCTCTTTGGAACTCTGGAGGGGACAGACGAGAAGAATAAACTGCTGCCGCGGCTGCTGCTGCGCTGCTGTTCTCTTAACACGAAGGACCCGCTTATATTGTGTGTGTGCGCGCGCGCGCGTGTGTGTGCGTGAGTTAAATCCACAGGCCCTCGCCCTCAACTCGGTACCTCGGTGGCGCCGGCGCCACAGTCTTGACCCTAACACAAGTGTGTGGGTAAAGCACCAGTCTACAGAGCTGTGAGTCAGGGTGAGTTGGTCACATGGCTGTGACCTGCTGTAAAGGCTGGGACAACTCCCTCCACCCAACCATCAGGCAGTCGTTACATGCACCCAGGTAGCAGGACGTTGTTGCTCTTTGGGAAACAGACTGCCAGCAGTGGCCAAGGGTCAGTCACTCTGGAGTTAAGCATGCTCTGCAAGCCGCTCCCACAACCCTTGATCAGGGCTTTAAAAAAAAAAAATCAATCCTAGGCCTGGAGTAGGCCGTGATCCTGGTACTTGGGAAAGAGACAGGAGAATAGTGAGTTTGAGGACAGGTTGGGCTGCATAAGGAAACCTTGTCTCAAACTAACAAAATAACAGTAACCACCATTCTTCATCAGCGATCAGCAGGTCAGTGTTTGGCATCTCTCTAGGGTACCACTCTGTACAGATGCTCGAACCATCTGTTCAGTTCACGAAGTGTGGCCTCCCCTTCTCTGGCCCCTGCCAACTCCTCACCGTACTCGGCGCACCCATCAGATACTCCAGTCCCCTGACTGCTAGAGTTCTTCCAGTGATGGGCGTGTGGCCCTTGCCAGGCCAGAAAGCTTTTTAAAAATATACAAATATGGGCTGGGCGCGGTGGCGCAGGCCTTTAATCCCAGCACTCGGGAGGCAGAGGCAGGCGGATCGTGTGAGTTCTAGGCCGGTCTGGTCTACAAAGTGAGTCCAGGACAGCCAAGGCTACACAGAGAAACCCTGTCTCGAAAACCTAAAAAAAAAAAAAAATATATATATATATATATATATATATATATATATATATATATATACACACACACACACAAATATATATATATACATACATATATACACAAATATATATATATTTATTATTTATACAGCATTCTGCCCATATGTGTGCCTGCAGGCTAGAGGAAGGCACCAGATCTCATTATGAATGGCTGTGAGGCACCATGTGCTTTCTGGGACTTGAACTCAGGACCTTTGGAAGAGCGGACAGTGCTCTTAACCTCTGAGCCATCTCTCCAGCCCCACCAGAAAGCTTTGAGACTGAATGACCGTGGGTGGGGACAGAGAAGTGAGTCTTTTTTCTTCATAGTGATACGAGGATATCAGAAATTGCCTTTGGACCCTGTGATAGCCCACCTAAACCTGAAGCGAATACGGAGGCGACAGAGGAGTGATATGGACAGAGAGGCCCGGACCTCCTAGATCCAACCGTGTCTGAAGCTGCATCAACCCCATACTGCTGGTGGCTCCTCTTCAACGGCAAGCTAGTTCTGAGGCCGCTCTCCATTTGCGGCCCCTGGAAGAGTCCTAGGTGGTTCGAGCTGGAGACACTTCTGTCTGCTGGCGACATTAGTCTTTACCCCACTTCTTCTACATCGTAAGCACAGGCTCCCGTGAGGCACTAGGCTACAAGCAGGCAGTTTCCCACCTGGTCCAAAATCCCTCTCCCCAAAACAGAACATCAGTGAGGGAAGGCAGAAACCAGAGCAGAGGCCATGAGGAGTGCTGCTAACTGGCTCGCTCACCATGGTTTGCTCAGTATGTTTCCTTCCTTCCTTCCTTCCTTCCTTCCTTCCTTTCTTTTTTTTTTTTTAAAGATTTATTCATTTATGTATACAGTGTTTTGCCTACATGTACACTTGCACACCAGAAGAGATAACCAGATCTCTTTATAGATGTTGTGAGTCACCATATTGTTGCTAGGAATTGAACTCAGGACCTTTGGAAGAGCAGCCAGTGCTCTTAACCTCTGAGCCATCTCTCCAGCCCAGGATGCTTTTCTGTATACTCAGTGACCACTTGCCCAGGGGCGGTGCCACCCACAATGGACTGGACTCTCTCGTGTCAGTCACCAACGTAGAAAATGCCCCCGCAGACTTCCATACAGGCCAGTCCTGTGGAGGAAGATTCCTGCTTCTCAGGTGACCCAAGTTAACATAAGAACTAGCAAGCATGGCCAAGCGTGGTGGTGCTTGCCTTTAATCCCAGCACTCGGGAGGCAGAGGCAGGTGGATCGCTGTGAGTTCGAGGCCAGCCTGGTCTACAAAGCAAGTCCAGGACAGCCAAGGCTACACAGAAAAACCCTGTCTCCAAAAACAAAAACAAAGAAAGAAAGAAAGAAACAAAAAAACTAGCAATCACAGTGGTTCATACCTGTAGTCCCAGCACTTGGGAGGCAGAGGCAGAAGGACATGAGTTCAGGGCCATAGTGGGCTGCATAATGGAAGACTGTCCCAAAAAAACCAAAAACCAGATATTTTGCCAGGGAACAATGAATTAAACTATAAACAAAAACTCATAGGACCTGTAGCTGGCTTCTTTGGGGAGGGTGACAAGGGTCTTTTTGTCAGCCTAGGCCTAGCAGGGATGAAGACAGGCATATTCTGTGACGTTTGGTCTTTTCTACTCAAAACCATTTTAATGCCTGAGCGAAAGAGTCTTCTCAGACCATCTGTCCCTTGCAGGCAGCTGATGCTAACCCAGACACAGCTCTTGCTCAGCCACCAGGCTGCATCTCTGTACTCCTGGGAGATGTTCCTCAGAACTAAAAGAGGCCCAGGTGGTGTGGCAGGCTGGAAACTTAACCCCTCTCAGGGGAGATTAACTCAGCCAGAGCCTGGGGCATCGTAAAGACTCCACTCCCTCACCTCCAGGTACCATAGATGCAAGATCTGGGTCAGACTGGAATGTTCTCCCAGGGCTGAGGGGAGAGCAAGCACCAGCTGCCCATCCTGACAGCAGAGCGTAGTCGCTCTCTCACGACTGGCTATCCCTCTTGCCCTGTTCCTCCTTTTACATCCCAGCTAATCTTGTTTCACGGTAAGCTTCCGGGGAAGCCAAGTAGAATCATACACAGCCCTTGGTCAGTAAATGTCTGGAGAGAAATGTGTGGTTATTTGGCATACACACACACACACACACATACACACACACACACACACACACACACACACACACACACACACACACATATATATATATATATATATATATATATATATATATATACACATTTGGAGACAGGTTTCATGTAACCCAGACTGGACTCAAATTAATTATGTAGCTGAGGATGACCTTGAACTCCTGGTTCACCTGTTAACATTTCCCAAATGCTGAAATTCCTGCCAGTAAGGTTTTTTTTTTTTTTTTTTTTTTTTTTTTTGGTTTTTTGAGACAGGGTTTCTCTGTGTAGCCTTGGCTGTCCTGGACTAACTTTGTAGACCAGGCTGGCCTCGAACTCACAGCGATCTACCTGCCTCTGCCTCCTGAGTGCTGGGATTAAAGTCATGTGCCACCACCACCCGGCCCAAAAGTAAAACCATCTTTATAAAATTAAAAAAAAATTGAGACAGTGTCTCCCTCTATAGTCCTGACTTGCTCGGAACTTGTGATACAGATAGAGACCCACCTGCCTCTGCCTCCCGAGTGCTGGGATTAAAGGCATACACCACCATGCCTGGCCAAATGTTTTTTTTTTTTTTAAACGTAGCCACAGAAATTTTAACTGGGGATATTATCTCAGTGACAGAGTATTTGCACGCACCAGGCCTTCTCTCTCTCTCCTTCCTCTCTCTCTCTCTCTGTGTGTCTCTGTCTCTGTCTCTCTCTCTCTCTGTCTGTCTGTCTCTCTCTCTCTCTCTCTTTCTCTCTCTCTCTCTCTCTCTCTCACACACACACACATGTCTAGATAGAAGTAACATTCCTTTAAGGACCTCCCATAATTACTTCCAGGTATAAAGTTTTAGAACTCAGATTTTTGTTGTTGTTCTTGTTGCTAATTTAAAAATCTATTCCCAGGTGATGGTGGCACACGCCTTTAATTCCAGCAGTTGGGAGGCAGAGGCAGGTGCATCTCTGAGTTTGAGGCCAGTCGTATCTCCCTGAAACTAGAGTAACTCAGACAGTTGTGAGTCACCATTAAGTGCTGGGGATTGAATCTGGGTCCTCTGGAAAATCCAGTCCCCTAGGACCCAGATTTTAATGACACATAAGAGCAAGTAGTGTATTTAATTAACAGAATAAGGTCTTCAGCTGGGTGAGGCGTAGCACACCCGCAGCCCCAGCACTTGGGAGGTAGAGGCAGAAGAATTGGGAGTTTTTTGTTTTGTTTTAAGTTTTATTTATTATTATGTATACAGCGCTATCTGCATGTACACCTGCAGGCCAGAAGAGGGCATCAGATCCCAGTATAGATGGTTGTGAGCCACCATGTGGTTGCTGGGAATTGAACTCATGACCTCTGGAAGAGCAGTCAGTGCTCTCCGACCCGAGAATCGGTAGTTCGATGCCAACCAGGGCTGCATTTCCCTGTGGAAGTCAGCCTATGAATATATACAGCCTACACACACACTCTCTCTATTTAGGGGGCAACTTAATTGTGTTGAGCAATTAAAAAACAGAGATTGACAGCTTACTTAAGAAGAAGGAAATTCTGATAGGCAAAACACTGTGTTCACAAAAGGAATGCTTTCCTTTTTTTAATTTAAATTTTACCATTTTAACCGTGTGTGCATCTCTCTCTCTCTCTCTCTCTCTCTCTCTCTCTCTCTCTCTCTCTCTCTCTCTGTGTGTGTGTGTGTGTGTGTGTGTGTGTGTGTGTGTATACACAGGCCTGTGGAGCATCAAAGCCCCCTGGAACAGATGTCGCTGATGGGTGAGTGTGAGCAGCCTGATGTGGGTGCTGAGAACAGAACTCTGGTCCTCTGGAAGAGCCGCGCACACTCTTAACCTCTGAACCATCTCTGCAGTCCCAAGGGTACCTTTCTTAATAAGGAAGGTAACTCCTTGGTACACGGGCGCCAACCTCACACCGCAATCATCGGCTTCCTCCGGGTTCTGGGTCTGATTACTTTTTATTATGATTCTTTCCAAACATAAACGTGTGGCAAGGAGCAGCTTGGCAGCGGGGCGGACAGAGGTCACTCTGCCGCAGTGGTGGCTAAGTTGGCGTGCAGGAGCTTTGAGGCCTCAAAGTAGCTATGCGTATGGTCGCCCTTGGAGCCGGGCTGCTTGATGCTGGGGCTGCAATCTTTGTCTGAGAAGTAGGGCAGGTTCTCAGCGCTGTCCTCTGCCCGGGGATCCGAATGATAACCTTTGAGGGCCACAAGCCGGTACCGCTTCCTCCGGTTCAGCTTGTAGAGATGGATCCTTTCCTTTTCTGCTTCAGGGTCGGTGAGAATCCCATCCCAACGCAGGCTCTCCTTGGAAAGGTTCTCCTCGGTTTCGGCGACGTAGGGGTAGCTCACGCCACACGAGTAGGGAAGGGCGTGCCTAGTCTCCTCTTTGTCTCTCGGCTCGGCCCTCGAGGCATGGTCTTTGTGGGGACTTAAGACATCCTGGAAAGCTGTAGAAAGCGGCTGACTCTTCCGGCTTCGACTGTGATGTTTATCTGCTGAACAGAGGAGACCACAAATGTTTGTACCTGTAAGGGTGCCCAAATCACCAGCCATGGGGTCTGCCTTCACCCAGAGTTCAAGAGGCCCCTAAAGCTTCAGTAGCCGTCAGTGTCAACTAACCAATAGAGAGGCCAGCTCTGAATGCCAGACTGACCCCTAGTGTCTTCTTCTTTCTACTACATCTGCCGTCCCTTAACTTAGCCTCACTAAGTGCTCACCAACTACTTTCCAAGTCTGTGAGTCTATACCCATCTGGAAACTCTATGGTTAAAGACACAGAGGGAGATGTTTCCTACATCAAATAATGGAATCTGTAGTATACTGAACCAGGAAATACTCTTCTTTCTCTTTAAATTTTTAAAAAAGATTTATTTATTTATCATGTATATAGTACTCTGCCTCCATGTACACCTGCACACCAGAAGAGGGCATCAGATCACATTGTAGATGGTTGTGAGCCACCATGTGTGGTTGCTGGGAATTGAACTCAGGACCTCTGGAAGAGCAGTCAGTGCTCTTAACCTCTGAGCCATCTCTCCAGGCCACTTTTTAAATTTTTTATTTTATTTTATTTTATACACCAGGAAATTCTTTTTTTCCCCTTAAAAGATTCAGTGTGTGTGTGTGTGTGTGTGTGTGTGTCTGTGTGTCTGTGTGTCTGTGTCTGTGTGTGTCTGTGTTTTGCTTGAACATATGTCTGTGGTCATATGCATTCCTGCTGCCCAAGGAGGTCGGAAGAGGGCATCAGATCTCCTGGACCTGAAGTTACAAATGGTTGTGAACCACCACGTGGGGTGCGTCCAGCTCCCTCTGGCCTAGGATGACCTCCTGATCCTCCTGCCTCCACCTCCCCCTGAGAGAGCTGCAAGCATACACCAGCCCCCCTGGTTTGTGCCTGGGATGGACCCCAGGGCTTTGTGAGTGTGAACATTGTGCCAACTGGGCTGCAGCCCTAGCCCAGGACCGGGCTGTGTGGCTTTGCGCTCGCCTTCCCTTCCTCCCCCTTCCCTGCCCCTTCCCTGCCCCTTTTTTCTTTCTTCACATTAACAGCACTGCAGAATTGCTTGTAAACTGCTATAAATGGTGGTTCTTTAGCAGCTCCTTTTTCAGTTTTATTTTATTTTAGAATTATCTCCTTGTGGCTGGAGAGATGGCTCAGAGGTTAAGAGCACTGGGCTGTTCTTCCAGAGGTCCTGAGTTCAATTCCCAGCAACCACATGGTGGCTCACAACCATCTATAATGAGATCTGGTGCCCTCTTCTGGCCTGCAGATGTACATGCAGGCAGAACACTGTATACATAATAAATAAATCATAAAAAGAAAGAAAGAAAGAAAGACCTCAATAAAGGCAAGTGAAGGGAGGGAGGAGAAAGGCAAAACAAACAAACAAATAAGTAAAAGTCCATCCTGACATTTCCTTACCTTCCTACTCTCTGAAAAGGATCTGGGATCCCCTGCTGACAGGCTGGGGTACACAACACTGTAACTCCCACAGTCAAAAGCTGCACCGAAAGGACAAAGCAAGCCTCCGTGTTTTGCTGACACACAGAGGGTTTGCTGCCTTCGGCTCACCTTTCTGTTCCATTCTCCTTTAGAAGGAATTAAAACACTCCCGTTTTTTCCCCTGCCCAAACCACAAGCCTGTGGGAAGACCCCGGCTCCTTCCGCCCCGCCCCGCTCTGCACACGGAGCCAACGAGCCACACCTAGGCCCAAGACTAGCCATGTCAGAGGTCAGGGCCACTTTACTGATAGCCAAAGCTACATTGGAATCACATCACACCACTCACTCAGAAGCAGGGTCGTTCTGCATCATGGCTGCACTCTTCCTCAGAGTGAGCTCAGTGTCTTTGCTGGGACTTCTCGGGGCTCAGTGATTGAACTTAGGGAGAGGTAGGGGCTCTGAGTCCCTTGTATGCAGATGAAGGTCGTGGTGAGCCAGACTAGTGTACAAGTTGTCATGTGTGTGTAGGCTTCTCAGAACGTAAGTGCCTAGAACACCTGTGTGGGTATAATATTTAGGGGCGGCATCTATGCATATGAGTATCTAGAAAGCCTGTGTGTATATGACACGAGGGTATAACTATTCGTGTGTGTTTTTAGGGTACCTGTGTGAGTATGATATAGGCGTGGATCCATGTATGTGAGTGTCTAGTATGGGTGTAGGTGTGCAATTTGCGTTGGCATCTATGTAAGTGTCAAACAGGATCCACAAGTGTGTAGACTACACGGGGCGCGCGTAACGGAGCCATCAGACTTTAGGTTTGTTGGATAGAATCGTATCGCTATAGGAACGCAGTGTGAAGAGTGTCTCACGTCGGCAGGAGGATGAGGGGAGGGCTGGTGTGAGTTTATACAGCTGTCCCCTGGCGGGGTCCAGGCCGAGAAGATTCTGTATACACTTGCATGGAGCTTGTGCCTGCACAGCATTCAGACGCATGCGCCCCTACACAGCGTTCAGACGCATGCGCCCTTTAAAGGGTAAAGGGGGTTGGGCGGGGAGTTCCTGTGTGGGAATATCAACCAGCATCTTTCCACCTGCGCTAGTCTCCTTGTGACTCCAAACCTCTAAATGTCTGTGAGGATGGGTGTGTTTTGGCTGAGGGGCTAGGAAGCTGAAAAGAGGTGGGCATAAAAGGTCTCTGGGAGGCTGGGGGCTCTTGGGGTGGGTGTCTGTGGGGTGTCTTTGTGTGGGGGGTGGAAGGGCTCCTTAGATATTGAGGGTTCTTAGAGGCGGGTGTGGTGTCTTAGGATATATTAGGAAACTAAAGTTGGTAGACTTCCATGGCAATTAAGGGGCCTCTGCTCTGGTAAGCACGTGGTCTTTATGGGTAGGGCTGGGCATCTCTGGCCTGTGATAAAGTGTCCCATGTGGGGTCTAGGGGACCACTGTCTGGGTGTGGTGTCTATTTCTGGTTCAAAGTGGACTCTAGGTTGAGGGGGCATCCGTGGGAGGGATCTTAGGACCAAAGTAGCCTCCCTCGCTGCTCCCTCTTACCGTCGCCCTTGCCCGACCCTTTGGCCTTTTTCTTCTTCTTTTTCTTCTTCACCTTCCGTTTGGCCAGCTCGGTGGTGCCCACGATGGGGGGCAATTTAGACCCCGGGGAGCCCTCAGCGCCGCCTTCCCGCGCCTCCTCTTCCTCCTCCTCCTCCTCCTCGCCCTCCTCGCACTCCTCGCCCTGCTCGTCCTCCTCCGCTGCCCCGGTCCCACCACGGCCGGCCATCCGCCCGCGGGACCAAGACCTGCGCCTGGAACAGCCGAAGACCCGCGCCGGGCGGGCTCCAGGCTCTCACTGTGCCCGCCAGAACCACGCGTCTCCATGGTGACCGCTCCACGCCGTGCGCGCATCCACAAAGTTGCCGCCAGGGGTCGCCTGTGGCTCTAGCTGTACGCATGCGTATATTGATGTGTTTGAGACCTAGTGAGTTAAAGGTGCTCAGGACAAGGCAGGATAGAGATTGTTAACGCTTGGGCTGACAATGACATATCCGCTTCTGAATCGTCTATAATGATACTTTTCTTTTCTTGAGACAGGGTCTCATGTAGTTCGACCTTGAATTTCTCACGCTCTTGTACCCTGTCCCAAGGGCTGGGATTACAGGCATGAGCTATCGAGGACCCCCCACTCACCCCACATCCCCACATCCCACCCTACCCACCCACCCCCACGGACAACTAAGTTGCCCAGAATGGTCTGGAACATTCTGGCCTTAAACTCACGATTTCCCTGCCTTAGCCTCCTCAGTAACTCCACATGAGAACTGTTTTCTTTTCTTTTCTTTTCTTTTTCCCCGTTTTTCGAGACAAAGTTTCTCTGTGTAGCCTTGGCTGTCCTAGACTCACTTTGTAGACCAGGCTGGCCTCGAACTCACAGCAGTCTGCCTGCCTCTGCCTCCCGAGTGCTGGGATTAAAGGCGTGTGCCACCACACCTGGCTTGAAAACTGTTTTCTTTAAAAAAAAAAAATTTTTTTTTACAAAGATTTATTAATCTTTATTTTGTGTGTGTTTCTCCTGATTGTACCTCACGTGTACCTCTTGTTGATCTAGCTGTATGCATGTGTGTTTTAATTTGCTTGAACCCTGGTGAGGGCCAGGGTGCACAGGGCAAGGCCAAGTGCACATTGTGGGTCCTTGGGCCGACACTGACATACCTCCTCTATGCCTGTGCTGTCGCAGAGATAAGAAGAGAGCAGCTGTGGTGCTGGGAACCCAAACTGGGTTCTCTGCAAGAGCAGCAAGTACTGCAAACTGCTGAGCCACCTCTGATCACCCCACCCCTACCCCCATGACAATTTTTTTTTTTTTTTAGTTTTTTGAGACAGGGTTTCTCTGTGTAGCAGCTTTGGCTGTCCTGGACTCACTACATAGACCAGGCTTGAACTCACAGCGATCCGCCTGCCTCTGCCTCCTGAGTGCTGGGATTAAAGGCATGTGCCACCACTGCTCAGCCTGCTTCAACAATTCTTATTAAGACTATCCCTCCTAAAAAAAAAAAAACTATCCCTCCTGGGCTGAGGAATGTAGTTCAGGCGGGGCACTTTACATAGCATGTAGGAGATCAAAGTACCCACCCAGCGCCACAGATTTAAAAAGACTAAGCCTGGTTTGAGCTGTCGCTTGGTTTATTGTTGTTGTTGTTGTTGTTGTTGTTGTTTTCAGATTTGTCCACCACAGGTCATATCATCCAAACATGGCTGCCAGAGACTGAGGTGTAGCTTAGGCGGTAGAGCGCTTACCTGACATGCATCTGACACTGACGCTGATCCCCAGAACCCCATAAGCTGAGCATGGTGACACATGCCTGCAATCCCAGCCCTGGGGAGGGGAAGACAGAAGGATCAGGAGTTCAAGGTCATCATTGGGGGCTGGAGAGATGGCTCAGAGGTTAAGAGCACTGGCTGCTCTTCCAAAGGTCCTGAGTTCAATTCCCAGCAACCACATGGTGTCTCACAACCACCTGTACTGAGATCTGTCACCCTCTTCTGTGCAGGGGTACAAGCAGGCAGAGCACTGTATACATAATAAATAAATAAATCTTAAAAAAAAAAAAAAGGTCATCCTTGGTTACAGATGGGCTTCCAGGCCAGCCAGGTTACAGGAGACACTGTCTAAACAAGAACGGAAACCACGTGTGACTGCGGAATGCCTCTCATCCTATGAGCCCTTCGGGAACCTCACCATCCCCACAGAAAGGGACAGTCCAATTCTATTGCCCTTCAATCTGGGTGGACTTGTTGACCTACTTGTAGCAAATAGTATGTGTCCTGTCTGGGCTGTAGCTCATTTGATAGAGTGCTTACACTATACGCCCAAAACCTGGGCCCTCCTCCTACCTTCTCTTCCCTGCCCTACTCTTATCTCATCTCTCTTGCTTGTTTGCTTGCTTTATTTACAGGTAAATTTAAATTTTTAAACATTTATTTTGTGTGCATGCATATATGTACATACATGTGCCACATGGTAGACAGAGGAAACAGGCTCTAGAAAGTTGTCCTGGGACCTCCTCATGCATTCCGTGGCATTCACAAACGTATGCATGCACACACACACACACACACACACACACACACACTAAATGAATGCACTAGCCAAGTGGTGGTGGCGCATGCCTTTAATCCCAGCACTTGGGAGGCAGAGGCAGGCAGATCGCTGTGAGTTCCAGGCCAGCCTGGTCTACAAAGCAAGTCCAGGACAGTCAAGGGCAGAGAGAAACCCTGTCTCGAAAAACCAAAATAAAAAATAAATAAATGCCAGGGACCAAAAGGCCTGAGGCCGACCCCCACCCATTCAGCATTTGCAGCAAACATCCTGCTGGGCCACTCATTAGGTATGCAAGGCATCCGGCTTAGTCCTGAGAAGACAGCGATCTGATCCTGAGATAACCACAGAGACATCCTGCTTTGTCTCACCTGGAAGACCCCTCCCCTTGCAAATGTTCCCGGGGCTCACCCCCAGAAGATTTTGTACTTTTCCACTACTCTCCTTGCGTACCCCCGCCCTCACTAAAGCAGGTTTTAAAAAGCCTGCCATTACCTTCAATAAACGGCTCTTGACAAGCAACTGTTCGCTTGAGCTCTACGTCTCTCTCGCCCATGTCTTTACCTACAGGTTGCGACCCCCCTCGACCCCCCAATAACTGACCAGCTGGACTGGTTAGTGGACTAGTTACATGGACTAGTTATCGTTACATGGACTAATTATCTAATAAATAAGCAAACAAACAAATAAATAAATGCACTAGAAAGTCCTGTGAGACATAGAGTAGCAGCTGCTGCCGGGCGTGGTGGGGTCTGCCTTTAGTCCCAGCACTTGAGAGGCAGAAGCAGGCAGATCTCTGTGAGCGTACAGAGAAACCCTGTCTCAGAAAAATAAATAAATAAAAATAAAAATACATAAATAAAATGGCAGCAGTCCTTTGTGCAAGCAGCCGCAGCTGTGTCTGGAGTTTGTTTGCAGATGTCCTGTACACAACACAAGCTGGTGCTCCTCCACAGGTGCCGGGAGCCCTGGCTGGTCTCTGCCCATCCTGCCTCCCAGCTGCTCCTCCTTCACTGACTGCTTGGCTGGCTGGAGACAGCGTGGCCGTTTCTCTTTCGATGTTCATGAAGATTGCGTCAAGGTTGCATGGGGCCAGCCAGTGCCTATGAAAGAGAAGCATCGCCTCTAGCAAGGGGATACATCTTATGACAATATAAAAATCACTTGCAAGGAAGGCTTTTGCCTGTGGGGTTTTTTGTTTGTTTGTATGAGGTTTTAAAAATGTTTTAATGAGGGCTGGAGAGATGGCTCAGAGGTTAAGAGCATTTGTCTGCCCTTCCAGAGGTCCTGAGATCAATTCCAAGCAACAACATGGTGGCTCACAACCATCTGGAGTGAGACCTGGTGCCCTCTTCTGGTGTGCAGGCATGCATACATGTAAGCAGAATACTGTATATGTAATAAAAATAAATCTTTTTTTTATTCCACATATGCATACAATGTGTTTTGACCACAGTCTTCTCCCCCAACTCCTCTGTCTAACCCACGTTCCACTTCCTTCCAATGTGTGGCTGTCCTAGAACTCACTGTGTAGACCAGGCTGGACTCAGACTTACAAAGGCCCGCCTCTGCCTCTCAAGTGCCAGGGTTAAAGGTGTGTACCACCACACCCAGCCAATTCTTTTCTTTTTAATTATCCACTGAATCCAACTCGTGCTGCCCATATATACTCATGGGTGTGGTGTCATTCGCTGGAGCATGGTTGGCCTGCCAGAAGTCATACCCTGAAGAAAATCTGAGCCTCTCCATCCACTCCACCCCACCCCCATCCTTAGCCATCAGTTGTCAATAGCTACTGACAGCTCGTGTGCTACGCCCTCCATGTTGGACTGCTGAGTGAATTCATCTTGTGCAGGTGACAAGCACAGCTGTTGCGACCTCATGAGCACAGTGATCCTAGGACGGTGAGAGGGTTTGCAGATACTTTAACTGTGTTGTTTCACTTGGTCTCTGGTTTTGGTGCCTGTCTCCTTACTTAGCCCAAGTCTTGGGATTTCTAACCCATCTCTGTACCAAAGTAGCTTCCTAAGGTCACTGTGCTTGTTGGTTTTGTTTGTTTTGTCAGCTTGTTGCAAGCCAGAGTCATGTGGGTAGAGGGAGTTTCATTTGAGAAAATGCATCCATCAGATTGGCCTGTAGGCAACTCTGTGGGGTCCCAGCCCACTGTGGGTAGTACCACGCCCGGGCAGGTGGTCCTGAGTGCTATGAGAAAGCAGGCCAAGAAAGCAATGAGGAGCAAGCCAGTAAGCAACACTCCTCCATGGCCTCTGTACCAGCTTCTGCCTCCAGGTTTCTGCCTTGCATCCTTGATGATGGACAGTCACCTGGAAGGAAGGAAAAATGGAAGGAAGGAAGCCCTTTCCTCACCAAGCTGCTCTTGGTCGTGGGATTATCACAGGAGAAAACGAACTAAGGCATCATCACTATTTGGTTTAGTTGGTTTTTCTTTGTTTGTTTTGTTTGTTTGTTTGTTTTATTAGGTTTATAGCATTTTGCCTGCATGTACACCTGCATGTCAGAAGAGGGCACAAGATCTCATTATAGATGGTTGTGAGCCACCATGTGGTTACTGGGAACTGAACTCAGGACCTCTGGAAGAGCAGGCAGTGCTCTTAACCTAGGAGTCATCTCTCCAGCCCCCTTTCCCTTACTATTAAAAAACAGCAACAGTTGAGCTAAGGCAACCTACAAAGAGGAAAGGTTAGCTGCACGTGGTGGCTCACACCTCCAACCTCAGTACTTGGGGACCTGAGGTGGGAGGAATTCCACAAGTTTGAAGCCAGCCTGGGCTACACAATAAGTTCCAGACCAGGCCAGACTACAGAATGACACCCTGTCTCAAAAAAAAAAAAAAAAAAAAAGCAAGGCAAATTTTAGAGGTTTAGGCTGGTAATTAATACGTGCATTGCTGTGGACTGTGACAAGATTTCCCATCATGGTGCAGGCCTGAGGTGGAGTAAAATCACTCCCCTATAGCTAGGAAGTAAAGGAGAAAAAGGAAGAAGATAGGGTCCCACAGGCCTCTTGGGGGAGCCTAAAGGCTTCCAACCGGTCCCCACCTCAGAGTTTTTGGCACCTTTGATTAGTGCCACTCTTGTCTCCCTCATCTTTTTAAAATTTTTTCTTAAAGACAAGATCTCTTTATTACTTCATGTGGAATTATCTATGTAACCCAGGAAGGCCTCAAACTCACAGAAATCCCCCTGCACCAGCCTCCCTACAGCTGGGATTACAGGTGTGGACTACCTTGCCCAGCACAGTTTTCCTAAGGCACCCCACCCACACTTACAAGCTCGCACCATTTCCTCTGCGCTGTCGACTCCTGGTGTTCTGTCCTCAGCCTGGAGCCCACTTATCCCTCGTCCAGCACCCAGTTTAACCACCAGCAGCACAGATTCACCGGGCAGACAGCATCCACTACTGTGTTGACTATTGTGTCCCTTTGAAGTTCCCCTAAAGCAAACCTGTAGGCAAGAAGTTGAGCCCAGGCCTGGAGAGATGGCTCAGCGGTTGGGAGCACTGATTGTTCTTCCTGAGGACCCGGGTTCAATTCCCAGCACCCACATGGCAGCTCACAACTGTCTGTAACTCCAAAACTCACAGACATGCATGCAGGCAAAGCACCAATGCACATAAAAATAAAAATAAATTAATTAATTAAAAAAAAAAAGAAGTTGAGTGCAAAGACTTTACTTGGTAGACAATGCCAAGAAATGCTCATAGGAAGGGAATAAGTAAGCCCGGAGATGGGAGAAATAGCAAAACATTTCTACCTTTCATTCTTGCCTGAGTAGTGCTGGGCTTACTGATGTGCACCACCACATCCAGCTTTGCTATGTAGCCCTGGCATGCCTCAACTCACTCTGTAGACCAGGCTGGCCTCAAACTCAGAGATCTGCCTGCCTCTGCCTCCCAAGTGCTGGGGTTACCCGTGGCATGACTTGGCTCTTTTGAAAACTATAATTAATTCATTTTTTAAAAAAAGATTTATTTATTATATATACAGTGCTCTGCCTGCATGTACACATGCAGGCCAGAAGAGGGCACCAGATCTCATTACAGATGGTTGTGAGCCACCATGTGGTTGCTGGGAATTGAACTCAGGACCTCTGGAAGAGCAGTCAGTGCTCTTAACCTCTGAGCCATCTCTCCAACGCTCCCCCTGCCAATAGTAATTAATTAAAAATTTGAAAAGGTTCAGCCAGAGTTGGTGACACATCCTTGTAGGCTCCTCAGGAGACTGAGGCAAGGGGATCAGCTGAGACTACAGACACAATGCGGTAAAACTCCAACAATTGTAACTTCTCTTCCACTGGCTGTGGGCACCTCTCAGAGAACCTTGCTTGTTTGTCTCCTCTGTCTCGCCAAGTTCCTTGAGGTCAGAGCATGTGCTGCATTAAGCAGAAATGCTATGCGTGGATGAGAGAATGGCATCCTTGTCACCTCTCTGGGAGGGACTGTAGCAGTGTATCCCTGCGTACCCCTGCCTGATGGACGAAGAGACTGGGACAGAGTCAAAGTGCCTTGTTCAAACTTTCAGTGGTAATGAGCCACCAAGGGCTCTTGGAACCCACCGTCCTCCCAGATCTTCATATGTGTGTGTCTGTCTGTCTGTCTGTGTGCATGTGGGGCAGGGGTATGGGGTCCAGGACCCCACACTTTCTCAGCAAGCTTCCTGCCACTGAGCCCCTGGCCCGCTCTGTGGCACCTTCCAGAACGCAGCATGCCTCACGAGGTGCTTGCTGACTGGCAGGGGAGCCCATGGATGTCGCTGACATGATACGTGCTGTCTACTTTGTTTGCTCTTTCTCCCTATGGCCTCGGTGACTGTTATAAGAGCAAGTGAGGGCCAAGGTGTGTTTCTCTGTGACCTTTGGCTGGGTTGCCACAGTGTGGTTTGTGGCTTTGTGGCTCCCTGCTGCCCTTGTAGCTGGGGTGTCTTTGCAGGCTGCTGTTCTGGGTGCCTCTCTTGGTGCCGTCCTTCCCACGCTGTCTGTGTGTTCCCCAAGGTAGGCAGGCTGTGCCCGTGTTTCACCAACACCAGCCTTGGATTTGGGGGCTAAGGAGTCCCTCATGTGGGTCTTGTGTTGCACAGGATCGGCTCAGCCTCTGCTGCGGTGGCCTCCCTCCCACTGCGGGACAGAGATGCTGTAGTCAGGCTCCTCTCCCCAGCCCATAGCCCTGGTATATGGGCCTTTCAGTTTCATATCCAAACAGTCCTGGCCTGCCAGGGCCTTTGTCCATCTTCCTGGGCATCTCTGGGCCAAGGGCAACATGGGTAGGACCTGGCAAAGCAGGCCAAAGTTTCCAGACTTGTGTCCTCAAGGGACCATTTCAGAGTAAGTTAGGAACAGGCAGAGGAGGAGGGGGGGGGGGCAGGCTGTGGTAGGGCACAGAAGCCCTCCCTAGGCTTTGAAATTTGAAACTGACATCTGGCCTGCCAGATTGGAGTGGGGGTACATTTGTCAAGGTAGGCGAATGGGACATATTTTACTTAACACTTTGTCAATTTCATTTCTAACATTTAATATTTACACATATGATGTGTGGGACCTTGTGTCTATTCTTGCCCTGGGCTTTGCAATTGTTGAAGACAGGCCTGGGAGCTGGGTGGTGGTGACGCACACCTTTAACCCCAGCACTTGGAAGGCAGAAGCTGTGAGTTCGAGGCCAGCCTGGTCTACAAAGGGAGTCCAGGACAGCCAAGGCTACACAGAGAAACCTTGTCTCGAAGGAAAAAAAAAAAGACAGGCCTGGGGCTAAGGATGTATCTTTGTGGATAGCAGGCTGGAGAAGGAGCCACTGACTATGACATGGTGACAAGGAAGCCATCGTCCATGCTTGGCAAAGACCCCAGCGCGCTGCTTGCAGTCACCTAAGCTCTGTCAGAGACTCCTTATTCATGCTCTATAAGTAGGTGCAAGGAACTCCTTGGTCCCTTAAGGTGAACTATGGTGGAACTGTCCTTTGGTTTGTCCTTAGGAGGTAGAGGTAGATTTAGGTTTCTAGCACCCCACTGAAAGAATTTTAGCAATAACTGTACCTACTGAGCCACCGTCCCATGACCTTTTTTTTTTTCCTCACTTTTTGTTTTGTTTTTGTTTTTTGGTTTTCTGAGACAGGGTTTCTCTGTGTTAGCCTTGGCTGTCCTGGACTCGCTTTGTAGTCCAGGCTGTCCTCAAACTCACAGCGATCCACCTGCCTCTGCCTACCAAGTGCTGGAATTAAAGGCGTGTGTTAACACGCCTGGCTCACTTTTTTTATTCTTTAATTTTTTGTTGTTGTTGTTGTTGTTTTTGTTTTCTTTCTAAAACTTTTTGTGCTGGGTGGTGGTGGCACATGCCTTTAGGGAGGCAGAGGCAGGCAGATCTCTGTGGGTTTGAGGCCAACCTGGTCTACAAAGCGAGTCCAGGACAGCCAAGGCTACACAGAGAAACACTTTCTCAAAAATAAACAAACAAACAAACAAACTTTTTGTGAGACAAGGTGAGCCTGGCTAGGCTGGAACTATCACAGAGACCCGCCTGCCTTTGCCTTCTGAGTGCTGAAGGTGTGCGCCACCAAGCTTGGCAAAATCAACATGTTTCTTTAAAAACTTATTTATTATGTTTACAGTGTTTTGCCTGCAATACACCTGAAAGCCAGAAGAGGGCATCAGATCTCACTGTAGATGGTTGTGAGTCACTGTGTGGTTGCTGGGAATTGAACTGAGGACCTTCAGAAAAACAGGCGGAGCTCTTAACCTCGAAGTCCCAAGCAATTCCTTTTTTTTTTTCCCCTGAAACAGGGTTTTTCTATGTTATCTTGGTTGTCCTGGACTCACTCTGTAGACCAGGCTGGCCTTGAACTCACAGAGATCCGCCTGCCTCTGCCTCCTGAGTGCTGGGATTAAAGGAGTGTACCAACATACTCAGCTCCGATGAACATTTTTTAAAAAGCAAACATTTTGCGCCATCTGCCAAAGCTAATGATAGTTAGCTGGCATCCAGGTCTTCAGGCCTCAGCACCAGGTAAACACATGGCGTGGGGACCTTACCTCACACACGCAACAACCTAGTGACTGTTCCAGTAGGGCCCAAAAAGGTGGTTGGTTCTCTCTGTGTGGACAATCTACGATGATAACTGCCACCTTTTTTGTAGCCCCGAGCAAAGCCCTCACCCCAGTCTGTTCTTCCCAGGTAGGGGCTGCTGGGAAGTTGTGGATGAATAGACCCTTGCCCGTGCCTAAACCCGCAGAGGAGACAGGATCCATACGTTGCCAGGATTTCCCTGGCACTGATTGGGCAGTTGCTCGAAAGTCAAGAGACAGTGCCAGAGACTTCACACTGGAATCCTGGTATTAGCATTTATCAGCTCTGTGGCCTTGGATAAGTAATCTCAGAAGACCTCAGACTTGCTTTTTAAAAAAAAATATTTATTATTATGTATACAGTGCTCTGCCTGCATGTACTTTTGCAAGCCAGAAGAGCGTGCCATATCATATTACAGATCGTTGTGAGCCACCATGTGGTTGCTGGGAACTGAACTCAGGACCTTTGGAAGAACAGGCGGCGCTCTTAACCACTGAGCCATCTCTCCATCCCCCAGACTTGCTTTTTTTAAAAAATATATTTTATTAATTTATTCATATTACATCTCAATTGCTTTCCCATCCCTCGTATCCTCCCATTCCTCCCTCCCTCCCATTTTCCCCTTACTCCCCTCCCCTATGACTGTGACTGAGGGGGACCTCCTCCCCCTGTATATGCTCATAGGGTATCAAGTCTCTTCTTGGTAGCCTGCTATCCTTCCTCTGAGTGCCGCCATGCCTCCCCATCCAGGGGATGTGGTCAAATATGGTGGTTTTTTTTTTTTAAACCTGTAAAACGGGTTGAATACTAACTCCTAAGGTGGCTTCATGAGGCTGAGATCAGAGTGTGGTGGACACAGGTTCTGTGGAGAGTGCTCTTGAATGCCGCTGGCTGTCTCTCATGTCTGAACCGTTTCTGGCCCTTTCACCTACAGTTCTGCTGGGTGTTTACAGCGGCCTGCTTCACCACGAATGCTGAGGAAGCTGGGGCCTCTTTGAGCCTCAGCTTCCTTCGGCATATTGGTCGCTGTGCCTACTCCATCACCACCCCCCAAGGCTGCTTCCGGCACAGGAAGCTCTGACAGATTTATCTGAAATGGTTGTTACTGATTTATGCTCCTGTTCCCACAAGGCCTCTGAAGGAGGAACCAGGCCTTGCTGGTGACAGCTGCTATGTGACTGAATCCTGGAGGTTGTTGGTTCCGATGTAGAGAGGGAGCCCCAAGACCCCAGTTTCCCAGGATAATTCCTGGAAAGTGTTAAGAAAAATGAAGCTGAAGGCTGGAGGCTCTGGGTGGGGGGAGGGGCTGTACTCTTCTTAACCTCAGCACCTGGAGGGACTGGGAGTTCAAGGTCATTGCCAACCCAGATACAAGAGGTCCTATTTGATAAACATGCGCGCACACACACACATACACCACACACACACACACACACACACACACACACACAGAAAGACAGACAGACAGACAGACAGACATAGAGACAGACAGACAGACAGACATAGAGACAGACAGACAGACAGACAGACAGACAGAGAAAGACAGACAGAGAAACAGACAGACAGAGAGACAGAGAGACAGACAGACAGAGAGACAGACAGAGAAAGACAGACAGACAGACAGACAGAGAAAGACAGACAGACAGACAGACAGAGAGACAGACAGACAGACAGACAGACAGAGAGACAGACAGAGAAAGACAGACAGACAGACAGACAGAGAGACAGACAGACAGAGAAAGACAGACAGACAGACAGACAGACAGAGAGACAGACAGACGGAGAGACAGAGAGACAGAGAGACAGAGAGACAGAGAGACAGAGAGAGTTTTGCTCCTCTAGAGTTCCTCAATTCAATTCCCAGAAACCACAGAGCAGCTCAGCCATCTATCATGGGGTCACCCACATGGGAGCTGACAACCACTTATGATGGGATCTGATGCCCTCTGCATATGACAAAACACTCATATACATAAAATGCATAAATGAATAAGCCTTGGAAAGCAGAGGAAAGTGGATCTCTCTGAGTTCAAGGCCAGCCTAGTCTACAAAGCAAGTCCAGTATGGCCAAGGCTACACAGAGAAACCCTGTCTTGAAAAAAAGCAAAAAAGAAAGCAAGTAAATAAATAGATAAGGGGGCTGGAGAGATGGCTCAGAGGTTAAGAGCACTGGCTGCTCTTCCAAAGGTCCTGAGTTCAATTCCCAGCAACCACCTGGTGCCTCACAACCATCTATAATGGGATCTGGTGCCCTCTTCTGGTATGCAGGCAGAGCACTGTATACATAATAAATAAATACATCTTTTTAAAAAATAGATAAATGAACAAACAAACAGGGAAACACTTCTGTACTCTCTCTCTCTTTTAAAAATATTTTTTATTTATTTCATTTTTTAATTTATGTGTGTTGGTGTGAGGGTGTCAGATCTTGGCGTTACAGACAGTTGTGAGCTACCATGTAGGTGCTGGAAATTGAACCTGGGTCCTTTGGAAGAGCAGGCAGTGCTCTTAACCACTGAGCCATCTCTCCAGCCCCCTCTGTACTCTCTTAATGTAGGCTGGGTAGGGCTTCCTTCCAGAGTATACCATATGGAAAGGGTGACAGACTACCTTGTAGTGGAAAAGCCTGACTTCCGCTCAGCCAGCTGATCAAAGTCATCTATATCAAAAAGTCGTGTCGATAATGTGGACTCTTAAAACAAAATTTAAAGATTTAAAAAGAATTTTAAGTCATTTGTGCATATTTGTGTAAATGTGGGTTTATGCATGTGCATGCAGTGCCTACAGAGACCAGAAGAGGGCGTCAAACCTCCTGGAATTACAGGTACTTAGGAGCCACCGATGTGGAACCAAATTCAGGTCTTCTGGAAAAGCGATACCGATAACTGTTGTTTAACCAATGAGCCGTTTCTCCAGACCAGTAATGTGCACTTCTAGAATGGGGGGGGGGGGAGAAGCTCTTCTAAATCTGTGTGTCCAGTCTAATAAGGAGAAAACTATCAGACAGATCTAATAGAGAGACAGCCTCTGACACATCTTAACTGCTCAAAGTCATCAGAGACAATGAGTCTAAGAAACTGTCACAGCCGGGAGGTCACCAAGGAGGTGTGATGACTAAATTAACTGGTATCTTAGCAGAGATCATGAGACAGAAAATGGACATTAGGCTCCCTCAAAGGAAATCTGGATGAACTAGTTAGTTAGCAGGTGTCACTATTGAATCATTCATTATCACAGATGTGAACTGGGCACCATGGCCCAGGCCTGCCATCTCAGCTCTCAGGAGGTGGAGGCGGCAAGATCAAGAGTTCAAAGCCATCCTCAACCACATAGTGGGTTCAAAGTCAACCTGGACCATATGAGATACTGCCTAAAACAAAACAAAACATCATGACAAAGTACTGCAATGATAGGAAATTCTCAACAAGAATCTTTCTCTCCCCCCCCCCCCCCCCGTGTGTGTGTGTGTGTGTGTGTGTGTGTGTGTGTGTGTGTGTGTAGTGTAGTGTAGATACAGAAATTCTATGTTGTCTGCTCATTTTTTTTCTATATATCTAAAACTGTTCTAAAAATAAAGGCATTCTGGGGAGAAAAGCTGGGATTCCTGCTGCACCAGGATTCTTAGGCTCTCAAGGAAGGCAGGTGAAGGGCGCGCTCCTGCTCACACTTGCTCCACGGGGAGCTGGGCTGCTTGCCCTGTGCCCTGTGCTGCCTGCATCCCTGCTGCTCCAAGTCAGTCTGCAGGGCTTCTGAGGCCAGCCTTGTGGCTGGGGGGTGCTGGTCAGGTGCTAGGGACTCCCGCAATCTTGGGGTATCTTGTGTGTTTCTGCCGACTTGCCTGCCCTCACTGCTCCCACTTCTAGTCTGCTGGACAGGGAATTCTCAGCCCATTCCAGTAGGGGATTAAAGGACTTTCTGTCTGGTGTCACTCTGCCAGTCTGGCTTGCCTCCAGGGGGTAAAAACTGAAGTGCTCGCTGTAGACTGCGGAAGGACGCCAGCCTTCTCACACAGCCATGCACTGTGTGAACAGTTGTTGCAGGATTGCAGTGGGGAGTGCACAAATCTGTGACAATTTTTAAAGACTGATTTATTTTTATGTGTATGCATACATGCAAGTGTATCGTGTGTGTGTGTGTGTGTGTGTGTGTGTGTGTGTGTGTGTGTGCCTGGTACCTGTAGGGGGCAGAAGAGGGCTTCTGATCCCCCACAACTGGAGTTCCAGGAGATTGTGAGCCTCCATGTGGGTGCTGGGACCTGAACTTCCGGTTCAGCAAGTGTTCTTAACTGCTGGGCCATCTCTCTAGTCCCTCAGTAACAACTTTTATGCTTTTTCTAAAGGCTTGTTCTTGGTTGCTGTTGTGACTTCCCTCCCACCCTCCCTCCCTCCTTCATTTCTTTCTTATTTTTTAAAAATAAACAGAGGCTCGTTTAGCTCAAGCAGAGTCTGAACTCACTATTTAGCTGAGGATGGTCTCGAACTCCTGATCTTCATGCTGGGACTCCATATCTGCACCACCATGCCTGACTATGGCCCCTTATGTTCCTCCTGATTTTATCTAGCTACTAAGCCAGAGCCCTCTGCAACTAGCAAGGGAGGAGGCCCCTGAGCCTGGCAGAGCAACTGCTCCCTAGAGGATGTCCCATGAATTGCAGAAGGATAAATCAGCAGTCGCAGGCAGCAGCACTGCTGTCAGGCACTTACTGCATGAGCCAATGGGATCAGACACACACAGATGGTTTCACCCGACGTTTTTTGTTTTTTCTTTGTTTTTCGAGACAGAGTTTCTCTATGTTGTTTTGGCTGTCCTGGACCCACACTTCGTAGGCCAGGCTGGCCTCGAACTCACAGCGATCCGCCTGCCTCTGCCTCCCGAGAGTGCTAGGATTAAAGGCGTGCGCCACCACGCCCAGCTTCACCTGACTTTTTTCAATATGAAAAATAGATTGATTTTCCTCTACTGTCCCAGTGTGTGTGTGTGTGTGTGTGTGTGTGTGTGTGTGTGTCTCACAGGCAGGCAGCATATTGTTTATTGGGCCAAAAGAGTGCCAGTGCCTCAGGGCAAGAAGAGAGTCACTGAATTCTACCTGTGTGTCTGCTCATAGGAGCATGTCTATAACTTAACACCTGAGTTGTGTATTATGTAAATCAAGGGCACTTGGAAATACACGAAGCTCTATCATGAGGACATGTCACACATGAATATTCATAGTCTTCAGTTAGCAAGACCCCCTGTAGGATCTGATATGTATTTATCTAGGTAATCTGATATGTATTTATCCTTGTCTTGTGATTCAATTGGAAAGAGTGCTTGTGCGCACTCTCTCTCTCTCTCTCTCTCTCTCTCTCTCTCTCTGTCTGCTGGCTCTCGTCTTTTTTTTTTTTAAGATTTATTTATTGACTGATTTGTTGCATATGAGTGCTTTATCTGCAGAAGAGGGCATCAGAACACATCAAAAATGTGTTGTGAGGCACCATGTGGTTGCTGGGAATTGAACTCAGGACCTCTGGAAGAGCAGGAGGCACTCTTAACCACTGAGCCAACTCTCCAGCCCACAGCTCTCGTCTTTGAGACAACATTTCAAGTAGCCCAGATTGGCTTTCAACTCTCTATGTAGCCAACCCCTCCCACTATCTCCTGCCCTTCTCAATATGGGCCATCCTCCTTCATGTCTCTGACCCAGGGGCTCCTAAGGGAAGCTCTTTGTGCCCTGCCACGCCGAGGCTTAGACGTGTATCTTTCTTTCCTCTCCTGGCACTGGGATTACAGGGATGCTGTCTCTCCCAGCTTATGTGGGTGCTGGGACTGAACTCAGGTTCTAGGGATTATGTAGCAAGTGCTTTCCTGACTGGGCCATCTCCTTCACCAACACCCTCACTTTAAAAAAAAAAATCAAATTATGGGAGCTGGAGAGATGGCTCAGAGGTTAAAAGCACTGGCTGCTCTTCCAGAGGTCCTGAGTTCAAGTCCCAGCAACCACATGGTGACTCACCACCATCTATAATGTGATCTGATGCCCTATATTAACTTTCAGATGTATATGCACACAGAATATTCATATGAATAAATAAATAAGTAAATCTTTAAAAATCAGATTGTGGTGTGTGTGTGTGTGTGTGTGTGTGTGTGTGTTTATATGCATGTGAGTGCTGGTGCCTTTAGACGCCAGAGGCATCAGGTCCCCTTGGATCAGGCATGACAGCTGGTGATAAGCCACCTGATGTGAGTGTGGAAACCAAACTTAGTTCCTCTGCTAGCGCAGCACGTGCTCTTAATCACGGAGCCATCTCTCCAATCCCCAACGTTTCCTGTTTTTTTTTTGAGAGGGTTTTACTGTCATTCAGAATGTCCCCGAACCCACGGCAGCCTTCCTCTGTGCTGAGGTCACAGGCATGAACACCATCCTGGCTCCTCCCAGCTCTTGGTGGGGCACGTAGCCCTTTGCGTGTCTTCATGCCTGGTGTGTCTCCTCTTTCACAAGCACGGCCCTCACGTGTGATCCTTCTCATAGGGAAGTTTTTTGTTTGTTTGTTTTGTTTTTTGAGATAGGGTCTGTCTACATAGTCCCTGTAGTTCCAGAATCCACTATGTAGATCAGGCTAGGCTCAAGCTCAGACACTGCCTCTGCCTCCCAAGAGTTGGGGTTAAAGGTATGTGCTGCCACCCCTCGCTTCTTTTTCATTTTCTCTTTCATTTGTTTGTTTGTTTTTACAAAACAGGTCACAGTCACAGGTTCTGAGTTTGATGTGGACATTTCCCCCCAGGCCCTCACTTAAACCAGCAGATCTGTAAATCTAAGTTCCAATGTCTTCTCCAACTCCATTTGTCTCCCCACCAATGCCTTCCCTCCCCCCACAGCAGGGGGGAGGGGGAGGCTTTCTCCTTCATTCTTTCTCTCCTCTAGACTTAAGATTGTGGGGGCGCTCTCCAGGAGCCCCCATGCCATGACCTCTGAGACAGCTGTGTGACTCCTTCTGAGCCTATAGAGGTCGCTCAACCTCTACAGGCTGGAGTTGCCCAGCCCCAGGCACCTAGTCGACCCGGGAGCCTTCAGGGACTAGCTGTTGCCTGCAGATCACTCTTGGCCTTTGGGCATCTCTCATGGAGATGCAGGCAGGCCCTTCTCCGCCCTACTTTTCATTGTCACAGCTGAGTGACAGAAGTGGGTCTGTACTACCATTTAATAAGTAAACGCCAGGGAGGCTGCTAAACAGCCCATAATGAACAGGCTAACCCTACAGTAAGAGTCCCTTGCTGAAAATGACAACAGTGTGGTGGCCAAGTGGCCCTGCTTTACCTCCGTGCCTATCCAAAACTTCAGGATGCAGGCCCACTTCTCAAGAAACGTTTTCTTCCCACGGGTTCTGCTTTCCCAGGGGCCAGCGGTTCTGGTGACGTTCTGCCAGGGAGCTGCCCTCCCAGGCACCCTGATGGCCTGGCAGGGTCTTCTGTGTGGCCTGATGGTGAAAGGGAGGCACAGATGAGCCTGCTTGCTCATAACGCCTTCCCAGGGAACTCGCTCAGCAGCTCTCGGTGTCAGCGGTGGGGGAGGGGGGGAATAGGGTTGGGGGGTTAAAGTCCAAGGACCAGCTTGGTCTCTTAGGGAGCCTTGGTAAGGGTCTTTATCCTCTGTTCATCTCACTGGGAGGTTCCAGTCGGAGTTTGTGAGATGAAGGCAGTGGACCAGCCAGCTGACACCAGAGTTCCCTTACTTGTCTGAGTCCATCCTCACTCATCTCTGCTGTGAAAGCTCTTGGGAGGCAGATGCTCTTCCGGTTTGCTCACCTGTGTCCCCGGTACGTCAGCATAATTACTCCCCGTTGCAAACAAGGGCATTCTGTTGACAGCGGAGGAAGAGCCGCCCTGTTTAGAGAACAGGTGGGTTTGCAGCTGGCAAGGACAGGGGCCGTGATCCAGTTGCCCCGGGTGCTGGCTTAGCACACACAGGCTCTGCAGTTGCTCCTAAGCACGACACAAGGCCGGTGTGATGCCGTGGGCCTGAGATCTCAGCGCTCAGAAGGCAGAGGTGAGAGGACCAACCGTTCAAGAGCACCCTCTGCTACTTAAAGAGCTTGAGGCCAGCCAGGGATCGAGCCTTTTTTATTCTGTTCTCACAAGATCTTTGCTATCTTGCTCATTTTGTCTGGGATGACACCGAGGGCTTTGAACTTGTGAATCCTTCTGCCTTTGTCTGCTGGGTACCTGGGACTTCAGAAAGATGCCACACCCTGGTTTTCATTCCTTCCCTCAAGTTAAGGATCAAAGGCAGATGCGCTCTGCCTCTGAGCTACATTCCGACCTCACATGCAATCTGGCCTAAGAAAGAAGAGAGTTTGCTTGGGTTAAAGAGCAAAACAGATGAGGCCATTGTGAATTTTGCCGAGTCATCAACGTGGACGAGGCTCTTCCTGCCACATGGAAAGAGGAGTGGGCAGGACAGAAGGACCTCGGAGCGGGAGCCCGTGCCGTTGGTGATCGGCCTAAGGCAGTGCGTGTAGTCACATGTGTGTCTCTTACACGCTGACAAACATACAGATACACAGGTGGAAGTGTGCCCTCTGCCCCGCCCCCATCAGTGGGCATGTGGGAGCCACTATCTCACACTGTGGCAGGATGGGAGTCCTAAGCTGTGTCTACGTTCATATACAAGATGCCCCCAGGGTAACAGCCAAACAAGGATGGTTGGTTGTGTAAATGTCTTTATTTCCTCAGCTGAGGAGATGAGTATAAAAGTAACTTCTATTCTCTTGGCTCAGTTGTTGTCTGGGAGGCTTACTGCTTCTTTCTGCTAACCTAGGCCTGGTCCTGGAAGCTTCTAGACTCCATACAATCTAACCTGGGTCTACAGTGTTTCCAGCCTCTGAGACTTACTGCTTAATAAGCTCACCCTTATTTGTTCTTTCTGATCTCTGGGCTGGCTGGCTCAACTCAGCTGTTCTGGCTCAAACTCTTTTCCCAGCTGACTTACTTAATCTGGCTTCTCTCTCCGCCCTGGAATTGCTCTGCTTGGCCTCAAACTAACTCAGCCGTCTGCTCTAATCTTCTGGCTTCTTCTCATTTTCTGTCTTATTCCACCTTCACCTGAGTTCTCTCTCTGCAATCCATCTCTCTATTACTGTCCTGGTAAAACTGCCTCCTCTCTCTGAAAAACTGCCTGTTAAGTAACGTCCCTTTCCACTCTCTTCTTGTGAGGGTTGGGCGTTTCCTAGTCTGTCAAATCTTTCTCTGATTCATTGCCTTTTCTGAAACTCAATTAGACATCACATTCAAACATGGGTGCTTCCTTCTACAAACTAACTTTACCTTCGTTTGGGATTAAAGGCATATATCACCAAGCCTGGATCTAAGCTTTTCTTTACCTGATGCTTGCTCTATACCAGGATGGCCTTGAACTCAGATCTGTTTGCCTCCGTCTCCTGGATTAAAGGCGTGTTTGATTCCTAGACCTAGAAGATCTTTGTATGTGATCTCTTGCCAGAATAGCCATGATCTGAATTAACATCCTTCTACAGACAATAGCCTTGCCCAAGCTGTACAAAAATATGGATTGGGCTGAGCCCAGAGCGTTTCTATACAACTATGCCTAGGCTTAGGCCTGGAAGCTTCTAGCCTCCATACAACCTAATCTTCTTCAAGCCTGGACCTTGAAGGCTTCATCTTCCAGCCTCTGTCTGCTAACCTAGGCCTAGAATGTTTTCAGCCCTAGAGACTTACATTGCTGAATCAACTCACCCTTTCCAGTTCTTTCTGAACTCTGGCTGACTGGGTCAGCTCAGTTGTTCTGGCTCAAAACTCCTCTACAAGCTGACTGGTTCAAACTGCCTTCTCTCTGCTTCTCACCGAATTGCTCTGTTTGGAAAAGCTGCCTCTGAACTTCACAAACTGACCTGCACAGACTCAACTGCACTCAATTGAACAGCACTAAACCTCACTGAACTGTAGTGTACTTCCAAACTCTACTGAACTGTCCCCACAAACTCTCCTGTGCTTGCTCTATGTTGCTCTTAAATGCCTTCTCTTTCCTGTCTGTTGTCTTGAGAGGTGGACATACCCTATCTCTGACTCTTTCTGTCAAATCTTCCTCTGATTTGTCACTTTGTCTGCCCCTCACTTAGATGTCATTGTTTAAGATTTAAAGTGTGTACTAAATTCCAGTAGGGGGGGAATCAAGGGCACATTTGTATTCTAGCCTGACCTTCTAGACCTAGGTCTTAGAATGGGATCCCCTTGCCAGACCAGTCATGGTGCTGGATTAAAATTCCTCTACATGGTTGTGTTGCTGCTGGGGGCTTTGTGTGGGACACTTATGAAATAAAGCTTAATGAAACTGGCAAGAGCCCTCAGTCCAAGCCAAGTGCCCAGATGAAGGACCACAAGCGTCCCGGGAAGCTTTGCAGGCTGAGCTTCTGACTAAAGCAAGGAACTGCCTAGGGAAATTGGGATATCCACCAATCTCTCATGGCCTGACTTCCAAAGAGAGCCCAGGTCGCCTCGGAGACTGAGTGTGCTGTAACAGACTATGCATGCTGTATTATTGTGAGTGACTTCTAGAAGGCAGCTTGAGGTTGGACCAGTAGTCCTGCATCCTTGAGATCCAGGTTAGGGAAATGACCAGGGTGCCGATGACGCCATTACTAACTCACACCATTGACCTAACCTGGGGTTAGGTTTCCCTGTGATTAGTTCTCCTTCTCTTCCTTGTGCACAGACTTCACTGCCTGATACACAGAAGGGATTTATATTAAGTCAATTTAAATGAAGTAGTACATTCAATACGGTGTTGCTAATGGCTGGGGCAGCTACACAACATTTCTGTACTACAGGAAGTTTCCTGGCTTCAGTGACAGATTCACAAAAGATCACATTTCCGGAACATAGGGAAGATCTAAAACCCAGATGAAAGTCGATATGACGTGGCATTAATTGGGGACCGCTGAGTTAATGCAGCAACCCAGAGTCCCAGGTTTTCACTTGGCTACTGATTTCCAAGGCCATCTTAGGATTTTTATTTTTATTTTATTTTATTTTTAATAAAGGTTTAGTCTTGTGGGCTGGAGAGATGGCTCCACTCCACTCGGATGCATAGGCACCATTCAGGCCCATAGCGGCTGGAAATGAATCAGCTTGATTCGTATTGTACTGGGGGAGCCAAGACAAATCGGACAAAACTCTTTGTGGCCGCTCCCTTTCCAGACTGTAGCACGTTGCCTCCATTTGTGCCTCCCCCAGTCACTCAGCCGCCAAACACACACTGAGCTCCAGCTGGTGTTAGGCACAGCTGCAGTTTCCAGAAACCCTATCTTTGGCCTCCTGGGCTGCTAGAAGGGGTTTAGAAGCTCCTTAAAGACAAGACGGAGCTGTTCGTTATCTGTAACAAAAAGGAGCCCTCGAGACCCACTCCAGTGACAAGAAGAGCCTTCTAAAGAGGAGGGTGCCTATCAGATGGCCTCAGGCCAGGGCTCTTCAGCTGGCAAGAACAGGTCCCAGGTCAGAGAGGGACGGACCGGGGCGGGGCGCGCGCCGGGTACCTCAGGTGGCCGCCAGAGGGCAGCCAGGGAGCGCGGCCGGCCGGGGCGAACCCCCAGGTAAGTGTAGCTAAAATGGGGCCGCCCTCCCCACCCCACCCCCTTACGGGGCCCGGGTGTATGTGTTTGGTTACAAGATGGGGGCCAGAGCGCGTGCACGTGATGGCCCGGGAGCTAAAGCTCAGCTCTTGGAGATGTTGGAACCCGGGGTGAGGACAGTCTCTGAGCACCGTTGGGGCGCGGGCGCGGCCTGGCACTGAGCTGCCCTCCCGGGCTTGCCCGCCGCCTCCCTCTCTTGCCGGGAGACTCCCGGCTGCAAGCGAGCTGTCCCGGGACGGCGCCCGCACTCCGGTCTGCCCCGCCGCCGCACTCTCACTCCCGGGGTTAGGCCCACAGCTCCGGGCGCGGTGCACCTCACGTGGGCCCCGGGTACGTCCCGGGCACCCGGCAGCACGGGGTGGGGACGCCCGGTGGGGGAGGGGCGCGCGGGCGGCGCAAACAGCAGGCGGCGCTGGGGCGAGCGCGGCCGCGAGCGAGTCAACAAGTGCGGAGCCCAGCGAGCGCGCACGTGCGGCGGGAGGAGCCCGCGGGTGGTGGCGGTCCCTCGGTGCACCGCCGGGTCGGGGTCGGGGGAGGGGGCTGGGGTCCAGTGTTTTCGGTGATTGGCGTTTGTGTAGGGTGTCCTTGCCCCTGGGCGCTTGGCTTCAATCCCGCTGCCCCGCGTTCAGGAGTGGAAATTCGAAAGCACGTGGAGCACTCGCTGCCGGGTGGAGGCTTTCCTCCGTGCGAGCGGGTTCTGCCCCCGGGAGCCCCCTCCCCGCAGTCAGACAGGCTTGGGGGGTTTCCAATCCACGCGGGGCGCCGCCGGGCGCTCAGGATGGCGACCCCTCCCTGCCCGCTCCCAGGGGTCTCAGTCCGTCTGAGCACTCCGAGGTGGAGCAGGGCAGAGCGACCCGATTTCCCACTGGTGTGTCTGATACACCTTAGCGACCGCCGGGGGCGGGGGGGGGGGGATGGTGGGGTGGGCACTGAAGGTGGAAATTGGATCTCAAAGAGATTTGAGCCAATGGATCCAGGTGAAAAGTCGTTGTCAGTCAATTAGTGCAGCCGGGAAGCTTTGATCCTCTCGGCGGCAGAGGGCAAGGGAAGGAAAGGGGCGTCCCTGAGGCTCCAAAGCCAGGCGAAAGCCTCTTGGAGAAGCCAGCCTTATGGTTCAGGCTCCGTCCCGCCCCCACCCGGAGAGATTGCGCCCTCCATCACTGCCTCTGACAGCCACTTGGCTTCCCATCTGGGGGGCGGGGGGGGGGGGCGGGAAGCAGAATTGTGAGATGAGCTGTAAGCTTTGCTCTTACTGTCACATTTTCTCCACAAGTGCTCTGCACTTGCAGCTCTGTTCTCCCTAAGCCTGACTGCTATCCTACCTACCATGTAGCTGAAGCTGCTAATTGACTTTCCAGTCAGCCCCCCTCCCTCCTGTCCCCACTCTTTACCCGTCCCCACTGCAGCCTTCCCCACTGGCCTGCAGTCTTATTTCTGGGCAGGTCTCTCCGTTTTTTGTTTTTTTGTTTTTTGTTTTTTTTCCCTAGCCCCAGCTGTACCCTTTCTGAGCTCTCTTTCCCTCCTGGTTTCCAGGCCCAGTTCATGGCTTCTCATGCAATGGTCTTGGGGAGGCTTCTGGGTCATGCTGACTGGTGTCTGGTTCTGGCCAGGCTTTCTTTGGGGTGCCCTGCTGTCACTCAAAGAGAGTCCAAGTCAAGACAGGTGTCTCGGACAGCACCACGCTTGCCTCTCCCTCTGAGTTGGGCTCACCCTGACCTGCAACAGTGTAGGCAGAATACAGACTTCTGTCAGCCCATGCAGCATGCCACTTCTAGAACCAGTGTCCCTTGACCCTGGCCATGGCCCCTAAGAAATCCTCTTTCTTTCTAAGAAAGTTTCTGAATTCCTCAGGCCTTTCAGGGTCCAGCTCCGTTGCTGGGGTCACCCTAGTTTCCAGTCCTGAATCTTCTTGCTTCCGTACACCGGCACCCCCTTCCCTCCCTGTATTGCTTGGCTCGGGTGCTGTTGCCTGAGAAAGCTTAATCCTTCTGTGTCCACTCCCCTTGGTCCAGGACCCCTGTCCTGGCTCTGTGTCCTTACCCACCGCTGTCACAATGTCACCCCGTTCCTCTTCTTTCTCTGGATCCTGTTCCTCCTGTAAGTGTGCAGTAAACCACCCCCAAATTTCTGAGAACTCCCTATCCCACGCCTGGAGCCCTGTTCACACTAAATCTCCCTCCGAGAGCTGCCGATTCTTCCAGATTCCCGGCACCTGCTCCTCTCAGCTAGGGGATGGTATGGTTACGGGGTGTGTCCCGTGCAGTTTGATCCTGAGTGGTCTTTGCTGTTAGCTTCTGAACCACAGCAGCGGTTATGTGTGGTCATTCTGGGCCCTGAGTGGGCAGTGTACCAAGGGGTCCAGGCCTTCACTGGTTTTGTGTTCTTGAGGCACCCAGAGAGGTAAGATATCAAGATGATTGTCCACGTTCTTCAGGATGTGAGATCAGAGAGGGCCAGAGCCCTGTCTGAGTCACACAGCTTGTGGATGGGCAGAGCTGAGGTGGAATTCAGTCTGCCAGACTCAGAGCTGTCCCGAGATACAAGGGTTTGTCGTTAGCCCCGACAGTGTATGTGCACATGGGTCCAGTGTGCAGGGTGTACTGGATGCTTGGGACTCCCCTGGACTCTGTGAAAGGACTTGTTGACAGACAGATGGGTATTGGAGGTCCCTGACTCCAGAGGCTGACAGCAATCAGGGAGGCCCTGGAAACACGCTGCCTTCAGATGTGTGGAGCAGAAAGCTCTTGCGGGGAGGTCCCTCAGATCTGCCCTTCCGGAGGTCCCTTAGTGCCCGGTCCCCTAAGGACACTTTCAGTTGCCTTTTGAGCCTTCAACTAAGTTTCTTTAGAAGGCGTCCTTCCCTTCTCTCACAGGCCACTGTCATATGAAAATGAGCTCCTGCTGTGAAATCCTGTTACCATAGCAACCAGTAGTGTGAGGCCCAAGTCTCCAGCTCCTAGGTCTCCTGCACTGGGTGCTTGGAGGGGCTTTTTCTGTGTTTGCTGCCTAAAGAAATTAAATATTCCGCCTTCACTTTCCTTTTGTATAGATATTGAATTCTTTTGTTTCTTCAAACCAGTGACTTCTGGGTACTGTTGGTGTCCCAGCAGGTTGTCGCCAGGCGGCTGGCACACCATTAGTGATGACCCCAGGGTGATGACCCTGGTTTAGGTAACATTTATGAGTGATACCCAGCGCTCCATGGGTAAAAGCTCTGCTGTCTTGGATGCTTGTCAGGAAAGAGGTACAGCAACTGCTCCAGCAGTGGGCAAGCCAGTTATCCTGCTGTCTAGAGCCCTGTCCACAGACACCACCCAGACTGGGCATCCCAGAGTTGTGAGGGAGAAGATTTGGGCAGCGGTCACAAGCTGTTAACATGGACCAAATGTGGTGCTGGAGAGATGGCTCAGCAGTTAATATCACTGGCTGCTCTTTCAGAGGATACCGGTTCAATTCCAAGCACCCATATGGCAGCTCACAACTGTCTGTAACTCTAGCTCCAGGGTGTGTGGTGCACGTGCACACGTGTGTATACACACACACACACACACACACACACACACACACACACACGCAAAAACATCAGGGCACATAAAAATAAAATATTTTTAAAAGTTAAAAAACAAACCAACCAACCAGGCGTGGTGGCACACGCCTTCAATCCCAGCACTAGGGAGGCAGAGGCAGGTGGATTGCTTTGAGTTCGAGGCCATCCTGGTCTACAAAGTGAGTCTAGGGCAGCCAAGGCTACACAGAGAAACCCTGTTTCGAAAAACCAACCAACCAACCAACCACAAAAAAAAGAAAGAGAAAGAAAGACAGACAGTCCTAGTGGTCTCAGATGTGGTTTCCTTAATTGATTCTGCAGTTTCCTTATTTTATTCTCCACCAAGGGAATTTAGAAGTATTACATTTTACCGGTAAGAAACTGATGCTTTAGAGAAAGTAAGCATTTGTCCGATAACATACAGCAAGTGTGCTGCTGTGTGGACAATAGAAGGGACTATGATTTAAGAATGAGAGGGTGGCCGGGCGTGGTGGCGCACGCCTTTAATCCCAGCACTCGAGAGACAGAGGCAGGTGGATCGCTGTGAGTTCAAGGCCAGCCTGGTCTACAAAGTGAGTCCAGGACAGCCAGGACTACACAGAGAAACCCTGTCTCGAAAAACCAAAAAAAAAAAAAAATGAGAGGGTGAACTGGGAAGGTCAAACAGACTGGCTTCTCCAAGATTCAGATGCAGAGCAGTACTTCTTTTTTTTTTTTTTTAATATTTATTTATTTATTTATTATGTATACAATGTTCTGCCTTCATGTACACCTGCAGGCCAGAAGAGGGCATCAGATTATAGATGGTTATGAGCCACCATGTGGTTGCTGGGAACTGAACCCAGGACCTTTGGAAGAGCAGGCAGCGCTCCCAACCACTGAGCCATCCTTCCAGCCCGAACAGTAGCTCTTAACATTGTCTAAGTGTCTCATGGTGGACAAGAAGCTACAGGGAGAAGGAACATGACCAGAGGTTGTTTTTTTTTTTAATATTTTATTTAGTTTTAATCTATGTGCATTGGTGTGAAAGTGTCAGATCTTGGAGTTACAGACAGTTTTGAGCTGCCATGTGGTTGCTGGGAATTGAACCTGGGTCCTTTGGAAGAGCAAGCAGTGTTCTTAACCACTGAGCCATCTCTCCAGCCCCAGACCGCCACTGTTAAATGACCAATTAAACCACAGGGGACTCGGAGTCCTTAGAAACTGGGGCAAATGTAGACACTAGAACTCCATTTTGGGTAACCATGAGCGGCCAACAGCCAGACACAGCACCGTGTCTGAGACACACGGGCAGAAATCTGAGGCAGCTTCAAGTTAATATAGTGCTTACCGCAGAGGCAGGAGGACAGCTGCAAGCCTGCTGTGTGGCCCGGGCTGGCCCTGAACTTGGGTTAAAGTGATCCTCCTGCCTCAGCCTCACCTGGCTTTTAGAGGGGAAAAAAAAATCTGATTGGTCACTTGTTGGGTTCATACTGTCAGAATTATCAGCCCCAACCCCAGTGACACTGAGGACAGAGCTCAGGGCCTTAGGCATGTAAGTGAAGACTCAACAGCAGAGCTATGGCCCTAAAGCCAAAGTTCACTCTCTAGTTTTGGTGTGCTCTTCCTTGTATAAAGTATACTTCAGTAAAATGTACTGAAACAGAAACGGCTGCAGCGAGCCCAACCCTAGTGTGTGAACGCAGCTCTTATAGAAAGGCCACACCTTTCACCTTGCCAACTTTACCTAGAACCTTGGCTTTAGGTGACAGGAGAGTGGACTTCCGTGTTCTAGAAAGAATTGGCTTGGGGGTGAGGGGAGAGCCAGGGGTAGCTCTGCTTGTGCCCCTTGCACAGTGCTGTCTCTATAGGGGAACCTACTTAACTAGCAGTTTAAGCTACTTGGCTTGGGTACCACCCCCGTCCTACTCCCAGGATGGGCTAGGGGTGACCGAGTGAGGGGACGTGTATCTGTCTGCACCAGCTAGTTGCCAGGGGTTGGGTCTTCCTGGAGGGACTGCAGGATCTGGGTCTGGATGTTAAAAGAGCCTCGGCCCAGACCTCAGTCTTCAGAGGGAGCTGCCCCCAAAAGAGGCCCCTGTCAGCCTGCAGAGCCCCAGCATGTGCTTCCAGAGCGCCCCTCTGTTCGCACTGCATTTCCGTGCTGCTAAAAATACCCGAGTGCCTTATGTAAGACTGCAGGTACCATGTAGACACCTTACGTAAAAGCACTCCCTAGACCCTGGACAGACAGTCACATATCCCTATGGCCATGTGGCATAGTTATGAGGCTGCTGGTGGGTTTGTCTGTCAAGGAAGAGAGCTGTCATTAGTGCCCTGACCCCGTCAGCAGTGTTTTTGCCTCATTCAAATGTTGGTGTGGTTTTGGCAAATGATGGTGTGGCCATTCTGAGCAGTCTAGTTGATGCTAGGCTCTGTGGGGTTTGCCCCCCCCCCCCCCCCCCCCCGCTGGTCCCAAGTCACCGACAATGGACCCTCTGCCTCACCAAGATGCAGCATCTTAGAGTTAAAGAGTCTCCTGCATCCTTCGGGAGTCCCCTCCATCACAATGAGTTGAGCATTCGCTTTGGCTTGAATGCTCCTGGTTGCGGGGACAGCCCATCTTGCTGGCGTGATGCGGACTAATAGGAAGGTGAAACAATGAAAACTAAGGCACGCAATGCTGGGCTGAAACCAAGGAGAAATTTCACAGGGGCCTGGCCTGAACATCCATGGGTCCTGAGGCTTGGAAAAAAGGATCACTGTGGGTGGTGTGTGTGTGTGTGTGTGTGTGTGTGTGTGTGTGTGTGTGTGTACACACATGTATATGACGGTCAGAGGACAACTTATGGGAGTGGTTTCTCTTCTGCCATTTGCATCCTGGGATCAGACTCAGACTGTCAGGCTTGATGGTTAGTGCCTTTACCCACTGAGCTATCTTGCCAATACTAGTTGGATTTTTGAAGCAGGGTTTTGCTTATGTAGCCCAGATTGTCTGAAACACACAGTCCTGCAGCCTCAGTCTCCTGAGTGTCTCCATTACAGCCATAGACCTCTTTGGCATGCCAAGGCCCTGGGTTCCATGGACACCAGGCACACACGCAATACACGTATATGCATGCAGACAAAACACTCATACATATAAAATAAAAATAAATAAATAGTAAACACAGAAATGGTGTGTAGCTCAATTATAAAGCACTTGCCTGGCATAGCCAAGGTCCTGGGTTCCATCTCTAGCACACATGTGCTCCTCCACTGATATCTATGCACATCTATGCATATATATATATATATATATATATATATATATATATATACACACTAACATATACAGGAATATAAATATATGTCATCCATGTGAAAGAAAATAAACTCTAGCATAATATCTATAGGCACTGCACACATACACACACATACATATATGAAGAATGAAAAAAAATATGTCTGTGTATGGGCCTGTGGAGTTTATGTACACCACATATGTTTAGGAGCCCTGTGGGGCCAGAAGAGGACACTGGGGCCTAGGAACCGGAATTACAGGTGCTGTGAGCCACTGTGTGGGTGCTGAGGGCTGAATGCGGGTCCTCTACGAAAGTAGCAAGTGCTCTTCACTACTGAGCCATCTTTTCAGCTCCTAACTTTACTTTTCCTTCTTCCTTCCTTCTCCTCCTCCTCCTTTTCCTCCTCCTCCTCCTCTTCCTCCTCCCCCTCCTCTTCTGAGCGTCTGCTCTGCCTTCCTCCATCCCACGTACTGGGGTTTTAGATTACAGGAGTGCTCCACTATGCTGGTACCAGCGAGCGAAGGCAAGGCTTCATGGATGTAGGCAAACACTATAACAACGGAGCTGTATCCGGCCCCGTTCCACCCATCCCTATACTTCTAATTTTAAAATGTAATTTTTGAAAAGATGTATTTGTTTATTACATACAGCGTTCTGCCTGAAAGAAGAGGGCACCAGATCTCATTATAGGTGGCTGTGAGCCACCATGTGGATGCTGGGTATTGAACTCAAGACCTCTTGAAGAGCAGACAGTGTGCTCTTAACCACTGAGCCATCTCTCCAGCCTTAAAATGTAATTTTATTGAGGGTGTGTAGAAATCAGTCTTTGAGTTACATGTATTACAAAGTTCATCCTTTTTAAGAGCGTGTCTTAGTTAGGGTTTTTATTCCTGTGAAGAGATATCATGACCATGGCATCTCTCATAAATAAAAACATTTTATTGGGACTGGCTTACAGTTCAGAGATTTAGTCCACTATTGTCATGGTGGGAAGCATGGTAGCATGTAGGCAGACATAGTGCTGGAAAGATACATGAGTTCTACATCTGGAGCCACAGGAAGAAAGAGTGAGCCAGTAGGCCTGGCTTGAGTTTCTGAAACCTCAGAGCCCACTTCTAGTGACACACTTCCTCCAACAAGGCCACACCTCCCAATAGTGCTGCTCCCTATGAGCCTATGGAGCTCATTTTCGTTGAGACCACCACAGAGCATAATGTATTTTATTTTATTTGTAGTACTGGGGATGATATATAGGCTTCCCATGCCAGGCGAGGGCTATGCCACAGAGCTGTAATCCCAGCCCTGTGTTTTTGTTTTTGAGGCAGGTTCTTACTGTGTATGCCTGGGTGGCCCAGAACTCACTGTGTAGACCCTGTCATCAGCCTCCCCTATCCGTCACAGCCAGATCTCTCTGGTTCAGGATCCTTGGCACATACTACCCCTGTAGGCATCCTTCAGGAATGCTTGCCAGCATCGCCCCGGACTTCCGCTCAGCCAGGCTCTGGTCAGCTGATGGCCTGTCCTCCTGCAGACTGTCAGCCCCATGTGACACGTGACCATGAGTGACACAGGCCTTTCAAAAAGGATGCACTTTTTTTTTAAATTATGAAAGTAATTCATGTGTCGTGTGAAAAGTTTAGAAAATACAGGAACCAGCTGGGCGTGGTGGCATACACCTTTAATCCCAGCACTTGGGAGGCAGAGGCAGGCAGATTGTTATGAGTTCGAGGCCAGCCTGGTCTACAAAGCCAGTCCAGGACAGCCAAGGCTACACAGAGAAACCCTGTCTCAACAAAAACAAAGGACCCCCCCCCCAAAGAGAAAGAAAGAAAATACAGAAACCAGTGTCTCATGTTTAAAAATGGAGGTCTGGGTGTGGTGGTGTCTTAGTTAGGGTTTCTATGGCTGTGAAGAGACACCATGACCATGGCAACTCTTATAAAAAAAAAAAAACATTTAATTGGGCCTGGCCTACAGCTCAGAGGGTTGGTCTGTTATTGACGTGGAAGGAAGCATGGCAGCACGCAGGCAGACATGGTGTGTCAGCGAGGGAGCTGAGAGGTCGGCATCTGGAACAACCGGAAGGGAGAGTGGGCCACTGGGCCTGGCTTGCGCTTCTGAGACCTCAAAGCGCACCCCAGTGACACACTTCCTCCAACAACAAAGGCCACACCTCCCAATAGTGCCACTCCCAATGGGCCAGGCCTTCAAACACACGAACCTATGGGGGGCGTCCCTATTCACACCACCACATTCTACTCCCCGACCCCATAGGCCTGTAGCCATGACATAGTGCAATGTGCATTTAGTCTAACTTTTGAAGTCCCCACAGCCTATCACAGTCTCAAACATGCTGAAAAGCCCGAAGTTCAAAGTCTCTTCTGAGGCTCCTGCAATCTCTTAACTGTAATCCCCTGTAAAAATCAAAATGAAAGCAGACCACAGGCTTCTAATGTGTCATGGCACGGGATATGCTTACCCAGAAGGGAGGAAAGGGAACACAGCGAGGAACTGTCAGGCCAGAGCGAAACCGAAAACCAGCTGGGCAAACTCCTAACTCTGCATCTCCATGTCATGTCTGATGTCAAAGCACTCTTCAGATCGCCAGCTCCTGTCAGCCTTGTCAACTGTCGCACACTTCCTTCTCTTGGGCTGGTTCCACTCCTATTAGCAGCTTTCCTTGGCAGGTCTCCCAGGGCTCTGGGGTCTCCGGCATCTTGGGGTCTCCAAGGCAGTGCAGGCGTCACAGCATCCCACAGTGGCCTTTCTAGGGGCCATATCCATAACCTTAGCACTAGGGAGACTGGAGGGAAGTGGTGAGCTCAGCTACAACCTGTGCTTCAGAGTGAGCAGGCTGGTCTGAGATACACTCAGAACCTGTGTCAAAAAAAAAAAAAAAAAAAAAAAAAAAAAAGAAAGAAAGAAAGAAAAAGGAAAAAAGGGCAACAACCACAAATCCTTAAAAAAAAAAAATTAGTATGTTTACTTAATCATGAGAGTGTTGACTGACATGTAACAGACATTTTTCATTATTATCATTGTTATCTATTGAACCAAAAACTTTCAAGTGTTTGTGGGCTAGATGTCTGTGTTCCCCAGAGGTCATTTTTGAGACCCTGTCTTAGTTAGGGTTTCTATTGCTGTGATAAAACCCCATGACCAAAAGCAACGCGGAAAGGGGCTGCTTTGCAAGTTTCCAGGTCTCTGCTTTTTTCCTTTATCCGTTCTTTTTCCTCCTTTGTCACTTTATTTATCGTTGGTTTTGTGTTGTGTTTTGTTTTGAGACAGGCTGTCACTGTGTAGTGGAGGATGGCTCTCAGTTCTATATCCTCTGGTGTCTAGTCTACCTCCTAAGTGCTGGGACCTCAGACACAGACACCACCGCCCCCGGCTTGGCTGTCACATTTGCTGTCAGGACTTTATAATGCCTGGACATGCAAACCCTTGTGCCTAATTTCCTTGGTTATGCTTGCCTATGTGTTCACTATTCTTTATGAAGTCTATAATAATTTCATTGCATTTTCTACAAGTATCATTAAAATCCCATTTGGAATTGCAATTATTAAATAAGTAGATAGAGTTTTCCAGTCCAAGTATAGAGTCTTTCTTTCAGTCACGTCTTCATTTATGTCATCTCCTGTTAGAGCACCCAGTAAAGTTTCTTACCCCCTCTGCCCCCCCCCCCAGACAGGGTCTCTCTGTGTAGCCTTGGCTGTCCTGGACTCACTTTGTAGACCAGGCTGGCCTCGAACTCACAGAGATCCTCCTGCCTCTGCCTTCCAAGTGCTGGGATTAAAGACGTGCACCACCACCGTCCGGCACATGTTTGTTTTTTAATGGAGACTGGCACACATTTCTCTTTAGGTGTTTTGTGTTTTTAAGACAATCTTTAAATTACATGTTTATTTAGTGTGTGAACGTGGATGTGGTTCCTTCCTTCCTGTGGACCGCAGGGATCAAACTCAGGCTTGACAGCTCATTGGGCCATCTTGTAGGCCTCACGTTTGCAGGTTTTGTTACTTCTGGGAACGAGGTGCTTTTTTTCCAGCTAGCTATTCAGCCCTCCCTCCCTCCCTCCCTCCCTTCCTCCCTCCCTCCCTCCCTTTCTTGTGATGCTGGGGATGGAACCTAGGGCCTCACTTTACTAAAGAACTATCCCCTATCTTCTCATTTTCTTTCTTCTTTTGGGTCTTACTATGTCACTTAGGCTGGTCTTGAACTCATGAACTCAAAGGTATCCTTCTGCCTCAGCCTCTAAAGTTGCCGGGACCACAGGTGTACATCACAGTGACTAGCTAGAAGATATTAATTTTTAAATAATTGCTAAATATATACACAAAATTGTATAGGCCCACGTGAGCAGTTTGAACTGATAAGGCAGACGCATGCATGCCTGACTTGACACACTGATTTTATACCTCTCCTTAAACAGATCTGTCCACCCTGTCCCCAGGGGACATGCTGAGAGGAATGCTACTATAATCATTAACTGCTCTTTATAGCTTAACCACATAGGTTTATAGCTTTAATGTACTGTTTGGTTTTGCATGCATTTGAGCTTTCGTAAGTGGAGTCAAATGTATTCCACCGTATTCGCCACATTGGTGAATGTGTACATATTCTGCGGTTTACTCTCCCCTCGCCTGTTGCTGTAGTTCCTTTTTTATGACTCTCGGTAGAATGCCCACCTTGTTCGCCCATTCCATTTGCAGATGGCCACTGGGCTGTTCAGACCTTCCTAGGCTGTGGCCAGCATCCTTTCCAGGTGCACGTTCATCTGGGCTGTTGTCCCCAAGAGTCAAAGGACAAGGGTCACATACTGTGGTTCCTCAAAGTCTGAAGCGCCGTGTGTTCCTTCCAGAGTGCCTGCCGCCCCTCCCCCATCATCCACACTTTCAGTTTATGCCTGACCTGAGTGCGCTCATCTCCCAGGGTGGTCTATTCCGGGCACTCACTGGTTATTATGGGGGTGCGGTGTTTCCTTATCTACTCTCTGGTGCTTTCCTTTACCCCTCACTGCACCTCCTGTAGATGCTTATTGAGTCACAGGTGATCTTCACGCATCCCTGTGGAGCATTAATCTAACACCCTCTTCTGGGATGCGGCTCTTCACTACCTTACTAGCATCTTTTGAAGATTAGCTGGGCTCCTCACTGAGCCTGCTCCAGCTAAACTCCGGCGTTTGCTTCTGGTCCTGTTCGTCTGTGGGTTTGAGGCCAGACTGCTTCAACTGCATGACGTTGCACAGATAATAGAGTGCACAGACCTGATGCGTTCCATCTGGGGAGCTCAGTTAGAGGGGCCTTTTAATTTAATTGTTTATTATTTCTGAGGTGAAGTTTCACTTGGGAGCTTAGGTTGGCCTTGGACTCATGATCCTCCTTAATATTGGGATTACAAGTGTGTGCCATCATGGCTGGCTTTTTTTTTTTGTAATAGGATTTGCCTGTTAGGAGTGGAATTGCTAGTTCCTAGGCTAGGTGCAGCTCTGTGTGTGTGTGTGTGTCTATGTGTGTGTGTCTGTCTGTCTGTTTGCCTGTATCTGTGTCTCTATCTCTGTCTGTGTGTGTGTGTGTGTGTGTGTGTCTGTTTCTGTGTATGTGTCTGTTTCTGTGTGTGTGTGTATGTGTGTGTGTCTGTTTGCATGTGTCTGTATCACTGTCTCTGTGTGTGTGTCTGTCTGTTTGTCTATCTGTGTCTCTGTGTCTGTATTTGTCTCTGTGTGTGTGTCTGGGTGTCTGTCTGTCTATCTGTGTCTCTGTGTGTGTGTGTCTGTGTGTGTGTGTGTGTTCTCACATGTGCACAGGTTGGAGAAGTTAACATCAGGCACCTTCCTCTTTCAACCTCCACCTTAGTTGTTGAGACGGGGTCTCAATGAACTTGGAACTTACTGTTTGAGCTATGCTGGCTGGCCATCAGGCGGCTGGATTTGCCTGTCTCTGGCCTCCACCCCATGGTTGCCGGGGACTGAACTCCTGTCCTTGTTTTTGCGCAGCAAGCCCGTTGCTCACTGAGCCGACCTCCCAGCCCACTTTGCTTTATGAGTTGAGTCATAGCACCCACTCATGAAGCTGACGCATCAGTGTGTACAACGTCAGCATGCACTGTGAATCTCATTTTACAGTGAGTTGCCTCTGAGGCCACCTCCCAGGTCATAGAGGAACCTTGGCCCACACTGCAGTGCATCCCTGCGCTGTCCCTGAGCTGCATCCCAAGCTGGTGAGGCTGGTGTGGAAAAGATGATAGAGCTGTGTTCCTGTCATGGCAGCCTCCTGGGTGCCCGTTTTAACATCAAAATCTTCCTGCTTGTGCTAGAAAGCTGAGTTACAACGTGTTTCTCTAGCAAGTTTGTTTCTGTTTTAGATAGGATTCTGTTGCTTATAATCACTGACCCCTGTGAATACAGAGTGACCAACTGGCCACTAGGACCAAAGAGTGTGCCTCTCACATTGCTAAGCGCCAACTGTAAAGCAGTCACTGAACAGTTAAGACCAAACCCAAAGTGTTTATATTATCCGAGTTGAGTCTCTGTGTGGCTTTGTTGGCCTGTTTTGTGTTTTGATGTGAGAGGGTAAACCTAGGGCCTTTCACATGCTAATGCTCTACCCTTGAGCCCGGAAGACTCTGTAGACAGTTGTATTCTTGAGCTGATAAGCTAAACTCTGAGGCAGGCAATCCCTTACCAATGAACTGGAAGGGCTGGAGAGATAGTCCAGTGGTTAGGGATGTGCTCCTCTTGCAGAGGACCTGGGTTCGATTCCCAGGCTCACAACTGTCTGTAACCCCCCCCCCCCCCCAGTTCCAGGCCTTCTGACCTCTGTGAGTACTATGTACACGTGTGGTGCACATACATGCACAGAGGCAAAACACTGATACACGTAAAATGAAATACAGAAATCTAAAGAAGAAAAGCCTTAGCTGGAGGCTGGCTTTGGGTGGCGGTGCACACCTTTAACCCAGCGCTGGAGAGGCAGAGGCAGGTGGGTTGCTGTGAGGGAAAGGCCAGCCCGCTCCACACAATGAATTTTCAGCCAGCTAGGGCTACATAGTGAGACCCTGACCCAGGTCTCAAGCCAGATGACTTACAACCGCCACAGTTCCAATCCCAGAGACCTGACACTCTCTTCTTTTTCTTCCAAGGACACCAGCACACACCCACACATGAGCGACATGTGCACGGACATTCAAGTAAAATAAAATAAAAAAGAAAGCTAACTGGAAAAGTGTGCAGCCAGCCAGGAATGGATTAGTGGCTTTGCTTGTCTCGTATGTACCAGCCGCTGGGTTTGATCTCAGTCTCTCTCCAGTGTTCCCAAAAGTTAGCGGCAAACTGCTTTAAACATCTGGTCTTGGTGTTCAGTTTTTTTGGTCCTTACTTATTTTAAATTCAGTTCTGAGTTTTAAAACAATTTTCTCTCAATCCCCTGCGGCAAGCTAATGAAGAACACTGGCTTAATTTAGAAGGAGAAATAGGAGTGTGTGTTATTTTCCAGACTTCAGTTTTGGAACCTAGGCTCACCCCTCTTTCTCCTTGATGAACAGCATATTATGTAAGGGGGAGTTGGGGGGTCAGGGGTCAAGGGTCAGGGGTCAGAGGCAGGGTTCCAGTCAAAGCAGGCCTCTCTCACCATCGCAGGGACTGTGGGTTCTAGAAAGTTCCTATCTAAATTGCTGTGCTCTGAGTGCAGTCTCATCGAAAGTAAAAGAGGAAATGAATTCTCTTCTGGCTTCTTTCTTTCTTCTTCTTTTTTTTAATGTCATCGAATCACACAGATTAGCGACAGGGAACGACCCAATTTCAACTGGTTTCTGAATTGTCACAGGGCTTGTCCTTGTAATGTCAAGGGTTGGGAGAGTATTTAATCTAGGGGAAGGGACCACAGGTGAGGCTGGAAAGGGAAAGGTCAGAGATGAATGTGAAATTATCTCAAGCCCCTATGGTAAGCAGCCCGGGCCGCCTGGCAGCTCACACAGCTGGCCGTGTTGTTACACAAGGGTCACTTCCCAGTCCCCGATGGCCCCTTGCAGAGCCGCTAGCTGTGGTGGCCTTTCTGCTTCTGCCACAGGACTTCCTTGGTTCCACAAGCGCTTCTCAGAGTCCCTGGCCCTTAATTTAGGCCCACAGATTTCACTCCCTGTATTCTGACCCTACACTTTTGACTTGGGCTAAGCAGAAACCAGAATTCTCAGGAAATCTCTGCCTTCGTCCATGTGGGTGGCTCTATCCACACCCCACACACCCCGTGTGTTGCTTATAAACAGCAGACATGTGCTTCTTGTTGTCCGAGAAGCGTAGGAGTTTAGGACGGAGGCCTCGGCGAATTCAGAGAGTAGTGAGGGTCACCTGCCCACTTCCCAGCCAGGGCCTCCGCACTGTGTTCTCATAGTGGGGAGGGCTGCCTAGCTCCAGTGGACATCTTGGGTTTTTTGTTTGTTTGTTTGTTTTAAAGATTTATTTATTTATTATGTGTACAGTGCTCTGCCTGCATGTACACCTGCAGGCCAGAAGAGGGCACCAGATCACATTGTAGATGGTTGTGAGCCACCATGTGGTTGCTGGGAATTGAACTCAGGACCTTTGGAAGAGCAGGCAGTGTTCTTAATGTCTGAGCCATCTCTCCAGCCCCAACATCTTGGGTTTTGTTGATGCTTGTTCACAGTGCAGGAGGAAGGGGTGGAAAATGAAATCCAAGGCCTCATTGAGCTACATCCAGCTTTGGGGGACTTCTTTGTTTAATCTGTGTGTGTGTGTGTGTGTGTGTGTGTGTGTGTGTGTGTGTCTAGAATTTGATGTTAAGTTTCTTCCTCTGTTGCTCTCCACCTTGTTTTTTTTTGTTGTTGTTTTTTTTTGTTTTTTTACCTTTCCTCTTATTTTTGAGATTATAATATACTTAATGTTATTTTCCCCTTCCCTTTCCTCCCTCCAGCCCCTCTCGGGACCCCTGACTTGCTCTCTTTCAAATTCATGGCCTCTTTCCTGCACTAGTTCTTGTCACATGCATGTATGTGTATGTCTATGCATTTGTATTGTTCAAGCTATCCAGTGTTACTCCTGTGGGTGTTTTCGGGGATGACCATTTGGTATGGGATGATCAGGTGGTGTGCTCCTCCCTGGGGATGACTCTCTCTTACCCTCAGCATTCCTCTGGTTGCCTGTAGCTCCTTGTTTTGGTTTTGTTTTAATTTATTTTATATTTTTAAAAAGACTGGCAGTTTAAATTTTATTTTATAGGCATTGTTGTTTGCATGTATATGTGTGGGGGTGTCAGATCCCCTGGAATTGGAGTTACAGACAGTTGTGAGCTGCCACATGGGTGCTGGGGATTGAACCAGGGTCCTCTGGAAGAGCAGCCAGTGAGTGCTCTTAACCGCTGAGCCATCTCTCCAACCCCCGCCTGTAGCTCTTTGTGTAGGTTTGAGGCCTTGTGAGCATTCCCTGTTGGTATATTTTTAAAATCTATTTTTATTATGGGTACCTTTAAATCTCTTTCTCCCTTCTCCACCCCAATCCCTTCCAACACCCCAATACCAAGTAGGAGAGAAAGAAGGTTAGTGGGGAAAGGTGGGGCGTAGTTTTTCTGAGCTACTTCCTGCTGTTCAGGGTCGTTGGGTTCTTTGAGGCAAGTCTAGGACATTGCCAGCATCTTGTCACACGGCATCAACAGCACCCAGGAGCACCAGCCGGGGAGCACCAGCAGCCCTCTTCATTCTCGGAGCCCCCAGTGGGTCTGCCACTTACTCCCATCGGCAAAGACCACGCCCCCGCACGAGGTAGCTCCCAGCTGACAACGATCGTGGGGCCCTCTCACGAGGCAGTTATCAGCTGTGGACAAACTGGAGTAGCCCCCTTATCCCACTCCTGGGATGAAAACAAAGCCATGTTTGCATATAACCCAAAACGCGCACAGCACTTCCCCCATCCACGTTGGCTTGCCCGTGCTCAGCTCGTGGTCAGACAGTCATGTCGGTAAGACTGTGGGAGGAGCTTCTGACATTGCTGGAAGACACAGCATCCCAGCAAGTCCTCTGCCCCTTCCTGCAGACTGTTCCCTGAACCTTAGGTTGGGGGCTGTTTTGTAGAGGTTCCCACTGGGACTGGGCGCCACAGCTCTGCATTTTTTGACCGGGTGTGGTTTTGGGTAACGGTCTCCATCCGTTGCAGAGAGAGAAGTTTCCTTGATGAGGGGTGAAGACTACACATCTGTGGACGGACGTAAGGACCAGCGTTCAGAACGTAGTTAGGGGCGACGCTGGTTTAATGAAGCGGTGATTGTAGGTTCTTCTCCGAGATCTATGACTTCACTAGACCCTCGTAGTTGGCTAGGTTTGCAGGACCAGGCATGATTCCTCTCTTGTTGAGCGGGTCTTAAGTCCAATTAGAGAGCTGTTGGTTACCGCCAAGACACGTGTGCCACTACTCCGCCCTTAGAGTCGTCATGGGTTGTGATTCATTTGAGTCATAACTGCGTAGGACTGCCGGTTGTTTCTCTCCTTTGGAAGTCTGCATGGCATCTACTTTACCATGAGGCTAGTTTTCAGGTCAGTTCCAGCATAGGAATCTCCAACTCTGTGTATAAAATGCATGGTGTCTTCAGCAACACAGACTTACCTTCCACCTCTGAGCGACAACCAAGGGCAGTAGCAATAGGTGGTATAAGGACTCATTACCATCAATAACTTATCTTTAAAAAAAACTATAATGCGGGCTGGAGAGATGGCTTAGCGGTTAAGAGCACTGGCTGCTCTTCCAGAGGTCCTGAGTTCAATCCCCAGCAACCACATGGTGCCTCACAACCATCCACAAGGAGATCTGGTGCCGTCTTCTGGCCTGCAGGTGTACATACAAGCAGAACACTGTATACATAATAAATAAATATTTTTTAAAAAGATGTATAAAAAACTATAATGCATGTAATTCTATGTATAATTACAAATATATAATTTAAATGAAAATGTCTCATCTGGGATGACAATGCTCCCTCCAGGAGCAAAACACCACCTAACAAAACTCCCCAATACCAGGCATAAGAAGCTGATTTTTGAATTGTCGCTTAGGGTGTCTAAGAGACTCTCTAAACATCTTATATTTTGAGATGGGCTCTCTCACTGAACCTAGAGCTCATTGATTCTGCTGAACTTGTTGTTGGCCAAGAACTCCTAGAAATCCTCCTGTCTGTGCATTCGCCCCAGACATGGGCTCCACAACTCTTTGCTTCCCCTCCCCCGACCAGTTGAACGTCTCCCCAGCCCCGGGGCATCTTTTATAGGGTCACTAATCTCATTCATGAGGGTCTCACCCTCATGGTCTGGTTACTTCCCAAAGACCCGGCATCCTAATATTATTGTCGCCTCAGGGATTAGGGTTTGAGTGTGATCTTATTCTAGCCTTCCCTCCCTCGGGTACCACGGGATAAGTTTCTGCTGTGAAGATCTGGCTCAGCTAGAGCTGCTGCTGGGTGTGGACATGGTGGGTGTGCCAAAGTCACTTCTGTAGGTTAGGTGCCACATGGGGACTCCATGTGGAGGAGAGCTGTGGACTGAGTGGTTTATTGTGGCAGTCTGCTAACAAAGGATCAAAGTGCTTTGTTTTAACCTTTTCAGTGTTGTTTTTTAAATTTGTCTTATTTATTGTCTACGAATGCTTTATCTGCAGAAGAGGGCATCAGATCCCAGTGTAGATGGTTGTGAGCCACCATGTGGTTGCTGGGAATTAACTCAGGACCTCTGGAAGAGCAGACGGTGCTCTTAACCGCTGAGCCATCTCTCCAGCCCCTTTTCAGTGTTTTGTGATGATAGATGGTTTGCCTTTTGTTTTGGGGGAAATGGGATCTTGCTGTGAGTTAGGCTGGTCTGGAAGCTATAGTCTTGCTTAGTGCTGGGGTGATAGGGATGTGCCACCATATCTGGTTGTTTCTATAATTTCTGGGTGGCTGGGATGGCGGTGTCTCCAGAGAAACATCTCTTCTGATTGTGTGCAGAACTACCCAAGGGGCTGGGCTGGAGTCAGACTTCCCAGACTCCATCCTCAGGTTCTGGCGTCAAGGGGGAAGTGAGTCACCCTCTGTAGAATGATCTGGAAATGTTAATAATTCGGCAAAATGGAATAGTTGGGAGAGTGCAAAGGCTCCATGTGAAAACTGCCACTGTGGACTTGAAAGTCCTCATCCGGTTCACACAATGACCTCAGGGTGGAAGGAACAGGCCAGAGGGCAGTTAGAATGCAACTGTGTGCTGACCCAGAACCGTGCAGACCCATGTGGCAGCTCCGTGCTCAGTCAGAGGCTTGCGCTAAGGAGCCCTTGGCCTTTAAGAAGGATCACCGTGTGAGTTCTTAACAGATACAGAACAGGGACCCTTGTGGGGGGTTTTGGCCTGGGGGGCAGAGAGCACGTGGAGAGGGCTCAGCTGGAAACAGAACCTGTTGGGGGTACAGTCAAGGAGACAAGATTTGCAAAGGATGGCAGGGGGGAACCCCTGAAGGGGGGCCCCAAGAAGGAAACGGGATCCTAACCTACAGAGAAGGTCAGCAGCAGCCACCTCAGGACAGGAGTGGAGAGGGAAGCCTCTGTGGGGGAAGCCTGGACCAGAAGTAACCTAGTCCTCTGGTCTGAGGGTGTGGGCCAGTGGGAGCACAGCTGAGAGCCTCACTACAAGAGGGCTCTGCCTAGGGTTTTCATCTGTAGCTCCCACTCACTGGGGGTCCTCTGCGAACCCCACCTGCCTCACTGTAACCTGAGTGTCTGGTATTGGCAGTAGGCCTCTGCCATGGGGTGGCTCATGTTGGTATTAGGGTGTCCCCAGTTCACCCCAGGTGTGTCCTTTTGCACCTGAAATCCCTGGGAATGGGGTTCATATTCAGAACTACCGTTGTCTGATCGTAATGGCATCGCAAGGCCCCAGGGCTCGCCTGGCTTCTGGGGCAGCTGAGCGCTCTGAGTCAGACTTGATGCTCCGCTTAATCATATTTTCGGAGACACCTCATCGGCTTGGTCTCTCTTTTCTTTGATCCTTGTTTTGTTTGTTTGTTTGTTTGTTTGTTTTTATAACATTTAGCCCGAGTTGCCTCCAGCCCTTCTCGAAATAGGCAGCTGTGCATTTGTACTGCATATATACATTTTCCATCACACACCGACTTAATACAAAGGCATGCGCTACCTACCTGTATCCCGTGACTCTGAGGTATAAGCGGAGGCAGTAATAGGTCTGCCCACAAAGAGATGATGGTGTGCCGCCTTCCCCAGATCTGCAGGCAAGGAAGAGCTGCAGGGTGTGTGTATCTCTTCTGTGGCTCTGAGTACGGGGCCTTGTATGTTCTGTGCAAGCTTTCTGCCACTGGGTCTGTCCCCGGCCTCAGTCCAGTCATGCCCCTGTTGTATACCCGGCACCTTAGTAGATGCAAGACTGCTACTAGGAATGCGTAGCAGGATCTTAGGATTCTGGGAAGCTGATCCTATGAGCTCTGTTCATGTGTTCTGGGAACACAGACCCTAGGCTGCTGCTTTGGGCTTCTGGGATGGGCCTGGGGGTGGTCAGCAGGGAAAGGAACTGGGAGCTCAGTTGGAGGGGCTAAGCGGGGGGTGCAGGACCATCGGGGCAAGCAATCTGCAGCCCTATGGGGCCACATGAGGGACGTCCTCCTGGCCTGCAGGCTCACCAGCACATGCGTCCTGTTCATCTATGCACGGTGGGTAGTGCAACTACCCTGAGCTGCCGACTTGGGCGAAAAGTGTTTATTTCTCATCTGTGAGTCAAATGAGGCTTCATGATCTGGGCTGTTTAAGGTGCGCTGTGGTTGGCTCACACTGTTGAGTGGGTTTTAAAATCTAATCCGTGTGTCTCTGAATCCACTCGGACCAGTGACCACACAAGGCTTGTTTGACTTGGGGTGATGAGGTCTGGAGTGCAAGGAGCTAGCTCAGCCATACAGTATGCCAGGCCATTTCACACAGCATATTCCTGAGCACCCCATTGGCCAAAACAAGTCACAGGGCCAAACCCGAACTCAGCGGCCAGGGAAGTACCTTTCCCATGTGTCAGGACATGGCTATTTAGTGCTGTTTCAGGAGTGAAAAGCCGAGCGCAGGAATCCAGCCTTCTCTGTGGCGAGCGTCACTCATCCCCTGAGTAAATAGTCACTGGACGTCTAGTGTGTCAGGCTCTGTTGCTGCCAGTGAGGGAGCTGGTTCTTGTCTTCTGGAATTTAGATTTTGAATAATGGGAGAACAACCTGACCGACACATCTGCCATTCGTTAACTAACGACATCCATGATGGCCACACAAGGAGGGTTGCAGAGCACAGACTACAGGCGTCAAAGCGCCTACCCTTCCGGGAAGAAGAGATGGCTGAGCTCAATTGAATTAACTTCAACCCTGAGTTAGAGCTCCTTCATAACTAGCAAAGTTAGACCTGCTGGTGCGCACCAGCAACTCCAAAGCCGAGGCAGGAGAATTACAAGTGCAAGGTTAGCCTGGGCTACCTAGTAAAGCCTTGGTACAAAAAAAAAAATGTATATGTGATATAGTAATCAAAAAAGAAAATTAGGCAAGTAATCCTTAGGAAGTTTGTGCTGGGCTAGCAAGATGGCTCAAAAGATAAAGTCACTTTTTCGCCAAGCCAGAGTTCAACCTCCACAATGCACATAGTGGAAGGAGAGAGCAACTCCTGCAAGTTATCCCCAGACTTCCACACGTGTACCATGGTGTTCATGTGTGTGTGTACCATGTGTTCATGTGTGTGTGCACCATGTGTTCATGTGTGTGTGCACCATGTGTTCATGTGTGTGTGCACCATGTGTTCATGTGTATGTGTACCATGTGTTCATGTGTGTGTGCACCATGTGTTCATGTGTGTGTGCACCATGTGTTCATGTGTGTGTGTACTATGTATTCATATGTATGTGTACCATGTGTTCATGTGTGTGTGCACCATGTGTTCGTGTGTGTGCACCATGTGTTCATGTGTATGTGTACCATGTGTTCATGTGTGTGTGCACCATGTGTTCATGTGTGTGTGCACCATGTGTTCATGTGTGTGTGTACTATGTGTTCATATGTATGTGTACCATGTGTTCATGTGTGTGTGCACCATGTGTTCGTGTGTGTGCACCATGTGTTCATGTGTGTGTGCACCATGTGTTCATATGTATGTGTACCATGTGTTCATGTGTGTGTGCACCATGTGTTCATGTGTGTGTGTACCATGGTGTTCATGTGTCTGTGTACCATGTGTTCATGTGTGTGTGTACCATGTGTTCATGTGTGTGTACATGCACACATGTAAATTAGCAATGGTTTAAAAACACAAACACAGGAAGCTTAACAAGCTCACTGCTAGCCCTGGGGTAGAAAGCAGTGATGGCATAGCCACCGGTTGGTGGAAAAACTGCCAATGAAGAGGCTTATACCCCGAAAAGCTGCTCTCCAAAGGGGGCTGGAGAGGTGCCTTGGTGGTTAGGGGCACTGTCAGATCTTCCAGAGAACCCTGGTTCTAGTCCCAGCACCCACTTGCTGACTCACAACCGTGGGTAACTCTGGGTCTGACACTCTCTGCTGGTTTCTGCTTACCCGGTCCACATATGGTACATAGGTATCCATGCAGGCAAAACACCCATACATATAAAATAGAAATAAATAAATAAAATGAAAGAGAAACAAAACGTTTCAGATAAGTTAAAAAAAAAAAAAAAAGAATTAACCAGGCCAACGCTCCTTTAATCCTAGTATTCAGGAGGTAGAGGCAGGTGGATCTCTGTTAGTTCAAAGCCAGCCTGGTCTACAAAGTGAGTTCGAGGATAGCCAAGGCTACACAAAGAAACCCTGTCTCAAAAAACCCAACCCCCCATTTTAAAAAAAAGGAATGAAGGAAGAAAAGAAGAATTGAGGAAATCTGTTATTAGCAGATAGTCTAAGAAATGCTAAAATGAACCATTGGGCTGTGCTATAAAGGACACTGTAGAGTGACTCAAATCCACGTGAGAAAATAAGAAGCACCTTGAAAGGCATAAATACACTTTGTTTATAATTCTTCTATCTGATTAATAAGACTACTGTGTAAGGAAGTAATTATAAAACTGCTAATAGGCTTAGGCCATAAAAAGATAATTTGTATGACAGTAATAGCCCAGAGGAGAGAGGACGGAAGAAAATTAAGTCGTGTTTCACTTAGCAGGTGCGGGCTCTGAGAAGTCCTCAGCCAGGCGGTTAATCACTGTGTGGCCATCGCAGAGAGTGCACAGCTGAGGTGGCCACAGTCTCACTAGGTGGTACAGTGTTAGGGACCTCTGTTGTGTGTGTTGTGTGTGTTGACTGAGGCAACAGTGTGCCGCACGTGATTGTGGAGTACAGACTAAATCAGCGTTAATGCAAGCTTAGATGGTTTTACATTAAAATGTTAATTGGATGGCCAGGGGATGTGGGTCAATGATAAAGAATTTGCCAAGCATGCGCACAGCCCTGGGGTTGATCCCTAACACACACACACACACACATACACACACACACACACACACACACACACACAAAATTGTAATCTCTAAGGTAGCCAGTTAGGAATTAGCTTAAAATGTAATGTAAAATGTAATAAAAGATTAATGATTAATGAAAGCTTATGTTAAAAAATATCTAACACAAGGGCCCAGTTAAGATGGCCAGTGGTAAAAGCACTTCCCTCAAAGCCTGGCCACCTCAGTTCTGGTAGAAGGAGAGAAACAGCTGGGCGGTGTTGGCCTTTAATCCCAGCACTTGAAAGGCAGAGGCAGGCGGATCGCTGTGAGTTCGAGGCCAGCCTGGTCTACAAGGCGAGTCCAAGACAGTCAAGGCAACACAGAGAAACCCTGTCTCAAAAAAACCAAAAATAAATAAATAAATAAATAAATAAATAAATAAATAATATAAAATAAAGAGAGAGAGAGAGAGAGAGAGAGAGAAACAATTCCTAACAATGGCCTTGTGTGACCTCCACACGCATGCCATTGGATGCAGGCATGTCCACGCACACATGTGTATGCGCACATGCACATACACAGTAAATGCAAAAAAGCTGAAATGTCTGTAATAGACTTCAAGACAAAAACTGTGACAGGGAATGCAGTTCAGTGGTGGTGTGCTTGCCAAGTGTGTACACTGCCGGCACTGTGGAGGTGTGAGTGTGTACACTGCCGGCACTGTGGAGGTGTGAGTGTGTACACTGCCGGCACTGTGGGGGTGTGTGAGTGTGTACACTGCCGGCACTGTGGAGGTGTGAGTGTGTACACTGCCGGCACTGTGGAGGTGTGAGTGTGTACACTGCCGGCACTGTGGAGGTGTGAGTGTGTACACTGCTGGCACTGTGGGGGGTGTGAGTGTGTACACTGCTGGCACTGTGGTTGGGTGGGAGTGGGACAAGGATTGTCACTAGAGGGGAGATGTCTCAGTGGGTGGGAGCGCTTGTGGTGCAGAAGCTGAGGGTTTGACTTCACTCTGCAGCACCTATGTAAAAGCTGGGCGTGGCCGTGCAGGCCTATAGCCGCAGTGCTGGTGGCAGAGAAAGGAGGCACTTAGGAGTTTACTTACGTCCTTGCCTAGATGGAGAGCTTCGGGTTCAGCGAGAGACCGTCAGCCTCAAGGGTATTGAGTGGAGAACATTAGAGGAAGGTAACTGATGGCCTCCTCTTGGCCTCCCTGTGCCTACACTCGGGGTGCGTATGCACAGTGACGTGTGCACACACACATGTTATACACACGTCGTTACTGAAATGAATAAGGACACTTAAGATTCTAAAGAGCCAATCTATCAGGAAACGATAACAGTTATAAGTATTTACTTACTCCTGGTAACAGGGCCCCGAACTACAGAGAGCAAAATTAACAGAAACGATGGCAGAAACAGGGTATTAAACATGACAGCTGCAAACCTCCAGGTCTTTTGCTTGCTTTATTTATTTGTTTGTTTGTTTGTTTGTTTGTTTATTTTTGAGACAGGGTCTCACTAGGTCGCCTTCACTGGCCTGGAACTCCCTATGTAATAATAGGCCGGATTCTAACTCACAGCGATCTGTATGCCTCTGGTGTGTACCACCACACCTGGCTGTTTTTGTTTTGTTTTTTTGTTTGTCATTATTGTTGTTTTTCAAGACAGGGTTTCTCTGTGTAGCCCTGGCTGTCCTGGAATTCATTCTGTAAACCAAGCTGGCCTTGAACTCACAGAGATCCACCTGCCTCTGCCTCCTGAGTGCTGAGATTAAAGGCGTGTACCTCCGCCGCCTGGCTCTGTTTTAACTGTTGGGGAACACGGTCTTATTGTATGGCACAGGCCAGCCTTGAACTTGCAACCCTCTTACCTCAACCTGAATGCTGGGATAACAGGCATGCATCACCCTCCTAGGTTCAGGGTCTCATTTGCTATGTTGGATGCATATGTAGGCAGAGGGTCAATAAGGAAATAAAAGATGACATTATAAGCCAATGAGGCTTCACAGATAGAGTACTCCACCTGACAGCAGCTGGCTCCTCATAAGTGTACATGAAGCATTGTCCGAGAGACCCTACATGTGAGGCTGGAAAACACATCTCAATAATTTAAAGGGGCTGAGGCCATACAAAGTGTTCTTTTTTAAAAAATATTTTATTTAATTTATGTGTACTGGTGTGAGGGTGTCATGTCTTGGAGTCAAAGACAGTTGTGAGCTGCCACGTGGGTGCTGGGAATTGAACCCAGGTCCTTTGGAAGAGCAGGCAGTGCTCTTAACCACTGAGCCATCTCTCCAGCCCCATACAAAGTGTTCTTTAGCTACACTGGAGTGTAAGTTAGGCCACCAAAGCTAAAGGACATTGGAGGGATTCACAAATGGGTAGAAAGTAATATCTCCCACATACTAAAAGAACTCACAAGTGAAATTAAAAAGTGCTTTAAGATAAATAAAAAAAAAGAAAATGTAACATTTGAACACTTACAGAAGGCCAGAGAGATGGATCAGCTGTTAAGCGTATTTGCTATCCTTCCAGAGGATGAGGGTTTAGGTCCCAGCCTCCATGTCAGGTGGCTCACCCCCACCTCCATTCCCACCTCCCCCGACCCCCCCCCCCCACGGGTAACTCCAGCTCCAGGGGATCAGATGCCTCTGGCCTCCCTGAGCACCTGCACTCACAGACACACAAACACATTCAGATGGCTAAAAATGAAGAAATCTTTAAAGCTTACAGGATATATAGTTGTGGATGTCTATATTAAAAAAGGGGAAAGGCCTTAGGTCAGCAATCTTCCGCTATAAGAAACCAGCCAAGGAACAGAAAACTAAACCCAAAGCAAGCAGAGGAGAGAAGTAATAAAGATTAGAAACAGGGGGGGGGAAATGAAATCGTGAATAAAAAAGGTCACGTATTGTGTGACTCCATTTATATGCAGCACCCAGAATATGCAAATCCACAAGACAGAAAGTAGATCAGTCTTTTCCAGGGGCTGAGAAGAGAGATTGGAGTGACTGCTAATGCCTTCTTTCTGGGGCATTGAAAATGTCCTGAAATTCAACACTGGCCATGACGGTTGCACAGCTCTATGCCTGGGCAGAGGCCCACTGCCCTGTAAACTTCAAAAGGGCGAGTTTTAGGATTTGTGAATTGTATCTCCATAATAGTGCTAACAACAACAACAACAACAACAAATTTTTTAAACAGAGATAATTAGGTGAAAGGGATTGTATCAGAGCCCTGCAGGCCTGAGGGAAGAGTGTGACATCAAAGGGCAGAGGCTCCAGGAGGTAGGAGAGGTTTGGTTTTATACAAACAGCCATAGGAAGCCACTGGGCTGGTTTCAAGGCCGTGGCTGCGTGCTAGGACGGCCTTTGGAGAAGTTCACCGTGGCGGTAGCTGGGGTGATCAGCTGCGGTGATTCAGAGGAAGATCCGGGGAGGCAGCAGCTGCCCAGACACACGGAACCGCATTTCAGAAGGCTTGGTGTACAAGGTCACCCTGCTAGGTGGAGACAGGCCCAGCAGCCTGCCTGGTGCGCAGAACCTCTGCACTGTTCCCCTGGTGCTGGGCTGACTCCCCCAGGTCCTCTTCGATTGATCGGGGTGGCAGGGAAATGCATGTCATATGAAGCAGGCAGCTGGGTACCCGTGGCTGATCTAGGCTGGTTGCAAATGGTGACGACTGAACAGAATGAAGGATTCACTGTCCAGGCACCGGAGCAGCTCACAAAAAGCTGAACTTGCTCTGCCCACTGAGACCTTGGAGGATTGAGTGGGGTGCGCGTTCTAGAGGGAAGCCTGGTGTCTGCGTCCATCTGGAGTGGCTCCCTGCTCTTCACCCTGCAGACTGTTTCTCATGGCTGGACATAGGGCTCAGGCTCAACCCATCCCCCAGCGCCTGCTCTTACTGCTGGAGGTCTAGCCTAGGGCTTCGTGCTCGCTCATGTGCTCTACCACTGAGCTAAACTTGTCCCGGGTATGGCCTGAGGGGGCTGGTTGGTCACAGTGTAAACTTGGGAGCTTCTGGGGCCATGCCTGGTGGTTGCTAGGCCATCAGCCAGGGTGCCAGATTACCTTATTTTAAAGGGTCTTCCTTACCTTGGATAAACTCTTCTCTGCTCTGAGGGACTGACCAAACCGGCTCTGTCAGTTGAATTCATTTGTAAACGCAGCCTTCCATCTCTCTTGCTCTCCTATTTAGGCCTTTAATTGGCAGGTAAAATTCTATGCAAAGTGTTAGTTACCTACCCCAGACAAGAAAGATGTGGCCTGTGTCCTCCTGAAAAAAAAAAACCCCATATTGAAAAGGCTCCCCCGAGTCAGGCCATTGTCTCCTTTGTGCCTGCTGTTTGAACTGCAGAACCCTGGTGATCTTGGAATAAATAGGCTTATAAGTGGGCACTGGCGGGGCTGGGGACTGGCTGTGCAGTCTGTGGGAGGCTGTGTGAGGGGCACCTGCCCACACTGCCCTGCTGTTTCCTGCCCTGGCTCCTCGTCCTCCTCTTTCAGCTGGCCTGCCACAGGGGCCCGCATGCTGTGCCACCCTTTCTGTGGGTACGGCCCTTCGTGCTGGGGGCCACGTCTCTGGTCCTGAGCAGCATGATTGATCTTCGCTGCGGTTTCCTCTCTTGCTGGGAGAAGCAAAGCGTAGAAGTTCTCCAGGCGGCTGCTTCTCTCAGACATCAGAGCGGACACAGGGCAGTCTGAATGCAGATGCAGGTTGGGATGAGGACTCTTTTTTTTTTTTTTTTGCTCAGAATTCCTGCAGCATTTATAAGGAGGCTGCACGGTTTGCTGTCTCATTATTCATGGCCTGATGCTGTTGTCTTTCTAGAATGTTGCCGCCAATACTAATTGCCAGCCCTTTGCATGGAGCTGAGCTGGTGTCCACCTCACACAGCCAGGAACCTCTGCGTTTAATTTGCTGCCTCCGAGTGGAGGGACGGCGGGGGGTGGGGTGGGGGGGGCAGGCTGTGTTAGAGGCAACCTCAGGGTGGCTGGGTAGGGAGGGGTGGCTGTGTGGGTCATTCCTCCTCCCCAATAGAGTGCTTTGGTGAAGAGCCTGGCTTCTGTTCGCTGGGACCCTGTTCCTCTAGGGCCCGAATGTACTCTGATCCTTTCAAGCAAAGACTGTGCCTTCTGCTTTGTTGCTTTTTCCCCTCTTATCTGTCTATATGCTGGTGCTCTAAGGCCCTCTAGCTTGGAGCAGTAAGTGCAAACACAACAGAGACCCTGTCTCAAACAAGGTGGCTGTCCTGGGAGCTCCACGTGCATGCCATACAAAGGAGCATGCACACTCTCCTGAGAAAAGCTCAGGAGAACTGAGTGTCGGTGGTGTCGACCTGTAGTCCCAGCTCTAGGGAAGTAGAGGCATGAAGGATCAGGAGTTCAAAGGTCATTCTTTGCTTCACAGTGAGTTTGAAGCTGGCCTGGGCTACACGAGACCTTCTGAAAGAAAAGAAGGCATGGAGGAAGGCAGAGAGGGAGGAAGAAAGGAAAACAAAAACTCAAAGGAGGAAAATAGTCACATTTGGAAGATAGAAGCATTAACAGCAACTTTGGTGAAGATATGTTACAAACATACGTTTTAAACACCAAAGGCCTATTGGTGTTGGTGTTGGTGTTGGTGTTATTCTGTGAACTAGTTGTATAAAGTCCTCATGAAGCGGTGACCTGGGTCAGTGGAATAGTGGTTGGCGTGGGCAGGGCTAAAGCCTGTTGGCTGTGGCATTGCTCCTCGGGCTGGCGGTGGCTGCAGGGCAGTCAAGATGCTGTGCATTCTGCTGAGTAAGGCCTCTGCCGCTCCTAAGCCCGGGTTGGTTCCCAGCTGTTTCCCACTATATCCCTAAGAGCACCCACAACTTCAGGTGGTTCCCTACCCAGAACAACTCCCCACCAGTCCCCTGATACTGCCAGCATCCCTCACACTGCAAGAGCAACTGGGTTTCATGTAGCATGCAGATTCTAAATAAGTAGTAGTGTCTGCCTGGAGTATTATGCTCCAAAGAGCAGTGGTGATGCACCCCTAGTTTCAGAGTGGACGTGATTGATTAGTGATGTCTGCTGTGAGTGCAGGAGGAGAGCAGTAGCATCTGCACGTCACATGCTTTCCGTGTGTTTTCTGCCATTCATTTTACTCCTCGCTGAGGGTCCAGTAGATGATCAGCCAAGTGAGACATTTTCTTCAGATTTAATGTACCTGCTGTCTCTCTCCTTATAGATCACATGGACCACATCACTGATACTGTCTTCCTGCCATTCACTTCCCACAACTTAAGTCTGATTCAAATACAGTATAAACTCAAATATAGAACAGCCTTTGGGGACTGTTCTAATTCAAACCACCACAGGAATTTCGTTGCAGCGTTGAGATGAGGAACTAAGATGTGGGAATTCTTCCTTCCCCACCTCCCATTTCCCCTTAGGCGCTCTGGGAATGTAGATGATTGCACCGCTGTTTCTGGCCTTTACCTGGGTTCTGGGGATTTCAAACTCAGGAGAGTTTTTTACTCACCGAGCCTTCTCTTGAGCTTTTGAAAGTGTCACAGTCACTAAGTTAGCAACTTCGTTTCCTCTGTGTATTAATTATCAAATTGCTTATTTTTTCCTGTGTGAATCACTGTTAATCATCTTTGCTTCCTTCTGGCAAACTTTGCTCGTTCATGGATGAAGCAATTTAGCATTTGCTTTTCTGTTTAGAGAGCGAGGAAACAGTGGTGACCAGCCCTGGGCTGGTGACACCTGGACTGACAGTGTGTTAAGCCAGGAACACTGAGGACCCTGCTGAGGGTTCTAGTCAGCAAGGCACCCACCACTGTGGGTGCGCTCAGAAACCAGGGGTGCTCAGAGGCAGATGACACAGTCTCAGTGTACAACCTGCGAGATGGACCAGGCATTGGGAACAGCTGGGACACGATCTCTCTGGGGGATCACTGGAGACGTAGATAGGCGTAGTGCGAAGAGAGCGAGACACACATGGTAACAGACACACCATCCAGGGTCCACAGAGAAAGCACGCGGAGACGGGGCTCCCTGTGGGCCCCATGGCATAACAGAGGAGCAAAGTCAGCTGGGAAATGAGCACTGGAGATCAGAAGGAAAGCACTCTGCTGTGGTGTCTCTGAGCCAGGCCTCAAAAGACGCTTAGCTGCAGGAGCAGACAGCTCTCCCCAGGGCTCAATCAATTTAGCACGTGTATGAGTTCTGCCGCCTTCTCAGTTCTGCAGAGGTGGTTTTCTCGGAGTTTGCGATTGCCAATAAGAGCCCAGCTCACACTACCTGAAGCAAAAAAAACCCCACGGAACCCTGTGAGTCTGGCAACCTGGGAACCGTTGAAGCGGGTCAGGCTTGGCTGCATCCAGTGACTGACAGTATCTTCAGGAGTGTTTGCCTCCATCTATTGACTCCCCTGAGCATCATTTCCAGACTGGCTGTTTCTGAGAGGCGGCAAGACAGCCACAGGATTTCCCACGCCGGCACTACTGGCACCATTAATTTCCCATGGCCCCGACTTCACCCACTGTTCACTTCCCATGCAGACACTGTGCACACTAAGACGCTGGACGTGTTGCTCGATTCCCATGACAACACCATCACCACAGCTCACTGTCACAAAAGATGTACTTCTCGGTAACCCAGGGAAGACATAACTTGGCTTAGGTCACAGCCAATCACTCTCCAGGGAGTGGAGGAGGGTGGTGGGTATCTTAATAGGTTCCCAGTCATGTCCACCCCTAAGGAGGAAGAAGCAGGGGCCATTTCTTCTCCTCCAGAAGGTTGACAGGCAAGATGGATGCCCATCACACAAAGCCAGCAGAGGCCCCTGGCCTTCGCTTTGCTAAAGGTAGAACTGTCTTCCCAGCTCACAATGTACGGTGCTACAGGCTTATGGCTACGATCAGCTTAGCATTGTGGTGGCATTGCCTCGGTCCTGGGGTATACAGACTGTGAACGCAAGCACTCTTCACACGTTCCTGTAAGGGGCATCTGAGGCCTTCTCATGGAGGCTTCCCACCTTCCTGGACAGGAAATCCCTCACAGGAAGCTCCCCCACAAGCCCTGGGAACTTCTGTCACCTTCCCCCTGGCAGTGGCTCAGTGTGTGTTTGTTTTTCTCTTTTCATCTTAGTGCCAGTTGCTTTTCTCTTGCTGATGTAACAAACACCCAAGAAGAACAAACCGAGTAGCCTTGTTTGAGCTCAGGGTTTCAGAGGGTTTAGCAAACCATTATTTGGCCCCAGGGATGGAGCATCAGGGGAGTGGAAGCATATGGCAAAAAGCTTTTTTTTTTTTTTTTTTTTTTTCCTACTGGGCAGGGGTACAGAGGGAAAGGTAATGCAAGAAGGAGCCAGGGCAAGATATAAACCCAGGACATAACCCTCTGTGTCCTGCTTCCTGTAGTGAGGCCCCACCTCCCACTTTGCCACCTTGATATAATACCATTGTATTTCCAATCTATGGAGGGATTAATCCATCAATAAATCAGAAGCCTCATGATCTAAGATCCCTGGAAAAGCCATCATAGGCGCACTGGAGGTGTGCCTTCCTAATCCGGCTTCTTAATCCGCTCCTTGGCAGCTGAGACCGCTGTCACACTGTCACACTGTTTTCTGTGGGCGGATGGACTCCGGGGTCTCCGCATACCGGGGGGGAGCTGCATCCCAGCGCGCTGATACAAGTTTTAAACTGTTTCCCTTCAGGTGGCGTCTCATGTGGAAGGCTGAGCTGGACTGGCTGGGTTGTTCCTTCTGCTTTTTACTTTGTTCTGTTTTTAAGACAAGGTCTTATCATGCAGCCCGGAAACTCAGGGTGTACATCAGGATGGCCTCAGGCTCACAGAAATCTGCCTGCTTCTGCCTCCCAAGCGCTGGGATCGAGGCCCTGTGTTTGGCTTGGAAAGCTACCTACTCCCTTCCCAGTTTGCACAGCACCACTGAATCCTTGGGCTCTGTCTTAGCTAGGGCTTCTATTGTGATGAAACATGACCAAAATGCAAATTGGGGAGTGTTGTAGGAAATGGGATATTAATATCTACTATTAATCCATATAATTATTACAGCAGTTATTTATTAAACCCACTATTAGGATTTCTTTTTTTTTTTTTTTCTTCGAGACAGGGTCTCTCTGTGTTAGCCTTGGCTGTCCTGGACTCGCTTTGTAGACCAGGCTGGCCTCGAACTCACAGCAATCCACCTGCCTCTGCCTCCTGAGTGCTAGAATTAAAGGCGCGTGCCGCCACGCCCGGCACCTGTTGGATTTTTTAAAATATGCCTATACCCCAGGCCTGGGCGGAGACCAACCCTCTAAACCATCTTTTACCTCCCAGCCCCATATCCCATGCCAATTGCTCTAATAATTCCTACCTGAGTTACTTCCCATCCAATAGCCCATAAATACTTGCACATGTTTCTCATCTCTCTTCCTCCATCCTCGAACCTCAGCGCAAAGTCCTCCCAGCCACTGTTTCTTTACACAATACCATGTTAAGTCTGTCTCTTCCTCCTCTCTTCCTCCTCCTCCTCCTCCTCCTCCTCCTCCTCCTTCTTCTTCTTCTTCTTCTTCTTCTCTCTCTCTCTCTCTCTCTCTCTCTCTCTCTCTCTCTCTCTCTCTCTCTCTCTCTCTCTTCCAGCCCTAGAACCTTAGCCTTCTCATCCTCTCTTCTGCCCTGGCCAGGTAATGCATTTTATTTAGCCAATCAGGGATAATTTGGAGGCAAGGTTCACAGACGTCAGTCACTTCGGGTACGTGAGTGTCTGCTCATAAAAGACAGCAAGTAGCCCTCAGGGAGCAAAATAATTAACAATCAAATACAAAGCACCAGACCATGCTGTAGCAGGGGAGGAAAGGGTTTATTTACTAAAGGAAGTCAGGACAGGACCTCAAACAGGGCAAGAATTTGGAGGCCAGAGCCGATGCAGAGGTCACGGAGAGGTGTTGCTTCCCATGGCTTAGTCAGCCTTCCTTTTTTTTTCTTTTCTTTTTTTTATTTTTTATTTGACAGGGTTTCTCTGTATAGCCTTGGCTGTCCTGGACTTGCTTTGTAGACTAGGCTGGCCTCGAACTCAAAGCGATCCACCTGCCTCTGCCTCCTGAGTGCTGGGATTAAAGGCGTGTGCCACCACTGCCCGGCAAATTTTTGCAATTTGTAAGTGCTCAGACTGAAAACCCATCCCCCAGAGGATGTAAACTGTCCCTCAAGGTCCAGCCTTGGGTGGGAAACACCATACAGGTGTCTGTCTCTGTGGGCCTTGGCCTTCAGTACTGTTAGTAGTGGGGTGGCCTGGCCCAGCTTCCCTGCACTGGAGGCAGAGAATCCAGGCCTGGCTTTGGCTCCAGCTGGGCCTTGCAGAGCTGTTACTTATTGAGTTAAGGCCCAGTGGTTTAAATGTGCAGCACCTGGGTCGCCCTTGACAACCACCACAGGAGAGAGGCCCTCCTGCTGCCTGGGCTCCCTGGAACCCTCTCTCCCCTGGGCCCAGTGCTTCCTGGTAGGTACTTCTGTCTCTCTGGGATCTAAGGATCTAGGAAGCTATCTTTGTGTGTCTGCCAGTGCCTGTCTAGTGCCTGCAGGGGGCTTTTCCAGACTGTGCTGTGGGGAAGGGTACACCAGGCTGGGAACGTGGTTGGTAAATGGTTCACAGAGACTGGCCTGGCAGGGGAAGGGCAGGGGGTTGGAGGCCAGCCAGGAGGACAGCCAGGAGGACAGCCTTAGACGTTACATTCTGTCTGTCCCGCCTTCGGACTCCAGTGCACAGGGTGGATGTGAGGTTTTGGTGGAAAGTTGAACAGCAGGTGGACGGGGGCAGGTAGAGGAGGGGGCCATGCGACTCTCTTGCACGCACACCATGACAAGCTGAGCTCTGTGTAGGAGTGAGAGGTGAGCTAGGATGTGTATGCCTGGTGTTCAGTGTTGAGGTCAGCTAGCATAAAACTGGGAAAAAACAAAAACAAAAACAAAACAAAACCAAAAACAAAATCCTCAGATAACCATGAGACAGGGCCCAGCCCCTAAGGGTCCCAGAGACAAAAGTAAATATTCACGGAAAAGCCGTGTTTCTTAGGACACATCTAGGGTTTGAAGGACCGAAGAGATGGGATTATTTTTTTGTTTTTGTTTTTGTTTTTGTTTTCCAAGACAAAGTTTCTCTGTGTAGCCCTGGCTGTCCTGGAACTTAGTTTGTATTCCACGCTGGCCTCAAACCCAATGACCTGCCCTCCTCTGGCCAGCTGAGAGATGGGCTTTTAAAGCACTTTACTGATCATTTGCTACAGTGGACATTTTGTTTTGCCACACTGAGATTTGAACCCAGGACCGTATATTTTAATGTATATTAGAACCTCCCAAAAGCCTCTTTTTTAATGATACGGTTTTCTACTTATGGTGGAGATGGAAAGTTTCCTTTGAAAACAAATTTGAGTAAACACATGAGCTGATTTGAAGGAAAATATGATATGAATAGTCTCACCCTCTGAGGGTCTGGAGCAGTCTTGTAGACTGCAGTGAAAAGGAAAGGGCTAAGGAGGGGGCAGGACCAGAGAAGCAGAGCCAGGAGGGAGAGAAAGACGGATTCGTGGGTCCAGAAATGTGGCCATAGGTCTTTTTTTAAAAAATATTTTTATTTAACTTTAATTTATGTGCATTGGTGTGAAAGTGTCAGATCTTAGAGTTACAGACAGTTGTGAACTGCCATGTGGGTGCTGGGAATTGAACCTGGGACCTTTGGAAGAGCAGACAGTGCTCTTAACCACTGAGCCAACTCTCCAGCCCCCGCCATAGGTCTTGATGAGGTCCATTTGAATTGTAATTGATAAAATCTATAGGGACTGCAGAGTGGATTGGACTGCACTATTAAGAGCTACCAGCGGGTGGCGCACGCCTGTAATCTCAGCACTCGGGAGGCAGAGGCAGGTGGAACTCTGTGAGTTGGAGGCCAGCCTGGTCTACAAAGCGAGTCCAGGACAGCCAAGGCTACACAGAGAAACCCTGTCTGAGAGCTGGGGCGGGGGAGGCACCAGTCTCCAGGTGTAGACTCTTAGTTGAGGCTGCAGTGGGAGCCATTGAAGGTGTCTGAAGAGAAGAGTGTTCATGATTATGCTTGAAGAAGCTGGTTTGTGATGGGGACCAGGTCTTGGAGTCAGGATGACCAAGCTGGGGCTTATTATGAGGTCAAACTAGGGCCATAGCCCACAGCTCACTCCTGCTGACTCTGGCTTGTAGCCTGGAGTATTGGGGAGAGTCCAGGTATGAGGCAGATGAGACCAGCCTTGGTCGGTGGATTCCAAAGGATTCTAACCGTGGCTGCAGATCAGAAGCCTGGGGCCAGGGGGCTGCTGGGGATATCTTGTTCTGGATGTCCTGGGAGAAAGATAGAGAAGGAGGGGCTCAGTGACAGCCCCCATGTGCCTCGAGGCCTAGCACAGAATGTTCTAGAATGCTGTGAGGGAAGTGGGTGGGATGAGCTGAAGGAAGCTATTCTGTGGTTAGACCAGGAAGTGTGCTGTTTCCTGCCTGGGTTTGATTCAGACCGCCCTGGCTGGCAGCCCAGGGTCAGGATTTCATTCATCAGCAGGACCAGTGTGCACTCGGGTCACCTTTGTTTGTTTGTTTATTACTGTCCCGTTTCTTCCTTCCAGTGTGAGAAGTCCCATCAGTTTAGGCACCAACCTTGCTTAAAAACCCCAGGCATTCAGCCTTTTCCTTCAAGGCCTTCTCTGTGCCAGGCAGCAAGGAAGGACCTGCCTAGTCCCGGTGGTACCGTAGGTGGGTTGTAGGTTCCAGACTGTCTGTGCTGTGCCCTAGTAGCCAGACCATGGGCAAATCTTCTACAACCTGGGAATGGACATACCTCATTCTGCTCCTTTGTGGAGGTGGAAGCCAGCCATGCAGGGTGCGGGGCTGTGAAATGCAGCCACGCTCAGTCCTGGGCGGCAACATTTTGGAGGGCTGAGATGGCTGATGCTGTAGCTAAGACGTAGGGGTGATGTCGCCTTAAGCCTGGGGTCTGCTCAGGTCTGACTGGAAGGTGTTTCTAGGAGTGGATTCCTCAGGGTGGGAAAAGCTGTTGTTGTTGTTGTTGTTATTTTGGGTTTTTGAGACAGAGTTTCACGCTGTAGTCCTGGCTCTCCTGCAACTCCTTCTGTAGACCAGGCTGGGCTCGAACTCAGAGATCTGCCTGCCTCTGCCTCCCCGAGTGCTTGGGACCAGAGCCGTGTGCCACCTCCACCCAGCTGGAGAAGCATTACTTTAGTTTTAAAGATAATTTCAGCCTCTAAGGGGATTGGTGTACATGTTTGCTCTGTGGAGGTTTGGCGATTGGAGCTGTCACTTGGCTGCCCTCCTTGGCATTCATGTTGGAGTGAGGAGTGCACAGCGGGCGCCATGGCTGTCTTTACAGCTCTTGGGAGACCCTGCTCTGCCCAGAGTTGGTGCCAGGAGCCCTGTGACCTCAGACGACTGGTACAGCCACTCCCTGCCCGCAGGCTTCCTTCCTGCCCAACAGTCTAGCTCTCTGTGTCCTTTCTGGCCCAGCGATCAGGAAGAGGCCACCAGCAGGCCTCCCAGAGGCGCCAGGAAGGACAGCTGTCCCAGGAACGCCAGCCCGCTGCCTCCTGCCTGCCAGGTCCCTCTTCTGCCTCTGTCGATCCTGGGACTGCAGCAGGGTGAGGTCTTCCGTCAGTGCGCCTTCCCCGTGCCCTGCCCTAGTTCACACAGTCCCAGCATTTGTTCACATTATTGTCTGGTCCATTCTGGAAACATCCAGTGGGAGGACATGGTGGGGACTCCGTGGACATTAGAGAAATAAAGACACAAAGCACTTTTTGTCTAGAGTGGTGAGGGCCCATTGCCCATCAACATGAAAGTTCTCAGAGTAGGGTGATAGTGCGGAGATGTGTGTTGATGACACTTCCATTGGGGAAGATTACAGTTTGTTTGGTTTTGGCCTGTGGAGCAGGAAAAAAAAATGTTTTTGATCAAAAAAGTTTATTTTAATTTTTTTTAAAAGACAACATCTCCTGTAGCCCACCCAAGCTAGCCTGGAAGTTGCTAGGTATCCCAGGTTGGCCCTGAATTTGTGATTTTCCTGTCTTTGCCTCCTGACTGCTGGGATTACAGTCATATGCCACTATGCCTGGCTGTCTGATACACTGATTCATACAATGACACTTGCTATATTGTTAAAAGTGATTACTCTAAAAAAAATACTTCCAGACATGAAGTGAGGCCAAGTGAAATAAAATAAATTTAAGATGGTGATTATCTTTTTTTTTTTTTTTCTGAAAGCTAGGATACAGACCCTGCCACCCAGCCTCTCTTCTTAAATACATTTTGAGGAGAGGTTCATAAAGAGTTAAAAAATGTGTTATAGCACTAACGTTTCACAAGGCAGTGTTTTGTCAGTTCTGAGGCTCCTGTCTGCTAGAGGACATAAGGTGTAGATGGAATTTGTAAATTAAAAGGTAAACTTAATTGGGTCATCACTTGGCATGGGCTGCCAGGGGCCTGCTTCCATCTCCTAATGCTGTGCACTGGGTGTTCTCGCAAGCTTCCTAGGAAAAGCTTCGCTAAAAGCAAGACAGGAGAGCCGGGCGTGGTAGCACACGCCTTTAATCCCAGCACTCAGGAGGCAGAGGCAGGGGGAAGGATGTGAGTTTGAGTCCAGCCTGGTCTACAAAGTGAGTCCAGGACAGCCAAGGCTACACAGAGAAACCCTATCTCAAACAAACAAACAAACAACAACAACAAAAAAAGCAAGACAGGAGCCTGTAGGTTCTGATCCAGGAGCCTGAGGCCTCTGACCTCACAGGACTCAGAAATAGGCTGAGGGCCCTTCCCCCAATAGGACCCAACCCCAGAGAAAGGACCACGAGCAGCATGGAGGAAAGTGACTCGCTACTTCTCTCTAGGATGCTGTAGGGTGAAGAGTAAAGAACACCAAGCTAGACTTGGGTAAAGGATACTCTTTGGACTTGGAGAGATGGGTTCACTGCAGGTGGCCCTCCCAAATATGGCGGGGGGGGGGGCAGGGGGAGGTGCCTGGCATGTGTGAGGGTTGCGGATGGCAGGGAAGAAAGAAGAGCACTGCCAGCTGCTGGACACAGATGAGGCAGCTGGTCCTTAGTCGTTGGGGGCTCAGAGGAACCACATCTGGGAATGTTTGTGGTGTTCGTTTCCAAATGAAACTCTTGTTTACGTGTGCCACTTAGAAATTGAACTCTTGGCCTCGAACATGCTGAGCAAATATGTCACCCTTGCCACATTTTGGCGGAGGTAGGGTTGAGGGCCAGAGGCCAAGCTTCCTTTTGTTTGCAGGGCTTGGACTTAAACCCAGGGTGTTGTGCATGCCAGGCAAGCCCTCCATCACTAAGCTGCATCTGCTGCCCCCACCCCGCCCACCCCTTTCACTTTCACTTTGAGGCAGGGTATCTTGAAGCTGCCCAGGCTGGCCTTGAACTTGATGTGTAGCTCATACGGCCTCTGCCCAGAGCTCGCGCACTCTCTCTCTGTCTCTCTGTCTCTCTGTCTCTGTCTCTCTGTCTGTCTCTCTCTGTCTCTCTCTCTTCTTTTTTAAAGATAGGGTCTCTTTGCATAGCCCTAGCTGTCCTGGAACTCACTATGTAGACGAGGCTAGCCTGGATTGCAGAGTTGGACCCACCCCTGCCTCCCAAGTGCTGGGATCACAAGTGTGTGCCACCATGCCTGACATTAACTCTCCCAAACAAACAAAGGACTCTTGTCTGCATTTATTTATTTTTATTTATTTATTTTATTTTATTTTTATCTGCATTTATTTTGTGCTGAATCTCTTCCCACATCCCCGGCTTCTCTTCCTAGTCAGTCACTTCTGGGATCGCTTCTGCTCGGTGTTGGCTCCTCTTTTGGTTTGGGACAGGGTGTGCCTTTTCAGTGGGGTGGGCTCTGTGTGACCGGGCACTCACGGATGCTATGCACAGAGCTATGCATCTTGGGGCTTTGTTCAGCTGGGGATGCAGTGCCAGATGTTTGCTGCATTTGCAAGTGTGCGAAGCACAGATTCAGTTCTATGGGGCAGGGGGGAGGCTACTGATCCAATGCTCAGCCCCCGTGTCCAGCTGCGGCACATACTCCATGCTTCCTCGGGAATGGTCCAGGATGCTTCTGTAGAATGGCATTTTTTTGCTCTGGTGGCTTTTCAGATATGCATATTCTGGATGGTCCAAGCAATTTCATGGGTGTTCCTTTTTTTTGTTTTTGTTTTTTTTGTTTTTTGTTTTTGGTTTTTCGAGACAGGGTTTCTCTGTGTAGCCTTGGCTGTCCAGGACTCACTTTGTAGACCAGGCTGGCCTTGAACTCACAACGATCCACCTGCCTCTACCTCCCAAGTGCTGGGATTAAAGGCGTGCGCCACCACTGCCCGGCTTCACGGGTGTTCTTAAAGTGAAAGGGAAACCTTAACCTCTTGATGAGCATGATTTCATGGAGTTTTCAGCAGAAAAAAAAAATAGGGGAACAATTTTCACAGGTGTCCTGGTTAACTAGTTAACTTTTTGTCAAGTCGACAGGTAATTAGAGTCATCTGAGAAGAGGAACCTCAGCTGAGAAAATTGCCCCATCTCATTGCCTGTAGGCGAGTGGGGGGGGCTATTTCTTGATTAATGATAGATTTGGGAGAGTCCAGGCCACTGTGGGTGGTTCTGGGTGTTATAAGAAAGCAGGCTGAGCAAGCCAGTCAGCAGGGTTCTTCTATGACCTCTCAGTCAGTTCCTGCCTCAGTTTCCCTCAGCGGATGATAGCCTGGGATATGTGAGGCAATAAGCCTTTTCATCCTCCTCTTGATGTTGGTCTTCATCTTTATCGCAGCAATGGACACAGAGCTAAGGCAGTGGGTTACCTCAGACTGCTTATGGGAAGAGCCTGGCAGTTAAGTGTGTTGCTTGTGTTATGTCAAGGTTTTGGGAGCAGAGGAGAGCTGGAATTATAGACAGCTAGAGCAGTAACACACAGGAGAAACTGTTGTACAGAGTGGGGTGTGTGTGTGTGTGTGTGTGTGTGTGTGTGTACATTTGTGCAGGCATGTGTATGTCCACGGGTGTGTATGTCCATATATATATGGAGAGACAGAGCAGAGAGAGTTTGGTTGTCTGTTCCTTCTCTCCCTCTCTTTCCCTTTCTTTCTCCCCTCTTCCCACCCCCCCACCCCCCCCACCCCCCTCACCCCACCATCCCACTTCCTCTCCTCCTCCTGCTCCCCCCAGGCTGGCCTCAAACTTACTATGCAACTGAAGATGGCCTTGAACTTCTGATCTTCCTGCCTCCCCCTCCCCTCACCTCCTCCGGTTACCTGAATGCGTTAACAGGCCAGGTTTGTGAGGCTCGGGACAGATCAGACCAGGGCGGACATTCTACCACCCTCAGCCCCTGCTTGTGTGTGTGTGTGTGTGTGTGTGTGTGTGTGTGTGTGTGTGTGTGTGCCTGTGTGCTCTGAGGTTGAATCCAGGGCCCTACATACACCAAAGAGGGGCCCTATCACTGGGGCACTTAATTGTATTTTGAAAAGTTATTTAAAAAAATATCCCTTACAATGAAAAAAAAAAAAGAAGTTGATTGCTACAGAAAGCTAATTCGTTACTTGCGTTGAATGTTCCCCATTTGGGAAGGAGGAGTGTGCCGTAGGAGTTCACTTCCTCCTGCTTTATGCATAGTTGAACAGCGGTTATTTAGTGAAATAAGATGAAATGAGTACAGGGTGTAACGTTCCAAGTTGTCCCTCGGTGCCTCACCTCCAGAGGGGCCGGGTAGGATGGAGAGATCTGATTTCCTGGTCCCTGCATGGGAGATGGCAATGGCAGGCATTGCCCCAGCCAGCCGCAGCAGTGTGGCCGGCTCCGCCTTCCTCTTCTGGCTCACTGGAGAGCTGTGCTATGTCTTGTTTGTTTGCCTATGGAAGGCTGTCTTCAGATTATGAGTAAAGTTTATACATAAATACACACACACACACACACACACACACACACACACATATATATATATATATTGGCGTGGATGTGACTGTCATTTATTTGCATAAACACCATGAAGTACACACAGTAAGACTGTGATCTCTGGTGGTCTCCTGTGCAGTCTCACAGAGGTTGGGGGGGGGGGATGAGAATTTGTTTACCCTTCATTTCAGTATATTGTTACAATTTTATTTTAAAACATTTTAAGATTTATTTGGTGTGTGTGTGTGTGTGTGTTGCAAATGTTTATTTGTGCAGGCTCCTATTAAGTCTAGAAGGGGGTATGACATCATCTGGAGTGGGAGGGCCAGGCAGTTGTGAGCTGCCTGCTGTGCATGCTGGGAGCTGGAGTTGGGTCCCTTGGGGTCCCCTGGAAGAGCAGCACACAAACCTTCCTAACCACCGAGCTATCTTTTCAGTCCGTATTTTTTTTTTTTAAAGTATGTATGTATGAGTAATGTGCATGCAGAGGCCGGGAGTTGGCTTCAGGTGTCTTCCTCAAACCGTCTCTATTTGATTTACTGAGGCCGTTTCTTGATTTACTGAGGGCTTAGAAGTTCCAGCTTGCCCCAGGGACAATCACCTCTGCCATCTGAGAACTGGGAGAGCAGGTGGGTTACCACGCCCCGTTAGCTGTCAGCATGGGGTTCTCGGAACTGGGACTCCCGTCTTCCACACTTTATCTCAGCCACTTCCTCAGCCCAGAGTTGTTCTGTGTTACTAGTAATTGCTGTCACCTTCCCTCCCCTCCTTGTGGGGCATGGTGTCACTATGTGGTCCAGACTGGCCTTGAACTCCCAAAGCTCCTCCTGCCTCAGCCTCTCGGGTGCTGGGGTTATCGTTGAATGCTACCACACCTGGCTTGTTGTTAGTCTCTTAGTGAGCCTGATTTCTAAATTTTATCATAGGTTGGTCTGTATAGGAATAAAAACACCATGTCCAGAGTTTGATTCTGTCTGTGGGTTCAGCCATCCACTTCAGGCCTGGGAACAGTTGCCCTGCAGACAGGGTGATTACTGTGTGTTTAGTTCTGTAAGAGACAACTTTCCAAGCTGGTTGTACCTGTGGGGAGCGGAGGAAGCCCTGAGTGAGTGACGTCCCGAGAGGATGTATATCCTTAACATGCGCACAGCCATGCCAAGGGTCTCCGAGAGCCGCAAGGCCCTCCCTGGGTGGCACAGCCTTCCCCAGGGCACTGAGTGGGAGTGTTGACAGCCTTGGCAGAAAATTCTACCATAACGTTCTCCCTCAACCTCATCTTTACCACCTGGAGCTGCTCAGTAGAGACTTCTGTAGAGATTGGCTAACCCGCCTCCTTGGTCCAGCTGTGTGCCACGAACTCTGCCTCCTTGGTCCAGCTGTGTGCCGTGAACACTACCTCCTTGGTCCAGCTGTGTACCCTGAACTCTGCCTCCTTGGTCCAGCTGTGTGCTGTGAACTCTGCCTCCTTGGTCCAGCTGTGTGCTGTGAACTCTGCCTCCTTGGTCCAGCTGTGTGCTGTGAACTCTGCCTCCTTGGTCCAGCTGTGTGCTGTGAACTCTGCCTCCTTGGTCCAGCTGTGTGCTGTGTACTCTGCCTCCTTGGTCCAGCTGTGTGCTGTGAACTCTGCCTCCTTGGTCCAGCTGTGTGCTGTGTACTCTGCCTCCTTGGTCCAGCTGTGTGCTGTGAACTCTGCCTCCTTGGTCCAGCTGTGTGCTGTGAACTCTGCCTCCTTGGTCCAGCTGTGTGCTGTGAACTCTGCCTCCTTGGTCCAGCTGTGTGCTGTGAACTCTGCCTCCTTGGTCCAGCTGTGTACCCTGAACTCTGCCTCCTTGGTCCAGTTGTGTGCTGTGAACACTACCTCCTTGGTCCAGCTGTGTACCCTGAACTCTGCCTCCTTGGTCCAGCTGTGTGCTGTGAACTCTGCCTCCTTGGCCCAGCTGTGTACCCTGAACTCTGCCTCCTTGGTCCAGCTGTGTGCTGTGAACTCTGCCTCCTTGGTCCAGCTGTGTGCTGTGAACTCTGCCTCCTTGCTTACCTGTTTGTAATAGTGCTGCCTCCTTGATGCATCTGTATGCAATAAGCCCACCTCCCTGTTCAACTCTCTATAAACATGCTGGGCTTGCAGGGTGCGGGAATTTTTCCCATCAGAGGGCCCAGGCCAGCTGATCGCAGCTTTCTGTCCACGGGTGTCTGTCTCCCTGCCCTCGTTCCCTCACCACCCCAGTCAGGTCTGTCCCTGGAGCTGCCGTGCTACACAGCAAGGACCCCTTTACAGTGGGCGACAGTTCTGGTTGCTCAACCTCCGCACTGGCATTTGACATCAGTTTTGGGATTTGGGGTGTTTAAATAGATGTGTAGTATTATCGTTATTGTGCTTAGTAATTCTCTAAGAAGACATTATGATATTGAAAATCTTTCCATGTGCTCATTTGCTGTTTGTACAGCTTTTTTGTTTGTTTGTTTGTTTTGGTTTTGGTTTTGGCTTTTGGTTTTTAGAGACAGGGTTTCTCTGTGTAGCCTTGGCTGTCCTGGACTCACTTTGTAGACCAGGTTGGCCTCGAACTCACATTGATCTACCTACCTCTGCCTCCTGAGTGCTGGGATTAAAGGCATGCACCACCACGCCCGGCTGTACAGCTTTTTATACTTAAAAAAGTTAAATTATGGCTGGGCATGGTAGCGCATGCCTTTGCTCCTAGCACTCAGGAGGCAGCCTAGTCTACATAGTGAGTTCCAGAACAACCAGGACTACACAGAGAACCCTTGTCTCAGAAAAACAAAAAGCACGTAAAAGTAAAATTATGTTTATATATTCTTGGAGAATAAGGAGAGCAGGAGCACCTGGGTGGTTGTATGTGGAGATCAGAGGACCTCCTTTTGCCACTAGGGATCCAAGGATCCAACTCAGGTGGTCAGGCTTGCCAGCCGAAACCCTTACTTACTGAGCCATGTCACCACCCTTCACCGTCTGTTGTTGTTGTTGTTGTGTTGTTGTTGTTGTTATTATTATTATTATTGTATATATGTGCTTGTGTGAGGATGTATGCCAGAGCCAGGGCATGTGTGCCACGGTGCACATGTGGAGATAAAAGGACAACTTCGTGAAGTCAGTTCTCTCTTCCTTTCTGTGAGTTCTGGGGCTTGAACTCAGTTTGCCAGGCTTGCCCTACAAGCTCCCCGCCCTCTGTGCCATCTCAGTGCTCCTAGTCACAAATTTTCTTTGGTGTACAGATCTTTTCAACTTTTTTCACTTTGTGTTACTAGGGTGCTGATGCCTCAAGGAAGCTAGCCCCTGCTCGGATCTTATGCCCACTTTCAGGTAGCCTGTGTGTTCTTACTTTTTTTTTTTTAATGTTCTACATTTAATATTTAAACAGCTTCTAACTTATCTAACAGTATAGAGTAAAAAGATTGTGTACATGGGTGTGGTGAGTGGGTTGAGAAAAGTGTGTCCAAAAGATGTGTAGTTTTTGGTTGCAAGCTGTTTACTCTGTGTGTAAAACACATAGGTTTTTGTTTTGAGAATCTACATTTATTTACCGCGTGTGCGCACGTGGGTGCATGTGCAGACAGGCCCCACAGGAGGCAGTATTGGGTTCAGATGCCTCCGTGGTGAAGAGCTTGACCTTGAGTTCACCTCTTGCCATTTACCACCGTGTACCTTTGGTGAGCATTGGCCTCTCTGAGCTCAGCTTGCTCGGCTGTCAAGAGGGAATCCTAGGAGCCTGTCTCAGAGGACACACTTGTTTAAAGCTCTTGTCACTGAGCTTGGTAGAGAGCGCTCCTGAATGGCAGGTCTTCTAACCAATAGCAGGCATACCTTTGGCGTCCCCTGTGATGTTCTGGGTTCCAAGTTGTGTCTTGGAGCCTCAGCCTCGGTCTGGGGCGAACGGGTGCAGATGGGCCCAACCATGCTCCCAAACACACGTGGGGCTCTGCTCCTGCCCTCTCTCCCTTCATTGCCATGATCCCCCAGGGCCTGTCTGCTCACATCTACTGGATCACTTCTCCCACTCGCCATGTCTTGGGACTGATGCTCGTATTCTTCCCAACCTGACTGCCCACGTGACACTGAGCTCCTGCTCAGCATACCTGAGGCTGACTGCTCAGGGCCGAGGAGCTTCTGCTGGGAGTGGTGAGAGGTTCAAGAGAGGCGGAAGGTGACCAGGTGGCCAGAGTCCTCTTTAGAGCAGCCCTAGACGTTCTGGCTCCCAGCACCTTGAGAGACAGGCCTAGTTTGTTTGTTTGTTTGTTCTGTCCTGTTTTGTTTTATTTTTTGTTTTGAGATAGGCTCTCACCGTGTAGCCTAGGTTAGCCTAGAATTTGCAGCCCTGTCACCTGTCACCTCCTGAGTACTTGACTTATTCCTGCATCACCATGCCCACCTGGGGATTTATTTCCGTTTTTTTTTAATCCATGCATATGTACATATGTATACGTGGGGACTCGGCGTGCACATAAGTGCAGGTCCAAGTAGAGGCCAGAGGCATCTGATGCCCTGGGACTGGACTTACAGGCAGCGAGTCACACGGGTGCCGCGGACTGAACTCAGGTCTTCTAGAAGAGCACGCCACATTCTTAACCACTGAGCCATTGTCTCTGCAGCTCCCAGCAAAGCCCTTGTCCCTTTTAGGAAGGTCGTGTGGCCTGTCCCTTTAGCTGACTCTTCTTCCAATACACCTAGAAACGATATAGGGACGTCCCTCTCTGGGACGTTCCTAAGGGAAGGCCTCGGAACTGGCTGCTGCTTGGAGCCGAGCACCCAGGCCACACTGTGGAGTCCCCTGTGCAGTGGTCAGAGGAACCAGGGGGCTGGGCTCACATCTCCAGTTTGCAAATACCTCCTCCCGTTCTGCGCGCACTCTTGTCACCTTCTTGATATTGCTGCACTGGTTTTTTTTTTTCATTCTGATAAAGTTCAGTCATCTTTTTGTCGTTGCTTATGGTTTGGTGCCACCAGTGAGGCTGTGAGTGAGGAGTAGTGAGGGGGGGCACAGACTGGGGTGCAGGGCATCATGCCAGCCGGCCTATCTAGAGATACACATGGCAGGGGAGGTGGGGCCCAGGGGATGACCGTGAACTCCGAGGTGAGGACACTGGGCTTGATCCTAAACTGAGCAGTGGGGGGGTGGGGGGGCAGGCTGCAGGGGGTAATAGGCTGTGGGAGGTCGGGCGAAGCAGTAGTCTCGGAGGCTTATTTCTGGGCCCAAGAAGGACAATGGCTGCATTGCCGCTAGCTAGCAAAGGTCCCTGCTGCCTGCCTGGCAGGTGTGGCACCTCTCACCCCAGCCACTTGCAAGTTGAGACAGGTGACCTCCTCAGTAACAACCTTCAGTCTGCTCTGGCCTTTGACTACTTCCTGCCCACTCAGGTTCTGAGAGTGTTTGGAAGGTGCTTGACAACTCTCCTCCCCCTCCCCCCTCCGGTTTATTGCCTCTGTTAGGCACCACCTGCCAACAGCCAAGGTTTTCCAGCAGGAGGCGGGGGAGGGGAGTGGTGTGTGTGTGTGAGGGGGTGGAGGGGGGGCAGCTCAAATCAAATTAGGCCACTTGTGGCAGCTATGGGGCACCAGGCGGTGGTTGTGGCTCTCTGGGCCTGTGCCTTTGTCTCTGCTCTTGTCATCCCCATGGACATGTCGTGAGTGCCAGGTAGATGCCCAGTGGGCAGGTGGCACCTGTGGCTGGCTGCTGCATCCTCCCTCTGATAGCTCAGGGTTGGGTTGAACACTACATGTGGTTTTCATGTGGGAGCTTCTTAAAAACCTCGGAGACTCTTGGCTAGTGCCACTGGTTTTGTCTGGACCCTCCCTCTGCTCATCTCTGCACCAAGTCCTATTTTGGGGTGGCCCCCACTGCTGCACGGAGCCTAGGGGATGCTCACGGTGGGCATCTTTGCTTATCTGGGGTCCTTGGTAGCCGGCAGAGAAGTGGACAGCTGGCTCCTCAGCAGCATGGCACTTAACCTTGGAGTTGGAACAGAGAAACGTCTGTTTGTGTTTCCAGGAACAAGAGGGGACAGCTGGCCCGCAGATAGCAGGCTAGGTCAGCTGAGGGTTGCCTTGGCGGCCCGGCTTTACGCAAACAGCCAGGGCCAGGCGCTTGGGCGGAAGAGGGATGGAGAAGTAACTGGTGGGGCTGAGGAAGGCAGCTTAAGAGCTGCTTTCTAGTCTGGGCTGCTCAGAGCAGGTGGAGGTGGGGCAGGCTGCTCAGGGACGCTCTCTACCTGGCAGGTAAGGAGTTGGGGCTTTCCTTCAGGGCGTTCTGTCTCCTGGTGGGTTCTGTCCAGGTACTTCAGTAAAGCAGTACCCAGGTGGGAACTGAAGTCAGATTTCCTTTGCAGAAACTACCCAGGCCCCACAAGCCACATACATGGACGCAGGTTGTTTTTTGGATGGAGGGTCCTGGATGCGGTGGCTCATATCTGCAATCCCAGCCCTCAGGAAGCTCAGGCTGGAGGGTAGCAGAGAGTTCCAGGCCAACCTGGGTTATGAAGAGAGTTCCGGGCTCGCATAGATTACACGGTAAAGCTTGAGAGAAAGGGGGGGGGGTGCGGGGAGAGACAGACAGACAGAAAATGACAGAGACGGGCAGACAAATACACACACAGAGAGAGGGAAAGTCAGAATGGTGGGGGACAGAGGAGGGGGGGAAGACAGAGGGGAAAATGGGGGGCAGGAGGAGACAGAGAGGCAGAGAAGAGAGACAGAAAGGGAGGGGGAGAGAGAGGAGATGGGGGCACAGGGGGAAGACAAAGAGAAGGGGTAGGGGGAGAGAGAACACACAGAGACATACAGATACACAGACATGGACAGACACATGGACACATGAACACAGACATACAGATGCACGGAGAGACATACACAGATACACATGCACACATACACACTTGAGTGCATGACTCTAACCAGGTTTTGGCAGCCCCTGGGAGGACCTAGCGTTGTCTGGGCAGAGCCTGGCTTTCCCCGACAGCATGATGTTGTTTCCATAGCTGTTGAGCCAAATTCTAATCCCATTTCCATATTTATGTTTGCTACTTCTTGACAGTCTGGTTAAGTAACGTTTTTACCTTGTTTTCTCGGGGCTTTTAAAATTCCATTTATTTGCTCAGTGCGAGTGTATGGGCACGGCTATGGCACAGTGTGTGAGTAGGTTAGAGGGCAGCGTGCAGAACTCTGTCCTTTCCCTGTATCATGTGACTCCCAGAGAGTGAACCCAGGTCACCAGGCTTGGCCAGCAAGTAGCCTAACTCACTGACTGGCCCATCATGTAGGCCGTGTGTGTGTGTGTGTGTGTGTGTGTGTGTGTTATATAAAAACAGGTGTATTTGTTCTTTTATTATGAGAAAAAAATAGAATTCTGGCATTTAGAAATATGCCACTGCACATGACTAAAATGGTGGCTTAAATGTAGACTGGCTGATAATAGAGAGCAAGCAGCTATGTTAGCTTACAGTGACCAGGATGGGTTTGAAGCCGCGTTGTAGTGACCCGTTAGCTGCTTTGCTGGTGCATGAAGGAAATGGCTTTCCAGTGAGGTCAAACCACTGCTGTAATGTGTGTGTGTGTGTGTGTGTGTGTGTGTGTGTGTGTACATGTATGTTATGTGTATGTGTATGTGCGTGTGCGTGAGTGTGTGCCTGTGCCTACAGAGCCCAGAATTCATTGTCCAGTATCTTCCTTGTTTCTGTCCCCTTTTTTAAGGCAGGGTATAGCTGGCTAGCCAGTGTGCTCTGGGGATCTGCCCGTCTCTCCCAGCACAGGGGCTACAGATTTGTGTGCTGCCCAGCACCACACCCTGTTTTTTATGTGGGTGCTGGAGTTGTGAAGTTGGGGGCCTCATGCTTATACATCAGGCACTTTACGGCAGCCTCCCCTATTCCCCGACTGCTGTAATTTAAAGTAGTGAGGCGTGCGTGTGTTTTGCGACATTCTGTAGCTCTGTACTGTGTTGGGGAAAGGCCTGATCTTCTGGTTAAGACACAACACGTGTGACAGCGATGCACCATCTATGTTTGTAATGAAAGCTACGAGGGCATTCAGTTGTAGGTTAATGAAAAATCTATTTTTTTTTCCTAATTCAAGCTCACAGATCCCTTCTGTAATGCCCAGGGAACGCAGTGACCAAATGGGTTGTTCCATGCTTCCCCCGCCTCCCGACCCCCCCCCCCCTTCCTCATCTGTTCCCTTCTCTCTTTTCTTTTTTTCCTTTAGAGACAGTGCTACTGTGTAGCCAGGCTGGCTTCAAACACGTCCTCTCGCTGCCTTCCTCTCCTGAGTGCTGGGGTTATAGCCGCACACCCTTAATGTGTGTGTTGACTGTGAACGCGTTGTCCCAGAAGTCGGAGGCCTTTCTTGGTCCTTAGTGCTCCAGGACATCAAGGGACACCATGAACGCCTTAGTAGTGCACATGGCCAAGTGGAGCCATGGTGCTTAGCCTCCCCACCTCCAAGACAAGATTGGGATCTGCTGCCCCACTGCGGTGTTGGTCGAACTGTGTGTCCCTTAAAAGGATATACTGATGTCCTTCCTGCCTTTCGGTGCCTCTGAATGTGGCTTTTACTCGGAAACAGGGCTGTTCCAGTTATAATTACTAGATAGAGACCTTTCTGGAATGAGATGCTATCTGATTCCAGCTTACTTGTAATCCCAGTACTCAGGAGATGGGGGGAGGAGGAATGCAAGTTCTAGGCTCTTCTGGGCTACGCAGTAAGTTCTGGGGCCCGCCTGGGCTATGTGATAACAAGCTCCTACCTAAAAAAAAAGAAAAGAAAAGAAAACAAACAAACAAACAAAAACCCAAACAAAACCCATAACAAAGAGAACATGGGCTGAGAATATAGCTTAAAGGGCCATGGGTTCAGTCTCCAGTACAAAAGAAAAGAAAAAGGAGAAAAGTCAGACTGGGACCGGGTTATGATAGCCCAGGGCAGGCACTGGGTTCTAGCCTCAGCTTTGGAGGAGGGAGGAAAAGGGAGCAGCAGAGGGAGGGAGGAGAAAGAGGAGCGCTGTGTGAAGACAGACAGACAGACGGGCAGGCAGACGGGCAGACAGACAGACAGGCAGACAAGAGCCCATTGCAGTGCAGATAGAACTTGGACAGTTGCAGAACACAGGTAACTCTGGGGGCTGCCGGTGGGCGCCAGTGGCTAACAGGTGAGGGGCACCTTCTGCTCCTGAGGCCGCCGCAGACCACACTCAGCCCAACTCATACCCTACTTTTAGACCTGCCCTAGCAACTCTGTGGCAGCGCCCCTAGGTCACAGCTCTGGCCTAGTGCCAGCAGGAACAAGTGCTCCTGGAAGCTGGCCTGCGCTGGCCTGCACTGGCCTGCACTGGCCTGCACAGCTCCCCTCCTGTGCCTTCCCAGGTGATTCTTGCCCAAGGAGCGAGGTTACCCCTACCTGCCAGGATTGAAGTGTTCCTACCTGCCCTGTGTCAGGCTTTTTAGAAGCCACAAAAGCAAAGCTGCACCTCTGGGGACATGCGGGCAGAGCTTGTGGCAGAGGACAGGGAGGAAGGAAAGTGTTTGGCATCTCATTTCAGGTGGAGGTTTTTCATCCTGGGGAGAAGGGAAGCATTTGTTTCAAGTTAGACAAAGAGGCAGGCAGGGGCTTGGGGTCACTGGCCTGGGCATCCAAGTTCCTTAAAGAATCCAGGGATTAAATAAAAGATGATGCCGTAATATTAAGGTGTCTCGTACAGTGTGGGAGGCCTGCCAGAGGATGAGAAGAGCCGCCCCTGCCAGGCCCCCAGCAACCGAGCTGCTACCGGGGGCTGATGCATAGTTGGTACCCGGTGAGTCTGCCGGGTGGATGGTGCAGTGGGGCCACGGGCTGCTCAGTCTTGCTTGGGTGAGAGGCCAGTGATGGGCCCTTTGCTTTGTGACTAGGTAGGCATGGGTGCAGCAGGAGCCCAGCGCTTATCACTCTCCAAAGGGCACAAGTGAAAAGGCCAGTCTAGGATGACTCTGCCCTAGCAATTTACCTGCCCTGTCTCCTCCTCCTCCTCTTTTTTTTTTTTTAAATATTTATTTATTATTATATATACAGTGCTCTGCCTGCATGTACACCTTCGGGCCAGAAGAGGGCATCAGATCACATTACAGATGGTTGTGAGCTTCCATGTGGTTGCTGGGAATTGAACTTGGGACCTCTGGAAGAGCAGGCGGTGCTCTTAACCACTGAGCCATCTCTCCAGCCCCTCCTCCTCTCTTATATGTGCTTAAATATATTCAAATATTTAAAGCCCAAAAAAGTATTTTTGAGACAGTTGTCTCGCTGTGTAGCACTGGCTGACCTGGAACTCACTATGTAGACCAGGCTGTCCATGAATTCATGGACATCTACCCGCCTCTGCCTCCCAGGTGCTGGCATTAAAGGTGTGTACTATCACACCTGGCCATCACATTTCTTACAAGTCATATTTATTGTGTGTGCGCATAATGGGGTGTACATTCAAAAGCACTTAGGTGGAGGCCATAGGGTAACTTGAAGGAACCACGTCTCTCTTTCCTCAGTGTGGGGTTGGGCATCAAAATCTGGTCATCATCAGGCTTGGCAGCAGGTCCCTTTACCCACGGGGCCAATCTACCAGCCCGTGGACACCTTTCTTTAAAAGTTAGGAGTTGTCGCTGATGCCTGTAATCCCAGTGCCTAGGAGACTGAGCGAGGAGGATTGCCTTGTGTTTGAGGCTAGCTTGTGTTTTAGTCTGAGCCACGAGGACTGGGGACGGTGGGGGGGGTGGTAGCAAAGGAAGGCAAAATAAAGCAACGACAAACAACTCCAACTTTTCTTCATTAGATTGAAGAAAAGCTTCACTGATAATTCCAAATGGCGTCCTGCCACTTGAACCTTGAGTGTTCCGGGCTGCGTCACCCTTTCTCTGCCTCCTGGTCGGCTCCTCTTCTGCGGCCAGCCTTGCTGTGTTGCCCTTTTCCACGTCATCTGTCATTTTTGACATTAACTGTGACCTTGTGCCTGGAGTTGTTATTGATCATTCCTCAAGCGTCTGGGTCCTGTCTGGGTTTCTAGTTGGTGCGAGCCATCTTGCCACGTGGCCAGAGGCAGGACAAGAGAGACCCGCTCATGAATGGGTGTAGGCACACGGGGGGGGGGGGCTCCCCCATGATTGGCATGACAGGAGGTGAGGTGGCTGCTCGAGCCGTGCTTTGTGGGCTGCAGTGTACTGGGTCTTTGAATGTGTGCCGAACACTCATCTTGTCCAGATGCTGTGCTAGGCCAGGGACACTGAGGACATCCCTAGACACGGAGGACATCCCTAGACACGGAGGACATCCCTAGACACGGAGGACATCCCTAGACACTGAGGACATCCCTAGACACTGAGGACATCCCTAGACACGGAGGACATCCCTAGACACTGAGGACATCCCTAGACACTGAGGACATCCCTAGGCACGGAGGACATCCCATCTCCAGACTTGTCTTCATAGGGACAGCAGAGACAAAGAACCCAGAGGATACAGATACCAGGGGGGGGTCAGTCCAAATGTTGGGTAGAGGGAAGCCACAGACTCCCCATAGGAGGTGGGGCTGGGTATCTGTAGGGAGACAGTAGGAAGAAAGCGTCCCAGGTGAGGGCTCGTGAATGGGTCAGTGGGTAAGGTGGAATACTGCACAAGCCAGGCCGCCTTCAACACCCACCCATAGACAGACAGACAGACAGACAGACACAGAAATAATAACTTTAAGCGTTTTTTTCTTTTTTAATATTTTATTTAATTTTAATTTATGTGTGTTGGTGTGAGGGTGTCAGATCTTGGAGTTACAGACAATTGTGAGCTGCCATGTGGGTGCTGGGAATTGAACCCTGGTCCTTTGGAAGAGCAGGCAGTGCTCTTAACCACTGAGCCATCTCTCCAGCTCCACTTTAAGTGGTTTTTATTTTTTATAATTTATTCACATTGCATCCCGATTGTTACCCCCTCCCTCCCTCCTATTCTCATCCTCCCTCCCTCTTCCCCCCTCTCCCCCTCCCCTGACCTCTGAAGGGGGACCCTCCCCTGTTATCTGACCCCAGCCTATCAGGTCTCATAAGGATAGTCTGCATCCTCTTCCTCTGTGGCCCCGAAAGGCTGAGTGAGATCAAATCTCAGGCACCAGAGTCCATTTAAACATGGGTCTAGGGAGATGGCTCAGTGCTTAAGTACTCGCTGTACCAGTGTGTGGACTTGATTTCCGATACCCAGAATCCATGTAAATACTAATGGGTATGGAGCTCCCCCGCCCCTGTGATTCTAGCCTCCAAAGATGGAGACAGGTGACCCCCAGGACAAGTTGGCCAGTGAGACCAGCTATGTTGGAGCTGTGGGTTTGAGCGCCCTGCTTCACTGAATAAGGTATTCTGTCCCAGGCAACGGAGGATTCCTGACACCACCAACCTCGGGATTCCACATGCATGTACAGTTCCATACATGTCACGCACACTACGTATAAACATGCCTACTCCACGTGCACACTGCCCACACAAAGTGGGGGTGGGGAAGGGGGCTGCTCAAGGTGCTTGTGGCCAAGCCTGATGACCTCAGTTCCGACACAGGGTGGAAGCTGAGAGTTGGCTACCACTGGTGCTCCTCTGACCTCCACAGGCATGATGTGGCATGCATGTGACCACATACCACATGTGCACACATACACTATAAATCAACGAATATGTTTTTTTTTTTAAGTCAGCATATGGTAGCATCACCCTTAATCCCAGCACTTGGGAGGCAGAGGCAGGTAGATCTGAGTTTGAAGCCAGCCTCCTGGTCTACAGAGTGAGTTCCAAACCAGCCAGGGCTACATAGTGAGATCCTGTCTTAAAATAACAACAAAAGGGGGCTGGAGAGATGGCTCAGTGGTTAAGAGCACTGACTGCTCTTCCAGAGGTCCTGAGTTCAATTCCCAGCAACCACAAGGTGGCTCATAACCATCTTTAATGTGATCTGATTCCCTCCTCTGGCCTGCAGATGTAGGCAGAACACTATATACATAATAATAAATACATTTCTAAAACAACAACAACAACAAAAATGTCCTAGGTGAAGGATGCAGGGCACAGGGCTGAGCACTTGGTATCTGTCTGGGTTCTAGTGCCTAAAACCTGATGGGGTGGGGCTGCTTTGTTTTTTTGTTTTTTTGGAGGCAAGGTTTCTGTGTCCTGGAACTCACTTTGTAAACCAGGCTGACCTTAAACTCACAGAGATCCACCTGTTTCTGCCTCCTGAGTGTTGGGATTAAAGTCATGTGCTGCCACCACCACCACCTGGCTTAAACCCTGATTTTTCTAAAGGAGCGTGGCAACAAGCAGGAGTTTTCTGGCCTAGATCATGGACACTTTTGAGTGCAGCTTGGGTTTTTGGCCCTGTGGGAGTGTGTGGAGCCGTGGACATTTCTGAGCACATTCTGACCTGTGCTGCTAAAGAAGTGCGCTCTCTCTCTCTCTCTCTCTCTCTCTCTCTCTCTCTCTCTCTCCCTCCCTCCCTCCCTCCCTCCCTCCCTCTCTCTCTCTCTCTCTCTCTCTCTCTCTCTCTCTCTCTCCAACACAGAGGATTTCAGTGTGAGCCCCAGGAGGCCCAAAGTCTGATTAGGAAGCAATGCTACAGTGCTGGAGGCGGTTGGAGGCAGGCAGCCAGAGCTAGGAGGGAGAGCGAGCTTGCCCAAGCAGTCAGATCTGGCAGGAGGCACAAATGACAGGGCAGAGTGAACATCTCATCTCGAATGCTTCCTGTCATTCCAAGGTGCTCCTGAGTGAGCGGTGCTTTTGAGTTCCAGATGGGCCTTGGAGGCTGCTTGTCCGAATCTTTCTTCTTCTGAGAGCAGCCTGACAGGCTGAGCAGACATCCCCATGTTGATGTCTGGCTCACCTTATCTCGCAGCTATCATCCTGTTTCCCGTATCATAGTAACAGAGCAGATGTCAGGGCCTGTTGCTAAGGATTCCTGGAACACTGGTGCCTGGGTGGGGCTTTCACACAGTGCCCAAGGCCTCAGCAAGCACTCAAGTGCCCAGACTCCCCTCCCTTCCCTGAGGGCCAGGGCCCTTGTTTTGCCCTCCAGGTATGGTGGTGTACAGGGACAGCTGTAGGTGGGTGGTTTCCACCCTGGCGGAGCTGTGGTGAGTTAGGAGCTTGGGGGTCAGACAGCAGTGTTTCTGGGGTCATAGGAACCCCAAGGACTCATGGTGGGAAGGACTTTGTAGAAGGGGGTCACTGCCCCCTGCCCCCCACTTTGCATGAGCCTTTCTCTCTTGGTTTGCCTGTTTATTCTTATGGTGCTTGGGGTAAAAACAAAAAACAAAAAACAAAAAAAGATGCACTTTACCATTGAGCCACAGCCCTAGCTGTCATTCATTCTGCTGGCTCCCTGTTACAGTGCCTGCCATGGCCCATTCAACCACCAAGATGCTAACGCCAGCACTGGTCCTCCCAACTCTGAGCTAAGGAGACAGAAGCCTTTAAAGTAGATGCAAAGATTTTGCAAAAAGGAGACTTTGGGGGTGGGGTGGGGTGGTACGCGACTAGAATTATATACTCTTGAGCATAATTAATTGAAGATCTATGGCTAGTCCTTTCCAAAAACACAACATTGCCATTAGGCTGACAGGACCCAGCTGCCTCCAACAGGTTTTTCCTGATGAGCAATTTGAGACAGTTTGGAGAAAGCAGGCAAGAGGCCCACGGCTCACAGCTTTGAGTGGCTGTGAACGCTACTGTGACAAAGCGGGCTCAAAACATGTTTCACAAAAATGCACACTCCACGTCTCTCTTGAGAACTTTTTTTTTTTAAGACTTATTTTATTTTATTATTAGGTATACAGTGCCCTGCCTGCATATACACCTGCAGGCCAGAAGAGGGCATCAGATCTCATTATAGATGGGTGTGAGCCACCATGTGGTTGCTGGGAATTGAACTCAGGACCTCTGGAAGAGCAGTCAGTGCTCTTAACCGCTGAGCCATCTCTCCCGCCTTCTCGAGAACTTGTCCTAAGAAAGTCATCAGAGATGGCCACTGAGTGGACCTTGAAGGATATCCATCTCTGTGTAGCATATATAAAGAAAAATTAGAAGTCACCAATGTGTCCTCAACCTAGAATACTTAGAACCATAAAGTCATAACTTTAAGAAATTTTGGGAGGCACGGGATGGTCGTCACCTGAATGAACAACACTGTAGGCAGTAAGAGCCCAATTTTGCTTAAGATCTGTGTGTAAATCCCTAGGAAAACTCCGGAGGGCCACACTCTGTTAAGACCCTGAGCATCGTCCTGGGGGAGGAGTGATGGGTGAGTCTGTGGTGTATGGAAGGAGGGAGCGTATTGTGACACACACACGGGACGGTTGGAGGACAAGTTCTAGGAGCTGGTCCTCTCTGTTGTGTGAGTGCTGGGTACCAAGCTCAGGTCGTCGGGCCTGGAGGCAAACACCCGTACCCACTGAGCCAACTCTCTGGCTTCTGGTTTTCTTTAGCATGCCATAGCCCACAGAGTCCAGGGCATGAAGGTTCTCAATGGAGACAAGTCCCATGGGGACTCGGGCAGTGACCACCCGAGATGGCCAGCCCTTGACTTTGGAGAGAACCTGGTTTCGCAGCAACAAGGTGTTTGTTTTTATGGGTCGTGCTCAGAGTTGGCAGGTGCTTATGAACCTCCCGTCCCCAAGGAATTTCCTCAAGAAGTTGACATAAGCCACTCTTGTCCCCGCCTGCCCTCGGCACCCCATGGCCTGAAGGGCCCCTGAGTGTGCCTCCTGGGTGCAGCCCGTCCTCAGCTTGTTTCATCCAGCACGCGATGAGAGACACTGGGAGGCGAGCTGCTTCCCCCGCAAAGGGCCCGTGGGTGCCTCAGGCCCTCCAGGGAAATCAACTGAACTGTCAGGCAGAGCCATTCGCTGCCACATGGCAGATGACGCGTGGGGAATCCTGAGGAACTAGCCGCCTATGAGCCAACCAGGCACGGAGCCTGGCTACAGCTGTCCTGTCTGGTCTTTGCACATCTGGTCTTTGGTTAAATGTCTCTTATTTGGGAGGCACCGTCTCTCCACAGCTCAGCTTAGCAGGCAATCCCCTGCAGCAGGTTCTGTGCTGAGCCACAGGAGATAGAAAGGAGAGGACACAGGGTCACCGGAGCCACAGTGGAGGGGGAGGGAGATAGAAATGTCACTGCAAGGCCAGGCAAGGACCCCTGAGCCAATCTCCAGGGTTGAGGGGTCTGCCCCCCCCCCCCGCCCCCAGCCACAGTCTTGACTTGGCTTCATTGAACACGCGCAGCTACGGCCGGCACACATTATACACACTCAATGCACCTCTCGCCTCTTGCCGGCCACAGCTCAGATGACCTTAGAGACCCTGTGTGCTATCTCTCCCTGGTTAACTGAGGAAGTGACCAGAGCCCCGCACAACCATCTCTCTGTCCACTCTCCTCTGGTTCCCTCTAGGCTAGTTCTACCCTTCCCCCTGCATAGGCGAGCTCATCTTTGTGCATCCTTCTTTTCAGTGAATTTTTGTTTTGTTTCCCTCATGAATTACTAACAAATAGGTAAGGCACATATTTAACACACACACACACACACACAGTGCTGTTGATGGAAGCTGTGAGGTCCCAACTGCGTGTGTGTGTGTGTGTGCTTTGAGCACCCTGGGCAGGCTCATTACCTTGAACTATACTTCTAGCCCTTGTCTGTTTGTTTGCTCGTTTGTTTTGGAGACGGGGTCTTTCTAATGTAGTTCGGGCTGGTCTTGAACAAATGTGTGAGTCACAGTCCTCCCTCAGTGAGGACCAGGGCAGGCATGTTGGGTGGTGTGTAGACAGTTTGGCAGAGGAGTACTTAGGTAGAGGGGGGGTTGGGGGGTGGCATAGTGAGACTCTAATCGGCTGCCAAGTGAGGGAGCCGGCGGCCAGCTCAGCCCAAAGAGGTTTGGCAAACCCAAGCCGGCTCTAGGAGCTGTGGCAGGCCCCTAAAATGGGCCTCCTCAAGAGTTGCCCTTCCTGTCCTCCTGTCTGTCCCGAGGCTGCTCCGTGTGAAAGACGGACAGCTGTGCATTCGGAGGTGCCAGCCGCTGCCTAGGGTGTTCTAGTCTCTGACTTTCATTCTGAGCCACCTCCGTGGACATGCTTGGCTGAGGATTTGCCATCCTCATGTCCCTGCCCCGTCAGTGCCATGACCCCAAGCCCTGGAAGTGACATCTCCCATCTCTCTTGGCTCCCCAGAGCATCTGACTAGAGGTTTGTCTGTCTTGCAGTGACTACCATCTCCTCATCCTGTAGACTGGGCTGGAGTCGGGGGTTCAGATTGGAGACACCCCTAGCCTCCCTCCCAGGGCCTGGCAGCAGCCCTGGCCTACGCCCTCCGTGCATCTCAGCAGTGAGAATCCCAGTACAGGGCATGCAGAGAATCATGCAGGCCCCGCATCCCTCGGGTACAAGTGGGGAAACAGAGCCCCAGCAAGGTGATTGACTTGTCCTGGACATTTAGTAAATTTGCATGAATACCCATCGGGGTTTTATTTTAATTAATTTGTTTATTTGTTCATTTACTCTACATTCTAATTGTAGCCCCTCCCCCTCTCCTTCTGGCCCCGCCCTCTCTTACTCTTCCCCCCCCCCCCTTTCCCCTTCCCCTCAGAAAAGAGGAGTTTCCTCCACCAACCCACCCCAGCATATCCAGTCATATCAGGACTGAGCGCATCCTCTCCCTTGGTGGCTTGGCAGGGCAGCCCCGCCAAGGGGAGTGATCGAAAAGCAGGCAACAGAGTCCATGTCAGAGACAGCACTCGCTCCCCTTACTGGGGGACCCACATGAGGACCCAGTTGTCCATTGGGTGCATATGTGTAGGGGCCCTAGGTCCAGTCCATGCATGGCTGGCGCCTCCATGGGCCTAGGCTGTTTGTCTCTGCTTGTCTCTTGAGGGATCCTTGTCCCCTCAGAGTCCCTCTGTCCTTCCCCTCAACTCTTCCACAAGGCTCCCTGCGCTCTGCCCGTTGTTTGTCTGTGAGTCTCGGCATCTGTTTGCATCCATTGCTGGGTGGAGCCTCTCAGAGGACAGCTGTGCTTGGGTCTCAGGTTGGGCCAGGCATTGGTTGGATTCCCTCAATCTCTGCTTTGTCTTTAGCCACCCCCTCCCCTCCACCATGGGCCTCTCTCTCCAACTGCGATAAAGTCCACCCTCTGTGCTTAGGTAGAAAGTGACAGGAGGCAGGGGAAGCTGTGCCATGTGAGTGCTGGCATGCCAGCACAAGTAGCTGTGTGGTCCGTTCATGGCCTCTTAAACCATCTTCTCATTTTTTTTTTTTAGATTTGTTTATTTATTACATATACAGAGTTACAGAGTTCTGCCTGCGTGTACACCAGAAGAGGGCACCAAATCTCATTCTAGATGGTTGTGAGCCACCATGTGGTTGCTGGGAATTGAACTCAGGACCTCTGGATGAGCAGACGGTGCTCTTAGCCGCTGAGCCATCTCTCCAGCCATCTTCTAATGGAAAGAATTTTGATTACGTTAGGAAGATACAGCAGGTTAGCCCAGGCGTGGCCTCAGACTGTATGGAAGTGCGCTGGGCCCCTGGCTTGTGGCCTAATGGTGTGGCTAGGAAGTGAGACTTCGTTCCCTAGAGATGCTCTGGGGGTGGGGGGTGGGCATCCCCACCTTCTCCTGACCCCCTTTCATTCTCTGCCGTCACAGGGTCCTTCCACTGTCCCCTGCTTCTCCTCCCGGCTCATCCTGCCACGGCCTTCAGTTTAGAAGCTTCTGCAGAAGCTGTTCCCAGTACAGAGCGCCCCCCAGGTTCCCCGGCTTCCTCCTGCCTTCCAGGGTCACCCCAATTACTCCTCTGCTTCTGAAGAGTGGCCAGCAGAGTATGAGGATACACCTTCTTTCTTCTGTGTTCAGCCATAGAGGAACTGTCAGGTTCACAGTGTGCTGCCCTGGACACATTGGTCTGGGCACAGCGCCCCCTGCAGGTTGGGGCAGAGCTGGGCAGCCTGTGTAGAACCTGTCTACACCTGTCATAGTCCTTCCGTTTCTTGACACGCCCAGAGTGTTAGGAAAAACAGCATATGAGCCGTGTGTTTTAAATATTTACTTCGAGCAGAGTAACACATTTTACACTCCCGTAGCAGCGTGACCACGCTGTTCACAAGCTAACAGAAACTGAAAAACAACCACCCCACAGTGCACTAGAGGCCTGGCATGGGGCGCAGATTTAAGTTTTCTAATGGACATGACATTCTTATTTTTGTATTTGATTTATTTTGGGGAGTAGCACATGCCATGGCATGCATGTCGAGGTCAGAGGTCAGTCTGAAGGCGTTGGTTCTGACCTTCCACCATGTGGGCCCCAGGGATCAAACTCGGGCCATCAGGCTTGGTGACAGGCACCTTTATGCTCTGAGCCGTCTCTTCATCCTTGAACTAGTCATTTTTGCACTTGGCCTGTTTTTCTGGACTATATTAGCACCATTTGGGAGCTTGCCTAGAGGCGCGGGGCTTGCCAAGGGAGCCTCTGCACCTGGCAGGTTGGGGATTCTTTCCTGAAGTGTGGACCAAGGTGGACTATCAAGTCCAGCTGCGAAGCTTGGGCTCCAGGATGGACCTGTGGGATGAGAGTCGGCTATGTACTGGCCGGCCATTTAGCTCCAGCCCACACACTGCCCCCTGGCGGCCATCATGGGCATGGGCCACTTTGGTCTGGAAGAGCAATTTTCTAAGCCTGGTTCAGGGATCCTTGAGGGTCCCCAGCACTTTGCCGAGATCCCTAAGATCAAAACTGTTTTCTTCAACATCAGACTCTTGGCCTCTTTCACAAGCGTAGAAAATGGAAAGCACTCAGATGTGCCTTCAGAAGCTGTGCTGGAACTAGTTCTTAAGAAAGTGCCATCTGCTGAGTTTTGGTGCAGAAAAACACACACCATTATCTGGGAAAGCTATTAGAATACTCCTCCGCCTTCCACGCATCCTGCATATCCGTGAGAGCCTGGATGCCTTCTATGTTCTTCACCAGAACAACATCTCCGAAGGGCGAAAGGAAAGTCCGACAAGAACACCCATCTGTCTTCAGTTGGTCCCCAAGTCAAAGTTAATTCTAAAAAGATTAAAAAAAACAACAACAAAAAACAGTCCTGGTCCTCACATGAATTGTCCTTGTTTTGAAAACACATGTTTTTCTCATTAACAAATATATAAATTATGTGAATACCTAATAGGCTTAATATCTGTAATGGAACGTCTTAGATTTCTCAGTAAAATACCAGTAGATATAGCTCATATATTTTGGAATGTTCAACACTGTAGTTTTCGTTGTATGTGTAAGCTGGTGTGTACCGGGGCACATATGTTAGTCAATGGATGACTCTGGACTGTTTTCTCTTCGTCCACCTTCATGTGGGCTCTGGGAATTGAACTCATGTCGTCAGGCTTGCAGAGCAAGCACTTTACTCGCCAAACCAGCCCCAAAATATATTTAAAAAGAAATAATATCTAATGAGTTGGAATCCACATACTGAAACTATCACCCCTACCTAATTCCAGAAAACCTTCCTCAGCCCATGAAGAAACCCTAAAGGAAACCATGAGATGTCGCTGTCCTCAGAGCAGGTCTCCGTTAGGGGCTGTTGGGAATAGCATGGCTGGGAACATTTGTACACATGTCTGCAAGGACACATGTTCTCAGCCCTCTTGTGGTTTGTACCTAGGACAATTGAGTTTCTGGGACATGTGGCAAGTCTGTGGTTAACATGTTGAGGAACATGTTGATGTTCTTAAAAATTATTTTTACATGTATGTGTGTTTTGCCCGGGTATATCTGTGCACGTGCATGCAGTACTGATGGAGACCAGAAGAGGGCACCAGGCCCCCTGGGACTGGAACGACAGGAGTCTGTAAACTGCCTTGTGGTGCTAAAAATTGAACTTGGGTCCTCTGGAAGAACAGCCAGTGCTCTTAACTGCTGACCCATTTCTCTAGCTCCCTCCCCCACTATAATATAAAGCGGTCCTGAATTTGCAATCCACTGGACAGGACTGGATGAAACCAAAGGTCATCCTTGGGCACACTGACCCAAGTTCATCTCTCTTCCTCCCCAACACACGTGCTCACACATGCACACACACACTCGCTCCCTTTACAAAGCACATGCAGCTTCTTTATAATAGGCAGCCTGAGTTGGCCTTCTGCTCAGTAACGCACAGAAAGTCGCCTAAGCCACACTACTTTTATATTGAATTATCTGGTCCTAGAGAAGGTCCCCTCCTGCAGGATTTTCAGGGACAGCCCTTGTGGACAATGACTTTTAAAACTGTGCCTGGTGGAGGTGCTGGCTGCCACCCTATGCCTTGGCCTCTGGAGGACACTGTGGCTTTGGTGAGAATCTCTTAGGGAGCACAGCACAGGGCTTTAAGCTGCCATTTTGGTCCAGTGGAAGTAGAGGAAAGTGGAGAGTCATGAGCTTGCCTCAGTGTCTTGCTAGCACCTCATAGGCCTGGGCCTCAAGCGTGTGCTGCGGGCAGCGGGGCTGTGTGGGAAAGGGCAGGGGTCTGGTGCTCCTCAGGGCTTGCCAGCCGAGCTGAAAGTTGCTGAGAGCATGCCTTCTCCTATCCCTTTTTGATTGCCACAAGCAACATGGGCTGATGTCATGTCTACCCTGGTCACTTAGCCACGTGATGTGCCTAGGTCACCCACCCCAAGATTCCGAGCCTTTGAGCGAGGCCCTTGCTGCATCAGGGCTTAGCAGGGACCCTGACTGCCATCAGCATCCCGCCAATGACATGAGCTTTTCTCTCCCTCTTGCCTCTCAGATGTGACTCCTGCCCTGGGCCGTGCTCCCAGCCATGGCTGACACCATCTTCAGCAGCGGAAATGATCAGTGGGTTTGCCCCAACGATCGGCAGCTTGCTCTGCGAGCCAAGTAAGTACCTCTGTGGCCTGCGGGCGTGGCCCTTCTATCTCCACCTGCTGCCGTCCTGCCGGTCTTTTGCAAGGTTTGTTCCCTGGGAGAGGTTTAGAGAGGGGTGGCTCGTCAAATGTGTGTGGGGGCGGGGGGAGGGGAATTATCCCATTTCTCGGATCAGGAGAGTAGGGCCTGAACTCCCTGCCCGAGTCACTTGTGAATGGCTGGGTTGGGACCCCATCTGAGTCCAGCTGGCTCCCACACCTCTGCTCTTTTACAACTGTCCACGGGGACCAAGGCCTCCGAGTTGGCTCTGCTCCTGTCACTGAGCCTGGCACATAGTAGGACAGCACAGAATACAAGCCTATTCCCTGAATAAACAGTAGAGACCACAGCAGGGTTGTTTTCCTTCTGTGGCTCCTGTTTCCCTATTAATGCTCAGCCTAGTGACCCTTTAGTTCAGTTGGGCCACCTCCCCCCCTACACACACACACATACACACACTGTGCACCTGTGGTTGGGCCTCTTAGACGCCCCTCTTGCCTCCTCGTCTGTTTTAGCTCTCCAGCGGGTGCCGTCCCTGGCTCTGATAGGTCAGGAACATCCCTGCAGCTGTCAGACTGTGTCAGTACCAAGAGCCAGCGTTTCCCAGCTGGGACCAAGTTTAAGAAATTCACAAATAGACATTATGAGCCTGCGGGGGACAGAGCTGAGACATCAAAGGGGGGTAGAAAAATTAATCTGAAATGCTCAGGAGGGATGCTGTCATGTGTGACGTGTGAGCATCTTTGCTCCACAGCTCACTGGTCCTCTCCATCTGGGTGCCTCCGCCCCTCCTCACCCCACCCCTGCAGGGAGAGTGACTAGGGATGAGGTTAAGCTCTCTCACCATCTCCCCTGATGCCAGGCCAATGAGGTGACCTCCATGGCAGGGCACAAGTTGCCGGGAGACCTCAGCTCATACTCCGTATACAAGAACCCAGCTGTCCCTTGACCCTTCAGTGTGCTGCTGAGAGCTAGGGCCGCCTTTCACAAGAGCCTCTGTGAGCGCCTCCTCCCAGGCGTGTCTCTGAGGGACACTGGCACAGATGCCCCACTGCAGAGCTGGGAGCTGAGTCCAGGGGACCCCCTAGAAAGCCTGGAGGACTTTCTGACCCACACTCTTCCTTGTGGGCACCCAAGTGCCTCCGGGTATCCCTTAACTCGTTTGTTCCTTCATATTAAAGCAGAGATGGGGCGAGAGATGGCAGAGGCGCAAGTTGTATGTATACTCACAGGTGTGGGCTCTTTTAAGGACAGTGATCGGCAGTGGGCTGGGAGTGGCCTACTAACTGGGGCTGGGACCAAGACGTCCCTTTGAGTGTGATGCGCCTGTTGACCCAGAGAAGCAAATGTTCCGTGGGAATATGGGGGAAAGTTCCAGGCATAAGAAACAGCACACGCAGGCTCTGGAGAGATGGCTCAGAGGTTAAAAGCACTGTCTGTTCTTCCAAAGGTCCTGAGTTCGATTCCCAGCAACCACATGGTGGCTCACAACCATATATAATGAGATCTGGTGCCCTCTTCTGGCCTGCAGGCACACATGGGGGCAGAATACTGTATAAATAATAAATAAAATCTTTAAAAAAGAAAGAAAGAAAGGAATGGCACATGCAAAGGCCCTGGGGTAGAAGGAGCACAGCACACAGAGAGACCCTGACTACAGGCTGGTATGGCTTGAGCGCAGAGTGTAAGGGGTACACGGTGTAAAAGGCCAAGAGGGGGCTGAGACCAGGCAGGATAAGGCCTGGCCCTCCAAGACTCTCCTTCTAGATAGGGGCCCCTAGCACCGACATCCAGGGATGGGTACACATCCACACCTTACAGGAACTCTCATTAGAGACTATGGACCAGAGTGTCCAGGCTGTGCCCGCACCATTCTCAAGGGGCTTTGCGGTGCCCTGGGATCCTGCTGTGGTGGGCAGTCTCACCTCCGGCGGTAACTGTTCTCTCCCAAGGCTGCAGACGGGCTGGTCTGTGCACACGTACCAGACGGAGAAGCAAAGGAGGAGCCAGTGCCTGAGCCCCGGAGAGCTGGAGGTCATCCTACAGGTCATTGAGAGAGCGGAGCAGCTGGACATCCTGGAGCAGCAGAGGATCGGGTGAGCAGCTCCAGCAAGAAGGGCCAGGGTGCTGAGCTAGGTGCCAACCCCAGCCCCCCCCCCCAGCTTCTCATGGGGGGGGCCCTAGAATGTCGGCAGCTGTGAGGTGGGGATTGTGTTGTTGATTCAAGACCCCAGACAGGAATGTGGAAACGAGCCCAGGCACATTTTGTGTTTGGTCTGAGTCCTTGCTCCTGCCCACACAGCAGCTCAGCCAGGGAATGGAGTCTGGTTTCTGCACCGCCCCCACCTGAGGCCCCAGCAGGACGCGCCCCCAGTGTGTTCTCAGTTTCTCTCCGGCCTCTAACGCGCGCACACACACACACACACACACACACACACACACACACACACACACACACACAGTCACCCGACATTTCCGTGTGCCTTTTTATTGTTGCTGTTGGATTTGGAGGAGCCCGGATCGGGCAGTGCGATTGCACTCTGGCGCTTTGGGCAGGAGCTCGGCATGTTCTGATCTTGTTATTTTTCTGCTCATCTTTTTCCATTAGTTCCATGGTCAGTTTTTTTTTTTCTCCCTAATCAGACACAGTAGAAAAGGCAGCTTTCGAAGACGATGGTCCCACTAGAAAGATGACTGCTGCGCCAATGGCCTCTTGTATGAGCCTCAATCATACAGACAGGTCATTATTATGTCAGTGCAAACAGGGCTTTATGTCGGAGTGGCTGGATTGTCTTTCTTTCTTTTTTTCATCTAACCCGGCTTCTTACAGATCTCCTCCCCAAGGGCTCCGCCTGGCTCCGGGCTAACCTTGAATGCTGATGATTGACACCTCCCAGACCCCCCCTCCCGCCTCTTCCAGGGCTCCCTGCTCCCCTCTAGGACTGTGATTGGGGAGTGGGTTGCAGGAGCTTCTCACAGGCTTTTCTGTGCTCTGGAAGTGCTTTTGGGCGCCCTCAGCTAGCAGGTTGCTGCCTCAGCCTCCCAGGGCTGCCTTAGGAAGTCTCCTCTGTGGTCTGGTGCCACCCTATGTGCTGAGCTGCCGGGTGTAGAAGGACCCAGAAGCAGTATTGCGGGTGAATCGTTCACACGAAGGAAGTGTGTCCTCTCTGTGAGCCACGCAGACATGACACGGACTGACAGAAGGTTCCCCAGAACAAATAGGTCATGCCAAGCTAGAACTGGGTTTGCCCCCCGCCCCAAGCGCTCCCTATAGGTCCCTAGGTGGAAAACCAGAGGTGCTCACTGCAGAGGTTGAAGTGGCCTCGCTGATGAGCTAACTAACCCTTGTCCCCCTTAACAACAGCCTGTCACCTTAGCAAAGTGGGAGCCTGTGATGAGGGGGGACCCTGTAGCGTGCAAGCTTGGAAGTGGGCCCTGGCTCCACTTCTTGGGAGCTTCACGCCTCAGCCCCAGTCTTCTCTAAAACAGGAAGTGTGGCTTCCTCCCCCACCCCACCCGGGGCTGGGGGAGACCCTCGGAGGAGAGGTTGATGTGGCCATATGCTCTTCTCCGTCCACTCAAGAATTTTTACTGAATCATCTGCTGGGTGCTGGAGATAGAACGGCTGACAGACCGACGGGTTCCATGGCGGCTATAGTTGCATAGCAGGAGACCACAGGTTGTGGGTATCTACAGTGGAAGAGGCTAGCAGACCCCGGAGAGGCCCCTGCACGGGCTTGGCTGGCCTCCTGGGTGCTCAGCATCTCAGCAGTTTCAAACAAGAGTCGATTTTTCTCCTGCTGCCAGCTTCTCACCTTCCCAGCCAGCCTGACCCAAAACCTGCTGCCCCTCCCCGACCAGGCTTTCAATACTGCCCTCTGGGATGTAGCTGGAAGGCTCCACCCCACCCCTCCTGACTTCCGTTTCTCCCGTCTCCTCTTCCTTGTCCCAGATTTCCACAGGCGTTTAGAAACCCTCAAACTCTTCAGTGGCTTCGGACTGAAGTCCCACTCTAGGCCGTGACCCACAAATCCTGGGGTCTGCCTCAGCCCCTGCCTGCCCTTCTCCCGCCAAAGGGACATTTCTCAGCACCCTGTTGTGTGTTTTCCAAAGTGCCTTCCCAGGCCTGTCGGCTCTGTTTCTGAACAATTAAACTTTGTTATACAACCCAACTAGCTTACATAAGAGGGAAAAAAGGTTAAAGGGAAGCAGGAGTGAACCTTCCGGTATCCGTTCCACGGGTCGGGTCCCTAGGTGTCTCTGGCCTGCGCGCTGGTTCGGCCTGTTCGCTGATCCTCTTCCCACGTGCGCTCAAGCCCTGCTGCTCCTGCCTGTGTCACATGTGAAGGGCGGTCTCCCTCTCCCATTGAGGGTCGATGAGAAACACAATAGTCCAGGTGGAGTCCCCAGGTCCGCTTCCTGAATTCCAGGCCCAGGAATTCCACCCTGTCTATCTCAAGGTTCATCTCAGGGAGCATCCATGGTGTGTCCAAGGGCAAAGCCCGCCAAGACTGCTCTCACCTGTGACGAAGCTCACACCCCTTCCCACACAGGCCTCCGCCCGAGTGTGCCTCTAACCCTCATCTGTCTCTTCTTGTCCTGTCACTCTTGCCTTGTTTTCTTGTTCATGAATTTTCCCCCTTTGTTGAACCTAAGTTCTAGGAGAGCTGGGACCATGTGTGTATCCGGCGTGTTTGCTATGATATTCCCAGCGTCCAGCACATCCTAGGTGCTCAGAGACTGAGAGTTAGCCAGGGTGGGGGGGGGGGCGGTGAGGTGACAGGGCACAAATGCTTAGACTCCCATAGCAACTGTGCACACCAGCCGTCTTCAGGTTGAGAACAGAAAGCACATTCCCTCTGACTCTGTGTCCTGTGCCTCAGGCGCCTGGTTGAGCGGCTGGAGACGATGCAGCGCAACGTGCTGGGCAACGGCCTCTCCCAGTGTCTGCTCTGTGGAGAGGTGCTGGGATTCCTGGGCAGCTCCTCCGTATTCTGCAAAGACTGCCGGAAGGTAAGCCCTGCTCTGGCCTCGCCACTCAGATCCCCGGCCCTCCAAAGGGTCAGCTTTGCCACTCTGAGGCTTTAGGACCCAGTTTCCAGGACAGTGTGTGCGCATGCGTGCACATAAACGTTCATGTATGTGATGGTAATTGGTCGCTTTTTGGCGAGAGGGTCCTGAAGATTGGATGCTCTGGGCTTCTAGAGCCAGCTCTGGCAAGGACAGTGAGAGCCTCGGTGTGAACCCAGCTCTTCTACCAGAAAAGTGGTTCAGCCTCATTTTTCCGATCTGGAAAACAGGGGCGACTATGACATGTACTCCAGACTGCCGAGGGTCGGATAGGTTCCGTGTGAAGCTCACTGGAGCCTTACCCAGCACACAGGTGCTCAGTAAATGCCAGGCAGGCACTGTTCCTCGGGACCAGGAGTGTGCGAGGCCTGTGCTGTGCTTCTGTGCTGGCGGTCCGCGCTCTTGATGCCGAGGAGAAAGGCCTTCATAAGAGCGAATGGATTTTTGCCTTTCCTTATATACTAAATCGTGCCATATGTTAAATCATTTCCCAACCAGCCCAAGACGTCTTAATAGTTGACTTTTGTTTATTATTTCCCAGAGAAAAATGTACCTTGCAATGTCTGCGTTTATTTTGGATCCTGTGTCTTTTTTGTTTTTTTGTTTTGAAACTCTTCTAGATTGTTCCAGCCATGACAATGTGATGTACGGCAATTAGCACACGACCCTCTTCTTTGCTGCCTCCCTAGATCAGAGACACTGTTGCCCCCAACCCCTCTTTTTTACCTTCACCCTAGTTTGGCTGGAACCTATCCTCAACCAACTTCCATGCCTCAGTTGTTGTCTTAAGCTTGGAGTTCTTTTTAATTTTATTTATTTTCATTTTATATGCATTGCATGGGTGTTTTCCCTGTATGTATGTCTGTGTGAGGGTGTTGGATCCCCCTGGAACTTACAGACAGTTCTTAGCTGCCACATGGGTGCTGGGAATTGAACCTGCGTCCTCCAGAAGAGTAGACAGTGCCCTTAAGCCACTGAGCCATCTCTCCAGCCCCAGGCTTGGAGTTCATAAAGTGAAGTAGACAGAGAGAAAAGAATCTCATCTCTTAAGATGACAGGCCATAATCAACTTTAAGATGGTTTCAGAAATTAACTAGTTCTGGGAAGAAATGACAGGGGATGTAAACGGGTGGGCGGCACACACTGAGAGGGCTGTGGAGGCGGGCATGAGGAGCAGTAGACATGGCCTTGAAACATTAAGGCTTTTTCAGCCTTGGCAAGTGGCATTCCAAAGCTACACATTAACCAAGGTGGATGCGTGGATCTGGAGGCGCAGTCTTCCTCTCTCTTTCCCGGTCACACTAGGCTGAAGGGTTTGCATTGGTCATCTAGGCACAGCACAGGCATGGGACCTCTTTCAACCCAGGGTGTGTTGGTTCCTCTTTCAGCCCTGGGAATGCTTTGCTCCCAGGAATGGGGCGGCGGTGGGGTGGGGGTGGGGGGTGTTTGGGAACTTCTCCATTCTTCCCCTGTGGCCCTAGCAACCTGTTTCTTCTTCCTGTCTTTCTACCTCACTATTCCAGGTTTATGGGACCATGAAAGGCAGTCCCATAGCTCCTCCCCCAGGGGCCTCCCCCATCCCCCATCCCCCCACCCCACCCCCACTACAGAGCAAGCTGCTGCCCCTGGTTATCAAAGAGTTAATGTCAGCTGCTCCTCAGAGAGCCATTGCCTAGGCAACAGACTGTCCCAGGGGAGGACCTCAGCTGGGTGAGGGCTGTGTCACGTTGGAGGACACTCCCATGATGTGTTCTTATTCTACCAGGGGCCAGGAGATGGGTGCTGGCTGGCCAGGCAGACACTTGTTCAGGCAGAGGTGGGAAGGAAGGGACTGTCACTTAGATGAGGGCACCGGGAGGCCTGGGAAGGGTTTCTTCATATGTCCTTAGGAAGATTTGTAGGTGACCATTCTTTATTTTAACTTTTGGTTTTTCAAGACAAGGTTTCTCTGTATAGCTTTGGCTGTTCTGGAACTCTTGGCTTCCGGCTCAGAGAGACCCTCCTGCCTCTGCCTTCCAAGGGCTGGGATTAGAGGTGTGCGCCACCATGCCTCTGCTTGCAGTTCTTTAACTGGAAGAGGGCCCGCCATGCGCAGGCTGGTTCTAGGGGCTAGGAAAAAAACCTGGTTCCCATTGGGGCTGTTTCCCAGGATAACAGGAAAGAGACACTAGGCAAGTTTTTAAAAAAGAATTTATTTATTTTTATTGTATGTGCGTTGGTGTTTTGCCTTCATGTATGTCTGTGTGAGAGTGTCAGATCTTGGAGTTACAGACAGTTGTGAGCTGCCATGTGGGTGCTGGGAACTGAACCCGGGTCCTTTGGAAGAGTGGTCAGTGCTCTTAACCGCTGAGCCCAACGGGCAAGTATTAAGTGAGCAGATGTAAAGCAACACCAGGAAGATGGAGGGCTTTGCGCTGAGCAGAGACAGGGATGTGACTTTGTCTGTGAAGTTCTCTGAACTGAGCCTGCACACAAACAAGAGTCAGTCCTGAGAGATCTGGGGGGTGGGGGTGGGGGGAATATGTTCTGGACAGAGGGAACTGCGGGCACCGAGACTCTGAGGAAGAACCAGTTGGGTTTAGGGAACTGATGACCATGTCTGGAACAGGGGGAAGCAAGGGATGAGCTTGGACCAGGCTCCACAGAGCCTCATAACTCCAGGTCAGGAATCGGAGTTCTGTTATTTTTATTTTTATTTATTTATTTGTTTGTTTGTTTGTTTGTTTGTTTTTCGAGGCAGTGTCTCTCTGTGTAGCCTTGGCTGTCCTGGACTCGCTTTGTAGACCAGGCTGGCCTCGAACTCACAGCGATCCGCCTGCCTCTGCCTCTTGAGTGCTGGGATTAAAGGTGTGCGCCACCACCACCCGGCCCCGGAGTTGTGTTATGTTCAAGAGGATGGCAATGGCGCAGAGTACTGAGCATGGCGTGGAGTGCTGAGAAGGGCTCGGACAGTCTGTGTTTGTGGTTGTGTGTTGGCGCCGCTCATGGGTGCAGTGCCTGCCTAGGCCAGAAGAGGGCAGAAGATTCCCCAGGAACTGGAGTTACAGTCCTGAGCCACCCTGTAGTTGCTGGGACTTTAACTCTGCCCTGTGGAAGAAAAGCTAGTGCTCTTAAGCACTGAACCACCTCTCCGTGCCCCCCCCCCCCATGTGTTTATAAGAGATGGCTCTAGCTGATGGGAGACAGAGTGCCAGCTGGGAGGAGGGCAGGATGTACAAGCTTAATGATGGTGGCTGCCATTGGAGGGACAAAGGGCCTAGGAACAAGGCCTCATGGGAATGGAGACCCTATGCTAACAGGGCATCAGTGACTTCCGTCTATTCTAACAGATGAGGACGAATTAGAGGTTGTAAATGAGGGTTCCTCGCCTGCAGGGGACCAGAGTGAGGGACCACTCGGTCTGCCCTGTTGTTAGTATGCTGTTCCCACACCAGCCCTGGGCAGGTCCTGGGACTCCTGACTAACTGGGTGTGGCCACGGGGGCAAACTGTTTCTCTCTTCCTCGAAGCAGAAGCAGAGGTGCCAGAGCTGTAGGGCCAGCTTGGTTTGTGTTCCCAGCTTGACTGTCATGGAGTGGTCTGGTAAAAACACACTTCCCCTCTCTGGGCCCTCATCTCTGTATGTGTAAGAAAGGGTGGCAAAGCAGCCGTGGCACCAGGTAGGTGTGAGGTGTGGATTAGCTGGCGCAAGGAAGCCATTCACAGTCCGGCCAGTCACTAGCAGCTAACAAAGGCAGGGGGACCCATGTCGCTGTCACTGTGACTGGGCCACGGAGCACGGACCTGACCTTCATGGATCACAGGAGAGACAGAGTGACACCACAGATCTGTCAGCTGGGACCAGGTGCCCCATGGTATGGCCTCACACTTAGGATCTCTTTAACCTAAATTCTTTACTTCTAGAGAACTCTTTCTCCCTCTGTAGTCACATGGGATTTGGAGTTTAGCATTGCGATTTTGAGGGACTGGATTCAGTCTGTTGTATCCTATGTTTTCCTTATTAGAATTCATGCCATGATTTCTGGTTTAGTCTTCTTGTTCTCTCTCTCTCCCTCTCTCCTTCTCCCCCCACCCCCTCTTTTAAGATGTCTCAATATGTAGCCCATGCTGGTCTCACATTCAACCTTGCCTGCCTTTGCTTTGGAACACTGGGAGTCTAGGTGGTTACCACCATACTTAGAATTAGTGCTTTCTTGGGCTTTATAGCAAAGCTGCCACCGTTTGTCTTTTGTTTTCCAAAATTTATGTAACTAAATTCAGGACTTGGATACCTTTTCAGTTCTCAGTATCGGCGCGGAGCTGGCAGGGACCCTAGTTAGTGTGCAGGCGGCAGTGGTTCATTCACACAGCAGCAGGACACAGTCTGTGTGTCCCACGCGGGGTGAGGGGAATCTGGAAAAGGGGGAGTTCCTCCCTCAGCTCCTGACTGTCCAGGTGGACGTGCAGTATTCTGTAGAGTGACACCAGCTGCTGTAGGGACCTAGGCTCCCAGAACTTAGCAACCAGGACCACTGCTTGGAGGAGTGGGTCTCCCGAAACCAGAAGGAGTGTGTTTGTTGAGGCTGAAGAGAAAAGATGTGGGGAGCGCCCTGTCATTGGAAGTGTCCAAGCCACACCTGTGGTGGCTGGGGAGGACAGATCTTCAGGTGCTCCTGGGGACACCGATGCCTCTCCAGCAAGATCCTTGACGGTGTCCAGCAGCCGCAAGCTAATGCGCATGCTGGAGGGAGGCACTGCAGCCCTGGGGCTGTGGCCTTCTGTAATTGGGCCTGCATATACACTCACACGCCGGCTGCCTGGCCTCATTTCCCTGGCTGTGGTGGACCGGGAGAGGGGCCGGCTGGTTAATTAAAGAGGCCTGGTGCTCCTAATTGCCTGCGATCTGAGTTAGCCAGCCTTTAGCCTAATTGAGAGGCTAGCTTCCCAGCCATGGGAGGCCGTGCCCGGCTGCAGGAGGACCATTGAGCCCAGGACAGTCCTGTCACCAGCCTAAGGAAGCAGTCAGAGTTTCTCCTGGTCTTGGCCAAACGGAGCCCACAGTGTGGGGGCAGGAGAGCCGGCCTGACTTAACCTAGATCATGTGCGTGCGTCCTGGTAGCAGGGGGCTGAGGTTAGCCTGCATTTTGTGGGGGCGTCATGGCCCCAGCCCAGCAGGGGAGAACACTACAGGGCAGGGCGTGGGCCACACGAGATCCCTCCTGCCACAGGGTCCAGAGCATTTTGCTCTGAGGAGGGTCTGTATCTTGCTGCAGAGACTGGCAGTTACTCCAGACCGGAGAGGCTGTGCCCTTTCCTCTGAGCCCTAGACAGACTCCGTTCTGTTCAGGATGAGACACTGTGGCTGCTGAGCAAGGGAGGAGCAGATGGTACTTTTCTTGTCACCCTCCTGCCCGCCACTAGCCTGAGCAGTCTGAGAAAGCAGGGTCCCTCCCTGCACTCCCCATCACCATTGCGTGCCTGTCCCCGGCCCTCCTCTCTTAAATGGTAGTTTTGGCTCAGCTGGCGGGAGCCGCGTCCTACAAAGTCAGCTGATACTCAGCAGGGATCTAGTGTGCTCCTGTGAAGATCGGGGAGTCCTCCCCAGCTAGTCCTCAGAGAGCACCTCTTGCAGGTGAAGACACCAGAGGAGTCAAGGAAGTCAGGTGACGGTGATGGCTAACTCAGCGTGTAGGCTGAGGACCAGTGGCTCGACGTCCCTCCATGCTGGCTGGAAGAGCGAATTCTCAGGCCCCCTCGCAGCGCCTGAGGCAGCGTGTGCCTTCCACCAGATAGACTCCTCTCCTCGGCATGATGTTTCCGTGTGTCATGCACACCACAGCGTGTGCCTGTCAGATTCCCTCTCCTTTATGACCGGACTAACATTCCAAGGCGTCTATTCGACCATGCTTTCCGGATGCATTCGTCTGTGGCGGGCGCCTGGGGCGCTCCTACATTTTAGCTCTGGTGACCAGTGTGACTGTGCTTGCTGTCGTACAGATGCAGATCTGTCTCTATGATCCCAGTTCCAGTTCCCCGGGAGCGTGTAACCCAGCAGTAGCATTGCTGCATCCCACAGTCCGTCAGCATGTGAGAGGAGCCACCATACCGTTCTGCACAGTGGCTGAACGACTTTACATTCCTGCCACCCGTGTGCAAGAGTTAGGATTAGGAGGTGGCCATTTCTGACAGGGCCTTGGGATATGCTGAAAAATCCCTAATGGCTCCTTCCATCCTGATCTCTCTTCCCAAGCCCCTCAGCGCCTGGCGAGGAGAGAGAAAGCGTGGAAACAGCAACCAGCCACCTTGACTGATAGCATGTTCATCCGAGTTGCCTCCAAATTGGCCTCGCTGCGTCCTATATCCTCCTCAGCCTAATTCAATGTGGAGAGACGTGTGTTTATGCCTTATTACGAAGATGGATTTTTCTTCGCTCAGCTACTGATGTTTCCTAAATTCCCGGAAAAAGTCACTTAATTCCCCTGCCCTGAGGGGCCGCTCCGGCCGCTTGCCTGTCGCCAAGGCTGTTTGGCAGGAATTGACTTGGCTCCTGTTGTCAGGATCAGAGGATTGGAGCAGACACCAGGCTGCATCTTGGAGTATCCACCTCGCCTGGGGTTGGCAAGCAGAACATCTCCATTAGGGCGCACTTGCCTTGCTGCCTGGTGCCTGCAGCCAGACCTCTCTTCCCCGAAATAAAAGAACCGCCACTCGGTGCAGCTCAGAGTCCGTTCTGTTTACCCTGTCTTCCCTTCTCGGGTCATCTGGATAGAAGGTGGGCTATGGCCCACTTGGCAAGGGATACCCTTAGCTCAATGGACTGACTCTCCATCCCTGGCCTGGGTGTAAGTTCTGCAGCTGTGCCCATCTGATCCCAGGGGAGAGATGGGGATGCCAGGTCCCAAATGGGAGAGGGAGAGAGCCGTAGGAGAGGAAGGTAGGAGGAGGGCACAGATCAGATAACGGCAGGAACATTCACGGGAAGGAATGTGCCCAGTAGGGCGTGGCTAGAGCAGGCATGGCTCTGGGGAGGCGCAGGGCTGGTGGGTACTCGGGTACTTGATGGTTTGGGTATATGGGAGACTGAGATGAGCGGGGAGGGAGAAAGGCAGACTGAGGAGAGGGGGAGACAAGCGGGCCTGGGGGGGCATCCACAAACAGAGGGAGGGGCCAGGTTGAGGCGTCTGCAGTTGTCCCTGCATCAGTAGAACCACCCAAGGGAGCTAAGCAGTCCTGAGACCTCTCTGGGAACTCTGGTAGGTTGTCAGGAGCACTAACTGTCCACGTAGCAGGGACCAGGTGTGGTGGCAGCCACTTGTCACCCTACTTCTCTGAAGGCTAAGGGAAGAGTCTGTGTTCCAGACTAGCTTGGCCTTATAAAGACCAGATTGTATCTCAAACCAGAAAACAACAGCCAGGGCCTACGTGAGGCAGAAACACCAGGGTAGAGACTCAGAAACAAGAGAAATTACGAAACAAATTCAAATTATTCAGGGCTGGGGATGTGGCTTGACTGGCATACCTGAAATTGTAGGTTTGATTCCCAACAGGCCAAAAACGTTGGCATGGTGGTGTACACCCAAGGTCATCTTCAACTGTACAGCAAGTTCAAGGCCAGTCTGGGCAACATAAGATCATGTGCTTAAGTTTCCGGCCAGGCTCAGGAATTGCATGGCTGTAGTCCCAGCACTCAGGGAGTCATAGGCAAGTGGATCGCTGTGAGTTTGAGGCCAGCCTGGTCTACAAAGTGAGTCCAGAACAGCCAAGGTTACACAGAGAAATCCTGTCTGGGGTGGGGCGGGGGGAGAGGTTCTAGTAATCAACGGCTCCCTCCGTGCCAGGCCCCTTTGCCCACTTCATCACTAGAGCCCCCTTGGGAACTGGTTAATCATACTTTCCAGGTGACATTTTCATGGCCTGATATCCCAAGGTATCCTGCAGTTGCAGTGTCAGCTTCTCCACACAGGAAGTGAAGCCAGGACCAGCTGCTGGGCACCTATTGTGTGTGGCCAGGTCATCCAGGCTGGGGGGAGGGGGTGGGAAGCTGAGTAGGGACCACCTTGTGATTCCCACAGAGGTGTCCAGTGGGGCATGAGGACAAGAGGGACAGGGCGGACATGAATACAGAACATGAGCTGAACCTCAGAGTGTAGGCTGCCCCAGGCTCAGCCCCCAAGGCCTAAGGGCAGGATCTTACCCCAGCATGAGCTTCCTGCCTAAGCCCCCGACACCCCCAAACACCCTTGTCCCCACTCCCTCAGTGTGTGTACCCCAGCTTCAACTCTGTTTTCAAAACCTGAGATGCCTATGGCCTCCCTGGCCATCTGCCAGTTACTCTGGAGTCTGCTGTGAACAGACTCAGTGCTCCCTAGGTAGGGGACTAGACCAAGGGTGTGTCCCCTGCTTTGGACAAACGGTGACCTAGAGTACATTTTACATGCATTGAAAACAAAAAGAAGAGCTTCTGATGGGTGAAAATGGTAGGAATTTCAAATGGAATACCCAGAAGGCTTTGTCAGACCCCTGACATGCCGTGCCTACAATTTGCATATTGTCCTTGCCTGCTTGACATCTATCTCAGTGGCAGAGCTGAGTAGTGACAAAACTTGCTTCCCTGGTCCTCCCTTTCCTGGCCCAGGATACCTGATAGCTCCAGAGAGTAGGAAGAGGGCTGGAGATGTGGCGTAATGGGGGAGCTTGCCTCACATGAGGCCCCGGCTTCATCTCAGTAGTGCAGATGTGAAAAGGTAGGGGACCTTTTTTCTCCCCTGGTGATGTCATTGGTGGGACTCGGCAAGTGGTCCAAGGTTGGAGGGCCCGAGCCCCAGCAGCTTAAAGACTCAGTGAGGTAGTCTCTCTCAGCCTCAAGACTCATCTTTTCCTGGATGTATTTATTGTGCGGTGTCTGGGGTCAAGACCTGCAGCATGCTGGGCAAGCTCTCCGTCACTGAGCTGCACTCCTGGCTGTCTCTTCCTGACATCCTAATAACCAGTGCCTAGTGCTTTAGAGTGGTGGGTTTGCTTGCCTTTATTCTCCTGCCTCGATTTCCTCATCTGGGAACTGGGGATAGTCAAAGTTCCTGCCTTGGAGTATGGCCATGAGGGTAGAAATAAGGTAGGCATTGTGGGACACTCTTAGAGATGGTGCCTCATGCACAGTAACTGCAGGAGATTTAGAACGAGTTTATACAAATGCAGGCAAAATGGTAACCCAGCCCTGACCACGATAGTCTGGGGTCAGCTCTTCTCTCACATCCAAGTATATGCAGAGATGCAGAGAGAGAGAGAGAAAGGGAGGGAGAGACAGGGAGGGAGAGAGAGAGGGAGAGAGAGACAGAGACAGGGAGAGAGAGAGAGACTTGCTGTGTAGGTGAGGATGACCTTGTATTTCTAATCTTCCCACGCTCACCTCCCAAGCAACGGAATTACAGGCCTCCACCTACCTCTACCCCAGTGTCTGGCGATATGTGTGTAGTTTCTTGATGAGACTAAATATATTTCTTATTTTGTAATCTCCTTTGTTTATATTTTCACTTTATATCATCAGAATCAACACCCCCATACACACACACACACACACACACACACACACACACACACACACACACATATATATATTTTTTTAAAATCCAATTCTGTTTTAGGAACTATGTAATCCTGTAACCAGATTTCACACACTTCCCTGTAGCCCCTCCTTCCCAGGCTGCAAACAGCCTGCTGGGGCCAGGGCTGGAGCGAAGTAATAGATGTCTGCCCCCCTTAGATGGCAGACACCGCCCATCCTGTTCCCGTACGTAGTCTGCCTTTCTCCTGAGCCCCACAACCCCTGCAGTTTGCCTCCCGCACACTGCTGACACAAACCATGCCTATCCATGTCTGCAATCAGGGTGGCACAGTTTCAAGTTTAGTTCCAGAAGGTTCCTTGGGCTTTCTGTGGGGTGGCTGGGAACCCTGTTGTCTAAATTCATCTGCAGCTCCACTCACAACTAGGAGCCCACACCTAATTACGGCCCTGTCCCTCCTATGTGATCTTGAGTGGAAAACACGCACGCACGCACATACACATACACACACACACACACACACACACACGCACGCACGCACGCACGCACGCACGCACGGGCGCGCACGGGGCTGTCTGTGAGAGGGAAGGCTTAGACTAGATGGTATCATAGGCTCTCCCAGCAACTTCATCCTGTGATGCTCAGGCCCACAGATTGGGGACCAGGGTGAGACAGGTGCAGTTAGGAGCTGACGCACGGTCCCTATCCCCTTTCACCTGCCTGAGTGTTTGCTCTTCTGGGGATTTTTGTTTTTTGTTTTGTTTTGTGTTTTGAGCTGTAGTGTCTCTGTGTATCCCTGGCTGTCCTGGGGTTTGCTCTGCAGACCAGGCTGTCCCCGAACTCAGAGATGCGCCTGCCTCTGCCTCCCAAGAGCTGGGATTAAAGGTGTGTGTGCCACCACCACCCAGCTCTTTTGGGTTTTGTTGTTGTTGTTGTTTTGTTTTTCCGAGACAGGGTCTCTCTGTGTAGCCTTGGCTGTCCTAGACTTGCTTTGTAGACCAGGCTGGCCTCAAACTCACAGTGATCCACCTGCCTCTGCCTCCCGAGTGCTGGGATTAAAGGTGTGCGTCACCATGCCTGGCTTTTTTTTTTTTTTAAGATTTATTTATTTGTTGTGTACACAGTGTTCTGCATATGCACCTGCAGGCCAGAAGAGAGCGTTAGATTACATTATCGATGGTTGTGGGCCACCATGTGGCTACTGGGAATTGAACTCAGGACCTCTGGAAGAACAGGTGGCGCTCTTAACCTCTGAGCCATTTCTCTAGCCCTTTTTTTGATTTTTCAAGACAGGGTTTCTCTGTGTAGCCTTGGCTGTCCTGGACTCACTTTGTAGACCAGGCTGGCCTCGAACTCACAGTGATCCGCCTGCCTCTCCCCCCTTCCACCCCCCACCCCACCCCTGAGAGCTGGGATTAACAGGTGTGCATGCCACCACTGCCCAGCATTTTCTGGGGGTTTCAAAGCCACTCTAGTTTGCTTCCTAGCCCTCTTGGGCTCAGGTTGTGACTCATGTCCTTGGTCAGGAGGAAGCCCACAGTGTTGGCCTGGGCTCTGAGACATTGCTATGAAGTCCTGAGTCCTCGCAGCCCACCAGTGTCACTTGATAGGCAAAGGGCAGCCTTCAGACCATTTCCCAGATGGAGAAATGGAGGCTTGGTGATATGGCTCACTGTGGTGGCTCAGCTCAGTTCATATGTTGCCTCCATACCTTGAGATAAGGGCAGAGCTGAAACATTCGGGAGGCCCCAAAAAGGAGGACATAGGTGCCACCTTGTAGATGGGGTGCCCCAATGCCAGAAGCAACCACAACGCCCATGACAGATTAGATCCCAGCACTGGCTCCCTAAGGCAGTGCCTCCCTGAGGCCTTGCCCTGGTTTGCCATTATCTGGAGATGTCTGGACAGACACGGGGAGTTTGCAGGCATCTGGTGGTCTGAGTCTCTCTGAGGCCTGTCTCCTCACTGAGTGGATAAGAGCTCCTATGGCCCCAGAGTGGGCTCTGTGGGTCACAGTAACCCCACCCTTGCTTCCACCACCCAGCTCCCCCTAAGGACCCTGGCTGCTGCAGTCGCAGGTCCTTTCCTCCAAATTTGCAAGGCTCCGGCAGCAGGAAGTGCCATTGGCCAATCTGCTTAGGCGCTCTCTGCCGAGGTAATTCCGTGCATTCGCTTGTCCTCTGTGGTGGTAAATAGCAGATAATGACATTTCCAGCCGACCGTGTGGCTCAGTGCCACGCGCTGCACCTCCCCGGCTGCCCTGCCAGCTGCCACACTTCAGCAGGCCTGCAGTCCCTCCTCTCTCTCACACCGCCCCCTTGCTCTTCCGGAGCCTTCTCCCTATGGCTGTCAGCTGCTCACTGACCGCTGCTCAGGCTGTGTGCTGCCACCCTTCTGCACCCCCAGGGGCCCCAGGGAGGTTCTGCTGATGGGAAGGAGGTAGAGAGGGAAGAACCATTTCTTCCCCTCTAGGCTCCCTGGACCCTTACAGAATCACACAAGATCAGGTGCATTCAGAGTGGTACAGCTGGAGACCCCAGCCTCAAAATAAGAAAAAAACAAAACAAAACAAAAAAACAAAAAAAAAAAAAAAACCCAAAGGTTGGGAACATAACTTAATGGTAAAGTACATTCCTAGCATGCAAGAGGCCTTACCTTCCATCCCTAACCCCCCTAAAAAAACAACTATGGCTTTATAAGATGCTTTAGGGGGGTCTCTAGCCCCCTTTCCTGTGAAACTCTTTTCTCCCCTTTATCCATCTCCTCTGACAAAAGGGACATTTTCCCCCATAGAATCAGATGGGGAACTGAGGCTGAGAGGGGCAATAGGATAGACTTTCCACAGACTATGCTGAGAAGCCACGTTCAAACGCAGACAATGTGCAGTGGTGGTGCATGCCTTTAATCCCAGGCAGAGGCAAGTGGATCTCTGTGAGTTCGAGGCCAGCCTGGTCTACAGTGCTAAACCCTGTGTTGAACCTCCCCTCCAGATACAGGCAAGAGCATAGTTGGACCTATAGGGTATGAGACCCAAGCACCTGAGTCCAGGGAAGCGGGGGTGCTGCTCTGACGGGGTCCCCCTCCCAGTCTCTAACCACTGGCTCTACTGGCCTCCCACCTCACACTCTGTCCCTGCCCACTTCCATCTTGCCCTGCTCATGCCATCCTCCCCTGTCTCCCCAAAGACTTCAGTGGCTCCCTACTGCTTGCAGGACATGGCGTCCAGGCCTCTGGTTCCTTCCCTAGCTGCCATGTGTTGACTTTGCTAGTGTAATTGGCACTAACTCCCCCCAGCGGGCCTGTCTCCACCTGACCCTGACTTGTCATTGTTTACCATGGAGCTCCAGGCCTGCCATCACCAGGGTCCCTAATTAGCCATTAGTGCCATTGCCCAAAGACTGTTAGAAGCTCTGGGGTGTTTGTCTAGTCTGCTGGCTTTTTCAAATGAAAACAAAACAGTTCCTACTGGTTGTGTCCACGGAGCTGGTGGGGTAGGGGGGGCTAATGTACTCCTTGGAGGCCAGGGGGCCCCTTGCTCTTCTTCTACGGCAAGGTAGAGCTGACAAACTAAGGACGCCATGCTGGGGGCTGAGGGCAACCTACTGGCTTTGGCCAGGGGTCTGTGCTGACTTTGTTTCTGGGGGTGCTATAGACTGGCCATTTTGACCCATAGCCACACCCAAACCCCCAACTCCTCACTCCACTCTCTGTGGCCCAGCCTCTCAGGCCCAGCAGGGCTTGGTGTGCCTGACTGTGCCCTGGGTCCCATCTGCCTCCTCTAGGCCCTGGGCCCAGCAATAGTGGTCCTTCCGCTTTTCCATTGTCCATCCTCTCTGTTTCCTCAAGTCTAGGACTTCCCCACTCAAGGTCCCGTCCTGATCAGTTCTCTGCTGGTGTCCATTGAGCCCCAGGAAGCTGGGCTGAGCTGTGTCCCATCCCATCTGCACCCAGCCCTGCCACCAAGGCTTTCTGTCATCTCTTCCTGATCCTCTGGGTGCTGCTTTCCCAGGGCCTGCTGTTAGCTGGATCTCACTCTTTTTTTTCCCCCTCACATAAGCATTTATTGAGCACCTAAGGCCCAGGCTGGACACTGGAAATCAGGCAGCAAAGCCTAGTCCCTCACCACCAGTCTCCCCTGGGGGAGTTGGATCAACAGTGCAAAGCACTCCCCGATACTGGAAGGATGCTGAGCCCAAGGCCTCCTGTCTCCCCGAGTTCTGGTGCTTCTGCAGTACCATGTGCCAACCCTTGCCCCAGTGTCTGCTGTCCTGACCCTCCTTCCAGACCTTCCCTACGCGCATCTGTGATGAGCAGCCCTTCCAAGGGATTCTAGGGACAAAGACTGCAACACCAAAGCCCATCCCCCCCATCTCCTCCCCCTCCCTCCACCCGCCCCAATCCTGCCTGCCAGTTGAATGAGCCTTGCTTGCCTTCCTACCCTCTAAACCCATGGGGATCCAGGAATTATACAAATATCTGGAAAGGCTCTAGAAGACAGCTACATTCACTACCATACCACCAGCATACCCTGGGAATATTCCAGAAAAAAAAAAAAAAACTTCTAAGAATACAGAGGACAGATAGGCTAGAAGAGTGATTGAGTCTCTGAAATCACCTCTCCCCCCTCCTTAAGTGCTCCATTGGCCACCTGAAGCCCCAGAGGGACACACAGCGGGACTCCCGCCCTGTGGGATCTTGTGTTTAGCATTTAGCCTCCCCTTGCCAGACAACCCTGTCCCAGGCTCCTCCTGCCGAACACTGGGAATTAAATATGAACACTGTGGGCCGGGAGCGAGTGTTGCCTAGCAAGTGTGATTCCCCAGCACTCTGGGGGGGCCATGGTCTCAAGGGGAGCTGGTTACAGAAGACACAGTCCAGTGTGACGTGGTCCCCACTGCTCTGGAGATGGCCTCAACACTTCCAAGGGACCAGGGAAGGCGTTAGTGTCTCTTGGAGGAACCCAAGGACGGAGCCATGGAGGAGGAGACTTTTTTGTTTTGTTTTTGAGACAGGGTCTCTCTGTGTAGCCTTGGCTGTCCTGGACTCACTTTGTAGACCAAGCTGGCCTCGAACTCACAGCGATCCACCTGCCTCTGCCTCCTGAGTGCCGGGATTAAAGGCTGCACCACCATGCCTGGCTAAGGAGACTTTTGATGTGTCTCAGGGAGATGAAGATGTTTGCCAGGCATGAGGCTCAGCCTGAACAAAAGCCTTGGGGACAGGAGAGCAGCCATAGTGACAGGAGTAGACAGTGAGACATGAGGCAGGTGTTTCAGGCTTGGTGAGCCGAGAGACAGATCAAGGCTGGAGAGAGAAACAAGGACCAAACAGGGACAATCTCTGTGTCCTTCCCTCACTCTCCTCCAGCCATGTGTATCTCTGTATGTTCATTAGTCTACTGTCTCTCTCCCCAGTAGCCCGTGGACCTTACTGACCCTCTTGTTTAATCCAGAACCGCAATGTCATTGTCCCTGGCCTCAGGTGACGCTGTTATCCAAGTTGTAGCTACGAGGCGGTGAGAGTTAGCCACCTGCTCCACCCATGCATGAAGACCACGAACCTTCCAAAAGCAAGGCTGGAGGCCCCTGTTTTGGGGATCAGGCTACAACAAACGAGGAAAACGAGCAAGGGCGGTCCCCAAAACGTGTGGGGATCCGTTGGGCAGCAGATTCTCTGGTTAGGAGGTCAGGCCCCAGATCAGTCAGGTCCCACAAGTTAGGTAGGGCTCAGTTCCACAAGGCTGTTCCCACTTCCGGTAGATGCTGGCCGGAAGTTGGTGTCTGGAGCACCAGGCCTCCAGCTGCGTTCCTCTCTTGGACTAGACTGACTTGCCTGGTTTACAAAGCATTCGCGTGGAAAGGTGTGTGGGGCGAGGTGTGAGGGAGGTGAAAAGCCTCCTTGTAGGGACCCCCTCATGTTCCACTGTCCGGGAACCCATCCTTCTGGCTTTAATGGAAATGACTTGACTGATCACACTGTTGACCGTGACACCTGATTCAATTTTCAGTGCTCTCCTTTCTGATGCTAATGGGTGGGGACCCAGTCCCAACCTTCTAAGCATATACCTTGGTCTCTTTGGTGACCAGTCCATTCCTGAGCACTGTTAGAAGTCACCAGCCATGTCTTTTTTCTTATTACATAGCCCAGACTGTATCCTTGCTTCAGACCCCCCAACCCCCACCCAGTGCTGGGATTAAGTATGGGTTTGCCACCATGCCTAGCTTCAAAAGCTATTCTTGGGCTGCAGTGGTGGCTCAGTGGGTAAAAACCTTTGCTATGCAAATCTAACAACCCGAGTTCAGCTCCCCAGAACCCACGTTAAAACCGGACGATTTGCATCTGTTTCCATCAGCTGCTGGATGAAGCCTCTCGGAAGACTGTTAGGCTAGGCTCATGTCTGCAAGCACAGCAGATATCGTTATAGTAACAGGGGTGGGCTCTCTCCCATGGGGTGGGTCTCAGGTTGAGCCAGTTATTGATTTGCCATTCCCTCAATCTCTGCTCCGTCTTTATCCCTACACTTCTTGTAGGCGAGACAGATTTGGAGTCAAAAGTTTTATAGGTGGGTTGATTCCCCCCCCACCCCCACTGGAAGTCTCACCTGCCTACAAGAAGTGGTGACTTCAGGTTCCTTAACTACCCCTGCCCACCCCTGCTCATTCCAGAGATGCCTCTTCACTGATCTCAGTTCTCTCTCCCAGCCCTCCCCCCACCTTCCCCCACTCTCCCCACACCTGCTCCCCCTCCCTGTTGCCCTCCCCACCCTCTCTCGCACCCAGTTCCTTCATCTCCATCTACTTCAGATGTCTATTTTATTTTCTCTTTTGAGTGAGATTCAAGCAATCATCCCTTGGGCCCTCCTTGGCTTCTGTGGGTCTGTAGATTGTAGCATGGTTATC